>NC_133617.1:242325525-243633816 GCF_048593235.1 Sminthopsis crassicaudata | reverse complement strand
AGTCCAGAGTGACAATTTCTTAGCAGAATAGGTAAATTATTTGATTCATTTTTCTTTGGACTTTACCTGTGTATCTCTCTGTTCCCCTATGTCATAAATACCCATGTGCTTAGTTCTACCTCAACATTGTTTCCTGGGCATGGAAAGCATCAAAGGTTTAGGTAAAGATGCACTTGTAACATCACTGAGAGTTATGCATATATTAGTAAAAGTAGCAGTAGTAACCTTGGTAGTAGCAACAACAGTAAAATTTAATAAACATTTATTTAGTACATATTATGTGGCAAGTATAGTGCTAAATAACAGCAGCTGTGATAGTAGAAGATGCCCTAGCAGATATTGAAGGAGAATTGTCTTCTAGCACCATGAAGGAGGAAGAGGAAAAGAAGGAAGAAGAAGCAGTTGAAGAGGAATAAATTGTTGCCACCAAAAAGGCTGCAGTGGAGGCTGCCACTCCAGAAGCTGAGGGAGGTGAGGAAGAAGGTGAGAAAGAAGGGGAAGAGGAGGTAGAGGAGGAGGAAGAAAAAAATGAGGGTGCTAAGTCAGACCAAGAAGAGGAAGGAGAATCTGAAAAGGAAAGATCCAGTGAAAAAGATGAGGGTGAACAAGAAGAAAGAGAAACTGAAGCTGAGAGTGAAGAACTGGAAGCTGAGGAAAAAAACAAGTGAAGACTAAGGAAAAAGTCGTCATCAAGGAGCTTGCTGTAGAATCTGCATCAGTGAAAATGGAGAACTCCAAATCTCCTGTGGCCCGGTCAGCCCCAGCTAAGTAACTCACATCAAAGTCTCCTGCAGCCCTGTCTTCCCCAGCAAAACCCCCCACAGCAAAGTCCTCTGCAGCTCTGTCACCCAGAAAAGTCACTAACAGCAAAGTCTCCTGCTGCTCTGTCCCCTACAGCCAAATCTCCCATGCCAAAGTCTCCTATGCCAAAATCACCAATGCCAAAATCTCCTGTGGAGGAGGTGAAAGCTGAAGCAGAAGAAGATAAGGAAGAAGTTGCAGTAGCTGCAGGAGAGAAGGAATCCCCCAAAGAAGAGAAAAAGGAAGAACTTGCAAAAGAAGTCCCTGAAAAGAAAAAAGCGGACTCCCCAGTCAAAGAAACAGTACAGTTTAAACCACTTTAAGCTTTTCAAAGCACTTTACAAATATCTTATTTTATCCTCATAAAAATCCTAGAAAGTTTCTATTATTAGTAATATTTGTAATCGTTCAATATAGTACTAGAAACGCTAGCCTCGGCAATAAGAGCCAAGAAAGAGATTCAAGGAATTAGAGTAGGAAATGAGGAAATCAAACTATCACGCTTTGCAGATGACATGATGGTATACTTAGAGAACCCCAAAGACTCTGCTAAAAAGGTATTAGAAATAATTCAGAATTTTAGCAAAGTGGCAGGATACAAAATAAATCCACATAAATCCTCAGCATTCTCATATATCACCAACAAAATGCAACAGCAAGAGATACAAAGAGAAATTCCATTCCAAACAAATGTTGAGAGTATAAAGTATTTGGGAATCCATCTACCAAACAATAGTCAGGAATTATATGAGAAAAATTACAAAACACTTGCCACAAAAATAAAATCAGATTTAAATAATTGGAAAGACATTCAGTGCTCTTGGATAGGCCGAGCGAATATAATAAAGATGACAATACTCCCCAAACTAATCTATTTATTTAGTGCTATACCAATCAGACTCCCAAGAAACTATTTCAATGACCTAGAAAAAATAACAACAAAATTCATATGGAAGAATAAAAGGTCGAGAATTGCAAGGGAACTAATTAAAAAAAAAAGTCAGAGGAAGGTGGTCTAAGTGTACCTGATCTAAAGCTATATTATATAGCAGCAGTCACCAAAACCATTTGGTACTGGCTAAGAAATAGACCGGTAGATCAGTGGAACAGATTAGATACAAAGGACAAAAAAGGGTACATCTATAGCAAACTAATCTTTGACAAACCTAAAGATACCAATATTAGGGATAAAAATTCATTATTTGGAAAAAAACTGTTGGGAAAACTGGAAATTAGTGTGGCAGAAATTAGATATGGATCCACACTTAACACAATATACCAAGATAAGATCAAAATGGGTCCATGATTTAGGCATAAAGAATGAGATAATAAATAGATTAGAGGAAGAGAGGATAGTCTACCTCTCAGACCTGTGGAGGAGGAAGGATTTTATGACCAGAGTAGAACTAGAGATCATTATTGATCACAAAATAGAAGATTTTGATTACATCAAACTAAAAAGTTTCTGTACAAACAATACTAATGCAAACAAGATTAGAAGGGAAGTAACAAATTGGGAAAATATTTTTAAAAGTAAAGGTTCTGACAAAGGTCTCATTTCCAAAATATATAGAGAACTGACCCTGATTTATAGGAAACCAAACCATTCTCCAATTGATAAATGGTCAAGGGATATGAACAGACAATTCTCAGATGAAGAAATTGAAACTATTTCCACTTATATGAAAGAGTGTTCCAAATCACTACTGATCAGAGAAATGCAAATTAAGACAACTCTGAGATACCACTACACACCTGTCAGATTGGCTAAGATGACAGGAACAAATAATGATGAATGTTGGAGGGGATGTGGGAAAACTGGGACACTGATACATTGTTGGTGGAGTTGTGAAAGAATCCAGCCATTCTGGAGAGCAATTTGGAACTATGCCCAAAATATTATCAAACTGTGCATACCCTTTGACCCAGCAGTGCTACTACTGGGCTTATATCCCAAAGAAATACTAAAGAGTGGAAAGGGACCTCTATGTGCCAAAATGTTTGTGGCAGCTCTTTTTGTTGTAGCTAGAAACTGGAAGTTGAATGGATGTCCATCAGTTGGAGAATGGTTGGGTAAATTGTGGTATATGAAGGTTATGGAATATTATTGCTCTGTAAGAAATGACCAACAGGAGGAATACAGAGAGGCTTGGAGAGACTTACATCAACTGTTGCTGAGTGAAATGAGCAGAACCAGAAGATCACTATACACTTCAACAACAATACTGTATGAGGATGTATTCTGATGGAAGTGGAAATCTTCAACATAAAGAAGATCCAACTCACTTCCATTTGATCAATGATGGACAGAAACAACTACACCCAGAGAAGGAACACTGGGAAGTGAATGTAAATTGTTAGCACTACTGTCTATCTACCCAGGTTACTTATACCTTTGTAAGCTAATAATTAATGTGCAACAAGAAAGTGGTATTTACACACATATATTGTATCTAGGTTATATTGTAACACATGTAAAATGTATGGGATTACCTGCCATCGGGGGGAGGGAGTGGAGGGAAGGAGGGGATAATTTGGAAAAATGAATAAAAAAAAAAGTACAGAGAAGTTAAGAACTAATGTATTCTACCCTGACAATACCACATGCTGTATATTATGTTCATTTCTGGGAATCACATTTTAGAAAGGATTTTAAATACTTGTGCATATTTAAAGGAGGATAACTACAATGTGAATGGATTTGAAATGTTCATATAAAGATTATCTGAAGGATCTAGATATATTATCTACACATGTATGGTTTATGTAGACTTCTCTTCAGACATTGAGGAATTTTCCTGTGCAAGAAGAATTAAGACACTTCATGTTCTGACTCAAAGGGAAGACAGATTTGTGTTTATTAATAATTGGAGCTCTTCAAAAGTAAAATGAGCTAATTGTTAAACTAGACAACCTTTTGGGAGCCTTCCAATTTAAAAATTTATGATATAATTTGTCAATATAATCAATTAAATTGGTCCTCAAAGTAAATCATGGATATGTAAAACCATATACATAGACTATAAAGTTACATAGATTTTTATCTCTTCTTCTATGTTCCTGATCATGCAGTGGAATGTAACATTTTTCATTTACCATTCAAATTCTTATACCTTCCACTATCTGAATAAATTTCTGAGTTGAAAAAAAATATTTGTAATAGTTACTAATTTTAGTAGATGAGAAGACTGAGGCAGAAAACTTAAGTGATTTACTCAGAGTCATATAACTCTTAGAGGTATTTTATTCCTTTATTTTTAACCCTCTTTGTCGACTTAAATGTGTCATTGTCAGAGGTCATGGAACATTTCTGTTATGTTATGACCTTATTGATAACATTAATATTTTAAAATTATTTATCTTATAATATAGATTCAGTTTCAAGTTTTCAATATACATAATTTCCCTTGTAATTTACCCAGTTTGACTATTTACTTAAAACAGATTTAAACTAACATATAAAAAGAATGGATTAGTGAAATTTAAGTAAGAATATAGGTACTTTAAGATTTAAAAGTAGATTCAGACCAAGAACAACAAAGAACATAAGGATTTGGGAAGTAAATGAGTCCTAGTACAAATCAATTTCACTTAATTTCTCCATTTAAGGAGAAATGATAGGACAGGCAGCTCTTCATACATCTTCTCATTCCCTACCTGAAAACAAACACTCTTATGTTTTGATTTGTTTTGACTCCTCCATTCCATGTCAGGTTCTCCCCCTCTCCTAGCTTTTTCTTGTTTGTTGTCTTTACATCATATTGTAAACTCTTTGAGGACAGGGACTATCTTTTTCATAATTGAATTCCTAGTGCTTAGCACAAAGCCTACTACATAGTAAGAATTTAATGTGTGTTTATTCACTACTTGTTATTAACCACATAATAGTGAAACCATCTGGGAAAAAAATGACACTCAGTGAATTGAAATGGTTATCAGTTAATATCCTTTTCATCATAGTCAAAATTATAAGGACAACAGAACACAAACCCTAGCTGGAAATAGAAATGTGATCTACTATATTTTTTTGACCTTGAATTTTGTTGTTTCAGGAAATTCTCAATTAAGACTCCTGACAATAAATTAAGACTTGTCCCATATTATATTACTTTTGTTGTTAGAGAGCTGACTAGATCACTAAAAAAGTTACATTATATTTTTTGGGTTACAGCCAGAATATGTCAAATAGATGATTTGGATATTGTTCTTTCTGGTCCCAGGGCCTGATTTCTATCCACAAAGTTTGTTCCTTCAACAATTATTCCTCTTCCTAAGGACCTTTGGAGATGGACTTTGCTGGTTGCCATGTGGCATTATTTACTCAAATTGATTTTGTTGTTAAATCTATAAGTCCCTACTATAGTTTATTTATGCTATATCAGACTATCTCTGAATCATAGTTTTGAACAATATATTTTACATCCACACATACCAAGAAAAGGCATAAGAACATTTGAAAAATAAAGGTTGGAAGGAAAAAATAACAATATAATTATCCCATAATTATTCTTCCTTTCATCTTTTATTCATCTCTTTCATGGTAATTTTCCAAATATTAAAAAGTGTTTAATAACTTCCACATGCTCCCTAGGAAGGAATATATGAGAGAGTAAGGATACTTAGAAGAATAATCTGTTCAAACTGGTAACCTAAACTTTCTATAACAACCAGATTTGTTCATTTGTTTGTTTTTAATTGTTGTTAAAACTTTTATATATGCAATCTTCTAAACAAGTTCTGTATTATAGTATGCAAAATAAAGATTAGTTATAATTTGAAAAAACATGGTAGTCTAACAAGAAAATTCATTTTGAGAAACCAATATTTTAAAATTACTTTTTAAGTCTTTTGCTAATTCTAGAAAAAATGCATTAGTTTCTTTCGAGTATCTGAATAATAGTTTCAGTTATCTTTGGCTTGATGAATGGAATCAATAATAGCATATTTAAGTGTCTTAAAAATTCTTAAGAATATAGTATGATGTGGGCATCATGAATGTTGAATAATGCATTTGGGATTACTATTGTTTTATCAGTAAACTACAGCAAAATCATTCCCATATTGTTGTGGTTACTATTGTTGATTTTACTGACAACATCTTATGGCTCTTACTTAGTTTGAAAATGTGTTGATTTGTTTAGAATATATGCCATAGGAATTGATATATAATGAGTGACTCAAAGAATCAAAAACAATATGTCTTTTGGACAAACACAAACCAATCAAAACTAAATAAAATAGAACACAGTCCATTTTCAAAAAGAGGGATAAAAATAATCTGGAAATAGCTGTAGAGATCTCTTATTTTCTCAAAAGGAATACTGCTCAGGATTTTTCTTTTCTGGGAAACCTCTTAAAAGAACAAATATTTGATTCTGAGAACATCTTGTCTCAGGAGCTCTTCTCTTAAGCTGAATGCAAACCCATACCTAACACTTTTACGTATTTCTTTCTATAAGAAGTCAACAAAAATCTATTAAACTCTCATTAAATGCCTGATACTGTAGCAAGCACTGGGCACTCTAAGAAAGAAAACAAATACAGTTATTATCTTAAGGAGATCAAAATCTAATAGGGCTGAAAAAATGCAAAAAACAAACAAAACAAACAAACAGAAAAACTATGGACATATCCAAAATCTGATATATACAAAGTAAGTTCAAGGTAATTTGTGAGAAAAGAGAGTAGCATTAAAGAAAGAGGCTGATGATCTTTTTTCAAGTGGGATTTTATTAGAGATTGAAAGAAGCCAGGAGATAAAGAGGAGGAGAGATATAATTCCTTTCAGATATAGTGGATGCCTTGGATGGAACCAGTGAAAACTTATAGAGTAGAAAATAAACCATTTTACACATTGTATGCTATTTCAAGTCACATTATTATTTCTGAGGGTGATTGTAGAAAAGGGAGAACCATTCTTCCCCCCTCTCTCATACGCATAGCCGACCATTAATACCTTTTATCTCTGGAAATCCAAGAATGAGTGTACTGAAAAAGACCAGGTCAATGTCTCAGTTCACATTTTTACACCATAAATTCACCACTGTCAGTGGATTACTATAAAGTGCTTCTGATCTCTGCAATTTAATTACAAATGTTACAGTTTATATACTAGACAAATAGCCTACTCCCTACTGCCACCCTGTCATTATGTTGCTGGACACAGGGGCTACTCTAATGTTGGGTTTCCACCACAGTATTCAGGGACTACTTGACCTGTATTTTAACAAGATCTTTCTGTTATGGTCTAATTCTGATAGCTTTTGCTAGGCAAGAATAGTTGAGGATGTTGCCTTTTCTAGGTTTGGCCTGGATTTAGGGATTGTTGAGAGCTTTCCTGAAATTCTCTTTCCAGGAGAAGCTGTGGTTAGAATTCCCCCCAATATGTTTTTTGAAGAAGGTTTGGACTCAGCTGGGCTGGAATGTAGTAGAAATCTAGAGAACTGAATCTATGAGAACTGCTCCCAAGATTCCAAACGTGGCTTCCTATGGTTAATATATCCTGTGCTTCTCTTCAAAACTGCCAACAAAATAATTTTCTTTCTCAAGATCTCTTGAAGGCCACAAAAGTCTCTCTGTGGAATCAGGAAGTCTTTGATTGGGGAAGAAAGTCATAATGTAAGATTTTATCTATCTTAGAAAAGCCAGAAAGCATTTCCATGGAATATGTTCTGGGATCCTGGTTCCTAGGAAGACTCTATGGGGGAGCGGCAATTACTTCAAGAATGGCAAAGACTAGAATATGTGGGTTTGAACTGGAGATAGGAGGCAATGTGTAATTAATGATAAAAATCTGAACACTGTCAAGAGCAAGAGCTATGCCTATTACCTTTGCCCTTAATTTAAAAACAGAAAGCCATTTTCAAAGAAAAAGGGACAGAAACTCCAAAATGTTGAGAAAAAGTAAGTTTGTACAAATTTTCTACCCTACCAAAGCATTATGTAATCTGTTTTTAAGTTATTACTTATTTAATTTTAACAATCTTTCAATTTAAGTTCTGAATTCTCTTCCTCACTCCTTAAAAAAGCAAAAACATGTGAAATCAGTTATGATATGTAATAATGCAAAAAAATTACATATGATAATATTGAAAAAAAGCAGGAAAAATAAAGTAAATAAATTTATTCAATTTACTTTAATTTGTACTGATTTTAATCTCTTTGAAGATAATATCTTTCATCATAGGGTCTTTGGAAGTATCTGGAATCATAGTCTTGATCAGAGTAGCTATATTTTAAAAATATATATGTACATTTATTTCTTATTTTATTTTCCCTCAACTTTTAGTATTGTTTTTAAAATTTTTGACTTCCAAATTTGTCCATCTGCCCCCATCCTTTCTCCCCTCCCGAAGCCAGCAAGTGATTTGATATAGGTTATAATTATGCAAAACATATTTCCATTTTGTAATGTTGTGACAAAAGGAAAAAATTAAATTGTTTATATACTCATATACATACACAACTATATGTTTATAGATAGATCTGCTTTCAGATCCTATCCTTTCTCTAGAAAGAGATAGCTACTTTATCATAACTCTTTCAAAATTAACTTGAAAATTTTATTGCTGAGAACTTCAGCTTTAATACTAATAGTAAACGCTTATGATGGTTGAAATTTCCTTGTTTTAACTCCCCTTTCACATATATATATATATATATATATATATATATATATATATATATATATAGTAATCTCATGTACTTTCATTTGGGTGGGGTGAAGCAGAGGAAGACTCACTTATCTAGTACCATAAGAATCTGATAATTTCCTAAGACAAGAGAATTGATTTTTCATACTAAGAAGAAGATATGGTGAAAAAAGGTAGATCAAGATTGTTCACATCCCTCTATTTCACATCTTATACCCTGATGATCTAAGATTAAAAATAATAACTTGGATATCTACTCTAAACTTGAAATGTCCATCTAGAACAATATTCCTCCAGGCTAAATCATATTGAGTTTGAAAACTGATGTACACCTTGAGAGAGGACACAGGACTGTATTTGGAGCAATATTTTCTCTCTCTCTTTCTCTTTTTCAACCAGACAGATCCTGCAAACAAGAATCTCCATATCTCCTAGCCAAATGGTTCTATAGTTCCAAACATATTCAGCTTCTTTTCATCTCAGATATTCAGAAAAGTTTCATTACTGTGGCCAAAAGGCAATCAAATTGTGCATAGTCTTCAATCCAGAAATATCAGTGTGAAGTCTATATCCTAAAGATATCATAAAAAAGAAAAGGAGTCACAAATACAAAAATATTTATAGCAGCTCTTTTTGTAGTGGTTAAAAAAATGAAAATTTAGAAAATGCCCATTAATTGGGGAAAAATAAAGAAGTTGTAATATATAAATATTATAGAACATTCTTGCAATTAAAGAAATAATGAAGAGTCAGATTTTAGAGAACTCTAGAAAGACTTGTATGAGTTGACACTTAATGAGATGAGCAGAATTAGGGGAACACTGCATACAGTAACAGCAATATTATGACATAATCAACTACAACAGACCTAGCTCTTCTTAGCACTACAATAATCCAAGACAATTCTAAAAGACTCATAATAGAATCAACCATAGAAAGAATTATGAAATTTGGAAGTACATTGAAGCATACTATTTTCACCTTTTTGTTTATTTTTTGCTTTGACTTTTTCATTTTGTTCTCTTCTTTCATAATGTGACATATGCAAGTATGTTCACATCATTGCAAATATATATAAATGCCACTCATATCCAATTATGGCTATACACTTCCATCAGCAAGCACATTGTGGGGTCTAACCATATGCTGGCTTCCTCTCTTTCCTACAAGGCCACCTTAGATAATTACTCCCACTTAGAAGTGAGGGGTTTCTCAATCAGAGAATTCTAAACCATATTATCTAGGTTCTCTTACTGATCCCATTTTAATCTTCTTAGAATAATAAATTTTAGAATTTGAAAATAAATGCATTCTTACTTTTTTGAGTATGTATAAGTTTGGAGCAGATCTTTGTCAAATATTAATAAAATATTTCATATTTATGTTCTTATTCATATTCTCATGTGAAAATATAGTTTTTGGAGCTGGTTGGCTGATAAGGATTTCAAAGTGTATATTCTGAAGTTGTAATGCCAGCTTGATAGTAAATCTCCTATGGAGTTGAAAATCTACTTGTCTTCTCCCAACATTTCATAAACACTCTCTTTGAATGAAGAAGAAAAGAAAATCCAAATCTGTCCTCATACACACAATACTTGGGCAAGTCAATCATCTTCTGTTTGCTTCAGTTTTGTTGTTTTGTAAAATGGTGATAAGAATGACCCATAATCCATTGTCTTTATTTTTCATGAAAATCAAATGACATAAATATTTGTAAAGTGTTTACCACATAGTAGATGTTATAAAAAGTTCTGATATTATTAGTAGGATATATATCTATGTATAGATTGTTTATATGTTTTGTATATTAAAAGTTTTTGCAGATAAAGTATTTTCCTGAAAATAATTTCCACCCTGTCAGTTTCCTTTGTTTTCCTAAGTGCTTTAATTTTATTTGAACATTTTTTTCATTTTATTAACTACCTATATCATTTTTTGTAATGATCTATTCCTTGTTTGTTCAAGAATGCATGTTCTACTTATAATTGTGAAAAATAAATAATCAGCTTTTCTTCTCCTTTTCCATATCATGTTCTCTATTTTAAAATCTGTTTTTCTTGTGACCTTTCGGTTATTTTTTATACCACCAAAATTTGTCCTCAATGTTCAGCTCCCTTTCCCTCCTAGACAGGAAAATCCATGTAAAACAAATAATATTTTAAGACATCAAAAGAAGAAAAATCAACATAACAGACTGATACATCAAGGAAATATGAAAGTGTAGACTTCTGACCTCTGAAAAATGAATAGGTGGGGAGAGTTTTCTCATTTCTTATTCTTCAATCCATGCTTGTTAGTAGTTTTCATTAATTTATTTTGATTTTCTAATGATTCTTCACATTTATATTTTTGTAATTATTACTCTTTTATAATTATATAATAGTTCATATGATTATCAATGATTCAATGTATTTATAGCATTCATGATATTCTATAAGCACATTAATAGTCAATTACTTCAAGCACAGAATTTTGTTTAATTATTTTCTATTCATTGGACAACTATTTTGTTTCTACATTTTGCTACACAAAAAGTGCTATTATAAATATTAGCTACATAGAGTTATTTCCTTCTTATCAATGGCTTCAATGAGGTATAAGCCCAGTGTTACAAGGATTTGATTGAGTACCTTTTCACAATTCTAAATTGTAAATATTATGTCAATGAAAGTTATTTACATAAAAATACAAAAAATAAAGGGAAGTTTACTTGATATTTGATTTGGAAGCCTTATGGTGGTGAAAAAAAAATGAGGTGAAGAGATCAAATCTAAGAATGTGTGAGCCCCTGGGGCAAAATACCAATGACAAAGGTGCTGGAGTAGCCCAATTCATACCACTCAGTATCTTCTTCAGGGGGTGCACTGTCTTCTTATGATCACAGGTTAGGTCTCTAACATCCTGTATATTCTGTGTATTCTGACCCTATATTAAATTGTTTTCTCTCTTTTTTTTTTTTTGGTGGAATAAGTACCAATGTTTCAGGTATTTTTCTTAGGGGTGGTTCTTTCTCCCTTTTGTATCATCCCATTCTATTTCATTCTTATTTTATTGCACTATTCCTGAATTCCTTATGTGGTACTCAAGTTCCATCTATAAAAGAGCCTGTTAATTTAGGATGAATTTTTGGGAGGTCTTTTCCTCCATGGATTTCTATGAAACACCTTTATGCTCTCTTCCCTAGTCCCTTCTTTTCCTCCTCTATGGGATTCAGAGTTTCTTTCTTCTTGTGAAATGTTCTTCTAATCTCCCTTTTTTTTGCAACAGCCAACCTCTCACTACTATTTTCCTTCCATACATTATACTCATCTATTTAACTGTTTTATATGTTTTTAAATCATAAAAATGTCTTGGAGAATTTACATAAAAATAGTAGATTGGGAGGTTTCTTCACTAGTAATATGTATATATATATAGTTCTTTTTTGAAGTATTAAACTAAAGCATCCATGCGCACTATACCAAAAACAATTTTCTTGGCTGTGCATAACACTAAAAGGATTTTTGAGCCACTTCTAAAATATGACTTTGGCTGTTCCTTATACTAGTTATAAACTTTTATTGGTGTCCAATTGTAAAGCATTTGTGAGGCTACTAACCATATTCCTCTTACTACATGCATTGGTTTTATATTCACATTTAGTCCATATTTCAAAAGTATTTGGTGCTTTCATGGAATTGTTATCAAATTGCAACTTTTGTGACTTCTTGTTCTTCTTGTTCTTGTTCTTCTTATTCTTGTTCTTCTTGTTCTTGTTCTTGTTCTTGTTCTTCTTGTTCTTGTTCTTGTTCTTCTTGTTCTTGTTCTTATTCTTCTTGTTCTTCTTCTTGTTCTTCTTCTTGTTCTTCTTGTTCTTGTTCTTCTTCTTCTTCTTCTTCTTCTTCTTCTTCTTCTTCTTCTTCTTCTTCTTCTTCTTCTTCTTCTTCTTCTTCTTCTTCTTCTTCTCCTTCTCTTCTTCACCAAGTTACCATGTCTTTGTGTTTTCTTTCCTGAAGTGCTCAAAGTTAATTTTTAAACTGAAAGGAATTCACACATAATTTTTTGAGTACTCCTATAACTTTTTTCAATACTGTCTTCAAAATTAATCTAATTTTTCTGCTGAGCTCAAGCTTACTTTTGATTGAGTATCTTTTCACAATTCTTTCCCCTCAGGATTTTAATTGTTTTAAAAGTATCCATTACCTTCCAAATTGCATTAATGAACAAGCTCCCTACCATAGATCTATTTCCCTGCTGGTCATAATTATCTGTGAAGTGGATCTTTACAACAAATATTTCACCAAAGACCAATTCCATTTATCCTTAGTTTTTACCATCTTCTTTTTTCCTCCTGTCCTCTCTTGTTCTCACTTATGGAAGACAAAATAATTCATTTAATACAATCTTCCATGTTTCTCATTCCTTATGTCTTCTCTTAAACTCTGAATCTTCTTCTTTTTCTTTCTTTCTTTTTTTTTTTGGCTTTAAAATAATCCAATATTTCACCAGTCTTGTCTTCCATATTTTCAAAGTGCCTTTTTTGAAATGAATAATGGTACTTACTGATGCTAAGTAAGACCAAACAACATCAAAACCTCCAAATTTCTGTAAATCATTGTTGTTCTCATACATACATATTCAATATTATTCTGGTGGATCTGTACTCTTGTCCTCCTATTCTTCTTTTTTTTTTTTCCTTAGTTCTAGGAATAGGAGATGTAGAGGGCTGAAACTCTGAAAAACCTGTGCTTGAATCAGAGAACCAAGCACTTAAGGCTAATTGCCTATTTGATGTGAGACAATGACTCTATTAGCATATTGTTAATACTAAACTATCTCCCTGGAGATCCCAGGATCAGCCAGAGTCAGGAAAAGTAAAAGGCCTTGGTCTTTAGGGGCGGAGTGAAAGAAGCAGGCAAACTGCTAGGAGTTTTGCCAAAGATCTCTTCTGCATTCTGGAGTCCAGAATCTCCACCTTTCTTCTCCTAGTTCTGTTGCCAAGTGAATCTCTTGCTTCTGTCACCTCTCCCTCTAATCCTTGCCTATGATTATCTTAACATCAAGGAGTGAGCCAGGGCCAATGGTAAGAATGGCCATTTTCCCAAACATATGCTAATAGAGTCATTGTCTCATAGCCAATAGGTAATTACCCTTAAGTGCTAGGTTGTTTGTTCAAACATATCTTTTAAGAGTTCCAGCCTTTTACAGCATATATTTTGGATAAATGATTCTTCTCACCATTTTGTTTTTACTGAATGTTTGGTGTTAGAATAATCCTAGACAAGGATTTGAGGGCACACTGAGACAGGGAGGAGAGAGTGACCTTGTGGCAGGATGAGGAGGAGAGAGGCTGGTGGCTGTGGTCTTGAGAATCCAGGATTCTGCTTGGTTTCCTCTTTCACTTCTCCCCCTAAAGATCAAGGACTTTAATTCATTCTGATGGTGGCTGACCCTGAAACCCTCCAGGGACCTAGCCCATACTTTACAATTCTTCACATCAGAACTAGAACAACCATGAAACTTTTTATCTTGCTTTTGTGAAAGCAGGGAGTCTTTGACTGGTTAAGAAAGCCATAATGTAACATTTTCTCTATTTTTGAAAAGCTAGAAAAGATATCCATGGAATATTTTCTGGGATCTTGGATCCTAGGAGGACTTAATTTGGGGGGTAATTACTTCAAGAATGTCAAATATTAGAATACATGAGTTTAAACTGGAGACAGGAGGCAATGTGTAATACAGTAAGTTAAGAAAACAATCAATGAGTGAGAAACCAAATCAATAGAAAGACAATACAGGAGAAGAATTTGATACTTGTATTTTCATATTGGTAGGATATGTTTTTCTTGTTCTTGGAGTTCTGGCTTTTGTATGTAAGTACTTATCCATATTTTACATATTTTATCCATTTCTTACTTTGCAACTTGCATTCATGGAATTATCTAAGTAATTCCCAAAGAGTAAAAAGCAGGTGAAGATGATTGTATTAACTGCTGCACTTTTATAGTCTGGATTTTCAAGTGAAGTTATCAGGCATTCCATGGATACTTGTAGCAAAATGGGAGATATTTTCACAGACCTTTGTGTCTATTTTTTTTTTTTACTTTTATCATTACCATGAACTGCTTATCTTTTGGGTTTCTGAATTTTGAATGCAAAATGAAGGTTATAGAATCCAAAAAAGAATCTTGAAAAGCCAATTTTCTGTTCTCTATTCATCTAAAGGGGAAAAATTATAGTTTTATATAATTATTACTTTATAGGAGTGGTAAAACCACTGTATTACATCATCATCTGGAAATTGTTTTGTTTATGTCTTTTGACCACGTATTAATTGGAGAATGACATATATTCTTATAAATTTGACATAGTTCTTTATATATTTTAGAAATGAGATGTTTATTGGAAATACTGGCTGCAAAGATTTTTCCCCAGCTTTACTTCCCTTTAATTTTGTTAATTCAAACAAGTGGGAGTGCATGAAGGTTAAAAATATGCTCTAAAATGATGAACAAGCTGATAATAGAAAGTGAAGATTTATATGAACTGATGCTGAGTGAAACAAGCAGAACCAGGAATATATTGTACACAATAACAGCAAGAATGTGTGATGATCAACTATGAAATATTTGGTTCTTTTCAGTGATTCAGTGATCCAAAACAATTCCAATAGACTTTGGATATAAAATGCCATCTGTTACCAGAGAAAGAACTAAGGAGACAATGTAAATGCATACATCCTAAGATCATTTCTTTTTTCTGTTTTTTTTAATCAATCTCATATATTTTTTATATTTGCTATGATTTTTCTCCCTCAACATAATTCATAAAACAATGTGTATTGAAAATAAACTATAAAAACAGATAAAAAAAGAAATTTGTAGAATAAATTTGGTAAGATGGTGACTAGGAAAATGAAGACTGCCTAAAGTATAACAGAGAAATTCAGAAAAGGAGACCATTTTCATGTAGCCCTTGAATTAATACTTTGGAAACAGTGGGTCACAGCAAATAGACAGCCCAATTTCTAAGTAAGAAGCCTGATATCCAAAGCTGACTTTTGTAGTATAATCAGTGTTGTGGGAAAGTCACTAATTCTCTCATAATCCTACATAAATTGCATAAAATTGATAGCCTATACTGATAAAAAGTATTTTATGGATCCAACTCACCTAACTTTTCCTTGTGTTAACATGTTTGTTGGTCCAATATCTATCCCTTTTTCATGGACCAGAGCTAGGATAGTTCCCTCCAGTGATTTTGACTTTAGGGTTAAAATTCAATCAGGGATATAGAGATTACAAAATTATAAGGCAAAAAAAAGAGGGATTCTGTTTCTATATCTGCTCCAGTTTTCAATGGTGCAGTAGTACTTTATTTCTAGTAACAATCTACCCGCATAAAACAATAAACATATATATAGATAGATAGATGAACAAATGAAGAGGGAAAGAGATAAAGAGGAGAGATTCACCAAATCATCTCATCCTTTATTTTCAGTTTTATTAACTAGAAAACTCTGAGTTCGTGAGCAATAAGAGAAGGAGGAGGACTTGTAATGTTCTCACTAAAATGTAATGTTCTCTGTTGAGGTTTTCTTGGGGTCTCTAGAGGCAGTCTTTGTTTCAGTTCAGTAATCACCACAAGTGCAGCCAGGGATTAAAGTCCAAATCCTTTATTGTCTCTTTCTAAGTCCTATCTCCTTAACTTGGGGCTCAGCTAGTTTTCTGGAGCCCTTCTGGAGTCTTGGTTTCAGTGGAGAAGTGAAAGAGGAGAGCCTGCCAACAAGGTGGTGTGAGATGGGATAAATCTGTCTGAGCCCAAGGGTTTTCAGCCTCCAGCCTTCTGTCCACTTGTCTCTGAATCTCTCAATCTCCCTGGCTAAGGCTTCTAGTTTATATGATGCACACTGAGTACAAACCAATAATTATATCACTAGGAAACCATTATTTGTTGTAGGATTAAATCAGTGCTAAACTAGATTTAACCACTGTCTCCTCAATTCCACTTAGTACCTTGTTTCAAGTTCTGGTCCATAATGTCTCCTTATAGGATTAAATCAATCGTACTGAACTATGCTAAATTATATAAGTATTGTCTCTATCAATTCCACTGACTTAGTATCTTGTAAGAATTCTTTGTTTAAAGTTCAGAGTTCTGGCCCATAACAATGACTAACATTAATTATAACAATGTAAGTCAAAAAGAGAGGGAAAGCAGCAAAATTGAGTTCCTTCTATAGTAAAGAAAATACTATTTTGGGGGAGAATGGTAGCTAAAAGTAGAGAGATAGTTAAATATACTAGAAAGAGCAATATTTATGAAAGAAGTGCAGGGCTTAAATATCACCTCTGCTACTTGTCTGCTGTATGTATGACTGCCCAAGTCTCTTAACTTCATGAGTCTCATATTATTGGGATAGATTGACTCCAAGTTCCTTCCAGGTTTAAACCTATTTCTTAAGTTTTTTTTTGTTTGTTATAACAGAACCAATCTCAGAATTTGAAGGTATTTTAGAGGTTCCCCAGTCCAAACATCACTTAAACAATATCTTTCTCATAAACATTCTATTCTTAAAGTCTTTTTCTAGAAGATATCCAGCAAGAGGAAAATAGGTACTTCTTGAAATAGTCCATTTTGACTTTCATTTTTTTTTCATAGGACAAAATTTCAAAAGCTTACCCTCTTCAATTTGTACCCATTACTCTTTTTTGTCCTCCAGAGCTAGCTGGAATGGCATTAATCCCTTTTCCATATTACTTACCTTCATGATGTTAAGGACAATTATTATCTTCCACCCTTATTTCAAATTATCTTTTCCAGGCTTGAATCACAAGGGTTCCTTCAAATAATTCTCAAATTTCCTAGTGTCCAGCCTCTTTGACATTCTTATTAACCTCTTCTGATAGAGGTCAAATTAAGTTTAATAAATTGGAGAAACTTGGGGGAAGAGACACATTTCTTTGATTTTGCTCTACCACTTATCTCATTCTGAATTCTATTCTTCTATTCAACCTATGATTATTTTACATTATTTGGATTTATGTTGATGATTACGAAAGTATTTTTCCTTGAAGCATTTCTTTAGTTACTTTCCTTATATTTGGAAATAATTTATTCATAACAGAAAATTTGGGTGGCCTAGACATTCAGTTATTATTTCTCCTAAGAGTACTATGATCCAGACCACATATAATCATATTTTCAGCAAATATATTGTGATTTTGTGTAAAGTTTTGTCAAAACCTATTTATATAATATGTAGAAAATTATTTTACTCTAACTTTCTAGCAACCTTGCTAACAAAGTTGAAGCAATAAAAATTGTGATTTTTTTTCTTACTAAAATATTCTAGATTTTATTAAGCACTACTTTCATTTCTGATACAACCCAAACCTTCAATATATATCAAAATTATTTCTTCAGATGGTTATTAGTTTCCTATCATCAGGTCTTCAGTGATAGAATAAAAATTAATTTTGTGGTTTTATGGATGAGATTCACATTAAAAGAATCTATTGTACTGCTGAATTATATTACCTATGAACTCCTTTTTTGACATCTTGGGAAAGTATGATTCATGACTCTTATAATCACCTTGTGAAACAAACATCTTAAATAGTGTTTTTCCCAGAGTTCAAGTAAGAAAACTGAGGGTCATAATAATAATTATAATTTATATCAAGTGTAATATGTTGTCTTTTTTATCATTACACCATGCTCCCACTATTACCGTTATTGCCTTTTACATTGTCTCATCTCAAATATTTCCCCTTTCAATAATACTTCTTGGCCATCTTTACCTATCCTGAATGTTAATAACTCCTGCTTCCAAATATGCTCTATTCCATAATCTCTGGAGAATTGGAAATTTTACCTTAAGTTCAAAGTGAAGCATTATTTCCTTCCTGAAGCCATTCATTATTCTTTTCTCCTCATATCAAAGAGAAGGGCTCCCATTTAGTAGTAAATGCACATAACATGTGGTATATTTTATATATCATATGGCACATCCTTTTATTTGTGTATATGCCTTGTTTCCCCTCTCCATTTTATATTTTCCATAATCACTAAGCCACAATTCCTTGCACATGATAGACTTTCAGGAAACATTTCTGGAATGTATCCTTCCTTTGAATAACAATTTCTAAAGGCCATTGGTATAGACACCAAGTTAATTACAATATGAAGTCCTGGATTATAACAAGGAAATGCAAAACAAACTTCAAGCCACTGCAGGTTAGCATCTTGCTAAAGTTTAATCATTAAAGTAAATAGAAAGATTTTTTTTTGTTACATCACCTCTGATATTTCAAAAATCTTATAATTTTCATATTATATGGATAATACATGAGTTTGAATCATAGTAGATGGCAAGTTGTTCAATAAAACATCATTCTTTAAAAATACTGCTTTGCCAGTTCATGGTAACATCTATTGACAGAGGATATAGATTTTGAATCCTGGTTCTGATATTTGCTATCAGTATAACCTTGTGATAGTTAGTGGATTTCTGTGGATCTGTTTCCTAACTTATAAATGAGGTAGATTAAATAGTTTCTAACTTTCACCCTACTTTTAAATCCTATGTTACTTCATGAACGAGGAAAGGGAAATACTAGTCTCAAATGCAGAGGATATAAACTGTCTATATTACCAAAATGTTACCGATGGATGACATACATAAAAGGCTATAAATTCCAAATTAAGCCAAAGTTTTAGATGGAGTTTCCCACCAACTCTGTGCTTTCAGTCTTTTGTCATTATAAACTAGAACGTTCTTGGAGTGTTTTTTTGGGTTTTTTTTTTTTTTTTTTTTTATTCTTTACATAAGCATTTATTCAAATGTTTTCTTCCTCAATTACAAGTTTCTGGAGAGCAATTATCTCTTCATATCTCAAGGATCTAATATAAAAAAGTAGGTATTTTAATAAGTGATTATAAATTGCCTAAAAGCAATCACCCATAGTTTACCATCAAAATCCATACCAAGTGCCTTGGAACTTGGAATAAAAAATGTTGCCCTGCCTGTGTCTAATTATGAAACATGACTACAATAGACAGCATTTTCCCTTATTCAAGTTTTATTTTTTTTGGTATTGTATCTTCTGAGTGAACACTGTTATCAACATGTTGCTGTTTTCCTATTGTCTACATAACCTTTATCCCTACTATCTTGCTCTGAATTCTCTTTGACTTTAAAGAGAGTTCCTCAGGCAGGGAAGAGAATTGTTAGGTGGAGAGGCTTTGATTTGAATGCTTTCCTTTCGAGTGCACATTTTACTGACTAGTCTATTACAGACCTTACACTTGACCAAAGCATACAGGTTTTCTATTGTGCTATAGCTGACTGCTTCACTGGTATTATCCATTTTATAACATTGCCAAAAGCATTTTGAAGGTTCAGTACCAGCAGTGCAGTCAGTCTCCTCATTTAAAATGACAAATATTTCTCTGAAAGAGGCTGCATTATGGAAAGTGCACAGGATGTAAAGGGAACTATTGCAAAGTTACATCTCCATCTTTGCTTACTTCCTAAGCATGCAATTGAATCTTCCCATTATGAGGAGGTACTGCCTGGAAATATGCTTGGAATTCAAAATATTTCAAAGGATCAGGAATATACTATTACAGATACCTCAGTCTTCTGATATGCTGATGACACATTTGCAAATTGATGAATCCAACTGAAGAAATAATAGTATCCAGTGGATATGCTAACACTGAAGATGCTAGAGATTACCACCCAATTACAAACTAGAAAAAAAAAAAAAAAACTAACAAGTGCCTTCCCACATTTCACTTACTTTGTTTGTTTGTTCGTTTTATAGTCTATAAGCTCAAAGAAATCCAGATAACAATGAAGAAAATTAAAGTCATTTTCAGGTTTAATTAATAAAATCACTGTGCCTAGAATAAGTAAATATATAGGCCTGCTTCCATCTTCCTTAATGAGATAATTTGTCTAATACTGTATTCAAATTTTGAAATGAAATTTTAAGAAATAATTGTAAAACTATACATCCTGAGAAGTGACACCAAGATCATGAAATTATGCCCCAAGAGGGAAGGGAATCAGTAAACTTAGACTCTATTAAAAAAGCCTTTTTTTTGGGGGGGGATCCAAATATTAAAGAGTTGTAGATGGAAATTGTAAAGAGCACTAATTTTAAAAAAGTCTTAGGAGTTATTGGATTTCCGTTGATTACAGATATTTCATTGTAGGTTGGATTGACAAAGATCAGAAAAAATATAGAAATGATTCTTGTTCAGATAATGGTTAGTTCAAAAAGTGGTTCTCAAAATGTAATTCATAGACCCTTAGAATATTAAGAACGTATTTTGGGTTATTGTTGTTGCTGCTGCTATGCTACTGATATACTAACTATATATGTCACTATTGACATATATGAATATGTTGAGTGAAGAATCAAATATTATAATTTTACTCATTTCCATTAAGTTAGAGAGATGAAAAAATGTAAAACAATGCATCTCTTCTCGTGGATGCTCCCCCGAAACAGTTCTTTTTCGATGTTTTTTTTTCTTTCATTCCCAGTAAAGCCTTTAATGAGAAGAGAAATGAGTACTAAAACAACAGAAAACATCTTAACCATTATTCCAAACAGAAAAGTAACTTTGTCTCAAGTAGTAGTGGGAAGAAGAGGTAGAATCATCTTTTCTGGAGTATATCTATGGGGAAAAGGATGTTCAATAATCTGATGAGGTTTTTTTGTGACAAAAATATTTACTAAGCTTTTAAAATATGTGATTTTGATAAAAACAGACATTCATAATGCACATAACAGAAATGCCTTTTAAGAAAAAAATGTTTAGTTGTAATCAAAATCAAGATATTTTTATCAGGTCTTTGATTTATGACTTTCTCCAAGTCAGAATGCAATATGGAATCAGGTTTCAGATAGAATGCCAGAGCTCACTCAATCAAGAGTAAAATTAAGAAAATGATTTTAAACTTTAATTTGCATATCACAGTTCCTTTTAAAATGTGTTTATACTTCTTAAAGGGTTACAAGTAATATTCTAACAAATTTCTGAAAACAATTCTTTTAATAAAGCATCTTTAATAAAGCAAAACTAATAAAGTTTTTAGTATATACTTAAGCAATAAAGCACATAGTTGGTACTTTTTCCAATTATAGACAAAATGTTCTTTTGGCAAGAGGGAATCAAGCCTCTAAAATTCCACAAATGTGTCAGTTTCCATCTTTATTGAGTCATTGATTAGGCGGACTAGTGCTGCAGCCTCATTCTCCAGGAGGCCTGAGCTCCTCCGGAGGCTGAGTGGTTTCCAGTTCTTCCAGTCTTTTCCAAAGGAGGAGTTATCTTTGATGTTTCTCTTCCAGAAGGTAAGGGGGGAAAGATGTTTCTTGGCTAGAAGAAATTAGCAGAATTGAATGACATTGTGGGGGCATGCTGGAAATCCAGATTAAAGTTCAAAAGTCATTATGTCTTCTCTGCATATCCTTCAATCGTTTTTTGGAACTTAGTTTATTCTTCATATGGCACATTTTGTCTATTTAAAACCTGATTTTTCTATTTCTAATTCTTCATTTTTTGCTTCCAGAAGTTCTACTTTTACTTGTAGTTCCTTCCATTTGTTTTCATAAAATGATTTTCTCTTTTTATGAGCAAGTGCAGCTCACTGCAGTTTCTCTTTGGCCTGGTTATATTTCTCTTCTTTTTCTTTGATGCATTCTTGGAGATTATGCTTCTTTTCCAACCATTCTATCTGCTTCCATTCTAAGGAAATTTCAGCCTTTACCTGAGTTTTTTCTGAGTGACTCTGTGTACTCTGGTATTCCTGTTTCAGCCTCTCCACTCAGCAACTGGTTAGAATTCACCAATGCAGTCTATGTGTGAGAGAGGTAACTTGGATATGTAAATGATTGATTTGTGGTTTAATATCAACATTTTCAGAGGCAGATGGTGGTGGATAGAGCACCAGCCCTAAAGTCAGGGTGATCTGAGTTCAAATCTGTCCCCAGAAACTTAACACTTCCTAGCTGTGTGCTCCTAGTCAAATCACTTAACCCCAACTGCCTTAGCAAATCATCTTTGGCTGTATGTATTTTACGATCCTTTTCTGATAAAAAATATTTTGTGGCATTCAATAATTCATCTGAGGATTTCATTGTTTGATTGTAGTTCATCCACTTTATTTTGAATTTTGTTCCTTTCTAGTTCACTTTTAGTTCTTGCTATCTCCAGTTTAAAATCTGTTATTTCTAATATTTGTATGTTTAAATTCTTCAACTTTACTGGTCAATTCAGTGATTTCTCTTATACCCTTGTGCAGTTTACTAAGGGTGTTTTCCTCATTAGTTGATTGCAGTTCTTTTTCTACTGGATCATACTGAAGCTTGGCTGTTTTTCTGCCTCCAGGGACCTGATAGTAGTCTGCATTTCGGCCAGGTGGCATCCCTGAATTCTTTGGACATTTTCAGCCTGAATGACATGGTTTTCTTTCTCTGCTCCTAATTCTTTTCCTTTGGCCTTCAAGCCTTTCAGTTTCTGACATAATTGGATCTTTTCTCCAACAATTTTCTCCATTCTTTGCTCTCTCTTGTGGGATCAAAGTCAAGGAGTTGGTCATATATCTCTTTTTTATCTTTTTCAAGTCTTTCAATCTCACATTCATATTTTATTGTTCTACTTCTAAAATTTGCAGATGTTCCTCTTTCCTATGTTCAAATTCTGATTTGAGAAAAGTATATACATAGCAAAATTTATTATATTCAGCTCTATATTTTCTACCTCTTCATCTAGATTCCAAAAACATTCTTTCATTGGAGTTTCTAATTCTTGCTGTTTTGGGGTTTTTATCAATTCCAGATTTTGAGGTGTTAAAGCCTACATATTCCAATTTTCTACTTCTTTAGTTTGCTTTAGTAATTCCATTCTTACTTTACCAAGAAGCAGTTGAAATTTTTCCTAAAGAGTTTGTTTTTCCTTTAAGAGTTCCTTGAGTTCATTTTGTGACTTCCTGTACTCCTCTTGTAACCTTGAGTGTTCAGTTTTCAAAAACTGGTAATTAGTTTTATGATGTTCCCATAGAATTCTTTCATCAATTAACACTTTCTGAAATTCTGAATATGTATGCAGTAGCACAGTTTCTCCACCAGGAAGAAAAATATTAGCAAAAGCTTCCATCTTAGTTAATGAATTGACAAACATATAAAACCAAAATTTGGCTAAGCCTATCACCTTCAGTATTCTTTCCAGAAATATTTACCACCACTTTCTCTCTTTGGCAAAATCCCAGGTGGCCAAATGATACCATGGCTCCTCTCCCGGCCTTTTAACATGTGTGCATACACTAGACAGGGGAGGAAGTCATGTGGGCTGCAGACATCACTGCCTGCCACCAATATGCCTGCAGCTCCAGCATGGGATCTGACTGGGGCTTACTACTCCAAATCATGTTGATAGACCCCTGATGAGGTTTTTAATTGGTCAAAAAGATAGGAAATATGAAGACAGGAATATTACTACTGCCCACCACATGGGGAGAAAATGGTCCCAGGATGGTTCTAGTGATACCCTTTAATATAAAGAATTGACTAGAGAAACCCCAGTAGCTAGATCCTCCATTTTCATTCTCTTTCTCCCCAGTGTCATTCAGGTATTTAGTTCCTCTTTCAAAGATATGTGCCCAGATCTCTACAATATCTTTGGGCTTTGTAATAACTTAGGGTTCTTCTGGCTTCCTGCTTGAAAAGAGGTAATAATGCTAAGCTAACCCCATTGTAGGATGCTTAAAGGATAAGAGACTGGGAAGAAGCCAAAGTCAAAGAAGCAGACAATCTCCATCATGTCTCCTTCTCCAAATTTTTATAGTACAGATTTGGGGAAATTTCCCCTTTCATGAGATCTGGGACTCCCTCTGTTGTGGTTATATGTTACCTTACTTCCAATGGCAAAGCTTTTATACTCTCTTTATTTAAGAACTATTCCATGTCTTTTTCTTATTTCTTTCTTTTTTCTTTTTCTTTTCTTTTTTTTTTTTTGTTATTTACTTGAATAAATAAGTTTGCTTTAAAAAACAGACGCTTTCAATAGCATAGGCTCTTTGTAACTTGTAACTTGTAAAGCCTTGATTCTGTCATGCCCTGTTTTTTTACTTCCTGAATACTTTTTCAGCTGGCATCTGCTGTCTTCTCTTAGTCACTCACCAATCCATTTTGGATTTCTGATGCAGCTCATGGCTTGGCTCACCTCAGGTACTATTTACTCATTGCTTCAGTTGATAGGAATCTCTATGCTGCCCAAGCTCATGCGTTCCTCCTTGTAGTATGTCTACCATTTCTCCTTTTTTCTTTTGACTGGCCTTCAATTCCATGAATGAGTCATTTCCCTTAAACTACCAGCTTTTGATGTTCTTCATTCCCATCCTGCCCCCTCCATATTCATTTTGCACTAAAGTTCTAAAGGTATATTTTTTCTGTGTGACATTTCTCCCCTCAAAACTTTTATCAAGAGATCCATGAGGGTTGGTAAGAGATGGCGAAGGCCAGAACTCTACTTTTTCTCAGGAGCACCATTTCTGCCTTAAGAGAAATGATATCCAAGGGGTATTCAAGAGTTTTAAAAGCAACACACTGGTAACCTCATCTCCAGAGAGGTCACTTTTACTAGTGTGCAAATTCCACTTCCTGCTGAAATTGAAGGGCCAACAATCCTGACAGTGCTATATGATTATCAAGAAAACAAATGCACCCTTTCCTCCATTTTGGGGAGACATTCTTTGTGAGCTGATTTCTACTTGGTGTTTTCAATTTTTTCCTTTTCTCAATTTTCCTTCATATCTGTCTTCTTAGGCAAACTAAGGTTTTAAATAATCAATATAATTATTTTTCATATAGGCGTGTGATTTAACATGTAATGAAGTATATGAGCATTTTAAATCAATAAAGAACATATGCATATTTAAAAATTCATCAGTTTTAATTTATGAAATGATAAATGTTAAATAAAATAATCCACATAAATAAAAAAATATTCCAGGGTTTTTAATAATATTAAGAGTATAAAGGGATTCTGAGTCCAAAAATGTTGAGAATTGCTGAATTAGATAATGCTTTCTAAATATGAGATAGATTATTTCTTTTACTTGTGCTGAATGAATGTCCCTTTTTGATGGCTTTCTTTTTTCTTGCTAAAGTCTTTATAATGAAGGAATATAATTTAGAATTTTTGAGTACATCTACCTCCAAATTTCAGCAAGCAGGACAAATCCGCTCTCTAATTTTCCATATTATCTGCTTAAGCAATTCTGGATATGTAGGACTCTTTCTTAGAAGACAATCTATACCATTTTAAAATTAATTTTAAAGAGCTCTTCCCATTGATCACTTCCCCCTATCTATTTTAAGAAGAAAGATATCCTTCAACTTCTGAGAATGAAAATACAGTAATGCAATCCAAAGATTTGTTTAAGAAACTATAAAAAAGGAAAATGTATAAGAGGAATGGGATAGAGGCAAATTCCTATGTTAAAAGGTTAACATGATGATGATTAAAAATGATTACTTGTAGCCAATCTGTCCACAAGAATTTAATAGGTTCAATGTTGTATCATTTTCAAAAATGTTAAGATGCTGACTATGGATAGAGGTCTCAGCAACTTAAAAAAATATAAAAGTGTAACATCACAAAGATGACAAAGAGTTAGAAAAGCTATTGGAAATTTTTTCAACTATAATCACATTTCTAGTTTAAAAGTAGCTTAACAGTGGGAGAGATACTTTTAAAGACTTTTTTATTGTTAATAAAAACACTTGCTACTTTAAACTAGCAAAGGAAAAGTATGAAGAGAAGAAAGTTCTGTGATTGAGTAATTTAGATATTTTCCCAAGTCTAGAAAATTTTACTTAAAATAATAGGTTTTGAGTTATAATTATTTCCATACATAGGTGTCTAATCTATGTCTATATTTACATGTGTGTACATATGTTTAAAATGCATGTATGGATAATCTTCCAACAGAAAATTACTGGGAGTAGCATTTTCTCATTTAGAATTTTTCTAAACTCATTGAGTAAAAGGAAGCACAAAGTTAGGAGGTTTTGTTACTAGGCTTTAATTTCAGATCCAAAAAACCTTAATGATTGTTTTGTTTGCACTGTTTTTTTTTTTGTTGTTGTTGTTGTTTTTAAAGATGCCAGTATCCTTATTTCAATATCAACATTATTTCTTAGTTTTGCATCATTAAAGGGCCTTTGAAGTTTATTCTTTGTTTTTGTAACATGATACACAGAAGAAATCCCAAATTCAAAATATTCTAATTCCCAAAGTGTTGCCAAAATATTTTTTGTGCTCTTTCTCTTCCAGTTCACCCTTTATTGTTCAAATTGAGATTTTATCTCTTCTTTTCTTTTGTAAGTCATACAATTTTCTCTAACATATAGGATAAATAGTTTATTTATTTATTTTATTTTACTTGTTTGTATATTTTTCTTTGAAGAAGAACTAGTTCACTTGGGAAATATCTACTATCTTATTTTGCGAATAAAAATTGAACCATTGCATTGTAATGATAGTAATGAAAATGTTTCAAAGTGATTCTTTTTCAAATAGAAGAGCAAAAATGTTTCTGTGCTTGAAATCTTTATTTGATATTTCACCCTATATTCTGAGAAATTATTTCTGAACAATCCAAAGGGCTTAATGGACAGTATCTCATTTATGAAGGAGCAGGTCCAAGCTTCTTCTTTACACTCCACATGGCACAAACAGCAGTGACTGAATTCAAACAAGAAGTTAATGTCTTCTTTGCTGTCTCATTGTTCTGAAGGAAGTATTCAATAAATCCAGTCAATAAGTATATATTTAATATCTAGTATTATTACTATTCAGTAATCTACCTCTCTTATCTATTATCCAGTTTTATTCTAAGCACTGATGTCTTATAGAGTCCAAACTATTTTTCTTTTGGTTCTTTTTAGTCATATAAAGTAAAATACAGAATTATAGCACTTCATAGAAAAAAATTTAGGGGAAACACTTTTCAGTTTATTTTAGACTAACACTATAAAGCAGGGGTTCTCAAATTACGGCCTGTAGGCCACATGAGGCCAGTTGAGGACTTATGTGGCCCACCAGGTTATGGCAAATGGGCTGAGGGGTGGAGACATAGTGTGAGTTTTTGTTTTTACTATAATTCGGCCCTTCAACACTCTGAGGGAAAGTGAACTGGCCCCCTATTTAAAAAGTTTGAGGACCACTGCTATAAAGTATACATTTTGCATGATTCAAGTACAGTTGGGTATTATTGTTTTCAGTTCTATAAATAAAGTAGCTAAATAAACTGGCTAAGAAAACTGTTTTCATATAATTTTAGTTCAAGACTGAAACATAAATTTTCTCATCTAAAATAATTCGGAGAGAGAAATAAAAAATAATGAGGCCCCATGGTATATTCCAGAGGGCATAAGATAGAAAAAAAAATATTTGGGGCAAGAAATAATGGATTTCATTCTCAAGATATAGTAAAAACTTGAGCACAGATACACTTGAAAGTATCTTCTCATAGGGAAGCCTCATAACTAGTAAACTGAAACTCTGGAAATTTCAGAAATTTAAATGCAAATAGAGTCAAAATGACAATTCCTCTTTCTATATTTCTAAAATGTCAACTCAATCAAAATATTAACAGTTAAGTTTTTGCCTAATTATTTACTATCATAAGAACTCATGATGGGACTAGAACAGTGGTTTCCAAAGTTACTGAAGCTTGACCCTGCAAATATGTAATCAATTTATAAAAGACTGAGAAGATGGTTGAATCCTCCCTCAATTGCTAAATCAATCAATTATCATAATTGTGTTTTAAATATAGTTACATTACTTTAATAACCTAGTTTTTGACAAACCCAAGGACCCCAGCCTTTGGAAAAAGAACTCAATGTTTGACAAAAATTTCTGGGAAAATTGTAAATTAATATGGCAGAAACTAGGCATTGACACACACTTAACACCATACACCAAGGTCAGGTAAAAATGGGTTCATGACCTAGGAATAAAGAATGAGATTATAAATAAATTAGAGGAATACAGGATGAATTTATGTAAGAAGAACTGGAGATCATTATTGATCACAAAGTAGAAAAATTTGATCGTATCAAATTGAAAAGTTTTTGTACAAACAAAACTAATGCAGATACGATTAGAAAGGAAACAATAAATTGGGAAAACATTTTTACAGTCAAAGGTTCCAATAAAGGCCTCATTTCCAATATATATAGACAATTGATTCTAATATATAAGAAATCAATCCAATCTCCAATTGATAAATGGTCAAAGGATATGAACAGACAATTCTCAGATGAAGAAATTGACACTATTTCTAGTCATATGAAAAGATACTCCAAGTCATTATTAATCAGAGAAATGCAAATTAAGAGAACTCTCAGATACCACTACCCACCTGTCAGATTGGCTAGAATGGCAGGGAAAGATAATGCAGAATGTTGGAGGGGATGTGGGAAAACAGGGACGCTGATACATTGTTGATGTTATTGTGAATACATCCAACCATTTTGGAGAGCAATTTGGAATTATGCTCAAAAAGTTATCAAACTGTGTATACCCTTTAGCCCAGCAGTGTTACTATTGGGCTTATATCCCAAATATATCTTAAAGAAGTGAAAAGGACTTGTATGTACAAGGATGTTTGAGGAAACCCTCTCTGTAGTGGCCAGAAACTGTAAAATACATGGATGCCCATCAATTGTAGATTGGCTGAATAAATTGTGGTATATGAATATTATGGAATATTATTGTTCTGTAAGATATGACCAACAGGATGATTTCATAAAGGCCTGGAGAGAATTACATGAACTGATGCTGAGTGAAATGAGCAGGACCAGGAGATCTTTGTATATTTCAACAACAATACTATATGATGATCAGTTCTGATGGATGTGGCCATTTTCAACAATGAGATGAACCAAATCAGTTCCAATAGAGCAGTAATGAACTGAACCAGCACAGCCAGCAAAAGAACTCTAGGAGATGATTATGAACTGCTACATAGAATTCCCAATCCCTCTAATTTTGTCAGCTTGCATTTTGTATTCCCTTCACAGGCTAATTGTACACTATTTCAAAGTCTTTTTGTATAACAAAACAACTGTTTGGACATGTATAAATATATTATATTTAATTTATACTTTAACATATTTAACATGTATTGGTCAACTTGCTATCTGGGTGGGGGGGGAGGAGGGGAAAATTAGAGCAAAAAGTTTGGCAATTGTCAATGTTGTAAAATTACCCACGCATATATCTAATAAATAAAAACTATTAAAATATAAAATTTAAAAAATTAGTTATATTTTACCTTCATCTATAACTACCCTAAACCCCCAAATTCTACTATCACACAAAGATCTGCAAACTTTTTTTTTTACCTTTTGATACAAAAAAACAACCTTCCAAAGGCATTATAATATTACCTCATGTTTATTAGATCATATGTGTCATTTGGAAAACATTCATTCCCTCATAACACACCAGTAGAATAGGTTTATATGAGCTTGCAGACAATATTGGCTTTAGTCAACAGGACCTGGGATCATTTTTCACTTCTAGTGTCTACTAGCTATATGAGTCTAGACCAGTCAGTTAACGTTTCATTGATTGAGGCAAATAACAATAGTATTCTCTAAACTCATATGCATAGATATACAAAATGTGTATTTTGTATGTGTTTGTGTATGTCATTTAGTCAAACAATATATAAATGAATATCTAAGGTCGATTCTGAAGACATTCTTTCCTTAAAAATATTTATATTACTATTCAAGAAAGTATAAAGATCTCAGGAAAAAAAAATGATTATAGTGAAAAGGAGATGTAAATACTGGGAAAAGAAGAAAAATATACTTGAGGATATCCTTTCTACTCTTGTAACCACCATTGCTTCTATTTCTCCTTCATAGATGTCTAGGCCATTTTTAGGCAAGGCAGGTTTACTCAATGGTCTCATCACATCATTTTTTCCAATTCAATTGATTGGAGCTGGATCTAGGTGATCCCATGCTTTCTTACCTGGATCGCTATGGAGAAGAAGGACTCAATGTTGTTATTTCTAATTCTTTCTGGGGTTTTATATGTGGTCTATATGTGGTCAGAATTTAATTATGAATCATCTTTTATGAACCGATAGGTCATGGACAGATTGTGCAATATTGTCATTCTCAAAATTGTCTACATGATCAATTTAATTGTATTAGAGTTACTAGGTTGAATTCTTTATATCACCATTTATGCTGATTTCAGAAACAAAGCCTATATTTAAATATAATCCATTCTTAGTTATCTACACTAACAGAGGAAAAGGAAAATTGAGGGTACTACCAATGTCTACTTAAATCAGAAATATGTTTTTGTACTAAGGATTGAATGTGAGTGTGTGTCCAATATCCTGGAAATTCACTAAAAACAATAGAATGAAGCCATGGTATGAAGGACAAACTCAGGAGGAAGTATTTTATCTTAATTAACCATCCTATCCTCTTTCTCAACTCTTCTCTATAATTCTATTAGAAAATGAGAATGAACTATGTTGATAGGCTTATTCTAGATTTGTTTGTTTGTTGTATGTCTTTCCAAGATCAAAAGAGAAAATAAAATGTCAATACAAGCTACAGTGAATTTAGATATATGAGAAATGTTCTAAACTAGAATTTTAAACTATCATTACCAATGGTCTAAGATTTTGGTAAAGGGAATATGTAAAAAGAGTAGTGTTTTTAAAAAATAATATTTCTCCTGAGGAAGCATAATTTGGAAAATTTTCTAAATAATGAAGGCCGTTTTATGTGTAAATGTGTGGCTATTATGTATGTATATATATATATATATATATATATATATACATATACATATGTATATATATACACACACATATATACATTTGTATATATACATTATATATAACATGTATATATATATATAGTTTGTTAGAGAAAAAATTTTTTCCCCTGAGGCTGGTGTTAAGTGACTTGCCAAGAGTCACACACTAGGCAGTGTTAAGTGTCTGAGACCAGATTTGAACTCTGGTCCTACTGAATTCAGGGCTGGTGCTCTATCCAGTGCACCACCTCGCTGCCCCCTAAGTTAGAGAAAAGAAAGTCAGATTCTTTACCTTATTTAAGTTTTCCTATTCATTCCAAAAACAATCATTCTAAGGTATTTTAAAATGATTTCTAAAAGCTCATTATTTTCTGATTTTTTTTAAACTGTGTATTCCATTGCAACATTAAAAAGATAAGAGTTAAGGAAAGGAAAACTTATAAAAGAACATAAAAAGTTGGTTTACAGGAACAACCAAAAGAAAAACCAGAATCAGTGAAAAATCAGAAAATCTGTTACTGTGACACAAAGTCGGTGAAAAAAAAGAAATTGAGACAGACTGAAGCAGAGCAACTGAAGTTGAGATATAGGGAGACAGAGTCACATAGATACAGAGACCAAGAGAAAATGAATTAAAGAAAAGTACTTGTTGATTTACCTGGACTTTCTCAATTGTTGTCAGAAGAAAACTCTAAAAAGAAAAGATATTTCTTTTGGGAGGGTTACTACTCACACTTTCTCATATAACAAATTCAAAAAACATGAGCTTTTTGGAATAGAGCCTAAAACATTGATATGGAGCCATAGTACTGTGCTTCAATTTTCAGTCTCTGTTATCAGAGGGAGAAATGATGGATTGTTTGATAAATAAGGGGGAAAGAACTGTATGTGATTGTTATGGTTAATAACATAGTTTTGGTTTGTTTGTTTGTTTGTTTTTGAGAAAATTGTCCCACAAAATATAAAATTACACTGAAGAATGTGAAACGTTTGCTTCTCTTTATAGACAGCAATTTATACTTTGCCAAGTTAGAATAGACAATCTACAATAGAAATTGGTTCCTCAATTATTTTGAATTATGCTACAATTTTGAGTTATAGTATTCCCTTTAGTTTACATATCACTGAGAATAAAGAAATACCTTTAAATTATTGAAGTACATAAACTTCAACTTAATTGCTTTGGAGAAGAATCCCCTTACTGAAATGAGACCACTTCTAACATATGAATTGCTTTAATTTATAGTATAATGGAAAGTCAGAAAGTTCAGACTTCCTGAAATTTAGATTGTTTTCTACTAAAAATAGAAACAGACACTTTTGTGTATATGCCGTTTTATTTTTTTTAAGATTCATTCATGCCCATGACTAAGAGTAATAAAAGCTATCATATGACAATCAAGAGGAAAAATGAGAGCAGATACTATTGTAAGATATTTCATTACATCTAACTATCATGCAAGGAAAACATTTGCCACTTCCAAAATAATACTTATGAGTACTAAATGTGAAGAGAAGGGAGAGAGAGAGAGAGAGAGAGAGAGAGAGAGAGAGAGAGAGAGAGAGAGAGAGAGAGAGAGAAAGGGAGGGAGAGGAGAAGAAAGGAGAGAGAGAATAAAAAGAGGAGAGGAGAGGAGAGAGAGAGAGAGGAGAGGAGAGGAGAGGGAGAGATTCACATATATACAATTAATATACATACATATACATACATATATACCACATCTAAAAAAGCAAAGAACAAAACCTTGTTTTTATTTCTTTTTTATTAATTTTATAATTATAACTTTTTTGACAATACATATGCAGAGGTAATATTTTTTTACAACATTATCCCATGTACTCCCTTCTGTTCTGAATTTTTCCCCTCCTTCCATCCACCTGCACCCCTACATGTCAAGCATTCCCATACATATTAAATACATTATAGTATATCCTAGGTACAATATATATGTGCAGAAATGAATTTTGTTGTTGTTGCAAAAGAAGAATTGGATTTGGAAGGTAAAAATAATCTGGGAAGAAAAACAAAAAAATGCTAACAATTTGCACTCATTTCCCAGTGTTCCTTCTCTGGGTATAGCTGATTCTGTCCATCATTGATCAATTGAAATTGGATTAGCTCTTCTCTATGTTGAAGATATCCACTTCCATCAGAATACATCCTCATACAGTATCATTGTTGAAGTGTATAATGATCTCCTAGTTCTGCTCGTTTCACTCAGCATCAGTTGATGTATGTCTCTCCAAACCTCTCTATATTCCTCCTGTTGGTCATTTCTAGAGAAAAATAATATTCCATAATATTCATATACCATAATTTACCCAAGCATTCTCCAATTGATGGGCATCCATTCATTTTTCCAGTTTCTAGCCACTACAAAAATGGCTGCCACAAACATTTTGGCACATATGGGACCCTTTCCCTTCTTTAGTATTTCCTTGGGATTTAAGCCCAGTAGTAGCACTGCTGGATCAAAGGGTATGCACAGTTTGATAATTTTTTGGGCACAGTTCCAAAATTGCTCTCCAGAATGGTTGGATTCTTTCACAACTCCACCAACAATGCATCAGTGTCCCAGTTTTTCCCCATCCCCTCCAACATTCATCACAATTTGTTCCTGTCATTTTAGCCAATCTGACAGGTGTGTAGTGGTGTCTCAGAGTTGTCTTAATTTGCATTTCTCTGATCAATATCAGAACCTTTAATTGTAAAAATGTTTTCCCAGTTTGTTACTTCCTTTCTAATCTTATTTACATTAGTTTTGTTTGTACAAAAGCTTTTTAATTTGATGTAATAAAATTTTCTATTTTCTGATCAATAATGATCTCTAGTTCTCCATTGGTCACAAATTCCTTCCTTCTCCACAAGTCTGAGAGGTAAACTATTCTATGTTCCTCTAATTTATTTATGATCTCATTCTTTATGCCTAAATCATGACCCATTTTGATCTTTTCTTAGTGGTGTTAAATATGGTCCATGCTTAGTTTTCTGCCATACTAATTTCCAGCTTTCCCAGAAATTTTTGTCAAATAATGAATTCTTATCCCAAAAGTTGGCATCTTTGGGTTTATCAAACACTAGATTGCTAGTTTTATTCAATATCTTGCTCTGTGAACCTAACCTATTCCACTTATCAACTAGTCTATTTCTTAGCCAATAGCAAATGGTTTTGGTGATTGCTGCTTTATGATATAGTTCTAGATTAGGTACAGCTAGGCCACCTTCATTTGATTTTTTTTTTTCATTACTTCCCTTGAAATTCTCGACCTTTTCTTCTTCCTTATGAATTTTGTTGTTATTTTTTCTAGGTCATTAAAATAGTTTTTTGGGAGTCTGATTGGTAGAGCACTAAATAAATAGATTAGTTTAGGGAGTTTATCCCATTCACATTTATGGTTAGAATGACTAATTCTATATTGTTTGGCATCTTGTTAACCCCTGCTTATTCTTTTCTCCTTTCCTTCCCTCTTACCTCCTTATCCAGTATTAAACTTGTGAACACCACTTGCTTTTCACATCCCTCCCTTTTTAGTATCCCTCCCCCACCTTAAAGTTCCTCTTTCTATTTTAGCCCTTTTTCTCACAATTTCTGTATTCCCTTCCCTTAGCTTACTCCTTCCCTCTCACTTTTCAATGTAGTGGAAGAAGTTTCACCATAAATCGAATATGTCTATTGATACACACTATGTTCATCTCCCTCCTTTCTTTCTCTCAGATATAATAGGTTACCTTTTCCTCTTCATGAGATGTAGTACCACCACTTTATCCTTTTTTATGATATAATTTCCTTTCTACCTCTAGTTTCAAGGACAAATTTTACATGTGTTCTTTACATATCTTTATGGCAGAAATATAGTTCTCAAGATTTCTTTTTACCTTTTTAGAAATCTCTTGAGTTCTATATTTGAAGATCAAACATTTTGTATAGCTGTTTTTTTTTTTTTTTTTTTTTTTTTTTTTTTATCAAGAATAGATGGAATTCATTTATTTCGTTAAATGTCCATCTTATTTCATGGAAAACGATGCTCCTTTTTTGCTGGGTAAATTATTCTTGGCTGCATAGCAATTTCCTCAGCCTTTTGGAATATCATATTCCAGGCCCTTCGTTCTGTCTAGATCCTGGATTATCCTTATTTTGGATCCTCCATATCTGAATTGCTTTTTTCTAGCAGTTTCCAATATTTTTTCCTTCATCTGATGGTTCTTGAACTTGGCCACTATATTTCTTGGCATTTTGATTTTAGGGTCCCTTTCAGCAGGTGATCAATGAATTTTTTTAATGTTTATTTTCCCTCTGTTTCTAAAACATATGAGCAGTTCTCTTTGCTAATTTCCTGGAAAATAGTGTTCAGGCACTTTTTTTTCCTCATATTTTTCAGGGAGTCCTATGATTCTCAAATTGTCTCTCTTGGATCTGTTTTCCAGGTTTGTTGTCTTTCCGTGGTACTTGACATGCTTTTCAATTGTTTCCTTTTTCTGGTGTTGCTTGACTACTTCTTTGTTTTTTCTTTAGTCATTCATTTCTACTTGTTCAAGTCTAATTTAAAATGATGTATTTTCCTCACTCACTTTTTTATATCTTTTTGTAATTGTCCAATTGAGTTTTTATATGAGTTTTTTCTTCTATGCATTTTTTCCTTTTTATCAATTTTATTTTTTAGAGAGCTGTTTTCTTTTTCCAGCTCACTAATTCTGTTTTCCTTGGAGTTGTTTACCTTTTCTAATTCACTAATTTTGTTTTCCAATGATTTGATTTCTTAATCCACTTTGTCTTTAAATGTGTGGGATGACTTTTCCAGACTCTCTTGCCAAGCTTCCCTTTCCTTTTCCCATTTCTCTTCTAGCTCTCTTGTGAGAGCCTTTTTGATTTCCTCTATGAGAGTCTTGTGTATTGAGGAGCAGATTATATTTCCCTTAGGGGATTCCTCTGGAGACAATCTGCTTTTAGTTTCCTCAGTGTTTGCAGTCTGCTCTCTCTCCATACAGAAGCTGTCAATGGTTACAGCCCTTTCAAATTTTTTGTTCATTTTGTCAGAGTGGGAATTGAAGAAAACAAATTGACAAGAGAAACAATTGGTCTTTTTTGGGCGGGTGGATGGGGCTGGAAGGTGTCTCCGGGCTTCCTCTACAGACTGTGGGACATAGCAGTGAGACACTAACAGAACAGAGATGGCTGCTCTGTCTGTGCTCTAAGCCTCTAAAAATGCACTGAGTCACTCCAGGTGGGGGTGGGGGTAGCCAGGTCCTGAGAGACACTAGCTTTCCAGTGTTTTATTCTTCACCTCCGGTGTTTACATCCTCTCCACTGCTCCTGGCTTGCTGCCAAGATAAAACATCAACACTGGGGTAAAAGTCTTTTTGCAGAAATGGCAGAAATCGCACCCTTCCCCCCTCCAGTTTTAGCTGTGAGAGCTGCCTGACTCACTCTTGCTGCCTGCCCTCAGTCTGTTCCCAGTCTATTTGTCCCCTCCCCCGAGCAAACACAGACCTTCTCTGGCGAATTTCAAAGATGTCTTCTGTTGGTGATTATTTGTGAGTTTCTTTTCCAGTCAAGCATTAATTCCAAGGCTTGTCATGAAGTAAGTCCTGAGAGAAACCGCAGAGCTCAAGCAGCTATCTGCCTCCATGCTGCCATCTAGGCCGGAAGTCCCTTGTTTATATTTCAGACTAAGAGGGAGGATGAGTTCAGTATGAAGAGAACATTGCTCCTTAGAGAGGAGAGTTTTAAAGAGACAGGCAAAACTTAACTGGTCACAGTGTTAGAAGTAGAATACATGTGACAGAGAAAGAAGAAAGAATAAGCAAAGACTAACTATGAATCATATTCCTCAAAATGGAGGGTGAACTTACAAGAAGAAAATTATTTCTTCCGATTTAAAAAAATAACACGATCTTATTTTAGCTATCTCCAAAATAATAAAAGGAAAGAGAAGATAAATATTAGAAGGTGATTCCCTTCCAAACTCAAACACTTGTTAAACTAGCATTGATATCTAATATGTCTGCTATATTTTGGAGACATGCATCTTGGAAGTTATAGAGAAGCTTCACAAGACAAATAAAATCCTGTGTCTACTATCCACTTCTAGCATTTTATATGGTAATGAATTCTAAAAGCAAACTAAAGAGAATTTCTAAGAAACATAGAATTCTGAAACTCTAGGGCATTAAAAACCAAGTACAACCTTATCCTTTGCTCTGTTCTCTTTCAGAAATGTGTCTTTTATCTGTATATCCTCCAAAGGGCTCTAGCTGACATTCAAAATATATTGTTACAGATTGCTTATTATTCATTGACTTGTAATGCAAAACATTCCTAATTCTGACTACATGCTTAGCCCAGCTTAGTGATCTCTTTTAAATTGTTAATATAACTTTTGGTGAATACTTTTTTTTTTTTAAACTGGCAATATGATACATCTTATTCATGTTCACTTTAGCTCTCTCAACTTCCCTTAGAACAATATGCAACTATTATTCTTCAGAAACTGTGATGTTCTGTGACTTGTAGCTATATAACATTCCCAGAAGAATATAGGTGTTAAAAAGATAAGAGGAGTTCAGAGAAAGATTTTAAAGCTAATAAAAGCACTGGGCATTTTTCCAAATGAAATCGAATCCACTCTTTTCTGGGTGGTTTCCTTTCTGGACCAATGCAACAATTTATGAGAAATTTCTTTATAAGTTATAAATACACAAACACACATATACACTGAAAAAAATGATGCAGTGCAAGGAGCCTGGGGCAGGGAACAAGGAAGCTAGGGAGCATCATTCCTGCCTTGGGAAACCTACTAGGAAGCTCTTAGGCTACTTTGTCTCGGTTTCAAGCCAATGGATGAGCAGATTAGCTGTGAAGCACCCAAAGCAAATACAAATGGCAAATAGTGAGCCTCTAGACTCCAGAAAAATGCAGTACCTGTCCAAGCTTACCCAGCATTAGAAGTGAGTCAACAGTATCAACCCAGGGCAACCTAAAGCAGCTTGATAAGGTCAAACTGAGACACATTAAATTAATGCATCCAAGGCCATCTTCAATTGTTCTGATTTATATCTGGCTACTGGATCCAAGAAAGCAGGAAGAAAGAATTTTCATAATTAACCAGTTGCCTCTAGTGGGGTATCTTTATTCATAATGGCTACTATTTGTGGTTCATTTTCTTTTTTTTTTTTAATATTTTAATTAATTTTTTAAATAAAACATTTTGACATACATATGGACAATTTTTACAACATTATCCCTTGTACTCCCTACTGTTCCAAATTAACCTCTCCTTCCCTCCACCCCCTCCCCTAGATGGCTGGTATTCCCATACATATTAAATATGTTATAATATATCCTAGATACAATATATATGTGCAGAAACGAATTTTGTTGTTGTGGCAAAAAAATAATTGGATTCAGAAGGTAAAAATAACCTGGGAAGAAAAACAAAAAATGCAAACAGTTTAAACTCATTTCCCAGTGTTCCTTCTCTGGGTGTAGCTGATTCTGTCCATCATTGGTCAATTGGAATTGGATTAGATCTTCTCTTTGTTGACGATATCCACTTCCATAAGAATATATCCTCATGCAGTATCATTGTTGAAGTGTATAATGATCTCCTAGTTCTGCTCGTTTCACTCAGCATCAGTTAATGTAATTCTCTCCAAGCCTCTCTGTATTCATCTTGTTGGTCATTTCTTAGAGAAAAATAATATTCCATAACATTCATATGCCATAATTTACCCAAATATTCTCCAATTGATGGGCATCCATTTATTTTTCAGTTTCTAGCCACTATGAAAAGGGCTGCCACAAACATTTTGGCACATACGGGTCCCTTTCCCTTCTTTAGTATTTCCTTGGGATATAAGCCCAGTAGCAGCAATGCTGGATCAAAGGGTATGCACAGTTTGATAACTTTTTGAGCATAGTTCCAAATTGCTCTCTAGAATGGCTGGATTCTTTCACAACTTCACCCACAATGTATTAGTGTCCCAGTTTTCCCACATCCCCTCGAACATTCATCATTATTTGCTCCTTTAATCTTAGCCAATCTGACAGGTGTGTAGTGGTATCTCAGAGTTGTCTTAATTTTCATTTTTCTGATCAGTAGTGATTTGGAACACCCTTTCATATGAGTGGATATAGTTTCAATTTCATCATCTGAAAATTGTTTGTTCATATCCTTTGACGTTTATCAATTGGAGAATGGCTTGATTTCTTATAAATTAAAGTCAATTCTCTGTGTATTTCCAAAATACACAGAGAATTGACTTTAATTTATAAGAAATCAAGACCTTTATCAGAACCTTTAACTGTAAAAATGTTTTCACAATTTGTTACTTCCCTTCTAATTTTGTTTTCATTAGTTTTGTTTGTGCAAAATATTTTTAATTTGATGCATTCAAAATTTTCTATTTTTGATCAATAATGATCTCTAGTTCTCCTTTGGTCACAAATTCCTTCCTACTCCACATATCTGAGAGGTAAACTATCCTATGTTGCTCTAATTTATTTATGATCTAATTCTTTATGCCTAAATCATGGAGCCATTTTGATCTTATCTTAGTATGTGGGGTTAAGTGTGGGTCCACGCCTAATTTCTGCCATACTAATTTCCAGGTTTCCACGCAGTTTTTGTCATATAAAGAATACTTATCCCAAAAGTTGGGTTCTTTGGGTTTTTCAAAAACTAGATTGCTATTTTTATTCACTATCTTGTCCTGTGAACCTAACCTATTCTACTGATCAATTACTCTATTTCTTAGCCAATACCAAATAATTCTAGATCAGATACAGCTAGACAATTTTCATTTGATTTTTTTTTCAATAATTCCCTTGAAATTCTCAACCTTTTGTTTTTCCATATGAATTTTGTTATTATTTTTTCTAGGTCATTAAAATAGTTTTTTTGGGAGGCTGATTGGTAGAGCACTAAATAAATAGATTAGTTTAGGGAGTATTGTCATCTTGATTACATTTGCTCGGCCTATCCAAGAGCACTTAATGTCTTTCCAATTATTTAATTCTGACTTTATTTTTGTGGCAAGTGTTTTATAATTTTGCTCATATAATTCCTGACTTTCCTTTGGTACATATATTCCCAACTATTTTATGCTATAAACAGTTATTTTGAATGGAATTTCTCTTTGTATCTATTGCTGTTGGATTGTATTGGTAATGGAAAAAAAACGCTGAGGATTTATGTGTATTTATTTTTTATCCTGCAACTTTGCTAAAGTTCTGAATTATTTCTAATAGATTTTTAGCAGAGTATTTGGGTTCTCTAAGTATACCATCATGTCATCTGCAAAGAGTGATAGTTTGATTTCCTCATTACCTACTTTAATTCCTTTAATCTCTTTCTCAGCTATTAATGCCGAGGCTAGCATTTCTAGTACAACATTAAATAGTAATGGTGATAGTGGGCATCCTTGTTTCACTCCTAATCTTACTGGGAAAGGTTCCAGTTTATCACCATTACATATGATGTTTACTGACAGTTTTAAATATATTCTCCTTATTATTTTAAGGAATAGTCCAGTTATTCCTATACTCTCAAGTGTTTTTAGTAGGAATGGATGTTGGATTTTATCAAATTCTTTTTCTACATCTATTGAGATGTTCATATTTTTTTTTGTTAATTTGGTTATTGATATAGTTTATTATGCTAACAGTGTTCCTAATATTGAACCAGCCTTGCATTCCTTGTATAAATTCCACTTGGTCATAGTGTATTATCCTGGGAATGATTTTCTGTAGTCTTTTTACTAATATTTTATTTAAGATTTTAGCATCAATATTCATTCTCTGTTTTCAGCCTACCTCATTTAGGTATCAGTACCATGTATGTGTCATAAAAGGGATTTGGTAGGACTCCTTCAATCCCTATTTGTTAAAATAGCTATATAGCATTGGGATTAATTGTTCTTTAAATGTTTGGTAGAATTCACATGTAAATCCATCTGGTCCTGGGGATTTTTTCTAGGGAGTTGGTTAATAGCTTGTTCTATTTCTTTTTTTCTGAAATGGAACTATTTAGAATATTGACTTCTTCCTCTGTTAATCTCATTTTTGTTGCACAATTTATTCTTGGATGCATATCAAGTTCCTTAGCCTTTTGGAATATTGTATTACAGGCCCTTCGCTCCTTTAATGTGAATGCTACTAGATCCTGGGTTATCCTTATTGTGGCTCCTCCATATCTGAATTGTTTTTTTCCTAGCAGCTTCCAATATTTTTCTATCATCTGATGGTTCTTGAACATGGCCACTATATTTTTTGGCGTTTTGATTTTAGGTTTCCTTTTAGGAGGTGATTGATGAATTTTTTTCAATGTCTATTTTACCCTCTGTCTCTAAAATATCTGGGCAGTTCTCTTTGATAATTTCCTGGAAAATAGAGTCCAGCCTCCTTTTTTCCTCATATTTTTCAGGGAGTGCGATTATTCTCAAATTGTCTCTCTGGGATCTGTTTTCCAGGTCTGTTGTCTTCCCAGTAAGGTACTTGACATTCTTTTCCATTGTCTCGTTTTTCTGGTTTTCGCTTGACTACTTCTTTGCTTCTCTTTGAGTCATTCAATTCTACTTGTTCCATTCTGATTTTCAATGGTATCTTTTCTTCACTTAATTTTTTTTATATCTTTTTGTAATTGTCCAATTCAATTTTTAAGTGAGTTTTTTTCTTCTAGGGAATTTTTTTCCATTTCATCAATTATATTTTTAGAGAGCTGTTTTTCCAACTCACTAATTTTGTTTCTCAATGATTTGATTTCTTTATCCACTCTGTCTTTAAATGCATGACTTTTCCAGACTCTCTTGTCAAGCTTCCCTTTCCTTTTCCCATTTCTCTTCTAGCTCTCTTGTGAAAGCGTTTTTGATTCCTCTATGAGAGTCTTGTGTATTGAGTAGCATATCATTTACCCCTAAGGGGATTCCTCTGGAGACAGTTTGCTTTTAGTCTCCTCAGGGTTTGAAGTCTGCTCTCTCTCCATACAGAAACTGTCAATGGTTAGAGCCCTTTCAAATTTTGTATTCATTTTGTCAGAGAGAATGGAAGAAAACATTGACAAGGGGCGGGGAGTTGGGGCTGGATGGTGTTACTGGGCTCTCTCTACAAACTGTGGGAAACAGCAGTGAGGCACTAACAGGACAGTGATGGCTCTGCTACATCTGTGCTCTGAAGCTCTAAGAATGAGCTGAGTCACTCCAGGTGGGGGCATGGTCAGATCAGAGAGACTGTTATCTTTCTGGGGTTTTATTCTTTACCTCCTGTGTTTACAGCTTCTCTGCTGATGCTGGCTTGCTGCCAAGATGGAATATCCACACTGGAGTAAAGGTGGTTCCACAGAAATGGCAGAGATCGTACCCCTCCCCACTCTGGTCTAAGCAGTGTGAGCTGCATGCCTTGCTCTTGTTGCTTGCCCTCAGCTTGTGCCCAGTCTGTTTGTCCCCTCCCCTGAGCAAACACAGAACTTTTCTGAGGAATTTCAAGGATGTCTTCTGTTGGTAATTATTTGTGTTTTTTTTTTTTTTTTTTTTTTTTTTTTTTGTTTTGTTTGTTTTTTTCCGGTTAAGCATTAATTCCAAGGCTTTTCATGAAGTAAATTCTGAGAGAAAACATGGAGATCAAGCAGCTGTGTGCCTCCTCTCCCCCATTTTGGCCGGGAATTGTGTGGATAGAATACTGGCTTGGTAATCAGGAGGACCTGTATTCAAATATGACATCAGATACTCACTATTTATGTGAACCTAACCAATTCATGTAACTTCTGTTTGCCTTAAGCCAATGGAGAAGTAAATAACGTACTATTCCACTATCAATGCCAAGAAAATTTCATACATGGTCAAAAAGAGTCAGAAATGACTGAATAGTTAACTAAACAATAACCAATAAATCTTATAGAGCACAGGTGAAATGTTTCAAGAAGTCCTGGTTTATAAGAAATGAAGAAATAATGGAGATAAAAAAAAACAAAACAAATTGAAACACACCTCTCAAGACATTAAAGTACATGGAGTTATTATGAGTCAAAGTAAAGATAAATCTATAAGGTAGATAATAAAAATGACAAAAAATGAATGGCCACACACACATATACACATATATAGATATGTACTCACATGTTAATACATGTATGCATATGTGTATTATATATGTATTTAGGATGTATGTATAGGTGTGAGTGTCATTATGTATATTTATATTAGAACTAAGGATGACAGAAAAACCTATGGAAATTAATATTTCTTGATACTTTCTAAAAATTTATAAATTTTTCAGATTTTAATCCATATATGAATAAAGGCCATCATTTAGGATGGTAATAGAAGTATATTTATCCATTTGTTAGTTTTGCCTAATTCTGTGTGATTCCAGTTTGGATTTTTTTGTCAAAGTATTGGAATGATTTGCAATTTTCATCAGAAGCTCATTTTACGATGAGGAACTAGGGCAAATAGGTTTAAGTAATTTTCCCAAGATCACATAGCTATAAGTAGCTATGCCCGGATGTGTACTCAGGAGTCCTTCTTGACATAATATCCAGCTTTGTACCCACTGCACCACCTTGGTGCTTGAAACCATAAAGTCTTAGAAGACTAGGATTGTCTCCCTTCTATTCCCTAGCACTTAGTGCAGTGCCTCATAATAGTGTATTGTTAAGTTTTCAATCTTGTTGGACTATTTATGACTCCATGTGGGTTTTTCTTGACAGAGAATTTTTTATATCCTAGGCACTCATATGTGCTAAGGATAAAAAAAAATTCCTGATAATGAAGAGTTCAGATAACTTTGGGGAGATAATATCTAAATACATATACAAACATATAAACACATAGGATATTGAAGGTATTCTCAGAAGTAAGAAAGAAGCAAGTAGGAAGGGTGAATCAAGAAGATTAAGGAATGACCTTTTTAAGTGGGAATTAGATGAAATTTGAAAAGGCCTAGGAATCCCAAAGAATTACATGAAAGAGGAAAGCATTTGTATTTCTAGGAATAGCCACAGCAAATGTATGTAGTCTGTTAATAAGAGTGTGGCATGTTAAAAACAAGGAGATAAGTATTGCTAAGTAACAAGAGGTATTGAAGGAATTAACATTTAAGAAGACTAGAAAGGTGAAAATGGGATGAGTTGTAAAGAGTTTTGAAAACCTAGCAGATTAATTTTAATGCATATATATCAAAAGTCCTAGGCTTATTAAAATTCAAACTATACTATGACTTTTTAAAATCCCTATAATTGAAAATGTAGTTAATAATGAGCCACTGGCATTTATTGAGTGTAAGAACAAGGGTAATAGATTATTATATTGCCTGATTGCCTGATATATGCTATGGAATGTCATATTATATAAGGTGTGTGTTATTGATATAAATCACATTTCTTCCATTCTGTTGTTCAATTTTCTCAAAAATTTTATCAAATAGTAGAGCATTAGACATCTTCACTTCCATATGTTGTGTATCCAATCTATTCATCTGATTGCTCTTTATATATTTTAACCACTGGCAAAAATTGTTTTAATAATTACTACTTTGTAGTATATAGTTTGAAATCTGGAATAATTAGCCTCTCTGTTCATATTTCTTTTCCATTATTTCAATTGAGATTCTTCATTTCTTCTTTATATGAAATTTCTTATTATTTTTCCAGATCTACAAATTAATCATTTGGCAATTTTAATGGTATGAAATTAAATTATTTAATTGATCTTTAAACAATATGTTTCAATTATTTAGGTCTCTGTAATTTTGTAATCAGTTGTTTGAAATTGCATTCATCTTATTTTTGTGTGCTTCTTTGAACCTGGACTCCCAAGTACTTTGTACATTCTATGATAATTTAAAATGCAATTTCTCTTTCTATGTCTTATTACTTGTTTTATTGCTAATAGAGTGAAATGATGATTTACATGGATTTAATTTATATTCTTACATTCTGCTGAGACACTTAATCATTTCAGCTAATTTTACTTTATCTCTATTATGTAGAAGTACAATAACTGGAAATAGGACACATTTTGAAAAAAATGCTTGGGAAATTAAACCACAGTATGTAAAAAAAAAAAATAGAGTTAGATCCTACCTCACACATTAACCAAAGATAGATGCTAAATGGGTAAGATAGAGATCAAAGATCATATCATAAATAAATTAGATAAACATGAAAAAAAACTGTCTATCAATTTATAGATAGGAGAAAAGTTTATAACCAAAAATAAAGATTACAAAGATAAAATGGATGATTATGATTACATAACATTTTAAATGTTTTTGCACAAATCTAATAAAACTAAGATTAAATAAGAAACAACTCTGGAAAAGGTTTTGCAGCAAGTTTCTATGTAACTGCTTAACTTTTTTAAAGAATAAAACACATTCTTAAATTCATAGATTGAGCATTTTTACCGGACATTTTCAAATTAAGTGAGGTTAATTATAACCATATTTAAAAAAAAAAATACTCTAAATCCTTACGAATTGCAGAAATTCAAATTCAAGAGATTCTGAGATTTCATCTAACATAAATTTGATTGGAAATTATGACAAAAAGAAAATGTTGGGAAAAGTTATTAGAAAGTAGTACATTGATCTATTTTTGATTGATCCCTAAATGTTTTTTTTTTTGTTGTTGTTGTTTTTTTTAGCAATTCTGGAAGTATATTTAGAACTATATATCAAGAAGTAACTAAATAGTGTATACTCTTTGACACAGCTTTTTTACTGCTACAACTATACATAAAAGATTAATAATACAGATATTATCTTTTGTTTGTTACTAAATGGATCTATAGTTGAATGTGACTGAGTCTCCTGATCAATACATGTTCCTAGAAGAAGGAACTGAAGACTTTTAGCCCCCTTCCTCACTAATATGTCTAGTCCCTCATTAATTACTCAGTAATCATCACTGATTTTCACCTGCCAAGGAGACTTTTTTCCTGGTTATACAAATACATTAATTTTTAATCTACCTTTTATTAAATAATTATGTTAGGAAAGAAAAATCAGAGAGAGAAAGACAGAGAAGACTATGAAAGAGAAAAAAATAAGAAAAAGGAAAAAAAAAAGTAAATATACCATGTATTGATTTGCACTAAATCTCCATAATTCTCTCTCTGGATGCAGATGGCATTTTCTATCCAAATTTTATTGGAATTGTCTTGAATCATTGAATTGCTGAGAAAATCCAAGTCTTTCATAATTTATTATTGCACAATCTTGCTGTATACAATGTATTTCTAGTTCTACTTGTTTCACTCAGCATCAGTTCAAGTAAATCTTTCCAGGACCTTCTAAAATCAGCTTGTTCATTATTTTTATAGAACAATAATATTCCATTACTTTCAAATACCATAACTTATTCATTCATTCCCAAAATGATGGGCCTCTACTCATTTTCCCATTTTTTTAAATTTTATTTTTCTTTTTCTTTTTGCCACTGCAAAAAAAAAGCTGCATTTGTGAGTCTTTTCCCTCTTTTATGATTTCCTTGGAATACAGGCCCAGCAGTACCACTGTTGGATCAAAGGATATGCACAATTTTATAGCCCTTTTGAGCATAGTTTCAAATTCTCTAGAATGGTTGGATACTTTCACAACTCCATCAACTGTGCATTATAGTCTCAGATTTCCCACACCTCTTCCAATATTTACCATTATCCTTTTCTATTATCTTACCCAATCTCATAGGTATGAGCTGGTATCTCAGAGTTGTTTTAATTTGCATTTATCTAATCAACAGTGATTAAGAACATTTTTTCATATGACTATAGATTGCTTTAATATCTGAAAATTGTCTGTTCATATCCTTTGATAATTTATGAATTGGGGAAAGCATCAACTTATTAATTATCAGCTATTCTAATCAACAAATTGATTATTAAAAACCCAGAAAACCTTTTTCAATAGTTTTAATTTTCTCATATCTATGTCTATTTGTGCACATATAAATATTGTTTGGACATAATTAATTTGCATGTTGTCTCCATTAAATTATAATTTCCTTGAGAACAGACCATCTTGATTTATTTTCTATATTGATGGTTTAACACAGTCTTCAGTATAGACTAGCTGCTCAATAAATACTTGATTTATGTGGAAAAAACAGGAGAATCACATAATAGATTATAACCTGACTCACTGGATATGATATTTTACTTACTTCAGTGAAGCCACCTTCAATCATTCACACAAGTGCAAAATAAAAGTTGCATTAAATACACTGCAAAAATGATAGAAAGTTCCTTTCTTAGATTTTTTGAAATCATGTGCCACAATTCATTTAGAAACTATACAGAAGAATTTTTTTTCTTTTGAGCTGTTTTATTTTCCTTCAGACAAATGTACAAACAGTAATGTTTTCTACTTTAAAAAACAAATGGAAAAAAAACTAGCTGAGTATGCTTCAACTTCCTGTTGAGAGTTAATTTGAATGTGAAACAATTCTTGCTCAAAAAATAAAGCTACTGAACAAGCTTTAGCAGTCAACTGGAATGCAATATAGCAGTTTATCAGCCAGTGTCTTCTGCACACTCTAATACTGTGGTAAAATGCCATTTTAATGAAAATTTCCAAGCTTGTGTCTGACCTCATGTGAGCAGGTTAAAATTTCTTGGCATTTTGATTAAAAGCTGCTTTAAGATGCTGGGACCTATTTGCCATTTTCCTTTCCCAACTAATCCAAACAATGAGAGAGATGGTAAGGATATGAGAATATTAAAGTTTGCCTGAGTATATGTGCTCAGTGACTGAACTGTTCTTGAATGATTCTGTCCATAGCCTTTAGGTGAGCAAATGAATAGCAAAGAGAGCAATCAATACTTCTCTTCTGGTTCCTTGCCAGTTACTCTGCCCTGAAGGCTGGCCATGGCTAATCAGTTTGACATGAAGTTACAGTTATAATAATTCAAGAATAATTCTTTTGGGGGCAGAAAGAATAATAGCTGAGCCATAAGGAGATTGTTCCACTCTGCAAAATTCTGTGACTTAATAAAGGCTGTGTCTGCACAAAGATTTTTTTTTTTAAATTTTTCTCAGCAACCATTTAAACAAACATAGTTTGAGTATTGACTAGTTTTTGTTTGGTCAAAATACTGAGCAAAGTGATCAAATAAAAAGATGGATATTATATACTTCTAAAGGGATTTATTAGACTGGAGAATTCCAGGTTTTGAAGGGATCTTGATGAATAGCTAGATCTACTCACTGTGCCAGGTATGAATTTGTCTAACTGAAGTATTGTCTAGCTTTCATCTATCTATTTTTCCCACAAGATAAGTATGTGTAATTTTACTAAATGGTTTTGAAAACTATATGAACTTTTCTATCTCCAATATATGTGCCATATCCCCCAATCTTTCATTTTGAAACTTGGGTCAAAAATAGAAATAATATTTTCCTAATGAATCCTATTTTCTCTTTGCTGTTTGTAATTGCTGATTTGTTTGGTGGACACCAATCATTTCTTTAATATATATTCTATGATTTTTTTGAAAAATTCAATGATTATTATACAGATGTATGATTTGAAGAATTGATGCCCTTTATCAAAAAATATGTCTTGAAACAAAACAAAATGTTTTTTTTTGTTTGTTTTAAATGTAACTGAGGAAAATATTAAATTAATAAATTAAAAATAAGTTAAGTATTTGCTTTTTTCCAATTCTTGGATATGTCTACTTTCTATGATCATTTCTCATCTGGTATCATTATTCTGGAATAGCCTTTACTTTTCCACTAGACTCCCAGGAGTTCATGATTGAAAAAATTTCATCATCCAGCAGATACCATCAGCCTTGATACTGTACCTCATTACTTACTAATTTTTGCTCTCTTTTTGAAAAGAGAAGCCATCAGAGTCCAGACTTCCATTTAAGAGGGAACTTTGCTGAAAATATCTAAATATGCTACTCTCTGATATCCCTTACTTCTAAACCATGCCCACATGTCAGAGACCTTTCCTCTCTCCCCCACTTTTCAGAATTATTTTGTGTGTTATTTTCTTTCATTAGTTAATCAGTTTTTTGAAGGAAGGGACTATCTGTGTTTTTTATTTTAAAAATTATTTCCACAATGTTAAGCACACCTTTTGGCACACAATAGAAAATTAATAAACATATATTGGTTATTATTGATTTTTGTCTTCGTTCAGACATTATTGATATTGATTCATGAAAAATGAATTCATAGCAGTAATTCCATAACTTATGATGCAATTCATCTGAGACAGATAATTTCATCTCAGAAAGATCAAATAGAAATTTTATTTTTATCTCCTTACTGAGTTGTGCATCAGATATAAAATATTCAGTTTTGTTTTGGTCTTTCTATTCTAGTGTTTACCTTATTGGCAGGAAAAAAGGAAGAGAGTAATTAATACACTGAATTTTTTTTCTTTTAATCTTTTCTCTATTCATTACTATCACTTCATTATATTTAATAATAATCCTTTTCATTATTCTTTTTTTTTTGAAGTTCTGTTTTTATTTATTTATTCATTCAACAGTCATTTATCAGACATTATTTAACTTGACATTCAAGACTTTTGGTAATCTTGCTCTGCCCTATTTACCAGCTTTACCTTTCATTCTTTTTTCCAAACAATAGCTGTTATCTAGCCAGACAAGTTTTGGTAGACACTTGGTAGTCCACAGAGGATTGGAATTTCTTCTACCTAACCATTCCTTATATTCTACACCCGCCATTTGTATTCCTTTTATTCTTTTTTTTTTAATTTAGAATTTTTTTTCACAGTATATATGCATGAGTAATTTTTTTTATAATATTATCCCTTGTATTCATTTTTCCAAATTATCCTCCCTCCCTCCATTCCCTCCTCCCGATGACAGGCAATCCCATACATTTTACAAGTGTTACAATAAAACCTAGATACAATATATGTGTGTAAATGCCATTTTCTTGTTGCACATTAAGTATTAGATTCCGAAGGTATAAGTAACCTGGGTAGATAGACAGTAGTGCTAACAATTGACATTCACTTCCCAGTGTTCCTTCTCTGGGTGTAGTTATTTCTGTCCATCATTGATCAACTGGAAGTGGGTTAGATCTTCTTTATGTTGAAGATATCCACTTCCATCAGAATATATCTTCCTACAGCATTGAAGTGTACAGCAATCTTCTAGTACTATTCATTTCACTCAGCATCAGTTGATGTAAGTCTCTCCAAGCCTCTCTGTATTCCTCCTGCTGGTCATTTCTTACAGAGCAATAGTATTCCATAATCTTCATATACCATAATTTACCTAACCATTCTCCAATTAATGGACATCCATTCAACTTCCAGTTTCTAGCTACAACAAAAAGAGCTGCCACAAACATTTTGGCACATACAGGTCCCTTTCCACTCTTTAGTATTTCTTTGGGATATAAGCTCAATAGCAGCAATGCTGGGTCAAAGGGTATGCACAGTTTGATAACTTTTTGGGCATAGTTCCAAATTGCTCTCCAGAATGGCTGAATTCTTTCACAACTCTATCAACAATGTATCAGTGTCCCAGTTTTCCCACATCCACTACAACATTCATCATTATTTGTTCCTGTCATTTTAGCCAATCTGACAGGTGTGTAGTAGTATCTCAGAGTTGTCTTAATTTGCATTTCTCTGATCAGTAGTGATTTGGAACACTTTTTCATATGAGTGGAAATAGTTTCAATTTCATCATCTGAGAATTGTCTGTTCATATCCTTTGACCATTTATCAATTGGAGAATGGTTTGGTTTCTTATAAATTAGGGTCAGTTCTCTATATATTTTGGAAATGAGACCTTTGTCAGAACCTTTAACTTTAAAAATATTTTCCCAATTTGTTACTTCCCTTCTCATCTTCTTTGCATTAGTATTGTTTGTACAGAAACATTTTAGTTTGATGTAATCAAAATCTTCTATTTTGTGATCAATAATGATCTCTAGTTCTCCTCTGGTCATAAATTCCTTCCTCCTCCACAGGTCTGAGAGGTAGACTATCCTCTGTTCCTCTAATGTACTTATGATCTCATTCTTTATGCCTAACTCATGGACCCATTTTGATCTTATCTTGGTATATGGTGTTAAGTGTGGATCCATATCTAATTTCTGCCATACTATTTTCCAGTTTTCCCAACAGTTTTTTCCAAGTAATGAATTTTTATCCCTAATGTTGGTATCTTTGGGTTTGTCAAAGATTAGATTGCTATAAATTGTACTCTTTTTTGTATCTAATCTGTTCCACTGATCTACTGGTCTATTTCTTAGCCAATACCAAATGGTTTTGGTGACTGCTGCTATATAATATAGCTTTAGATCAGGTACACTTAGACCACCTTCCTCTGACTTTTTTTTTTTTTTCATTAGTTCCCTTGCAATTCTGGACCTTTTATTCTTCCATATGAATTTTGTTGTTATTTTTTTCTAGGTCATTGAAATAGTTTCTTGGGAGTCTGATTGTTATAGCGCTAAATAAATAGATTAGTTTGGGGAGTATTGTCATCTTTATTATATTCGCTCGGCCTATCCAAGAGCACTGAATGTCTTTCCAATTATTTAAATCTGACTTTATTTTTGTGGCAAGTGTTTTGTAATTTTTCTCATATAATTCCTGACTATTCTTTGGTAGATGGATTCCCAAATACTTTATACTCTCAACATTTGTTTGGAATGGAATTCTCTTTGTATCTCTTGCTGTTGCATTTTGTTGGTGATATATAAAAATGCTGAGGATTTATGTGGATTTATTTTGTATCCTGCCACTTTGCTGAAATTCTGAATTATTTCTCATAGCTTTTTAGCAGAGTCTTTGGAGTTCTCTAAGTATACCATCATGTCATCTGCAAAAAGTGATAGTTTGATTTCCTCATTTCCTACTCTAATTCCTTGAATCTCTTTCTCGGCTCTTATTGCCGAGGCTAGCGTTTCTAGTACTATATTGAATAGTAATGGTGATAGTGGGCAACCTTGTTTCACTCCTGATCTTACTGGGAAAGTTTGCAGTTTATTTCTATTGCATATTATGGTTACTGACGGTCGTAAATTTATACTCCTGATTATTCTAAGGAATAGTCCATTTATTTCTATACTCTCAAGAGTTTTTAGTAGGAATGGATGTTGGATTTTGTCAAATGCTTTTTCTGCATCTATTGAGATGATCATATGGTTTTTATTAATTTGACTATTAATATGGTCAATTATACTAATAGTTTTCCTAATATTAAACGAGACCTGCATTCCTGGTATAAATCAAGGGTTCTCTATATCTTTTTCTGTTTCTCTTCAGTCTAGTGGATGGAGATCAAATTTTTTGTGTAAGTCTGTTTTTTTTTTTTTTTTCTTAGAAACATATGGAATTCCTCTATTTCATTGAATAACCATCTTCTTCTTCTTCCATGGAAAAAGATGCTAAACTTAGCTGGGTAGTTTATTCTTGGTTGCAATCCTTGATCTTTTGCCTTTTGGAATATCAGGTTCCAGGCCCTTCTATCTTTTAATGTGGAGACAGCCAGATCTTGTGTGACCCTTATTGTGGCACAATGGTATTTAATTTTTTTTTTCTAGCTGCTTGCAAGATTTTCTCCTTTGTGTGGTAATTCTGCACCTTAGCCACAATATTGTGTGGTGTTCTTTTTTTAGGGTCTATTTCAGAAGGAGTTTGATGAATTCTTTCCACATCTACTTTCCCTTCTGTTTCTATTATCTCTGGACAGTTCTCTTTGATAATTTCCTGTAAAATAGAATGTAGGCTCTTTTTTTGGTCGTAGTTTTCGGGAAGTCCAATGATCCACAGATTATCTCTCCTAGATCTATTTTCCAGGCCTATAGATTTTCCCAGTAAGTATTTGACATTATTCTCCAGCTTTTCATTTTTTTTTTTTTTATTGATTCTTGGGTTCTCAATGAATCATTCATTTCTATTTGTTCCATCCTGAATTTTAAGGAGTTATTTTCTTCATTCTCAGTTTTTAGTTCTTTTTGTAAATGCCCAACTTCATTTTTAAATGAATTATTTTGCTCTATTGAATTTTTTTTTTCCATTTCCCTAATTTTTTTTAGAGGATCATTTTCTTTTCCAATTCAGAAATCCTATTTTCTTGAGACTTTTTTGTCTTTTCCAATTCAGAAATCCTACCTTCCTGTGGTTTTTTAACCTTTTCTAACTCACAAATTTTGTTTCCCTGAATCTCCTGTGAATTCTTTATTTTTTCCAGCTCCAATTTCAGAACTTTATTATTCTCTATCATAGCTTCTCTTTCCTTTCCCCATTTTTCTTCAAACTCTCTTAACTTTTATATAGTCTCTTATAGGAGAGAGTTATGTGATGGGGGGCAGGTTTCATTCCCTTTTAGGTTGTTATCTGCTGACTGTCTGCTGTTAACTTCCTCGGCGTTGGATACCCGCTCTTTCTCTGTGTAGAATGAGTCAATGGTTCTTTTTTACTTTTTACTCATACTAAAAAATATTTTGGGGTCTGTCCCTGGGGTAGGAAATTTTTTATTTCTTTCTTTACCAGCTTCCTCCCAGCTCGGATGGATGCAGCGGCTCCTGTGCCTGAGCTAAGAGAGAGCTATGGGAGAGAGTTCCCCACCCCCTCCCTGGAAGTGCCTCACAGGTGATTAGCACTGCTGTGCTTTGAGGGCAGCACTATGTGTCCTAGCGGCTTCCCTGAGGTTTCAGAGTTAACAGGAAAGGCAACACAAAGCCCAGCCTATGCATCCCAGTGGGTAGTGGATGTCAGCAGCAGATGATGTGAAAAGCCCCTGTGCTCAAACTGGAAGTGTCTGCCCTGAAACCACAGTCCCTAGCTCAAAGGTTCTGCTTCTCTGGGACTTCCCGGGGCTGAGTTCCACAGCCTCCAGCCAAACAAGGCACTATGAGTTACTGCCAACTTTTCAATCTCTTAACTACCCCCAGGTGAAAGCCTGGACAGCCTAAGTTGTCCATACCCACAGTGCCGAGATCTGCTGAGTCACCCCCAGGATAGGGAATATCCAGTCTCTCGCTTTAAATTTTAAAGTGGCTTAATTTCTCTCTGAACTGCTGCATTATAAGCAGAGAAGAGCTAACAGCCTGTGCCAGATACTTCTATCTCAGTGGCTTTTTCTGATCCCAGAGCCCTCCCCAGCGCGATCGGCACAGTGTGCCAGCACCCAACTGTCTGTGCTGGCCTTTATTCTTCCTCCCCTGGGAGCTGACCTTTCCTGTTGAAACTCCAGATTCTCTTCAGCTGGTAAGTCGTGCTTCCAGTCCTTGTGGTTTTTATCAGTCCAGCGCTATTTCTGAGGCTGATTTATCTAATTGGTATTGAGGGAAGAAGGTAGCTCACAGAGTTGTGTGTATCTTCTCTGCCATCTTGGCTCCGCCCCCTCATTATTCTTACAATAAGTATAGCATGCAAACTAAATACCCCCACACCCTCTAATTTTCCTTACCAAGTTCATCTTCTCATAATTTTTAACATTTCTGATATAAAATAGACTGTCCTGATTATATATTAATCTTCTGTAATCTGTCCTTTCACCATTTTTTGTGCATAGCCTGTTATTTGTTGCTTTCCTATTACATGAATAATCCTTATATACTTTACAGCTAGTTATGAAGAAGTCTTAAGGGTTCATGGGAGAAAAGCTTTGGGACACATACATCCCCAAAACCTACCAATGAATAATCACTTCCTTTACCTTAAGTAAACCACTCACTCCCAATCAAGTTGGTGTTCAGTTTGAAGGAAATACCTACAATAAAATGAGTTTGATCATGGGAATCTATTATCATCTAATATTGGAGGTGCCTCAGAGTCCCATTGCCCAAGAGCCCTGTGAATAGCAATTTCCCCAGACCCTAACACTCCTTCAGTTTCTTCATTGTCATCCATGGCAACAAATCCTAGGGAGACCTGGCCTGGCAGGGCTGAAACTTTCAACTTTTTAAAGTCACCAAAGTTTTTGACTCATTTAAATAATTTAAAATTCGAAAAATGATGTGATTTTTATAAATCAAAATGATATAAAGGATATATTTATACTCTCTGTACTCTAGTACAATTAAATTACTTCTCATTTTAACACAACATTATCATTGACCCTGCAGCTAAACCACATGAAGTGCCTTTCATTATAAGAATATGAGGTTTTTAAGGAGAGGGACTATTTTCTTCCTTTTTGTATTACATCACTGAGATGCAATTCATTGCACTAAGCACTTAATTTTTTAATTATTATTATTTCATGAAATCTAAGCTGATTGATGTGTATGCAATAATAGAATCAAAATTAAGACCTTACATAGGACACTTGAATCTTAATTCTAATAAAGATTCACATTTGTATAATATAGACAGATCATTTAAATTCTCTCGATTTCAGTTTTCTCACCCATAAAATTGGTATAATAATGCTTTTATTACCTACTACCAAGCCTATTGCAGGAAAAGTACTTCATAATAACAAAAGTCCTTTGTGAATGTGATGTTATGTCTGTATTTGTGGTTTCATGTATTGGAAGAAAATACATGATTAAGAAAAGAATGCCTGAAAAGTTAAAAAAGTAGAGACAAGATTGCAGAATAAAGTCAATAAGTTGCTCTAGTTCTCCCAATTTCCTTCAAAATACACATGAAACACTACTGGGAATGTATCTTAAATTACTGACCATATAGCCTAAAGAAGTCATAAAGGAGGCAAAAGGACCCACATATGCAGAAATGTTTGTGTCAGTTCTTTTTGTAGTGGCAAGAAAATGGAAACTGAGTGGATGCTCACTAGTTGCAGAATGGCTGAATAAGTTATGGTATATGAAGATTATGTAATATTGTTGTTCTATTAGAAATGATCAGCAGGATGATTTCAGAGAGGCCTGAAGAGACTTACATGAACTGATACTAAGTGAAGTGAGCAGAACAGGGTAAGAGCAAGATTATATGTTGATCAATTCTGATGGACATGTCTCTCAACAATGAGAAGATTCAGGCCAGATCCAATGATTTTGTAATGAAAAATGCTATCTACACCCAGAGACAGAATAGTGGGAACTGAATGTGGACTACAATATAATAATTTCAGTATTTTGTTGCTATTTGCTTGCATTTTGTTTTCTTTTTCACATTTTTTTCCTTTTTAATCTAATTTTTATTGTGCAGCATAATGTTTTTGGAAATATGTGTAAAAGAATTGTACATTTTTAAAAAAATGTTCGATCATTTGTCCCATGATGATGAGGGAGTGGGGGGAAGGGCAGGAAAATTAGAATACAAGATTTGTAAGTGTGAATGTTTAAAATTATCCATGTATATATTTTGAAAAATAAAAATAATTTAAAAAATAAAGTAAGCTAGTATAGAAAATGAAACAAAACAAAACACATGAAACCAAACCTCTGAACATAATCTCACATATTGAAACTACTCTGTAGCTGGAGATAAACAGAAAACAAAAACAAAAACAAAAACTTCAAGAATTGTAAGTCTCGCTAAGGTGAAAAGAGTATTCTTTCCAAGTCAGATAGACTATGGGAAACACACTGAGAAGCGATTAAACACAGCAAATCAGCAAGTAAGACACTCAGTCTTGGTTCAGTAGAGGAACAAATCAGGAGGGCAGCTTCCAATCCCCATTTGGAAGGCAAACTCTGAGAAACCAGGCTGTTTGCTGAAAAGAACAGGCAAAGCTTCCCCCTCTAAACACAAAGGGATGCTGTGCTCCAAGCCAAGGGTAAGAGCTGCACACGAAGTTTTTGACAGTTGAAGAACTCCACCTTAAAAGTAAAAAAGAGGAAATATCAAAAGAAAAGGAAAGAATGACCAACAAACAAAAAGGACCTTGACCATAGGAAACTACTGTGGTAACAGGCCAGACCAAAACACACTCAGGTTAGGACAAAATGTCCCTAGAAGAATTCTCAAAGAGTGAGATAAATTGGTTTCAAACCAATAGAAGCTTCTTGGAAATGCTCATAAAAGACTTCAAGGAAAATGAGATCGGTAGAAAACAATGAGAAGAGAAATAAGAAGCATGCATGAGTTTGGAAAGGATGGAAAAAACATTGTTTAAAGAAAAAAAAACTTTTAAAAAAAGTAGAACAAACCAAATGGGAAAAAGAGATACAAAAGATATTTGAAGAAAATCACAAAGCAGAATAGAACAAATGGAAATTAATGACATTGTGAGACAGCGTGAATCAATTAAAAAAAAAAAAAAAAAAACCTAAAAAGACTGGAAAAATTGAAGAAAATGAGAAATACCTCCTTGCCAAAATAGCCAACTTGGAAAATAAATCCAAAAGAAACAATTGAGAAATTATTGGCCTACCTGAAGGCCATGACAAAAAAAGAGTTTGGAAAGCAACCTATAAGAGGTTATTAAGGAAAACTGCCTTGATATTCTAGAAAAAGAGGAGGAAACACTCTTTGAAAGATTTGATACATTACCTCTGCAAAGAGATCCCACAAGGAAAACCCTACAGAATATTGTTGTGAAACTCCAAAACTGTAATCTCAAAGAAAAAAAAATATTACATGTTGCCAGACAAAAACAATTGAAATATCAAGGAACTACCATCAGGATTAGCCAGGATCTGACAGCTTCTACAATAAAGGATCGGAGACTCTGGAATACTATGTTCTGAAAGGTGAGGGACCTGGGGTTGCAAACAAAAAATTAACTATCCAGCAAGACTCAGCATGATATTTCAGGGGAGAAGATGGACCTTTTTGGAAGTAAGAAACTTTCAATACTTTCTATTAAATAAATAAATAGGAAATTTAATCTATAAATACAGGACACAAGAAAACAAGAGAAAGGTAAACAGGGGAATTTATCTATATCTATCTATTTATAATCTATATCTATATCTACATATATCTATCATCTATCTATAAATATTAAACTGTTTTATCTCTAGATAGAAAAACAATATTTGTGAATCTTGAAAACTTTATCTGACACTGGGGGAAACAAAGAAGGGCATTATATAGACTGAGGGTATGGTAGTGAATAGACACTGATGAGATGACATCAAAGGAAAACTCATTATAGGATGGAAAACAGTCTGTTCTGGAAAAAAAAAAAAAAAAAAAAAAAGAGGAAATGGGAGGTATAATTGAACAATTTGTTCACATGAAGAGCTGTTATAATCCAAGAAAAGAAAGGTGGGAATCAGCATTGTCTGAAGCTTGATCTCATCAGTTTTGGCTTTAAGAAAGAATAAGTGAATTATTCAATTATTCAATTCAGTTGGGTACAGAAATTTATGTAACCATATAAAGAAGTAGGAGAAGAAAGAGGAAAATAAAAGGGAGAGATAGGATAATAGGGAGGGCAGAAACACTAGGGAAAAAAAAGAAGAGATGGGAGAAAGAGTTTATTGAAAATATGGTACTGGAATGGGTTAAAATATTAGTAAGACAAGGGTAAGGTGTAATAGGAAATAAGGTAGTGGGTGAGGCCGGTAAAAAAAAAAAAGATAAAACACGTCATTAAGGACAGGGTGGAAAGGGAAAACAAAAGTATATGGAGGGGAAAATAGCATGCAGAAAAATATAAAACTGGTAATCATAACTGTTAATGTGAATAGGATGAATTCTCTCATAAAAAGGAAGCAAACAGGAGACTGAATTAAAAAATAGAATTTTAAAATAAGTTGTTTACAAGGAATATACATGACACAAAGAGACACATACAGAGTAAAGGTAAAAGGTTGGAACAGAATTTACTAGCTTAGATGAAGTAAAAAACAAAACAAAAACAAAAACAAAAACAAAAACAAAAACAAAAACAAAAACAAAAACAAACAAACAAACAAAAAAAAAAAAAAAAAAAAAAAAACCCAAAACCAAGATAGCAATTCTGACCTCAGATAAAGCAAAAAGTTTAAATAGATCTTATTAAAAGAGATAAGGAGAGGGTGGACCCAAGATGGTAGAGAGAACATGCATCTTTTTTCTGACCTCTCCCCATTGCCCTTAGACAATCCAGCAGTTGAATTAGTTCTGGACTGGCTGAACCCATAAATATTGAGATTGTAACAAATTACCAGCAGAAGATAATTTTGAAGGTCTCCAGGAAAGTTGTGTTTCAATTAGTATAGAGGGAGGTGTGCCAAGAGCAACTAGGCTGAGTACAAAAACCAAGTGCAGGCAGCACACAGTCCTGGGGCAGAGTGGGCTCTGTATACCAGAGAATCTATGGGAAGCAATCTACAGCACTATTGGCTATTCTGCCCTCTTTGCAAACCAGTAGATCAGCAGAGAAGTTATAAAACATTCAACACAAACTCAAAAAGCAAATAGTGAACCACAACAAAACAACAGAATTTAGTAAACCTAGCCACATCCACCCCATACCAAAGTCAGTCAGCACTGATTCAGTGAAGCAGTTGCTGCTTGTAGAGGAAGCTGGGACAACCTCTATTTTGTCTTAAAAGCAGACCTCAACTTTTTAAAAAATGAGCAAAAAAGCAAAAAGAAAACTGACCATTGTGTTTTTTTTTTTTTTTTATCATGAAATAGAAAAACAGATTTCAAACTCTGAAGTCACTAAAAGCAGATCATCTTCAGATGAAGTCTAAAAAGGTAACATAAATTGGTCCCCATCTCACAAAGCCCTCTTGGAAGAAATTAAAAAGCATCTTAAAAGATAACTAGAAGAAAAATGAAGAAAAAAAATGAAAACTTTGCAAGAGGGTTTGAAAAAAGAAACAAATTTGCAGAAGAAAACTCTTTACATAAGAGATTGAGTATAATGGAAAGAGCATATAACACCCTACAAAATAGATTTGATTATTGGAAATGGAAATGGAAAAAAAGAAAATAACTCTTTAAAAACAGAATTTATGAAATGGAAAAAAATTCGTAGACCAAAAATCTCATCTAAAAATTCAGTTGGCCAAATATAAAAGGTAAATGAAGAAAATAATACACTAAAATAATAACTGAACAATGGAAATGAATGATTCAATGAGACATCAGGAATCAGTCAAACAACCCTCCCCCCCCAAAAAAAAATAGAAGAAAATATAAAATACCTACTTGGGAAAACAACTGACCTGGAAAACATACTTGGACAGGCAATCTAAGGATTATTGGACTTCCAGAAAACCATGATGGAAAAAAGAACCTAGATGTTATCTTATAGGAAATCATCAAAGAGAACAAGAACAATGTAGTAGAGTCAAAAGGTAAAATAGTCATTATGCGCCTGCTGAAAGAGACCCTAAAATGAAAATTCCAAGAAATATTGTGGCTAAATTTCATGACCAAGGGAAAATATTACAAGTAACCAGAAAGGATCAGTTCAAATATTGAGGAGCCACAATATGATTACCCAAGACTTAGCAGCATCTACCTTAAAGGAACAAAGGGTCTAGAATCTGATATTATGAAAGGCAACATAACTTGGAATGCAGCCAAGAATAAACTACCCAGCTAAACTGACAATTTTCTTTCTGAGAAGAAGATGGACAATCAAGAAAATCATCGAATTTCATTTATTTCTTATGAAAAGACTAGAGCTGAACAATAACAACAACAAAAAAATTGACCTACAAATATAGAACTTAAGAGAAGCATAAAAAGGTAAACAAGAAAAGAACTCTTGAGAACTATATCTCTGTTATGGGAATACATAGAGAGTTTATGTATAGTTTGATTTTACTGCTTTAGTATTAGAAAAAAAAAAAAAAAACCTAGAGTTGAAAAGGGGATTATATTGGAAAAAGTGGAGGTAAAATGATGGAAATTATATCCCACAAAGAAAGGCAAAGAAAAACTATTAATAAGGAATTGAAGGGAAAAAGGAAGGGGAATTAACATGGTGTGAATATTACTCTCATTAGTTTTGGCTTAGAGAGAATATTAGACATATTTAGTTTCAAAGAGAAAGTTGGAGGGCAAAGGAGAAAGAAAGGGAAAGACTAATAAAAGATAAAACAGAAGTATTGGGAGAAAGATGTAAAAAAGTGGGATGAGCTATAAAGGGGAGAGGTCGTTGAAACAAGTGGAGCTCATTAGCAAAATACTGGGGAGGATAGAAAAGGGAAAGGAAAGAGAAAACATAACTTGGGGTAAATAAGAGGCCTGGAAATACAGAATTAGTCATTTTTACTGTGAAAATAAATGAGGTGCATTTTTCATAAAACAGAAGCAGATAGCAGATTGGATTAAAAACCAGAACCCTGCAATATATTGTTTAGAAGAAACACATTTAAAGCACGGTGATACATAAAGAATAAAGGTAAAAGGCTGGAGCAGAATCTATTATGCTTCAGGTGAAGTAAAACAAAAGCATGGTTAGCCATCATGATCTCAGATCAAACAAAAGCAAAAGTTGATCTAATTAAAGGGCACCATAGATAATGAAGACATATCAATACTAAACATATATGCACCAATTGGTATAGCATCTAAATTCTTAAAGGAGAAGTTAAGAAAGCTGCAAGATGAAATAAATAGCAAAACTATAATAATGGGGTATCCCAACCTTGCTCTCTTAGAACTAGATAAATAGAACCAGAAAATAAGAAAAAAGTTAAGGAGATAAATAGAATACTAATAAAGTTATTTATTATAGATCTTTGGAGACCATTGAATGGAGACATAAAGGAGTGCACTTTTGCACTTTTTTCTTGGCAGTTCATTGAATTATACAAAACTTGACCATATATTAGTTCATAAAGACTTCAAAATCAAATGCAGAAAGATAGAAATAGTAAATAGATTTTTGAGATCACAGTAAAATAAAAATTACATTCAATAAAAAGTCAGGAGAAAGTTGACCAAAAATCTAATGGAAACTAAACAATCTAATCCTAAAGAATGAATGGGTAAAAGAGCAAATAATAGACATAGTAATTTCCTGCAAGAGAATGACAGTAGACAATGTTTCAGAAGTTGTGGGATGCAACCAAAGTGGTAATAAGAGGAATTTCATATCTCTATATGCGTACTTGCATAAAACATAGAAAGCAAAGATCAATGAAGTAAGTTTACAACTAAAAAAAACTAGAAAAAAAATTAAAGCCCTAATAACACACCAAACTTGAAATTCTAAAAATATAAGAGAAGAATACTAAAATTGAAAAAAAAAAAAAAAAAAAAAAGGTAGATAGTGGAGTGGGTAAACACCAGCCTTGAAAACCTGAATTCAAATGTGGCCTCAGAAACTTAACACTTCCTAGCTGTCTGACCCTGGGGCAAGTCACTTAACCCTAAATGCCTCAGATATGTGTGTGTGTGTGTGTATATCTATCTATCTATCTATCTATCTATCTATCTACATATAATTAATAAATAAAACTAAGAATTGGTTTTATGAATAAAAAACAAAATAGATAAATATTTAGTTAATGTCATTAGAAAAAGAAAAGTGGAAAATCAAATTGTTAGTCTCAAAAGTGAAAAGGGAAAACTTTCCATCAATGAAGAGGCAATTAGTGTAATAAGTAAGAGTTATTTGTCCAAGATGGCAGAGAAGGCACACATGACTTTCTGAGCTCTCTCATACCCTCACTACTAATTATTAAATTCAACCTCAGAAATAGCACTTGACTGATAAAATTAACGAAGATTGAAAGTGCAATAATTTACTATCCAAAGATAATCTGGAAGATCGCCAGAAAAGTTTTGTCCTGAGCTGCAGGAATAGACCAGTGCAAACAGATATAGAACCAGAGGTTAGCCTTGGGAGCAGACCAGGGCAGGGATATCTCTGTGGTCTAAAAAATTTACAGAGAGGACTCTACCACAGAAGGGACTATTCTTCTTTGGCTACAAAGCAGTAAACCAGCAGAGAAATTAAAGCCAAAGGTAGAGGGTACTCTACAAAATGCCAGAACCTTAAAGGATCTGGCTGTACCCACCCAAAACCGGAAATGAGGGAACCAGCATAGGTCACAGCATACCTGTGAAGCCACATTTTGTTGCAATGGCTTGCTTGGGCACTTGCAAATCTGCAAGGCAGTGGCGGGGTGCAGCCTGGGGCAACCTCTAATCTGTACAGTAGGGGTTTGACCTGGGGCTATAGAACTTCTGCACTGTGACTGTGCTCCCCTAGGAAGAGACACTTCCAGTGCCAAGTAAGGCAGGACAACTGTTAATACCCACAGTGGACTTTGTGCAGGAGTAGTGAAACTTTTGCTGCTCAGCCTCTAACCCCCAGGGCAGTCGCTAATCTGCACAGCAGGATGCTTAGCAGGGCACTTCCTCAGTTCACCTGTACAGGCATGAGTCAATTCTGGTGTGGAGATTTTCCCAGAGTATTCTAGCAGTCCGCCGCTGTTTGCAGCTTATTGGCAGGATAGCTACAGTCCCTATACTATGCCTGCTCTGCAGAAGAAGCTAGTAATCTCCTTGACCTGAAAGCAAACCCTAAAGACTTTAAAAATGAGTAAAAAAATCAAAAGGAGGATCAATAGCTTCTATACAGAAAAAGAACAGGTTTTCAACTCCAAGGAGACTAATAGCAGACAATCTCCAGAGAAAACCCCAAAGAGGGATGTAACTGGTCCCCGTCACACAAGGCTTGCCTACAAGAAACTATAAATAATATTAAAAGAGAACTAGAAGAAAAATGGGGAAAGAAAAGAGAAGCTATGCACAAGAGTAACAATTTACTGAAATGAGAATTGGAAAAGGTAAAGAACTCCCAGAAAGTGCAGGAAAACAGAATTTGTGAATTGGAAAAGGTAAAGATCTCCCAAGAAAATAGGCTATGTGAATTGGAAAAGACAAAGAACTCCCAAGAATGTAGGGTCTGTGAATTGGAAAAAGAAAATAATTCAGTAAAAAAAAAAAATAGTGAAATAGAAAAAAAATCCCATAGAATAAAACAACTCATTTAAAAATTCAATTGGACCTATACAAAAAGAAGTTTAAAAAAAAAAAAAACTAACGAAGAAAAAAAATCAGAACTGAACAAATAGAAATGAATGATTCACTGAGATATCATGAATTAGTCAAGCCAAACCAAAAAAAAGAAAAAAAAAAAAAGAAAAACTACAAAAAAAGTGTTAAATATCTACTTGGAAAAACAACAGAACTGGAAAATACATCTAGGAGAGATAATCTGAGGATTATTGGACTTTCTGAAAATTATGGTGAAAAAAGGAGGCTAGATACTATTTTACAAGAAAAAAATCAAATATAACTGCCCATATGAAATAGAATCAGAAGGTAAAATAGGCATTAAAAGAATTAATCAAACACCCTAAAATAAAAAAAATAAAAAAACTACAAAAATATTGTGGCTAAATTTCAGAACTATTAGACGAAGTAAAAATATTATAAGTATCCAGAAAAAAAATTCAAATGCCAAAATGCCAAATAAGGATATCTCAAGATCTAGCTACTTCCAAATTAAAAGATCAAAGGACCTGGAATCTGATATTCTGAAAAGAAAAAAAAATAAAAAAACAACTTGAAATGCAGCCAAGAATAAACTACCCAGCTAAGCTGAGCATTTTCTTTCATGGAAAAAGATGCACATTTAATGAAATAGATGAATTCTAATTGTTTCTAAGGAAAGAAAAAAAAAAAACATATGTAAACAAACAAACAAAAAAAAAAAATCTCCAACCATAGGACTCAAGAGAAGCAGAAAAAAGGTAAAAAGAACTCTTGAGAACTGTATTTCTGTTGTGGATATATACAATATATATATATATATATATATATATATATATATATATATATATATATAAAGAGTAAATTTATAATTTGATTTTACTGATGTAATATAAAAGAAAGGGAAATAGAAATGGAAAGAAGATAGTGTAAGGAAAAGGGAAAGGGGGAGATAAAAAGAGGGAAACTACATTCCATGAAGAGGCAAAGAAAACCTATCATATATGAAGGAATCTGGGAGGGGAAAGGAACATTGTGTGAATCTTACTCTCATTAGAGTGGGCTCAAAGAGAAAATACTTGACATATGTGGTTTACAGAGAACTTCTCTCACCTCATTAAAAAATGGGAGAGGAAAAGGGAAAAGAAAAAGTGTTATAAGGGAACAGTACAAGAAAAGGGAAGGGATTCAAAGTGGATGGCAGAGATACTAAAGAGGGACAGTTGCGTGACGCAAGTGGTGCCCACAATTTTAATACTGAGAAAAGGGGTAAGGTTGGGGCAAGACAAAGAAAAGCATTATTTGGGGAGAATAACATGGCAATAAATATAGAATTAGTCATTTTAACCATAAATGTTAATGGAATAAACTCTCCATAAAGTGGAGGCAGATAGCAAACTGGATCTAAAGTCAGAACCCTACAATATGTTGTTGTTTACAGCAAACACATTTAAAGCAGGGAGATATATAGAGAGTAAAGGTAAAAGGCTGGAGTAGAATCTATCATACTTCACATGAAGGCAAAAAAGCAATGGTTGCCATCCTTATCTCAGATCAAGCAAAAGCAAAATTTGATCTAATTAAAAGAGATAAGGAAGGAAACTATATGTTGCTAAAGGGTAGCATATACAATGAAGCAAATATCAATACTAAACATATATGCACCAACTGGTATAGCATCTAATTTCCTAAAGGAGAAGTTAAGAGAGTCACAAGAAGAAATAGATAGCAAAAGTATAATAGTGGAAGATCTCAACCTTGCACTCTCAGAATTAGATTAACCAAACCACAAAACAAATAAGAAGGAAATTAAAGAGGTAAATAAAATATTAGAAAAAAAATTAGATATGCTAGATATTTGGAGAAAACTGGTGACAGAAATGAATATACTTTCTTATCAGTAGTTCATGGAACATATACAAAAATTGTCCATATATTAGGACATAAAGACCTCAAAATTAAATGTAGAAAGGCAGAATAATAAATGCTTTCTTTTCACATCATGATGCAATAAAAAACTACATTCAACAAAAAGTTAGGCATAAATAGATCAAAAAGTAATTGGAAACTAAATAATCTCATCTTAAAGAATGATTAGGTCAAACAGCAAATTATAGACACAATTAATAATAAGATAACAACAAAGATGATACATCACACCAAAATTTGTGGGATGCAGCCAAAGTGATAATAAGGGGAAATTTTATATCTTTAGAGACTCACTTGATGTAAATAGAGAAAGAGAAGATCAATGAATTAGGCTTTCAACTTAAAAAGCTAGGAAAAAGACCAAATTAAAAAAAAACCCAATCAAATACTAAACTTGAAATTCTAAATTTAAAGGAGAAATTAATAATATTGGAAGTAAAAAAAATATTGAATTAGTAAATATAACCAAGTGTTGGTTTTACGAAAAAAAAAAACAAAAAAAAAAAAACAATAAAGGAGATGAACCTTTGGTAAATCTGATTAGAAAAAGGAAAGAGGCAAATCACATTATTAGTCTTAAAAATGAAAAGGGAGAACTTTCCATCAAAAAAGAGGAAATTAGAGATATAATAAGGAGTTTCTTAGCCCAACATTATGGCAATAAATTTGATGACCTAAGTGAAATGCATGACTGCCTCCCAGATTAACAGAGGAGGAAATAAATTCCTTAAATATTCCCATTTCAGAAAAAGAAAAAGAACAAGCTATGAAACAACTCCCTAAGAATAAATCTCCATAACCAGATAGATTTACATATGGATTCTACCAAATATTTAAAGAAAAATTAGCCCCAATGCTATATAAACTATTTGAAAAAAATAGGGAAAGAAGGAGTCCTACCAAATTCCTTTTATGACACAGATATGGTACTGATACCTAAACCAGGTACTTTGAAAAACAGAGAAAGAAAATTATAGACCAATCTCCCTAATTCATATTGATGCTAAAATCTTAAATAAGATAATAGCAGAAAGACTACAGAAATACATCCCCATGATAATATACTATGATCAAGAAGCATTTATACAGGGATGCAGGGCTGGTTCATTATTAGGAAAACTATGAATATAATTGACCAAATTAATAAACAAATTAACAAAAAACATATGAATATCTCAATAGATGCAGAAAAATTATTTGATAAAGTCCAAATCCATTCCTATTAAAACCCCTTGAGAATATAGGAATAAATGGACTTTTCCTTAAAATAATAAGTAGCATCTCTATAAAACTATCAGTAAGCATTATACATAATGGGGATAAACTGGAACCATTCCGAATAAGATGAAGAGTGAAACAAGGCTGCCCACTATCACCATTACTATTCAATATTGTATTAGAAATGCTAGCTTTGACAATAAGAGTCAGAATAGAGATTAAATAAATTAGAATAGGTAATGAGGAAACCAAATTATGACTCTTTGCTGATAATATGATTGTATAAGTAGAGAACCCCAGAGATTCTTCTAATAAGTTATTAAAAATAATCCACACCTTTAGCAAAGTTGCGGGATATAAAATAAACCCACATAAGTCATTAGCATTCTTATATATCTCTATCTTATATATTTCTAACAAAAAAAGGAGAGAAATTACATTTAAAGTAACTACCGATAGTATAAAATATTTAGGAATCTACCTGCCAAGGGAAAATCAGGAAATACATGAACAAAGCTATAAAACACTTTCCTTACAAATAAAGTCAGATCTAACCAATTGGAAAAATAATTGATGATCTTGGATAGGATGAGCAAATATAATAAAGATGACAATACTACCTAAATTAATCTATTTATTTAGCGCTACACCAATCAGACTCCCAAAAACTATTTTAATGACCTGGAAAAAATTACAATAAAGTTCATATGGAATAACAAATGGTCAAGAATTTCAAGGGAAAACAATCAAATGAAGGTGGCCTAGCTGTACCAGATCTAAAATTATATTATAAAACAGCAATTACTAAAACTATTTGGTATTGGCTAAGAAATAGACTAGTTGATCAGTGGAATGGGTTAGGTTCAAAGGACAAAACGGTCAATAACTTTAATAATCTAATGTTTGAAAAACCCAAAGACCCCAGTTTTTTGGATGAGAGCTCTCTGTTGAAAATCTCCTGGGAAAATTGGAAATTAGTATGCCAGAAACTAGGCATTGACCCACACTTAATCCTGTACACCAAGATAAGGTCAAAATGGGTTCATGAACTAGGCATAAAGAATGAGATTATAAATAAATTGGAAGAACACAGGATAGTTTACCTCTCAGACATGTGGAAGAGGAAGGAATTTATGACCAAAGAAGAACTAGAGATCATTACTGATCACAAAATAGAAAATTTTGATTATATCAAATTGAAATTTTTTGTACAAATAAGACTAATGCAGACACGATTAAAAGGGAAGCAATAAACTGCAAAAACATTTTTACAGTCAAAGGTTCTGGTAAAAGCTTCATTTCCAAAATATACAGAGAATTGACTTTAATTTATAAGAAATCAAGCCATTCTCCAATTGATAAATTATCAAAGAATATGAACAGATAATTCTCAGATGAAGAAAATGAAACTATTTCTAGCCAGATGAAAAAAATGCTCCAAGTCATTATTAATCAAAGAAATGCAAATTAAGACAACTCTAAGATACCACTACACAACTGTCAGATTAGCTAAAATGAGAGGGAAAGATAATGCAGAATTTTGGAGGGGATGTGGGAAAACAGGGACACTGATACATTGTTGATGGAAGTGTGAATACATCCAGCCTTTCTGGAGAGCAATTTGGAACTATGCTCAGAAAGTTATCAAATTATGATCCTTTAATCCAGCAGTGTTACTAGTGGGCTTATATCCCAAAGAAATACTAAAGAAAGGAAAGAAACCTGTCTGCAAGAATGTTTGTGGCAGCCTTCTTTGTAGTGGCTAGAAACTGAAAACAGAATGGACGTCCATCAATTGGAGAAAGGCTGAATAAATTGTGGTATGTGATTATTATGGAATATTATTGTTCTGTAAGAAATGACCAGCAGGATGATTTCCGAAAGGAATGGAGAGATTTGCATGACCTGATGCTGATGAAATGAGCAGGGCCAAGAGATCATTATGTACATCAACAACAATACTATATCATGATCAATTCTGACAGGCGTGGCCCTCTTCAACAATGAGTTGAACCAAATCAATTCCAATAGAGCAATAAGGAATTGAACCAGCTACACCCAGCGAAAGAACTCTGAGAGATGATTATGAGCCACTACATAGAATTCCCAATCCCTCTATTTTTGTCTGCCTGCATTTTTTAAGATCAAAATGGGTCCATGATTTAGGCATAAAGAATGAGATCATAAATAGATTAGAGGAACATAGGATGTGGAGGAGGAAGGAATTTATGACCAGAGGAGAACTAAACATCCTTATTGATCACAAAATAGAAGATTTCGATTATATCAAACTAAAAAGTTCCTGTACAAACAATACTAATGCAAACAAGATTAGAAGGGAAGTAACAAATTGGGAAAATACTTTTAAAAGTAAAGGTTCTGACAAAGGTCTCATTTCCAAAATATATAGAGAACTGACCCTATTTTATAAGAAACCTAACCATTCTCCAATTGATAAATGGTCAAATGATATGAACAGACAATTCTCAGATGATGAAATTGAAACTATATCCACTCATATGAAAGAGTGTTCCAAATCACTACTGATCAGAGAAATGCAAATTAAGACAACTCTGTGATACCACTACACACCTGTCAGATTGGCTAAGATGACTGGAAGAAATAATGATGAATTTTGGAGCGGATGTGGGAAACCTGGGACACTAATACATTGCTGGTGGAGTTGTGAAAGAATCCAGCCATTCTGGAGAGCAATTTGGAACTATGCCCAAAAAGTTATCAAACTGTGCATACCCTTTGACCCAGCATTGCTGCTATTTGGCTTATATCCCAAAGAAATACTAAAGAGCAGAAAGGGACCTGTATGTGCCAAAATGTTTGTGGCAGCTCTTTTTGTTGTAACTAGAAACTGGAAGTTGAATGGATGTCCATCAATTGGAGAATGGTTGTGTAAATTATGGTATATCAATGTTATGGAATATTATTGCTCTGTAAGAAATGACCAGCAGGAGGAATACAGAGGGGCTTGGAGAGACATCAACTGATGCTGAGTGAAATGAGAAGAACCAAAAAATCACTATACACTTCAACAACAATACAGAATGAGGATGTATTCTGATGGAAGTGGAAATCTTCAACATAAAGAAGATCCAACTCACTTCCAGTTGATCAATGATGGACAGAGGTAGCTACAGCCAGAGAAGGAACACTGGGAAGTGAATGTAAATTGTTAGCACTACTGTCTGTCTGCCCAGGTTACTTGTACCTTCAGAATCTAATGCTTATTGTGGAACAAGAAAATTGTATTTACACGCATGTATTGTATCTAGATTATATTGTAACACATGTAAAATGTATGAGATTGCCTGTCATCGGGGGGAGGGAGTAGGGGGGGGATAATTTGGACAAATGAATACAAGGGATAATATTATAAAAAAAAAAGAAATATTTTGGCTAACTGGCAAGTGTGAAATTCTAACTCATATTGATGGATATATTTTACAAAAATATAAACTACCCAGGTTAATAGAAGAGGAAATATATATTTATATACTAGCATATTATAAAAAAATAAATTGAACAAGTCCTCAGTATCTCCTCTAACAAAAAATCTCTAGGGCCAGATAGATTCACAAGTGAATTCGAATAAACATTTAAAGAATAATTAATTCCAATAATATTTAAATTATTTGGAACAATAGATAAAGGAGTACTGCCGAATTTCTTCTATGAGAGAAATATATTACTGATACCTAAATAAAGATTGAAGCAGAAAAAAGAATTTATAGACCAATCTCCCTAATGATTATTTATGCAAAATATTAAATAATATATTAGCAAAGAGATTATTGCAACTTATCAGCAGAGTAATACACTATGACCAAGTGGAATTTATACCAGGAATGCAGGGCTGCTTCAATATCAGCAAAACTATTACCAAAATGTACCATATAAATATCAAAAACATCAGAAATCACATGATAATTCCCATATATACAGAAAAACCTTTTGAAAATTTACACCTATTCCTCTTAAAAACTGTAGAGGTTACCCATGTATATATCTGGTAAATAAAAAGTATAATTAATAAAAAAAAAACAGTAGAGACCACATAATTAAAGGGAGCTTTCATTAAAATAATAAGCAGTTTTGTATTTTTCTCAAACTTACAACAAGTATTATTTGTAATGGAGAGAAGCTGGGTGTATTCCCAATAAAATCAGGGGTGAAATAAGGCTGACCATTATCACCACTATTATTCAATATTATGCTAGAAATATTGGCTTTAGCAATAAGAAAAGAAAAACAAATTAAATGAATTAGCTTAGCAAAGAGGATATAAAGCTATCACTCATTGCAGATATAATGATATACTTAGAGAATTCTAGAAAATCATCCAAAAATCTACTGGAAACAATTCATAGCTTTAGCAAAGTTGCAGGTTATAAAACAAACCCACACAAATCATCAGCATTACTAACAAAGCCTATCATGTAGGTTAAAGAAAGAGAAATTTCACTTCAAAATACTGTAAATGAAATAAAATACTTCATTGATCACCTGCCAAGATAAATCCAAGTACTGTATGAACACAATTACAAAATAATCCTCACAAATAAATTCAGATCTAAACAATTGGAATGATATCAGTTGTTCATTATTAGGACAAACTAATGTAATAAAAATGACAATTCTGCCTAAATTCATCAACTCGTTCAGTATCATAACAACCAAACTACCAAAAAACATTATTTTATAGAACTTAAAAAATAATAACAAAGTTTATCTAAAAAGCACAAGAGGTCAAGAATATGAAGGGAATTAATGAAAAAATATAAAGAATGGAAACTATATTATACATAGCAGTCATCAAAACCATTTAATAAGAAATACAGTGGTTGATCTGTGGAATAGATTAGATACACATGATAACATAATCAAGGCCTATTGCAATCTAGTATTTGATAAACCTCCCAAACTACAAATTCTGGAATAAGAACTCACTATTTTGAAAAAAAAAATGTTGGGAAAACTGGAAAATAATATGTCAGAAACAGGGCATAGACCTACATCTCACACCCCATACCAAAATAAAGTTAAAATGCATCCATGTTTTGGGCATAAAGCATGATACCATAAATAAGTTAGTTGAAGAATGATTAATTTACCTATCAGATCTTTGGAGAAGGAAGGAATTTATTGCCAAAGAAGAACTAGAGAGCCATGTGAAAGGCAAAATGGACAACTATAATTACATTAAAGTAAAAAAATTTTGCACAAACAAAACCAACAGAAACAAGATTAAAAGGGAAGTACGAAGCTGGGGAAAATCTTTATAGTCAGTATTTCTTTTTTTTTTCTTTTTTATTAATAGTTTTTATTTATCAGATATATGCATGGGTAATTTACAACATTGACAATTGCCAAACTTTTTGTCTAATTTTTTCCCTCCTTCCCCCCCACCCCAGATGACAGGTTGACCAACACATGTAAAATATGTTACAGTATAAATTAAATACAATATATGTATACATGTCCAAACAGTTGTTTTGCTGTACAAAAATAATCAGACTTTGAAATAGTGTACAATTAGCCTGTGAAGGAAATCAAAAATCCAGGCAGACAAAAGTCCAGGAATTGGGAATTGTATGTTGTGGTTCATAATCATCTTCTAGAGTTCTTTTGCTGGGTGTAGCTCGTTCAGTTCATTACTGTTCTATTGGAACTGATTTAGTTCATCTCATTGTTAAAAATGGCCACATCCATCAGAATTGATCATATAATATTGTTGTTGAAGTATACAACAATCTCCTGGTCCTGCTCATTTCACTCAACATCAGTTCATGTAAGTCTCTCCAGGCCTTTCTGAAATCATCCTATTGGTCATTTCTTACAGAACAATAATATTCCATAATATTCATATACCACAATTTATTCAGCCAATCTCCAATTAATGGACATCCACATAGTTTCCACAAAGAGGGCTGCCACAAACATTCTTGCACATACAGGTCCCTTTTCCTTCTTTAAGATCTCTTTGGGATACAAGCCCAGTAGCAACATATATTAAGTATTTCTGATAAAGATCTCATTTCTAAAATATATAAGAGACTGCCAAATTTATAAGAATTAAGTCATTCCCCAATTGATAAATGGTAAAAGGATATGAGCACACAATTTTCAGATAATGAAATTAAAGACATTTATAGTTATATATAAAAATGCTATAAATAACCAGTGATTAGAGAAATGCAAATTAAAATAACTCTGAGATAACTGCTCATACCTCTCAGGTTGGCTAAGATGACAGGAAAGGATAAAGATAAATGTTGGGGAGATGTGGGAAAATTGGGACATTAATGCATTATTGTTTAGTGTGGTGAAATGATCCAACCATTCTGGAGAGCAATGTGGAACTATCTACAAAGGCCTATAAAACTGCTTATACCTTTTGACCCACAAGTGCTGTTACTAAGGAAATCATAAAGAAGGGAAAATGACTCACATGTGCAAAAATGATTTCAGCCACTCTTTTTGTAGTAGCAAGGAATTGGAAAAGAAATGTATACCCATCATTTGGGGAGTGGCAGAACAAGTTGTGATACATGAAGATAATTGAATATTAATTTTGCATTAAAAATAATGAACAAACCTATTATAGAAGGGCCTGGAAAATTTTACATGGACTGATGCTCATCAAAACAAGCAGAACCATGTATACATTCTACATATCAGCAAGAATGTATGATGATCAACTTTGAAAGAGTTTGTTCTTTTCAGTGGCTCATATCCAAGGCAATTCCAAAAGATTTTGGACAGAAAATTCTATCTACATCTAGAAAAGTAACTTTTTTCTCTCTTATGGTTTTTCCCTTGTGTTATAATTTTTTCTCACAGCATGATTCAAAAAACAATGTGCATTAAAAAAGTAAGCTTATTACAATGACAAAGAAAAGGATTACTATGCTAAAGGAGATAACAAACAGGCTATCTTGCTTATGGAAGAGAGAATTAATTGGAGCCAATGTGATTATAAAGTGATAGCCAGAAAATTAATTTTGCAAGATCATGTTTAGTTACATAAGATAATTTTTTATCTATGGCAAATAAACATGTTATCACCTGAGAAGTTCTGCTATATTTTTTCAGTAGGAAATAGTCCTGTCACATTTTTGTTCTGAGTGGGATGTAAAGCCTCATAGAAAAGGAGGAGAAAAGCATTTGGTTGTTTGTTCCTCAGGCTAATTTGCAGCTAGCAACTTTGTGTTTGTTGACCCTTACCTTATATCCTACATTTCCCTCACAGCATCAACACACACTCATAAATTTTAGTTTCCAGCCTTATTACATTTCAGATTGTAAAATGTTCATAACTCTGGTACTAAAAGTGCTGCCTCTCACATGATTTCCAGCAATAATATTAATCTTGAATTCAAAAATTGTAAATGATGTAATTTACTTGATACCTTTGGTTTTATAACAACCTAAGGCGTTAAGTAAGTTACATTTTGCACAGTCTATTTTTAATTTTCTATTTTACTCTAAAGAATTAGTTTATGTTAGTTCTTGATCAGAGGCTTGCTGTCCATACCACCACCATCAATTGCCACAACTATCTGCAAAACAACTTCAATTTCATTTTTGTTTCACTCTATACAGCAATAAAGAAACCAAAGTGGTTTAAAATATGTAACGAGAAACACCTGTGACCAGAAATATCTTTGAACCCTTCAAGCTGAATTATTGAAACAGCCAAATAATTAATTTAATATTTAAATAATATTTAATAATATGTACATGGGAGAATAATACCTGTAACTCATTAGAACCTTCCAGTATTACTGCATTTCCAAGGAGTATATATAGATGTTTATATAGATGTATAATATTATGTAGATATATAATATTAAAAGAATAAAGGAAATTAATTGAGTATTCTTGGGTGGGGCTCCTGTAAAGACTTATGGGAGAGCATGAAAGACTTAGAGAGACTTACATAAACTGATGCTAAGTGAAATGGCTAGAAACAAGAGAATATTGTACATAGCAACAACAAGATTATGTGATGATCAATTGTGATAGGCTTGGTTTTTTTAAATACTGAGGTAAAGGCCACTTCTAATAAACTTGTGATGGAAAGATCCATCTGCCTATAGAAAGAGGACTACAGGGAATGAACATGAGTCTTTTCACCATTTGTGTTGTTCTTTGCTTGTTTTGTCTTTCTGTTTTATTTTTTTTCTTTTTTGATCTGATTTTTCTCTGCAGCATGATAAATGTGCAAATATGTTTAGAAGCATGTCTAGCCTATACTGAATTACTTACTGTGTAGGGGAGAGGGGTGGGAGGAAGGGAGAGAGAAAAATTTGAACACAAGGTTTTGCAAGGATGAATGTTGAAAACTTTCTTTGTGTGTATTTTGAAAATAAAAAAGCTATTATTAAAAATGGAAAAATAGAATTCTGTTTTCACCTTTTCTACCCATACTGTTTTGGCTTTCCATATCTGTTTTTACCTTCTCTTGTCAAACAGTACACTTTATCTACACTTTGATCTTCAATCCCACAACCCCTCAGTTCTCTTCTAAGCCATCTCCATTGAATTATCTTGTTCTTACTTTTCCCCCATCTTGATTGCTTGGTTAACCAGTTCAGGTCTAAACTATTCTCTGTTCTTGAGTACTAGTGCTTTATCATATCACCAATCTCACTGCCAACAATCAGTTTTAGATTTCTCCTAGTATACAACTATACAATATGCTGGTAAATTTATATGGAGAAAATAGATTATCTATTCAGAATGAATATAGAACATATGTATATAACACAACATTATATGAATGCTCACTGCACTAAGCAATTCTATAACTCCATTATAAGCTCACTATCCCACTAACCACTTTCATGGGAGCTCTTAAATTCTTTACATCCCTTCTCTAATCTCTCTTCCTCCCATCCTTTCAGCTGATAATCTTGTCCCATATTTTACAGAGAAACAAAAACAATATGATTCCATTTCTCTCTTTCCCACTCTTCCTCAGCTTATCAATCAGATGCTTTATTTTATCTCTGTCTCAAATGAAGAGGTGGAAATAGTAGTTCTTACTAAGGCATAATGCTCCATCTGCAAATTTTATACGTTTATATCTTTTTCTCTTCCTACATATTGCCCCTTCTGTTACCCCTGCTTTATCATTTTAATTTATGTCTATTAACTCTTTGCTGCCTATAAAATATGCCCATGGTTCCCCAATGTAATGTATGGGCTAGCTTTCTTTGTAGTCCTTCAATGGGCCTTCATCTCAACAGGATATTTATCATGAGGATAGTTAGGAATAGAGTCTAAAATCTTTATTCTTGAATCTTGAGTCTGAGATTGAGCAAGAGTTCAATCTCACTTTCAACACTCACTTTCACACTCTCCTTCACTCAGTCTCTCCTCCACAGTCTGTCTTACTCTGACTGATTCACTCTTGATCTTAGTGGAGTAGTGCAGGTGGCAGAAGAGACACCAGGAGGATGGTCAAAAATATAATGTCTCATTTCCAGTCCTTTTTTAGCCCTTATATACCTTATTGTTATTATGTCATTATAGCATACTGATTATGTGTGAACTAGCAAACCATTACATCACCATGCTGAGTACTAAGTATGTATATATAAAGGACCATTATCTTATTAATTCCACTGAGTTAACACCTTGTTGTAAGTATCCTTGTTTCAAGTATACTTCTCCAAAGTTCTGGCCCTCTACACCCCGTTCTTCAAAAGGCCTTTCCTAAATCCTTGCATGTCTCTCAAAAATTGCCCTATATCTTCTGTACTTTGTGGCTAAACTCCTAGCAAAAATATGCTATGATAAGTGCCTCCATTTTCTCTCTTCTCATGTATATCTTAACCCCATATAGACTGAATTTCTATCTCATCTTCCTTATCCAAAATTATATTCTATTAACTGCCAAATCCAATCTTTTCTGAATCTAATTATTTTATGTCTAATTATTTATTTTTCACTTTCAATCATCCCTTTCTTCTAATACTTTGCTCTCTATTATTTGAGAATTTTACTCTTTCCTAGATTTCCTGTTACTTATCAGAATGTTACTCAATTTCCTTTGGTAAATTGTCATTGATACCATGCCCTCTAACTACTAATGTCTCATGGAGTTCTATTCTGGGTGGTGTCCTCTCTTTGCTCATGCAACTTCACTTGGTGAACAAATTAACTTTCATGTGTTATTTACTATTTTTATCCTATTGATTGTTGATCTCAAATCTACCTATTCTGCACTAGGCACTCTGCTAAGCACTAATCTGATATCTTCATTGGTTTAGGGAGTGGGGAAAGTAATAGACTTACTCTTTTATATAACAGGTGTTATATGTCAGGAACAATGCTAAGCACCTTACAAATATTATTGTACCAGTATATAAAATATGTTCACCAATATTATCACATTTAATAAGCCTCTTAATATTTTTCTCCAAAATAGTTGTTATTGAAAGGCCCATAGATTTTTTTTCTTTAAATTTCAAAATGTTCAAATCCCACCTCATTATAATAATTCTAAACTTTCCAGTAAACTTTCACCTCCTTCTAGCTTTTCTATTATTATAGAAAACACCACCAGCTATTAATTCGTCAGGCTTACAACCTAGATTTCAAACTTGACTCCTTACTATCTCTCACTGACAATCCAATATATTTGTTAATATTGCAGCATCTCTCAAATAAGTCCTCTTCTCTCCTCTTCCATAGCCATTAATTTACAAATAACTGGCTTTTATTACACTTGACCTATTGCAAAAGCCTACTGTTTGGTCTGTCTACTTTAAATCTCTTCCACATTGCAATCCATTCTCCAAGCAACTACCAAAATGATTTTTCACCCAAAGAACAGGTCTGATCTTGTCAACTTTCTTCTTTCAAAACACACCAGCAATTTACTATCATTTACAAGGTTAAATATAAAATCATCTGTTTGTCATTCATAGCTCTTAAAAACCTAGTTGTCCCCAAGTTCTCTTCCAAACTTCTTGCATATTACTGCCAACCAGGCAGTTTCCATCCAGTGTAATGATCTTCTGGTTGTTACTCGGGGGAAAATCATCTAAATTCCAATTATTTTCTCTGGATGATTTTTGGAATGCTGTCTGAAATATTATCTCTTCATCTCTGTTTTTACTGGCTGCCCTGTTTTCCTTCAAGTGAAAATTAAAATCTTATATACCATGGGAAGCCTTCTTTAAATCCTCTCAATCCCAGTGCCTTCTCTCTTTTAATTATTTTCCATTCACTCTGTATATTGCTTGTTTGTAAATAAGTTTGCATTTTTCCTTTTCTGAGTGCCTTAAATGCCATGATCTGGATTTTACCTTTTCATATTGCCATGGTTTAGCACAACACCTGACACATGGGAGGCATGTAAATAAATGTAATTTTCTCTTGACCTTATTCAATGGCATCCCAATTAGGTTACTAATTTTTTTTTGAGTTAGGAAAAATAATAAATATTTTATTATGAAATAAAATAAATATTATATGATAATAATAATAAATACATAAAGTTCATGGAATAAGGAAAGTAACTTTAAAGAGAATGGGAAAATATATTAAGGGAGGCAATTTAACAGTATCAAACCTTAAACTATATTACACATTAAGAGCATCATTGAGATATAAAAAAAGGATGATTCCAATTATTAAAATGTTCTTGTATAAATAAAACTTATGTGGCCAAGAACAAAAAGAACAGAGGCAATTGCAGAAAAAAAAATTCATAGCAATCTTTCAGATAAGATATGATTAGGTTGGAGTATTGCTGTGCTGTAGAAAATTATGAGTTGATTGATTCGGAAAAAAAAGAAAAACATGGAAATACTTTTGACTTATGAAATAAGAGGCTATCTGCTTTCAGAGAAACAAATTATAGGGGAAACAGATGTAATTCAGTTTTATATAGATATATAGATATATATTATATATCTATATATCTATATATGCCTATGAGTATACATGTATATGTGTATATAAGTATGTATCTATGTATATTCATGTATGTGTGTTTATGTTTGTATGTATAACATCTATGTTTTTTATAACCTTCTTGTGAGTAAGGGGTGAGGGTTGGGGAGTTGATCAAGTAAAAAGTGCCTTGCAGAGAACAAAAACAAACCAGAAAGAAATCAAAATAAAGCTGGACAGCTTTTAGAAGAAAATGTGTAGTATTTATTATATAGACTTTCTTAAAATGAAAATTTATTGTTGTATAATGAATTCTTTCTTTTGGTCCTCTGTACATAACAATGTTTTGTTTTTGTTATTTACTTATTTTTCTTTTAAGTTTATTTTTTTTAATTGACAAAATGTTTTTATTGACCAGCTAACATATAAGTAGGAGTGGACTTTTATTTCTTTTTTTTTTTTTTTAAAGTAAATTTCATTTTTTATTATGAACTTAACCACCAACAAATTAACATTTCAATGTACAAAAATAATAAGAGACTTTTGCAAGAAACTATAAACTTATAATTTGTGTTGTTTTTGAAGTATTTGATTATTTCTCCATAAGAAATGATGAACAGGCTAATTTCAGAAAAGCCTGGAAAAATCCACATGAACTTTTGCTGAGTGAAGTAAGCAGAATTTGGAGAACATTATACACAGTAATACAAGATTATGTGATGATTAACTCTGATATATTTGGCTCTTTTGTTTTTTTTTTTATTTTATATATATATATATATATATATTTTATAATATTATCCCTTGTATTCATTTTTCCAAATTACCCCCCCTCCCTCTATTCCCTCCCCCCGACGACAGGCAATACCATACATTTTACATGTGTTACAATATAGTCTAGGTACAATACATGTGTGCGAATATCATTGTCTTGTTGCACAATAAACATTAGAATCCGAAGGTACATGCAACCTGGGCAGACAGATATTAGTGCTAACAATTTTCATTCCCCTCCCAGTGTTTCTTCTCTGGGTGCAGCTACCCCTGTCCATCATTGATCAACTGGAAGTGAGTTGGATCTTCTTTATGTTGAAGATTTCCACTTCCATCAGAATACATCCCCATACAGTATTGTTGTTGAAGTGTACAGTGATCTTCTGGTTCTGCTCACTTCACTCAGCATCAGTTGATTTAAGTCTCTCCAGGCCTCTCTATATTCCTCCTGCTGGTCATTTCTTACAGAGCAATAATATTCCATAACCTTCATATACCACAATTTACCCAACCATTCTCCAACTGATGGACATCCATTCATCTTCCAGTTTCTAGCTACAACAAAAAGAGCTGCCACAAACATTTTGGCACATATATGTCTCTTTCCGCTCTTTAGTATTTCTTTGGGATATAATCCCAGTAGTAGCGCTGCTGGGTCAAAGGGTATGCACAGTTTGATAACTTTTTGGGCATAATTCCAAATTGCTCTCCAGAATGGCTGGATTCTTTCACAACTCCACCAGCAATGTATTAGTGTCCCAATTTCCCCACATCCCCTCCAACATTTGTCATTATTTGTTCCTGTCATCTTAGCCAATCTGACAGGTGTGTAGTGGTATCTCAGAGTGGTCTTAATTTGCATTTCTCTGATCAGTAGTGATTTGGAACACTCTTTCATGTGAGTGGATATAGTTTCAATTTCTTCCTCTGAGAATTGTCTGTTCATATCCTTTGACCATTTATCAATTGGAGAATGGTTCAGTTTCTTATAAATTAGGGTCAGTTCTCTATATATTTTGGAAATGAGATCTTTGTCAGAACCTTTGTTTTTAAAAATATTTTCCCAATTTGTTACTTCCCTTCTAATCTTGTTTGCATTAGTATTATTTGTACAGAAACTTTTTAGTTTGATGTAATCAAAATCTTCTATTTTGTGATCAATAATGATCTCTAGTTCTCCTCTGGTCATAAATTCCTTCCTCCTCCACAAGTCTGAGAGGTAGATTATCCTCTGTTCCTCTAATCTATTTATTATCTCCCTCTTTATGCCTAAATCATGGACCCATTTTGATCTTATCTTGGTATATGGTGTTAAGTGTGGATCCATATCTAATTTCTGCCATATTAATTTCCAGTTTTCCCAACAGTTTTTTCCAAATAATGAATTTTTATCCCTAATGTTGGAATCTTTGGGTTTGTCAAAGATTAGATTGCTATAGATGTACCCTTTTTTGTCCTTTGTATCTAATCTGTTCCACTGATCTACCGGTCTATTTCTTAGCCAATACCAAATGGTTTTGGTGACTGCTGCTATATAATATAGCTTTAGATCAGGTACACTTAGACCACCTTCTTCTGAGTTTTTTTTCATTAGTTCCCTTGCAATTCTCGACCTTTTATTCTTCCATATGAATTTTGTTGTTATTTTTTCTAGGTCATTGAAATAGTTTCTTGGGAGTCTGATTGGTATAGCACTAAATAAATAGATTAGTTTGGGGAGTATTGTCATCTTTATTATATTCGCTCGGCCTATCCAAGAGCACTGAATGTCTTTCCAATTATTTAAATCTGATTTTATTTTTGTGGCAAGTGTTTTGTAATTTTTCTCATATAATTCCTGACTTTTCTTTGGTAGCTGGATTCCCAAATATTTTATACTCTCAACATTTGTTTGGAATGGAATTTCTCTTTGTATCTCTTGCTGTTGCATTTTGTTAGTGATATATAAAAATGCCGAGGATTTATGTGGATTTATTTTGTATCCTGCCACTTTGCTGAAATTTTGAATTATTTCTAGTAGCTTTTTAGCAGAGTCTTTGGGGTTCTCTAAGTATACCATCATGTCATCTGCAAAAAGTGATAGTTTAATTTCCTCATTTCCTACTCTAATTCCTTGAATCTCTTTCTTGGCTCTTATTGCCGAGGCTAGCGTTTCTAGTACTATATTGAATAGTGATGGTGATAGTGGGCAACCATGTTTCACTCCTGATCTTACTGGGAAAGGTTGCAGTTTATTTCTATTGCATATTATGCTTACTGACGGTCTTAAATATATACTCCTGATTATTCTAAGGAATAATCCATTTATTCCTATACTCTCAAGAGTTTTTAGTAGAAATGGATGTTGGATTTTGTCAAATGCTTTTTCTGCATCTATTGAGATGATCATATGGTTCTTATTAATTTGATTATTAATATGGTCAATTATATTAATAGTTTTCCTAATATTAAACCAGCCCTGCATTCCTGGAATAAATCCTACTTGATCATAGTGTATTATCTTGGAGATGATTTTCTGAAGTCTTTTTGCTAATATCTTATTTAAGATTTTAGCATCAATATTCATTAAGGAGATTGGTCTATAATTTTCTTTCTCAGTTTTCGATCGACCTGGTTTAGGTATCAGTACCATGTCTGTGTCATAAAAGGAGTTTGGTAGGACTCCTTCATCCCCTATTTTTTCAAATAATTTATATAACATTGGGGCTAATTGTTCTTTAAATGTTTGGTAGAATTCACATGTGAATCCATCTGGCCCTGGGGATTTTTTCCTGGGGAGTTGATTAATAGCTTGTTCTATTTCTTTTTCTGAAATGGGACTATTTAAGCAATTTATCTCCTCCTCTGTTAATCTAGGGAGCCTATATTTTTGGAGAAAGTCATCCATTTCACTTAAGTTATCAAATTTATTGGCATAAAGTTGGGCAAAGTAACTCCTTATTATTTCTCTAATTTCCTCTTCATTGGTGGAAAGATCCCCCTTTTCATTTGTAAGAGTATCAATTTGATTTTCCTCTTTCTTTTTTTTTGATCAAATTTACCAAAAGTTTATCTATTTTATTGGCTTTTTCATAAAACCAACTCTTGGTTTTATTTATTAATTCAATAGTTTTTTTACTTTCAATTTTATTGATTTCTCCTTTTAATTTTTGTATTTCGAGTTTAATTTTGGGTTGGGGGTTTATAATTTGGTCTTTTTCTAGCCTTTTAAGTTGTAAGCCCAATTCGTTAATCTTCTCTTTCTCAATTTTCTTCAAATAAGCCTCTAAAGATATAACATTTCCCCTTATTACTGCTTTAGCTGCATCCCAAAGATTTTGATATGATGTCTCATCATTATCATTATCTTGGGTGAAATTGGTAATTGTTTCTATAATTTGCTCTTTCACCCAGTCATTCTTTAAGATGAGATTATTCAGTTTCCAATTACTTTTTGGTCTATTTACCCCTAACTTTTTACTGAATGTAGCTTTTATTGCATTGTGATCTGAGAAGAAGGTATTTATTATTTCTGCCTTCCTACATTTAATTTTGAGATCTTTATGTCGTAGTATATGGTCAATTTTTGTATAGGATCCATGAACTGCTGAGAAGAAAGTATATTCCTTCCTATTGCCATTCAGTTTTCTCCAAAGGTCTATCATACCTAGTTTTTCTAATGTTCTATTTACTTTTTTAATTTTTCTTGTTTGTTTTGTGGTTTGATTTGTCTAAATCTGAGAGTGCAAGGTTGAGATCTCCCACTATTATAGTTTTACTGTCTATTTCTTCTTGCAGTTCTCTTAACTTTTCCTTTAGAAAGTTAGATGCTATACCACTTGGTGCATATATGTTTAGTATTGATATGGCTTCATTATTTATGCTACCTTTCAGCAGGATATAGTTTCCTTCCTTATCTTTTTTAACGAGATCTACTTCTACTTTTGCTTGATCTGAGATAAGGATAGCTACCCCTGCTTTTTTGGCTTTACCTGAAGCATAATAGGCTCTGTTCTAACCTTTTACCTTTACTCTGTATGTATCTCCCTGCTTTAAGTGTGTTTCCTGTCGACAACATATTGTAGGGTTCTGCTTTTTGATCCAATCTGCTATCTGTCTTCGTTTGATGGGATCGTTCATCCCATTTACATTTACAGTTAAAATTACTAATTCTGTGTTTCCTGCCATCGTATTATCCCCAGATTATACTTTTTTCCCTTGACCCCCCTGATCCCCCTCCCCGATATTTAATTTACAGACCCCCCTTGTGACGCGCAACCCTCCCTCTTTTTTTTTTTTTTTTTTTTTTTAGGATCCCTCCCCCCTCCCTCCAAGTCCCTTCACTTATTCTCCTTTTCCTTTCCCCTTTTCCTCTCCCCCCTTTTAATGAGGTGAGAGAAAATTCTCTGAAAAACAAATATGTTAATTATTTACTCTTTGAGCCTCTTCTGATGAGAGTAAGATTCACACAATGATTCTCCCCCTCACTAAGTTCCCTCAGATATGGTGTATTTTCTATGTCTCTTCCTGGGATGTAGTTTCCCTCTTTTTATCACTCCTTCCCCTTTTTCTGAACCGACCTCCTTCCCTTTACCACACCCCCCTTTTTTTCTTTTATATCAGTAAAATCAAATTATCCTTGAGTATTTTTTATATACCCACAACAGAGTTACAGTTCTCAAGGGTTCTGTGTACCTTTTTCTGTTTCTCTTCAGTCTTGTGGATGTAGATCAAATTTTTTGTTTAAGTCTGGTTTTTTTCTTAGAAACATATAGAATTCCTCTGTTTCATTGAATGACCATCTTCTTCCATGGAAAAAGATGCTAAACTTAGCTGGGTAGTTCATTCTTGGTTGCAGTCCTTGATCTTTTGCCTTACGGAATATCAGGTTCCAGGCCCTTCTATCTTTTAATGTGGAGGCAGCCAGATCTTGGGTGACCCTTATTGTGGCACCTTGGTATTTAAATTGTTTTTTTCTAGCTGCTTGCAGGATTTTCTCCTTTGTGTGGTAATTCTGCAGCTTAGCCACAATATTCCGTGGTGTTCTTTTTTTAGGGTCTATTTCTGAAGGAGTTCGATGAATTCTTTTGACATCTACTTTCCCTTCTGTTTCTATTATCTCTGGACAGTTCTCTTTGATAATTTCCTGTAAAATAGAATCTAGGCTCTTTTTTTGGTCATAGTTTTCTGGAAGTCCAATAATCCGCAGATTATCTCTCCTAGATCTATTTTCCAGGTCTATAGATTTTCCCAGTAAGTATTTGACGTTGTTCTCCAGCTTCTCATTTTTTTTTGTTTTGTTTGACTGATTCTTGGGTTCTCTGTGAATCATTCATTTCTATTTGTTCCATCCTGACTTTTAAGGAGTTATTTTCTTCTTTCACAGTTTTTAGTTCTTTTTGTAAATGCCCAATTTCGTTTTTAAATGAATTATTTTGCTCTATTGAGTTTTTTTCCATTTCCCTAATTTTTTTTTTTGAGAATTATTTTCTTTTTCCAATTCAGAAATTCTATTTTCTTGAGACTTTTTTATCTTTTCCAATTCAGAAATCCTACTTTCCTGTGTTTTTTTAACCTTTTCTAATTCACTAATTTTGTTTCCCTGCATCTCCTGTGAATTCTTTATTTTTTCCAATTCCAATTTCAGGACGTTGTTATTCTCTATCATAACTTCCCTTTCTTTTCCCCATTTTTCTTCGATCTCCCTCAATTTTTTAAGAGCTTCTTCTAGGAGAGAGTTATGTGATGGGGGGCAGGAATCGTTCCCCTTTAGGTTGTTGTCTGTTGATTTTCTGCTGTCAACTTCCTCGGGGTTGGATACCCGCTCTTTCTCTGTATAGAAAGAATCTATGGTTTTTCTAGCTTTTTTGCTCATACTTAAAAAAATCTTTTGAGGTCTGTCTCTGGGGTAGGAAATTATTTACTTCTTTACCAGCTTCCTCCCAGACCGGATGGATGCAGCGGCTCCTGAGCCTGAGCTAAGAGAGAGCTCTGGGAGAGAGTTCCCCACCCCCTCCCTGGAAGTGCCTCAGAGGTGATTAGCACTGCTGTGCTTCGAGGGCGTAGAATAGTGAAGACAGCACGAAGCCCAGCCTATGTGTCCGGGTGGGGAGTGGATGTCTGCAGCAGATGACGGGAGAAGCCCCTGCGCTCAAACTGGAAGTGTCTGCCAGAAACCAAGGTCCCTAGTTCAAAGGTTCTGCTTCTCTGGGACTTCCTGGAGCTGAGTTCCACTCCCTCCAGCTAAGCTAGGCAGTGTGTGTTGCCTTGGGCCGTATCCACCCGCTTGTCAATCTCTTAACTATTCTCAGGTGGTAGCTGAGGCCACACCCCCTGGTGCCGAGTCTACTGAGTCACCCCCAGGGTCCGGGGAAAATCTAATCTGAGTTTTAAAATATTTTGGCTTTCTCTTCTGAACTGCTAAATAATTAGCAGAGAAGAGCTAACAGCCTGTGCCAGATTCCTTTACCTCAGTGGCTTCTCTGATCCCAAAGCCCTTCCCAGCGCAATGGGCGCAGTGTGCCCCTACCCCACCGTCTGTGCTGGTCTTTCTTATTCCTCCCCTGAGAACTGACCTTTCCTGTTGAAACGCCAGATTCTCTTCAGCTGGTAAGTCGTGCTTCCAGTCCTTGTGGTATCTATCAGTCCTGAGCTAATTTTGAGACTTAATTTATCTAATTGGTTGTGAGGGAGTGAGGACGTTCACTGAGTAGTGTGTTTCTTCTCCGCCATCTTGGCTCCGCCACCGGACTTTTATTTCAACTTCAAGTACTCTATTTCTAAAATATGTGCTTTATTTCTTTCCTATATGCAATAGTACTAAAAAGTCTGAAGTATTATCCATACATATAAAATGTTGTGTTACTTTATTGGACATGAATAAGCATAACCTTCAAAAGTTAATAAATATGGCAATTTTAGAAATATGGTTTAGAAAAATGTTAAAACATATATATGTTTTAACCAGATTGTTACCTAAAAAAAATTTAACCTGCAAGTTGAATAAAAACATAAAGTAAGTTTCTCCTTAATAAAATATAAGCTGACTGTGTCTTATTTTATTTCTTAGTTTCAAATACCAGAAGAAACTTAAATTAGGGGAATTCCACTGGAGGATACCTTTGATATGATATCTAATTCAGGAATTTTCTTCCTAAACTATTATAGTATAGTTTACAGTATTGCTTATTATTTAAAGTAGATGGGGAAATATTGAAAAATCCTTTCATAAGATTATGAAATATAATGCAATATAATACAAAAGTTTTCAATTTATTGATCAAGGTACTTAAAGGTAAAGGATCTTCTAAATCAAGTTTTAGAGTTTTGAAAAGTCATTTGAAAATTTACTTCAGGCCCTTGTCATATGTATCTTACATTGTTGCAACAGTCCTTCAATTGTCTCATCTTTTCCCACTCAAGTCTATTCTCTACATTTCTGCCAAAATGATTTCCTTTCACATATATAGTACTACATTAATCCCCTAATCTATATATTCTGGTGTATCCCTTTTTTCTTCTGGGCAAAGTATGAAACTCTTCTTCTTTTAAATTATATTGCACATTATTTCTCCTTTCAGACTGTAAACCCACCTAAATAGTCTTTTCTATTTCTATGTATAACATTTCATACTGTACCTGCAATTCCTCCTTTCCCCCAATATGGCCATAGTGTTTTATTTATCCACATTTATATGTACAATTTTTGACATTCATTTTAAAAATATTGGACTCTAGCTTCTCTTCCTAATTTCCTCACCAGTACTACCCATATTGAGATTTCAAGCAATTCAATATAAATTATTATGGTGGTTGAGCAAAACATTTCCATAATAGTCATGTTGTAAAAGAAAATACAGACAAAAAAAGAAAAAAATCAGGAAAAATAAAAATGTTTAAAAATTGTTTGATTCTACCTTCAGACACCATTAGTTTTCTGTGTATGTGTAGCATTTTTAATCATAACTCTTTTAGAGCTGTTATGGATCATTGTATTGCTAAAATAGTTATATCATTTAAAGATCATCATCTTATTATATTGCTTATAGTTTGTACACAGCGCATTTCTCTCTGCATCAGCTCATGGATGTCTTTTCAAGTTTTTCTGAATGTATTCTGTTTACAATTTCTTATACCAGAGTAGAATGCCATAATAATCACATATCACAGTTTATTCAATCATTCCCAAATTAATGGATATACTATCAAAATCCAATTCTTTACACGCAGAAAAGAATGTTTAAATAGTTTTTTTTACATATAAGTTTTTTTTTCCTTTTTTATAAATCTCTTTTGTGATACAGATTTAGCAGTATTGCTAGATTGAAGAGTATGTATGGTTTTCCAAATTCCTTTAAAGAATGGTTAAATCAGTTCACAACTCCACCAAAAATGCATTAATATGATATTTTCTTAAATCTCCTCTAACATTTGTCATTTTTTCTTTTCTATCCTCTTAGCCAATCTAATAGGGATATGGTGGTGCTTCAGATTGTTTTAATTTTTATTTTGCTAATCAGTAGTGAGACTCATATGTCATATAGCTACAATCATTTCATCTGAAAACTATCCAGATATTTTGATCATTTATTAATTGAGGAAGTGTTCCAATTTTTACAAATTTGATTCTGCTCTCTATATATTTGAGAAATAAAAAAGCTTAATAAAGTAAATTTACTTTATTTATTTTTCACAGTTACCCTTGTTAACTGTGTATTCCTCCCTTTAATTCTATTTTTCTCTCCGTTCATTTTGCCCCTTCTCTAAAGATTTGTTTCTGTCTACTACTTTTATCTGCTCTCCCTTCTAATATCCACCTCTCTTTTCGCCTTCCCCTCCTACTTTCCTTAAAGCTAAGATAGATTTCTATAACCAGTTCCTTGTTTGAGTCCATTCTCAAGAGTATAAAGTTCACTCACTGCATCTTATCTTTTTCCCTTCCACTGTAAAAGCTTTTTTTTGTACCTTATCACATAATTTACCCATTTTATTTTTCGCTTTCCACTTCTCCCAGCATATTCATCTTTCACCCCTTAATTTTATCTTTTGTAGGTATCAGTCTTTGCCTCTCTCTCTCTCTCTCTCTCTCTCTCTCTCTCTCTCTCCATACACACACACACACACACACACACACACACACACACACACACAACTTCTAACTATCCTAATAATAAGCAAGTTTTTATGAATTCCAAGTATTGTCTTTCCAGCTAGTATTGTGAACAGTTTACTTTAATTAAGTTCTTCATGATTCCCTTTCCTATTTACATTTTTATGGCAAGGGACAGAGCCATGAGGGCAGAGAGTGGACAGGTCTAAACTGGCTTCCCTCAGATCAACATCAAATCAAGCATCTGAACTGATTTTGGAGTGACAGAACAGACAAATATTTGGAGTATGACAAATTTCCGACAGAAGCTATTTTGAAAGAATTTCAGAAAAGGTCTTTTTCAATCAAGCATGTTGGAGAAAGCCAAGCACAGCCACAGTATAGAGATCCAGGGCAGTGTGATGTGAGGGCTAGGGAAATTTCCTGGGAGACTCTTAGTCAAAATACATCAGTATTAGCTACTCTATCCTGTTTCAGTGTCAGTAGATTACCTGTGAGATATACAATACAACAACAAAAGGAAAATAGTGAAAAAAGGCAAAAATGCTTCTTTGTAAATGTTATCTATCATCATCATAAATTATGTAGAAAAAATGTATTAAGTATTGAATAAATATATTATATTATTCTAATATGCTATGAGAAACATCGAATCTAGATGGAATTAATCTAGATTGACAGTCTAAAGTAAGAAAAAACAAATGATATAATATATATTATAATATCTGTATATTCCAGAACAATTGCAATATGAAGAAAAATTAGCCATATATGCTCATTATGTAATTATAATTACATTTGATTTGAAGAAGAGATGAAGTGAACAAATGTACCTCCTTTCCTAACTGCAATTATTTATGTAACCCCAATTAAAAAAAAATGCTATGGGCCTTTAAATTCACAGTTGATCATGCTCCTTGCCAGTGGTAGGGACAGAATTAACTTGACAATAAAAGGGAGAGAGGAAAACCTCTTGTTCTTTAATCTTTTCAAATCCTTTGGAGTTTTGTTTTTGTTTTGTCTCTAGGATGTCCAATCATTTTGGGTACTTCAAGCTTTCATCTTTTGGAGATGGAATAGATGAAAAGATATCACTTTGCTGAAGGAGCAGAGTAAACAGAAGATGATATGAAAAGAGTTGGAAGCATCCGTCATGTCTCTATCTATGGCTTGCTCCACAGGAGATGGGAAATCTTCCCTTTGGATGATAGGAGATATTCTTTGTATATCTGTCTCTGTCACTCTGTGTATGTATATCTCTTTCACTATTATTTCACTACAAATGCGGAAGTAGTTCCTTTATTCTGCATTATAGGTTGTGTTCATTTCACCAGCATATTTTTTCTGATATCTGATTTTGACTGTGGTCTTAAATCAATGCCTTTCTTGACAATTTACCCTGTGTAGGGAGAAGGGAATCAAATCATGGATATAAATCTTAGGGTCATCCTCATTTCAACTAATGAAAGAGAAATAAGAAGTTAGCTTAAATCTGAAAACCACATCTCCTAGCTCAATATCATTTCATATCAGTACTATTTCTCTGAGAAGACCAGAATGGCTAAATTTTTTATGATACTTGCAAACTTGTCCTCCTGGAAAGAATGAAGACATTCATTGGGAAGGGTGCAGGAAGAAGTGGCTACGCATATTCTGTCTACTTTGACTAATAAAATGACATGTCTAGGCTTCATATAGAGAAGAAAATTTTATTGAATATATACTCTGAGTCATTTGATATATTGATTTTTATTTTATTTTATTTTATTATTTTTTGCCAAAATTCTTGCTTGCCTTTCTTTATAATTATTTATTACAGGTAAATGCTAGTTTGGTTGGGAAAGAAGAAGGATGTATTTGAAAGTGAAGTTGAGCAGAGCCAAGATGGCGGAGAAGATACACGCCACTGTGTAAGCTCCTTTCTTCCCTCACAACCAACTAGATTTAATCAGCCTCAGAAATAGCGTTGGACTGATAGAATCCACAAGGACTGGAAGCACTACTTACCAGCTGAAGAGAATCTGGAGTTTCAGCAGGAAAGGTCAGCTCCCAGGGGAGGAAGAAGAGAGGCCAGTGCAGACGTTTGGGTGTTGGCACACTGCGCTGGTCGCCCTGAGGAGGGCTCTGGGATCAGAGAATCCACTGACATAAAAGAATCTGGCACAGGCTGTTAGCTCTTCTCTGCTTATAAAACAGAAGTTCAGAAGAGAAATATAAGCCACTTTAAAATTTAAAACTAGATTGGATCTTCCCGGATCCAATGGGGTGACTCAGCAAATCTCGGCACCGGAGGTGTGGTCAACATAGGCAATACAGGCTTTTACCTCAGGGTAGTTAAGAGATTGAAGAGTGGGCGGGGCGGTAACTCATAGTGCCTGTCTCCACTGGCTGGAGGCTGTGGAACATAAGTCCCAGAAAAGCGGAACATTTGAAATAGGGACTGCGGTTCCTGGCAAACACTTCCAGTTTGAGTGCAGGGGCTTTTCACGTCACCTGCTGCAGACATCCACGCCCCACTGAGACGCATAGGCTAGGCTTTGAGTCGCCTTTACTGTTCAGTCTCAACCTCAGGGAAGCCGCTAAAACACAGCGCCCTCAGGGCACAGCAGTGCTGGTCACCTCTGAGGCACTTCCAGGGAGGGGGTGGGAAACTCTCTCCCAGAGCTCTCTCTTAGCTCAGTCACAGGGGCCGCTGCATCCATCCAGGCTGGGAGGAAGCTGGTAAAGAAATAAATAAATAATTTCCTACCCCAGGGACAGACCCCAAAAGATTTTTTTAGTATGAGCAAGAAGCCCAAAAAAACCATAGATTCCTTCTACACAGAGAAAGAGCGGGTATCCAACCCCGAGGAAGGTAACAGCAGAGAGTCAGCAGATAACAACCTAAAGGGGAACGATTCCTGCCCCCATCACATAAGTTTCTCCTTGAAGAGACTATTAAAAAGTTAAGAGAGTGTGAAGAAAAATGGGGAAAGGAAAGAGAAGCTAGGAAATTGGAGTTGGAAAAAATAAAGAATTCACAGGAGATGCAGGGAAACAAAATTAGTGAATTAGAAAAGATTAAAAAATCACAGGAAAATAGGATTTCTGAATTGGAGAAGATAAAAAAGTCCCAAGAAAATAGGATTTCTGAATTGGAAAAAGAAAATAATTCTCAAAAAAAAAAAAAAATAGGGAAATGGAAAAAAATTCAATAGAGCAAAATAATTCATTTAAAAATGAAATTGGGCATTTACAAAAAGAACTAAAAACTGTGAAAGAAGAAAATAACTCCTTAAAAGTCAGGATGGAACAAATAGAAATGAATGATTCATTGAGAACCCAAGAATCAGTCAAACAAAACAAAAAAAAAAAAATGAAAAGCTGGAGAATAATGTCAAATACTTACTGGGAAAATCTATAGACCTGGAAAATAGATCTAGGAGAGATAATCTGTGGATCATTGGACTTCCCGAAAACTATGACTAAAAAAAGAGCCTAGATTCTATTTTACAGGAAATTATCAAAGAGAACTGTCCGGAGATAATAGAAACAGAAGGGAAAGTAGATGTGGAAAGAATTCATCGAACTCCTTCTGAAATAGACCCTAAAAAAAGAACACCACGGAATATAGTGGCTAAGCTGCAGACTTACCACACAAAGGAGAAAATCCTGCAAGCAGCTAGAAAAAAACAATTTAAATACCAAGGTGCCACAATAACGGTCACCCAAGATCTGGCTGCCTCCACATTAAAAGATAGAAGGGCCTGGAACCTGATATTCCATAAGGCAAATGATCAAGGATTGCAACCAAGAATAAACTACCCAGCTAAGTTTAGCATCTTTTTCCATGGAAGAAGATGGTCATTCAATGAAATAGAGGAATTCCATATGTTTCTAAGAAAAAAACCAGACTTAAACAAAAAATTTGATGTACATCCACAAGACTGAAGAGAAACAGATAAAGGTACACAGAAGCCTTGAGAACTATATCTCTGTTGTGGGTATATAGAAAGTACGCATGGATAATTTGATTTTACTGATATAAAAGAAAAAAAAAGGAGGGGGTGTAGTACAGGGAAGCAGGTAGTATCAGAAAAAGGGGAGGGAGTGATAAAAAGAGGGGAACTACATCCCAGGAAGAGGCATAGAAAATACACCATATCTGAGGGAATTTAGTGAGGGGGAGAATCATTGTGTGAATCTTACTCTCATCAGAAGAGACTCAAAGAGTAAATAATTGTCATATTTGTTTTTCAGAGAATTCTCTCTCACCTTATTATAAGGGGGGGAGAGGAAAAGGGAAAAGGAAAAGGAAAATAAGGGAAGGGACATGGAGGGAGGGGGGAGGGATACTAAAAAAAGGGAGGGCTTCGTGTCACAAGGGGGCCTATAAATTAAATATCAGGGAAGGGGTTCAGGGGGGTAAAGGGAAAAAGCATAATCTGGGCATAATAGGATGGCAGGAAATACAGAATTAGTAATTTTAACTGTAAATGTGAATGGGATGAACGCTCCCATCAAATGGAGACGGATAGCAGACTGGATCAAAAATCAGAACCCTACAATATGTTGTTTACAGGAAACACACTTAAAGCAGGGAGATACATATAGAGTAAAGGTAAAAGGTTGGAGCAGAATCTATTATGCTTCAGGTAAAGCCAAAAAAGCAGGGGTAGCTATCCTTATCTCAGATCAAGCAAAAGCAGAAGTTGATCTAATTAAAAGAGATAAGGAAGGAAACTATATCCTGCTGAAAGGTAGCATAAATAATGAAGCCATACCGATACTAAACATATATGTATCAAGTGGTATAGCATCTAACTTCCTAAAGTAAAAGTTAAGAGAGTTGCAAGAAGAAATAGACAGTAAAATTATAATAGTGGGAGATCTCAACCTTGCACTCTCAGATTTAGACAAATCAAACCACAAAACAAACAAGAAAGAAATTAAAGAATAAAAAGAACATTAGAAAAACTAGGTATGATAGACCTTTGGATAAAACTGAATGGCAATAGAAAGGAATATACTTTCTTCTCAGCAGTTCATGGATCCTATACAAAAATTTGTTAGGATTACTAAGTGAGAACTGAGGTTGTCTGGATAGTTACAAGGTGAGAACTCAGGTTGACTTGGTAGAAGGAGCAAGCCCATTGGCTGGGGTGGTTCTTCCCAGAAGCCCTTGCATTATCCCACGCCCATTCTCTGGGAGAATAAAAGAGAGAGCACTGTGCCTGAAGAGCAGATCGGCCTGGAGAAGGATAAGAGCTGGAGGAGATTCAGAGCCAGGATTCAAGAAGAAAGACTCTGCATTGCATCAGGCTTGACGGGGCTCTCTGCAGGAAGGGAAGTCACTTCTAAGGACAAGAGTTAACAGCAACTGCCTGGAGACAATGGTTCACTACAGGAAGAAGAATCTGTCTGAAAGATTTGAGTAGACACAGCAGATCTCTTCCCAGAGAGCGATCCAGCAGCTTCTGGAGACGACAGCTCATTACAATTGGCGCCCAACGTGGGGCAAGGACTTTTGCTTATCCTGACAAGAGGAGCTAGACCAGACCTTTGCAATTTGGCGCCCGAACAGGGACTTGAACCCTGGACCTTATACAGGCTTTTGCAATTATGGGTGTGCCACAAGCAATAAAAACAGACAATGGACCTGCATATACGTCCAAACATTTTACACACTTTTGTGCACAGTATAAGATTTTACATACCATGGGCATACCCTTTAATCCTCAAGGGCAGGCAATAGTAGAGAGAAGAAACAGAGATATTAAGACACTCCTCCAAAAACAAAAGAAAGGGGGAGCCACAGGTAGCCCTAGGGAACTTCTAAATTTAGTTCTCTATACCATTAATTTTCTAATTTTTGACAAAGATGCACTGGCTCCAGCAGACAGGTTTTATAACCCACCAGAAGGGCAGTGTCCAGTGAGAGCATCTCCACTGTCCTTAGATAATCGCCAGGTGATGTGGAGAGATCCAGAAAGTGGTGAATGGAAGGGACCAGATAGGTTAACTGCCTGGGGGAGAGGGTTTGCTTGTATTTCTTCAGCAGGAGAAGGAATCAGATGGGTGCCAACGAGTCATATTCGCCTTGTCCACCAGAGAGAGACAGAAAAAGAGAAAGACCTCAAAATAAAGGAGAAGATCTAAGAAACATCTGACACTGAAAGATCATGAATAATAAGAAGACTGTTAAAGAACTTTAAAAACCAGCAGGAATCATTGGACTTCCTCACACAAGATGAGACTAATGGACAATGGACTTATGGACATTTATAAATTTTCAATTTATGATTATTTGATTATGATTATGTTATATACTTCTAGCATGTGTTATGTTACTATGTTACTATGTGCTTATGTAATTTATGTAATTATCTGTAATACTTCCCATATTGATGGATTTATGTTTCAAGGTCATGACTGTCCTATGTTCTAAATCAAAAGAAAGGGGGAGATGTTAGGATTACTAAGTGAGAACTGAGGTTGTCTGGATAGTTACAAGGTGAGAACTCAGGTTGACTTGGTAGAAGGAGCAAGCCCATTGGCTGGGGTGGTTCTTCCCAGAAGCCCTTGCATTATCCCACGCCCATTCTCTGGGAGAATAAAAGAGAGAGCACTGTGCCTGAAGAGCAGATCGGCCTGGAGAAGGATAAGAGCTGGAGGAGATTCAGAGCCAGGATTCAAGAAGAAAGACTCTGCATTGCATCAGGCTTGACGCTAGCCTTGGCAATAAGAGCCGAGAAAGAGATTCAAGGAATTAGAGTAGGAAATGAGGAAATCAAACTATCACTTTTTGCAGATGACATGATGGTATACTTAGAGAACCCCAAAGACTCTGCTAAAAAGCTACTAGAAATAATTCAAAATTTCAGCAAAGTGGCAGGATACAAAATAAATCCACATAAATCCTCGGCATTTTTATATATCACTAACAAAATGCAACAGCAAGAGATACAAAGAGAAATTCCATTCCAATCAAATGTTGAGAGTATAAAGTATTTGGGAATCCATCTACCAAAGAAAAGTCAGGAATTATATGAGGAAAAACTACAAAACACTTGCCACAAAAATAAAGTCAGTTTTGAATAATTGGAAAGACATTCAGTGCTCTTGGATAGGCTGAGCGAATGTAATAAAGATGACAATACTCCCCAAACTAATCTATTTATTTAGTGCTATACGAATCAGACTCCCAAGAAACTAATTCAATGATCTAGAAAAAATAACAACAAAATTCATATGGAAGAATAAAAGGTCCAGAATTGCAAGGGATCTAATGAAAAAAAAACTCAGAGGAAGGTGGTCTAAGTGTACCTGATCTAAAGCTATATTATAAAGCAGCAGTCACCAAAACCATTTGGTATTGTCTAAGAAATAGACTGGTAGATCAGTGGAACAGATTAGATACAAAGGACAAAAAAAGGGTACATCTATAGCAATCTAATCTTTGACAAACCCAAACATACCAACATTAGGGAAAAAATTCATTATTCGGAAAAAACTGTTGGGAAAACTGGAAATTAGTATGGCAGAAATTAGATATGGACTCACACTTAACAGCATATACCAAGATAAGATCAAAATGGGTCCATGATTTAGGCATAAAGAATGAGATCATAAATAGATTAGAGGAACGGAGGATAGTCTACCTCTCAGACTTGTGGAGGAGGAAGGAATTTATTACCAGAGGAGAACTAGAGATCATTATTGATCACAAAATAGAAGATTTTGATTACATCAAACTAAAAAGTTTCTGTACAAATAATACTAATGCAAACAAGATTAGAAGGGAAGTAACAAATTGGGAAAATATTTTTAAAAACAAAGGTTCTGACAAAGGTAACATTTCCAAAATATATAGAGAGCTGACCCTAATTTATAAGAAACCGAACCATTCTCCAATTGATAAATGGTCAAAGGATATGAACAGACAATTCTCCGGTGAAATTGAAACTATATCCACTCACATGAAAGAGTGTTCCAAATCACTACTGATTAGATAAATGCAAATCAAGACAACTCTGAGATACCACTACATACCTGTCAGATTGGCTAAGATGACAGGAACAAATAATGATGAATGTTGGAGAGGATGTGGGAAAACTGGGACACTGATACATTGTTGGTGGAGTTGTAAAATAATCCAGCCATTCTGGAGAGCAATTTGGAATTATGCCCAAAAAAAGTTATAAAACTGTGCATACCCTTTGATCCAGCATTGCTGCTATTGGGCTTATATCCCAAAGAAATACTGAGGAGGGGAAAGGGAACTGTATGTGCCAAAATGTTTGTGGCAGCCCTTTTCATAGTGGCTAGAAACTGGAAGATGAATGGATATACATCAATTGGAGAATGGTTGGATAAATTATGGTATATGAAGGTTATGGAATATTATTGCTCTGTAAGAAATGACCAGCAGGAGGAATACAGAGAGGCTTGGAGAGACTTACATCAACTGTTGCTGAGTGAAATGAGCAGAACCTGAAGATCACTGTACACTTCAACAACAATACTGGATTTACATGTGAATTCTACCAAATATTTAAAAACAATTAGCCCCAATGCTATATAAACTATTTGAAAAAATAGGGGATGAAGGAGTCCTACCAAACTCCTTTTATGACACAGACATGGTACTTATACCTAAACCAGGTCAATCGAAAACTGAGAAAGAAAATCATAGACCAATTTCCTTAATGAATATTGATGCTAAAATATTAAATAAAATATTAACAAAAAGACTTCAGAAAATCATCTCCAGGATAATACACTATGATCAAGTAGGATTCATACCAGGAATGCAGGGCTGGTTTCATATTAGGAAAGCTATTAGTATAATTGACCATATTAATAATCAAATTAATAAAAACCATATGATCATCTCAATAGATAAAGAAAAAGCATTTGACAAATTCCAACATCCATTCCTACTAAAAACTCTTGAGAGTATAGGAATAAATGGATTATTCCTTAGAATAATCAGGAGCATATATTTATGACCGTCAGTAAGCATAATATGCAAAAGAAATAAACTGCAACCTTTCCCAGTAAGATCAGGAGTGAAACAAGGTTGCCCACTATCACCATTACTATTCAATATAGTACTAGAAACGCTAGCCTCGGCAATAAGAGCCGAGAAAGAGATTCAAGGAATTAGAGTAGGAAATGAGGAAATCAAACTATCACTTTTTGCAGATGACATGATGGTATACTTAGAGAACCCCAAAGACTCTGCTAAAAAGCTATTAGAAATAATTCAGAATTTTAGCAAAGTGGCAGGATACAAATAAATCCACATAAATCCTCAGCATTCTTATATATCACCAACAAAATGCAACAGGAAGAGGTACAAAGAGAAATTCCATTCCAAACAAATGTTGAGAGTATAAAGTATTTGGGAATCCATCTACCAAAGAATAGTCAGGAATTATATGAGAAAAATTACAAAACACTTGCCACAAAAATAAAGTCAGATTTAATTAATTGGAAAGACATTATTGATCACAAAATAGAAGAGTTTGATTACATCAAAGTAAAAATTTTCTGTACAAACAATACTAATGCAAACAAGATTAGAAGGGAAGTAACAAATTGGGAAAATATTTTTAAAAGTAAAGGTTCTGACAAAGGTCTCATTTCCAAAATATATAGAGAGCTAACCCTAATTTATAGGAAACCAAACCATTCTCCAATTGATAAATGGTCAAGGGATATGAACAGACAATTCTCAGATGCTGAAATTGAAACTATTTCCACTCATATGAAAGAGTGTTCCAAATCACTACTGATCAGAGAAATGCAAATTAAGACAACTCTGAGATACCACTACACACCTGTCTGATTGGCTAAGATGACAGCAACAAATAATGATGAATGTTGGAGGGGATATGGGAAAACTGGGACACTGATACATTGTTGGTGGAGTTGTGAAAGAATCCAGCCATTCTGGAGAGCAGTTTGGAACTATACCCAAAAAGTTATCAAACTGTGCATACCCTTTGACCCAGCATTGCTGTTATTGGGATTATATCCCAAAGAAATACTAAAGAGTGGAAAGGGACCTGTATGTGCCAAAATGTTTGTGGCAGCTCTTTTTGTTGTAGCTAGAAACTGGAAGTTGAATGGATGTCCATCAATTGGAGATTGGTTGGGTAAATTGTGGTATATGACGGTTATGGAATATTATTGCTTTGTAAGAAATGACCAGCAGGAGGAATACAGAGAGGCTTTGAGAGACTTACATCAACTGATGCTGAGTGAAATGAATAGAACAAGAAGATTGCTGTACACTTCAATGATGTATGAAAATATATTATGATGGAAGTAGATATCTTCAACATAAAGAAGATCCAACTCACTTGCAGTTGATCAATGATGGACAGAAATAACTATACCCAGAGAAGGAACACTGGGAAGCGAATATAAATTGTTAGCACTACTGTCTATGTACCCAGGTTACTTATACCTTCGGAAGCTAATACTTAATATGAAACAAGAAAATGGTATTTCCACACATATTTGTGTCTAGGTTATATTGTAACACATGTAAAATGTATGGGATTACCTGCCATCGGGGGGAGGGAGTGGAGGGAGGGAGGGGATAATTTGGAAAAATGAATAAAAAAAAAAATAAAGTGAAGTTGATCTAAAAACAAAAAATCTAAAAAAAATCTAAGAATAACACCTCCTACCTCTTACCCATATATATTTACATAAGAATCTATTGATTGAAGAAAGGCAAAAGAAATTTTGTTGTATTCATTTAAAAGAATATTGTTCTACTATAACAAATGAAAAATATATAAGAACAATAGGAGTAATTATTATTGAACTACAAGTTAAAGTTTAAAAAGATTCATTCAAAAGAGAGGAATTACATTATATGTCAGCCATTTTCATGGTTTATGGTATATGTATTATGTGTATTGCAAAGTATTGATATATGTGTGTATGTAAGTAAATACATGTGTATATGTGTATGCTTGTATGTACATATAAATAAATTTATGCTTGACTGTAGTCTGCTAAGCTAGAATGTAGTATGCTTGAGAGAGGTGAGGGAATATAAAGGGGGGAAAATAATAAATCAAAACGAGCATAGGACAAAAAAACAAAACAAATAAGGAACAGAGAAGAGATGAAAAGCTTATTATATAAGCTTTCTTGAAATGGAAATTTATTGCTAAGTATTTTGAATCTTCCCACATTCTGCTGGGCCAATGGCAATGCTTTCTTTTTTCTTTTTTCTTTAATATTTTAAATTTTCTATTTAATTATAAATAAACAATTTTTTAAAATGACGGATATAAATAATTCAGACAAATTTAGGAGGACTTGTATATGGTGATTTTTAACAAGGAAAATGAAAGAAAAATAATATTACCAAAACAATAATGTCAGTGAAAAGCAACATCATAATTCGACTGAATGCAATATTGCTCATAACTTCTAAATCCTGATTATGAATGGTACATCATACTTATGGAATAAAGCTAACATGACTCATGTGTTGGTTTAATCTCAACTTTGCTTATAGTACTTCATATAAGAGAATATTCTATCCCGAGCATGGCAAAATCATTGAGAGATTTTTAAAAATGATATAAATATTGGTAAAATATTCCCCTATCTCTATATATGAACATTAAAAGGCACATCTAACAGGATCATTTTATGAAGAAAATGAATCATTTTCATTTACTTAAATGCAAAAGTTTGTGTTAATGAAGTTCTATGATGTCATTCTCTAACTTATTATGTTTAGTTAGAATGAATACAATTTTAGTTTAGTTTCTGCCATATTTTTTATTTTAAATTCTTTGGACTTCATCTGTCATTTTAATGTGCAGTAAACTCAATTAACTGCTCCTATAATATTTGCATGAAATAATTGTTTTCATCTTAAAATGTTCCTTCCTTAGTTTACCATTAATGGTCATAAGATTCAATGAATATTTCTTGTGCTTTTCTTGTGTTTTTTAGGTAGAACATGTAAACATATTCCTTTGTCTCATCTGCTATTCCCATTGGTGATATTCTTTAATGATCACTTAATTAATATAACATTGGTGGTGAGACCATTGAGTATGTATGGATTATATATTCACCTTATACCTGGTAATAATGTTCTTTGTGGAGGATTATTCATGTAATGAGTATTGATTAGAATCATAATGGATATCCTGAATGGCATGAGTGAAAATCTGAAAAGTGTTTAACTGTCCACACAGACAATATATCTCCTCCAAGGTAAAAGAGTATACACATTTATTTTTATCTAAGTTTCTGTTAAAAACTAGCAATATATCCTTGACTGATTGTGGGAAACATGATATTTTATTTAAACAGTGAATAATATCAAAGACTAGCTTATTTACTGTGTATAATTGGTAATCACAAAGATTCAAATCTCTTAGAATTTCTAATCATTAAGAGAAATACTCAGGGAGAAATCATTTCTGCCTGCATTTTCCTAGCATTGGTTGACTCATTTCACCAAATTTTTATATGTAATGATCTACTTTTCTTAGCAAAATGAATGAAATAATAGGTTTATAAAACAAAAGGGAATTGAAGAGAAGAGGAATTATTTGACTGACAAGGCACATAGACATATCAAAATTTATTGGAAACCTTGATATATATAATAACCCATTTGATTTCAAGCAACAGGTACTACTAATTGGAATTCAGTATGTTTTTAAAATATACTTGTGATTTCATGAAATGTGAATACTATTAGTTTGAAATACATTGATTCTGTATTAGTTCTTATGTATAAAAGTTTTTCAACAGGAATAACAAGATTTATTAAAGCATAATAAGGAAAGGATTTTGAATACTTGCTGTGATGGATACCAATATATTTAATAATAAATAAATACAAAACTGTTCTGTTAGACAGGGAATGCAATTCTCATGATCTCTATTTTACAAAGGAGGAATAGAAGCTCAGAGAGGTCACACAATTTGACAAAGACAGCACATGTCTGTCAAATGGGGAAATCAGGACTAGAACTTATCTTCTCTGTGAATCAGTCATAGTCAACACCACACTTCCAAAACAAAACAAAACAGACTGGCATTTTCATTTATGTCTTATTATTAACTTAGATTAAGCATATCTCATTAAAAATGTAACTAAAAATTCATCAGCTGAAGCAAATTCATGGGAATGAGAAAGAGTTTCTAGGGATGTATGAGGCTGGGGGATGATGAGACAAACAATTGCATAGGAAAAATCGGCTTATTTGCTCCCTTCTTTGTGCATTCATTGTGGAATTAGTATTAGATGGAAAAAAGGATCATGCATTGATTATAAATCTTAGAATCTTGGTTCCCACATTAATGTGACAGCAAATGGAAATTACCTTAAACCTAAAAATCACATTGCTCATACTTATAACCTTTAAGGGAGCGAAAACAATCCTAGTCTGATACTCTCTCTCTCTCTCTCTCTCTCTCTCTCTCTCTCTCTCTCTCTCTCTCTCTCTCTCTCAGTGAAGAAAATATTGGACAAGCTTGTGACGCCAAACTCCTCTTTTAGTTCTTGGGGAATTAAAATCTTCTTTGGAGAGGGTTGGAAGAGTGAAAGTAGACTTTCCACCTCCTTCCAAGCCATACAGAACCCCCATCCTACATGTGGAGCATAAGCTCTCACTACATATTCATTCATAAAAGAATAATGGGCAACATTTTAATAAATACTACCACACAAAAAACTCATAATGTATAAACTACATCAATTAAAGCTCTTTCAAATATATAGATGAAGATAAAAACAACAAAATCATGTGGAAATAGCATCAAGTGTGTAATATACTTATCTGTTTCTGAAATTGCTAGTACCAATCATTTCATTCTTTTTACTTATAAGACCAATGAATAGCACAGTCCTGTGAATACAGTAGATGTTAGGTATTTGTTGTTTAGTTTATTAATTTACATGTTCAATATGATTACAGAATTCATAAATATGTTTGGAGTTCTAGCTATTTGCTGAGATTTTCAAGTCTTTGATGGACAAAGAAAGCTAGATGATGGTAAAACTAGAGAACAGTATAATAAAACATGGTTCAAATAATCTTAGAACATAGGCTTTTTGGACTAGAGATTCCATATTAAATAAGAACATTGGACTGTATGTCCCTAGGGTCCTTTTTGTTTATATTATGCATGATTTCTTTTTAAAATATTTCCTCACCCTTTTCCTTTTCATATTAAGTATGATTTCATGTACATAGCACAATGCTAGATACTGTGCAAAATTAAAATAAACAACTCGTTAAGTTGAAAAGACATTTAGGCATACTATTTCACAAAATCTCTCTTCTTTCATCTTTCATATAATGTAACTGTTTATTGTAGTGGAAGAGTTCAGTTAAATCTCTTTTGGTTTTATATTCCTTTTAATATATAATGAATGTTTTCTTCTGATTCCAATGATACCTTGGTCTGATAAGAGTTAAAAATCTAATATCCATATCTACAAATTTCCTATGTTCAGAGATAAAAAAGAAGGGAAAAAAAAAAAAAAAAAACAACTTTGCTATTATTAGAGAAAGCTGTTGTAGGGATCCATTAGAGAGAAATGGAATACATTAAGTGCCACTGCTAAATGAAGGAGAATAACCAAGCCAGCGACTTTGTGTTTAGCTGGATCCCAGTGATAATGACAGTAGTGATAATTAATTACATGAGCTGTGCACAATGTTTTCTTCCCTGACAAGAAAGAAACTACACTGTTTATATCTTGTAGAGGGAAAATTAAGGCCAGGAAAGCTCACCCTTGAAGCTCTTCTTGAATGTGCTATGTATAGTCTTTGGATTCTATAATTACAATGACATCCTGAGTGGTATACACATTCAGAAGAAGCACAAAAAGCCAAATGAACAAAATTTCAAAAATTCAGATCACTAAAAAATGGCTAGCCTTCCTTCTATTGCTTCTCTACAGCTACAGAGTAAACAATCAGACTCTATTATTCACTAGAAATATAAATAAAAAGAATAAAATGATTTCTATGAGCAATTTTAGGAATAAGTATATTATACATTTGATCCTATTCTCACATGATTTTGATTACCTTGTTCTATATATTTTGAAAGATTTTTGTTTGATGTAGTTTATAATCAAAGTAGTTTCATCTTTTATTGTATATGAAGTAATCACATGCAAAATAGCATTTAATAATAGTTACACATTTAAAAAATTAAGGATTAATATATTTAATAAATGGAAAAATATTTAGTTGTTCAATAATTAAATAAGTGGAAATAACAACTTTAAGCATTTTTACTGGACCACTAATTTCATTGGTAAAAGGAAACTCCAGTGAGTGTATTCTCTCTACTGAAACTTGGAAATATGTAAAAAACTTATATGTATATATATATATATATATGTAAATTACCAAGTATTTTATTAAAAGCCTGCCATGTCTCCTAGGTCTTGCGCACAAAAGTACAATGAATGGAACGAGTTCTAAATGCAAAGACCATGCCTAATAATGGATCAAGAAGAATATATAAAATAGACACAGTATAAATATGAAATTAAACACAAAATGTAAGACAAATTAATATTGTTATAATATTGTTAAAGAAATAATATAAAATAAAATTTGTTGTCTTGTTTCAAAAATTAGCAAATATTATCCAAATTTATTTAATGACTATGTAGATCTTTAGGTTTTGAAGATTAAAAAAAATGAGAGAAATTTAAAGATAAGGAAGTTCAGATTAAATTTTAAATTATATATATATACACATATTAGCAGAATTTTCATGCAGCTGAGAGCATTGGCCAGGGATAGTGTATGACTGATTAGATGTCAAGGTGTTATTTTAGAATCTCAGAGCTACTTTTGGTTCCTTCTCTCCCCAACTACTTTGTGTATGCTCTGAAAGAAATCACTCAAGAATGTCAGCAGTATTGTTTCTATTCACCTCACCCAGATGTTATGCTGGTCCATCTGTTCACACTTATTTTGCAAAATATGAAAAACAATGAGGGACTGCAAGGTGACATAGCAATTAACCTTGTAAATGACTTTAGTCTCATACATGAAACTTGCACTTGGTTTTATGCCTTTAGTCAATTAGGACACATTCATGTTAATTGCTTTATTTAATCCCTCATTTAGTATTTCCTAATTTCTTAATATTTCATGTTGTGTGATTGAGATTTTTTTGTTCCATGTTTCTTGCTATAAAGTGGTGCTCTGGTGGCATCAAAAGTCAAAAAAATCCTCGTATTCTCCTCCAAATAAGAAAGTTATCTTTTTTTGTTTGTTTGTTTTCTTTTCTTTTTTGTTTTGCTTTTAAAGCAGGAACATGTTCATTAAAATTTAAATCTCCTTTAAAAATAATTAATTAAATAAATACAATATAGTCCAATAAACTTTCATTAAGTGTTTTCAATATACAAGACCTAAGACTTAGAAGCTACAAAGAAAAAAAAGGGGGGGGGGGAAATTCCATCATTTCAATGAATAAATAATACTAGGATTTGGTTGTATAGGGACAAATGGAAAAGATAAAAATAGGTTAATTTGATTTAAAAAAAAAGAGAGGAAAACCAAATCACTCACATCAAAAAATGAAAATGGTGAAGATAACACTAATGAAGATGAAATTAAAACAATTATAAGGAGTTACTTTGTCTGATTATATGCAATAAGTTAGCAAAACCAAAGAATATTTACAAAAAGCATTGTCCAGATTAGCAGAAGAGGACATATAAACTTTAAACAAATATGTTTTATAAAATAAAATTGAACAGCCAATATCTTTCTCAAATTTAAATATGTTAACATTTGTTGGAGAGTCAGTATAGCTCAATGAATATTGAGAAGTCTTTAGCCATTGGAAAGTCTTTACCTTAAGTCATACTTTTAACAGATAGTACTTTCAACCACAGATAAATTGTTTAATCTCTAGGTGTTTAAAGAAACCTCCTCAGAATATGAATTACATGTCACCTTTCAGACTTCATCACTGGAGGAAGATTTTATATCATTGATTTTTTTTTGTCTAATTAAATTACCTATCAGGAAAAAAAGTTAAACAAAAAAATGAACAACAAATAAAAATTCACTTTACATTATTGTCTGTCCTTCATTTAATTTTCTAAAATGTTATTTATTTATTCAGAACTTAAATAGGAAAAAAATCCTTGTTTACAGCAGAACATGAGAGGATTCTAAAATATGAGACATTAAATTTCCATTTCAATAAAATTTAAGTCATAAACTCTTTACATTGTGTTCACAGCTGTCCATCTTTGTTTCCTTGTAGATTTTGTTTTGTTCTCTTCTGTGAATTTCTTCCCCAAGAAAGCAACAATTAAATGTGGATATATATATGTATGTCTCCATGGAAATATGTGCATATTACCTCTTTAACTCATTCCCTATGTAAGTATAATTTCAGAATTCAAGCTTTTCCTAAATAGTTTATTTTTTAGAACCACTTCACATATAGCTTTACAGCAATCTTTTTTTTCAGATTATCAAAATACTAATGGTCATCTTAGATATACATTTATATCTGTATGTTTTAAACATGATTAATATATATATATATATATATATATATATATATATATATAAATCATGTTTAAAACATACAGTTTGTCTTTATTGATTCCCTTGAAATTAATCTTTATTTTTATCTTATAATTTCTCCCTGGATATTATATGCAAGATTTTCTATGCGGTTCAGGTCTATTTACAACAAAATTGTGAAAATCTGTCAATTCAGTGAATATTTTTGTTTTAACCATATCATTTAAATAGTCTGATTTTCCTTATTTTTTTTCATTTTGAGCTGTTTTTCTAATCACTTATTTTTCTTATATGTTTCTCATTCTTTTTATTTTGTTTTATTATTTCTTTGTTTCTCATAATTTCACTGTCCCTTGGCCAATTCTAGTTTTCAAAGAATCATTTTCTTCACAAAGTTTCAACATCTCATTTTCTAATTGGTTGACTTTTTTTTCATAATCTTGTTTTTCTTGATTTTTTTTAGTTTTCCCTAAATCTCTCTACTTTGATATTTAAAGTATTTTTTGAGATTATTAAGAGTTATTTTTACACAGGAGATAATATGATATTATTCTTTGTTGTGTGTGAGGGACTTTTAAAACTTCAGTATCCTCTGCTAAAGATGAACCCCAGTCTTCCCTGTTCATTTGGTAACTTTCTGTGTTTGGTTCTTTCTTCTCTGCCTGCTTATGTATTTATCTGTTGGGTTGTTCACTTATTTATTTATTTTTAAATTTGCAGCATGTTAGTATAAACACCTTTAATCTTATATGAGAGTACTATTTTTTTGGTTTCAGAACCTCCTTCAGTTTTCCCTTATGTTTGAACTTAAAAACCAAGAAATCTAGACTCTTGCAACTGTCCACAGCTAATTAGGAGTATCTATGACCCAATGTTTCTGCATTCATTAGTCTTATGTTGGTTCCTTTTCACTCAGGTCCTCAATCTTCTCCAAATCAAGTGCCAGACTGCCTAGAGGTAAAAATTCCTTTATCTAGGATTTATGGTAGCTCCAAAACAATCTAGTACCAGGGCTCACCACTTGAGGTTTCAGCAGAACTAGCTTGGAAATGATTATGCTTCAGATGGGCCAAACATCCATCCTGGTATCTTTCTTTGGATCCTCTTCAATTATCCCAGGAGGAGATCTGTTATGCATTAAATCTTGTTTTTACTGCTCAACATTTGCTTTGTGGTACATTTTTTTAAATTGTAGCTTTTTATTTACATGCTATATGCATGGGTAATTTTTCAGCATTGACAATTGCAAAATCTTTTGTTCCAACTTTTCCCCTTTTTCTCCCTACCCCTTCGCCCACATGGCAGGTTGACCAATATATGTTAAATATGTTAAAGTATAAATTAAATACAATATATGTATACATGTCCAAACAGTTATTTTGCTGTACAAAAAAAATCAGACTTTGAAATATTGTAGATTTAGCCTGTGAAGGAAATCAAAAATTCAGACAGATAAAAATAGGGGCATTGGGAATTCTATGTAGTGGTTCATAGTTATCTCACAGAGTTCTTTTGCTGAGTATAGCTGGTTCAATTCATTAATGCTCTGTTGGTGGCCATGTCCATCAGAATTGATCATCATACAGTATTGTTGTTGAAGTATATAATAATCTCCTGGTCTTGCTCATTTCACTCACCATCAGTTCATGTAAGTTTCTCCAGGACTTTCTGAAATCATCCTGCTGGTCATTTCTTACAGAACAATAATATTCTATTATATTCATATACCACAATTTATTCAGTCATTCTCCAATTAATGGGCATCCACTCACTTTCCAGTTTCTGGCCATTACAAGAAGGGCTGCCATAAACATTCTTGCACATACAGGTCACTTTCCTTCTTTAAAATCTCTTTGGGATATAAGCCCAGTAATAACACTGCTGGATTAAAGGGTATGAACAGTTTGATGACTTTTTGAACATAGTTCCAAATTGCTCTCTAAAATGGCTGGATGTATCCACAATTTGTGGTACATTTTTATATGTGGGAAAACTGAAGACCTTAGAATTTTCTGAACTACTTTGCCATTTCCCCAAAAACCTTTGCATCGTTCATTTCCAAAAAAGCATAGGGTGATATGTTGAATTGTGCCTTTATTGTATTTGAGTTTCAAAACACATTGATATCTATATCTATATCTTCTATTTGAGTCATCAAAGTCCAATAGAAAGACAAAAGTCAAGAGGACCACATGACCTTGATTTCTTTCATATCTGACTAACCTCTAAGTAGTCCAAAATACCTGTTTCAACTTCCTTTATGATCTCTGCAACAAATTATCCTCATTCATCCATTTCATTGGGGAAAATCTTTACATGCTTAGGGTAGACATCGCCCTAACTCACCAATGATTTTGAGATCTATCAGTTACTTTCAAACTAGTTTAGTCTGTCTACCAAGGTATTTTTTGCCAGGGTGTGGCTACTGTAAAATGAAACAGTAGTCACACATGTGAGTGGAAGCTGACAGATGAAGACTAAGTATGGATGAGCAGCCCTAAAAAGGCTTTGGCAAGGCCTCATACCAGAGGTGCTAGTATTTCCTGAGCAACCCATACACCTAAGTAATCACATTTCTTTTGGAATTATATTTATGTTAATATAAAATTCATAGTATTATATATTTAAAGCAAAAAACCCTAAATGGTTTTATGGTCTAACATCTTCAATTCACAATTGAGTAAACAAGAGGTCACAAGAAAGTAAGTGATTTGCTAAAAGTCACAGTTTAAATAAATCAAAGACAGAATTTTAACCTATATTTCTGGTTTTCATTCATTTGATTGCACCATGTACCTTCACTAAATATTTGTTAATGAGAAAATATTAATATTTAAGAAACAAGTAGTTCTTAAATAAGTTGCCATTTATCTTTATAAAGGTATTTGTTCAGAATAATAATTTAATAAATTATTGTTACTGATGATAATCTATAAATATCCTGCTAATTCCAAATAATATTTTCCTGATATTAAATTGTATGTGATAGATTTATGATAAAATCACCAAACAACTTTATTCAAAAATATAATGTAACAATACCATACTTGTTCATGTGTTATATTTTTTCATTTTCCTTCATTTTTATCTCTAGCACTTTAATGTTTTGAGCTTGGATAGTATATAATAGATGTCATTAAGATGAATAGCATATTTTAAAAACTAAGTGAGCTATCAGGAGCTGTTATTGTTTAGTCACATCCAATCATTATGACCCTGTTTGGGTTACTTTATGAAAGATATTAGAATGGTTTGCCTTTTTCTCATCTAGCTCACTATACAGGTGAAGAAACTGAGGCAAACAGGGTTAAGTAAGTTGTTCAGGATCATGTAGGTGGTAAGTATCTATGGATGGATTTGAACTGAGTTATTCTTGACTCCAGGATTGGCACTCTATCCATTGCACTATCTAGATGCTGCTCTCTATTAGGAGCAAACATATTTGTTTCAACATACATATCTTGCAATCTACTAAATGTTTTTTATATCCCTTACATAATGAGAATGATGAATGCTTTGGCTTTATCTGTCTGGGTTATTTCCCAAATGATAATTTGTGTAAATACATATACAGAGGGAGAAAGGGAACCACACCTTTCTTTTTTGGAAGCACATTAGAGATGACTGGCTCCATATTCTTTGCAAAGAGGTCTTTTATGAACCTAGAAGACCTATATAAATTCATCTTCTTGGAAATTCTCTATTGAAAGATTTGGAATTCATAAATATAAACATTTCTAATCTACATCTGCTGATGGACTTTAATGCTTTCATAAAGTGCAGACTGCATAGAGAATTAAAAGGGCAGATGTATTATTTTCCCAGTGCAATAATCTGTAATGACTTTGGGAAGTAACTAGACAATTCTCTTTCTAACTTTTCCATCTGATTGTTGAAAATGTGAAGCATTAGATGTATTTTCTTATTGAGTTATCTTAATGCACTCATTTCAATCATCAACTGGATTTTTCTTTACCCCAAGGTTACTTATGTGTACAGTGTCCACTGTTAAAAGTTAAAAAAAAAAACTAAAACTAAAACTAAAACTAAAAGTCAAAACAGAACTGTAATATGTTTTGATTCTGCTAGATTTCTCTCTAGTTTATAATATTTAATTCTTTTTCATCTTCCAATATCCTCAAGAACTTGTCCTTAAATATGGTAACTACTGATTCTATGGATAGAATGCTGGTCAGGAAGCCTTGAATTCAAATCTGATCTGAGACATGCATCATTTATGTGAACCCTGGGCAAATCAATGAACAGTATTCCAATTGATATAATAAAGCACTTGACGAACCTTAAAGCTTTATATAAATGTTACCTATTAGCTAAGCAGATATTTAATGGATAGGAGTCATTAAAATGTGTTTGGTAGTACCCTAGACTTGGAGCCAGGAATGGTCTGAATTTGAATATTAACTATTAACACTTTCCAATTGTGAGAACATAAACATTTTATTTAAAGCTTCAATATCAATTATTCATTTGCAAAATAGGGATCAAACTCCATAAGGTTGTTTCAATGATCAAATGTGATAATTTATAGAAATAATGTATAGACAGTATTTTGCAAACTTTTAAATGTTTTTTTTTCCTTTTAAAAAAAATTTTCTTCATGAGCAACATCTCATTGTTCTCATTTTTGAGTTGAGTTAGAAATAGTTCTGGATCCAAGAGCTAAAGTATCTATCCTTCTTATCTCTCTCTATTTAACTACCTATTTGTGTATGTATATGGATACATACATATAGATAGATAGAAAGATAGATAGATAGATGCATATATATATGCATCTATCTATCTATCTATCTATATAAATGTGTGTACATGTGTATATGTATGTGTATACTTACATATATAGATATAGATATATTTCCTGAACTACTTCAAAACAGAATGAAATTCAAATTGTCAATAAATAAGGATATTAAAATACCTTAAATTCACTGAGGAAACTTCAGTATTCCTGTTGGCACATGACTTATATACTCTGTAAAGTTTTTACATTTTAAAAGTTCTTTTTTCGCATGTTGCTTGTAGAGTATGGACATTTAGTAAGTAAACATTTATTACTATTTTATATCAATTATCTGAAACAATCATGGGAAGCAGGCATATGATAATATTACATTAATAGAGTTTTTATTGTTTAAATCTTTATTTACAGTCATAAATTATTTTCCACAATGAATAACTGAATGAATGACTATGCACATTTATTTATCATGTGCCCTGGTGCTAACCACTGTTTAGTGTTTGGCATTGTACTAACAACTAAAAATATAAATAGCAAATGTTAGACAACCTTTGCTCTCTCAAAAAGCCCATATTCTGAAGGAACACATAAAAAAATTATATTCTGTGGAAGATGAAAAAGTCCCAAAGTTTTCCCAAAGATTTAAGAATAAAGTTATTGCAAATCAAAGTTTGTAGAGTTATGGAAGATGGTGAGATGTGGTCCTCCATTTCATCAATAGGTTAGAGTTATTGACTTCCATCCCATTAAAACCCTATGAGCATTCAAGTAGCCCAGGAAAAGAGGAAAAGAAAGATATTTTTTTTCCCAGCGGTGAAATTCCTGGACAGATATCCTAAATTGATTTTGAACCAGCTAAGCTTGGGGAGAGAACAAGAGAGAGTGCAAAGGGAAAAGAATCACTTCTATATTATTAAGCCTTTTATGTGTTGATATGCTATTGATTGAGTTCTTAAGATTGTTGAACATAAATTATATTTTTATTCCTTTCTTTCTTACATGGTATTACATAGATTCCAACCAAATGTAAATCACTTCAAGTTACACTCAACAAATTCAAGGGAAAATATTAATCAGCTTTAAATATTGCTCAGTGAAGTGATATCTTTTTGTTCTAAATGAATGTCAAAAAGTTTTCAAAACTCTTTGAGATATACCCTATGAATATCTTTCAATCTTATTCTTCTTTTTGATTAATACAGATTTGTCATTATTATTATTTGGTTATGATATTAATTATTTTGTAAATTGAGTTGCAAATCTTAAAATTCTTTAGAAAAATCAATTCTTACTGCCAACATCTTAAATTGCTTTTTGAACAGGCCTATATATTCCCACTTCTCAAATATTTATATTGTACTTTGAAAGACTGTACTTTTCTTTGTGATACATTCATCTTTTTTGCTTTCATCTTATTTGGCTGATTTTTGTTATTGTTGTCCTTCCTTTGGACCAGGTAAAAGTCTTCAGGTGTACGTGCTTAGTAAAATATAGGTAAGCAATGAAGAGCGCATAAGAGACTTTTATTACAAAAACAAACAAACAAACAAAAAAAAAAACATTTGAAGGTGAATTGTAATTGTTTTTAAAAGTGTGCTATTTTTATTTTTGTTCATTTTATTTTATTTTATACTTTATATTACATTCATTCCTAAATACTCCTTCAGTCCCTATTAAAGGGTCTTGCCTTGTAACCAAGATTTTTTTTTTAATGTTCAATAAATCCATCAACATACTAACTATACTTGACATTATATGTAGCAACTTACATTTATACTCTTTTTATCTCCCCACCAAGATTAGTTATGATAATCATTAAACAGAATTATGTTTTATATTACTTGTTACATGAAATTATTGTAATCATGCATGCCATCATTCTGCTTTTTTTCTTCCTGAAAAAATTAAGATAAATATTTTCATTTAAAAATTCCTCATTTTGTCATTTCATGTATCTTGCCTAACTGATAAGTTAGGGACAGTTGTGAAGGGAGTGGAGTACTAGATATGTAGTGAAAAAAGACTAATTTTTTAGGTATAAATATTTCTTCAGAAACGTATTACTGTACAACCCTTGACATGTCTGTTTGCCTCAGTTTCCTTATCTACAGATATCTACAGAATTTAGCTGGAAAAAGAAATGGAAATCTATTTCAGTATCTTTTCTAACTGAAAATCAGTCTCTTTCAAAGACTCTTCAACTTTTATATTTTGTCACCAATACAAAGTAGCTGGAAATAATATGAAAACTAAGCTTTTTTAATTGAAAAAAATCTTGATTATGTTGGTTTAATACACTGCAATTCTTTTGAGAAGTATTGTCCACCTATTTTTACCACTTACCGATTGGAAAAGAAAAAAAATGATCATATATATTTATGCTAAATTCTCTTATGTCTTTATGAATTACATTTAATAGAAAAAACCCAGTTAAATAAGTTATCTTATCATATATATATATATATATATATATATATATATATATATATATATATATATATATATATATATATATATATTGATTTTGTCATAGAAATGCTTCATGTAATTAAAACCATATGATGTGGGGCAGCTAAGTGGTGCAGTGGGATAGAGTATCAGCCCTGAAATCAGGAGGATCTCAGCTCAAATTTTCTTCGCAGACACTTAATACTTTCTAGCTGTGTGATTCTGGGCAGGTCACTTAACCCAAATTGTCTCAGAAAAAAACAAACAAACAAAAAACACTATGTTTTAAAGATTTTTAAAGATTTTATTATATAAATAATTTAAATTTTGAATAGAATAAAATGAATTTTTGCATGTCAATCAAAATAAATAGTATGAGGTAAACATTGGTACAGTTAAAAACTCAAAATGTTATATTTGTTATAGTCCCAGTGCATGAAAAACATTTTCTTCATATAAACTTTAAAAATGTCAGGGAGTATTTTTTCCCAAGATTTTAATGATCCTAAAGTAAAATTGTCATGAACAATTTTAATTTCAGGCTTTATTTTTTGCACATATTTTTTTTCTCAGAAAAGTAAGCTACAGGATGAAATTTTACATTATCCAAAACTTGAAGCAAACATTCTTCACTAAATGAAATCATAAAATTGAAAACAGGGAAATATTGTGTACTCTGCATCTTTACCGAAATCTCTCAATCCAAGTTTCTATTAAAGTTTATTTTTGAGAGATCTTCAATAAGTTCCAGAGCTCTTATAATAATATTTTATACTTTTATTACAAGATGATTGTTCATGACTACTGCTTAGTGATACCTTTTTAATACACATCAGGATCATGTCATACCAGGAAACTAGTGTGCAGTATAGATCACTAGGGGTCAATTTATATTACTCTTTTGTACTGGAAAATCAACTGAGTATTTCTCTTTTCAAATTTTTATAAAGGCTAATATAAGCATCCATTATCTAAATTTATTATTGTAAATATACATTTAAAAATTTTTATGAAGATTTTTCTGCTCCAATGAAAAGCATTCTGATATATACATAAGCACACACATATATGTATGTGCATATATATGTGTTTTTGTATGTTATGGGCCAGAACTTGAAACAAAGTGCTACGTCAGTGGAATTGATAGAAACAATAGTTATCTAATTTAGCATGATACTTAACAGTTCTCTAGTTCTCTAGTTATCTCTCACTATCTTCTCTCCTAATTTCTGGCCTCATGTGTAGAACTGAATTTTTGATATCTCAACGCATATATTATACATTTTAAATTCAGCATGTTCAAAACTGAACTGAACTTTTCCCAAAACATTCCACTCTTTCTACCTTTTCATCATCATCATCATCATCATCATCATCATCATCATCATCATTTTATTATTATTATAATTTGAACAAATATACTCTCAATCACCTTGACTCTTTCCCTAGGTATCAACTTAAGGAAAAGCTCCTCACTCTTTCTTACTCTCAATAAGGGTTCATATAAACTTATATGAATTGTTGTGAAGTTTTTTTCAATTCTGTATTCAAAACTTCTCTTCAATATGCTTTCTTTTCTCCCCTAAACGTCAAAATTCTTTTGCAGGTACCTTGATTTTCATAGTCTTCTGCTGAGTTTTCCTGCTTCATTTTTTTTCTGTACTTAGTCCAATCTTCAGTCAGGCATGTTGCTAAAGTCTTGTTATCTCTTCTCTCCCTCCCTCCTTCTCCATCTCTCTCTCTCTCTCTCTCTCTCTCTCTGTCTCTCTCTCTCTCTCTCTCTCTCTCTCTCTCTCTCTCTCTCTCTCTCTCTCTCTCATCTTCCCTCTCCTCTATCCTCCCTCTCTAATTTTCTCTCTCTCGCACACAATCACACACAAAGTTTTAATAAAATTCAGTAACTTCCTCCACTACACAATGTCCAGTATATGGTTCTATTCTTGTCCTCTGGTGCTATTTAGAATATTAAAAAAAGTCACAATTGTATATATATATATATATATTTATGATGGATGCAATTATAAAATATGGGGTGTTGTGAATAAGGCATCCTTTTTGTTGATCTTCTTACTTTAAAAAATGACTGACTTCTAATGAACAATGAAGGTAAGGTGGATCATTCCCAATTTAATGAGGAAGAAATGTAATAACAGAGATTCAGTGACATAATTTTGGTGACAAAACAAATTAAATGACACGGTCAAGAATCTTAACTGTATGTTCCAATGCCTAGTTCAGGACTTCATAGTAAATGTTGTCTTGTAGAATGTATTTTTTAATTAAGATATTGTTTTATGTAGTGCCTGAGTATTTTTATTTCACATCTTTTCTGAGTCATATTCATGGCTATGAATAAAAGAAAAGTATAAAATAGTCTAGTGCTAGATTTGGGGACTGAGTAACAATGCTCAAATACTCTCTGTCATTGCTCTTTGTGTTACCTAAGTGGGGCTTATTTTTCTCACAGACAAAAATGTTGTTGGGTATAGTGCTATTGGAATCAACAGTATTCTTAGTTCTACTATAGATTTCAATTTCTTTATCTGCAATGTGGAATGATTGAGACTGAAACACATTCAAGAAGATGCAATGAGCATCCAATACCCAACATATTCTGGAGAGACATAAAATCAGAAATAACATAATGTAGACATAGGAGTGATAATAAATTATTATAAAGCCAGGTTCGGACAGGAAATTATAATTTTGGATGCATTCCCAATTACATGAAATTATACCTTTTTAATCTAAAATAAAAAAAAAAACAAAGAAATAAAATATGTACATATATTCATGATTATGTGGGAAGAATAGAGGGAAAGATAGGTTCTATAAAATCAAAACACTATGAATAGATTAGAGAATGGAACTCACTTTTGGTATCCAGAATCTCTATCTTTAGTGAAGAAAAGAAAGAGAGCAATGTGGAAATACATTCATGAATGAGCGAATATAACATAATAGACCCAAAGACAGAAAATGAAGAAAAATGAACAGAATAAATGAGTAAATTAAATGTTTTAGAAATTGTGCAGGAAAGAAAGTTATTTTTGCTTGTACTATGAAGTTAGTTTTTGGGTGGGTAGATAAGGAATGACTGAACCATAAAGTTAATTAAGTGGGGAAGAGAAGATTTGAACAATGGGGAAAGGGAACTATTAAATAAGCAAAAAAAAAAAAAATGAATTATTTGCAATAGATGACCTCTTGCATCTGGTCCTCTCCAATTCTAAGTATAGGATTCTATATTCCCTTAGAAAGTTATAAAGATACATAGATAGATAGAAAGAAAGAAAATCATCATTATATTGAAGATAATTTTATTCTACTAAATTATTGCATTTATGTTTCTTGATTAATGTTTATTTGGCTCACCACATACATCTATTTTTAATCATTTTAGACTGCTCCAAACAAATAGTGATCTGAAGTTTGCAGGGCCCATACCATAATCTACACAATCTTGTACAAGGAAAAGAACCTAGCCAAAGGTTTTCTTTTTAAACAATAGTTATGTTCCTAGCTTGGGCATCCATCGGTCTACCTATCCATTTTGTTAAAGTCCTGGATCAATTTATTATTTCTTTGGATAATAGCTAAGTCTAATGGTATATCCTCTGTATAACAGTGACAGTCTATCATGTGTGATTCCTCATGGTACCTATTCCATGCACTCATCATTTTGTTGGATCTCTGAGCAGACACTGAACTTAAAATCCCATTTGTACCATTTGGATCAGGTCAGGAAGAGTAATAGCTCTAATCTTGTTGGAGTGATATTATTAATCTTGAGCAGGTGAGAACAAAGGTGCTTTCTTTAACCTACAATTTTGTTTAAAGCAGTGACTTCAGAGATGTAGTGAATAAAGTTAAAATGGGAATCTACAACACAGAGGAAATGATTAAAGATTAAGCTGTTCTTTAATTGTGAGCTTAAACCTCATTGACTGTGCTAAAATTATACCCATGGAGAATTAGGGAAGAATGAAAAAATTCTTCTGCTGGTATCAAGCAAAATTCACTTTCCTTTGGTATTTCCATAGAGACTGAGATCTCCTCAAAAATGTGCATCAGGGATTAAACAGATATTCCAGAATGAATTCAGTTTTACTAATGTATGTGAAAATTGAGGAAAGTGATAGGTCGATATCTTGCTTTGGCTTTTTGTCCATCTAATTAGAATTACATTTTAAAGTTTCAAGTGTTTCTTTAATTTCTACTTGAATTTCTACTCATTCATTTTCAATCCAATCTTCAAGCATAAATTTCACTTATTCTATTGTTGTTCATTTAATGTCTTTGAAGAGAACAAATGACATTTCAGGGTGATGTCTTGATTTTTGTGTGAATTAGTTTAAGTGAGGCAAAGTTGCAGAGAGTTACCACCTTCATTCTTTTTTCCAGTGTAATCAAGGTTCAATAGCAAGACAAAAGTCAGGATGATTAGTTATTGTGCAGAATGCAACGGGTGATACTGCCTCCTTCAGTTTCTGAAAAGCTTTAAATGTTCCACAATACTTACTTCATTGCCATTGGAGCAAACTGTTCTCACCCACCCATTTCATTGGGGGTTTGTCTTCATATGTTTGGAATAGATATCTCCCTAATTTACTAGTGGAGTTGAGTCTTGTTAGTTATTCTCAACCTACCTCATGGCAAGATGATTTTACCATGTGTAGCCACTGAACATGTTGTAACTTTTTGGAGCCACAGGTGAGAGGTGAATGGCAGCTGGACACCAAAAGTGGAGAACTAGCCTTGAAAATGGTTTAGCACATCAAAGGTGGTAGCTCACCCTGAACATTAGTTTATAAATATAATATATTATCTTTGATTAAGTTAGCCATTGTGTTTTGCTGGAACTCTATCTTCCCAGAAATCAGCAGGAGTCAGGACCACTAAATGTCTTTATTCTAGATCTTTACCGTCGCCTCCAAAGCCAGGTCAGGAGTGCAAGTGAGCATGAGTTCCACCACCCAAGTTTCTCTTACTCCTCCCACACAAGTCACTTCCCCCTCTTTGTCCCACCAATCAAGTCAGCACAGAACAGCTGGGGAGGGTCAACCTTCAAACACGTTAATAGGGAACCGTCCAATTGGCAATTAGTCTCACGTGCTTCATTATCCAAGTGCATTGCTCAGTTCTAGCCCTTTACAGTGTTTGATAACAGAGCATTTATTATAGGCTGTAAATGGTTACTTTCAATCATCTTCTTATAGTACTGGCATGAAAAAGAAGACATTTAAACTCAGCCAACCAAGGAATATTTATTTATCTATTACTGTATGCTCAAAATTTGTCATTATGTTACATAATTAGAAAATACCATGGGAGTTTATGTGCATCTTTATTTTTAAGGGATATTCTAATTGAATAGAATACTAAAGCTCTTCTCTAAACTTTTTTGTTTCTCTAGCCTGTCATGTTGTTTCTACTTTTCAGGATTATTTGCTCTTTGAGTTAACATTGGACATTACAAATATGTAGATATTATTCAAAATGATGAATCCAATATCTCCATGAGTTAATTTATTGGATTTATTGATCAGACACTAATGGGGACTAACTTTGATATAATGAGTGTGGGGAAATTATTTTTATTTGAAGGAAAGGAAAGAAGCTAAAATTATCCTTGCCTTCCATAAGGCTTATCTTCCCTTCTGTTAACAACCTAAAACAAACCAAAATCTATTTATTTTTGAGATATGACTCCTAAATTTGAAATAATACATTCCAATATTCTCACCAAAAGGTTATAACATTTCTATTCATACAATGCATAATGCTTTGCACATACATGGATAATAAGAACAACATTTATGTGTGGAGCCAAAATGGCAGAGAGTAGATGAAGCTTTATGTGACCTCCCTTGGCCTTCTCATAAACCAACAGCATATTAGGTATCTAAACTGGTTCTGTAGTCAAAAAACCCACAAATATTTAGAGTACAACACATTCCCAGAAGAAGATACATTGGAAGAACTTCAGAACAGGTCTCTTTCAAACAGGCAGAGGGATAGTCTGTGGAGCCCAGACCACATCACAGGGAGACTGGGGCAAGGAACTGGGATGAGGAGTCAGAGCATTGCAGCTTCCATTCACCTGGGATTCTTCTGTGAGCCTCTTAGTCCACTCTGTCCTGATGGCAAGCACATGGTCTGGCAGATTTGCTCTAAAAGGTAAATTGTAAACCACTGAGCCCTGAAAGAACTTAGGACCTAGCCTCAATTACCCAGCACCAGAAATCAATCTGCAGAACTGTCCCAGTGCAAATTAAATCAACTGTCTCTGCTTTGCATGGAGCCGACCACAAACCTTAAAAAAATGAGCAAAAAACAAACAAACAAAAAACTCTCACCATAGACTGCTTTTATGGAGAGAGAGAAAAGAACAAACCTCAAATCTTGAGGTTCCTAAAAGCAAGACAACTCCAGATGAAACCCCAAAGGGAGATATGAGCTGGTTCCCATTTCACAAGGCTTTCTGGGAAGATTGCATGAAGAATCTTAAAACAGAAGAAAAATGGGGAAAGAAAACGATATCATTGCAAGAAGGAATGCAAAAGCATATAATGCCTTATAAAATCAACATGAAAAACATACCAATTCACTGAAAAAAATTTTGTGAAATGGAAAAAAAATGCAATGAACAAAACAATTTAATTAACCAATTATAAAAGGAGTAAAAAAGGTAACTGAAGAAAATAATATACCAAAAAATAGAATTGATGAAATGTCAATGAATGATTCAATAAGACTTCAAGAACCAGTCAAACAAAACCCAAAAACAAATGAAAAAAAATAGAAGAAAATATGAAATACCTCCTAGGAAAAATAACTGACCTGGAAAATATATGTAGGAGAGACAATCTGAGGATTATTTGACTTCCCAAAAGTCATGATGAAAAAAAGAACTTAGACATTATCTTATAGGAAATCAGAAAGGAAAACTGCCCTAATATCTTAGAATTAGAAGGTAAAATAGCAATTGAAGGAATTTACAGATCACCTCCTGAAACAGACCCCAAGGAATATTGTGGCTAAATTTCAGAATTATCATACCAAGGAAAATTGCAAGCCCCCAAAAAGAAACAATTTAAATACTGAAGAGCCACAATTAGGATTACCCAATGCTGGAACTCTGTCATCCAAGAAATCAGCCAGAGTCAGGATAATCAAAAGTCTTTATTCTTGGTCTTTTGCAGTTACAGTCAGGGGATTAGATCTAGTGATCTCCACACCTCCTTCCTCTCTCTCCACCACCAGGAGAATGCCTCAATTTCCTCCTCCTACTCCACCCACTCATGTCACTTCCCCTTCTTTGTCCACACCCACCGATTCAGCCAGCACAGAATAGTTGGGGAGGGTCATCCTTCAAACATGTTAATAGAGAATTGTCTAATTGGCAACTAGTCTCACGTGCTACATTATCCAAGTGCATTTGTTCAGTTCTAGCCCTTTACAACCCAGGACCTAGCAACTTCCACCTTAAAATATCAAATGGCCTGGAATCAAATATTCTGAAAGGCAAAGTAACTAGGATTACAGTTAAGAATAAGTTATCCAGCTTAAAATGAGCATTATTTTTCAGGGAAGAAGATGGACATTGAATGATATAGGTGAATTTCACTTATGTCTAATGAAAGACCAGAACTTAACAAAAATTTGATTTCCAAAAATAGAAATCAAGAGAAAAATAAAAAGTTATAAAGGAAGGAACTCTTCAGAACTATATTTCTATTATACACATACTTAGATAAGGCAAGTTTAATTTGATTTTATTATGACTATTTGAAAAGAAACTAGAGGTAGAAAGGGATTCATACTGGAAAAAGAGGAAAAAGAAGAGAAAGGAAGGGAGATTATATCAAACGAATAGGCAAAGTAGACCTATCATAAGTGAGAGAAAGAAGGGAGGGGAATAAGCATTGTGCGAATGTTACTTTCATCAGATTTGGCTGAAAGAGAGAATGTCAAACATATTTGGTTTCACGAGAGAAATTTGCCTCACTTTATAGGGAAGTAAGCGGGAAAATGAAAAAAAAATAGTAATAGAGTAATTAGTAATAGAGTAAAAAAAGAGTAATAGAAGGGAAAACAGAAGTATAAGGGGTAAGATGTAAAAAGGGGGAAAGGCTCTAAAGGGAAAGGATTGGTCAAGGGATCTAGCCGTTGATAGCAAAATCCTGGGGAGGAGGACAGGGGGAAAGGAAATAGAAAAGCATAACTTAGGATAAATAACATGGCAGGAAACACAGAATTAGTTATTTTAAATGTGAATGTGAATGAGATGAACTCTCTCATAAAACGGAAGTGGATAGCAGACTGGATTAAAAATTAGAATCCTATAATATATAGCTTACAACAAATACATTTAATGTGAAGGAAAAGTGCTGGAGCAGAATCTATTATACTTCAGGTGAAGAAGAAAAAAAAAAGCAAGGGTAGAAATTCTTATTTTTGATTAAGTAAAAGCAAAGGTAGATCTAATTAAAAGAGATAAGGAAGGAAACCATATTTTACTAAAGAATGCCATAGGTAATGAAGTAATATCAATACTAAACATATATACATCAAGTACTATAACATCCAATTTCCTAGAGAAGTTAAAAGGTTTGCAAGAAGAGATAAAAAGCAAAAGTATACAAGTGGATACTCTCAACTGTGTTCTCTCAGAACTAGATAAATCAAAAAAATACATAAATAATGAAGAAGTTAAGAAAGTTTTAAAAAAAGTTAGAAAAATTACATGGTAGGGAGTTTTGTATCTCTAGATTCTTACTTCCATAAAATAGAGAAAGATGAAATCAATGAATTGGGCTTACATCTGAAAAATCTAGAAAAAAATAAAAACCTTCAATTCAATACCAAATTTGAAATTGTGAAAATAAATGGGGAGATTAATACAATTGAAAATAAGAAATTGGATTAATAAATTGAATTAATTGAATTATTAAATTAATAAATATTGAATTAACAAATAAAACCAAGAGTTGGCTTTATGGAAAAAATAGATAAATCTTTAGTTAATTTGATTAGCAAAAGGAACAAAGGAAAACAAATTGTTAGTCTCAAAAATGAGAAGAGAGAACTCTATCAATGAAGAGCAAATTAGAGCAATAATTAGGAGTTATTTTGACCAACTATATGCCAATAAATTTGATAATCTAAATGAAATGGAGGAATATGTATAAAAATATGGATTGCCCAGATTAACAGAAGATGAAATAAATTATTTAAATAATATCATTTTATTTTTAATATAGCTTTTTTTTTTTTTTCTTAACAAAACATATGCCTCAGTAATATTTCAACATTGACCCTTGCAAAAACTTCTATTCCAACTTTTCCCCTCCTTCCCTCTATCCCCTCCCTTAAATGGTAGGGAGTCCCATAGATGTTAAATATGTTAAAGTAAATGTTAAATACAATGTATGTATATATTAAAAAGTATCATTTTAGAAAAAAGAAATAGAACAAGCTATTAATCAACTCTCTAAGAAAAAAAAATCTATAGGGCCAGATGCATTTACAAGTGAAGTCTACCAAACATTTAAAGAACAATAAATTTCAATACTATACAAAGTATTTGAAAAAAAAAAAGAAAAAAGGGTATCCTACCAAATTCCTTTTATGAATCAAATATGATGCTGATAGCTAAATCAGGGAGGGTGAAAACAGAGAAAGAAATATTGAACAATTTCCTTAACAAATATTGATGCGAACAATTCAAATAAAATTTTAGCCACAAGACTACAGAAAGTCAACCCCAGGATAATACACTATGACCAAATTAGATTTAGACCAGGAATGCAGGGCTGATTCACTATTAAGAAATCTATTAGCATAATCAAATATATCAATAACCAAATTAAGAAAAATCATATGATTATCTCAAAAGATGCAGAAAAAGTATTTGATAAAATCCAATGAGGATTCCTGTTAAAAACACCAGAGAGGGGGGCGGAGCCAAGATGGCGGAGAAGAAACACACGACTCTGTGAACGTCCTCACTCCCTCACAACCAATTAGATAAATTAAGCCTCAAAATAAGCACAGGACTGATAGATACCACAAGGACTGGAAGCACGACTTACCAGCTGAAGAGAATCTGGAGTTTCAACAGAAAAGGTCAGTCCCCAGGGGAGGGAGAAGAGAGGCCAGCACAGACTGCTGGGTGCTAGCACACTGCACTGAACGCGCTGGGAAGGGCTCTGGGATCACAGAAGCCACTGAGGTAAAGGAACCTGGCACAGGCTGTTAGCTCTTCTCTGCTAATTATTTAGCAGTTCAGAAGAGAAAGCCAAAATATTTTAAAACTCAGATTAGATTTTCCCCGGACCCTGGAGGTGACTCAGCAGATCTCGGCACCAGGGGGTGTGGCCTCAGCTACCACCTGAGAATAGTTAAGAGATTGACAAGTGGGTGGATACGGCCCAAGGAAACACACACTGCTTAGCTTAGCTGGAGGGAGTGGAACTCAGCTCCAGGAAGTCCCAGAGAAGCGGAACCTTTGAACTAAGGACCGCGGTTTCTGGCAGACACTTCCAGTTTGAGCACAGGGGCTTTTCACATCACCTGCTGCAGACATCCACGCCCCACCTGGACACATAGGCTGGGCTTTGTGCTGTCTTTACTATTCAACGCCCTCGGGCACAGCAGTGCTAATCACCTCTGAGGCACTTCCAGGGAAGGGGTGGGGAACTCTCTCCCAGAGCTCTCTCTAAGCTCAGGCTTAGAATTGGAAAAAGAAAATAATTCTCAAAAAAAAAAAAATTAGGGAAATGGAAAAAAAATTCAATAGAGCAAAATAATTCATTTAAAAATGAAATTGGGCATTTACAAAAAGAACAAAAAACTGTGAAAGAAGAAAATAACTCCTTAAAAGTCAGGATGGAACAAATAGAAATGAATGATTCACAGAGAACCCAAGAATCAGTCAAACAAAACAAAAAAATGAGAAGCTGGAGAACAACGTCAAATACTTACTGGGAAAATCTATAGACCTGGAAAATAGATCTAGGAAGAGAAAATCTGTGGATTATTGGACTTCCAGAAAACTATGACCAAAAAAAGAGCCTAGATTCTATTTTACAGGAAATTATCAAAGAGAACTGTCCAGAGATAATAGAAACAGAAGGGAAAGTAGATGTGGAAAGAATTCATCGAACTCCTTCTGAAATAGACCCTAAAAAAAGAACACCACGGAATATAGTGGCTAAGCTGCAGAATTACCACACAAAGGAGAAAATCCTGCAAGCAGCTAGAAAAAAACAATTTAAATACCAAGGTGCCACAATAAGGGTCACCCAAGATCTGGCTGCCTCCACATTAAAAGAATAAAAGGGCCTGGAACCTGATATTCCATAAGGCAAAAGATCAAGGACTGCAACCAAGAATGAACTACCCAGCTAAGTTTAGCATCTTTTTCCATGGAAGAAGATGGTCATTCGATGAAACAGAGGAATTCTATATGTTTCTAAGAAAAAAAACAGACAAACAAAAAATTTGATCTACATCCACAAGACTGAAGAGAAACAGAAAAAGGTACACAGAACCCTTGAGAACTGTAACTCTGTTGTGGGTATATAAAAAGTACTCAAGGATAATTTGAGTTTACTGATATAAAAGAAAAAAAGGGGGTGTAGTAAAGGAAGGAGGTCGTTTCAGAAAAAGGGGAAGAAATGATAAAAAGAGGGAAATTACATCCCAGGAAGAGGCATAGAAAATACACCATATCTGAGGGAACTTAGTGAGGGGGAGAATCATTGTGTGAATCTTACTCTCATCAGGAGAGGCTCAAAGAGTAAATAATTAACATATTTGTTTTTCAGAGAATTTTCTCTCACCTCATTAAAAGGGGGGAGAGTAAAAGGGAAAAGGAAAAGGAGAATAAGTGAAGGGACTTGGAGAGGGGTGGGAGGGATCCTAAAAAAAAAAAAAAAAAAAAAAAAAAAGAGGGAGGGTTGCGCGTCACAAGGGGGGTCTGTAAATTAAATATCGGGGAGGGGGATCAGGGGGGTCAAGGGAAAAAAGCATAATCTGGGGATAATATGATAGAAGGAAATAGAGAATTAGTAATTTTAACTGTAAATGTAAATGGGATGAACGATCCCATCAAACGGAGAGGGATAGCAGATTGGATCAAAAATCAGAACCCATAAAATATGTTGTTTACAGGAAACACACTTAAAGCAGGGAGATACATATAGAGTAAAGGTAAAAGGTTGGAGCAGAATCTATTATGCTTCAGGTAAAGCCAAAAAAGCAGGGGTAGCTATCCTTATCTCAGATCAAGCAAAAACAGAAGTAGATCTCGTTAAAAAAGATAAGGAAGGAAACTATATCCTGCTGAAAGGTAGCATAAATAATGAAGCCATATCAATACTAAACATATATGCACCAAGTGGTATAGCATCTAACTTTCTAAAGGAAAAGTTAAGAGAACTGCAAGAAGAAATAGACAGTAAAACTATAATAGTGGGAGATCTCAACATTGCACTCTCAGATTTAGACAAAGCAAACCACAAAACAAACAAGAAAGAAATTTAAAAAGTAAATAGAACATTAGAAAAACTAGGTATGATAGACCTTTGGAGAAAACTGAATGGCAATAGAAAGGAATATACTTTCTTCTCAGCAGTTCATGGATCCTATACAAAAATAGACCATATATTAGGACATAAAGATCTCAAAATTAAATGTAGGAAGGCAGAAATAATAAATGCCTTCTTCTCAGATCACAATGCAATAAAAGCTACATTCAGTAAAAAGTTAGGGGTAAATAGACCAAAAAGTAATTGGAAACTGAATAATCTCATCTTAAAGAATGACTGGGTGAAAGAGCAAATTATAGAAACAATTAACAATTTCACCCAAGATAATGACAATGATAAGACATCATACCAAAATCTGTGGGATGCAGCTAAAGCGGTAATAAAGGGAAATTTTATATCTTTAGAGGCTTATTTGAAGAAAATAGAGAAAGAGAAGATTAACGAATTGGGCTTACAACTTAAAAGGCTAGAAAAAGACCAAATTATAAAGCCCCAACCAAAAATTAAACTTGAAATACAAAAATTAAAAGGAGAAATCAATAATATTGAAAGTAAAAAAACTATTGAATTAATAAATAAAACCAAGAGTTGGTTTTATGAAAAAGCCAATAAAATAGATAAACTTTTGGTAAATTTGATCAAAAAAAAGAAAGAGGAAATCAAATTGATAGTCTTACAAATGAAAAGGGGGATCTTTCCACCAATGAAGAGGAAATTAGAGAAATAATAAGGAGTTACTTTGCCCAACTTTATGCCAATAAATTTGATAACTTAAGTGAAATGGATGACTTCCTCCAAAAATATAGGCTCCCTAGATAAACAGAGGAGGAGATAAATTGCTTAAATAGTCCCATTTCAGAAAAAGAAATAGAACAAGCTATTAATCAACTCCCCAGGAAAAAATCCCCAGGGCCAGATGGATTCACATGTGAATTGTACCAAACATTTAAAGAACAATTAGCCCCAATGTTATATAAATTATTTGAAAAAATAGGGGATGAAGGAGTCCTACCAAACTCCTTTTATGACACAGACATGGTACTGATACCTAAACCTGGTAGATCGAAAACTGAGAAAGAAAATTATAGACCAATCTCCTTAATGAATATTGGTGCTAAAATCTTAAATAAGATATTAGCAAAAAGACTTCAGAAAATCATCTCCAAGATAATACACTATGATCAAGTAGGATTTATTCCAGGAATACAGGGCTGGTTTAATATTAGGAAAACTATTAATATAATTGACCATATTAATAATCAAATTAATAAGAACCATATGATCATCTCAATAGATGCAGAAAAACATTTGAAAAAATCCAACATCCATTCCTACTAAAAACTCTTGAGAGTATAGGAATAAATGGACTATTCCTTAGAATAATCAGGAGCATATATTTAAGACCTTCAGTAAGCATAATATGCAATAGAAATAAACTGCAACCTTTCCCAGTAAGATCAGGAGTGAAACAAGGTTGCCCACTATCACCATTACTATTCAATATAGTACTAGAAGCGCTAGCCTCGGCAATAAGAGCCGAGAAAGAGATTCAAGGAATTAGAGTAGGAAATGAGGAAATTAAACTATCACTTTTTGCAGATGACATGATGGTATACTTAGAGAACCCCAAAGACTCTGGTAAAAAGCTACTAGAAATAATTCAAAATTTCAGCAAAGTGGCAGGATACAAAATAAATCCACATAAATCCTCGGCATTTTTATATATCACTAACAAAATGCAACAGCAAGAGATACAAAGAGAAATTCCATTCCAAACAAATGTTGAGAGTATAAAGTATTTGGGAATCCATCTACCAAAGAAAAGTCAGGAATTATATGAGAAAAATTACAAAACACTTGCCACAAAAATAAAATCAGATTTAAATAATTGGAAAGACATTCAGTGCTCTTGGATAGGCCGAGCGAATATAATAAAGATGACAATACTCCCCAAACTAATCTATTTATTTAGTGCTATACCAATCAGACTCCCAAGAAATTATTTCAATGACCTAGAAAAAATAACAACAAAATTCATATGGAAGAATAAAAGGTCGAGAATTGCAAGGGAACTAATAAAAAAAACTCAGAGGAAGGTGGTCTAACTGTACCTGATCTAAAGCTATATTATATAGCAGCAGTCACCAAAACCATTTGGTATTGGCTAAGAAATAGACCGGTAGATCAGTGGAACAGATTAGATACAAAGGACAAAAAAGGGTACTTCTATAGCAATCTAATCTTTGACAAACCCAAAGAGTCCAACATTAGGGATAAAAATCCATTATTCGGAAAAAAACTGTTGGGAAAACTGGAAATTAGTATGGCAGAAATTAGATATGGATCCACACTTAACACCATATACCAAGATAAGATCAAAATGGATCCATGATTTAGGCATAAAGAGGGAGATAATAAATAGATTAGAGGAACAGAAAATAGTCTACCTCTCAGATCTTTGGAGGAGGAAGGAATTTATGACCAGAGGAGAACTAGAGATCATTATTGATCACAAAATAGAAGATTTTGATTACATCAAACTAAAAAGTTTCTGTACAAATAATACTAATGTAAACAAGATTAGAAGGGAAGTAACAAATTGGGAAAATATTTTTAAAAACAAAGGTTCTGACAAAGGTCTAATTTCCCAAATATATAGAGAACTGACCCTAATTTATAAGAAACCGAACCATTCTCCAATTGATAAATGGTCAAAGGACATGAACAGACAATTCTCAGAGGAAGAAATTGAAACTATATCCACTCACATGAAAGAGTGTTCCAAATCACTACTGATCAGAGAAATGCAAATTAAGACCACTCTGAGATAGCACTACACACCTGTCAGATTGGCTAAGATGACAGGAACAAATAATGATGAATGTTGGAGGGGATGTGGGGAATTTGGGACACTAATACATTGCTGGTGGAGTTGCGAAAGAATCCAGCCATTCTGGAGAGCAATCTGGAATTATGCCCAAAAACTGTGCATACCCTTTGACCCAGCAGCGTTACTACTGGGATTATATCCCAAAGAAATACTAAAGAGCGGAAAGAGACATATATGTGCCAAAATGTTTGTGGCAGCTCTTTTTGTTGTAGCTAGAAACTGGAAGATGAATGGATGTCCATCAGTTGGAGAATGGTTGGGTAAATTGTGGTATATGAAGGTTATGGAATATTATTGCTCTGTAAGAAATGACCAGCAGGAGGAATACAGAGAGGCTTGGAGAGACTTAAATCAACTGATGCTGAGTGAAATGAGCAGAACCAGAAGATCACTGTACACTTCAACAACAATACTGTATGAGGATGTATTCTGATGGAAGTGGAAATCTTCAACATAAAGAAGAGCCAACTCACTTCCAGTTGATCAATGATGGACAGAGGTAGCTACACCCAGAGAAGAAACACTGGGAAGTGAATGTAAATTGTTAGCACTAATATCTGTCTGCCCAGGTTGCATGTACCTTCGGATTCTAATGTTTATTGTGCAACAAGAAAATGATATTCACACACATGTATTGTACCTAGACTATATTGTAACACATGTAAAATGTATGGGATTGCCTGTCATCGGGGGGAGGGCATAGAGGGAGGGGGGGTAATTTGGAAAAATGAATACAAAGGATAATACTATAAAAAAATATATATATATATAATAAAAAAATTTAAAAAAAAAGAAAATGATATTCACACACACGTATTGTACCTAGACTATATTGTAACACATGTAAAATGTATGGGATTGCCTGTCGTCGGGGGGAGGGAATAGAGGGAGGGGGGATAATTTGGAAAAATGAATACAAGGGATATTATAAAAATATATATATATAATAAAAAATTAAAAAAAAAAAAGAATTTGGCATCAATATTCATTAAGGAGATTGGTCCATAGTTTTCTTTCTCAATTTTCAACCTACCAGGTTTAGGCATGAGTACTATGTCTGTGTCATAAAAGGAATTTGGTAGGACTCCTTCATTCCCTATATTTTCAAATACTTTGTATAACTTTGCGGCTAATTGTTCTTTAAATGTTCTTTAATTGTGCTTTAAATGTTTAATTTCACTATTTTTTTAGTGAATTATTTTATTTTTTTAATTCACAAATTCTACTTTCCTGGGAGTTCTTTACCTTTTCCAATTCAGAAATTCTGTTTACCTGCACTTCCTTGGAGTTTTTTACCTTTTCCAATTCACCTTTCAGTTAGTTGTTACTCTCTTGCATAACTTTTCTTTCTTTTTCCCATTTTTTTTCTAGCTCTCTTTTAAGGTTCTTAATAGTCTCTTCAAGTAGAGCCTTTTGTTTTGGGGACCAAAAATTGTCTGGAGACTATCTGCTATTAGTCTCCTCAGGGTTGAATACCTGCTCCTTTTCTATATAGAAGCTATCAATTGTCCATTTAAATTTTTTACTCATTTTTAAAGCATGTAGTGTCTGCTTTCAGGGCCAGGAGGTTACTAGCTTCCTATGCAGAACAGGGATAGTTGTAGTGATGGCCTGTCAACTGGCTACAAATAGTGGCCAGGTATGGCAGTGCTCTGGGAAATAGTTCCCCAATGGAAGTGACTGAGGTCTCCAAAGCCCAGCTGCAGGGGGGGTTGGGGAGGGTGGCAATTAAGAACTGCATTGTGCAAAATAATGACTGTCCTGAGGCAAGAGTCTGAGCAGTGAAAGTGTCACCATCCCAATCCAAAGCCAGTTGTGGGGCTGTGGGTATTAGCAGCTCACCAGCTGAATAGCCTTGCATGGAACAGAAGTGTCTCTGAGCCAGAAGCACAGTCATGCTGCAGAAGTTCTGTTTCCCCATGCTGAATCCCTAATTGTGCAGATTAGAGACTGCCCCAGGCTGCACCCCTCTGCCCTATAGGTTTGCAGCTGCCCTGGCTGTGCTTTAGCGAGCAGCTGCACATTTGCACTGGTCTATGCTGAGTCATTTCTGGTTTGGGGGCATGTTACAGTACTGGTGTTTTTAGAATACCCTGCACCTCTGTCTCTAATCTCTGTGCTAGTACTCTGCTTTACAATCAAGGCAAAGCAGTCAGCCTATGGCAGGATTGTTTCCACCACCCTTCTAGCCACAGAGGCTACCCCCACTCCTGGTACACTCAGGATGCCAGTTTTTCCTATCATCCTTTCTGCCGCTGGTTTGTTCCTGCCTCTCAGGACAAACCTGGTCTGGCAGTCTTCCGTATTATCTTTGGCTGGTAAATCGTTGCACCTTTAATCTTCATGAATTTCACCTGTTAAGCATTATTTTTGAAGCTAAATTCAAAGATTGGTAGTGAGGGCATGAGAGGAGCTTAAAGAGCCTGTGCCTTCTCTGCCATCTTGACTCCAGCTCAATAATTTCTTTCTCTGTTTTCAACCTCCCTGGTTTAGGTATCAGTACCATGTCTGTTTCATAAAAGGAATTTGGTAGGACTCCTTCAATCCCCCCTTTTTTTTTTTTTTTTCAAATAGTTTATATAACATTGGAGTTAATTGTCCGTTAAATCTTTGGTAGAATTCACATGTAAATCCATCATCCATCTGGTCCTGGGGATATTTTCTTAGGGAGTTGGTTAATAGCTTGTTCTATTTCTTTTTCTAAGATGGGACTGTTTAACCAATTTACTTCTTCCTCTTAATCTGGGCAAGCTATATTTTTGAAGGTATTCTTCCATTTCATTTAAGTTATCAAATTTATTGGCATAAAATTGGGCAAAGTAACTCTTAATTATTGCTTTAATTTCCTATTCATTAGTGGCTAATTCTCCTTTTCATTATTAAGAGTAACAATATGATTTTCCTCTTTCCTATTTCAAATTAGATTTACTAAGGTTTGTCTATTTTGTTGGGGTTTTTTCATAGAACCAACTTTTAGTTTTGTTAATTAATTCAATAGTTTTTTTTTACTTTCAGTTTTATTAATCTCACCTTTTATTTTTAGAATTTCAAGTTTTTTGTTTGTCTAGAGGTTTTAATTTGTTCCTTTTTAACATTTTTAGTTGTAAGCCCAATTCATTGACTTTCTCTTTCTCTATTTTATGCAAGTAGGCCTCTAGAGATACAAAAATTTGTTCTTTTTACTGCTTTGCTGCATTCCACACATTTTGGTATGATGTCTCATTATTGCCATTTCCTTGGGTGAAGTTAATAATTATGTGTATGATTTGCTATTTCACCTAGTCATTCTTTTGCATGAGATTATTTAGTTTCCAATTATTTTTTGGTCTATTTTCCCTTAAATTTTTATTGAATGTAATTTTCATTGCATCATGGTCAGAAAAGGATGTATTTACTATTTCTGCCTTATTGCATTTGAGTTTGAAGTTTTTATGTCCTAATAAATGGATAATTTTTTGTATAGGTTCCATGAACTGCTGAGAAGAAAGTGTTCTACTTTTTTTCTCCATTTAGTTTTCTCCAACGATCTATTTTATCTAACTTTTCTAGTATTCTACTTACCTCTTTGACTTCTTTTGAATTTATTTTGTGGTTTGATTTATCTAATTCTGATAGTGCAAGGTTGAGATCTCCCACTATTACAGTATTATTGTCTATTTCTTCTTGCAGCTCTCTTAATTTCTCTTTTAAGGGTTTAGATGCTACATCACTTGGTCCATATATTTTTAATATTGATATTGCTGCATTATCTATGCTACCCTTTAGCAAGATATAGTGCCCTTCCTTATCTCTTTTAATTAGATCAATTTTTGTTTTTGATTGATCTGAGATGAGGATGGCTACCCCTGCTTTTTTGGCATTTACTTTCAAAATATAAAATGAAAAAAAGAATAAGTCAGAAAATTTATATAAATATCATACTATAGAAAACTAAATCACTAGAGTGATTTAAATGGCAGAAATCACTTTAAATGAAAAAGAAAATTAATAATGCTGTGGAAATTACTGGCAAGAAGAAAAATGAGATTATCCACAAAAATAAAGCAAAGTAAGATCCTAAATGAGATTCAGTATGTTGTAGGAGAATTTTTTTTTTCTGGCTTCATTATAAGCTGAACTTTTCTTTATTAGAAAATTTAGGGTGGGGGCGGAGCCAAGATGGCAGAGCAGATACAGACGAATCTATAAGCTCCCTTCTTCCCTCATTACTAATTAGTTAAATCAGCCTCAAATATAGTGCTGCACTGATAGAAACCACAAGGACTAGAAGCAAGACTTACCAGCTGAAGAGAATCTAGAGTTTCAACAGAAAAGGTCTGTGCCCAGGGGAGGAAGAAAAAAGGCCAGCACAGACAGGATTAGGTGCTAGCACACTGCACCAATCAAGCTGGGAAGAACTTTGGGATCAGAGAAGCCACTGAGATAGAAGAATCTGGCACACAAAATGTTTGTGGCAGCTATTTTCATAGTGGGTAGAAACTGGAAGATGAATGGATGTCCATCAATTGGAGAATGGTTGGGTAAATTATGGTATATGAAGGTTATGGAATATCATTGTTCTGTAAGAAATGACCAGCAGGACAATACAGAGAGGCTTGGAGAGACTTACATCAACTGATGCTGAGTGAAATGAATAGAACCAGAAGATCACTGTACACTTCAATGTTGTATGAAGATGTATTCTGATGGAAGTGGATATCTTCAACATAAAGAAGATACAACTCACTTCCAGTTGATCAATGATGGACAGAAACAACTACACCCAGAGAAGGAACACTGGGAAGAGAATGTAAATTGTTAGCACTACTGTCTATCTACCCAGGTTACTTATACCTTCGGAATCTAATACTTAATGTGCAACAAAAAAATGGTATTGACACACATATATAGTATCTGGGTTATAGTGTAACATATGTAAAATGTATGGGATTGCCTGTCATTGGGGGGAAGGAGTGGAGGGAAAGGGAGATAATTTGGAAAAATGAATACAAGGGATAATATTATTTAAAAATATTCATGCATATATACTGTCAAAAATATAAATAAATAAAATAAAAAAAAGAAGAAGAATCTGGCACAGTCTGTTAGCTCTTCTCTGCTTATAAAACAGGAGTTCAGAAGGGAAATAAAGCCACTTTAAAATATAAAGCCAGATACTAGAACCACCCCAATCTGGAAATGACCTAACAGATCTCTATAAGGCTGTGCAGCTGCTTTCCGCTGCCTGGGCTTCACCTTGGGGTAGTTAACAGCTTGAACCATGGGGAGACAGCCCAAGGCAACATCTAATTCACATAGTGCTGGGCTTGGCTGGAGGCTATGGAACTCAGCCGCCAAAAGTCCAAGAGAAGCAGAACCTTTGAAATAGGGACCTCTGTTTCTGGGCAGACACTTCCAGTTTGAGCACAGGAGCTTTTGACATCAGCTACTGATATCCACGTCCCACAGGGCACATTGGCTGGGCGTTGTGTTGTTGTTTCTTAAACCTCAGGGAAGTCCCTAGGACACACAGTGGGGTCCTTCACTGGTAACCCTCACAGCAAAGGCATACGAATTACCTCTGAGGCACTTCCAGGGAGGGGGAGGGGAACTCTCTCCCAGAACTATCTCTTAGATCAGGCCCATGGGCCATGGCATCTATCCAGTATGGGAGGAAGCTGGTAAATAAAAAAATAACAAACTTCTTACCCCAAGGACAGACCACATAAGATTTTTAACCATGAGTAAAAAGCTAAAGAGAACCATTGATTCCTTCTAAACAGAGAAAGAGCGGGTATCCAACCCTGAAGAAGTTAACAGCAGAGAGTCAGCAGATAACAATCTAAAGAGGAATGATAGTGCCCCCCATCACATAACTCTTTCCTAGAAAAGACTATTAAAAAGTTAAGAGAGTTTGAAGAAAAATGGGGAAAGGAAAGAGAAGCTATGATAGAGAATAACAACATTCTGAAATTTGAGTATGAAAAAAAAGAATTCACAGGAGATACATGGAAACAAAATTTGTGAATTAGAAAAGGTTAAAAAATCTCAGGAAAGTAGGATTTCTGAATTGGAAAAAGAAAATAATTCTCTAAAAAAATTAGGGAAATGGAAAAAAAATTAATAGCAAAAAATAATTCATTTAAAAACTCAATTGGGCATATAAAAAAGAACTAAAAATGTGAATGAAGAAAATAACTCATTAAAAATCAGGACAGAACAAATAGAAATGAATGATTCATTGAAAACCCAAGAATCAGTCAAACAAAACAAAAAAAATGAAAAGCTGGAGAATAATGTCAAATACTTACTGGGAAAATGTATAGACCTGGAAAATAGATTTAGGAGAGATAATCTGAGGCTCATTGGACGTCTCCAAAAACTATGATCAAAAAAAGAGCCTAGATTCTCTTTTACAGGAAGTCTTCAAAGATAACTGTCCAGAGATAATAGAAAGAGATAACTTCAGTGAAATGGATGACTTCCTCCAAAAATATACACTTCCTAGATTAAGAGAGGAGAAAAATTGCTTAAATGGTCCCATTTCAGAAAAAAAAAAGTAATAGAACAAGCTATTAATCAACTCCCCAAAATTCCCCAGGACCAGATGGATTTACATGTGAATTCTACCAAATATTTAAAGAACAACTAGCCCCAATGTTATATAAACTATTTGAAAAAATAGGGAATGAAGGAGTCCTGCCAAACTCCTTTTTATGACACTGATATGGTACTCATGCCTAAACCAAGTAGGTTGAAAACTGAGAAAGAAAACTCTCAACCACTTCTGTTAATGAATATTGATGCTAAAATCTTAAATGAGATATTAGCAAAAAGACTTCAGAAAATCATCCCCAAGATAATATACTATGATCAAGTAGGATTTATACCAGGAATGCAGGGCTCGTTTAATATTAGGAAAACTATTAGTATAATTGACCATATTAATATTCAAATTAATAAAAAAACATATGATCATCTCAATAGATGCAAAAAAAGCATTTGATAGAATCCAACATCCATTGCTACTAAAAAGACCTGAGAGTATAGGAAATAAATGGACTATTCCTTAGAATAATTAAGAGCATATATTTATGACCATCAGTAAGCATAATAAGAGATGGAGATAAACTGGAACCTTTCCCAGTAAGATCAAGAGTGAAACAACATTGCCCACTATTACCATTACTATTCAATATTGAATTAGAAATGTTAGCCTCAGCAATAACAGTAGAGAAAAAGATTAAAGGAATAAGAGTATGTAATGAGGAAATCAAACTGTCACTCTTTGCAGATGATATGATGGTATACTTAGAAAACCTCAGAGATTCCAATAAAAAGTTATTAGAAATAATTCACAACTTTAGCAAAGTGGCAGGATACAAAATAAATCCACATAAATCCTCATCATTTTTATACATCACCAACAAAATACAACAGCAAGGGATACAAAGAGAAACTCCATTCCAAACAAATGTTGAGAGCATAAAATATTTGGGAATCCACCTACCAAAAAACAGTCAGGAATTATATGAGCAAAATTACCAAACACTTGCCATAAAAATAAAGTCAGATTTAAACAATTGGAAAGACATCCAGTGCTCTTAGATAGGCCAAGTGAATATAATAAAGATGACAATACTCCCCAAACTAATCTATTTATTTAGTGCTATATGAATCAGACTCCAAAGAAACTATTTTAGTAACCTAGAAAAAATAATAACAAAGTCCATATGGAAGAATAAAAGGTCGAGAATTTCAAGGTAATTAATGAAAAAAGAAGTCAGATGAAAGTGGTCTAGGTATGCCTGATATAAAGCTATATTATATAGCAGCAGTCACCAAAACCATTTGGTATTGGCTAAGAAATACACTGGTCGATCAGTGGCACAGATTAGGTACAAAGGACAAAAAAGGATACAACTATAGCAATCTGGTGTTTGATAAACCCAAAGATACCAACATTAGGGATAAAAATTCATTATTTGAAAAAAAAATGTTGGGAAAACTGGAAATTAGTATGCCAGATATTAGATATGGATCCACACTTAACACCAAATACCAAGATAAGATCAAAATGGGTCCATGATTTAGGCATAAAGAATGAGATCATAAATAGATTAGAGGAACAGAGGATAATCTACCTCTCAGACCTGTGGAGGAGGAAGGAATTTATAACTAGAGAAGAACTAGAGATCATTATTGATCACAAAATAGAAATTTTTGATTACATCAAATTAAAAAGTTTCTACACAAACAAAACTAATGCAAACAAGATTAGTAGGGAGGTTACAAATTGGGAAAACATTTTTACAGTGAAAGGTTCTTATAAAGGCCTTATCTCCAAAATACATAGAGAATTGACTTTAATTTATAAGAAATCAAGCCATTCTCCAATTGATAAATGGTCAAAGGATATGAACAGACAATTCTCTGATGAGGAAATTGAAACTATTTCCATTCATATGAAAGAGTGTTCCAAATCACTACTGATTAGAGAAATGCAAATTAAGACAACTCTGAGACATCACTACACACCTGTCAAATTGGCTAAGATGACTGGAACAAATAATGATGAATGTTGGAGTGGAGTTGTGAAACCTGGGACACTAATACATTGTTGGTAGAGTTGTGAAAGAATCCGGCCATTTTGGAGAGCAATCTGGAACTATGCCCCAAAAGTTTTCAAACTGTGCATACCCTTTGATCCAGCAGTGCTACTACTGGGCTTATATCCCAAAGAAATACTAAAGAGGGGAAAGGGACCTGTGTGTGCCAAAATGTTTGCAGCAACTCTTTTCATAGTGGCTAGAAATTGGAAAATGAATGGATGCCCATCAATTGGAGAATGGTTGGGTAAATTATGGTATATAAAGGTTATGGAATATTATTGCTCTGTAAGAAATGACCAACAGGAGCAATACAGAGAGGTTTGCAGAGACTTACATCAACTGATGCTGACTGGAACGAGCAGAACTAGGAGATCATTATACACTTCAACAATGATACTGTATGAGGACATATTCTGATGGAAGTGGATATCCTCAACATAGAGAAGGGGTCTTTGTTTTTGCTTTTGGTTGAGTTGAGATAATGATGGCTATCCCTGTTTTTTTTTTTTTTGTTTTTGTTTTTTTTTGTTTGTTTGGTTTTTTTTTTTTTTTTTTACTTCATCTAAAGTATAATAGATTCTGCTCCATCTTTTTACATTTACTCTGTATGTATCTCCCTGTGTTAAATGTGTTTCCTGTAAACAGCATATTGTAGGATTCTGACTTTTGATCCAGTCTGCTATCTGTCTTTGCTTTATGGGAGTGTTAATCCCATTCACATATATGGTTAAAGTTACTAATTCTGTACTTTGTACCATCTTATAATCCCCAGATTATGCTTTTCTTTTTCTTTCTCTCCCTTATCCCCTTCTCCAGTATTAACCTTATTGGCTCCACTTGCGTCATCCAGCTCTCCCTCTTTAGCATCCCTCCCACCTCCATTAGAATGCCTTCCCCTTTCTTGTACCCTTTCCTTGTTACTCTTTCCCTTTTCCCTTTTTCTCTCCCCCTTTTTAATGAGGTAAGAGAAGATTCTCTGTTAAAAAAACAAAAACAAAATATGTCAATTATTTTCTCTTTGAGCCTACACTGATGAGAGTAAGATTCATACAATTTCTTTCCCCCTCTCCAAATTTCCTCAGATATGATAGGTTTTCTTTGCGTCTTCATGGGATGTAGTTTCCCTCTTTGTATCTCCCCTTTTCACTTTTTCTGACCCTATTCCCTTTCCATTTCTATTTCTCTTTTTTTATGTTATATCAATGAAATCAAATTATATTTGTGGTCTTTCTGTATATCCACAACAGAAATACAGCTCTCAAGAGTTCCTTTTACCTTTTTTCTGCTTCCCTTGAGTCCTGTCATTGGAGATCAAATTTTCTGTTTAGATGTGTTTTTTTCTTTTTTTTTTATTTATAATATTATCCATTGTATTCATTTTTCCAAATTATCCCCCCCTCTTTGCACTCCCTCCCCCCGATGACAGGTAATCCCAAACATTTTACATGTGTTACAATATAACATAGATAAAATATATGTGTGTAGGTACCATTTTCTTGTTGCACATTAAGTATTAGATTCCAAAGGTATAAGTAACCTGGGTAGATAAACAGTAGTGCTAACAATTTACATTCACTTCCCAGTGTTTCTTCTCTGGGTGTAGTTATTTCTGTCCATCATTGAACAACTGGAAGTGAGTTGGATCTTCTTTATGTTGAAGATATCCACTTCCATCAGAATACCTCTTCATACAGCACTGAAGTGTACAGCGATCTTCTGGTTCTGCTCATTTCACTCAGCATCAGTTGATGTAAGTCTCTCCAAGCCTCTCTGTATTCCTCCTGCTGGTCATTTCTTACAGAGCAATAATATTCCATAACCTTCATATAACATAATTTACTCAACCATTCTCCAACTGCTGGACATCCATTCAACTTCCAGTTTCTAGCTACAACAAAAAGAGCTGCCACAAACATTCTGGCACATACTCATCCCTTTTTGCTCTTTAGTATTTCCTTGGGATATAATCCCAATAGCAGCAATGCTGGGTGAAAGGGTATGCACAGCCCAATAACTTTTTGGGCATAGTTCCAAATTGCTCTCCAGAATGGCTGGATTCTTTCACAACTCCACCAACAATATATCAGTGTCCCAGTTTTCCCACAACCCCTCCAACATTCGTCATTATTTGTTCCTGTCATCTTAGCCAATCTGACAGGTGTGTAGTGGTATCTCAGAGTTGTCTTAATTTGCATTTCTCTGATCAGTAGTACTTTGGAACACTCTTTCATATGAGTGGAAATAGTTTCAATTTCATCATCTGAGAATTGTCTGTTCATATCCCTTGACCATTTATTAATTGGAGAATGGTTTGATTTCTTATAAATTAGGGTCAGTTCTCTATATATTTTGGAAATGAGACCTTTGTCAGAACCTTTACTTTTAAAAATATTTTCCCAATTTGTTACTTCCCTTCTAATCTTGTTTACATTAGTATTGTTTGTACAGAAAGTTTTTAGTTTGATGTAATCAAAATCTTCCATTTTGTGATCAATAATGATCTCTAGTTCTCCTCTGGTCATAAATTCCTTCCTCCTCCACAGGTCTGAGAGGTAGACTATTTTCTGTTTCTCTAATCTATTTATTATCTCATTCTTTATGCCTAAATCATGGACCCATTTTGATCTTATCTTGGTATATGGTGTTAAGTGTGGGTCCATACCTAATTTCTGGCATACTAATTTCCAGTTTTCCCAACAGTTTTTTTCCAAATAATGAATTTTTATCCCTAATGTTGGTATCTTTGGGTTTTTCAAAGATTAGATTGCTATAGATGTACCCTTTTTTGTCCTTTGTATCTAATCTGTTCCACTGATCTACCGGTCTATTTCTTAGCCAATACCAAATGGTTTTGGTGACTGCTGCTATATAATATAGCTTTAGATCAGGGACACTTAGACCACATTCCTCTGACTTTTTTATCATTAGTTCCCTTGCAATTCTTGACCTTTTGTTCTTCCATTTGAATTTTGTTGTTATTTTTTTCTAGGTCATTAAAATAGTTTCTTGGGAGTCTGCTTGGTATAGCAGTAACTAAATAGATTAGTTTCCCTCCAGGCAATTGTATTTTTAAGGAATTATGTTCAGTGAATTTTTGTGTATGTTTTTTGGGTTAGCAGATTTTGCTTTTTAAGGCATCCTTCTCTTCATTGACTTCTTGTGTTTAATCTATCCTGTTTTACAATTTCCACTTTCTTCTGTTGTTATGCCTACTTTAACAAACTGTTGACTCTTTTCTAATACAATTTTCTTTTTTTCCTTCTTTTTTAACATTTTAAAAATCTTTTTATTTACAAAACATATGCAAAACCTTCAGTTCCAAATTTTCCCTTCCTTCTCCTCACCTCCTATCCTAGATGGCAGGTAGTCCAATACATGTTAAATATGTTAAAGTATATATTAAATCCAATATATGTATACCTATTTATGTAGTTATCTTATTGCAAAAGAAAAATTCTATAAAGAAGAAAAAAAAGCTTAAAGAAAACTAAATTCAAGCAAACAACAACAGAAAGAGTGAAAATCCTATGTTGTGGTCCACAGTCAGTTCCCACAGTCCTCTCTCTGAGTGTAGATGGCTCTCTTCATCAGTTAATAATTGGAACTGTTCTGAACCATCTCATTGTTTAAAAGAGCCATGTGCATCAGAATTGATCATCTTTTAGTCTTGTTGTTGCCATGTATGATGACCTCTTGTTTCTGCTCATTTCATTTAGCATCAGTTCATCCTCGTCTAGCCAAATCTCTCTGAAATCACCCTGCTGGTCCTTTCTTACAGAACAAGAATATTCCATAACATTCATAAACCATAATCTGTTCAGCAATTCTCCATCCATTCATTTTCAAATTCCTTGATACTACAAAAAGGGCTGCCATTTTTGCACACTAACATAATTTTTCTGCATCGCTCTCCTTTATTTTCGCATTTTTCTTCTGTCTCTGATAACTTGATCTTTAAAATCCTTTTTCAGCTTTTCCATGGTTGGAGAGCAATTCACATTTTTCTTTAAGGTTTTAGATGCAGGAATTTCGATTTTTGTGTCTTTTTTTTTTCTAAATGTGTGCTTTGATCTCCCTTGTCACTATAGTAACTTTCTCTGGTCAGAATTTTTCCCCTTTGCTTGATCATTTCTAACCTATTTCTTGATTTTTTACTCTATGCTAAATTGAGCCTTTGCTTTCCAAGTGAAGGGGATGTGGTTCCAAGCTTCACACATTTTTTGGCTCTGTTTTTAGAGATAATTCTAGACATGTGTAAGTTTTTGGCTTTTCCAAAGTGGCATGATCTAGGGTGATCTGCCTTTATTATTTTCCCTCTTTTTATATGGTTTGTGAGCAACCAGAAGCACTTTTTCAACCATGGAACTATGACCACAGTCCCTTATTTCCTGACACACTAATCTTTCCTGTGCTAGTACTCCTCCTTGCCCTGTTGCTACAACCTAGGACTGTGACCCAGTAGAGCCAAGGCAATAGAGACCTGTTCCTTGTGTCCACAAAGGAACCCCTGTACATCTTCTGACATATTGTCTGATCAATATTTTTTGTAAGTTGAGAAGTCTAGAAATTGCTGCTTCTGCTGCTGACTCAGTTGCTCAGAAGCGTGCTCCTGATTTGTTGGGATTGGTCTGTGCTAGCAGGCCTGTGATACTCTGAATTTTTTTTCCTGCCAATCTTCTAAGTTTTTTGGGCTGGAAATTCTTTCACTCTGTCAGTTCTACCACTCCAGAATTTGGTTAGAATCATTATTTAATGGAATTAGGAATGATGTGAGGAAGAGTTCATGAGTCCCTGCCTTCACTCTGCCATCTTAGTTCCACTTTATACTTGGTTTTTTATAAGTTTCTTAAAACCTCCACAGAATTCTTAGCTCACAATAGATCTTTTAAAATATTTCTATTAATGTTACCCCTTCTCAACTGGAAGTCAACACTTTTTTGTCTATGATTATCATTATTCTATGATTCATACTCTTGTATAAAGATAGATACACAGAAACATGAATACACACAAATGGGCACAAATACATGTTTACATGTACCCACACACACCATCTATGTGGCATATAATATTACATTCTATGATTTATATTTATACACGAAATACCATACACAAACATACACATATTAAGTCAGGGTACTTATGTGTTTTATGGCATTTATAAAAAGCCTCAACATATGGATTTTTAAAAAATATCTATCTTGCTAAGAATTCTAATCCTGGCCAAAATTACTCTTGCCCTTATAGTTTTAAAATAGTTTTTATCTCTGAGATTGTAAATTCACTCCTTGCACCCAACCATGACATCAAAATTTACACTTAGCATAAAGTCCCTTCTTTAGATTGCTTTGCTTGACTAATCCAGTCCAATTATAATTGTCCTTTTTAATTCTCTTATAATAACCACTTAAATTAAAGGTCTTTTCTTATTTTTCTTCTGTATTTATCTTCCCTAGTTTAGTAATGGTTGTAAACTCATTGCTTTATAAATACCTGTTTGTTGGCTGTTTTAAATTTTTGATCCCTCTGTCAATGATCAGTAGTTTCACTTATTTGATAATTCCATTAATACATGTCAAAAACCTTGCAAAAATCTTCAGGAATTTCCTGAGATTTAGAGAAGCTAAAGGTCTCATCCATCACTAAACAAATATCAAAGGTTCCAGACAAGATTTGAAACAGGCTATTCCTGAGTCCAAACTATGACTTAATTTGTTATACAATGCTACAGGTCTTATTTCTAATTATATTATATATAATTATATAACACTTTTTATTAGGTTCTTACTAAGTACTAGTGAGATAATGAGATATTAGGTTCTTATTAAGTGCTAAGTCTGTATTTAACAATCTCTAGTTCTGGCCTTTAAGGGGAGTTTTACCCCTTTGAACTTCTGGGGAGGAGCTTGCATGTTTAAGAGGAGCAAGTTCATTGGTAGAAGTAACTTTCCCACAAGCCTTTGCATTCTCACATGCCCATTCTCTGGGAGGATAAAAGAAGCAACATTGAGCAAGGGAGAGGAGTCTCTAATCTAGGTCAGAGTTGGTGGCTCTCTACAGGAAGAAGAATCTGGCCAAGAGATTGAGTTGAGACAGCAGATCTCCTCCCAGAGAGCAATCGGCAGTTTCTGGAGACAAGAGAACATAACAGCTTATAATATTAGTTCTATCTGTCTTGTAGAATACATAATATCTACTTTTGTGCTTGATATTTCCATTTCCTATACTCAAAATGTGACACATGAAATGAATGGGAAGGTAATGTATAATCGAATTTTATAGTTATATGCCATAGTAATGTGTTATAGTTATTAGAGACGATACATAAAGAATGATTGATTCTACTAGTCTCAATGATACTTGTATATAGGACTGGTAAGATAAAATTTTAGAGTTTGCATAGACCAAAGAAATATTTATTTGAATCCCTTTGTCTTAAAGATCAGAAAACTAATTTTTCAATTTGGCTAAGGTCACCAATAGGGTTAGAATCTAGATAAACCAACACTATCTGATCTAGAATTTCTCTTCAATATGTGTATGAAGAATTACTGTGCTATAATATTAATATGAATAGAAAAATGATAACGACCATCGGAAAATTAAAAGAATGTATAATATTATCAGTTATTTCCTAGGTGGAAGTGGAAGATCATAATCATTCTAAGACTTATTAAATGAATCCTATGGTATAATCTATTTATTAATATACACCCAGTACACACACACACATAAACACATATGTAGCTAAGTACACAGTGCATAGAAGGCCTGGCCTACAGTCAGTAAGACTCACCTATGTTCAAATTCAGCCTTAGGTACTTACTAGATATGTGACCCTGGACAATTCACTTAACTCTTGTTTGTTTTAGTTTCTCATCTAGAAAGGAAGCCAGAGGAGGAATGGCAAACTAGTCTAGTATTTTTGGCAAGAAAATCTAAAATAGGGTAACAGAGATTTGGACAAATTAAAAATGACTAAACAACAACTACACATGTGAATACACATGTACATACACATTGTACACACATGCAGGTATATGTGTACATATGTATGCATGTATTATAAGCACATGTATGTGTATTGTTGTATTGTGCTCTATGTGCATGTATATGTTGTTTTATGTTTGCTTGTATATGAGTCCATGGAAGTATATTATGTTCATGTATTCATGTGTGTGAAAGCATGTATGCATATTTGTTCATGCATTTGTATATGTATGAATGTGCAAACACATGCACACATATATAGGCATTAATATGTCATGCATATCTCACCTACAAGTGTATCACCACACTATGTTGTCTGTACAGATTGCAATGTTAAAGGATGAATAAGATTATTAGTTTCATGAGAAATATGGATGATATTTATTCCAACACTGTGAAACTCAATTTCCATATATCATCATAAATAATTGAATGTTATTTGAGGCACATATATTCAACATAAGCCCCATAAAATATAATTACTCATTCTTCAAATTTCAATATATTATATGTGATGTTTATGGAATTAGGTAAGAAACAAGTTTTAACATTTTTCTCCTAAATGTTAGCATTAAATTATTTATATATGTGTCTACATACATAGATAAGTATGAATAGAAACAAACATTTGGAGACAGAGAGAAATAAAGCATAGAGTCTAGCTTTTTTATAGGATATTTGCAAAACCTTAATACTTTTGAAAGAGAATATCACTAAATTTAAATAAATGCAAAAGTAAATAAAGTAGGGCACAAATGTGTGTTGCCGAAATTGCTGAAAATGTTAAATATTTCATCATATGTAATATATATCACTATTGTTAGATGATAGGGGTATTGAATGTAAATAAACACTTAATGAAAGCAACAAAAAATTAAAATGTATCTATTCAAATCACAGTAATTTTAAAACTTGAGTATATATTAAATAAGACCTTTGTTCCAGATGAAATTAAAGAATGAAGTAATTACAAGATTTTCTTTTTCTAAATGAACAGTTAAGAAATTTACAACTTGAGTCAATAATCTCTCAATGATACAAACAAGCTAGCAATAGGGTTTAGTTTTATAATATAGTCTGAACAACAGCAATTTTATAGAAGAACTTATACACTAGAGGACTGCTGTTAAAGTGATACCACACCCATGATACCAAAGGAGAAATATCTCCTAAGTCAATATAAAAGTGTTTTGATATATATTTTTAATATTCTTTTTTATTGAAGTGAGAGACAGGATAAATAAGAAAGTAACTTACAGTTTTCTTGGCATAATCTATCCCCTGATTATTTGGTGTGTTGACAGCCTTATTCTTCTAGGGATTTCCTGTGCAATAATTTTAGTTTCTGTAACTATATTTATGGAATATTTATTCTTGAAATTTGGGGAATGGCAAACAAATTAATTTTGAAATAATAGCTATACAGATATGCTTTCATAAAATCCATTTAAAAATCTGATTAACTTATATAATAACAATATAACTTTCAAACAAACTGTCATCATTCAAGGCCTTTTATTTCCTGTGCAATAATTATTTAAACCTAACTACAAAAAAGCATGTATAAAAATAGAGTTTATATAGCAGGTAGAAGGAAACCAACAGACAACCATGTTGTTACATAACATATTATGCTGTTATTTTAGTATCTGTGACTATGTTTATGGAATATTTATTCTTGAAATATGGGGAGTGGAAAAGAAATTAATTTTGAAATAATAGCTATGCAGATACATTTTTGTAAAATCCATTTGAAAATCTGATTAACTTCTATAATAATAAAACAACTTTCAAATAAACTGTCATCATTCAAGGCATTTTATTAAACACACTTTGCCAAATTAGAATCAAAAACCTCTCACAAATTTCAAATAACATTTCCAAAAAACATAGCCAATTGTAATGATGTTCCTTTTCGTGTTTAATAATTCATTTTTATTCAGTTGGTTTATTTTATTTCCCTTCATGCATTAGCCTTTTCTCTGTTTTATGATCATACAGTTGATGCATCTATTAACATTGATTAAGCATATACTATTAGTTTTTATAAAATAATGTATTCATATATAATGGTTCTTATATTTTGTTGAATTTGGAGTTGTTTTAAAAGAGTATACACACATCCTAAAATAATAAAATAAAATATATGAAGTGGAATGTAGTTGTTTTGATTGTTATAAACTAATATGGCATGAATTGGTATCTTAGCTATTTCCTATTTCATAATACTTTTGGTCCTTTAAAAACAAAAATATTTATTCATAACTTTATCATTATCCCAATATTATTAAAATAATGTGATATGAATAATTCCTCCTGTTTTAAATATAGATAGATATATATTTTATAGGTATATATGATCAATTCCATTGTCTTAAGTTACTATTTTCCATTTGGCTTAATTCTTTTTAAAAATTCTTTTTAAGTAATTAAAGATCACGAATTGATTTGATTGTAGTATATTTTTAAAAAAATTTTAGTTTATTCCCTATTAAGCAAATCAACAAAGAAGACCATTGATTCTAGTCACAATAATATCAAGCTATTTTTTTATTAATTTTATAATTATAATTTTTGACAGTATATATATATGAGTAATTTTTTTATAACATTATCCCTTGTATTCTTTTTTTCCAAATTTTCCCCCCTCTCCCTCTACTCCCTCCCCTAGATGACAGGCAATCTCATACATTTTACACGTGTTACAGTATAACCTAGTTATAATGTATGTATGTAAATCCACTTTTCTTGTTGCACTTTAAGTATTGGATTCCAAAGGTATAAGTAACTTGGGTAGATAGACAGTAGTCCTAATATTTTACATTCAATTCCCAGTGTTCCTTCTCTGGGTGTAGTTGTTTCTGTCCACCATTGATCAGCTGGAAGTGAGTTGGATCTTCTTTATGTGGAAGATATCCACTTCCATCAGAATACATCTTTATACAGTATTGTTGTTGAAGTGTATAGTGATCTTCTGGTTCTGCTTATTTCACACTCAGCATCAGTTCATGCAAGTCTCTCCAAACCTTTCTGAATTCATCCTGCTGGTCATTTCTTACAGAGAAATAATATTCCATAACATTCAAATACCATAATTTACCCAACTATTCTCCAACTGATGGACATCCATTCACCTTCCAGTTTCTAGCCACTACAAAAAGAGCTGCTACAAACATTTTGGCACACACAGGTCCCTTTTCCCTCTTCAGTACTTCTTTGGGATAAAAGCCCATTAGTAGCACTGCTGGATCAAAGGGTATGCACATTTGATAACTTTTTGGGCATAGTTCCAGAATGCTCTCCAGAATGGCAGGATTCTTCCACAACTCCACCAACAATGTATCAGTGCCCCAGTTTTCCCACATCCCCTCCAACATTCATCATTATGTTTTCCTGTCATCTTAGCCAATCTGACAGGTATGTAGTGATAAGTCAGAGTTGTCTTAATTTGCATTTCTCTGATAATGGTGATTTGGAACACTCTTGCATAAGAGTGGATATAGTTTCAATTTCATTATCTGAGAATTGTTTGTTCATATCCTTTGACCATTTATCAATTGGAGAATGGTTTGATTTCTTATAAATTAGGATCAATTCTCTATCTATTTTGTAAATGAGACCTTTATCAGAAGCTTGAATTGTAAAAATATTTTCCCAATTCATTACTTCCCTTCTAATCTTGTTTGCATTAGTATTTTTTGTACAGAAACTTTTTAATTTGATGTAATCAAAATCTTCTATTTTGTGATCAATAATGATCTCTAGTTCTCCTGTGGTCATAAATTCCTTCCTCTTCCACAGGTAGGAGAGGTAGACTATCCTTTGTTCCTCTAATCTATTTATGATCTCATTCTTTATGCCTAAATCATGGACCTATTTTGATCTTATCTAGGTATATGGTGTTATGTGTGGGTCCATATCTAATTTCTGGCATACTAATTTCCAGTTTTCCCAACAGTTTTTTTTTCAAATAATGAATTTTTATCCCTAATATTGGCATCTTTAGGTTTATCAAACACTAGATTGCTATAGATGTACCCTTTTTTGTCCTTTGTACCTAATCTGTTCCACAGATTGACCGATCTATTTCTTAGCCAATATCAAATGGTTTTTGTGACTGCTGCTTTATAATTCTAGATTTTTTTTTATTAATTCCCTTGAAATTATTGAGCATTTATTCTTCCATATGAGCTTTGTTGTTATATTTTCTAGGTCATTAAAATAGCTCCTTGGGAGTCTGATTGGTATAGCAATAAATAAATAGATTAGCTTGGGGAGTATTGTCATCTTTATTATATTCTCTTGGCCTATCCACAAGCACTGGATTTCTTTCCAATTATTTAAATCTGACTTTATTTTTTTGGCAAGTGCCTTGTAATTTTGCTCATATTATTCCTGTCTTTTCTTTGCTAGATGATTCCCAAATATTTTATGCTCTCCATATTTGTTTGGAATGGAATTTCTCTTTGTATCTCTTGCGGTTGCCATTTATTGGTGATGTATAAAAATCCTAAGGAATTATGTGGATTTATTTTGTGTCCAGCAACTTTGCTAAAGTTGTGAATTATTTCTAATAACTTTTTATTAGAATCTCTGGGGTTTTCTAAGTATACCATCATATCATCTGCAAAGAGTGACAGTTTGATTTCCTCATTACCTACTATTATTCCTTTAATCTCTTTTTTGACTCTTATTGCCGAGGCTAGCATTTCTAATACAATATTGAATAGTAATGGTGATAGTGGACAAACTTGTTTCACTCCTGATATTACTGGGAAAGGTTCCAGTTTATCTCCATTGCATGCTATGCTTGCTGACGGTCTTAAATATATGCTCCTGACTATTCTAAGAAATACTCCATTTATTCCTATACTCTCAAGCATTTTTAGTAAGAATGCATGTTGGATTTTATCAAATGCTTTTTCTGCATCTATTGAGATAATCATATGTTTTTTATTAATTTGATTATTAATATGGTCAATTATACTAATAGTTTTCCTAATATTAAACCAGCCCTGCATTCTTGGTATAAATCCTACTTGATCATAGTGTATTATTCTGGGGATGATTTTCTGAAGTCATTTTGCTAATATCTTATTTAAGATTTTAGCATCAATATTCATTAACAAAATTGGTCTAGAGTTTTCTTTTTCAGTTTTCAATCGACCTGGTTTAGGTATCAGTACCATGTCTGTGTCATAAAAGGAGTTTGGCAGGACTCCTTCATCCCTTATTTTTTCAAATAGTTTACATAACTTTGGGGCTAGTTGTTCTTTAAATGTTTGGGAGAATTCACATGTAAATCCATCTGGTCCTGGGGATTTTTTCCTGGGGAGTTGATTAATAGCTTGTTCTATTTCTTTTTCTGAAATGGGACTATATAAGCAATTTATCTCCTCCTCTGTTAATCTAGGAAGCCTATATTTTTGGCAGAAGTCACCCATTTCACTTAAGTTATCAAATTTATTGGCATAAAGTTGGGCAAAGTAACTCATTATTTCTCTAATTTCCTCTTCATTGGTGGAAAGATCCCCCTTTTTATTTGTAAGACTAACAATTTGGTTTTCCTCTTTCCTTTTTCTGATCAGATTTATCAAAGGTTTATCTATTTTATTGACTTTTTCATAAAACCAACTCTTGATTTTATTTATTAATTCAATAGTTTTTTTTTTTTTTTTTTTTTTTTTTTTTACTTTCAATATTATTGATTTCTCCTTTTAATTTTAGTATTTCAAGTTTAGTTTTTGGTTGGGGGGTTTTAATTTGGTCTTTTTCTAGCTTTTTATGTTGCAGGCCCAATTCATTAATCTTCTCTTTCTCTATTTTCTTCAAATAAGCCTCTAAAGATATTAAATATCCCCTTATTACCGCTATAGCTGCAGCCTACAAATTTTGGCATGATGTCTCATCATTGTCATTATATTGGGTGAAATTATTAATTGTTTCTATGATTTGCTGTTTTACCCCGTCATTCTTTAAGATGAGATTATTCGGTTTCCAATTACTCTTTGGTCTTTTTACCCCTAACTTCTTATTGAATGTAGTTTTTATTGAATTGTGGTCTGAGAAGAAAGCATTTACTATTTCTGCCTTCTTGCATTTAATTTTGAGATCTTTATATCCTAACATATGGTAAATTTTTGTATAGTTTCCATGAACTGCTGAGAAGAAAGTATATTCCTTTCTATCACCATTCAGTTTTCTCCAAAGGTCTATCATACCTAGTTTTTCTAATGTTTTTATTTACCTTTTTAATTTCTTTGTTATTTGTTTTGTGGTTTGATTTGTCTAATTCTGAGAATGCAAGGTGGAGATTTCCCACTATTATAGTTTTGCTGTCTATTTCTTCTTGCAACTCTCTTAACATTTCCTTTAGGATGTTAGATGCTATCCCACTTGGTTCATATATGTTTAGTATTGATATGGCTTCATTGTCTATGCTACCTTTTAGCAGGATATATTTTCCTTCCTTAACTCTTTTAATTAGATCAATTTCTGCTTTTGTTTGATCTGAGATAAGGATGGCAACCCCTGCTTTTTTTTGGCTTAACCTGAAGCATAAAAGATTCTGCTCCAACCTTTTTCCTTAACTCTGTATGTATCTCCCTGCTTTAAGTGTGTTTCCTGTAAACAATATATTGTAGGGTTCTGACTTTTGATCCAGTCTGCTATCTGCCATGTTGTGAATTATTTCTAATAACTTTTTATTATTTTTATTAGAATCTCTGGGGTTTTCTAGGAATACCATCATATAATCTGCAAAGAGTGACAGTTTGATTTCCTCATTACCTACTCTCCTTCCTTTAATCTCTTTCGCGACTCTAATTTCCAAGACTAGCATTTCTAATACAATATTGAATAGTAAGTGTGTTTCCTGTAAACAACATATTGTAGGGTCATGACTTTTGATCCAGTCTGCTACCTGCCATGTTTAATGGGAGAGTTCAATCCATTTACATTTACAGTTAAAATTACTAATTCTGTATTTCCTGCCATCATATTATCCCTGGATTATGCATTTTTTTTAATTCCTTGACCCCCCTGAACCCTTTCCCCAATATTTAATTTATAGACCTCACTTGTGATGCATAGCCCTCCCTTTTTAGTATTTTCCCCCCTCTTTTTAAGTCCCTTCCCTTTTCTTGTACCCTTCCCTTATTCCCCTTTTCCTTTTCCCTTTTCCTCTCCCCCCTTTTAATGAGGTGAGAGAGGATTCTCTCAAAAACAAATATGTCAATTATTTACTCATTGAGCCTACTCTGATGAGAGTAAGATTCACACAATGTTTCTCCCCTTCTCTAATTGACCTCATATGTGGTAGATTTTCTATGCCTATTCCTGGGATGTAGTTGACCTCTTTTTTATCTCTGCTTCCCCTTTTTCTGATACTATCCCCTTCTCTTTACTATTTCCCTTTTTTATTTTTTTTTATTTTATTTTTTATATTATATCAGTAAAATCAAATTATCCATGTGGACTTTCTATATATCCACAAGAGAGATACAGTTCTCAAGAGTTCTTTTTACCTTTTTCTGCTTCTCTTCAGGCTTGTGCATGTAGATCAATTTTTTTTTTTGTTTGTTTGTTTTAGTCTGTTTTTTTCTTAGAAATAAATGGAATTCCTCTGTTTCATTGAATGACCATCTTCTTCCATGAGAAGAAAATGCTAAACTTAACTGGGTAAGTTTTATTCTTGGTTGCAATTGTTGTTCTTTTGCCTTTCAGAATATCAGGTTCCAGGCCCTTCAATCATTCAATGTGGAGGCAGTCAGATCTTGTGTGACCCTTATTGTGGCACCTTGATATTTGAATTGTTTTTTTTTTTCCCTAGCTGCTTGCAATATTTTTTTCTTTAGTATGGTAGTTCTGCAGCTTAGCCACAATGTTCAGCAGAGTTCTTTTTTAGGGTCTTTTTCAGAAGTTATTCAATGAATTCTTTCAACGCCTCTTTTCCTTTATGTTTCTATTATCTCTGGATAGTTCTCTTTGATGATTTCCTGCAAAATAGAATCTAAGATCTTTTTTTATAATAGTTTTTGCGATGTCCAATGATCTTCAGATTATCTCTCCTAGATCTATTTTCTATGTGTATAGATTTTTCCCAGTAATAATTTGATGTTATTCTCCAGGTTTTCATTTTTTTTTCTTTGTTTGTTTTGTTTGACTGATTCTTGGTTTCTCAATGAAGCATTCATTTCTATTTGTTCAGTCCTGATTTTTAATGAGTTATTTTCTTCATTCACATTTTTTAGTTCTTTTTGTATATGCCCAATTGAGTTTTTTAATGAATTATGTTGCTATGTTGAATTTTTTTTTCCTTTTCATTAATTTTTTTTAGTGAGTTATTTTCTTTTTCCAATTTAGAAATCATATGTAATGGGGAAAAATTGTAACTCTTTCTTGACTCTTATTGCTGAGGCTAGTGTTTCTAATACAATATTTCATAATAATGATGATAGTGGGCAACCTTGTTTCACTCCTGATCTTACTGGGAAAGGTTAACTTTCTTGAGAATATTTTATCTTTTCCAATTCAGAAATCCTACTTTCCTGTGATTTTTTTAACCTTTTCTAATTCACAAATTTTGTTTCCCTGCACCTCCTGTGAATTTATTTTGTCCAACTCAAATTTCAGGACATTGTTTGTTAGGATTACCAGGTGAGAATTCAGGTTGTCTGGACAATGACAAGGTGAAAACTCAGATTGACTTCACAGTTAGTTCTCTGGTTTAGACCTTTGGTTTCCCGGAAGCTGCCCGGAGGGTCATGGGAATAACGCCAACGGATCACTAGTCTGCATCATTTATGGTCGGAACGAACTATGAGAGTATCTGATTATCTTCATACCTCTGATTTTTGTCCTTGATTAATGAAAACATTCTTGGCAAATGCTTTTGCTCTGGTCAGTCTTATGCTGGTCCAAGAATTTCACCTTTAGAGGCACAATAGGAATGCCCGGGCTGTCCTTCTTAATCATGGCCCCAGTTCTGAAAACCAATAAAATAGGTCCTATTCCATTATTCCTTGCTGGGGTATCCAGGAGACTTGGGCCTGCTTTGAACACTCTAATTTTTTCAAAGTAAACCCTTCGGGCCGGTGGGACACTCAGCTAAGAGCATCGAGGGGGCGCCAAAAGGCAGGGGCTAGGACAGGTGGTGGCTTGCCTTGAGGCGGAGTGCCAGCTGGATCCCAAGATCCAACTATGAGCTTTTTACCTGAAGCAACTTTAATATACGCTATTGGAGCTGGAATTACCACTCCAATGGATCCTTGTTAAAGGATTTAAAGTGTACTCATTCCCATTACAGGGCCTAGAAAGAGTCCTGTATTGTTATTTTTCGTCATTACCTCCCTGGGTCAGGAGTGGGTAATTTGTGCACCTGCTGCCTTCCTTGGATGTCATGATAGCCATTTCTCAGGCTCCCTCTCCGGAATCAAACCCTGATTCCCCATCACCCATGGTCACCATGGTAGGCACATCATCAAAAATTGATAGGGCAGATGTTCATATGGGTCATTGCTGCCATGGGGGCATGCAATCAGCCCAAGGTTATCTAGAGTTACCAAAGTGGCCGGGGTACCCCTGCCCCTGGTTGGGGGGTTGGGGGAAAGCCGCCGGGTTGATTTTTGTAGGAGCCCCTGACTCGCGTGTGTGTTAGACTCCTTAGTCCATGTTTAATTCTTATAAATTTGAGTCAATACTTTATATGTTATAGAAATGAAGCCATTGATAGAACCTTTACTGTAGAAATATTTTCCCAATTTATTGCTTCTCTTGTAATCTTGTCTGCACGTTTTGTTTTGTTTGTACAAAACTTTTTAACCTAATATAATCAAAATTATCTTTGTTGTTGTTGTTGTTGTTCAGTAATGATTTCCAGTTCTTTGGCCATAAATTATTTCCTTCTCTGCAGATCTAAGAAGTAAATTATACATTGTTCTTCTAATTTACTTATACGATTGTTCTTTATGTCTAAATTATGGACCCATTTCGAATTTATCTTTGTATAGGGAATTAGGTGTGGGTCAGTGCAATCAAGGCAAAGCAGTCAGCCTATGGCAGAGTCATTTCCATTGCCACAAAGGCTACCCCTGTCCCTGGTCGACACAAGACACCAGACTTTCCTCTTTCCCTGCCTACTGCTGGTCTATTCCCACCCCTCAGGACAAACCTGCTTTGGAGATCTTCCAGATTATCTTGGGCTGGTAAATTGTTGTACCTTTAATCTTCATGAATTTCACTAGTCAAGTGCTATTTTTGAGACTGAATTCAAAGATTGGTATTGAGGGCATGAGAGGAGCTTAATGTGCAACAAGAAAATCGTATTTAAACACATATATTGTATCTAGGTTATATTGTAACACATGTAAAATGTATGGGATTACCTGCCATCGGGGGGAGGGAGTGGAAGGAGGGAGGGGATAATTTGGAAAAATGAATAAAAAAAAATTATTTCTAATAACTTTTTAGTAGAATCTCTGGGGTTCTCTAAGTACACCTGCTGAAAGGGACCCTAAAATCAAAACACCAAGAAATATAGTGGCCAAGTTCAAGAACCATCAGACAAAGGAAAAAATATTGTAAGCTGCTAGAAAAAATCAATTCAGATGTGGAGGAGACACAATAAGGATAACCCAGGATCTAGCAGCGTCTACATTAAAAGAAAGAAGGGCCTGGAATATGATATTTCAAAAGGCTAAGGAACTTGGTATGCAGCCAAGAATAACTTACCCAGCAAGAATGAGCATCATTTTCCAGGGAAGAAGATGGACATTTAACGAAATAAATGAATTCCATTGATGAATTGATGAAAAAACCAGATCTACACAAAATGTTTGATCTTCAAATACAGAATTCAAGAGATTTCTAAAAAGGTAAAAAGAAATCTTGAGAACTATACTTCTGCCAAAAAAATATGTAAAGAACATATGCAAAATTTGTCTTAGAAACTAGAGATGGAAAGGAAATTATATCATAAAAAAGTGTTAAATGGTGGTACTATATCTCATGAAGAGGCAAAGGTAACCTATTATATCTGAGAGAAAGAAAGGAGGGAGATGAACATAGTGTGTATCAATAGACATATTCGATTTATGGTGAAACTTCTTCCACTTCATTGAAAAGTGAAAGGGAAGGAGTAAGCTAAGGGGAAGGGAATACAGAAATTGTGAGGAAAAGGGCAAAAAAAGGGAGGAACTTTAAGGTGGGGGAGGGATCCTAAAAAGGGAGGGCTGTGAAAAGCAAGTGGTGTTCACAAGTTTAATACTGGGTAAGGGGGTAAGAGGGAAGGAAAGGGGAAAAGCATAAACTGGGGTTAATAGGATGGCAAGCAATATAGAATTAGTCATTCTAACCATAAATGTGAATTGTTCAAACTGCCTCATAAAGAGGAAGCAATTAGCAGAGTGGATTAAAAGTCAGAATCCTACTATATGTTGTTTACAGGAAACACACCTGAAACAGGGTGATACATTCAAACTACAAGTAAAAGGGTGGAGCAGAATCTATTATGCTTCAGGCAAAACCAAAAAAGCTGGAGTAGCCATCCTCATCTCAGATCAAGCAAAAACAAAAATTGATCTAATTAAAAGAGATAAGGAAGGGCATTATATCCTGCTAAAGAGTAGCATTAATTCATGCAGTATCAATATTAAAGATATATGCACCAAGTGGTGCAGCATCTAAATTCTTTTTTTTTTTTTTTATTCATTATCCCCTCCCTCCCTCCACTCCCTCCCCCGATTACAGGTAATCCCATACATTTTACATGTGTTACAATATAACCTACATACAATATATGTGTGTAAATACCATTTTCTTGTTGCACATTAATTATTAGCTTCTGGAGGTATAAGTAACCTGGGTAGATAGACAGTAGTGCTAAAAATTTACATTCACTTCCCAGTGTTCCTTCTCTGGGTGTAGTTATTTCTGTCCATCATTGATCAACTGGAAGTGAGTTGGATCTTCTTTATGTTGAAGATTTCCACTTCCATCAGAATACATCCTCATACATTATTTTTGTTTAAGTATATAGGGATCTTCTGGTTCTGCTCATTTCACTCAGCAACAGTTGATTTAAGTCTCTCCAAGCCTCTCTGTATTCCTCCTGCTGGTCATTTCTTACAGAGCAATAATATTCCATAACCTTCATATACCACAATTTACCCAACCATTCTCCAACTGATGGACATCCATTCAACTTCCATTTTCTAGCTACAACAAAAAGAGCTGCCACAAACATTTTGGCACATACAGGTCCCTTTCCCCTCTTTAGTATTTCTTTGGGATATAATCCCAATAACAGCAATGCTGGTTCAAAGGGTATGCAAAGTTTGATAACTTTTTGGGCATAGTTCCAAATTGCTCTCCAGAATGGCTGGATTCTTTCACAACTCCACCAACAATGCATTAGTGTCCCAGTTTTCCCACATCCCCTACAACATTCATAATAATTTCTTCCTGTCATCTTAGCCAATCTGACAGGTGTGTAGTGGTATCTCAGAGTTGTCTTAATTTGCATTTCTCTGATCAGTAGTGATTTGGAACACTTTTTCATATGAGTGGAAATAGTTTCAATTTCATCATCTGAGAATTGTCTGTTCATATCCCTTGACAATTTATCAATTGGAGAATGGTTTGGTTTCCTATAAATCAGGGAAAGTTCTCTATATATTTTGGAAATGAGACCTTTGTCAGAACCTTTACTTTTAAAAATATTTTCCCAATTCATTTCTTCCCTTCTAATCTTGTTTGCATTAGTATTGTTTGTACAGAAACTTTTTAGTTTGATGTAATCAAAATCTTCTATTTTGTGATCAATAATGATATCTAATTCTCCTCTGGTCATAAATTCCTTCCTCCTCCACAGGTCTGAGAGGTAGACTATTCTCTGTTCCTCTAATCTATTTATGATCTCATTCTTTATGCCTAAATAGTGGACCCATTTTGATCTTATCTTGGTATATGGTGTTAAGTGTGAGTCCATATCTAATTTCTGCCATACTAATTTCCAGTTTTCCCAACAGTTTTTTCCAAATAATGAATTTTTTCCCCTAATGTTGGTATCTTTGGGTTTGTCAAAGATTAGATTGCTATAGATGTACCCTTTTTTGTCTTTTGTATCTAATCTGTTCCACTGATCTACAGGTCTATTTCTTAGCCAGTACCAAATGGTTTTGGTGACTGCTGCTATATAATATAGCTTTAGATCAAGTACACTTAGACCACCTTCCTCTGACTTTTTTTTATTAGTTCCCTTGCAATTCTCGATCTTTTATTCTTCCATTTGAATTTTGTTGTTATTTTTTCTAGGTCATTAAAATAGTTTTTTGGGAATCTGATTGGTATAGCACTAAATAAATAGATTAGGTTGGGGAGTATTGTCATCTTTATAGCATCTAACTTCTTAAAAGAGAAATTAAGAGAGCTGCAAGAAGAAATAGATAGCAAAACTATAATAGTGGGAGATCTCAACCTTGAACTCTCAGAATTAGATAAATCAAACCACGAAATAAATAAGAAAGAAGTCAAAGAGGTAAATAGAATACTAGAAAAGTTTGATATGTTAGATCTTTGGCGAAAGCTAAATGGAGACAGAAAGGAGTATACTTTCTTCTCAGCAGTTCATGGAACCTATACAAAAATTGATCACATACGAGGGCATAAAAACCTCAAAATCAAATGTAGTAAGGCAGGAATAGTAAATGCATCCCTTTCAGACCACAATGCAATCAAAATTACATTTAATAAAAAAGCCAGGGGTAAATAGACCAAAAAATAATTGGAAACTAAATAATCTTATACTAAAGAATCATTGGGTAAAACAGCAAATCATAGACACAATTAATAACTTCACCCAAGAAAATGACAATAATGAGACATCATACTAAAATGTGTGGGATACAGCCAAAGCAGTAATAAGGCAAAGTTTTATATCTCTACAGGCCTACTTCCATAAAATAGAAAAAGAGAGGGCCAAAGCATAGGGCTTACAACTAAAATTGCTAGAAAAGGAACAAATTAAAAACCCCCAGACAAACACCAAACTTGAAATTTAAAAAATTAAAGTGAGATTAATAAAATTGAAAGCAAAAAAAAATTATTGAATTAATTAATAAAACTGAGAGGTGGTTCTATGAAAAAACCAACAAAATAGACAAACCCTTAGTAAACCTGATTAAAAAAATGAAAGAGAAAAAGCAAATTGTTAGTCTTGAAAATGAAAAGGGTGAACTCACCACTAATGAAGAGGAAATTAGAACAATAGTTAGGAGCTACTTTGCTCAACTTTATGCCAATAAATTTGATAACTTAAATGAAATGGAAGAATACCTTCAAAAATATAGCTTGCCCAGATTAACAGAGGAAGAAGTAAGTAGTCTAAATAGTCCCATCTCAGAAAAAGAAATAGACCAAGCTATTAACCAGCTTCCTAAGAAAAAGTCCTCAGGACCAGATGGATTTACATGTGAATTCTACCAAACATTTAAAGAACAACTAACTCCAATGCTATGTAAACTATTTGAAAAAATAGGGATTGAAAGAGTTCTACCAAATTCCTTCTATGACACAGGCATGGTACTGATACCTAAACCAGGTAGATCAAAAACTGAGAAAGAAAACTATACACCAATCTCCCTAATGAATATTGATGCTAAAATCTTAAATAAGATATTAGCAAATAGACTTCAGAAAATCATCCCCAGGATAATATACTATGACTAAGTGGGATTTATACCAGGAATGCAGGGCTGGTTTACTATTAGGAAAACTATTAGTATAATTGACCATATTAATAATCAAATTAATAAAAACATATGATCATCTCAATAGATGCAGAAAAAGCATTTGATAAAATCCAACATCAATTCCTCCTAAAAACACTTGAGAGTATAGGAATAAATGGACTATTCCTTAAAATAATAAGGAGCATATAATTAAAACCTTCAGTAAACATCATATGTAATGGTGATAAACTAGAACCTTTGCCTGTAAGATCAGGAGTGAAACAAGGTTGCCCACTATCACCATTACTATTCAATATAGTACTAGAAACGCTAGCCTCGGCAATAAGAGCCGAGAAAGAGATTCAAGGAATTAGAGTAGGAAATGAGGAAATCAAACTATCACTTTTTGCAGATGACATGATGGTATACTTAGAGAACTCCAAAGACTCTGCTAAAAAGCTATGAGAAATAATTCAGAATTTTAGCAAAGTGGCAGGATACAAAATAAATCCACATAAATCCTCAGCATTTTTATATATCACCAACACAATCCAATGGCAAGAGAGACAAAGAGAAATACCGTTCAAAATAACGGTTGATAGTATAAAATATTTGGGAATATATCTACCAAAGGAGAGTCAGGAATTATATGAGCAAAATTACAAAACACTTGCCACAAAAATAAAGTCAGATTTAAATAATTGGAAAGACATTCAGTGCTCTTGGATAGGCCGAGCGAATATAATTAAGATGACAATACTCCCTAAACTAATCTATTTATTTAGTGCTCTACCAATCAGACTTCCAAGTAACTATTTTAATAACCTAGAAAAAATAACAACAGAATTCATATGGAATAACAAAAGGTCGAGAATTTCAAGGGAAGTAATAAAAAAAATTAAGTGAAGGTGGTCTAGCTGTACTTGATCTAGAACTGTATTATAAAGCAACAGTCACCAAAACCATTTGGTATTGGATAATAAATAGACTAGTTGATCTGTGACATAGGTTAGGTTCACAGGGCAAGATAGTGAATAAAAATAGCAATCTAGTGTTTGAAAAACCCAAATATCCCAAATTTTGGGATAAGAATTCATTATTTGACAAAAACTGTTGGGAAAACTGGAAATTAGTATGGCAGAAACTAGGCATAGATCCATATTTAACACCACATACTAAGGTTAGATCAAAATGGGTCCAAGATTTAGGCATAAAGAATGAAAACATAAATTAATTGGAGGAACATGGGATGGTTTAGCTCTCAGGTTTGTGGAGGAGGAAGGAGTTTGTGTCCAAGGGAGAACTAGAGACCATTATTGATCACAAAATAGAACATTTTGATTACACCAAACTAAAAAGTTTCTGCACAAACAAAACTAATGTAAACAAGATTAGAAGGGAAGTAACAAATTGGGAAAACATTTTTACAGTTAAAGGTTCTGATAAAGGCCTCATCTCCAAAATATACAGAGAATTGACTTTAATTTATAAGAAATCAAGCCATTCTCCAATTGATAAATGGTCAAAGAATATGAACAGACAATTTTCAGATGATGAAATTAAAACTATTTCCACTCATATGAAAGACTGTTCCAAACCACTACTGATCAGAGAAATGCAAATTAAGACAACTCTGAGATACCACTACAGACCTGTCAGATTGGCTAAGATGACAGGAACAAATAATGATGAATGTTGGAGGGGCTATGGGAAAACTGGGACACTGATGCATTGTTGATGGAGTTGTGAAAGAATCCAACCCTTCTGGAGAGCAATCTGAAATTATGCCCAAAAAGTTATCAAAATGTGCATACCCTTTGACCCAGCCATACTACTACTGGGCTTATATCCCAAGGAAATACTAAAGAAGGGAAAGGGACCTGTATGTGCCAAAATGTTTGTGGCAGCTCTTTTCATAGTGGCTAGAAGCTGGAAGATGAATGGATGTCCATCAATTGTAGAATGGTTGGGTAAATTATGGTATATGAATGTTATGGAATAATATTGTTCTGTAAGAAATGACCAACAGGAGGAATACAGAGAGGCTTGGAGAGACTTACATCAACTGATGCTAAGTAAAACGAGCAGAACCAGAAGATCATTATACATTTCAACAATGATACTGTATGAGGATATATTCTGATGGAAATGGATATCTTCCACATAGAGAAGAGCTAATCCAATTCCAATTGATCAGTGATGGACAGAATCAGCTACATCCAGAAAAGGAACACTGGGAAATGAGTGTAAACTGTTATTTTTATCTTCTGAATCCAGTTCTTCCTGTGCAGCAAGAAATTCTGTTCTACACACATATATTGTATCTAGAATATATTATAATATATTTAACATGTATAAGACTGCCTGCCATCTGGGGAGGGGTTGGGGGAGGAAGGGAAAAAATCTGAATAGAAGTAAGTGCAAGGGATAATGTTGTAAAAAATTACTCATGCATATATACTGTGAAAAAAAAGTTATAATTATAAAATAAAATAAAAAAACAAAAAAATATATATGAATTTGAAAAAAAAAAATTAAAAAAATAAAATAAATTTCAGTTCACGTATTATTGTCTGATGAATCATCTGAAAGGCATATGCCACAAGCTACTCAGAGGAAGGTGATCCTGAATTATTACATGTGGAAGTTACTATCTGGGCCAGAATTAGTGGAGGGCAATCTCAGCCTCCACTGAAGGTGAGATATTTCTAACTCAGTTCCTCAATGGTAGTCCTTTGAATAAGAACACCTGATTATTCCTGAGTCTGGCTGTAAGGTAAAATTGTAAACCTAAACTAAAAAAGATGCTTTATCTCCTTATGCATGTACTCACAAGCTGAGGCTTGAAAGACTAGTTTTTGTTTTGATTTTGTGTTTTGTTTTTTAATTATAATCAAGTCATTGCTTTTTCTTATTATAGCAAATTTCTATAATCAGGGCAAGTGTCCAGTAAATGTGAGATTTTACAGTTTTCTATCTGAAAATATTTAGTCATTAATTAAGTGAGTATCTGACCTAGTGATCTATCTCTTAGATGCATATATCTGTCTGTTTCCTTTTGATATTTTTATTGCTGATAGGCAATTTTTTTTTTAAATGTTACCTACTCTAATTACTGAGGACACAAATGATAGGTCTGATAGATAACCCCAGATGGAAGTTGTGGCTACAGAACCTCAAGTTATATTCTTAATAGGCTCATTGGATTCCAGGTCATGGTTGAAATAATTATTAACCAGACAATAAAGGCATTGAATACATTATAGATTTGAGAGAGCATATAGTTAGCAAGAAAAAGACTTCTATAAGTTCCTTGGTAGAACTCATGATTTCTCAGTAGAAAGGGAGTATCTCATGAGATTGGGGCATGCCCTTGCCTGGTAGTCTGGACTTAGCACCATAAAAGAGTTAGTTATCTGTAGAGAGGAGAAGTGGGGTCAAAAAATATAGTGGACTTAGGGGAGATATCATGTGGTATGAAGAAAGAGAGAAGACATCGCAAGGCAGAATGCTGTGATTGGGCTGTTTCAAAAGAAGGTAGCAGCCATGGGATGGCTTACAAGTAGGTTTTATAGAGAAAATTTAACCTCAGGGTCATGACTGGTATTTCTACAGAAGAAAGATATAACAATCTCAAGTGGGAAGTCCAATTAGACAAGGATGGACTCCAGTAGAGAAAAAAGGACAGATTACAGGGACTGGAGACTGAAAACAAGATCAATGAGGAAATGTATCAAGGATGGTTCAAGAGGTCTTCAATGGATAATAAACAAAGAGAAGGGATTATGTGGGATTAACTGAGTGATCCTGTCATTAGAATAGGACCTAATTATGACTTGGGGCTTTTTAATAAGAATTTCAGCTATTCCTAAAAAGATGCAGGTATTTGATAGTCCCATCCTCTTTTCTGCCATGTCTTAATTAGCATTTAAGTATTTCTTTTAAAGGTGATTATGGCTTTCAATTTTCTCATCCAAGTATCTGTTTATATGCCAGTTTTCTAGGGAAATAAAAAATTAATAGTTTATTATTGACTTGTATTCTTTTGTTTCTGGGATAGATTTCTGTGGTTAGTGTGTAAGCCTTGACCTCCTCAAACAATGGACAAAAAGGCCATCTTATGTTTTACAATGTATACTTTGCACTTTACTGACAAACACCTTGTCAGATGGGAAATGCCCTTTCTTGCAAAATTATAATAAACCCCTTTTTCGCATTTTCTTACTCTCAGAGTTTCTGATTGTTTTTGTGGTCAATTCTCTTTGTAGTGGCCAGAAACTGGAAACTAAGTGAATGCCCATCAACTGAAGAATGGCTAAATAAATTGTAGTATATGAATATTGTAGAATATTATTGTTCTGTAAGAAATGACCAACAGGATGATTTCAGAGAGGCCTGGAGAGACTTACATGAACTGATGTTGAGTGAAACGAGTTGGACCAGGAGATCATCGTATACTTCAATAACAATACTATATGATGATCAATTCTGATGGACCTGGCCATCTTCAACAACGAGTTGAACAAATCAGTTCCCATAGAGCAGTAATGAACTGAATCAGCTATACCTAGCAAAAAAACTCTGGGAGATGACTATGAACCACGACATGGAATTCCCAATCCCTCTATTTTTGTCCGGCTGCATTTTTTATTTCCTTCACAGGTTAATTGTATACTATTTTAAAGTCTGATTTTTTTTTGTGCAGTAAAATAACTATATGGACATGTATACATATATTATATTTAACATATAATTTAACATATTTAACATGCATTGGTCTACCTGCCATCTGGGGGGAGGTACGGAGAAGGAGGGGAAATAAAAGGTTTTGCAATTCTCAATGTTGAAAAATTACCAATGCATATATCTAGTAAATAAAAGGCTACAATCAAAAAAATTTTTAAAAAAGAAAAAAATTTCTTTTTTTCATACTTCTCATTACTTTTCCATTTTTTTTTATTCTAACACTCTCTCCATTTCTCTTTATTTTTAATTCTTGCTTCATTTCTTTGAATAGCTTCATTTTTGTTCAAAGTGTTTTGTCTTTTTCCTTTGAGGCTTTGCCTTTAAATATTTTGAAATCATTATCTTCTGAGTTTCTCTCTTAAACTTCATTGTAACTAAAATAGTGTTTTTTTTTTTTTTTGGTTTGTTTGTTTTGTTTGTTTTTGTTTTTTGGCGGGTTTCTTTTTCTGTTGCTCATTCTAGTCTCAGACTCTATCAGCCAACTGCTTTATATGTTAATACAGTGGAAGAATTGTAAGCTCTTCTTTCTGCCCTGCTTATTACTCTTCACACTGTGTGAGATACTGGAAATGAGATCCTGCTTTGTGCCTAGTTTTGTGGAAGACAGTTTGGGTAGATATATTACTTCCCACACCCTGATATATTGGTACTGTCACTTTCATTGAATATATCTAGTGACATCTATTGAAGAGAAGGTACAATTTGTATTTCTTGAAAATTCCTTCCTGGAATCTCCCTATATTAATAAAATAACAATTCTAGGAGAGACAGAGACAGAGACAGAGAAGTAGTAAAGAAGAGAAAGAGACAGAGACAGTGATAGATGCATATAGACTAAACTAATTTCTGGGCAGAGGCAATAAGGATAAGATTGTTGGAATTTGTTTTTAGTATAAAATTATATTAATTTAAGGAACTCTCACCAAGAAAGTTTCCTCTACCAACATAGATCACCAATTGTTTTGCAACTAATAAAGACATATTTACAATACTGAAAAGTTAAATTATTTTTTCTAGGAAGGGTCACATTGGTAGCATCAGAGAGAGGATTTGAATGCAGCTATTCCCCATATCTCAGAATAACACTGGTAATTCATATTACCTTCCTTTCAGACAAAATAATGACTGACACATATTTTTCTTTCCCTATTTTAATACTTTTAAAGAGACTGTTAATCAAATTCAGCCTTTTAGAGCCTTTGTCAAAACTTAGAAGTTAACACAATAATTTCTAAAAAGCTCTGAGTTAATGGAGCATATAAACAAATTTAAATATCAGAACCTATTTTGATAAAGTAAATAAACATTCTATACTTTAAAGTGGAAATGTCTTTATTCCTATGTATCTAAGAAGGATCCTAAACTTTTGACTTATCTCAATGATATTTCTTTTATATAAAAGATATACATATATATTAACATATATAAACATACATACATATATGTATATATATAAACATATATATATATATATATATATATATATATATATATATATATATATACTTGAGTTAAATCCCTACAAGGAAACTATAGGAATATGTATCAATTTGTAAAGAAAAAAGTGATGTTGAAAAAAACTAATAAAAATAATAATTGACCTCAATAATCATTTCATAAGCAACTCATGGTTTTATGCTTTGTTTTTGTAATTATGTTCCATCTTGGTTCTATTTCTACTTGTTTAGTTCTCAGTTTTATAAACAATTTTCCATCTAATATCTCATTTGAATCTAAAATTAACTTTATGAAATAAGTATAGGAATTGCTACTTTCATTTGACATATTTGGGATTCTTATGTCAGAGAAGTTACAACTTGTGCATGATCCTACAACCAGTTAGTTTCAGCATCAGGATTTGCATTTAGGTCATGATGTTGCTTTTTCGACTATACTATGTAGAAACATTGGTGCTAGCTCATTTGGGCTTGTTTTGCCTTAGACCATGTTTTAATCCAAATGGTTCTTCTCTACACTCAAATTAGAGGAACTATTTAAAAGGCAGACAAACACACAGAGACACAAAAAGACACAGAGAGACAGAGAGGCACAGAGACAAACTCATACAAAGGCACACAGAGACACACAGAGTCACATAGAGAGAGACAGAGACATGTGGGGACAGAAGTCGATAGAGACCAAGACAGAGTTAGAGAGATATAGTGACAGAGAGGAAGTTCTCACTATTGCAATAAGATGGCTTCTTATTACTGTGTTGAGAAAATGACAAGATATGGCACTTTGCAAAATAAATTACATTGCCATAGCAACAGAAAAATGCAGCAACCTATTAGCTGAATCATCCTACTTTTTGAAAATGCAGAATTTTTACTCACACTATATTTGAATTTTTTCTCTAATAACCATTTTTCTCATTTTCTTTATCTAAAACATAATAGCACCATGCAGCATAAATCCAATGTTTAAAAATGTCTATTTAATGATTAATATAAATTTATCACAATGAATTTGTTTCAGTCCAACAAATAAATGCCTGTTGATTACCTACACTTTTTGCTAGGAACTAAGGGAGATTAAAATTTGAGACAGACACAGTTCCTAAATTCCCTGTTAGAGCTAATAGTCTAGGAGGGAAGATGAGCTAAATATGGAAATATGATGAGAAAGCTACAAAATACTGTGTCTATTCAGAGCAGGGATATATCACTTCTGACTAGGGAGATAAGTGAAGACTTCATGGTAAGATCACATTTGAAATGAAATGTGAAGGATTTAAAATAGAATGCCAGAGTTGATGGAAGAATGAAGGAAGAACATAATCATAGTCAAAGAGTTGGGCAACCAAAGAGTGTATTTAGCCAACAAAATTGTGAGTGAAGGGTATTACTATGAGACAAGATTAAAAAGTGATTGGGCAATGAATTAGAACTTTCATATGCATAGGGAAACCTTGAAAGATGATTGCTGATTTTTAAAACTGTTTTGTTAGCAAGAAACATTATGATTAGATATATGATTTAGGCATAAGTAAGGGGTTAGGAGATTGCTACTGCAAAAGTATACTGATTCATATTATTACCCTGTTTTACTTATTTGTATGTAGAAGTTTCTATTTTTTAAAATATATATTAAACAAATAAAATGTGTTTCCCAAGAATCTAAGTTATCTGGGGATGTTATACATAATAAGTATAAAATTATTATAATTAGCCTATTGCATTTATTTACAGTAACCCATCCAAAGTTACTTTTATCTGAGTTTCATTAAACATAAAGATAAAAAGAACAATTTGATAGCCCATTAATATATAGATATATATATTAAGTGCCTAATATTTTGTATGGGTTGTTCTAGGTTCTAGGGATAAAAACATAAAAACAAAGCAATCCCTGATCTTAAGAACTTACATAATTAAAAAAATAGATTTGAATATAAAACTTTTGGAGTCTTCTACATAGAAATTAGAACTAAACTCATCTGAGCTTAAATTTGGTTACCAAGTAAGACAATACAGAAAAAAAAAGACTGAACAAAGCACAGCTTTGGAATTCAAATATAATGAAAAATTTGGTATAGATTATGAATCAGCAAAGTAGTTTGAAATTAAGTGATCAGATAGATAAAAAGAGAACCAAGATAGAATACTATCCCCCAAACCAACAAACAACCAGAAGTTGCTTATTAAATGTTTATTGTTCTATTTTTCTTTCTTATACCAATATCCACTTGTGTTCAACAGTTTTCTGAAGGACAGCCCTTTGACAATGCTGCACAGTGTACATGTAAGGAAATATACTCCTGATTGACTGGGGAAATATAATTCTGCAAGAGAAGGAAATGATTTCTTCAGCTATCTGGAGAAATTCCACAGAGATGGTCTTATAAAAAGAATGTCATAATTAAGTTTAAAAATACAGATTATTCATCAACAGGATGATTTCAGAAAAGCCTGGAGACACTTACATGAACTGATGCTGAGTGAAGTGAGTAGAACCAAGAGAACATTGTACATAGCAACAAGATTATATGATGATCAATTCTGATAAATGTAGCTCTTTTCAACAGCAAGGTGATCCAGGTACAATGGTATGATGGAGAGAGCCATCTGCACCCAGAGAAAGGACTGTGATGAACTGAGTATAGACTACAACATAGTATTTTCACTCTTTCTGTTAATGTTTGCTTGCATTTTGTTTTCTTTCTCAGGTTTTTTTTTCCCTACTTGATCTGTTTTTCCTTGGGCAGCAAGATAATTGTGGAAATATGTATGAAATAACTGCACATTTTTAAACTATATATTGGATTACTTGCAGTCTAGGGGAAGGGTGGGGGAAAGGAGGGAGAAAAAAATTGTAACAAAAGATTTTGCAAGGGTTAATGTTGAAAATTATGCATACATTTTGAAAATAAAAAGCTTTATATATATATATACATATGCATATATATATATATATATATATATGCTATTAAACATTATTTACTTGACATGTAAACCTTTGTCCTATGTATGTGAACTTATTCAATATGTTTCATGATCACAGACTTAGAGATTTTGCAATACTTACTATATTGAAAAAATTCAAAATTAGCACTATTTCAGAGAACTGTTGCTTGAAAAGCTTTAATGTCTTCTGGAATAACATTTTGTATTTTCTAAATAAAGGTGTCAAAAAGTTTGGCTTTAAAAAGTCAGGAAAGTTAATCAATTTCAGAATTCATATTCAAGTTGCCCTTCCCCCCAACTTTTATAGGAAACCTTATCTAATCTTTCCAGTTTTTCTTAGGTATTCTATACAAAATAATTAGATAAAATCATTTGGGACATTGCTAGGCCTTTAATTTGTTCTCCACATGACAGATCATAGAAAAAAAGTAGATGTACCAACTAAGGAATTCTTCAAGAAGATTGATTAAAAACTGTTTTGTGTAGTTATGCTGAATATCTGGGGGAGAGGAATCAACTTATACAATAAGAATTCTGAGACATCCTGAGAAGGAGGGGAAGAGGCAGAAACACAAACAGAATCACCTGTGAAGCAGCCTAAGTCTATGACAAGATTAGAAAAAGCATTGGTTAAAGCTAAGAGACAAGGACAGGATATAAGTGATTTTATACTCTGTAGGTCAAAAAAGGAGAAGATATGCACCTTTAGATTTGAATAAAATTAAAGATTTGAAAAAAGGTTGTACCCTTTATGGGGCTACATCAGCTTATGTTAAAATGTTACTAGATGCTTTGTCTTATGAAGTCCTAACCCCAAATGATTGGAAATCCATAGCAAGGATATGCCTCGAACCTGGAGAAAATTTATTATGGCTTGCAGAATTTCATGAATTATGTAAAATTCAAGTCAGATGCAATTTGGAAATAGGAGTTAACACACAATTCACTTTTGAGCACTTAGCTGGTGAAGGTCAGTATGGACAGAATTCAGAACAGACTAATTATACCATGACAATATATGAGCAAATTGCTAAGGCTGCAATAAAAGCTTGGGGTGTCCTCCCTGGATGGAAAGATGGCGGAGAGGCTTTCACTAAAATACAGCAAGGTCCCAATGAACCTTCTGCAGATTTTGTGGGACGTTTGCAAACTGCTGTCAAAAGAACTATTGGAGAAAATGCAGCTACAGAAATAATGACCAGACATCTGGCTAAGGAAAATGCCAATGAGATTTGCAAAAGAATTATATGGGGATTAGACAAAGATGCTCCTTTAGAGGAGATCATAAGACGCTGTTCTACAGTGGGAACAAATGCTTTTTACACCCGAACAATGATGAATGTGGAAAGACAGGGTCCCTCCTGGCAAGGGACTTCTAGAGAAACTCGACGATGTTTTCAGTGTGGAAAAATTGGACATCTAAGAGCTCAGTGTAGATATGGAGATACAGTGAGAAGACAGGGTGAAAGAAGACCTAAAACCCCATGTCCAAAATGTCACAAGGGTCTCCACTGGGCCTCTGAATGTAGATTGACACAGGGAAATGACAGGTGGGGCCCAGCTTCAGCCCCCCAAGTGGGGCATGATGGCAGCTGAGGTTATATCCAGAGAATTTTAAGACATGATCAATCAGCCAAAAGGCAATCAGATGGAAGAAAGGGATTGAAATTAGGAAAAATAGAGTTGTGTGCAGTAGAGACTACTGAGATACTCCCTGGAGAAATGAAATCTGTTCCTGTTGAGCCTATGGATCCTTTGCCTCCAGGCAGTTGCCATTAACTCTTGTCCAGAGAAGTGACTTCCTTTCCTGCAGAGAGCCCTGTCAGGCCTGATGTAATGCAGAGACTTCTTCTTGAATCCTGGCTCTGAATCTCCTCCAGCTCTTGTCCTTCCCCAGGCAGACTGCTCTCCAGGCCCAATGTTGCCTCTTTTATCCTCCCAGAGAATGGGCGTGGGATAATGCAAGGGCTTCTGGGAAGAACCACTTCAACCAATGAGCTTGCTCCTTCTAGGATTCCTAAGGTGTAAACTCCCTTTACAAGTCTGAGCCAGAGAACTGTCAAGTCAACCTGAGTTCTCACCTTGTCATGTCCAGACAACCTGAGTTCTCACCTAGTAATCCTAACAATCCTGTATGATTATACAGGTGAGAACTGAACTGTTATGTTATATGCAGGTTATATCGAATTGCTGCTAAATGCCCCATGCAAATTGTTTGTTCCCAACAAGTTTAAGATCTAGATCTATTATTGGTTTAATAATTTAAATAAAAAAATCATCGTTGACATGTCTGGATGATTTTACCTATTTAATCAAGAATTTTTAATCAGCTAAGCAAAGGTATTGGTTCATTTCAATCATGTCCAACTTTTCATGGCCTCATTTAGGCTTTTCTTGATTTTGCAATATATTTTCCATTAAGTTTTAAAGATGAGATACAGAGGTGAACAGGGTAAGTGACATGCCCATGGTCACATAGCTATTAAGTATCTGAGGCTGGATTTAAACTTATAAATGTAAATGTTTTTTATTCCAAGTCCAGTATTCTAGCCACTGCATCACTTAGCTCCAACTAAGCAAAAACAAACAAGTAAACAAACAGAAGACAACTGGCTGTGTGGGTCCCTATAGATTCTCTCCTTCTACTTCCAAGGAAAATATAATATATATTTTAATAATTTATAATTTAATAATATATAATATAATATATATTATTTAATTGAAATAGAGCTCTAGTTGTAATGACCATCAAATGTCATATTCCTCCATCACTCTTTAGATATCTGGGAATATAGACTGAATTCAAAACATAAGTATCCAAAGAGTACACAATGTTGAAACCCTGCCCAATTGTAGCACAGACAGGAATTAGAACCATCTTTATTCCTTGTGAAATAAATCATGCTTATCTTTCAAGTATGAAGATCTAGTAGGATGTGGAAAAAAATCAGAAGTGGGGAAAAAAAAAGGACACAGGACTCATGCAACAGAGAAAGAATAAGAGTTGGTTCAAAGCATACAGGATATGTTATTATCAGCTAACACTCTTCCTAAAGAATATAAGTAACCCACCATCTATCTAGCAACAGAAGCATCTTTAGTGTTGGTTATCCAAGTCTGACTATTTCTTTATATATTCTAAGACAACTTCTCACAGTGGAATTTTGGGGAAGATTTGTACACATCAAGTATAAATATTCAAACCCAGAGAATTCCTTACCTCTTTCTTATACTGTGGTTGGATGTATATGCCTATTTCATCCTCTATCCTCTCAGGCCGGCCAAGGAAAGGATAATTTATTTATTTATTTTTTGGATCCCAAGAAAGTTAGGTGCTCCTGGGTAGGGGTTTTACAAAATTGCTTCTGTACATAGGAATATGGAAAGAAGAAAATGACCTGAATCAGACATATCATTAGATTAATTCATCTGCTAATGAAAATATACCCTCAAATAAAAAGATAGCTTTTTTCTAAGAAAGAAGGTTTGGTTTTTCCCGTATTTCTTTGATTGAAAATAGAAACACCAAACCAAAAAAAAAATTACCCTCACAGATCTAGTAGAATGCAAGGAATAGACAGTAAGTATAGTTGTGAGTACCTAGAGTTATTCTGGATATTTCAGTACCTAAGGAAAATTCTCTTAGCTTCTTGAAGCATGAAGGCATACAGTTGAGGCAGACAAGTTCAGTGAGTTTCTTTTTCTTTAATTGAATTACTCAATTAAAGATCTAAAAAAGACATCAATGCAAGTGGCACATGTTCCATGAGGCTTCCAGTGAATCAGACTAATTGGCTACGTGAAGAGAAAATTCTTTGACTATAATGTACAGAACTTGCCTTACTGACAATTTCTCTTATACATTGAATGATAATTAACCATTAGTATATTTGTAGATGGATGGTTAGTCGTGTACAATTATCAGATCAAGTGAAATATTTGAATATGTTTCTGCTTTTTAAAAGCCCCTAAAAGCAAGCTTTTTGACATGGCATTCTCTCTGAGTGTAACATTACTTGAATATAGACCCATAAAATTAGCATAGAAAATTGTCTCTGCAAATTAAATTAATCATGAAATGCAAAATATATTGGTCTCTCAAAACAACTAATAGAAATAATTTTCTACGTTGTTCTTATGCTGATGAGAAAATTCCTGGTTAATGAAGAATACACAATTAAATTTAGTAATGTCTTTGATATATACCATGATTTAAATGCTAACCTGACTTACACTTACATTATTTCATTATTTGTAGAATTTATAACCTGATATATAAAATGAGGCTGCTATTGCTACAAAATTCAACTAACTAGTTTTTCATGACAAATAGATGTTTGTTTGTTTTTTTTGCACCTGAAAGATTACAATATTAAGAAACAAAAGAAAAAAAAAATGAGTGTATGCCTTTTTTGATTATGTGCCCAGAAGAGCATGGCAGAAACTTGATTGTCATGATTTTATAGTTCTTGCTAAGCTTGGAGAATAGCCCAAAATAAAAACAAAACAAAACAAAACAAAACAAAAAAAATGATGAATAATTTTAAAAAGAAATATCTGAATTTTTGTTCAGAATGGTCTCATTTAGGGTACCAGAATTTAATGAGGATTGCAACTTAATGACGTCATTTCTCATCATTACTAGAAACCAACTCTGTCATGTTTTAATAGCATTCTGATTATGATATAATAAATTTACAAAATAACCTAGAAGGATTGGCCTTTTTATGGTATAATTAAATTAATATATTAACACAATTGTCCTTGGAAGAACCAAGGTTCAATTTCCCTAGTCTTCACTAATACGCAAGTGTCCCAAACACTCATAGAGTCACATACTGTGTATGTGAACAAATTTTTAAGTAGGTAAGCTTCTTACCAATAATGTCTTAAGAAAAAGGAATGGCATAGACAGTCACTGGGTTATTAAAAAACAAAACAAAATAAACAACAAAACAAAAGTGATCTAGTCAGACAAATCTGATTATTCCATGGTTGCTCCACAAATATTAAAAGAAAATAAAAAAGTCTTCCTGCATTGGATCATCTACAACGAATTTAAAGAGAGGCAGAATAATTGGAATAAAATTGGAACACAATGAAGGGTTATCAACAACTATCAGTTAAGGAAATACATGAACTGAGAAGAATTATTTAATCCATCCAAATAGTCTCACTATAATGCCACTCCTGGGATTTTTACAAAGCTTTTTAATAACTTATTGAGTAAAGTCCAAGATGGTTTGTCTTAAATAGTTTTTTTTTTCTCCATGGTAAATACTAATAATGTAGGGAGTCTATATAGTATTTTAAGGAAAACACATAAAATTATTTCATTTTATCCTTATAATATATCCCTATAATAAGTAAAATCCTTAGGAAAATCCTGTAATGAGATTATCCTCATTTTACAGGTCAAGAAGTTGGGGAAGGTTATTGTTCAATGACAGTTGCCAAGAATGACAGCTGGGAAATCTTTCACTTTAAATTTGAAATCCTGACTATAGATACAGTGCTCTGTTTGCTGAATTTTTCAACTTACTAGCATAGTTTAGATGTAATTTCATCTTGTTTTTAATAAAACTATTCTACATCTTTTACATATTCATTACTAATTCTGCTCCTATAACTTTATCTACCTCCAACTCTTCTTCGTACCTTAACATAATTTTAAGACATTCCCCAAAGAAGAAGAAAATATTCATTGGGGAAAAAAAAAAAAAAAAAAAAAAAAAAAAAAAAAAAAACTTTTGTCAGATAAAATGTGAATATCTACCTATGATATTTAGTGACAATACTGGCATCAAGTATTATATTATTTTTATTTGTACTCCTCTAAACAGACCTCCTAGCCCAGGGTCACACTCCATGTTTTTAAACTTTGGGTATAAAATTAGGTTGAAGTCCAACTATCCATGAAATATATCTGTTAAACTAAAAATGAACCCTTTCCAGTTTTCATTCCTTTGAGAAATATATTCTTACAAGTTATTTGCTTTTTTTATACTTGGTTGAGCCTTGACCTATGTTGTTGCATTGCATACCTAGGCAGTCAGAGTCTTATCACCTTCTTAAAGGCCTAGGTTTATAATTTCCATTTCATAAGTAGAATTATTTCTCTGCTTACTGAATACCTGTGTACATGGAGATAAAAACCTATGATGCAATAACTAAAGGAAAAATATATGAGAAAGGAAAATAGTTATGGTAATTAAGGTAGATATTTTGAAACAAATTTACATTGAAAGGGGAATGGTGTATATGTGTGGGTGGGGGTGTGTGTGAAATGTAAATTATTACATGCTAAAGCTTCTACTAGAAGCTCAAAACTCATAGTGCACTGTATCCCAATCTAACTATTAATGTTAACATTATTCAACATTTACAGAAGGAATGAGGAATGATAGGGCATGGAGAAAATCAGCCCAAGGACAAAGCTTGAACAGAGCCAAATCAATAGTAAGAAATGGGAAAGTGGGAAAGAATTAAGTGTAATCTTACACAGTAATGTAAATGGTGTCTGTATGTTTCCTCATTTGTAAAATGAGAGGTTTGACTAGTTTATTTCTAAAGATGTTTTTTTTTTTTTAATATTACTCTGTGCCCTAGTATTCTGTTTCTTGATTAAAAAAATATATATTATTTCCTGTTTATAAAAGCTGTCAGGTGGTGCAATGAATTGAATAGTGAGGCTAGAATCAAGAAGAACTGATTTCAAATACAGTATCAGACACTAGCTGTGTGACCATGGGTAGCTCACTCAATTAACCATTATCTGCTTTAGTTTCCTCAACTTCAAAATGAAGATAATAATAATACCTAACCTAGGGTGCTGTAATGATCAAATGAAATAATATCTAAAATGTTCTCAGTATAGTTCTGGGTGCATACTAGACGCTATATAAATGTACATTAATGTCATTTTTTTTTTTATTTAGTCTTTTCAATTTCCTCATTTGAGAAGTCTGTGTATGATGATTTACAGACTGGTTTAGTGGAAATATCTAGATTGAATTAAACAATACAGTTTGTTTTTGCTTCATAATTTTCTTTTATATGTTGTAGTCAACAATTTAAGAATCTTGCAAATAAATAAAAATATTGAGATTAAATAGTACCACTTTTTTTACTTTATGGGGACAATCATTTCTGAATAATGTTCATGAGATATCTAATTTATTTGAGAAAAATGAATTTTAGAATTTTTAGAAAGGTATTACCATTTTAAATAATATATTTTAAACTTTTATTCTAATTTTATTAAATATTTCAATGTCCATCATCTAGGGAGAGTTCCAGACACATCTAATCAGTTCATTTTAGTCAACATTATTAAGTTCCTGTTACACTCTTCAAGGGATAGAATATAACATATATAACATGACATACTCCTTTAGTTGAAGTTTACTTACTCTTGAGAGAAGGGGATTTAATATATAAATAGCTATAATGTATAATATAAGTTATATAGCATATATGTATATGATACCATAAATTCACAGGAGAGGTTTAAAATGTTATGACAGATTCAAGGAGCAATATCAAAATTATTGCTGAAGACAATTAAAGACAGCTCTAAAGAAATAGTGGCAGTTGAGAGGGACCTTGAATAGAAAATAAGCATAAAGATAGAGGATGTATGTATACTATTGGATTGAGTGATATTGTGAAGAAACTTTTCTGTTTCAAAGCTGCTATTTAACTGCCTTTTTCATCAGAAATATATAAAAGCCTTCTTACTTAGAACTGATTGGTTCAGTCGATAGATTGAACCATACTTGTTTTTCTTTATTTTTTATTTTTATTTTTTTGCATGTGCGCTTTCTTTTCCAACATGGCTTTAGAAATATTCTCTGCATGACTTCATACACATAATTGCTATCATATTTTTTTCTTTCTCAAGGGGTGGGGGAAAATCAGGGTAAAAAGGAGAATTTGAAAATCAATTAATATTTAAAATATTAATTAGGAAATATTTAATGAAATTAAATATATTAAAATTAAAAATAAAATGGTGACAAGTACAATAATAAAAAATCTTCTCATTAAATATCCACTTCTTCTGCAGAATTATATTCAGTTGTATTAGGAAGGTAATTATTGATTGTAATTACTACACATAAACTCCTTTATCTTCTGAAAAAAACATATTCCAATCCCTCAACTCCTATATAATGGAGCTACTAACTCTTGAATAAATCTGACTGTGGGTTGATGGTACTTGAATTATTTTCTTTCCAATTTCTTTCAATATTTTCTCCTTGACCTGGAAGTCCTGGATTTTGGTGATGACATTCCTGGTAAATTTAATTGGGGATTTCTTTCAGAGGTGACCCATGGATTCTTTCAATTTCTATTTTGTCCTCGGGTTTTAAGATACCTGAGAAAATTTTCTTTATAATTTCATGAAATAGTTTGTTTAGGCTTTTATAAATAATGCTATTCTTTTTTAACGATTTAAAAATTCTCTCTCCCCTGTTTTTCAGGTCACTTTCCCTCTATAAGACAGTTTACCTTTTTGAAATTTCGATTCTTTTGATTTGAAATTTTTTCTTGATATATCATAGAGATATAAACTTATACTTGAGTATTTCTAGTTTTTAAGTAATTCATTTTTTCAATGATCTTTTTTGTGCTGCTTTTGCCAATTAGGCAATTTTGATTTTTTAAGAAGTTTTTTCTTCAGAATTTGGGGGTTTCTTTTGAGAAATAGTTAATTACCCTTTTGTATTGTCTTAAATAACTCATTTCTCCTCCATTTTTTATAGCATTCATTTGAATTTTAAAATAATTTTACTCCATTTTTTTTCTTTAGCTCTGCTAGAAATTCTAGTTGTGTTTCAATACTGCATATTTCTTTTAGATTTTTCTAGTGAGTGTTTTCAAGCCTTTTTCAAGTGTCTTGAGCTTTCTTGTTACCAAAGACGTTTTTAATGGTTATTTTCTTTTTTGTTTTTATTATTTTCTCATTTTCCATTTTATCTATTAATTTAGCACTTTATGTTAGACTTAGGCCCTGGTCACCTGTGTGAAAGAAAAGGTTGATCTGAGCTTCTGTAGACCAATATACAGAAACCTGTGGGTTTTTAGGTGCATGCTTTAGGAAGGAGTCTGGTCACAGATTTCATGACCTGTATTTTAATCCATATCCAGATAGCACTCTTAATCCTTTGCAATTATAAATATTCCTTTCCTTGGAACTGGGTCATATGCTATGGAGGTTCCATTCAAATCCTGCACTCAGTACAAACACAGGGCTTTTCTGGATTTTTTTTTTTTCTCTCCAGTTGTTTTACATGCTTATTGTCTCTGTATATTTGCCCAACTTAATTGATGTTGCTGTGGTTGCCCCTCTAAATTGGGGCCATTTCTACCAGCCAACCTTAGTAGTGCTCTTGGCTGGCCTGCACTCCAGTGTTCAACTTTTTGGGATTTTCTTGCAAAGATAATAGAATGCTTTGGAATTTTCTTCTTAAGCACCTTATACACATGATGAAAGGGATGAGAGCTAGATAAAGTGACTTGCCCAAGGTTATTATACAATTAGTGTCATAGACTAAATTCAAAATCAGGAATATGAGTGTTCCTGACTTCAGGAACTAGTTCTCCCCTAGGCACTTACCTATCCCTTACCATAGTTGCTTTCAAAATCTACATAATCAAAATTTATGTGTTTCCTAACCTCCAGTTATAAATTCCATTTAGAAACCCTATAGTCTCCTCAAATTCCTGTGAAAACTGAGGATTTTTCCTCTCTAAATCTATCTCATTAACCTAACATTTCTAATTCAAGTAAAGGTATCGCAATTCTTGTTATATAAGCTCACAAACCAGGAATAATTCATGACTGTTGACAGTATATCTTGTGTTTGTCTCATTCTCTCTGTTAACATTAACATCACCTTAGTAAAGATCATTATCATGTAACCTACCCTAATGATCTCATAATTGTTATTTATGAATATAATTTTTTCCTCTCTGTCCAACTTTTAAAAAACTACCAAATAATTATTTTTAAAGCACAGATTTGACTATGATTCTATATCAAAATCCTTCACTGACTCTATATCACTTCTAAGAAAATCTTCTGTTTGACATTTAATTACTTTCATATCATTATCTGAATTTGTCTTTTCAAATACTATTGTACATGATCCTCTATTATATGCTCTGTGTACCAGCCAAAATTACCTACTTTGTATTTCCTACACATGACATTCCATCTTGCAAATATTATTCTCTACACAATTAGACCTCCCTCCTATCCTTAGAATGTACTCCCTTTTCAATTATGTTTCTTAGCACCCTGGGTCTCATCATGAATCAGCTTATAATATATCCTTCTAGAGTACTTTCCTATTTCCCTTAATCATTTATGGCCCCTCGTTCTCTAGATCAAAAAAATAATACATACACATACACATATATTTGTATGTGTATATATCTATCTACATATAGAGACACATATACCTGTGCATGTTTGTGTGTGTGAGTGTGTGTGTGTGTGTGAATGTGTGTTTCATGATGGGTGCTTAACAAATAATTGTTGATTTGATTGATAATACTTTGTAAACCATACAATACTATATTAGAAAATCACTTTTTGCTTAGTGTTGGAAAAATAATTTCACTTAATAAAAGTTGTATCTGGTCCAAAAGGTCTTTACTGGTTACATGTTACTATAATTTGGCCCCTAGTAATCCTACTAACAAGCATGAGAAATTATAGATATAAAATAAAGTTAGAGAAGAAAGCTGTGCACTGATGGGAAATTTGTAGCAGAAATGCAAAGAGCTATATGACAAACATATTTAGATTCTCTTAATAAGGCCTTTTAAATCTAGTATTCCTAAACTGATTAGTCACTGTTGTATACTTACTTTTTTATGCCACTGACATGACATGGGATCATAGTTAATTTTTAAAGTACTAAAATCCTCTTTTAAAGTTCGGCCTCTTGAACCACAAAGAGCAGCCTGCTTCAAGGTATGCTTGTCTTCATAAAGCTCATAAAGTATCTCTCCCCACGTTAAATTATGTGCCTTTAGTCCCCATAATATATAAAATCACGTTCAGACAAAGGAGAAAACTTATAAAAATGAGATGTGTGTATATATGTTTGCATATGTATATGTAATTGTATATATGTGTATAAACACACACACATGACTTACAATTACATGTAGGTATTAGCTTAGATTGGCAATTTGAAATGACTTGGAATGGATTAGAACGGAGGTCACAAATGATTTTTTTTTAATTTTCATATTAATAATATTAATTTTGTTTAGTCAAATTAACAAAACTAATCATAAAATATATGATGACTATGTAACAGACATGGAGTTAGTAACAGACTTTATTTCAAATAAGTTTGTAGGCAAAAGGAATCTGATAAAAAAAAGAATCAAGCCAGGGATGCTACCAGAAAGAATTATGATGAAGGAAATGTGCCAAAGGAATTAGGGAACATAAGTCAGGACTGTCCAGGAATTGTGAACTGAGGATGGTACAATGATGTACCTGACTCTGCCACAACTAATAAATACTCAATAAATTGTTGAATCTTAGATGCCTTCAGTTTATAGTAAGCTTATAATTATGAAATCTCTTTGCTTCTAAATCTTTTTGTTTTGTTTCTCTGGAGCAAAATCTACTTAAATAAAAAATTAATATTTTTAGAAATATAGCAATACCATAATTAGTGGGTACAGGAAAGCTTAAGAGATTGAAGAATTTAGCAAGAATTGAATTCCAAGATACTAAAGTGATGCATCTAAATCAAAGGCCTAACCACATCATTCCACTGAACAATCAAACTCCTGTGACTCTCCATTGTCTCTGGATGATAATACAGAGTGTTCTATTTGTCAGTGAAAGATTATCATAGCCCTGGCACTAGGCTATCTTTGCTATTTTGTTATATATTCTCATCTCCAAATAAGTTGGTATTTGTTCCTGAATACGAAATTCCATCTTCCATACTTTTGTAAACTTTCACAGACTTGGGATCCCCTAACCTACCAGTGTAGTGGGTTCCTTTTTCATCTCCACTAGCTGAATGCTATCTCCTAAAGCCCTACCTCAAATGCTGTCTTTTCTAGGAGCCCTCTTGGGCTTTTCATCTCTTACTACCTCCATTGCTGATCCTTTTTTCTTATATATTATGCATATTTTATATACATATAAATGTATCTATATCTATATCTATCTATCTATCTATCTATATCTATATCTATCTATCTATCTATCTATCTATCTATCTATATCTATATATCTATATATTTCCTAAAAAGAATCTAAGTTCTGTACTATAGAAAATGGTCGATTTTTTACCTTTGTATTCTCAGTAGACTGAAAATATAATAATCAATGTTTATTGAATGATTGAAATGATGCTCTAAGGAAAAGTGTTAAGGATAGCAAAAAGGATCAGGATCAAGACTGAACACATCATTAAAGTAATTCTACCAGTTTGTATGTCTATCTTTCTACCTACCTATCTATCATCTCTCCGTCTGTCTTACTTATGCACATCACCATGCTGATTAACTAAATTTTTAATGCTTACCACCTCAATTTGTTCAGTTCCCTCTCTTCTCTGATTGAAGAGCTAGAGTGTAGAAGTAAATTCCTCCTAAAGCCTATCTTTACAGAGAGCTTGACCTTTCATAACATCCACTTAGGTAATTCTCTATTTTGAACTTGCAGATCTACTTGTTTTACTTCATGGAATATCATGTTTCCCTTCGATGCCAATTTTTTTTTAATTTCCTTTTGCGTGTTTTCTTCTCCATAATATTATAAACTTCTAGAGTGTAGCACCTTTCTTTTTCTTACTTGTGTTACCATATATGTGCCTGGCACATATTAGGTGCTTAATAAATGTTTAATTGAATTATCTATGAATACATATAAATACATATATCACTTAACCTTTTTATTCTATACTATTTTTAACAAATTTGTAACAGCATCTTTGTGAGTTTATATAAAAGTTTTACAATAAATTTAAATGCCAATTTTGTAAAATTATTACATTTTCCTAAGAAATGTTTCATCTTAAGAAGCTTTTCAAATGTAGGCCACTGAAACCCACTTAAAGATAGTATTTTTTACTGTATAATTAATTAATGCTTATAATGAGAACTGAAAAATATAAAGTGCCATATAAATGTTAAATGAAAAAACCATAATTATATAATAAGAATGAATTATAACCAACTTAACAGGTTTATATTATGCACAGTTGCAAAGCTGGTAATAATGTGTAGCTTAAGAAGACAAGTAACATAAATCACATGGGATAACCCAGAAAGTACAAAGTCTATACTTTCTTTGAGTTTCTTGGGTACTCAAAGAATCTATTGCTTTAAGAAATATGATGCATTAAAGAAAATATGTGCATTAAAATATGATAGCAATTATTGGGGGCTTTAAGAATCTGAGGCTATATAAAAAGAAAAGGAAGAAGCAGAAAGGTAATAATTATGTCATCTTTTTAAAAAATATTTTAATTCTTTCAAGATCAAATTATGCTTCTTTGCTTATGTGTCTCTCAAAGACTTAATTCTATTAATGTTAGATCCTAGAGGTAGCAATAAACACTGAAAATAATGTGTATATATATATATATATATATATATATATATATATATATATATATATATATATATATATATCTTTTAAAATTATTTAAGTGGATGATTGATTTACCATTAGGATATTGACTATAATTTGATCTGTCTTTAAAAATATAGTATATTCATGCCAGTTCAATATATTTATTCTTAATAGTAATTAATTATAAACAAGCAATTCAAGTTGACAAGACTTTATTTTCAAACCAATATGGCAATTTTCTGGCATAAAAAATAGTAGCAAAGCTGCCAATCTGATTTGGGAAAGGGAATTTCCTCTTTGCAACATTTATATCCTAACAAATCTCAAATTTGAATATCATTATCATTATCTTCATCAGCATAATCTTATTTTAGGAGGTAATTTGGAATGAAAGAGGGAAGAAAGGAAAGAAAAAGGAAAGAAGTAAGGATGGAAGGAAGGATTGAAGGAAGGAGACAAGTTTAGAGGAAGGGAAGCATAAAGGAAGAAAGGAGGGGCAAAGACAAGGAGGGAAAGAAAAAAATTGATAATCATGAAAATTGTCTATATTTGGTAACATTTAAACATCTTTTTTAACTAATGGAAATGGTTTATTAAACTAGTCTTCCAGGGTTTAATACAATAGAATATTTTAGAGATAGCAGGACATGGTACATATCCATATTACTGTGTGATGTTAGGCAAGTGACTTATTATCTCTGTTCTTCAGTTTCCACAACTGCAAAATTGAGAAGATTGGACTAGGTGATCTTTGTTATACCTTCCTTTTTAAAATCAAAACTTTTTTTAGACTGTATTCACAATTCCTATAATATGTGAAGCAAAAATATAACACTCCTCCTTTATCATCACTGTCAGATATGAATTTTTTATGATTTATTTTCAAGTTTTTTATTCCCAACACTTAACATTAAAACATAATAAATTAATCAGTGATAATTCATGTTAATATGTAACCTGTCAATACTTCCTACCAGATTTTGTACATTTAATCTTTATAATTTTCAATAAAAGTATACTTCTTGTTTCAAAATTCTTGTTTCAAAACTCTGTTTGATACTCAATGCATCTTCATTTAGATTTATGATTTTTATTACATTCTTGGTTTATGTCTAAGGAACTCCCTTTATTTGTCATAAAACCTTCTATTCTCATACATTTTTCCACAGAAGGAATGGACAATCAAAATATTCATGCCTCTTTCTTAACATAGTACTCAGAAAAAAAGTCCTGAAGAGATCTGAGTTTGTCCTAATTAAAACAAAATGTCCAGAAATATTTCCCAGTACTTAGTATTCCGATGTCCTGAAGCTGCCTTTTCCTTAAACTCAAAAACCTTCCTTAAAATTGCCAAATATCTGATCATATAACCAGGAACATTGTAGACCGAATTTAAAATAATTGAGGTAAAGCACATTTTTTTCTGAATTCAAATTCTGCATAAGAATGATCAACATTAATATTAATCATCACCATCATAATTATTATCATTAGTCTTCATCATAAGGATTCTAAGTTGACAATAACTTCATTTCTTAAGCTTTCTATAGCTCTTATTCTGAACTCAAGAAACGGTTTGGGGCAGTAAAAGTGTATAGTAGTAAATCTTTAAAAACTGATCTCCGGGTGGCATGGAAGAAGTGGAGTATGGATACATAAACAATTATATATTTCATTTGCATTATTAATAATTTCCTCAATCCATACAACCAACAAAACAACATATCAATCTTTGAATTGTAGCAAATGCTAAAATGTAAAGATTTATACTGAAAACTTAAAAACTGACTCATGCAAAAATTAAAACCGACTCTATGACTTCCTGAAATGCATTTTTTTAACATAAAGTAAAAATCATAATTGAATAAAATTTAATCCTCAGAGTTTTTATTCCACCAAAATACTCTGTTGATGTTAAGAATGCAAAGAATTACTTCACATACCCAATACCAAAATAAATTTTGATAAATATTTTATTATTAATTGTACTTGTTAATGTTTTTTTTTTTCCCAAGACAAAAGTAATATTCACTATAGGTGATGAAGTTTTCTAGATATTCTTGCTGTGAATTACATTATGTTCATTGTAATAAGCTCTGAAACATTTGCTAGCCTCTTAAATGATATTTGTGATTGATCACTCAAAAGAGACCAAACTAACTAACGATGTGGGGGAAAACCAAACCAAAGAAGAATGCCTACTCTTCAGTTTCAAATCCATCTGCATTTATATCTTAGGCACATTATATTTGGAAGAAGAATTGTGCCCAGAATCGAAGAAAAGGCAGAGAGAAACTTTGATTGAATTTGTAAAACTACATATCCATTTCAATGATTCTAAACTTCTTCCTGAAGAAAAATACATCTTTTTAAGGCAAAGATAATATTAGTGATTAATTGTAGCTTTAAATATCTATAGTCAGTCTCTCTGTATATCAATCTCCATGTCTATACCATGAATCCATAAGGGAAATAAATTCTTTTCTTTGCAAGGGATTGATAACTGATGGCCTGGCTACTCATTGAAATGGTCTCTTTATTGTGTCAATAGACTTAGAAGAAGTCTCCAAGATTATTTATTTGGCCCTCTTGTAGAAAATCCATTGTAAAATATCCACAAGAGTTCTATAAAATGGAAATTCTAGAAAAGCTGACTGGACTGTGACATGAACTATTGGAGAAATGACGGAATAGGAGATTGGGAAAGCTTTTCATCTCAAAGATTATTGTCAATAATGACTGCAAATATAAAGAACTTCAAATGAAAATAATACTACAAATATCCTTTAACCATAGCAGATAACAGGACCTATAATGATTTTGTTCCTGGAAATTGTATGACTCAATAACCCCAAGATGACAAAGATTTGCCCTCTGTCTGTGCCATTCACTGCCTTTATAACCGTGAAAAAAATGGTTTCTTTTCTAGGAAATAAGGTGATTTGACTAGATGCTTTCTATCATCCCTTCTTAAATTTCTAATTCATTCTATAAGCTACTTTATTGTTATTAATATTATTATTATTTTGCAAAATTTACCTTTTAGTGAAAGTACTCTAAATAAATTCAGCTTCAATTATTTGTCAAAATGAATGTATAGCTAACCCTGAGTAACCCTGCTTTTCTTTGCTTGTTCAAATTTATTATTTCATCTTTTAAACTAAAAGAAAAGATATGTATGATTACATCAATGTCTAAGAAAAGGAGTCTTTTCTAAACCTTTTGAAGCATATCAAGTTTAAATCAAAATATTCATTTCAGTGCCTTCAAAACTAATTATGTGGTTTATTTTTAGCATATTTCAAAATTCCAATATGAAAAAAATTCTGGGGATTAGAAATGTGTTAACACTATGACACCTAAAGACAGCTTTACTTGATTTTCCTTTGTTCCCTATATTAATTCCCTCCAAACAACTCTTCCATTAAGAAAAAATGCTGATCCCATATCAGAAAAAGAAATAGAACAAGCTATAAATCAACTCCCTAAGAAAAAAATTCCCAGGACCAGATGGATTTACATGTGAATTCTACCGAATATTTAAAGAACAATTACCCCAATGGTATATAAATTATTTGAAAAAATAGGGAATGAAGGAGTAGTACCAAATTCCTTTTATGATACAGACATGGTACTGATACTTAAACCAGGTAGGTTGAAAACTGAGAAAGAAAGCTATAGACCAATCTCCTTAATGTATATTGATGGTAAAATCTTAAATAAGATATTAGCAAAAAAAAGTACAGAAAATCATCCCCAGGATAATACACCATGATCAAGTAGGATTTATACCAGGAATGCAGGGCTGGTTTAATATTAGGAAAACTATTAGTATAATTGACCATATTAATAATCAAATTAACAAAAGCCATATGATCATCTCAATGCAGATGCAGAAAAAGCATTTGATAAAATTCAAAATCAATTCCTACTAAAAACACTTGAGAGTATAGGAATAAATAGATTATACCTTAAAACAGTCAGGAGCAAATATTTAAAACCATCAGTAAACAACATATGTAATGGGGATAAACTGGAACCTTTGCTAGTAAAATAAAGAGTGAAACAAGGTTGCCCACTATCACCATTACTATTCAATATTGTATTAGAAAGCTAGCCTCAGCAATAAGAGCCGAGAAAGAGATTCAAGGATTTAGAGTAGGCAATGAGGAAACCAAACTATTATTCTTTGCAGATGATATGATGGTAGACTTAGAGAACCCCAAAGATACAATTAAAAAGCTATTAGAAATAATTTACAACTTTAGCAAAGTTGCAGGATACAAAATAAATCCACATAAATCCTCAGCATTTTTATACATCATCAACAAAATCCAACAGCAAGAGATACAAAGAGAAATTCAATTCAAAATAACTGTCAATAATATAAAATATTTGGGAATCTATCTACCAAAGGAAAGTCAGGAAATATATGAGCAAAATTACAAAACACTTGCCACAAAAATAAAGTCAGATTTAAATAATTGGAAAGACATTAAGTGTTGTTGGATAGGCTGAGTGAATATAATAAAGGTGACAATACTTCTTAAACTAATCTATTTATTTAGTGCTATACCAAGCAGACTCCCAAGAAATTATTTTAATGACCTAAAAAAATAACAACAAAATTCATATGAAACAACAAAAAGTAGAGAATTTCAAGGGAATTAATAAAAAAAAAATCTAGAACTATATTATAAAGCAGCAGTCACCAAAACCATTTGGTATTGGCTAAGAAATAGACTGGTCAATCTGTGGTACAGATTAGGTACAAAGGATAATAAAGGGTACAACTATAGCAATCTAGTGTTTGATAAACCCAAATATACCAACATTAGGGATAAAAATTCATTATTTGAAAAAAACTGCTGAGAAAACTGGAAATTAGTAAGACAGAAATCAGGCATGGACACACACTTAACACCACATACAAAGATAATATCAAAATGGGGCCTTGATTTAGGCATAAAGAATGAGATCATAAATAAATTAGAGGAACATAGGATAGTTTACCTCTCAGACTTGTGGAGGAGGAAGGAATTTGTTACCAAAGGAAATCATTACTGATCACAAAATAGAAAATTTTGATTACATCGAATTAAGAAGCTTTTGTACAAACAAAATTGATGCAAACAAGATTAGAAGGGAAGTAACAAATTGGGAAAATATTTTTACAGTTAAAGGTTCTGATAAAGGCCTCATTTCCAAAATATATAGAGAACTGACTCTAATCTATAAGAAATCAAACCATTCTCCAATTGAGAAATGGTCAAAGGATATGAAAAGGCAACTCTCAGATGATGAAATTGAAATTATATCCATTCATATGAAAAAGTGTTCCAAATCACTATTGATCAGAGAAATGAAAATTAAGACACCTCTGAGGTACCACTACATACCTGTCAGATTGGCTAAAATGACAGGAAAAAATAATGATGAATGTTGGAGGGGCTGTGGGAAAACTGGGACACTGATGCATTGTTGGTGGAGTTGTGAAATAATCCAACCATTCTGCAGAGCAATCTGGAATTATGCCCAAAAAGTTATCAAACTGTGGATACCCTTTGATCCAGCAGTGCTACTACTGGGCTTATATCCCAAAAAATACTAAAGAAGGGAAAGGACCTGTATGTCCCAAAATGTTTGTGGCAGCCCTTTTTGTAGTGGCTAGACACTGGAAAATGAATGGATGCCCATCGATTAGAGAATGGTTGGGTAAATTATGGCATATAAATATTATGGAATATTATTTTTCTTTAAGAAATGACTAGCAGGATAAATATGGAGAGGCTTGGAGAGACTTACATGAACTGATGCTGAGTGAAATGACCAGAACCAGGAGATCATTATATACTTCAATAGCAATACTATATGAGGATGCATTCTGATGGAAGTGGATATCTTCAACAAAGAGAAGACCTAATTCAGTTCCACTTGATCAATGATGGACAGAATCAGCTCCACCCAGAGAAGAAACACTGGGAAATAAGGGTAAACTGTTTGCATTTTTGTTTTTCTTCCCAGGTTATTTTTACCTTCTGAATCCAATTCTTCCAGTGCAACAAGAAATTCATTTCTGCATACATATATTGTATCTAGCATATATTATAACATATTTAATATGTATGGGGCTGCCTGCCCTCTAGGGGAAAGGGTGGAGGGAAGGAGGGGAAAATTTGGAACAGAAGTGAGTGCAAGGGATAATGTTTTAAAAAGTTACCCATGCATATGGACTGTCAAAAAAGTTTTATAATTATAAAATTAATAAAAAATGCTTAATTCTATCACACTCCAACAATAATCATCTACTTTTGAAAAACAACTATATTCAGTGGAACACTGATGCTAAGGGGAAGAGTAAAATGTATTCAAGGGAATGAGGAAAATTAGGAAAAAAAAAGAATTAAAATGAAAGAAAAGAAGGAATGAAGGAAACATAATCTTTTCTTTAAAGAAATTTACAGTCTGATAGAGAAAATAATTTATGTAGACAAATAGCTAAATTATATAAGATAATAAAGAAGATAAAAGTTTTAATACTCAAATTATTTTGAATCAGAAAAAAAAAAAACATGTTGCATAGAGTAACGTGCTTGGAAAGTGACACAGTACAGTGAAATGATTCTTTGAGTCAGGAAAATTAGGGTTTGAACCCTCCTGTCAATTATTAGATGTATGATAACTGGCAAGTTATTGATATTTTTGAACCTCAACTTCTTTATATGTAAAATGAGGATAATAGCTTTTGTACCCAGTGCACAGGATACTTATATGAATTCCATAAGGCAATTTATGCAAAATGCTTTGCAATCCTTAAAAGTGTTTTCCAAAATGCCCATTATTACTCTAAATGATTTTCTGATTTTCTGTTTTCATTCCAAGATTATAATAAGTGACCTTTTTCTACTTTTCCTACTAAAAAAATGGAAGCATCCATTACACTGCAGAGAGTGCTATGGGACTAGAGAAGTTCAAATTCCCTTATTGATAAATATATTTCCATTTGATAAGTTGAAAAACTTTATAGTTCCTTTAGGTAGGACTTAGCAGGAAATTATCAATTGTCATTCAAAGGCTTCTTCACATGTTATCAATGTAAAACTTCTTAATCATATAAGTGAACCTTACTAGTCAAAGCTAAAGGTATTAAGCTTGTAGCACAGAAAATAGTCAATTAATAGTGAGTTATAGGAGCCACCAATAAGAAAGGCAAACACATGAAAACCTATCCTGAAACAAGTTTGGTGAACAGGAAAATTTTTCAGTGTCACCTAAAAAATTCTTCAGTTTTCATCTATGTGCAAATTCCAAGAGAAAGTCATGTACAAAATAAATATTTTTTTTGTCTCTGATTAAGGATGGGAAAAAATAAAGATCTGAAGCAATATATATCTACTCAAGTTCTCAGGTGAAAATGAACTTTTCTTGTTAGAAGAAATTGAAATTTTATGTCATATTTTCCATATATTTATTCATTTTGTTTATTCTTTCTTCTACTTTAAAATTTGTTATAAGGGATGGATCTCCGGGAGGGAAAAAGGTAGATGCATATATGCTTGCTTATATATGTATGTATGTTTGTGGATATGTAAACATACATAAGTATTCATTATATTCTTAATAGAGTTTCTATAATGGTAAATTCAAAAATGCTCTTGGTATGTAGATCTATAATTCTACAAAATATTTTGGCAAGAAAATCTTATCATACTATGCTTATTGACAAAATAAAGAAGTAGGGACTACCATTTGGTAGAATTTAAAACTATTTAAATGAACAGGCTAGTTGGCTCTTCACATATTGAAAAGGCTGTCATATGAGTAAGCGAGATTTACACATTTTGCCTTATCTCAGATACAGAAAAGAGTAAATAGCAAGAGTGACTACAAAGAACAAGGAGACAGATGTAGACTTCATGTCAGGAAATGGTTCTTTATAAATAGAGGTACCCCAAAGTGGCAAAGGAAAGCTCAGGGAGAGATTTTCCCAACCAATTTTGTTTTTAAACCCTAAAGGCATCTATGCAACTGAGGATAAGTCCTCTAACATTGACTTAAGAACCAATGCATGTGAATGAGCACATTTATTTCATTGTTCTTATGCATTTCTTTTTGTATAGAACTGAAAATTTTGGTTTTGATGCAAAAAAGTGAAATGTATAATTTTCTAAAGAAAAGGTAACTATTCATAGCATGTGTTCTGTGATGGGCCAGAACTTTGAACTAGAAACAAAGGATTCTTACAAGGTACTGAGTCAGTGGAATTGATAGAGACACTAGTTATGTAATTTAGCATGGTTCAATATGATTTATTTTATCCTATAAGATGTTAAGGGCAGGAACTTAAAACAAGGTACTAAGTGGAATTGAGGAGACAATGGTTAAATCTAGTTTAGCATGGAATTAATCCTACAACAAATAATGGTTTCCTAGTGATATAATGATTAGTTTGTACTCAGTGGGGGGCATATAAGCTAGAAGCCTCAGTCAAAGAGATTCAGAGACAAGCAGACAGAAGGCTGGATGCTGAAGGCTGTAGCACAAACCCTTGGACTCAGAAAAATTCATCTCATCTCACACCACCTTGGTGGTAGGCTCTCCTCCTTTGCTTCTTCACTGAAACCAAGACTCTGAAAAGCCTCCAGAAAACTAGCTGAGCCCCACGTGAAGGAGATAAGACTTTGAAGGAGACAATAAAGGATTTGGACTTTAACACCTGGCTGTACTTGTGGTGATTACTGAACTGAAACGAAGGCTGTCTCCAGAGACCCCAAGAAAACCTCAACAGAGAACATTACATTTTAGAGAGAACATTACATTTTGGAGTCTGAACGTGGGGCTGACATGATCCTGAGTTTAGTGGAAAAGTTTCTGCTCCTGATTTCAATGGAAAAGTCTCTCTGACGCAGAAATTAGGGTAAGCACAAGAAGAAAACTTTGTAAAGGGCTAAACTAGTGCTTCAGCTGAAATGGGACAGATGTTTACAAAAAGAGCCTTCTTTTCCAATTCAAGGAAAATGTGTAGAGAGCATTGTCATACTTATGAAACGCCAAAGTCTGATTGTAACTTGGGAGCAGATCATTGAACTTTTAGAAACAGTACATACAGTACACATCTCTTTGGTTCTCTAATGAAAAATAATTGAATCCAGTTGAATGGAAATTTGTAGGGGAGCAATACTACAGTGATTATGGAACTGACTCAATTTACAAAGAAACACTTTATACATATAATTTAATACAACTGGCTTTAGGAAATTATATAAGTTATAGAATAAGGAAAAAGAAGAAAGAGCAGGAGGAGGAAGATCCAGATAAACTAGGTGAAAAGAATGAAGAATCAGATAAGAATGGAGTTAAGTACAATTCTGAGTTTAGTGCTTCACAGCAGAAGTTATTAGGGCATTCCCCATGCCCTGACTTACTTCCCTCAATTAACCTTTCATGGGTAGAGGGAAAAGGAGGAGGGGGAGAGGCAGTAACACAATCAGCACCTGATATTATGCAGCCTATGACAAGATTAAAAAAGGCACTAAGTAAAGCCAAAAAAGGACAGGATATATCTGATTTAATAAATGTATACCCTGTGATTGAAGAGCATGACTCTTCAGGTCAGCAATGGAGAAGATACACTTCTTTTGATGTGGAAATAATTAAGGATTTGAAAAAAGGTTGTACTCTTTATGGGGCTGCATAATCTTATGTTAAGATGTTACTAGAGATTTTGGCTTATGAAATCTTAACCCCTTGTGATTGGAAATCCATAGCAAGGATATGTTTTGAACCAGGACAAAATTTGTTGTGGCATTCAGAGTATCATGAATTATGTAGGATTCAAGTCAGATGAAATAAGCAAAGCAGAGTTTATTTACAAATCACTTTTGACCAACTAACAGGGAAAGATCAGTATGCAGACACTTCAGCACAGACTAATTACCCCATAACAGCTTATGAACAAATTGCTACTGCTGCAATAAAAGCTTAGGCACCCTCTCAGGGAAATATGGAGGGGAAGCCTTCACAAAAATAGAACTAGGTCCCAATGAACCCTTTTCGAATTTTGCAATACATTTGCAGACAGCTGTCATAAGAACCATTGGAGAAAATGCAGCTACAGAAATAATGACCAGACATCTGGCTATGGAAAATGCCAATGAAGTTTGCAGAAGAATTATATGGGGACTACACAAAGATGCTCCTTTATGGGAGTTCATAAGACACTATGCCACAGTGGGCACAAATACTTATTATACCCAGACTATGATGAACATGGGAAGACAGGGTCTCTCTTGGCAAGGGACTTCTAGAAAGACTTGTGGATGTTTTCTGTGTGGAAAAAATAGGACATCTGAGAGCTCAATGTAGACATGGAGATAGAGTGAGAGGACAGACTGAGAGAACAAAACTTAAAGCCCTATGTCCAAAATGCAGCCAAGATTTCCACTAGGCCTCAGAATGTAGATTGACCCAGAGAAATGAGAGGCAGGGCCCAGTTCCAAAACCTCAAATAAAAAATAGGTGGGGCATGATGGCAGCTGAGTTAACACCCAGAGAGTCTTTAGAAGTTCAGGACTCAGATATGATCAATCAGCAAAAAATCAATCACATGGGAGAAAGTGATTACATGATCAATCTTCAGAAAAAGCAATCAGATGGCAGAAAGGGATTACAATTAGGGAAAATACAAACTTTTTTAGCCTACCATAAAGGTGGTGTCCGGTGCAAGCAGTTTCAATGTAATTGCCAGGTGATGAAGAGAGATTTAGAAAATGGTAAATAGAAGGGAATTAGATAGGATAACTGCTTGGCAGAAAAGGTTTGCTTGTCTTCCTACAGATGGAGAAGGAAACATATGGGGAAGGAAACAGATGGGTGGCAATGAGCACCTGGAGAGAGACAGAAAAAGAGAAAAACCTCAAAACAAAGGAGAAGACCTAAGAACAAAATCTGCAGGAATCATTGGATTCCTTAACACAAGATAAGACTATTGAAGGATTCCAAAATTTGCAGGAATTTTTCAATTCCTGGCACATGACGTAATAGACAATAGATCCCTTTCAGACTATTTCTAGGACTTATTGGACATGTATAATTCCTCATGTTGATTCATGTTATTTGTCACATCATTAGATGTTAGGTTCTTACTAAGTGCTAATGAGATAATGAGATATTAGGTTCTTACTAAGTGCTAAGTCAGTACTTAACCATTCTCTAGTTCTGGTCTTTCCTCGGAGTTCAACCCCTTTGAATTCCTAGGGAAGAGCTTGCATGCTTAGGAGGAGCAAGAAGCCCTTGAATTATCCCACGTCCATTCTCTGGAAGGATAAAAGAGGGCAGCTCTGGAGGAAAGAGGGAGTTTTGTCTGGACGAGACTTGAGGCTGCTCTCTGCAGGAAGGGAAGTCAGCTCTCTACAGGAAGAAGAATCAGTCCAAGAGATTTGAGTTGATACAGCAGATCTCCTCCCAGAGAGTGATCGGTACCTTCTGGAGAAAACAGCACGTTACAAATTGGCGCCCACAACGTGGGGCAAGGACTTTTGCTTATCCTGACAAGGACTTATTCTGAGCCCTTCAGAGGAGCTAGCCTGGACCATTACAGAATTAGAGCTCAGGAGAAAGACACTAGGAATCTCTTCTAGGAGAGTAGAATTATCTCTTTTTGATTGCTAAAAAAAAACAACTGCTAATCATTGCCTTGTGACAAACAAAAGAACACAAAGTCTAGGGTGCTGAAGATTGAAGAAATGAAATTTTTAGTGATGATATTGCCCAATTTCATCCAAGAACATATTAACATCATTGTCAAAAGAAAGCCAGATAAACGTGTAAGATCTCAGTTTCTTCAGCCTATAAAACATCCACCAAAAATGTTTTTTTGGGATTGTTGATTTCCAATTGGCATGAAAGTCTTGCCACCCATCAATGGGAATGCTAAACCCTGATTAAATATATTTCTATAACAAGAAATAAGAATGTTTCAAAACTACAGAAATTTGTAAATGGGAATGAATTATTACAACACAACATTGCATCATACTATTTAACAAAAGCTTAATGAATTTATCTAAGAGGTAGACATAAACATGCATCACTAACCTGGCACCTCACCTGAATTAATGTCATTGAAAACTTATAAGAAATAACTCATGTTACTTTGAGAAAAATGCATTATCCATAAAATATTTTATTGTGTGTGTCAATCAAACAAATTGTGACATTGTTCCAATTCAATCACATACCATGGCATTGCGTTCTGACATAATTCATTTCACTTTGACATTTGCTTTTATAATTAGGAAGTTTTACATTATGAAGCATCTGTAATGTTCTCTGTTGAGGTTTTCTTGGAGTCTCCCAAGGCAGCCTTCATTTCAGTTCAGTAATCACCACACATGCAGCCAGGGATTAAGGTCCAAATCCTTTATTGTCTCTCTCTAAATGATTGGAAATCCATAGCAAGGATATGTCTAGAACCTGGACAACATTTGTTATGGCTTGTGGAGTTTCGTGAATTATGTAAAATCCAAGTCAGATGCAATTTGGAAACAGGAGTTAACACACAATTCACTTTTGAGCACTTAGCTGGTGAAGGTTGGTATGGAGAGAATTCAGAACAGATTAATTATACCATGACAATATATGAGCAAATTGCTAAGGCTGCGATAAAAGCTTTGGGTGTCCTCCTTGGACAGAAAGATAGGGGAGAGGCTTTCACTAAAATAGAGCAAGGTCCCAATGAACCTTTTGTAGATTTTGTGGGACGTTTGCACACTGCTGTCAAAAGAACTATTGGAGAAAATGCAGCAACAGAAATAATGACCAGACATTTGGCTAAGGAAAATGCCAATGAGATTTGCAAAAGAATTATATGGGGATTTGACAAAGATGCTCCTTTAGAGGAGATAATAAGACACTGTGCTACAGTGGGAACAAATGCTTTTTACACCCAGACTATGATGAACGTGGAAAGACAGGGTACGTGTTGGCAAAGGACTTCTAGAGAAATTCGTTGATGTTTCCAATGTGGAAAAATTGGACATCTAAGAGCTCAGTGTAGATATGGAGATACAGTGAGAAGACAGGGTGAGAGAAGACCTAAAACTCCATGTCCAAAATGTCCCAAGGGTCTCCACTGGGCCTCCAAATGTAGATTTACCCAGGGAAATGAGAGGCGGGGCCCAACTTCAGCCCCCCAAGTGGGGTATGATGGCAGCTGAGGTTACATCCAGAGAATTTTAAGACATGATCAACCAGCCAAAAGGCAATTGGATGGAAGAAAGGGATTGAAATTAGGAAAAATAGAGTTGCAGTAGAGACTACTGAGATACTCCCTGGAGAAATGAAATCTGTTCCTGTTGAGCCTATTTATCCTTTGGCTCCAGGCACAGTAGGCTTGACCATTTCACCTTCTGAGAGTGCCTACAAAACAGTGTCCATCCATACACTGACGTGGGAAACTGAAGAATGTGTAGCTAATATCCCAGTCACTAACACAGGTTGAAAATGTGTGATTTATCAACCAGGAGAAGTAATAGCATCAGGCTTATTGTTACATACCCCTAATAAGTAACCTGGTGATAGTTGCCTAGATTCTGACTCCAATGAACAAAATCCAGGAATATATTGGACAGCAGCTGTGACAGCTGAACAACCTATGCTTACTATTTATATAAATGGAATACCACTTGAAGGATTGGTAGACACAGGTGCAGATAGTACAGTTATTAGAGGTGCCAATTGTCCCAGTCACTGGCCAGAGATTAAAGCAGACACCTACATGTCTGGGGTAGGAGGATCAATAGCAGCAGAAACTAGTACTTGGCCTCTGAGATGGATATTTGAAGGTGAAACAGGAGTTTTTACTCCTTTTGTGGTTGAAAAAATCCCAATCAATCTGTGGGGAAGAGACATTTTACAGCAGATAGGATTACAAATAAGCACTTTGGCTTTTTAAGGAGGGCTGCTGTTGAAGGCCTACCTATACTTTCACCGGTTCCTATTCCGTGGAAGACTGATTCACCAGTGTGGGTAGAACAGTGGCCCTTAAGAAGTGATAAAATTCAGGCCTTATTAGACATAGACAACTTGACCAAGGACACTTGTGGCCTTCTCGAAGTCCTTGGAATTCCCCAGTATTTGTGGTAAAAAAGAAATCTGGAAAATGGAGGTTGTTAACTGATCTAAGAAGAGTAAATGAACAGATGAAAACTATGGGAACTCTTCAGCCTGGACTTCCATCTCCTACTCAGTTGTCAAGAGAATGGCTTCTATGGGTTATAGACATTAAGGATTGTTTCTATTCTATCCCTCTAGATAAGGAGGGTATGAAAAGATTTGCTTTTTCAGTGCCTAGTGTTAATTTGGCTGAGCCTTATAAAAGATATGAATGGACAGTTTTGCCACAGGGAATAAAAAACAGCCCTACTATGTGCCAAATGTATGTTGCTGCTGCTCTTGATCCAGTAAGAAAAGCCTTTCCAAAAGTATATTGTTACATTATATGGATGATATTTTGGGATGTGTACCTGAGGAACAAATGTTAGAAGCATGTCTACAAAACACCATGGAAACACTAACGTACTGCAAACTGCATATAGCTACAGAAAAAAAAAAATCAAAGACATGCTTCTTTTCAATATTTAGAATATTTAGGATATGAAGTATATCCTAAGACACTCACAGTACAAAAGCTTTCTTTAAGAACAGAGAAGTTGAACACCTTAAATGATTTCCAAAAATTAATAGGAGATATTCAATGGATGCATCCAGTGTTAGGCTTAACTATCAATCAACTACAACCTCTATATGACATTTTAAGGGGAGACAGTGCTTTAAATTCACCACGCCAGCTTACAAAAGAAGAACAAGAGGCTTTGAGAGAAGTTGAACTGGCTTTATCCAATGTGGTTGAAAGAGTCACTCAAAAACCCTTGGAAATATCAGTTTTTGCTACAAAAGAGGCAGCCACAGCAGTCCTTCATCAAGGAGACAGTGTGATTGAGTGGGTGAACCTCCCAGCACAACCAGAACAAAGCCTTATTCCTTACCCAGTGCTTGTGGCTAGTCTTTTATTAAAGGCTATTAAGAGAGTAATACAATTATCTGGAATAAGTCCTGAAAAAAATATACACATTCTATACTAACGCACAAATTAATGTCTGCTGTGAGACCATCCCAGAATGGCAAATTTTATTGGCCACCGCCCCAAATTTTGCTCATGAATCTCCATTAATATTAACTAGGCTACTACATAATTGGCAATGGATTTTTGAAGAAAAGGTTTCTAAGGTTCCTCTTAAAGGACCAACAATCTTTACAGACGCCTCCATAGAAAATATTTGTGCTGTATATTCTCATGATTTAACCATAAAGAGAATAGTCAGGACTCCTTTTCAGTCCACTCAACAGAATGAATTATTTGCTATCATGCTGGCTCGTAAATATAATTACTGATTCAGCCTATTCAGTAGGTGTAGTACAAAGAATTGCCACAGCCCAGATAAAATTTGCAGCCTCTAATATTTATCAGCTCTTTAATGAACTTCAAGAGCAAGTGAGAAAACATCCAGGTAAGATTTATATCTTGCATGTCCACTCACATAGTGAACTTCCAGGTCCTATTTTGGATGGAAATTCAAAGGCAGATAGCCTTCTAACCATGTTAGCCAGTAGTCCTTTATTTCAGGAAGCACAAGAATCTCATTCTAAATATCATCAGGCTGCTTGAGCTTTACATTTACAATTCAGAATCACAAGAGAGGAAGCCAAGAGCATAGTAAAAAGCTGTACAGCTTGTCTTCCTTTCCACGCTCCTACACTCTCTCCAGGGAAGAATCCTCATGATTTGAGACCCAATGAAATCTGGCAAATGGATGTGACCCACTATAATCTTTTGGTCCACGTGGTAGTAGATACCTTTTCAGTATTCACTTTTGCTGTGCCGCAACATCAAAAGAGACAGCCAGAGTGGTCACTGAATTCCTTATCCAAGCATTTGCAATTATGGGTGTGCCACAAGAAATAATGGGCCCTGCATATAGTTCTAAACATTTTGAGCACTTTAGTGCACAGTATAAAATTTTACACACTACTGGAATACCTTTTAATCCACAAGGTTAGGCAATAGTAGAGAGAAGAAACAGAGACATTAAGACACTCCTCCAAAAACAAAAGACAGGGGGAGACACAGGTAACCCTAGAGAACTTCTAAATTTAGTTCTTTATACCATTAATTTTCTAATTTTTGACAAAGATGCACTGGCTCTGGCAGACAGGTTTTATAACCCACCAGAAGGGCAGTGTCCAGTGCGAGCATCTCCATTGTCCTTAGATAATCGCCAGGTGATGTGGAGAGACACAGAAAGTGGGTGAATGGAAGGGACCAGATAGGTTAACTGCTTGGGGGAGAGGGCTTGCTTGTATTTCTTCAGATGGAGAGGGAATCAGATGGGTGCCAACAAGTCGTATTTGCCTTGTCCAATCAGAGAGAGACAGAAAAAGAGAAAGACCTCAAAACAAAGGAGAAAATCTAAGAAACATCTGACACTAAAAGAGCATGACTAATAAGAAGACTGTTAAAGAACTTTAAAAACCAGCAGGAATCATTGGATTTCCTAACACAAGATGAGACTAATGGACAATGGACTTATGGACATTTATAAATTCTCAATTTATGATTATTTGATCATGTTATTTGTTACATACTTCTAGTATGTATTATGTTACTATGTTACTATGTGTTTATGTAATCTATGTAATTATGTGTAATGCCTCCCATATTGATGGATTTATGTTTCAAGGTCATGACCACCCTAGGTTCTAAATCAAAAGAAAGTGGGAGATGTTAGGTTTTTACCAAGTGCTAATGAGATAATGAGATATTAGGTTCTTACTAAGTGCTAAGTCAGTACTTAACCATTCTCTAGTTCTGGTCTTTACTAGTTCAACCCCTTTGAATTCCTGGGGAAGAGCTTGCATGCTTAGGAGGAGCAAGTTCATTGGTTGAAGTAATTTTTCCCAGAAGCCCTTGTATTATCCCATGCCCATTCCCTGGGAGGATAAAAGAGGGCATCTCTGGAGGAAAGAAGGAGTTTTGTCTGGATGAGACTTGAGGCTGCTCTCTGTAGGAAGGGAAGTCGGCTCTCTACAGGAAAAAGAATCTGTCTGAGAGATTTGAGTTGACACAGCAGATCTCCTCCCAGAGAGTGATCAGCAGCTTCTGGAGACAACAGCAAGTTACAATTACTAGCCTGTGTTATTTTACTTATGTAATTTATCTAATTATGTGTAATACCTCCCATATTGATGGATTTATGTATACTTGTTTCAATTGAGCCCCTTCAGAAACCTGCTAATCTGATTTGATTTCCCATTTCCTTTGGTGTTTTCATCTCCCTTCCTAAGAAATCAGGGAGGGTGTGATCACCTCCTTTTATGGTGTTTTCACCCCTTTTTTGAGCAGTCAGGGAAGGAATGATCATCTTTTTCTTTGGGGTTCTCACCTCCTTGAGAAGTCAGGGAGCTCATCACCATCTATGTTCTAAAAACAAAAGAAAGTGGGACATGTTATGGGCCAGAACTCTGAACTTGAAACAAAGGATTCTTACAAGGGAATAAGTCAGTGGGATTGATAAGAGACAATAGTTATCTAATTTAGCATGGATCAGTATGATAAATTTAATCCTACAAGGAGGTGTTATGAGCCAGAACCTGAAACAATGTACTAAGTGGAATTGAGGAGACAATGATTATGACTGGTTTGTACTCAGTGTGGAGTGTATAAGCTAGAAGCCTCAGCAAGGGAGATTCATAGACAAGCAGACTGAAGGCTAGAGCACAAAACCTTAGACTCAGACAGATTCATCTCATCTCACATCACTTTGGTGGCAGGCTCTCCTCCACTTCTCTACAGAAACCAAAACTCAGGAAGGCCTCCAGAAAACTAACTGAGCCCCAAGTGCAGGAGATAGGACTTTGAAGGAGACAATAAAGGATTTGGAATTTAACCCCTGGCTATTTGTGTGGTCAATACTGAACTGAAATGAAGGCTACCTCTAGAGACCCCAAGAAAAACTCAATAGAGAACATTTTAGGGAGAACATTAAACATGTTTCTTGTTCTCTGTATCTTCAATTAATATATGTATTTTCTTAATCAATTAAAGTTTTTTTTTATTTACAAAACATATATATGGGTAATTTTTCAACATTAACCTTTGCAAAGCCTTTTGTTCCAAATTACCCCTTCCTTTCCCCCCTCCCTCCCCTAGATGGCAGGTAGTCCAATACATGTTAAATATGTTAAAATATATGTTAAATCCAGTACATCTGTACATATTTACATAGTTAACTTATATGCTACAAGAAAAATCAGATCAAGAAGGAAAAAAAAATTGAGAAAGAAAATAAAATACAAGCAAACAACAATAGAAAGAGTGAGAATGCTATGTTGTGGTCCACACTCAGTTTCCCCAGTCCTCTTTCTTGGTGTAGATGACTCTCTTCATCATTGAACAATTAGAACTCTTTTGAATTATCTCTTTATTGCAGAAAGCTATGCCTCTCACTGAATATATACAAATGAAAATAGATTGAAGATTTTGATCTGGAAGAAATCCTAGAGTCATTTAGAATATCCCATTAAATTTATAGATGAGAAAACTGAAGTTCAGTTATATAAATGGTATACCTTCATTTTTCCCCAAATATATAATACATAAAGTATTTGTAATGATATTCCCAAAGGACTTCAGGGTATTCCTGTTTATACATAACTAATGTGGTAATTCCCTGAGGTTTAGGGTGTTGAGGTAAGCAAATAAATAGGCAAAGAAATTGCTTGCTAAAATAAGATTGAGCTTCAAAAGTAGGCAACAGGAAATACATTCATATGGCACCATCTCTCCTTTATCTTGAATGAGATGAGAAATTAATATTACACTGAGAAGTAATAAGATCAAACTACTTTCTTCAAAATTTTCCAAAAATTTTGATTTCTTAATGTTAAAAAATCAATGTTTTTATCAAACCCAAAGCACTTATTCAAATAAAATTATTTTAATGTAATTCAATTCTCAGAATGTGATACCAAGTCCCTTATAAGGGAGTCATATATATATATATACATATATATATATCTTACATATCTATAAGAATAGAATTATCATTATTGATGATATTTCAGTATCATCTTTTCTATACCAAGTACCCATGTGCTATAGGAAATATACTATGCACATCACTCTCTTTTTGACTCTGAATTTTACATCTTAACAACAATAACAACATTTAACTGTTTACATATATACTTTAATTATGGTGTTTTTTTAATGGTGAGAAAGGAAGAAAATTTGAAACAACTATCCATACAATCATCAACTTTTCTGTAAATTATATATACTTTTAAAACTACAATCTACTTCTTTACAATAAAGCATCTTATTAAAACTGTTGAAGCACTCTTAGCAACATTTGTGAATGAAAGGGGGATGATTGAGACTCTTTTCTTTTTTAAGCATCATTTAATTTTGATTCCACAAATGTTCTAGGGAGATACACAACTATGCCTGTAATAAGTACTTTGTCTAGCCCTCATAATCAATTTGTCAATCAGAATTTAACCACAAAAAGTATCTTAAATTAATTATAGTTAGGTTTTTCCAACCAATAATAATTTCAATAAAACGATAGTCATACTGGATTTCTATTATTGTATTATGTTGTCACATAAATATATCATGTCACTAACTTGTTTTCAAATTGTCGAAAAATTGTTATTTTGTGTACAGCTTCAGAGATTCTATAGCCTTAGGAGATTAGTATTGTTGAAGCACTAAGAAATATGTCTACATTTTAGAAGCTTTCCCTTGCTTTGAAAAGCCATGACATTGTGTTTTGTGTCAAGTGACCTGTGAACACTGAAATTGAAGCTTAGCTAGCACTTTGATGTTCTGCCTATTATGTATGGCATTTAAAACATACATAAATTGTTAGTGATTTCATGATTACTTAAAGTACTGAGTTTGGAAAAAAAATCAAAAAAACAAATACTGAAAAAGTTCCAGATATGCTCAGCACTACTGAATGAAAATACAATTAATGGTGATAAAGTGATTTTGTTGTTATACTATTCTAACATATAAGTTTGAAGGCACCATAATATTCCCAATCATTTACAAAAACAAGTATAAAGTAAATTTAAATATTGTGCATGTAGAAGGAGGAAAATAGCATATGTTTTACTTTTATTAATTATAGTTTCCAAAACAGTAGCAGCCTTATATTAACCACAGAAATTATATTAGCAACAATCATTGACCAAAAAGTAGTAACAAAAGCAACCACATATAAGAAATGAAAACATGTGAGAGAAACAGATTGAGACAGAGACAGAGAGATAAATACAGATACAAAGAAATGACTTTAAAATTAGGAACTTAGGGATTCATGTATTTCCTCTAGCATATACTAAAGTTTTAATGCGTTCAAATACTTTCAGTGCCCTCAGACAACACTTTCATATACTTTTACTTTTTTTCCCATTTGTATATACATACATAGACATGCATATGTATATATTTATGTATAAATATATATATATATATATGTATATATATGTGCATATGCTTTGTGTATGCATACTTGTACAGATGTATGTGAACAAATATGCATTGTGTAAATGTAAGTTTATTTCATCCAGGTTTAGTCTTCAGAGAAAAAAATAAAGAAAAATTTAGCTTTTGTGGTTCTACATATTTGGAGATTGAGACTTCTAATTTCTAAATACTAGATTTAGGAATTTAATAATGCTGAACTAAGTTTCTTCATGTGCTGAAGTAAAATTATTTTATTTGAGGACCTAAATACCAATAATTATATCAGCAAATGAGGGATTCTTGTTTTTTTAAATTTAGTATGAATTAGAAGAACCTGACCAACATATATTTTGACATGAGCACAATTATGCTAATAAGTCACAGAGTTAAGATTGCATTCCCATGCAATATGTCAGTTCACTGTGTATAATGACATCCTTCCCACAAATATGGTATTCATTGGTCACAGATGATGTGACCAACTAGAGATGATGATGATGATGATAGTATAATGACAATAACAATTCATAGGATGCTTCCTAGGGACACATTGGATTATGTTCTACGAATTGGGGAACAGCTAAACAAATTATGGTATATGATTGTAGTGGAATACCACTGGGCTATAATAAATGATGAACTCAAGGATTTTAGAAAAGTGCATGAAATAATGAAAAGCAAAATGAGCAGAACCAAGAAAACACTGTATGAATTAAAATCAATATTGTATTAAGAATGATTTTGAGGAAATAAATTAGTTTTCATTTGAAGAAAAATGATATCTGCATCCCAATAAATAACTGATGAATAGAAGTAAATATAAAACAATTATCTATATCTATATCTATATCTATATCTATATATCTGTGTATGTATACACACACACATACACACACAAATATACATATCTATTTGTGTCTAATGATAACCATCCCTAGGGCAGGGGAGAAGATGGGGAAGAATAAAACAGAACAAAAAACAAATTTACAACATAATTTTGTTTTATATTTGAAAATAATAACAAATTATGCAAAATATAATAGCAGATTCATGTGCAATCATCTCTTTTAGTGTACTTTGCTAAGGAAATGTTCATTTTATTCCATAAATTTAAAAATAAAAAAAGAAATTAAATGTATCTGAGCTATTTTGTATAACTATATTATTTTAAATATAAAAGCCACATCTATGGATTTCAAAATCCTTTTCAAAAACAAAATTCTGATAAAGATACTTTGGTCACTCTGACTTAAGGAACATGTATAGTAGAATCCTGAATTGAATGGGGAAATTGTATTTAGGTAATTTAATCCATCACATATCTTCAACGTATCTGGCAAACATCTATCTAGACTTGTAACAATTCCATTCTTAAATTATTATCTCATATAAAATAACATTTATATATTGTGATTAAATTACATTAAATTCTGGTTTTCACTCAGCACATTATAAGATGAAAAATATAAGTTTGAGGATGTCATGTTCCTCCAACAGCTAATGAGAAGACATTATCCCTTAGCCATACCCAGAAAAGTTCTGCATGTGTTGCCAAAATACTTTTGCAGAATATATTGCTGTCCAGTGCTTCATAGAATTCATTCCTAAGACTTCATGTGATTTGCTACATAACTATATATGACTTTTCTTGGATTCACCTGTGACAAGAGGGATCATAAACATAGACATATAGAATAATTCAATCAGGTCACCAAAATCCCCTTACAGGTCTCATCTTGTTCTTTTATCCTTTTTTCTTTAAGGAATATCTGTATAACTAGAATTACTTAAGAGTAAGATTTTGCATATGACTCCTTAAAGTACTGTATTTTCGAGGGGGAAGTAATATTTCTGCTTGATCTTAGAAGGGTTATCTAGGACAAATGATTGAATAGTATAGTGGATCAGAAAATCAAGAATTTATTCCTAAATATGTAAAGGGTCTGAAAATGGATTATACAGACTTTCAGGGGAAATTCTCTGTCTAGACCTGATCAAGAAGATGTGATATGTATGATATATTAAAAACAACAACAACAACAACAATAACAACAAAAACCTTTCTCCTGCAAGTGGGGGTTAGCCTAGATTCCTTCCTTCCAATTACTAGACTTTATGAGATGTCATATTTTGTTTTACCAGAAACTGTGGGATTTTATTTCTTACCAAAAAACGAACAAAAACACACACACACACACACACACACACATACACACACACACACATACACCAAGTCCAAAGCTTTAATACATTCCAAGAGAATTTGGATCTTTCAATTTTAAACAAAAGATAAATAAATCTTATTACAAAAAAATTACTAATAACAATATAAAACACAAACATACACACACTCACACTTAGATGACCCTTAGCTGAGGTGTGGGGTGTGCTGAGGCAAGACTAGTACCTTTAGTGTAAGGATTGTTGAGTCCTCATTTGTGGCTTTCAGAAGCTATATCATGCACAATGGCCATACACTGGTAAACCATTTAGATAGGAGCGAAACAAGTTGAGGATTACTGAAGAATATTAAACTAAATTAATGAAGACGTTGCCTTGTAAAATGGGATGAAAACAATTTGTTCTAGTGGTCATAAAGGCAGCAAACGTGGATATTGTTGAGGGGTTAGAGTTTGGTTACACACCAAAGACACCAAGGTCATGCACTGCATCCTGAGCAATCACCAGTTGCTTCAACTCTGTCTTGCTACTGGACAGTGATGACTCTGGAAGAAAGAATGAGACCAATGACTTCATGAAACTTTGCCTCACTTATATATAGTTTATATATGAATTAAAAGACATTCTCCATATCATTTTGCCATTTCTACTTATCTCAAAGTCCTGTGGCTAGATGCAAATGATGAAGTAGCATGTAAGATACATTGAGAGCTGTGGTCATAACCTTGAACAAGGTGCCACAGGCCATAAAGCTGTTTTCTAACTGAAAACAGCATTGAAATTTTGGAGTCACTGAGGGTCTGAACAGTCCTTTAAGGAGCCACCCCAAATGTTCATATTTGTGTCTGAACCTGTGGTAGAGCATTCCTAGCTTCCATTGTATTCTTAGCTATAGCTGGATGCATTAAAACTTGATTCTAACATAATGGTGTCATTTGCATCTTTTTTGTTAGTAAAGGTCAACAACCAAGCAAGCACCTTGATGGAGGAAAAAAGCAACAATAAAAATATCACTTTTTTGCTTTCGTTTTCATATGTGAAAACACAAATCACTTGGGAATCACAAAAACACTGGAACCTGGAAAATGAACATCACTTTTCTACCCCATTTGATTATAAAGGAGTAAGATATTAAACTGCAAACTAGAGAAGAACTGACAGAGCCTTAATTAAATTGATACTGTTCATGACACCTGGGTAGTATATTTGTCAGGGCATAAATTGTGATAACACCAAATAAAAGTGACAAATATCTCAGAGCTCCCCGTGCAATTCCTAGTAATAGGGATGAGTTTATACAAATGCCTCATGGGATATTTCATTTGAATTGACATCTTAGCTGTCTGACCTATCTATTAGATATAACACAGATAATAAAAGAAGTGTTAGGGAATGGAATGATTCTTGTCATGAGACAATTATCAGTAAAGGAGATATTAAACAAAAAATTGTGGGCTTTCCTTTAAGGACTTCTCTAGTCACAATTAGTGCCAGAGAATTTTATTTGTCTTGAATAATTTGCTAATTCAGAGGATGCTATAGTATATATTAGTTGTCATTGCTTTTAAAGTTTTAAAAATCTTTTCATTATTCTTGTGCAGGAAAATTTTATTTTTCAAATGTAGTTTAACTTTTTTTTTCTTTTTTCACCTCTTCCAGAAATGAATTCCAAGCTTACCAAAGGAAAACATTTGTCAACTATAATCCAGGAGTTCTGCATTTTATGATTTTCAAAAACTAAGTGTTATTGTAACACTTGTACCTCAATGTTGAAGAAATGAGAAGAGCCTGCTGGTAGTGTGAACTGACTGATCGCCAGCGTGACAGGGTGAGAACACTGAAAATTCTATCATACTGTGCCAGCCTTGAAACTTAGAAAAAAATATAATGAACAATGCTTATAGTTAAAAGAAAAGAATTAAGTTCCTCATTTTTCCCTTTGGGGTATTTTGCAAACATTTTTGAAAGAAAGGGGAGAGATCACTATCAAGTTCACAACAGGGATAACTCTCTTTCTATTATCTATCTATCTAAGTATTTGTATGAATGCATGTACATATTTATACCTCCATGTTTGTATACATCTATCTATCTATCTATCTATCTATCTATCTATCTATCTATCTATATGTGTATACATATATCTATTTATATAAGTATAAGTGTGTGAGGGTGTATATGTGTGTATGTGTGGCAAGAGGAAACGAAGAAAATGATACAATCTTCTGTCTATCCACTGAGCTTGAGCCCAGGTAAATATCTGACAATCTTGGACCTTTTATCTTTTTTCCAGGGATATGTAAATTTTATTCAATGTGATGATAATGGTGCTGCTTCCAAATGGAACAGACCTATGTATGTATATGTAAGCAAAAATCCAAAAAGTACAAATTAAAGAACACAACAAGTTCTAAGTGTCCTATAATAGGTTCTACTTTAGCCTCCTAGGATGCTAAAATTCAAATAATTATTTTCCATTAAGTCAATATTCTCAGAATATTCCTGCTCATATGAATACATATTAGGAGAGTACATATTTTTGAGATATCAACTCATGGATACAACTCAGCTTTTTTAGATGAACTACTGGCACTAAATAAAGAAGACAAGGAAAATATGAAATGCAAGAGATTTGTGTCTTTGATAAGAAAATTTGGTAATTATCTTAATTTTTGTATCACCTATATTATGTATTGCATGTATCAAGAATTTGTGACAACTCTAAGGGACAGGTTAGTAACAACACAGATACAAATGAGGTTGTTGTTCTTTACCTTCTCATGTATTTTTGTTTTTGTTTTTAGGTAGAGATTGTAAAACTAACCTTCAATAAGATATTGTCTATTTCACTGATGCTTGAGATCAATTCTGACTTTGAGAAAATGTATGAGGAGTATGCATTGTGAAAGACAGAACAGGAAAAACTATTTAAGCCTAGTTGTTCATGGGCCAAAAAAGTAGGCCTAAATTACTATAATCACCTATATATATATTTTTATTGACTTTCATAGAATGATAAAGAAAATATGTTGTATGTTCTTTTCATTGTCATAACTTGGTTTCTTTTAAGTCACTGATTCAACATTTATAAAAGTAGTTGGATAGTATAATGAATAAATAGTTGGTCTGAATGGCATGAAGACCTGAATTTTCATTGTTTTCCAGATATTTTGTAACTCTGTGACCCTGGGCAACTTACTAAAACTGTCTGATCCTGAGTTTCCCCTTATAGGAATAATAGTAAAGCTTACCTCAAAAATGTCAAACTATTTGAGTGTCAACATCAGCTAGAAGTTTGTCTCTACTGGCTGCCTTATTTAGGAAAGCATAAATTAATAATAATTGCATTACACTGTAGAATTATTTTGGTAAACATTTTAGGAATTACATTTGAATTTGGACCATCTATACCATGGGTTGTGCAAGACCTTGTTGCCTTTATGTTGTCAATTGCCATCTCTGAATGGAAGAATAAAATAAAATACCTTTTATAGTGGATTTCACAAATCTAAAAATAATCTACATTGACGGACTATTAATGTGAGTAGGAAATGTGACATAACTAAAATATAATTTATTTAGAGAAAGAAAGTTTGTGGTTTAAGGTTCTGTCTCTGTTACAAATTGGATGTGTGAACCCTGGCTCAAAACTTATCTCTCAATACAGTTGAAAATTCCAAAGAATGACAAATTACAGAAAAGATGGTCTTTTTTCCAATATATAGGAAGAGTTAATTTAGATGTATAAGAGTGATTGCTTTGTGTAATTGATAATATAGTCCAAAATATGAAGAGGCAGTATTCAAGGGAAAACAATGTACTTTTGGTAAACCTTCAAATTGATTCATCTCTTTTGCAAAGTAATTTAGAACTCAGTATCAAAAGTTTTACTAATAAATATATTATTTTACCATAGAGATACTGCTTCTTGACCTATAGACCTAAAAGGTCTAAAGAAAGCAGAGAGGGAAGCCCAGTATATTAAAACATATCATTGCCATTGTTTTTGTAGCAGAAATGACAGGAACTAAATGGTTGGTCCAGAAATGGTGAGTGGCTAACCAAGTTATGGTATATTAATGAAATGAGACATCATTGTACCGTAAGAAATGTCAAATAGTATAGATTGAAAAACAAATCAGAAAATATGTAGGAATTTAAATTAAATAGTAAGAATCAGAAGAACAATTTGCATACTAGTAACACAATGGTAAATAAATAGCTTTGGAAAACTTAAGAATCCTAATAAATGTAATGAATAAACTAAATTCATAAAATCAACAATGACAAATACTACATAGTTCAAGGTGCCAAATGAGACACAGCTTTTTATAATTACTGGGGAAATTTGTTTCCTTTGACTTTAAATAATTCTTGTATGTTTTGTTTGCTATTGTTGTTTTAAGAATAAAGAGATAGGAGAAAATTCAAGGAATTATTAGCTGAAAATAAAATAAATTTAAATAGGCATTTTTTTTAAATCTTCTAAAGTCTTACTACATGTATAACAGGCTTAAAACACTTAATTTCGATTCAATTTTCTCATTTGTAAAATAGGGATAATAGTGATGTAAATTGTGTCCCCTTTAAACTTTGGGGGAGCACTGAAACTGTGCCCCCTTTAATCTGTGGGAGAAGGGTGATTTGGGGTCTCAAGCTCTCCCCTGGGAGGGATGCAACTTTCTTAGACAATACCTTTCCCAAGTTAAGTGGTCTCATTCAATTGGAGATCTTGGCATGGAGTATAGTCAATATCCTTTTGAGTGGTTCAAACTCCCAGTTAAGTAATCTCATTTAATTTTGAATTGAATTGAATTGAATTGAGTTGAAAACCAGTCTCAGGAGCTGGCACCCAGCTCATGGCCAAAGATCAAAGCAGCCCCTATTAATATATCTAGAGCTGTATGCCCATAAGTCTTTGCAGAAGTCCTATCAGGATTTTGGCCACTGTAGAAGATATTTTCTTCTCAGTGTAACCTGTCTTTGCTATATTCCTAAGGTCTTAACAGAATCTTGCCCACTAAGAAAGCTGTCTTCCTAGCAAGCTGTTTTCTTTGTGAAAATAAATCCTATTCTTTGCCACAAACCTTGTGCTTGTATTTGCTGGGGTTTGAGAATTTTTTCAAAAACCCTGCCACCAGCCAAAGATATACCATTGCTATTAGGGCATCTTTTACCTTCAATTCTCACACCTCATCAATAGTCTCATCTAAGTAATATGTTTCATTAAGCTTATATATATATATATATATATATATATATATATATATATATGTGTGTGTGTGTGTGTGTATATACATATATATATATATATACTCACATATATAATTTTTATGTATATATATACATATATATATTATATATGTATATATATACTTATGTATTGATACATATGTATGCATGTATGCATGTATGTAGCTAGACAACTAGGTTACTCAGTGAATAAAGTAATAGATCTAGACTTGAATTCAAATCAGAAAAGCTGATGACTTTCCCTACCACAACAGAGCTAATGAAGGGGTTGAAATTCTGATCTTTCTAGATTTCTTCTATATGTAATTTCTGTAACAAAATTACCAGAGGTTTTGCCATCCTAGTCTATAGAGCATGTCCTGGAATTAATTTTAAATTACACCAATTCCATGAAGAAAGAATGTATACATTTTACAAAGATACAAAATTTAAAATTAAATTGCTTCAGAGTAATGAGGAATAATGTAAAATTCAGTATTTTTTTTTTTATTTCAAGTCCAGACATTCAAGGAAGGAACAAATGTTCTTTACCAGTAAAGGGGGGGGAAATTCCTTAGTTGTGATTTAATTGGCAAACTTTTCTGTTTGAAATACCTGGAGGATGGTATATAGAGAGCAAATTGCATCAGGTAGTAGGAGTTTTCAGGGGAGGAGAGATACACAAATTGCTTCTGATTTCTACATAATTTTAATGTGGAGCTTTTTATTTGCCATCATCAGTTCTGAACTACTATGACAGGCAGGAAAGTTTTGAAATTAGTATAATCACTGTCAGAGTATACAGTCTTTGAATCACAAAGAACTGTCAAAAATGTGTATTTGTCACATATGACAGAAAAAGAGTATGTGAGTGTTACAATTCTTTGGACTTGGATGGAAACAGAATAAAAATAATAACATTTGTATGTCTGGTGTTAATATTCAAAAGATGACTTTTGCTCAGTTCAAACACAGTGTGAGCAAATTAATTCAATTTCCTGGAAAGCAGAATGTCTTTTTATGAGTGCCACTCCCAGAATGATGTGGGGCGAGTTGGAATATATTATGTTTGCTAAATAAAATATGTGACTTTTACCAGCTACTAGAATGTTGGATAGTCAGCTCAATAAGTATTTATTATGTTTTAATTGTAGAGAAAGCCCCATTCTTAGACTCTGGCAATACAATGCACATGCAAAACCAAATATATGTGTGTGTGTGTATATATATATGTGTGTGTGTGTGTGTGTGTGTGTGTGTGTGTGTATAAGTTGACTTTTACTCAGTTCAATCACAGTATGGGTAAATATGTGTGTATGTACATATACAGATAAACACATATAGACAGAGATATATAGATATCCATATGTGTAATGTGTGCATGTATAAGAGTGTGTGTGTGTGTCTGTGTGTGTTTAGTTTTTTTTTTTTTTTTGGTAGGTGGTGTCTTCTTCAATAGAATATAAACTTCTAAAGGTGAGAGTCTATTTATTTATTTATTTTCACATATTTAAAAATAGCCAGCAAATTTATTTATTTTTATTAAAGCTATTTATTTTCAAAATATATGCATAGATAATTATCAACAATCATTTTTGCAAAACCTTATGTTCCAATTTTTTTTCTCCCTCCTTTCCCTCCATTCTTTCTCCTAGATGGCAAGTAATCTAATATGTTAAATATATGCATTTCTTCTATACACATTTCTACAATTATGATGCTGCATACACACAAAACAATCAGATCAAAAAAGACAAAAAATGAGTAAGAAAACATAATGCATGCAAATAACTATAAAAAAGGTAAAAATACTCTGTTGTGAGACACTCTCAATCTTCACCGTTCCCTCTCTGGGTGCACAAGATGATTGGAGCTGTCATGAATCATCTCGTTGAACTTACACTACAATGAAGAATCAACTATGTAGCAAAATTGAGAGTAATATTTCTTTTTTTTTTTTTTTTTAATTTTATTTTTTTATTATATATATATATATATATATATATATATATATATATATTTTATAATATTATCCCTTGTATTCATTTTTCCAATTTACCCCCCCTCCCTCTATTCCCTCCCCCCGACGACAGGCAATACCATACATTTTACATGTGTTACAATATAGTCTAGGTACAATACATGTGTGCGAATATCACTTTCTTGTTGCACAATAAACATTAGAATCCGAAGGTACATGCAACCTGGGCAGATAGATATTAGTGCTAACAATTTTCATTCCCCTCCCAGTGTTTCTTCTCTGGGTGCAGCTACCTCTGTCCATCATTGATCAACTGGAAGTGAGTTGGATCTTCTTTATGTTGAAGATTTCCACTTCCATCAGAATACATCCTCATACAGCATTGTTGTTGAAGTGTACAGTGATCTTCTGGTTCTGCTCATTTCACTCAGCATCAGTTGATTTAAGTCTCTCCAGGCCTCTCTATATTCCTCCTGCTGGTCATTTCTTACCGAGCAATAATATTCCATAACCTTCATATACCACAAGTTACCCAACCATTCTCCAACTGATGGACATCCATTCATCCTCCAGTTTCTAGCTACAACAAAAAGAGCTGCCACAAACATTTTGGCACATATATGTCTCTTTCCGCTCTTTAGTATTTCTTTGGGATATAATCCCAGTAGTAGCGCTGCTGGGTCAAAGGGTATGCACAGTTTGATAACTTTTTGGGCATAATTCCAGATTGCTCTCCAGAATGGCTGGATTCTTTCACAACTCCACCAGCAATGTATTAGTGTCCCAGTTTTCCCACATCCCCTCCAACATTTGTCATTATTTGTTCCTGTCATCTTAGCCAATCTGACAGGTGTGTAGTGGTATCTCAGAGTGGTCTTAATTTGCATTTCTCTGATCAGTAGTGATTTGGAACACTCTTTCATGTGAGTGGATATAGTTTCAATTTCTTCCTCTGAGAATTGTCTGTTCATATCCTTTGACCATTTATCAATTGGAGAATGGTTCGGTTTCTTATAAATTATGGTCAGTTCTCTATATATTTTGGAAATGAGACCTTTGTCAGAACCTTTGTTTTTAAAAATATTTTCCCAATTTGTTACTTCCCTTCTAATCTTGTTTGCATTAGTATTATTTGTACAGAAACATTTTAGTTTGATGTAATCAAAATCTTCTATTTTGTGATCAATAATGATCTCTAGTTCTCCTCTGGTCATAAATTCCTTCCTCCTCCACAAGTCTGAGAGGTAGATTATCCTCTGTTCCTCTAATCTATTTATTATCTCCCTCTTTATGCCTAAATCATGGACCCATTTTGATCTTATCTTGGTATATGGTGTTAAGTGTGGATCCATATCTAATTTCTGCCATACTAATTTCCAGTTTTCCCAACAGTTTTTTCCGAATAATGAATTTTTATCCCTAATGTTGGAATCTTTGGGTTTGTCAAAGATTAGATTGCTATAGATGTATCCTTTTTTGTCCTTTGTATCTAATCTGTTCCACTGATTTACCGGTCTATTTCGTAGCCAATACCAAATGGTTTTGGTGACTGCTGCTATATAATATAGCTTTAGATCAGGTACACTTAGACCACCTTCCTCTGAGTTTCTTTTCATTAGTTCCCTTGCAATTCTTGACCTTTTATTCTTCCATATGAATTTTGTTGTTATTTTTTCTAGGTCATTAAAATAGTTTCTTGGGAGTCTGATTGGTATAGCACTAAATAAATAGATTAGTTTGGGGAGTATTGTCATCTTTATTATATTCGCTCGGCCTATCCAAGAGCACTGAATGTCTTTCCAATTATTTAAATCTGACTTTATTTTTGTGGCAAGTGTTTTGTAATTTTTCTCATATAATTCCTGACTTTTCTTTGGTAGATGGATTCCCAAATATTTTATACTCTCAACATTTGTTTGGAATGGAATTTCTCTTTGTATCTCTTGCTGTTGCATTTTGTTAGTGATATATAAAAATGCCGAGGATTTATGTGGATTTATTTTGTATCCTGCCACTTTGCTGAAATTTTGAATTATTTCTAGTAGCTTTTTAGCAGAGTCTTTGGGGTTCTCTAAGTATACCATCATGTCATCTGCAAAAAGTGATAGTTTGATTTCCTCATTTCCTACTCTAATTCCTTGAATCTCTTTCTCGGCTCTTATTGCCGAGGCTAGCGTTTCTAGTACTATATTGAATAGTAATGGTGATAGTGGGCAAACTTGTTTCACTCCTGATCTTAATGGGAAAGGTTGCAGTTTATTTCTATTGCATATTATGCTTACTGACGGTCTTAAATATATACTCCTGATTATTCTAAGGAATAATCCATTTATTCCTATACTCTCAAGAGTTTTTAGTAGGAATGGATGTTGGATTTTGTCAAATGCTTTTTCTGCATCTATTGAGATGATCATATGGTTCTTATTAATTTGATTATTAATATGGTCAATTATATTAATAGTTTTCCTAATATTAAACCAGCCCTGCATTCCTGGAATAAATCCTACTTGATCATAGTGTATTATCTTGGAGATGATTTTCTGAAGTCTTTTTGCTAATATCTTATTTAAGATTTTAGCATCAATATTCATTAAGGAGATTGGTCTATAATTTTCTTTCTCAGTTTTCGATCTACCAGGTTTAGGTATCAGTACCATGTCTGTGTCATAAAAGGAGTTTGGTAGGACTCCTTCATCCCCTATTTTTTCAAATAATTTATATAACATTGGGGCTAATTGTTCTTTAAATGTTTGGTAGAATTCACATGTGAATCCATCTGGCCCTGGGGATTTTTTCCTGGGGAGTTGATTAATAGCTTGTTCTATTTCTTTTTCTGAAATGGGACTATTTAAGCAATTTATCTCCTCCTCTGTTAATCTAGGGAGCCTATATTTTTGGAGAAAGTCATCCATTTCACTTAAGTTATCAAATTTATTGGCATAAAGTTGGGCAAAGTAACTCCTTATTATTTCTCTAATTTCCTCTTCATTGGTGGAAAGATCCCCCTTTTCATTTGTAAGACTATCAATTTGATTTTCCTCTTTCTTTTTTTTGATCAAATTTACCAAAGGTTTATCTATTTTATTGGCTTTTTCATAAAACCAACTCTTGGTTTTATTTATTAATTCAATAGTTTTTTTACTTTCAATTTTATTGATTTCTCCTTTTAATTTTTGTATTTCGAGTTTAATTTTTGGTTGGGGGTTTATAATTTGGTCTTTTTCTAGCCTTTTAAGTTGTAAGCCCAATTCGTTAATCTTCTCTTTCTCAATTTTCTTCAAATAAGCCTCTAAAGATATAAAATTTCCCCTTATTACTGCTTTAGCTGCATCCCAAAGATTTTGATATGATGTCTCATCATTATCATTATCTTGGGTGAAATTGTTAATTGTTTCTATAATTTGCTCTTTCACCCAGTCATTCTTTAAGATGAGATTATTCAGTTTCCAATTACTTTTTGGTCTATTTACCCCTAACTTTTTACTGAATGTAGCTTTTATTGCATTGTGATCTGAGAAGAAGGCATTTATTATTTCTGCCTTCCTACATTTAATTTTGAGATCTTTATGTCCTAATATATGGTCAATTTTTGTATAGGATCCATGAACTGCTGAGAAGAAAGTATATTCCTTCCTATTGCCATTCAGTTTTCTCCAAAGGTCTATCATACCTAGTTTTTCTAATGTTCTATTTACTTTTTTAATTTCTTTCTTGTTTGTTTTGTGGTTTGATTTGTCTAAATCTGAGAGTGCAAGGTTGAGATCTCCCACTATTATAGTTTTACTGTCTATTTCTTCTTGCAGTTCTCTTAACTTTTCCTTTAGAAAGTTAGATGCTAAACCACTTGGTGCATATATGTTTAGTATTGATATGGCTTCATTATTTATGCTACCTTTCAGCAGGATATAGTTTCCTTCCTTATCTTTTTTAACGAGATCTACTTCTGCTTTTGCTTGATCTGAGATAAGGATAGCTACCCCTGCTTTTTTGGCTTTACCTGAAGCATAATAAGCTCTGTTCCAACCTTTTACCTTTACTCTGTATGTATCTCCCTGCTTTAAGTGTGTTTCCTGTAGACAACATATTGTAGGGTTGTGCTTTTTGATCCAATCTGCTATCCGTCTCCGTTTGATGGGATCGTTCATCCCATTTACATTTACAGTTAAAATTACTAATTCTGTATTTCCTGCCATCGTATTATCCCCAGATTATACTTTTTTCCCTTGACCCCCCTGATCCCCCTCCCCGATATTTAATTTACAGACCCCCCCTTGTGACGCGCAACCCTCCCTCTTTTTTTTTTTTTTTAGGATCCCTCCCCCCTCCCTCCAAGTCCCTTCACTTATTCTCCTTTTCCTTTCCCCTTTTCCTCTCCCCCCTTTTAATGAGGTGAGAGAAAATTCTCTGAAAAACAAATATGTTAATTATTTACTCTTTGAGCCTCTTCTGATGAGAGTAAGATTCACACAATGATTCTCCCCCTCACTAAGTTCCCTCAGATATGGTGTATTTTCTATGTCTCTTCCTGGGATGTAGTTTCCCTCTTTTTATCACTCCTTCCCCTTTTTCTGAACCGACCTCCTTCCCTTTACCACACCCCCCTTTTTTTCTTTTATATCAGTAAAATCAAATTATCCTTGAGTATTTTTTATATACCCACAACAAAGTTACAGTTCTCAAGGGTTCTGTGTACCTTTTTCTGTTTCTCTTCAGTCTTGTGGATGTAGATCAAATTTTTTGTTTAAGTCTGGTTTTTTTCTTAGAAACATATAGAATTCCTCTGTTTCATTGAATGACCATCTTCTTCCATGGAAAAAGATGCTAAACTTAGCTGGGTAGTTCATTCTTGGTTGCAGTCCTTGATCTTTTGCCTTACGGAATATCAGGTTCCAGGCCCTTCTATCTTTTAATGTGGAGGCAGCCAGATCTTGGGTGACCCTTATTGTGGCACCTTGGTATTTAAATTGTTTTTTTCTAGCTGCTTGCAGGATTTTCTCCTTTGTGTGGTAATTCTGCAGCTTAGCCACAATATTCCGTGGTGTTCTTTTTTTAGGGTCTATTTCAGAAGGAGTTCGATGAATTCTTTCCACATCTACTTTCCCTTCTGTTTCTATTATCTCTGGACAGTTCTCTTTGATAATTTCCTGTAAAATAGAATCTAGGCTCTTTTTTTGGTCATAGTTTTCTGGAAGTCCAATAATCCGCAGATTATCTCTCCTAGATCTATTTTCCAGGTCTATAGATTTTCCCAGTAAGTATTTGACGTTGTTCTCCAGCTTCTCATTTTTTTTGTTTTGTTTGACTGATTCTTGGGTTCTCTGTGAATCATTCATTTCTATTTGTTCCATCCTGACTTTTAAGGAGTTATTTTCTTCTTTCACAGTTTTTAGTTCTTTTTGTAAATGCCCAATTTCGTTTTTAAATGAATTATTTTGCTCTATTGAGTTTTTTTCCATTTCCCTAATTTTTTTTTTTTTGAGAATTATTTTCTTTTTCCAATTCAGAAATTCTATTTTCTTGAGACTTTTTTATCTTTTCCAATTCAGATATCCTACTTTCCTGTGTTTTTTTAACCTTTTCTAATTCACTAATTTTGTTTCCCTGCATCTCCTGTGAATTCTTTATTTTTTCCAACTCCAATTTCAGGACATTGTTATTCTCTATCATAACTTCCCTTTCCTTGCCCCATTTTTCTTCGATCTCCCTCAATTTCTTAAGAGCTTCTTCTAGGAGAGAGTTATGTGATGGGGGGCAGGAATCGTTCCCCTTTAGGTTGTTATCTGATTCTCTGCTGTCAACTTCCTCGGGGTTGGACACCCGCTCTTTCTCTGTATAGAAGGAATCTATGGTTTTTCTAGCTTTTTTGCTCATACTTAAAGAAAATCTTTTGGGGTCTGTCTCTGGGGTAGGAAATTATTTACTTCTTTACCAGCTTCCTCCCAGACCGGATGGATGCAGTGGCTCCTGAGCCTGAGCTAAGAGAGAGCTCTGGGAGAGAGTTCCCCACCCTCTCCCTGGGAGTGCCTCAGAGGTGATTAGCACTGCTGTGCTTCGAGGGCGTAGAATAGTGAAGACTGCAGGAAGCCCAGGCTATGTGTCCGGGTGGGGAGTGGGTGTCTGCAGCAGGTGACGTGAGAAGCCCCTGCGCTCAAACTGGAAGTGTCTGCCAGAAACCGCGGTCCCTAGTTCAAAGGTTCCGCTTCTCTGGGACTTCCTGGAGCTGAGTTCCACTCCCTCCAGCTAAGTTAGGCAGTGTGTGTTGCCTTGGGCCGTATCCACCCACTTGTCAATCTCTTAACTATTCTCAGGTGATAGCTGAGGCCACACCCCCTGGTGCCTGAGTCACCCCCAGGGTCCGGGGAAAATCTAATCTGAGTTTTAAAATATTTTGGCTTTCTCTTCTGAACTGCTAAATAATTAGCAGAGAAGAGCTAACAGCCTGTGCCAGATTCCTTTACCTCAGTGGCTTCTCTGATCCCAGAGCCCCTCCCAGCGCAATGGGCGCAGTGTGCCCCTACCCCACCGTCTGTGCTGGTCTTTCTTATTCCTCCCCTGAGAACTGACCTTTCCTGTTGAAACTCCAGATTCTCTTCAGCTGGTAAGTCGTGCTTCCAGTCCTTGTGGTATCTATCAGTCCTGAGCTAATTTTGAGACTTAATTTATCTAATTGGTTGTGAGGGAGTGAGGACGTTCACTGAGTCGTGTGTTTCCTCTCCGCCATCTTGGCTCCGCCCCCCGAGAGTAATATTTCTGTGGAAAAGATGGATATTCATTGAAATAGGGAACTTTCAATCATTTCTGATAAAAAGACCAGAATTAAATAGAAATTTTCATCTTCAAGAACAAGACACAAGAGACATAAAAAGGTACAAATTAAAAAAAAAAGTTATTAATAAGTTAAACTGTTTACATGCCTAGTTGGGAAGATGATATTTGTAACTCTTCAAAACTTTATTAGGGCAATTAAAAGAGGAATACATAGACAAAGAATGTGAATATAAATTGGCTTAAAAAAGGAAATGAAAGAGTATATAAATCATTTTATTGGCACAAAATATCTATTACAGTAGAGGGATAAAAAATGGAGAGGAATAAGCACTGTTTTAACTTTAATTTCATCAGATTTGGCTCAAAAAGGGCTCAAAAGATCCTCAGCTGGGCATAGAAATTTGTTCTTCTCCTCTAAGGAAGTAGAAAGAGAAAGGGAAAAGAAAACAGAGAGGGAAGGTAGAAAAAAAATAAAAGCAGGAGTAGTAGGGGAAGAAGAAGAGTGATAGAAGGGAGCATATCTTGAGGGAGGCAGTGACCAAAGGAAAACCTTTGTGAGGAGTAAGTTTAAGATAGGCGGGGGGATTTAATAAACAGAGGAAAAAATTAAATGGTGGAGAAAAGCCAGGCCATTGTCTGAGGTTTCATCATTTATCCTCAGAAACAACACTAAATCAAGTGTCTAAATTAATGCTGGAGGGACAGAATCAACAAAAAGACAAAGTGAAATAATTTTCTAGCTTAAAATAACTTAGAAGGATTTTAGAAAAGTACTGTCTTACTTGGGTAAAACAAGAGTATAACTCTGCACTGGTGTAGTATATGCAATCTACCAGGAAGGTTTTAGGCTCAAGATGGACCAGTTGCCGAGAAACTCAAGTCCTGGCCCATAGACCAGCTATGAGACTTCCAAACCCAAAACAGAAGGCAGATTGCTAGCCCTGGAACACAGACAAAACAGGCATGACTAGGCAGAGCCACACAACTACAGTGGACAAGTCAACAACATCTCTGGCCCCAACATCAAAAGCCAGTGATGAGGCCTCTGCCTTGTAGGAAAAGAATCTTGAAACATTGTCTCCATGTGCCCTAAGAGAACAGCTCAATTTCAAAAAATAAACCAAAAATCAAAATGAGCCCCGACCATAGAAAGCTACAATGAATACAGGAAAAATCAGAATACAAAATTAGAAGAGAACAATGTCTACATGTGAAGCCACAAAGGGGAATATAAATTGATCTTAAACTCAAAAAGTTCTCCTTTAAGAGTTCAAAAAAGGCGGAGCCAAGATGGCGGAGAAGAAACACATGTCTCTGTGAACGTCCTCACTCCCTCACAACCAATTAGATAAATTAAGTCTCAGAATTAGCTCAGGACTGATAGATACCATAAGGACTGGAAGCACGACTTACCAGCTGAAGAGAATCTGGAGTTTCAGCAGGAAAGGTCAGTTCCCAGGGGAGGAATAAGAGAGACCAGAACAGACGGTGGGGTAGTGGCACACTGCGCGCATTGCGCTGGGAAGGGCTCTGGGATCAGAGAAGCCACTGAGGTAAAGGAATCTGGCACAGGCTGTTAGCTCTTCTCTGCTAATTATTTAGCAGTTCAGAAGAGAAAGCCAAAATATTTTAAAACTCAGATTAGATTTTCCCCGGACCCTGGAGGTGACTCAGCAGATCTCCGCACCAGGGGGTGTGGCCTCAGCTACCACCTGAGAATAGTTAAGAGATTGACAAGTGGGTGGATACGGCCCAAGGCAACACACCCTGCCTAGCTTAGCTGGAGGGAGTGGAACTCAGCTCCAGGAAGTCCCAGAGAAGCGGAACCTTTGAACTAGGGACCGTGGTTTCTGGCAGACACTTCCAGTTTGAGCACAGGGGCTTCTCACGTCACCTGCTGCAGACATCCACTCCCCACCCGGACACATAGGCTGGGCTTTGTGCTGTCTTTACTATTCTACACCCTCGAAGCACAGTAGTGCTAATCACCTCTGAGGCACTTCCAGGGAGGGGGTGGGGAACTCTCTCCCAGAGCTCTATCTTAGCTCAGGCGCAGGAGCCTCTGCATCCATCTGGTCTGGGAGGAAGCTGGTAAAGAAGTAAATAAATAATTTCCTACCCCAGGGACAGACCCCAAAAGATTTTTTTAAATATGAGCAAAAAAGCTAGAAAAACCATAGATTCCTTCTATACAGAGAAAGAGCGGGTATCCAACCCCAAGGAAGTTAACAGCAGAGAGTCAGCAGATAACAACCCAAAGGGGAAAGATCGCTGCCCCCCATCACATAACTCTCTCCTAGAAGAAACTCTTAAAAAATTGAGGGAGATTGAAGAAAAATGGGGAAAGGAAAGGGAAGCTATGATAGAGAATAACAACGTCCTAAAATTGGAGTTGGAAAAAATAAAGAATTCACAGGAGATGCAGGGAAACAAAATTTATGAATTAGAAAAGGTTAAAAAAACACAGGAAAGTAGGATTTCTGAATTGGAAAAGATAAAAAAGTCTCAAGAAAATAGAATTTCTGAATTGGAAAAAGAAAATAATTCTCAAAAAAAAATTAGGGAAATGGAAAAAAATTCAATAGAGCAAAATAATTCATTTAAAAACGAAATTGGGCATTTACAAAAAGAACTAAAAACCGTGAAAGAAGAAAATAACTCCTTAAATGTCAGGATGGAACAAATAGAAATGAATGATTCACAGAGAACCCAAGAATCAGTCAAACAAAACAAAAAAAATGAGAAGCTGGAGAACAACGTCAAATACTTACTGGGAAAAATCTATAGACCTGGAAAATAGATCTAGGAGATATAATCTGCAGATCATTGGACTTCCAGAAAACTATGACCAAAAAAAGAGCCTAGATTCTATTTTACAGGAAATTATCAAAGAGAACTTTCCAGAGATAATAGAAACAGAAGGGAAAGTAGATGTGGAAAGAATTCATCGAACTCCTTCTGAAATAGACCCTAAAAGAAGAACACCACGGAATATAGTGCTAAGCTGCAGAATTACCACACAAAGGAGAAAATCCTGCAAGCAGCTAGAAAAAAACAATTTAAATACCAAGGTACCACAATAAGGGTCACCCAAGATCTGGCTGCCTCCACATTAAAAGATAGAAGGGCCTGGAACCTGATATTCCGTAAGGCAAAAGATCAAGGACTGCAACCAAGAATGAACTACCCAGCTAAGTTTAGTATCTTTTTCCATGGAAGAAGATGGTCATTCAATGAAACAGAGGAATTCTATATGTTTCTAAGAAAAAAACCAGACTTAAACAAAAAATTTGATCTGCATCTACAAGACTGAAGAGAAACAGAAAAAGGTACACAGAACCCTTGAGAACTGTAACTCTGTTGTGGGTATATAAAAAGTACTCAAGGATAATTTGATTTTACTGATATAAAAGAAAAAAAGGGGGGTGTAGTAAAGGGAAGGAGGTCGGTTCAGAAAAAGGGGAAGGAGTGATAAAAAGAGGGAAACTACATCCCAGGAAGAGGCATAGAAAATACACCATATCTGAGGGAACTTAGTGAGGGGGAGAATCATTGTGTGAATCTTACTCTCATCAGGAGAGGCTCAAAGAGTAAATAATTAACATATTTGTTTTTCAGAGAATTTTCTCTCACCTCATTAAAAGGGGGGAGAGGAAAAGGGAAAAGGAAAAGGAGAATAAATGAAGGGACTTAGAGGGAGGGGGGAGGGATACTTAAAAAAAAGGGAGGGTTGCACATCACAAGGGGGGTCTGTAAATTAAATATCGGGGAGGGGGATCAGGGGGGTCAAGGGAAAAAGCATAATCTGGGGATAATATGATGGCAGGAAATACAAAATTAGTAATTTTAACTGTAAATGTAAATGGGATGAACGATCCCATCAAACGGAGACGGATAGCAGATTGGATCAAAAAGCAGAACCCTACAATATGTTGCCTACAGGAAACACACTTAAAGCAGGGAGATACATACAGAGTAAAGGTAAAAGGTTGGAACCGAGCCTATTATGCTTCAAGTAAAGCCAAAAAAGCAGGGGTAGCTATCCTTATCTCAGATCAAGCAAAAGCAGAAGTAGATCTCATTAAAAAAGATAAGGAAGGAAACTATATCCTGCTGAAAGGTAGCATAAATAATGAAGCCATATCAATACTAAACATATATGCACCAAGTGGTATAGCTTCTAACTTTCTAAAGGAAAAGTTAATAGAATTGCAAGAAGAAATAGACAGTAAAACTATAATAGTGGGAGATCTCAACCTTGCACTCTCAGATTTAGACAAATCAAACCACAAAACAAACAAGAAAGAAATTAAAAAAGTAAATAGAATATTAGAAAAACTAGGTATGATAGACCTTTGGAGAAAACTGAATGGCAATAGAAAGGAATATACTTTCTTCTCAGCAGTTCATGGATCCTATACAAAAATTGACCATATATTAGGACATAAAGATCTCAAAATTAAATGTAGGAAGGCAGAAATAATAAATGCCTTCTTCTCAGATCACAATGCAATAAAAGCTACATTCAGTAAAAAGTTAGGGGTAAATAGACCAAAAAGTAATTGGAAACTGAATAATCTCATCTTAAAGAATGACTGGGTGAAAGAGCAAATTATAGAAACAATTAACAATTTCACCCAAGATAATGACAGTGATGAGACATCATATCAAAATCTTTGGGATGCAGCTAAAGCAATAATAAGGGGAAATTTTATATCTTTAGAGGCTTATTTGAAGAAAATTGAGAAAGAGAAAATTAACGAATTGGGCTTACAACTTAAAAGGCTAGAAAAAGACCAAATTATAAACCCCCAACCAAAAATTAAACTTGAAATACAAAAATTAAAAGGAGAAATCAATAACATTGAAAGTAAAAAAAAACTATTGAATTAATAAATAAAACCAAGAGTTGGTTTTATGAAAAAGCCAATAAAATAGACAAACCTTTGGTAAATTTGATCAAAAAACAGAAAGAAAAAAATCAAATTGATAGTCTTACACATGAAAAGGGGGATCTTTCCACCAATGAAGAGGAAATTAGAGAAATAATAAGGAGTTACTTTGCCCAACTTTATGCCAATAAATTTGATAAGTTAAGTGAAATGGATGACTTCCTCCAAAAATATAGGCTCCCTAGATAAACAGAGGAGGAGATAAATTGCTTAAATAGTCCCATTTCAGAAAAAGAAATAGAACAAGCTATTAATCAACTCCCCAGGAAAAAATCCCCAGGGCCAGATGGATTCACATGTGAATTCTACCAAATATTTAAAGAACAATTAGCCCCAATGTTATATAAATTATTTGAAAAAATAGGGGATGAAGGAGTCCTACCAAACTCCTTTTATGACACAGACATGGTACTGATACCTAAACCAGGTAGATCGAAAACTGAGAAAGAAAATTATAGACCAATCTCCTTAATGAATATTGATGCTAAAATCTTAAATAAGATATTAGCAAAAAGACTTCAGAAAATCATCTCCAAGATAATACACTATGATCAAGTAGGATTTATTCCAGGAATGCAGGGCTGGTTTAATATTAGGAAAACTATTAATATAATTGACCATATTAATAATCAAATTAATAAGAACCATATGATCATCTCAATAGATGCAGAAAAAGCAGTTGACAAAATCCAACATCCATTCCTACTAAAAACTCTTGAGAGTATAGGAATAAATGGACTATTCCTTAGAATAATCAGGAGCATATATTTAAGACCTTCAGTAAGCATAATATGCAATAGAAATAAACTGCAACCTTTCCCAGTAAGATCAGGAGTGAAACAAGTTTGCCCACTATCACCATTACTATTCAATATAGTACTAGAAACGCTAGCCTCGGCAATAAGAGCCGAGAAAGAGATTCAAGGAATTAGAGTAGGAAATGAGGAAATTAAACTATCACTTTTTGTAGATGACATGATGGTATACTTAGAGAACCCCAAAGACTCTGCTAAAAAGCTACTAGAAATAATTCAAAATTTCAGCAAAGTGGCAGGATACAAAATAAATCCACATAAATCCTCGGCATTTTTATATATCACTAACAAAATGCAACAGCAAGAGATACAAAGAGAAATTCCATTCCAAACAAATGTTGAGAGTATAAAATATTTGGGAATCCATCTACCAATGAAAAGTCAGGAATTATATGAGAAAAATTACAAAACACTTGCCACAAAAATAAAATCAGATTTAAATAATTGGAAAGACATTCAGTGCTCATGGATAGGCCGAGCGAATATAATAAAGATGACAATACTCCCCAAACTAATCTATTTATTTAGTGCTATACCAATCAGACTCCCAAGAAACTATTTTAATGACCTAGAAAAAATAACAACAAAATTCATATGGAAGAATAAAAGGTCGAGAATTGCAAGGGAACTAATGAAAAGAAACTCAGAGGAAGGTGGTCTAAGTGTACCTGATCTAAAGCTATATTATATAGCAGCAGTCACCAAAACCATTTGGTATTGGCTAAGAAATAGACCGGTAGATCAGTGGAACAGATTAGATACAAAGGACAAAAAAGGGTACATCTATAGCAATCTAATCTTTGACAAACCCAAAGATTCCAACATTAGGGATAAAAATTCATTATTCGGAAAAAACTGTTGGGAAAACTGGAAATTAATATGGCAGAAATTAGATATGGATCCACACTTAACACCATATACCAAGATAAGATCAAAATGGATCCATGATTCAGGCATAAAGAGGGAGATAATCAATAGATTAGATGAACAGAGGATAATCTACCTCTCAGACTTGTGGAGGAGGAAGGAATTTATGACCAGAGGAGAACTAGAGATCATTATTGATCACAAAATAGAAGATTTTGATTACATCAAACTAAAAAGTTTCTGTACAAACAATACTAATGCAAACAAGATTAGAAGGGAAGTAACAAATTGGGAAAATATTTTTAAAAACAAAGGTTCTGACAAAGGTCTCATTTCCAAAATAAATAGAGAACTGACCATAATTTATAAGAAACCGAACCATTCTCCAATTGATAAATGGTCAAAGGATATGAACAGACAATTCTCAGAGGAAGAAATTGAAACTATATCCACTCACATGAAAGAGTGTTCCAAATCACTACTGATCAGAGAAATGCAAATTAAGACCACACTGAGATACCACTACACACCTGTCAGATTGGCCAAGATGACAGGAACAAATAATGATAAATGTTGGAGGGGATGTGGGGAAACTGGGACACTAATACATTGCTGGTGGAGTTGCACAAGAATCCAGACATTCTGGAGAGCAATCTGGAATTATGCCCAAAAAATCATCAAACTGTGCATACCCTTTGACCCAGCAGCGCTACTACTGGGATTATATCCCAAAGAAATACTAAAGAGCGAAAAGAGACATATATGTGCCAAAATGTTTGTGGCAGCTCTTTTTGTTTTAGCTAGTAACTGGAAGATGAATGGATGTCCATCAGTTGGAGAATGGTTGGGTAAATTGTGGTATATGAAGGTTATGGAATATTATTGCTCTGTAAGAAATGACCAGCAGGAGGAATACAGAGAGACCTGGAGAGACTTAAATCAACTGATGCTGAGTGAAATGAGCAGAACCAGAAGATCACTGTACACTTCAACAACAATACTGTATGAGGATGTATTCTGATGGAAGTGGAAATCTTTAACATAAAGAAGATCCAACTCACTTCCAGTTGATCAATGATGGACAGAGGTAGCTACACCCAGAGAAGAATCACTGGGAAGTGAATGTAAATTGTTAGCACTAATATCTGTCTGCCCAGGTTACATGTACCTTCGGATTCTAATGTTTATTGTTCAACAAGAAAATGATATTCACACACATGTATTGTACCTAGACTATATTGTAACACATGTAAAATCACAGGAAAGTAGGATTTCTGAATTGGAGAATATAAAAAAGTCTCAAATAGGGTTTCTGAATTGGAAAAAGAAAATAATTCGCAAAAAAAAATTAGGGAAATGGAAAAAAATTCAATAGAGCAAAATAATTAATTTAAAAACGAAATTGGGCATTTACAAAAATTACAAAAAGAACTAAAAAATGTGAATGAAAAAAATAACTCCTTAAAATTCACGATGGAACAAATAGAAATTAATGATTCATTGAGAACCCAAGAATCAGTCAAACAAAACAAAAAAAAAAAAAAAAAATGAAGGTCCAACTCACTTCCAGTTGATCAATGATGGACAGAAACAACTACACCCAGAGAAGGAACACTGGAAAGTGAATGTAAATTGTTAGCACTACTGTCAATCTACCCAGGTTACTTATACCTTCAGAAGCTAATACTTAATGTGCAACAAGAAAATGGTATTTACACACATATATTGTATCTAGGTTATATTGTAACACATGTAAAATGTATGGGATTACCTGTCATGGGGGGAGGGAGTAGAGGGAAGGAGAGGATAATTTGGAAAAATGAATACAAGGGATAATATTATAAAAAAATAAATATATAAAAAAAGAAAAGAAATATCACCTAATATCACTCAGATTGGCTGAAATGACAGGAAAAGATAAAGATAAATGCTGAATGGTGTATGGCAAAATTGGGATAATAATGTATTGTTGGTGGAATTGTGAACTGATCCAGACATTCTGCATAGGAATTTGAAACTATGCCCAGAGATTGGGCATACTGCATACCCTTTCACCTAGTAGTGTCATTGCTGGGTCTATATCCCTCATAAAAGAGGAAAAAGAACTCATGATAAAAAGTCTTGTCAAACTCCAATGAGAGAACTTATAAACTCTGCACGTTGAAGCCCTTTTTTCTTTATTTTTCTTACTTTATTTTTTCCTTTGACAATATCGATAAAATTTTAATATATTTTCCATGTCTTCACATATATAATGAGTATCATTGCTTGCCTCCTCAATGGTGAGGCAGGAGCTGGAAGGAGGGAGAGAATTTGGAATTTACATTTTGAAATAAAAATAATAATGTTATAACCTGAAAAAAAAGGATCAATATTTACAAAAATATAAAGTCCCAAGATTAACAGAAGAGGAGGTAAGTTACTTAAATAATCCCATTTTACACAAAAGGAAATTGAGCAAAGCATCAATGAACTCCCTCAGAAAAAATTTCTAGGGCCAGAAGGAATTTAACTAAACATTTAAACAACAATTAACTCCAATACTATGTAAACTATTTGGAAAATAGTCAAATTCATTCTTTGACACAAACTATAGCACTGATACCTAATCACAAAGTGCCAAAAGAGAAAAAAATTACAGAACAATATCCCTAATGAATATCAAAGCAAAAATTTAAATAATTTAATTTAAACTTAAATAATAAATAATGTAAACAATTAGAATAATCAATGAAGAGATATGATTGCTACTTTTTGAAGTGATATGATAATATACTTAGAGAATCCTAGAAACTCATTCAAAAATTTATTGTTTTAGCAAAGTTTCAGGATATAAAATAAACCCACACAAATCATCAGCATTTCTATATATTACTGACAAAAAACTCAGTAGTAAAATATAGAAAGAGAAATTGCATTTATTTTAACTGTAGACAAAATAAAATATCTGGGCATATACATAACAAGACAAACTCAGGAACACTATGAACACAATCACAAAACATTTCTCACACAAGTAAATAAAGTCAGATCTACACAATTGGAAAATTATCAGTTGATTCAGTGCAATACCAATCAAACTGCCAAAAATATTTTATATTGCTAATATAATAATAATATCCAAATGGAATAACATAATATCAAGAATATCAAGGGGATTAATGAAATCAAAATACAAAGGATTATGCCTTAGAAGTATCAAATCTCAGACTATATTATAAAGCAGTAGTCATCAAAGCCATTTGATACTAAGAAATAGAGTTGTGGATCTGTGGAATAGATGTGGAATAGGTGCTTGTGACTCAAGAATCAATAACTATTGTAATTTAGTATTTTATAAACCCACAAACTCCAGTTGCTTAAATAATAAATCACTATTTTATAGAACTTGCTAGAAAAACTGGATAATATGCCAGAAAGTCAACATAGGCCTACATCTCATACTCCATACTAAAATAAGTTCAAAAAGGGTACATGATTTGAGCATAAAAGTTAATACAATAAGCAAATTAGGAGAGCAAGGGATAATTTGCCTGTCAAATCTTATTACCAAGGAAGAATTAGAGAACATTATGAAATGGAAAACAGACAATTTTGATTACATTAAATGAAATGGTTTTTGCACAGACAAAACCAACACAAACAAGAACAAAAGAGAAGTACAAAATAGTGGAAAATTTTTATCCAGTGTTTTTGATAAAGGTTTCATTTGTAATATATATTAAAAATGTGGCAGAGTTGTAAGAAAGAAGTCATTCCCCAATTGACAAATGGGCAAAAGATTGAATTGACAATGTTCAAATGACAAAATTAAAGCCATCTATAGTCATATGAAAATGTGTTCCAAATTATTATTGATTAGAGAAATGAAAATTAAAACCACTGTCAATTACATCTCACACCTCTGAGATTGCCAAAGATTGCCTAAGATGACAGGAAAAGTTGGATGGAATATTTGAAAACTGGCACACCAATGCTTTGTTGTTAGTGGTGTAAAATGATCCAATTATTCTGGAGAACAATTTGAAACTCTGCCCAAAATTGCTGGAAACTCTACATACGCTCTGACCCAGAAGTTCTACTTCTGAATCTGTATCCCAAAGAAATAACAAAGAAGGGAAAAGGACTCCCATATCTAAAAATGTTTGTATTAGTTCTTTATGTGGTAACAAGAAATTGGAAAATGAGTAGATGTCCAACAATTGGAGAATGGATGAATAAGTCGTTGTTTTGAAGGTAATGCAATATTATATAAAATGATGAACAAGCTGAATTTAGAAATTATTTGAAAGATTTACATAAACTGGTGCTGAGTGAAATAAGCAAAACCTGGAATACATGAAAAAGTAATAGCAAGACTGTACAATGATCATCTATGGAAGTTTTGGTTTTTCTCAGTGATTCAATGATCCAAGACAATCCCAATAAACTGGATAGAAAAATGTTCAGGGACAGGTCAATTCTCTGAGAGCTTCCAAAGCTGTTAATCATAGCATCTGAAGGAGTTGCAGGACAGCCTTTGCTGACACAGGTGTTGTGGACTGGGAATGAGATAAATTGGAAGCAGAGTGAAGAGGTGAGAGGTCAGACATAGCAACAGTCTCTCAGTGGAGAGATCAGAGAACAGCAACTGCCTCAGTCTCCTATCATCCTCTCATAAGAGAAGATCCATTCTACAGGTCTGGGTTGGATCTCCAGCAACCATTGTCAAGTGGCTCCCATGTAATTCAATAGCAACCAGTCACATAACAAAAAAAAACATCATCTGCATCTAGAAAAAGAACCAAGAAAATGGAATATAAATCAACGTATGGTATGTTCACTTTTTTTTGTTTCTCTTCTCTCCTATGGTTTTCCCTTTTGTTCTGATTTTTCTCTGCCATCATTATTCATAAAAATATGAGCATTAAATAAGTTAATAAATAAAGAAAGAAAATAATAAAGAAAAAAAGAATAAATGACCAAATGGAAAATGAGGCACAAAAGCTAACTGAAGAAAATTATTATTTAAAAATAAGGTTTGGGCAAATGGGAACTAATGACACTATGAAATATCAAAAATCAGTCAAAATTAAAAGAATGAAAAAAATAGAAGAAAATATAAGAGATGTCATTGGAAAAACAATTGACTGGGAAAATAGATCCAGGAGAATGAATTGAAGAATTATTGGATCATCAAAGTCATAAACTATAAATATACAAACAATCAAATAAGAGATGAAGACATACATAAAAGCCTCAACATTCTTTTCTTTTTGGGGAGATTATACATGTACATTCCTTTTTATGTTTTTTTTTTTTTATTTTTCATATGCGTCATTTTTTTTGGGGTATGACAAAATTAGAATTAAAGGAAACTACCATGAGAAAGAAAAAAGGTAGGAACAAAAAGATTTAAACAGTATGCTTTCATTTGCATCCAGTCTCTCTGAATGAGGAATTTTTCATCCAAAGCTCTTTGGAATTGCATTGGATCCCTGAATTGCTGAGAAGAGTTAAGGTTATTATGGTTGACCATCACATAATCTTACTTTTGCTGTGTAAAATATTTTACTGATTCTTCTCACTTCAATCAGATTAATTCATGTAAGTATTTTCTGGATTTTTCTGAAACTAATGTGTTCAACAGTTCCTTTTAATGTTTCTCTTGAGTCTTATTTTTCAAAATGAAATTTTCTGTTTAGTTCTGTTCTTTTCATTAGAAATGATTGAAAGTACCTCACTTCATTGAAGACCCATCTCTTGCTCTTAAAGATTATATCCAGTCTTACTGGGTATTGATTCTTGGTTGTAATCCAAAGTCCTTTTTCCCTTGACAACATGGTGTTCCAAATCCTTTGATCCTTTATTATAGAAGTTGGCAAATCCTGCATAATCCTGACTGTTGTCTCATGATAGTTGAATTATTTCTTTTGATGTGGGAAAATTGGAGCACTTATGCATTCTTAGTGGAATTATGAATACATGCAACCATTCTGGAGAACGATTTGGAAATATATTTAAAACGTTATCAAACTGTGCATACTCTGTAATCCAGCAGTATTACTACTGGGTTTATATCCCAAAGAGATCTTAAGGAAGGGAAAGGGACCTGTGTGTGCAAGAATGTTTGTGGCGGCCTTTTTTGTAGTAGCTAGAAACTGGAAACTGAGTGGATGCCCATCAATTAGAGAATAGCTGAATAAATTGTGATATATTAATGTTAGGGATTTTTATTGTTCTGTAAGAAATGGCCAACAAGATGATTTCAGAAAGGCCTGGAGAGACTTACATGAACTGATGCTGAGTGAAATGAGCAGGACCAAGAGATCATTATATACTTCAACAACAATACTATATGATGATCAATTCTGACAGATGTAGCCCTCTTCAACAATGAGATGAACCAAATCAGTTCCAATAATGCAGTATTGAACTGAACCAGCTACACCCAGAGAAAGAACTCTGCAAAATGAGTGTGAACTACTACATAGAATTCCCAATCACTTGATTTTTGTCTGACTATAGTTTTTACTTCCTTCACAGGTTAATTGTACACTATTTCAAAGTCCATTTTTTTGTATAGAAAAAAAATCTATATGACATGTATATATATATATATATGTATATATAGTATTTAAAATATACTTTAACATATTTAACATGTATTGGTCAACCCCTTCCATCTGGGAAAGGGGTGGGGGGAAGGAGGGGAAAATTGGAACAAAGAGTTTTGCACATTCTGAAAAATTGCCAATGCATATATCTTGTAAATAAAATGCTATGATAAAAATTGTTATTTATTTTGGGGAACTCAATATATTAAAAATAACTCAACATAGTAACTGAAAAAATCCTCAGAACACCTTCTGAAAGAGATCTCAAAAGCAGACTTCAAAGATTATTGTAACCAAATTGCAGAATTATCAGGTTAAGAGGAAAATACTATAGCCAGCTACAAAGAAATAATTCAAATACCATAAAAGCACTGTCAGGTTTGCTTAGTAGCTTCTACATTGAAAGATTAAAGGTAGATAGCATGGAATATGATATTATGGAAAAGAAAGGAGATTGGACTAAAGCAAGAATAAACTACAAAGAAAAAATGTTCATAATAATTCAAAGGAAAAGATTGAAATACAAAATTTTCAAACTTTATTGTTGAAAAGATCAAAGATGAACAGAAAAATTAGTCTTCAAATACAAAGCTCAAGAGAAGCATAGAAATGTAAAAAATGCAACACAAAACAAAATAAAACATTATTTAATATGATTAAATTATTTGTATTATTTTTTGTGTAAAATCTATACTTGTAATTCTTGAAAACTGTATCTCCATTAGGGCAGTTACAAGGTGCATACCAAGACAAAGGTGTGATTATCATTCTCTACCTGATAAGTGGTTAAAATATGAATATAGTTTTAAATGAAGAAATCAAACCTGTATATTAATCATATGAAAAATGCTCTAAATTGTTATTTGCAGAAAAATGCAAATTTAAAACAACTCTGAGTTATATCTTCACATCTATCAAATAAGCTAAGATGATGGGATAAGATAATGATAAATGTTGAAGGGATTATGAGAAAAGCCAAACACTAATGCTTTGTTGGTGGAGTTGTGAAATTGTCCAACCATTCTAAAGAGGAATTTGAATGATGCTAAAGGAATATAAAATTGTGCATGTTATTTGACCCAATAGTAGCACTACTGAGTTTGAAGCCTTAGAAAATCATAGTCTTCCGAGGTATTCCACAGTGTAAGAGAGTTTAAATTTCACAAATTTCACATATAAGTAAAACTGTGACTGAAGTCAGTTTTTCATTTAATCCATTAAGGCCATTCTTACAAATCTGCTTATAAACCACCTTATTCTTCTAATTTTACTAGAAACACTTAACATTCCCATTCTTTCAATGATTAGTTCTTCATACATTGAACATTATTCTGTTGAAATGACAATTTACCCTTTCTGGCAAAATTGAAAAGTATGTGTGCCTTGACCCTTGAGCTCTTGTTGCTTTTCATCCAGAGGCTACTCACACTTGCCATTATCTCATCTTCTATGAGCAATGCTCCATTTCAGTAGCTAAAACTCACAGTGATTTTCTCAGAATGTAGAAAGGTTTTCATTTCATTGAATATTGTGTCAGCTCCTGCCAGTGCCTAAAGCCACAACAGCTTTCTTCTCAAGAAAAAAAAATAGTTTTCCATTCTAAATATGCAACATAAAGTCCTAACTTATTCTCATCCCACAACTAGGTTTTATTTCTCCCCTGTTTACTTTAATGAAACATTATTTCATACACAGAGAGATTTATGTAAATGAATGATATAGATGGTTTCTAGTGAAAACTAGGGAATACTATCACGCAAATATGAATGTCTAATTAAGAGTCAATGGTCAAAATTTCCATAAAATGTAGCCAGATGAAATGTGTTTCAGGATGCCTCTGGGAATCTGGCACTTTGTCTCACATTAATGCTTATTACAGGGAAACAAGGTGCAAAGTTCTTAACTGAATCTTGAGATATGAAGCTCTTTCTTCCTTTGTAACCACTAGTCCAAATGATTGATGTGTACTATCCTAAACAGTTTGCCAGTATAATCATCATTTCTGTCCTATATGTAAAGTCAGTAATTGAAGACTTTATTGACTTCAAATTACTGAAATTTAAAAATCATTATATAATAAAAAATATCTAAAGAGATTCATTGGAACTGGTCATGTATTATGTAACATTTAGAGATTCTGCAATTTGGCAATGGGAAAATAGAAATTTTAAATTATAGATAGTCTATAAAGGGATTTGTTTGAGAAATTGTCTCCCTAGAAGTTTAACAAAATAGAGCATTCAAGAATTGAGTTTTGAATTAATATATTAATAAAGAAAAACTCACAGGGAACTATTACTTGATGATTTAGTGAATAGCACAAATGACTGTGACCATATCCAATAAGAAATCTTTTCCAAATCTACCACCCTTCATTAATAATAATGAAATGAATCATTCAAAAGTCTGATATGAACCATTGGTTTTATGTGGTACCTTCAGGTCAATGTAATAGTAAATATTTTATCGCATGCAGTATTCATGTTTATGTTTTAAATGATAAGTATAAAATCAAATGGTATGTTGAAATTATTCTATAACTATGTAATGTGATATTTGTTTACATATGTACCAATTTTATCTTTTTGAATGACACTTGAAATATTCTGAAAATCAATGACAGATTTTGTTTTTTGTTGTTTTTTTAGCTTTTTTATTTTCAAATCATATGCATAGATAGTTTTCAACATGTACCCTTGCATAAGGATGTTCCATTGTGTTCTATTTTTTCTCCCTTCCTTCCCTTCACCCCCTCCCTTAAAAAGCAAGTAATACAATATATATTAGACATGTACAATTCTTCTATACATGTTTCTACATTTATTATGCAGCAAAAGAAAAATCAGATCAAAAAGGAAAGAAAATGAGAAAGAAAACAAGAAGCAAGCAAGTAATAATAAAACAGTGAAGATACTATGTTATCATCCACATTCAGTCCCTGCAGGTTTCTCTCTGGATGCAAAAGGCTCTCTCCATCACAAGTCTGTTGGAATTGGCCTAAATCACTTCATTGCTGAAAAGAGCCATATTCATCAAAATTAATCATTGCAAAATCTTGTTGCTTTGTAAGATGTTTTCTTGGTTCTACTCACTTCAATTAGCCTCAATTTATGTAAGTCCCTCAAGACTTTTCTGAAATCATCTTGCTGATCATTTCTTATAGAACAATAGTATTCTATAACATTCATATGCTATAATTTATTCAGGCATTCTTCAACTGATGGGCATCTACTCTGTAGTTCCTTGCTATTACAAAAGGACTGCTACAAACAGTTCTGCACATGTTGGTCTTTTTCCCTTTTTTATGATTTCTTTGAAATGCAGGCCCAGTAGAAACATTGCTGGATCAAAAGATATGCACAGTCTGATTGCCCTTTGGGCATGGTTCCATATTGCTCTTCAGAATGGTTGGATTAGTTTACCACTCCAACAACAATATAATACTGCAATGACAGATTTTGAAAATGAAAACTGTTCTATTTTCCAGGTTTTACATAATGAACTATTATAGCAAAAACAAACAAACAAGATATAAAAGCTGATGTGCACTGTAGTTCCAGGATTTTACACTCCATCAAATGACTATTTTTACTGATGACAAAATAAGAACATGTCTTCTTATTATTTCTAAAATTTTACCTAAATACATGGGAAGATTGAAAATATTGTGGGGTCATAGTTCAAAGCATCCTGGTTTTTAAGAATGCATTAAATTAGATCATGTAATGTTAAATTGAGAGGGATAAACTAGTTTCTTATTTAGGTAGTAGTCAAAGATTCTATACCTCTGTTTTGAAATTATCACAGAGTTAGGTTGTCAAGACACCTTGATTAGCAAGTTCTTGCTAGGTATAAAGAAGCTATGTCTATTCAACTAAAATCACTTATGTGAAACAAATATATTTCTACTGATTTGAGATTGATTGTTAAACTGCCACATGAAACTAATTTAATTTGACTGGTAAGATGACTGAAAAAAACAAAAAACAAAAAACAGATCATCCCAGCTGCAATCCTCTTAGTTTTGCTGTACACAGAGGTTCTAATATTTTAGGAAATGTGGGTATTATTTCTGAGTCCACAGGAAAGGTACCCCAAAGTTACAAGTAAAGTGTGATTGATGTATTTAGTGATTGTTTTTCCAGAGAAAATCAATTATTAGTATATATTCAGTATTTATTTATTCAAGAAATGTTCAATGTTAATAAGAAAACTGATACTGGAAAATATGCATATATTTTTGCACATTTATACACATATAAATATAGTCAGTGTATATTTATATTTGAGTAGATAATTAATACACATATGGATATATATGTGTAGTGTTTCTATTCATTTTTGTAATGAGTTTATAGTCATAAGCAAATTTATGGATATGTGTATATCTATATAAATGCCCATGTAAATGTAGATTTAAATGAAGATGTTGATGTAGTTGTAAGATAGAGATATAGATACAGATAACATTATCCAGGAAATGAAAGAAAAGATAAAAGTGTGTTCATTATATGTTTTAAAGGATCTTATCTCCAAATAAGAATTGGTGACATCCAAATCAAATCCAGATAACTGTCAATTTTTCAAATAAATTTTTGTCATGGACAAAGTATAAAAATATATCAGTCAGTACTAGTATCTATACATTTTTTATTTATGCAACAAATTTTAATGTTGATAAGAAAACTGATACTGGAAAATATTCTTGAAAAACAAGGAACATAAAATAATTGCAAATACAAAATTACATAAATGTTTTTATATTATTTTCCAAAATCAGTGCACAATTTTTATTATTATAATTCATATTTGTTATCAGCTTTTTTCTCTATCAAAACAAATCTTTAAAAGGAAGAGAAACATATCTCACACACTTCTGTGTTTGTGTAAGATATGGCATGTCTGCAGTGATATACCTCTAAATTTTATTGCAATGGTTGCCAAAGTTGGCTCTGTCATTGGCTGCAACTATAATATAATGTTTACTAATAGCTCTGTAGAGGAACACTATTTCCATAGCAACAAATGAACAATACTAGAGAGATTAATCGTGGCTCCATTATCAGTGTACAGTTTGCTGTAAAGCAACATTTTGTAGGTTGATAATTGCAAGTCTAGAATGATTCTACATTATGAGTTGATTAGCATAAACACTTAAGATGAAGAATGTCTCTGTTGAAATAGGGAGAGCACTGCAAAATAGGCAGTGCTATATTATAAATAGAGCCAGAGTCAGAAGGCTTGAGCATGGCTAACAAATTATGGCATTAGTCAAATGATCTGACACTGCCCATTTAATATGGACTACTTCCTGAAGTGGCCTTTACCAGCAGCTACCACACAATATTTGCATTAGCTCTTAAGAGAAAGAATGATGCTCTACATGGAAAACTATTACCTTCTCTCTACAGATCTCTACCTTGACTTTCTCCCATGTCTATGTGAATCAAGAAGCCAGGTTTCTTCTCCTTTGTTGGTATTTTCTCAAAACAATAGCAACAGCAACAAAACTCAATACAATATTGTACTAATTACTATAGATCATTTCAATGCTTCAGAACATCTCTGACTTAAGAGATGATATGATAGTTTCTGAGAATCTCCTACTCTAACAAAAATCTTCACTGCAACAAAAAAGATCAACTAAAGGCAATCAATCCCCAATGATTATTCATTTTGTGAATCTCTAATTCCTCACACATTCTTTGCTCTTTGTAAATTAAAAAAAAAAAAAAAAACAAATAATGCATGTTATATAGGTTCTGAAAGAGTTTCAATTACATTTTTGCTCTACAGTGATGAATAGTTAAAATATAACATAGAAAAAAATAACTTTATCTAAATTATGGAAATGGTGCAATGTAGAATCAATATATTTCCTAAATAATAGGTATTGTTTTGACAAGTGGAGAAAAATAATTGAACACTATATGGATAAGTGTGAATTCATCACTTAGGAGCATCACAAAACAATTACAGAATAATCATCCGTTTTCAGAGTTTATGGATATTACTGTAGCACTGCTAGTGTTTAATTTTGTTTTATTGATAAGGGTCATTTTATTTGTTTAAGAATAGAACACTTGGTGAAAAGTATTCATATGCAGCTGCTCAGTAATCAGTGTATCATTGTCTGAACAATGTCTGCAGATTTTGCACTTGTCCTAAGTATAATCAGTATGTGTGGAGTACTATAGTATTTCTGCTGTAAATGTTCCCCATTTAATTCCAGCTAATGTCCTAGTTCAGGATATGGTTAACAGGGCCAGCACAGGCACAGGTGCACCTGGAGAGCATGTGGCTAACATTCTTGGGATAAACCCAACAAGTGAGGAATAATTTTCATTGAGAACCACAGCTGTTCTTTCCATGCTTTCCCTAATAACTACTTTTCTATGTACTGTAGTTTAACTAGTGAATGCTAACCGATTCCTCAGCCTTTAATATACTTTATGGAGGTGATCAAATTGGATTCAATTGTACAAAATTTGACAAATTTGGGGACGGAATGCATTGTCACTAGAATCGTGTGACTATTCAAATCATAAAATATATTCTTTGTGTACATTATATAACCCAGGACTATAGAATTTCAGAGTTGTACTAGGGCTGAATGACAGTGTAGTCCAGACAACAGTCAGGAAAAAAATTTTTCTATTCATCATATTAAGTTACAATTCAGTTATTGCCTGAAATTCTCCAATAAGTGGGGAGAGAAAACAGGGAGACATTATTTAGGCAATGTATTGTACTTTAATACAGAACCAATTGTTAGGAAGTTTGTTTGAATTTACACCAATATTTTTTCTTTTTCTTTTTTTCATTTTCCTATGATTATCCAATGTCCTGTGTTCTCCTTTTTAGAGCCAAATGAAACATATGTAAACCTATTTTCCATGAAGCAACATTTTAAATACGTTAGGCAACTATTATGTCTTCCATGAAATTTCTCTTCTTCAGAATAAGCATCACCAGTTCTTTGTATGATATGGAATCAAGACATTATGCAGTTCTGATGATCTTTCTCTGTATACTATCCTTTTTGATTATTACATTATTTCATTTTGATTAATTGCACTTATGTATTTCAATTCAGACTAAGGTCATGGTAATCGTTTCAGCTGTTCTATCACACTATTGAATTCTGTTAAGTTTGAAGGGCATTAAAATTCCCTAAACTTTTGGACAGACTGATATATTTGTATTTGTAAAGTAATTGTTTTAACCTAGACACAAAACTATATTTAAATTTACTTTTGAGGAGGGCTCTGGGAAGATTAAAACTAGGTCAGAAACAATTCTAAGCTCTCCAGATTTCTCCCACAAAGAAAATAAAATTGTTTATCAGGGTAAACATAGACAAATGAAAACAATGACTTGGGGCAGAGCAAGGTTCTTCCTGTAAAAACTTGAGAATACTCAAAGAAGACTCTATGACCCAGGTTTAACTGGTGTGAAAAGTAAACATCTCCAAATCAGTTCTACAGAAATAGCAAGCAGGTTCAGAGTTCAGAGGTGTCCTCAGCCAGAAACATGGAAATTTTCATTATTCTGAAAACCTGTAGTCCTGGAGTCTTACTCTGGGAAGATTGAGGGACAGCATGAAGGACATAGAATTATCCAAAATATAGGAAGACATAAGGGTTGAGGGAGTAGGATAAAGTAAAATGGGGTACATAAGAGTGTGTAGATTAATGAAAGTGGGATAAGGTATTTAGATTAATAGAAATGGGATAAAGAGGGAAGAAAATGTGGAGGGAGAGATAAGAAGATAAGATTTTGTTTCCTTTTCATCACCTCCCACCTCAAGCAGGTTATGGTTAAGTATGAATATAAATACATAAGAAACATAGGGACCAAAAAGAATTAAGTAAAAATGCATATCAGAGAGAGAAATAATGTCTATGATGAAGCAAAGAAAAGATGGGCAGTCATAGATATACTCTCTTTTAATGTTATATATGATTTCTAGTTATAATCTATTTTTAATTCTCTGTGATATTTGCTGGGCACAAACCAATGTTTTGTTTTAGTTTTTTGCTTTTCTTTTTCTGTTGTTTTTTTTTTTTTTCTATTTTTTATGTAGCTTTAATTAAATGATTAAAAAAATTCCTGCCATTAGATCCAGCCCAATGGTCTACCACATCAAGATCTTTTTTTAGAACTTGATTCTACTGTGTAGGTAATGCATTGGGTAAGTATTTTTTGTTTGATGGTTTGTTTCTTTTTTTCTCTACTCCCTAAGGAGGGAGAGAAACATATTTAGGTTTGGGGGTAGAGAAATATTTGTGTGTTTGTTCTAGTTGGATCTTTGAATAAATATATCTTTAAAAGTTTTCAGATGTTAAGTGGTTAAATAGAAATTGCAGTTTTAGCAACAAAACCATAGCAGTGCATGGTACATAAACACTGAGTGCTCATTGATGACAATTGTAAAGAGTCTACCATTGAACTTTTCAAGGTACTTTAGCAAACTCAAAACAGAATGGATAATTTTGTGTGTGTGTATGTGTGTGTGTGTGTGTGTGTGTGTGTATGTGTGTGTGTGTGTGTGTGTGTGTGTGTGTGTTAAAGAGAGAAAGAGAGTTAAAGACAGACAGAGTTTGCAAAGAAGAAAAATTACACTTCAATCAGGGATATATTAGATAAAATTTATAGCAATCTTCATAATTATTTTGTTGGAGGAGATGGGCAGGCTACAGGTGAGAGAGGAGAGCCAGATTGCTTCAAACAGTCAGTTTTGTTATTTTTGTCTGTTTTTCTTCTCATCTTCTTCTGAGAGGAAGGAGCTAGTCTGACAGATTCCATAAATGATTATTGTAGAGGACTGGAACTCTGAACAGATATACATGAATCTAAGACAGCAGAGCACTGAAAGGTAATTACCTACTCAATGTGAGATAATGGCTCTATAAACATATACTTAGATGATATGGTGATGTTATGGCTCTCCTCAAAATTGACCTTTGCTGAATGTGTTCTGGTGAGGTAATTGGAGGGAAGAATTGGAGGGCCAGAGTCTCTCTGCTACAGCATGCTCAGACGAGGATACTTCAGGCTCTAGACTCCAGAGTCCAGGATCCATCCTTGATGAGCCACGTGTTAGCTTGCCTGACTCTTTCACTTCTCCTAAAGAGAAAGGACTTTGATTGATCCTGATTCTAACTGATCCTGAGGCCCTCCAGAGAGCTAGCCCAGAATTTATAATTATGGTAATAACTATTAAATAATTAATGATTATAAGCTGTTATATTTATGTAGCTCTTTAGTTTTTAAAGTATTTTCATTGGCCTTGTTTCTTAAAAGATTATAAGATATACAGTCAATCTAAGTAGGAGGAAAGTTTTGTATTAGTTATATTTGCAGAATTTGACAGGTTTGTAGAAATATCCCTGATGACTTTTCAAGCATAATACATGAGTTCATAAGTCAATCATTTAATAAACTGTTTGATTGACTGGCTAGTCCTAAAACAACTACATTCACTTAGACACACTTCTGTTAAAAGTTTTTAATTTGTGTTCATGAAAATAATGTATAAAATATAGAGAAAGAATTATTTTCTTACATAATTTAACCCTATGAATTTTAAACTAATTACTATTTTATAATAATAAACAAGATAATACATGTAATATTATCTGGCAGTCTGAAAATTCTGAAAAAAATAAAAATAGGAACAGTCGTGATAGTGATGAGATGGTGAAAACAATCTTGCCCTTTATTCCCCAAAAGGGATTTTTTCCCAGAATGATAGCTTCTGAATGATAAGAATTTTCTTAGAATGTCTTCAAAGAAAAGCTCAAAGATCACCTGTTAGGATTTCTTTTTCAAGGTGAGATGGCCTCTGCTTTTCTTTTCAATCTGAGACTTGGTGCATTTGATTCATTGTTAAAGCATGGTTTTGAAGTTGGCATAGGTTAGCAATAGGACAAAAGAGTAGCAATTATATAAAAACCTACAGAAATAATAATTTTATAATTCCCAGCATCTTAGGATCGTATGCTGAAATAGAAGAGGCCTCATAGTTAATCTAGTCAAAGTCTTTCAATTACAGATGAAAAAGTTAATCTCAAGATTTAGGTACTAAAATTTAGGAAGAAAATTCTAAATATTCTATTAGAAACAAGGATTCTTGGAGCTCTTCTATTTTTTTATCAGTGTAATGGAGCCTTTAGAGATGTTTTCTCTCAAATAATTTGTCATTCTTATCATAATTGTGAAATATATATTATTATGTTTATTTCCAACAAGTAGTTAATTTTCATTTAATAAGTTTATATCTCACATTAGAAGTTATACATGAGATACATAATTATTTTTTAAAATATAAAACTTTCTTGAAAATATCATTTTATACTTTGACCTTTGTTAAGGCCAAGAGAACAGTCGATTTCTGTCAGACTTTATTATAAGTAAATGGAAAGTGCAAAATGGATCGATTGTGACTCAAATGGACAAAGGAGGTTTGACAAATTCAAGAAAATATTTCATAAAGCATGAATGTTTGTCAAATGTCAAGTTCTTTGTATTTATAGATTACATGTATTCATATATATTTGATCCTGCAATTATAAAAGAACAAAGCAGGATCAATAAATTCTGCTTTAATTTTAAAGAGAAATCATATAGCTAGAACATTTTACCACTAGAATTTCATGTTAGATGCTAAAACATAACAATATTTTCTATTTACTAAACAAAATGGAACAAACCATTGTTATTTTATCAAAGAGTATATAATTTTGGCAACATTGAGGTCAGGAATCCGAAAATTTATATTCTGCCACTAGCATGATCACAGTTGTTTAAGGGTTAATCACTTAATAAAATGAAAATGTAGAGAAAACTAGTATAGAAAGTAGACATAGTATGCATCTGAGAATCATGAAAGTAGATGCAACATACATCTCTGAAATTTGTTAGTTATATGATTTTGAGAAAGTCAATTAACTTTTCTCAGCCCATTTCCACATTTTTCAAATGGACAGGACAGTGAAGCCATTGTTCAGTCATTTCCAACAGAATCAAATCAGACTTTATGAATGCACTGTTTAAAGTAATCCAGATATTTGAAAGTACTCCAGAAATAGGATGCTATCTTTGTCAAATGATGTCATACTTGAAAAGTATTCTTAATAGGCAGATATGTTTGGTAATGTTATTTGGTAAGTAAAAAATGCTGAATGTGATAAATTATAACATGAACTAAAAAATATTCATTTATAGAGGTTAGCATCTTAAGTGTTAGCATCTTAAGTTTTCAATTTGCTTTTTTCTACCACTCCTCTGAAATAGATGCTGTAAATATTTCCCTCGTAGTGTGTACAGTTTAGAATTTGTGAGTTCTATTGGTTAAATCATTCAGCCAAAGTTACATAACTGTAGATGGTCTAAAACAACAATTCAATCCAGTTATATTAAATCCCCCTAAATCCACCTTTTTTTTTCCTTTAAAATAAATTCAGTGCAAACAAATTCAATCACTTGTCACAGCTTCCATAGGTTATACAAAAAGAATCTGAACACAAAAATTTAAAGTCACTGCCTACAATCAACAATTATTAGTGGGAATATTTGAGTCAGTAGCTCTGGTTGAATCATTCTTCAAATGATAGGGCAATATTCTCAAAAAGATAGCAAGTGAATTTTGAATGGTTAAATAGGTTGTACCTAAATTTAGAATTAAAGGATAACAGAGAGGAAAAAACCCTCTAATTTGTATTTCTAAAATTTATGTCTAAGTCAGTTATTCACAAATGAAGTTACATTTCCCCCATATAAATAATGGTAGAGAAGGTGGTGTTCAAAAACTCAAAACTGACTTAACACATAACTGAAACAATGAAATTCCATGGCATTTTAGCTGTTCTGTGTATTAAACAAACTACTGCAATTTAGAATCCTAGCATTATATAGTTTAGAATCCTATCATTATAATACAACACATGAAATGTGTTCTGAGTAAAAATTTAGACCTTGGTAATTATGGAGAGAAATAGTAGGATGTGAGAATTGCAAAGTAGCTTAGAGATAAGCTTTGTCTATACTATAAAGCTCTGTCCTTCATCTTATCTTCTATCATTTTTTAAAATCTCACTGTGCCCCACAAGTTTAATTATTTTCTTTATGCATATGACTCCCATATATTATACTTAATCCAGTTTTCTCTCCTAAGGCCTAGTACCACATCACCAACCAACTATTAGATGTTGCAAATTGTATATCCTATAGGCATCTCAAAGTACACATATACACTTTACACATATACATAATCCATGTATATGACTTTGCATATATCCATAAAACATGTATGCATAGCATATATACATACATGGATACACACACATATATGTCAAACTTACAACCACAAAGAGAATTAGAAACTTTTCTACCAGGGGAGATCAGCACCTGCTCATCAATGAGCATCAGGCAGTTTCTTGGTGCACTGAGAGGTCAAGTTACTTCTCCAGAGTCACAGAGCCAGGATATGTCAGAGATGTAATTGTATTTAATTTTTTCTGGACTCTAAACTTCTTTATTTTTCTGCCAACTATTTGATCCTACTTTTCTTAATATTTCCGCAATTCTTCAAAACAGATAAGATTTCATTACTGTTCATGTTTCCTCAAAAAACAAAAAAACAAACAAACAAACAAAAAACATAGTTCATAATCCCCAATAGCATGATGGAAAAATTTTAGCATGTGCTATACTTCTCCCCAAATGACCTATCAACATTATAGGCTGAAAATATGCATTGTAACTAATCTGTTCCTCAGCAAATATACGTTTTTCCTAATATAGTCAAAAGCAATTCCATGTGATGTTGCTAAGTTTGACAAGTTGTTTTTTTCTATTCAGTGACATTTAATGTCACCCAAAATTTCTACTTGTCAGAAAATATTTGAAAAAATAAAAGATGTACATTTAAGATAGTTTTAAAAAAATTCCTTCTCAACAGAGAATAGTCTACCTCTTAGACCTGTGGAGGAGGAAGGAATTTATGACCAGAGGAGAACTAGAGATCATTATTGATCACAAAATAGAAGATTTTGATTACATCAAACTAAAAAGTTTCTGTACAAACAATACTAATGTAAACAAGATTAAAAGGGAAGTAACAAATTGGGAAAATATTTTTACAGTTAAAGGTTCTGATAAAGGTCTCATTTCCAAAATATATAGAGAACTGACCCGAATTTATAAGAAATCAAACCATTCTCCAATTGAGAAATGGTCAAAGGATATGAAAAGACAACTCTCAGATGATGAAATTGAAATTATATCCACTCATATGAAAGAGTGTTCCAAATCACTACTGATCAGAGAAATGCAAATTAAGACAACTCTGAGATACCACTACACACCTGTCAGATTGGGTAAGATGACAGGAACAAATAATGATGAATGTTGGAGGGGATGTGGGAAAACTGGGACACTAATACATTGTTGGTGGAGTTGTGAAAGAATCCAGCCATTCTGGAGAGCAATTTGGAACTATGCCCAAAAAGTTATCAAACTGTGCATACCCTTTGATCCAGCATTGCTGCTATTGGGCTTATATCCCAAAGAAATACTGAGGAAGGGAAAGGGACCTGTATGTGCCAAAATGTTTGTGGCAGCTCTTTTCATAGTGGCTAGAAACTGGAAGATGAATGGATGTCCATCAATTGGAGAATGGTTGGGTAAATTATGGTATATGAAGGTTATGGAATATTATTGCTCTGTAAGAAATGACCAGCAGGAGGAATACAGAGAGGCTTGGAAAGACTTACATCAACTGATGCTGAGTGAAATGAATAGAACCAGAAGATCGCTGTACACTTCAATGCTGTATGAAGATGTATTCTGATGGAAGTGAATATCTTCAACATAAAGAAGATCCAACTCACTTCCAGATGATCGATGATGGACAGAAACAAATACACTCAGAGAAGGAACACTGGGAAGTGAATGTAAATTGTTAGCACTACTGTGTATTTACCGAGGTTACTTATACCTTCGGAATTTAATACTTAACGAGCAACAAGAAAATTGAATTTATATACATATATTGTATCTAGGTTATACTGTAACACATGTAAAATGTATGGGATTGCCTGTAAAATAGGGGAGGGAGTAGAGGGAGGGAGGGGATAATTTGGAAAAATGATTATAAGGGATAATGTTATTAAAACTTACTCATGCATATATACTGTCAAAAATTTTTATAATTATAAAATTAAAAAAAAAAATCCTTCTCAATCTCACTGTCACTACCACCACCACAAACTGCAGGAATTGGAAAGTTTCCATTTCTGCTACTCTGAATCAAAAGTTTCTCACCTAGATAACAGTGACTTACATCAGTTGTTTAGACTAAAATCTAGGTCAGAAACTCAGCCTGGGGTAGTAGAAAGTAGAGATCAGACTTTGCTCTGGATCACAGCACTTTAGGAACCCAGATGGTTTGCAGTTGCCCATGTTGAGCTATAGACCTGTGAGTTTAGAATAACAATACCCCCCAAGAAAGCACCAACAGGGCCAATTCATTCAGAATGGCAAAGAGTTTAACTCTAACAAGAGTTCCAAAATTAGGAAGCATGCTAGAAAATTGGACAATGAAACAAACAAACAAAAAATATCTGTCACAATGATATATTTTGGTGATAGGAATACACACAGCAGAAACCCAGAAGACAGTGACCCCAATTTACAAGTATATTCTCGAATTAAACAGAGTACTAAATTCCTCAAAGGCATGAAGCAAGAATAAAAAGGAAACATTTTATAAATGAAATGTGAGCACTTAGAGGAAAAATAGAAAATAATAGAAAGTTATGAAAGAAAGAATGAACTTGAATAGTAGGACATTTTAACTTGAAGCTAAAAACTCCATGAAATAACAAAATATTAAGGTAATTTAACAAGATTGAAATAATTTGAAAAAAATGTGTAAGATACTTCTTAGCAAAATCAACAGAATCACAAAATAAATTAAGAAGAAAAAAATTTGAGTAGTTCGAATACATGAAAGCCATGGCCAAAACAAGTTTTGGTATCTCATTTAAAAATATTAAAAGAAAATTATTTATATTTCTTGAACCTGAAAGCAAAGTAGAAATCAAAGGAATCTACCGGCCAATTACTTAGAGTCCAATATTAAAAATTGACGAGCTATTATAACCAATTTCAAAAGTTTACAGATCAAAGAAAACAATTACTGTAAAGAACCATAAAAAAAGAAATTCAAACATTGAGAACTTTTAGTAAGATTGACTTCCAATTTAGCAGCCACCACTTTGAAGAAATGAAGACCTTGGTGAACCAAAGGTGAAAGATATAGGACTACCACCAAAGGCAACTTACCAAGCAAATTTGAATGGATTCATCCACATATAAAATGAAGCTTTAAAGAAAAAAAATATTCCCAGAATTCTTGATTAAAATATTAAGGCTGTGCCAATCTTCTGTATTAAAACATTTGCATTTATAAATAAAATAGTCATTAATGAATAATCATAAGAGATTAAATATAAACTATTTTTAATAAGAAAAAATGAAATCTATACCCTCTGAACCTTTATCATCAAGGTAAAAATGTTAATTAGAACCCTATGGATAGTTCTATTATATCTTGGTGATCTTTAAAGTAGAATATAAAGAGAAATGAGGAAGATTAAGGGGTGAAAAAAGTAAAATTAGAGGGAAACTAACTTATATAACAAAGTTGCAGAAGTCAAAGTCCATAAAAGCAATAGTAAGAATAGTGAGGATATCTGCTAGTCAAAGGAGGGAAGATTATATATGTATATGTATATCTAACATGGGAAGGGCCTTTCTAGCCAAAATAGGAGCATTAATTACAATGTATTTCCCACAGGGCAAACAAAATATAACATTTTGCACAAAATAAACATTTTATAGACAAAATAGACAAAAATGACCAAATGAGAAAAGGCATTCATTACAGATTTACTATTTTTTTAGGTAGATTTCAGAAAAAGTGTATATTTACAATTTAAATGAAAGAATAGTTAAAATTATAGAATTTTCATCAGTTAATGCTTTGTGATAAATCTATTAAGAAAGCATTCCTATTTAATTGTATAATCACCAGCAAAATCTAGGACTGGCATAGTTCTAATGGGATGAAAGCAGAATAGAGTTTTCTTCTTTGTTTACTGATTGTATTTTCAGATAGGAATGACCTTGGAGGTACTTTCATTTAATTTATCTTTATCCAGAAGAAAGGGAGGGAATACACACACACATAAACACACACACACACACACACACACACACACACACACACACACAGAAATACACACAGAGACATGCAGATTTATACAAGTCAAATTTTAATATATTAATACATACATATATGCATGTTCACACACACACACACACATATATATATATATATATATATATACATATACATACCCACATATATAATGTGTATATATAAAACATGCATTTGCATATTGTATGTGTGCATGCATGAAGTTGCCATGGACTAGTAATAAAAAAGCATATACTTCTATTCCTATTTAATATTGTCCATAGACATATATCTAAGCTTTATCTAAAAAAGGCAAATTGAGATACAGAAGACAATTTTATTGTCTATTTCATCTTGTAGATCCTTTAACTTTTACTCAAGATCTAAGAATTTGTTTGAATTTGTGGTAACTTATTAATACGTTTAAAAGTTTAGCAGAATGTGAATTTTTAAAATAGATGTACTATTGACAAAATATGTCAACAGCAAGAAATGAGGAAGAGAATTAAAATCTCTAAAATAAAATTGTAAATATCATTGATGACAATCAAATTGTACCAAGCAGGATTATTTTAGAAAGCTTAATCTTTATAAGAGAAAGAATAATAATGACAATTCAATGTACAAATAAATTATGTCCACAATTTGTTAAATTCAAGTAAACACTCTAATAGTAGCAATTCTTAAGAATCTCTTAAGAATTTATCAAACATTCTGCTAGGAGTTGATAATAAAAAGACCATAGATATCTCACCTCAGGAACCTTATGCTCCAACACAGAAATAGAAAAATCACATTAAAAAGGTAGCCTTGAGTGGAAGGTATTATTAGTTAAGGAAACAATGAAAGCTCACATGAAGAATTAATTTTTATTTTCAGTTCTAAATTCTCTCTTTTTATTTAGCTTCATTCATCAAAAAGGCAAGAAATGCAATTTATTATACATAAGATATGGAAAACATGTTTAAAATAATTTATGTTGCAAAAAAGATAAAATATTTGTCTATTGTCACAATTCTCTATATAAAGTCACATAGCATATTTTATCATTAGTTCTTCATAACTTTCACGGATCATTGTAGTTATCAATGTTGCAAAATCTTTAACTATTGCTATAAGATGTTGCTAAGATGCTATACTACATGGTGTCTACATGTTCAGGATTAACATTAGTTAAGTATGGCGCCTTTGATAATATTCAATTTCCCCAAATATTTTAATCAGGCTTTTTGTGTATATTTTTATCTTTGTTTGAGATTGTGATTGATATTGCTGTCTATTTTAAGAAATCAATTGAAGATTAATACATTCTAATCCAGCCCTTTATTTCTAATCTGTGTGTCTTTATGTTTTACATTTATGTCTTATAAGCCACATACTGCTGGATTCTGTGATGAATCCCACATTAACCTATTCTACTTTATGGGAGGAGTTTATTTATATGCACAGATATGATTGCTAAATGTGTATTTCCCTGTCTTATATTTTGTTTTATTCATCCTTCTCTTTTAAATCCTTTCCCTTCCTGAAAAGTCTGTTTTGCTTCTGACCATCAACCTCTTTGTTCTACCTTCTGTTTTATATTCCCTCTTATCTGATACCATTTTCCCTTCACAATTAGCTTTTATAGTAGGATATATTTTTTCTTACTAAATCTTAGAACACATGTATGCACACACACAAACACATACAGATACACATACACACACACACACACACACACACACACACACACACACACACATTACTCTTTCCTCCTAGAACTAGTTTAGATGAAATAGAGTTCAATTGTTTCTCATTTCTGCAATTAATCATTCCATTATTAAAACAAAACAAAACAAAACAAAAAACTATTCCTTGCTTCTCACTTTTATATGAGATGATTTTCCCCATTCATTTACTTCCTTCTCCCTTTTCCTAATACATCTCTATTTCTCATAATTGCTTTTTTATTTTGAGAAAATACCAACACAATAGATTCATAATCCAAGAAGAGTCCCTCTAACTGTCGATGGTAATGTCTTTAGTGGTGATTTATATGATTTTCTCTTTTTAGAAGATTAATGATTTAAGGTTACTAAATATCTTATGATTTCTTAATCATGTTTACCTTTTTATACATCTTGTGAGTCTTGTGTTTGGATATTAAGTTTTTATTTGCTTCTGATCTTTTCATTAGAAATGTTTAGAAGTCATCTATTTTATTAAATATCAATCCCACCTTACCCCACCCCTCTGTAGGATTAATTTTCCAAGGTAAATTATTCTTGCTGTTAATTCCAGCTCTGTTATCTTCTGAAAAATCATATCTTAAAACTTTTACAAGTTGGTAGGTGCTAAATTTTATATGATCCTGACTGTGACTCTACAGTGTTTGTTTGTTTGTTTGTTTGTTTCCCTTCTGACTGCTTGGAATGATCTATTATTTGTCTTGGAGATTTGAATTTTGTATATATTATTCCTGACAGTTTTTATCTGGGGATCTATTTTTTTCCACTATATTTCAATTCTTTACTTACAACTATAGAAGCAAAAGCAATTAACCAAATATGAAAAATACATGTCTGTATTCCTCCAAGTGACCCACTAGTCCAAGGAACCTACTTTAGGTGTGCTTAGATTCAAAAATTTTCAGCAGCAGTTCAGGGGATCTATTTTTTTTAAATTACTGTTAAATGTATTTAATTTTCAATTTACCTTCTGGTTCTAATATATCTGATTATTTTGATATTTACTTAAATATGATTTATAGTCTCAGTTTTTGATAAGGGCTTTCAGGTAGCCATGTAAATATTAAATTATCTCTTCAAGATCTATTGATCAGGGTAGTTGTTTCTCTTATGAGGTATTTCAAATTTTCTTTTTATTTGTGTTTTTTCGTGTGTGTGTGTGTGTGTGTGTGTGTGTGTGTGTGTGTGTGTGTGTCTGTGTGTGTGTGATCAGAATTCAATTTGAGTTTTTCTTTGGTCATTTTTAGGAGGAGTTTTGGGTTGTTAGGTATTTATTAAATTATTTCACTCCACCATCTTAACATCCCTCCCAAGATAGTTGTTCTTAACCTGAATCTAAAAGTAAGTCAGGAGGTGTAAAAGGCAAAGGTGAAAAGGACTTTTCAGCAAAGTCGAAGTAATTGAAAAGGCTTGGAAATAGGACATGAATTGTGTTTTATTCATGTGAAAGCTAGTACCATGTAAGGGATTTGCCTAAAAATAAAAATAAAAAAGTAGGATAGGACCAGGTTAAAAGAAAATTTCAATGCTTGACAGAGAAGCTTATGGTTATTTTGGTATTTTGGAGACAAGAAGGATCTATTTGGAGTTTAAAGAAAAGGAAGATGACACAGACATATATGCCAAAAGGGAAAAATTTTGAGGAAAAATATCAAAGAGACATTATATAGCAAGGGGTGGTTTAAGACAGAGACCATTTATGAAGATATTCTAATACTCCATACAAGAAGAGATAAGTACCTGACCTATAAGATTTAGGGACAAACTATGTTGTAATAGGTTATCAGGATCAAAAAAAAGATTATACAGGAGGGTTCTTAGCATAGTATCTGCCACATAAAAGCTGATAAATATTGATTTATTAATATTGAATATTGATTATAATGTAGCAGTGAAAGTTCTGGTATTATCCTGGGACCTCTTCTTTTTTATGATTTATTTCTCACCTCATCAATTCCCATATGTTTCTCCTAAAATCATTTTTATGATTTTATGGAATGGATGTTGGATTTTGTCAAATGCTTTTTCTGCATCTATTGAGATGATCATATGGTTCTTATTAATTTGATTATTAATATGGTCAATTATATTAATAGTTTTCCTAATATTAAACCAGCCCTGCATTCCTGGAATAAATCCTACTTGATCATAGTGTATTATCCTGGAGATGATTTTCTGAAGTCTTTTTGCTAATATCTTATTTAAGATTTTAGCATCAATATTCATTAAGGAGATTGGTCTATAATTTTCTTTCTCAGTTTTCGATCTACCTGGTTTAGGTATCAGTACCATGTCTGTGTCATAAAAGGAGTTTGGTAGGACTCCTTCATCCCCTATTTAGAAAAAAACAATTTAAATACCAAGGTGCCACAATAAGGGTCACCCAAGATCTGGCTGCCTCCACATTTAAAGATGGAAGGGCCTGGAACCTGATATTCCATAGGGCAAAAGATCAAGGACTGCAACCAAGAATGAACTACCCAGCTAAGTTTAGCATCTTTTTCCATGGAAGAAGATGGTCATTCAATGAAACAGAGGAATTCTATATGTTTCTAAGAAAAAAACCAGACTTAAACAAAAAATTTGATCTACATCCACAAGACTGAAGAGAAACAGAAAAAGGTACACAGAACCCTTGAGAACTGTAACTCTGTTGTGGGTATATAAAAAGTACTCAAGGATAATTTGATTTTACTGATATAAAAGAAAAAAAGGGGGGTGTAGTAAAGGGAAGGATGTTGTTTCAGAAAAAGGGGAAGGAGTGATAAAAAGAGGGAAACTACATCCCAGGAAGAGGCATAGAAAATACACCATATCTCATATCCATATTTACCCCTGAAGTCATTATCTCTTTCTTGAACTCTAGTCTTGCTATAGTAAATACATTATAGAATCTTCACCTATATATGTCATAGGTATCTCAAACAGCATCAGAAACAAAATTTATTGATATAAGATCAATTCTTTCTTCAAAAATTCCTACTTATATCAATGACTTTTTCACTCTTTCAAATATCCAGATTTTCCATCATGGAATCATTCCAAATTATGAAATCCTCCTCATATTCTCTTCATATCTAAATGATTGTGAAATCCTTTCAGTTATCCGTTTTATAAAATCTCTTGTATTTATCTCTCCTCACCTTCACATATATTCCATTCTAATGAAATTCTTTCATTAACTCTCACCTAGAATTTAAAGATGGCTCTTTCAAATTTGTCCTGAATAACTTTCTTTATCCCATTCTCAAATAACTCCTTAAAAATCTTCTTTAAGCTTGGATATGGCTATCTCAATCTTCTTTTCAAAATTTTTCAATGATTCCTTATTGCTTCAAGGCTAAAATACAAACTTTTATGATTGACATTTAAAAACAGTCATATCAAGATCATAGCCTACTATTCTTTACTTACTCTACATTAATTCAGACTTTTTACTCCCCAACAACCAAATTAGCTTACTTGTATTTCTTTGAACTTGACCTTACCACTCATCCTTCTGCATTTTATTTGGAAATTTAGGAGTAAATAAGTATTTACAAGGAACATTATGTAGCTAACTAGTAGAAAAAGTACAAAATTTCCTTTTATAATGTAGTTTAGGAACTATTTTTGGAAAAAAAATAAATAAATGTGGGAGTAGAGAGGAAGGTAATTCCAGACATGGATCACAGTTCAAATAATTGAAGCACACAGATTCACCAGTAACCTAAAGAGACAAACCCAGGAATTATATGAACACAATTATAAAGCACTTTTTAAGTAAGTAAAGTTAAATGTAAACAATTGGAAAAACATCAACTTACTCATGGGTAGGGCAAGTTAAAGTGAAAAAAAAAAACAAAAAAACAGGCAATTCTATCTAAATTAGTCTACTTATTGAGTGCCATACTAAACAAACTGCCAAAAATATTTTATAAAACTAGAAACATAATAACAAAATTCATCTGGAAAAAAGAAAATGCCAAGAAAATTAAAGGAATTAATGGATAAAAAATGAAAAGCATGATGACCTAGTAGTAGCAGATCTAAAATTCATTATAAAACAAGTCATTAAAAACATAAGGTTCTGACTAAGAAACAGAGTGATAAAGTAGATGAATAAATAAGTTGGATTCACATGGCACAGTAATCAATGACCTTAGGTAATCCACTGTATAATAAAGCAAAAACTTTAGTTTGGAGGATAAGAATTTACTATTTGGGGGCGGAGCCAAGATGGCTGAGAAGAAACACACCACTCTGTGAATGTCCTCACTCCCTCACAACCAATTAGATAAATTAAGCCTTAGAATAAGCCCAGTACTGATAGATACCACAAGGACTGGAAGCACGACTTACCAGCTGAAGAGAATCTGGAGTTTCAACAGAAAAGGTCAGTCCCCAGGGGAGGAAAAAGAGAGGCCAGCACAGACGGCTGGGTGCTAGCATACTCTGCCGATTGCGCTGGGAAGGGCTCTGGGATCAGAGAAGCCACTGAGATAAAGGAATCTGGCACAGGCTATTAGCTCTTCTCTGCTAATTATTTAGCAGTTCAGAAGAGAAAGCCAAAATATTTTAAAACTCAGATTAGATTTTCCCCGACACTGGAGGTGACTCAGCAGATCTCGGCACCAGGGGGTGTGGCCTCAGCTACCACCTGAGAATAGTTAAGAGATTGACAAGTGGGTGGATACGGCCCAAGGAAACACACACTGCTTAGCTTAGCTGGATGGAGTGGAACTCAGCTCCAGGAAGTCCCAGAGAAGCGGAACCTTTGAACTAGGGACCATGGTTTCTGGCAGACACTTCCAGTTTGAGCGCAGGGGCTTCTCACGTCACCTGCTGCAGACATCCACTCCCCACCCGGACACATAGGCTGGGCTTTGTGCTGTCTTTACTATTCTACACCCTCGAAGCACAGTAGTGCTAATCACCTCTGAGGCACTTCCAGGGAGGGGGTGGGGAACTCTCTCCCAGAGCTCTATCTTAGCTCAGGTGCAGGAGCCGCTGCATCCATCCGGTCTGGGAAGAAGCTGGTAAAGAAGTAAATAAATAATTTCCTACCCCAGGGACAGACCCCAAAAGATTTTTTTAAATATGAGCAAAAAAGCCAAAAAAACCATAGATTCCTTCTACACAGAGAAAGAGCGGGTATCCAACCCCAAGGAAGTTAACAGCAGAGAGACAGCAGATAACAACCTAAAGGGAAACAATTCCTGCCCCCCATCACATAACTCTCTCCTAGAAGAAGCTCTTAAAAAATTAAGGGAGATTGAAGAAAAATGGGGAAAGGAAAGGGAAGCTATGATAGAGAATAACAACGTCCTGAAATTGGAGTTGGAAAAAATAAAGAATTCACAGGAGATGCAGGGAAACAAAATTTATGAATTTGAAAAGGTTAAAAAAACACAGGAAAGTAGGATTTCTGAATTGGAAAAGATAAAAAAGTCTCAAGAAAATAGAATTTCTGAATTGGAAAAAGAAAATAATTCTCAAAAAAAATTAGAGAAATGGAAAAAAATTCAATAGAGCAAAATAATTCATTTAAAAACGAAATTGGGCATTTACAAAAAGAACTAAAAACTGTGAAAGAAGAAAATAACTCCTTAAAAGTCAGGATGGAACAAATAGAAATGAAGGATTCACAGAGAACCCAAGAATCAGTCATACAAAACAAAAAAAAAATGAGAAGCTGGAGAACAACGTCAAATACTTACTGGGAAAATCTATAGACCTGGAAAATAGATCTAGGAGATATAATCTGCAGATCATTGGACTTCCAGAAAACTATGACCAAAAAAAGAGCCTAGATTCTATTTTACAGGAAATTATCAAAGAGAAGTGTCCAGAGATAATAGAAACAGAAGGGAAAGTAGATGTGGAAAGAATTCATCGAACTCCTTCTGAAATAGACCCTAAAAAAAGAACACCACGGAATATAGTGGCTAAGCTGCAGAATTACCACACAAAGGAGAAAATCCTGCAAGCAGTTAGAAAAAAACAATTTATTTATTTTTTTTTTTGAATTTCTTTTTTTTTTTTTGTGCTTTTATTTTTATTTTTATTTTTTTTAATTTTTTATTATATATATATTTTTATAATATTATCCCTTGTATTCATTTTTCCAAATTATCCCCCCCTCCCTCTATTCCCTCCCCCCGATGACAGGCAATCCCATACATTTTACATGTGTTACACCATAGTCTAGGTACAATATATGTGTGTGAATATCATTTTCTTGTTGCACAATAAACATTAGAATCTGAAGGTACATGTAACCTGGGCAGACAGATATTAGTGCTAACAATTTACATTCACTTCCCAGTGTTTCTTCTCTGGGTGTAGCTACCTCTGTCCATCATTGATCAACTGGAAGTGAGTTGGATTTTCTTTATGTTGAAGATTTCCACCTCCATCAGAATACATCCTCATACAGTATTGTTGTTGAAGTGTACAGTGATCTTCTGGTTCTGCTCATTTCACTCAGCATCAGTTGATTTAAGTCTCTCCAACCCTCTCTGTATTCCTCCTGCTGGTCATTTCTTACAGAGCAATAATATTCCATAACCTTCATATACCACAATTTACCCAACCATTCTCCAACTGATGGACATCCATTCATCTTCCAGTTTCTAGCTACAACAAAAAGAGCTGCCACAAACATTTTGGCACATATATGTCTCTTTCTGCTCTTTAGTATTTCTTTAGGATATAATCCCAGTAGTAGCGCTGCTGGGTCAAAGGGTATGCACAGTTTGATAACTTTTTGGGCATAATTCCAGATTGCTCCCCGGAATGGCTGGATTCCTTCGCAACTCCACCAGCAATGTATTAGTGTCCCAGTTTCCCCACATCCCCTCCAACATTCATCATTATTTGTTCCTGTCATCTTGGCCAATCTGACAGGTGTGTAGTGGTATCTCAGAGTGGTGTTAATTTGCATTTCTCTGATCAGTAGTGATTTGGAACACTCTTTCATGTGAGTGGATATAGTTTCAATTTCTTCCTCTGAGAATTGTCTGTTCATATCCTTTGACCATTTATCAATTGGAGAATGGTTCGGTTTCTTATAAATTAGGGTCAGTTCTCTATATATTTTGGAAATGAGACCTTTGTCGGAACCTTTGTTTTTAAAAATATTTTCCCCCATATACCAAGATAAGATCAAAATGGGTCCATGATTTAGGCATAAAGAGGGAGATAATAAATAGATTATAGGAACAGAGGATAATCTACCTCTCAGACTTGTGGAGGAGGAAGGAATTTATGACCAGAGGAGAACTAGAGATCATTATTGATCACAAAATAGAAGATTTTGATTACATCAAACTAAAAAGTTTCTGTACAAATAATACTAATGCAAACAAGATGAGAAGGGAAGTAACAAATTGGGAAAATATTTTTAAAAACAAAGGTTCTGACAAAGGTCTCATTTCCAAAATATATAGAGAACTGACCATAATTTATAAGAAACCAAACCATTCTCCAATTGATAAATGGTCAAAGGATATGAACAGACAATTCTCAGAGGAAGAAATTGAAACTATATCCACTCACATGAAAGAGTGTTCCAAATCACTACTGATCAGAGAAATGCAAATTAAGACCACTCTGAGATACCACTACACACCTGTCAGATTGGCTAAGATGACAGGAACAAATAATGACGAATGTTGGAGGGGATGTGGGGAAATTGGGACACTAATACATTGCTGGTGGAGTTGTGAAAGAATCCAGCCATTCTGGAGAGCAATCTGGAATTATGCCCAAAAAGTTATCAAACTGTGCATACCCTTTGATCCAGCAGCGCTACTACTGGGATTATATCCCAAAGAAATACTAAAGAGCGGAAAGAGACATATATGTGCCAAAATGTTTGTGGCAGCTCTTTTTGTTGTAGCTAGAAACTGGAAGATGAATGGATGTCCATCAGTTGGAGAATGGTTGGGTAAATTGTGGTATATGAAGGTTATGGAATATTATTGCTCTGTAAGAAATGACCAGCAGGAGGAATACAGAGAGGGTTGGAGAGACTTAAATCAACTGATGCTGAGTGAAATGAGCAGAACCAGAAGATCACTGTATACTTCAACAACGATACTGTATGAGGATGTATTCTGATGGAAGTGGAAATCTTCAACATAAAGAAGATCCAACTCACTTCCAGTTGATCAATGATGGACAGAGGTAGATACACCCAGAGAAGAAACACTGGGAGGGGAATGTAAATTGTTAGCACTAATATCTGTCTGCCCAGGTTGCATGTACCTTCGGATTCTAATGTTTATTGTGCAACAAGAAAATGATATTCACACACATGTATTGTACTTAGACTATATTGTAACACATGTAAAATGTATGGTATTGCCTGTCGTCGGGGGGAGGGAATAAGGGAGGGGGGGTAATTTGGAAAAATGAATACAAGGGATAATATTATAAAACATATATATATATATAATAAAAAAATTAAAAAAAATAATATTTTCCCAATTTGTTACTTCCCTTCTAATCTTGTTTGCATTAGTATTATTTGTACAGAAACTTTTTAGTTTGATGTAATCAAAATCTTCTATTTTGTGATCAATAATGATCTCTAGTTCTCCTCTGGTCATAAATTCCTTCCTCCTCCACAAGTCTGAGAGGTAGATTATCCTCTGTTCCTCTAATCTATTTATTATCTCCCTCTTTATGCCTAAATCATGGACCCATTTTGATCTTATCTTGGTATATGGTGTTAAGTTTGGATCCATATCTAATTTCTGCCATACTAATTTCCAGTTTTCCCAACAGTTTTTTCCGAATAATGAATTTTTATCCCTAATGTTGGTATCTTTGGGTTTGTCAAAGATTAGGTTGCTATAGATGTACCCTTTTGTGTCCTTTGTATCTAATCTGTTCCACTGATCTACCGGTCTATTTCTTAGCCAATACCAAATGGTTTTGATGACTGCTGCTATATAACATAGCTTTAGATCAGGTACACTTAGACCACCTTCCTCTGAGTTTTTTTTCATTAGTTCCCTTGCAATTCTCGACCATTTATTCTTCCATATGAATTTTGTTGTTATTTTTTCTAGGTCATTGAAATAGTTTCTTGGGAGTCTGATTGGTATAGCACTAAATAAATAGATTAGTTTGGGGAGTATTGTCATCTTTATTATATTCGCTCGGCCTATCCAAGAGCACTGAATGTCTTTCCAATTATTTAAATCTGATTTTATTTTTGTGGCAAGTGTTTTGTAATTTTTCTCATATAATTCCTGACTTTTCTTTGGTAGATGGATTCCCAAATACTTTATACTCTGAACATTTGTTTGGAATGGAATTTCTCTTTGTATCTCTTGCTGTTGCATTTTGTTAGTGATATATAAAAATGCCGAGGATTTATGTGGATTTATTTTGTATCCTGCCACTTTGCTGAAATTTTGAATTATTTCTAGTAGCTTTTTAGCAGAGTCTTTGGGGTTCTCTAAGTATACCATCATGTCATCTGCAAAAAGTGACAGTTTAATTTCCTCATTTCCTACTCTAATTCCTTGAATCTCTTTCTCGGCTCTTATTGCCGAGGCTAGCGTTTCTAGTACTATATTGAATAGTAATGGTGATAGTGGGCAACCTTGTTTCACTCCTGATCTTACTGGGAAAGGTTGCAGTTTATTTCTATTGTATATTATGCTTACTGAAGGTCTTAAATATATGCTCCTGATTATTCTAAGGAATAGTCCATTTATTCCTATACTCTCAAGACTTTTTAGTAGGAATGGATGTTGGATTTTGTCAAATGCTTTTTCTGCATCTATTGAGATGATCATATGGTTCTTATTAATTTGATTATTAATATGGTCAATTATATTAATAGTTTTCCTAATATTAAACCAGCCCTGCATTCCTGGAATAAATCCTACTTGATCATAGTGTATTATCCTGGAGATGATTTTCTGAAGTCTTTTTGCTAATATCTTATTTAAGATTTTAGCATCAATATTCATTAAGGAGATTGGTCTATAATTTTCTTTCTCAGTTTTCGATCTACCTGGTTTAGGTATCAGTACCATGTCTGTGTCATAAAAGGAGTTTGGTAGGACTCCTTCATCCCCTATTTAGAAAAAAACAATTTAAATACCAAGGTGCCACAATAAGGGTCACCCAAGATCTGGCTGCCTCCACATTTAAAGATGGAAGGGCCTGGAACCTGATATTCCATAGGGCAAAAGATCAAGGACTGCAACCAAGAATGAACTACCCAGCTAAGTTTAGCATCTTTTTCCATGGAAGAAGATGGTCATTCAATGAAACAGAGGAATTCTATATGTTTCTAAGAAAAAAACCAGACTTAAACAAAAAATTTGATCTACATCCACAAGACTGAAGAGAAACAGAAAAAGGTACACAGAACCCTTGAGAACTGTAACTCTGTTGTGGGTATATAAAAAGTACTCAAGGATAATTTGATTTTACTGATATAAAAGAAAAAAAGGGGGGTGTAGTAAAGGGAAGGATGTTGTTTCAGAAAAAGGGGAAGGAGTGATAAAAAGAGGGAAACTACATCCCAGGAAGAGGCATAGAAAATACACCATATCTGAAGGAACTTAGTGAGGGGGAGAATCATTGTGTGAATCTTACTCTCATCAGGAGAGGCTCAAAGAGTAAATAATTTACATATTTGTTTTTCAGAGAATTTTCTCTCACCCCATTAAAAGGGGGGAGAGGAAAAGGGAAAAGGAAAAGGAGAATAAGTGAAGGGACTTGGAGGGAGGGGGGAGGGATACTAAAAAAAAAAAAAAGGGAGGGATGCGCGTTACAAGGGGGGTCTGTAAATTAAATATCGGGGAGGGGGATCAGGGGGGTCAAGGGAAAAAGCATAATCTGGGGATAATATGATGGCAGGAAATACAGAATTAGTAATTTTAACTGTAAATGTAAATGGGATGAACGATCCCATCAAACGGAGACGGATAGCAGATTGGATCAACAAGCAGAACCCTACAATATGTTGTCTACAGGAAACACACTTAAAGCAGGGAGATACATACAGAGTAAAGGAAAAAGGTTGGAACAGAGCCTATTATGCTTCAGGTAAAGCCAAAAAAGCAGGGGTAGCTATCCTTATCTCAGATCAAGCAAAAGCAGAAGTAGATCTCATTAAAAAAGATAAGGAAGGAAACTATATCCTGCTGAAAGGTAGCATAAATAATGAAGCCATATCAATACTAAACATATATGCACCAAGTGGTATAGCTTCTAACTTTCTAAAGGAAAAGTTAAGAGAATTGCAAGAAGAAATAGACAGTAAAACTATAATAGTGGGAGATCTCAACCTTGCACTCTCAGATTTAGACAAATCAAACCACAAAACAAACAAGAAAGAAATTAAAAAAGTAAATAGAACATTAGAAAAACTAGGTATGATAGACCTTTGGAGAAAACTGAATGGCAGTAGAAAGGAATATACTTTCTTCTCAGCAGTTCATGGATCCTATACAAAAATAGACCATATATTAGGACATAAAGATCTCAAAATTAAATGTAGGAAGGCAGAAATAATAAATGCCTTCTTCTCAGATCACAATGCAATAAAAGCTACATTCAGTAAAAAGTTAGGGGTAAATAGACCAAAAAGTAATTGGAAACTGAATAATCTCATCTTAAAGAATGACTGGGTGAAAGAGCAAATTATAGAAACAATTAACAATTTCACCCAAGATAATGACAATGATGAGACATCATATCAAAATCTTTGGGATGCAGCTAAAGCAGTAATAAGGGGAAATTTTATATTTTTAGAGGCTTATTTGAAGAAAATAGAGAAAGAGAAGATTAACGAATTGGGCTTACAACTTAAAAGGCTAGAAAAATACCAAATTATAAACCCCAACAAAAAATTAAACTTGAAATACAAAAATTAAAAGGAGAAACCAATAACATTGAAAGTAAAAAAACTATTGAATTAATAAATAATACCAAGAGTTGGTTTTATGAAAAAGCCAATAAAATAGATAAACCTTTGGTAAATTTGATCAAAAAAAAAAAAAAGAAAGAGGAAAATCAAAATGATAGTCTTACAAATGAAAAGGGGGATCTTTCCACCAATGAAGAGGAAATTAGAGAAATAATAAGGAGTTACTTTGCCCAACTTTATGCCAATAAATTTGATAACTTAAGTGAAATGGATGACTTCCTCCAAAAATATAGGCTCCCTAGATTAACAGAGGAGGAGATAAATTGCTTAAATAGTCCCATTTCAGAAAAAGAAATAGAACAAGCTATTAATCAACTCCCCAGGAAAAAATCCCCAGGGCCAGATGGATTCACATGTGAATTCTACCAAACATTTAAAGAACAATTAGCCCCAATGCTATATAAATTATTTGAAAAAATATGGGATGAAGGAGTCCTACCAAACTCCTTTTATGACACAGACATGGTACTGATACCTAAACCAGGTAGATCAAAAACTGAGAAAGAAAGTTATAGACCAATTCTCCTTAATAAATATTGATGCTAAAATCTTACATAAGATATTAGCAAAAAGACTTCAGAAAATCATCTCCAGGATAATACACTATGATCAAGTAGGATTTATTCCAGGAATGCAGGGCTGGTTTAATATTAGGAAAACTATTAATATAATTGACCATATTAATAATCAAATTAATAAGAACCATATGATCATCTCAATAGATGCAGAAAAAGCATTTGACAAAATCCAACATCCATTCCTACTAAAAAGTCTTGAGAATATAGGAATAAATGGACTATTCCTTAGAATAATCAGGAGCATATATTTAAGACCTTCAGTAAGCATAATATGCAATAGAAATAAACTGCAACCTTTCCCAGTAAGATTAGGAGTGAAACAAGGTTGCCCACTATCACCATTATTATTCAATATAGTACTAGAAACGCTAGCCTCGGCAATAAGAGCCGAGAAAGAGATTCAAGGAATTAGAGTAGGAAATGAGGAAATTAAACTATCACTTTTTGCAGATGACATGATGGTATACTTAAAGAACCCCAAAGACTCTGCTAAAAAGCTACTAGAAATAATTCAAAATTTCAGCAAAGTGGCAGGATACAAAATAAATCCACATAAATTCTCAGCATTTTTATATACCACTAACAAAATGCAACAGCAAGAGATACAAAGAGAAATTCCATTCCAAACAAAAGTTGAGAGTATAAAGTATTTGGGAATCCATCTACCAATGAAAAGTCAGGAATTATATGAGAAAAATTACAAAACACTTGCCACAAAAATAAAATCAGATTTAAATAATTGGAAAGACATTCAGTGCTCTTGGATAGGCCGAGCGAATATAATAAAGATGACAATACTCCCCAAACTAATCTATTTATTTAGTGCTATACCAATCAGACTCCCAAGAAACTATTTCAATGACCTAGAAAAAATAACAACAAAATTCATATGGAGGAATAAATGGTCGAGAATTGCAAGGGAACTAATGAAAAAAAACTCAGAGGAAGGTGGTCTAAGTGTACCTGATCTAAAGCTATGTTATATAGCAGCAGTCACCAAAACCATTTGGTATTGGCTAAGAAATAGACCGGTAGATCAGTGGAACAGATTAGATACAAAGGACAAAAAAGGGTACATCTATAGCAACCTAATCTTTGACAAACCCAAAGATACCAACATTAGGGATAAAAATTCATTATTCGGAAAAAAAAACTGTTGGGAAAACTGGAAATTAGTATGGCAGAAATAAGATATGGATCCACACTTAACGCCATATACCAAGATAAGATCAAAATGGGTCCATGATTTAGGCATAAAGAGGGAGATAATAAATAGATTAGAGGAACAGAGGATAATCTACCTCTCAGACTTGTGGAGGAGGAAGGAATTTATGACCAGAGGAGAACTAGAGATCATTATTGATCACAAAATAGAAGATTTTGATTACATCAAACTAAAAAGTTTCTGTACAAATAATACTAATGCAAACAAGATTAGAAGGGAAGTAACAAATTGGGAAAATATTTTTAAAAACAAAGGTTCTGACAAAGGTCTCATTTCCAAAATATATAGAGAACTGACCATAATTTATAAGAAACCAAACCATTCTCCAATTGATAAATGGTCAAAGGATATGAACAGACAATTCTCAGAGGAAGAAATTGAAACTATATCCACTCACATGAAAGAGTGTTCCAAATCACTACTGATCAGAGAAATGCAAATTAAGACCACTCTGAGATACCACTACACACCTGTCAGATTGGCTAAGATGACAGGAACAAATAATGACAAATGTTGGAGGGGATGTGGGGAAATTGGGACACTAATACATTGCTGGTGGAGTTGTGAAAGAATCCAGCCATTCTGGAGAACAATCTGGAATTATGCCCAAAAAGTTATCAAACTGTGCATACCCTTTGATCCAGCAGCGCTACTACTGGGATTATATCCCAAAGAAATACTAAAGAGCGGAAAGAGACATATATGTGCCAAAATGTTTGTGGCAGCTCTTTTTGTTGTAGCTAGAAACTGGAAGATGAATGGATGTCCATCAGTTGGAGAATGGTTGGGTAAATTGTGGTATATGAAGGTTATGGAATATTATTGCTCTGTAAGAAATGACCAGCAGGAGGAATACAGAGAGGGTTGGAGAGACTTAAATCAACTGATGCTGAGTGAAATGAGCAGAACCAGAAGATCACTGTATACTTCAACAACGATACTGTATGAGGATGTATTCTGATGGAAGTGGAAATCTTCAACATAAAGAAGATCCAACTCACTTCCAGTTGATCAATGATGGACAGAGGTAGATACACCCAGAGAAGAAACACTGGGAGGGGAATGTAAATTGTTAGCACTAATATCTGTCTGCCCAGGTTGCATGTACCTTCGGATTCTAATGTTTATTGTGCAACAAGAAAATGATATTCACACACATGTATTGTACTTAGACTATATTGTAACACATGTAAAATGTATGGTATTGCCTGTCGTCGGGGGGAGGGAATAAGGGAGGGGGGGTAATTTGGAAAAATGAATACAAGGGATAATATTATAAAACATATATATATATAATAAAAAAAATTAAAAAAAATAATATTTTCCCAATTTGTTACTTCCCTTCTAATCTTGTTTGCATTAGTATTATTTGTACAGAAACTTTTTAGTTTGATGTAATCAAAATCTTCTATTTTGTGATCAATAATGATCTCTAGTTCTCCTCTGGTCATAAATTCCTTCCTCCTCCACAAGTCTGAGAGGTAGATTATCCTCTGTTCCTCTAATCTATTTATTATCTCCCTCTTTATGCCTAAATCATGGACCCATTTTGATCTTATCTTGGTATATGGTGTTAAGTTTGGATCCATATCTAATTTCTGCCATACTAATTTCCAGTTTTCCCAACAGTTTTTTCCGAATAATGAATTTTTATCCCTAATGTTGGTATCTTTGGGTTTGTCAAAGATTAGGTTGCTATAGATGTACCCTTTTTTGTCCTTTGTATCTAATCTGTTCCACTGATCTACCGGTCTATTTCTTAGCCAATACCAAATGGTTTTGGTGACTGCTGCTATATAACATAGCTTTAGATCAGGTACACTTAGACCACCTTCCTCTGAGTTTTTTTTCATTAGTTCCCTTGCAATTCTCGACCATTTATTCTTCCATATGAATTTTGTTGTTATTTTTTCTAGGTCATTGAAATAGTTTCTTGGGAGTCTGATTGGTATAGCACTAAATAAATAGATTAGTTTGGGGAGTATTGTCATCTTTATTATATTCGCTCGGCCTATCCAAGAGCACTGAATGTCTTTCCAATTATTTAAATCTGATTTTATTTTTGTGGCAAGTGTTTTGTAATTTTTCTCATATAATTCCTGACTTTTCTTTGGTAGATGGATTCCCAAATACTTTATACTCTGAACATTTGTTTGGAATGGAATTTCTCTTTGTATCTCTTGCTGTTGCATTTTGTTAGTGATATATAAAAATGCCGAGGATTTATGTGGATTTATTTTGTATCCTGCCACTTTGCTGAAATTTTGAATTATTTCTAGTAGCTTTTTAGCAGAGTCTTTGGGGTTCTCTAAGTATACCATCATGTCATCTGCAAAAAGTGACAGTTTAATTTCCTCATTTCCTACTCTAATTCCTTGAATCTCTTTCTCGGCTCTTATTGCCGAGGCTAGCGTTTCTAGTACTATATTGAATAGTAATGGTGATAGTGGGCAACCTTGTTTCACTCCTGATCTTACTGGGAAAGGTTGCAGTTTATTTCTATTGTATATTATGCTTACTGAAGGTCTTAAATATATGCTCCTGATTATTCTAAGGAATAGTCCATTTATTCCTATACTCTCAAGACTTTTTAGTAGGAATGGATGTTGGATTTTGTCAAATGCTTTTTCTGCATCTATTGAGATGATCATATGGTTCTTATTAATTTGATTATTAATATGGTCAATTATATTAATAGTTTTCCTAATATTAAACCAGCCCTGCATTCCTGGAATAAATCCTACTTGATCATAGTGTATTATCCTGGAGATGATTTTCTGAAGTCTTTTTGCTAATATCTTATTTAAGATTTTAGCATCAATATTCATTAAGGAGATTGGTCTATAATTTTCTTTCTCAGTTTTCGATCTACCTGGTTTAGGTATCAGTACCATGTCTGTGTCATAAAAGGAGTTTGGTAGGACTCCTTCATCCCCTATTTAGAAAAAAACAATTTAAATACCAAGGTGCCACAATAAGGGTCACCCAAGATCTGGCTGCCTCCACATTTAAAGATGGAAGGGCCTGGAACCTGATATTCCATAGGGCAAAAGATCAAGGACTGCAACCAAGAATGAACTACCCAGCTAAGTTTAGCATCTTTTTCCATGGAAGAAGATGGTCATTCAATGAAACAGAGGAATTCTATATGTTTCTAAGAAAAAAACCAGACTTAAACAAAAAATTTGATCTACATCCACAAGACTGAAGAGAAACAGAAAAAGGTACACAGAACCCTTGAGAACTGTAACTCTGTTGTGGGTATATAAAAAGTACTCAAGGATAATTTGATTTTACTGATATAAAAGAAAAAAAGGGGGGTGTAGTAAAGGGAAGGATGTTGTTTCAGAAAAAGGGGAAGGAGTGATAAAAAGAGGGAAACTACATCCCAGGAAGAGGCATAGAAAATACACCATATCTGAAGGAACTTAGTGAGGGGGAGAATCATTGTGTGAATCTTACTCTCATCAGGAGAGGCTCAAAGAGTAAATAATTTACATATTTGTTTTTCAGAGAATTTTCTCTCACCCCATTAAAAGGGGGGAGAGGAAAAGGGAAAAGGAAAAGGAGAATAAGTGAAGGGACTTGGAGGGAGGGGGGAGGGATACTAAAAAAAAAAAAAAGGGAGGGATGCGCGTTACAAGGGGGGTCTGTAAATTAAATATCGGGGAGGGGGATCAGGGGGGTCAAGGGAAAAAGCATAATCTGGGGATAATATGATGGCAGGAAATACAGAATTAGTAATTTTAACTGTAAATGTAAATGGGATGAACGATCCCATCAAACGGAGACGGATAGCAGATTGGATCAACAAGCAGAACCCTACAATATGTTGTCTACAGGAAACACACTTAAAGCAGGGAGATACATACAGAGTAAAGGAAAAAGGTTGGAACAGAGCCTATTATGCTTCAGGTAAAGCCAAAAAAGCAGGGGTAGCTATCCTTATCTCAGATCAAGCAAAAGCAGAAGTAGATCTCATTAAAAAAGATAAGGAAGGAAACTATATCCTGCTGAAAGGTAGCATAAATAATGAAGCCATATCAATACTAAACATATATGCACCAAGTGGTATAGCTTCTAACTTTCTAAAGGAAAAGTTAAGAGAATTGCAAGAAGAAATAGACAGTAAAACTATAATAGTGGGAGATCTCAACCTTGCACTCTCAGATTTAGACAAATCAAACCACAAAACAAACAAGAAAGAAATTAAAAAAGTAAATAGAACATTAGAAAAACTAGGTATGATAGACCTTTGGAGAAAACTGAATGGCAGTAGAAAGGAATATACTTTCTTCTCAGCAGTTCATGGATCCTATACAAAAATAGACCATATATTAGGACATAAAGATCTCAAAATTAAATGTAGGAAGGCAGAAATAATAAATGCCTTCTTCTCAGATCACAATGCAATAAAAGCTACATTCAGTAAAAAGTTAGGGGTAAATAGACCAAAAAGTAATTGGAAACTGAATAATCTCATCTTAAAGAATGACTGGGTGAAAGAGCAAATTATAGAAACAATTAACAATTTCACCCAAGATAATGACAATGATGAGACATCATATCAAAATCTTTGGGATGCAGCTAAAGCAGTAATAAGGGGAAATTTTATATTTTTAGAGGCTTATTTGAAGAAAATAGAGAAAGAGAAGATTAACGAATTGGGCTTACAACTTAAAAGGCTAGAAAAATACCAAATTATAAACCCCAACAAAAAATTAAACTTGAAATACAAAAATTAAAAGGAGAAACCAATAACATTGAAAGTAAAAAAACTATTGAATTAATAAATAATACCAAGAGTTGGTTTTATGAAAAAGCCAATAAAATAGATAAACCTTTGGTAAATTTGATCAAAAAAAAAAAAAAGAAAGAGGAAAATCAAAATGATAGTCTTACAAATGAAAAGGGGGATCTTTCCACCAATGAAGAGGAAATTAGAGAAATAATAAGGAGTTACTTTGCCCAACTTTATGCCAATAAATTTGATAACTTAAGTGAAATGGATGACTTCCTCCAAAAATATAGGCTCCCTAGATTAACAGAGGAGGAGATAAATTGCTTAAATAGTCCCATTTCAGAAAAAGAAATAGAACAAGCTATTAATCAACTCCCCAGGAAAAAATCCCCAGGGCCAGATGGATTCACATGTGAATTCTACCAAACATTTAAAGAACAATTAGCCCCAATGCTATATAAATTATTTGAAAAAATATGGGATGAAGGAGTCCTACCAAACTCCTTTTATGACACAGACATGGTACTGATACCTAAACCAGGTAGATCAAAAACTGAGAAAGAAAGTTATAGACCAATTCTCCTTAATAAATATTGATGCTAAAATCTTACATAAGATATTAGCAAAAAGACTTCAGAAAATCATCTCCAGGATAATACACTATGATCAAGTAGGATTTATTCCAGGAATGCAGGGCTGGTTTAATATTAGGAAAACTATTAATATAATTGACCATATTAATAATCAAATTAATAAGAACCATATGATCATCTCAATAGATGCAGAAAAAGCATTTGACAAAATCCAACATCCATTCCTACTAAAAAGTCTTGAGAATATAGGAATAAATGGACTATTCCTTAGAATAATCAGGAGCATATATTTAAGACCTTCAGTAAGCATAATATGCAATAGAAATAAACTGCAACCTTTCCCAGTAAGATTAGGAGTGAAACAAGGTTGCCCACTATCACCATTATTATTCAATATAGTACTAGAAACGCTAGCCTCGGCAATAAGAGCCGAGAAAGAGATTCAAGGAATTAGAGTAGGAAATGAGGAAATTAAACTATCACTTTTTGCAGATGACATGATGGTATACTTAAAGAACCCCAAAGACTCTGCTAAAAAGCTACTAGAAATAATTCAAAATTTCAGCAAAGTGGCAGGATACAAAATAAATCCACATAAATTCTCAGCATTTTTATATACCACTAACAAAATGCAACAGCAAGAGATACAAAGAGAAATTCCATTCCAAACAAAAGTTGAGAGTATAAAGTATTTGGGAATCCATCTACCAATGAAAAGTCAGGAATTATATGAGAAAAATTACAAAACACTTGCCACAAAAATAAAATCAGATTTAAATAATTGGAAAGACATTCAGTGCTCTTGGATAGGCCGAGCGAATATAATAAAGATGACAATACTCCCCAAACTAATCTATTTATTTAGTGCTATACCAATCAGACTCCCAAGAAACTATTTCAATGACCTAGAAAAAATAACAACAAAATTCATATGGAGGAATAAATGGTCGAGAATTGCAAGGGAACTAATGAAAAAAAACTCAGAGGAAGGTGGTCTAAGTGTACCTGATCTAAAGCTATGTTATATAGCAGCAGTCACCAAAACCATTTGGTATTGGCTAAGAAATAGACCGGTAGATCAGTGGAACAGATTAGATACAAAGGACAAAAAAGGGTACATCTATAGCAACCTAATCTTTGACAAACCCAAAGATACCAACATTAGGGATAAAAATTCATTATTCGGAAAAAAAAACTGTTGGGAAAACTGGAAATTAGTATGGCAGAAATAAGATATGGATCCACACTTAACGCCATATACCAAGATAAGATCAAAATGGGTCCATGATTTAGGCATAAAGAGGGAGATAATAAATAGATTAGAGGAACAGAGGATAATCTACCTCTCAGACTTGTGGAGGAGGAAGGAATTTATGACCAGAGGAGAACTAGAGATCATTATTGATCACAAAATAGAAGATTTTGATTACATCAAACTAAAAAGTTTCTGTACAAATAATACTAATGCAAACAAGATTAGAAGGGAAGTAACAAATTGGGAAAATATTTTTAAAAACAAAGGTTCTGACAAAGGTCTCATTTCCAAAATATATAGAGAACTGACCATAATTTATAAGAAACCAAACCATTCTCCAATTGATAAATGGTCAAAGGATATGAACAGACAATTCTCAGAGGAAGAAATTGAAACTATATCCACTCACATGAAAGAGTGTTCCAAATCACTACTGATCAGAGAAATGCAAATTAAGACCACTCTGAGATACCACTACACACCTGTCAGATTGGCTAAGATGACAGGAACAAATAATGACAAATGTTGGAGGGGATGTGGGGAAATTGGGACACTAATACATTGCTGGTGGAGTTGTGAAAGAATCCAGCCATTCTGGAGAACAATCTGGAATTATGCCCAAAAAGTTATCAAACTGTGCATACCCTTTGATCCAGCAGCGCTACTACTGGGATTATATCCCAAAGAAATACTAAAGAGCGGAAAGAGACATATATGTGCCAAAATGTTTGTGGCAGCTCTTTTTGTTGTAGCTAGAAACTGGAAGATGAATGGATGTCCATCAGTTGGAGAATGGTTGGGTAAATTGTGGTATATGAAGGTTATGGAATATTATTGCTCTGTAAGAAATGACCAGCAGGAGGAATACAGAGAGGGTTGGAGAGACTTAAATCAACTGATGCTGAGTGAAATGAGCAGAACCAGAAGATCACTGTATACTTCAACAACGATACTGTATGAGGATGTATTCTGATGGAAGTGGAAATCTTCAACATAAAGAAGATCCAACTCACTTCCAGTTGATCAATGATGGACAGAGGTAGATACACCCAGAGAAGAAACACTGGGAGGGGAATGTAAATTGTTAGCACTAATATCTGTCTGCCCAGGTTGCATGTACCTTCGGATTCTAATGTTTATTGTGCAACAAGAAAATGATATTCACACACATGTATTGTACTTAGACTATATTGTAACACATGTAAAATGTATGGTATTGCCTGTCGTCGGGGGGAGGGAATAAGGGAGGGGGGGTAATTTGGAAAAATGAATACAAGGGATAATATTATAAAACATATATATATATATAATAAAAAAAATTAAAAAAAATAATATTTTCCCAATTTGTTACTTCCCTTCTAATCTTGTTTGCATTAGTATTATTTGTACAGAAACTTTTTAGTTTGATGTAATCAAAATCTTCTATTTTGTGATCAATAATGATCTCTAGTTCTCCTCTGGTCATAAATTCCTTCCTCCTCCACAAGTCTGAGAGGTAGATTATCCTCTGTTCCTCTAATCTATTTATTATCTCCCTCTTTATGCCTAAATCATGGACCCATTTTGATCTTATCTTGGTATATGGTGTTAAGTTTGGATCCATATCTAATTTCTGCCATACTAATTTCCAGTTTTCCCAACAGTTTTTTCCGAATAATGAATTTTTATCCCTAATGTTGGTATCTTTGGGTTTGTCAAAGATTAGGTTGCTATAGATGTACCCTTTTTTGTCCTTTGTATCTAATCTGTTCCACTGATCTACCGGTCTATTTCTTAGCCAATACCAAATGGTTTTGGTGACTGCTGCTATATAACATAGCTTTAGATCAGGTACACTTAGACCACCTTCCTCTGAGTTTTTTTTCATTAGTTCCCTTGCAATTCTCGACCATTTATTCTTCCATATGAATTTTGTTGTTATTTTTTCTAGGTCATTGAAATAGTTTCTTGGGAGTCTGATTGGTATAGCACTAAATAAATAGATTAGTTTGGGGAGTATTGTCATCTTTATTATATTCGCTCGGCCTATCCAAGAGCACTGAATGTCTTTCCAATTATTTAAATCTGATTTTATTTTTGTGGCAAGTGTTTTGTAATTTTTCTCATATAATTCCTGACTTTTCTTTGGTAGATGGATTCCCAAATACTTTATACTCTGAACATTTGTTTGGAATGGAATTTCTCTTTGTATCTCTTGCTGTTGCATTTTGTTAGTGATATATAAAAATGCCGAGGATTTATGTGGATTTATTTTGTATCCTGCCACTTTGCTGAAATTTTGAATTATTTCTAGTAGCTTTTTAGCAGAGTCTTTGGGGTTCTCTAAGTATACCATCATGTCATCTGCAAAAAGTGACAGTTTAATTTCCTCATTTCCTACTCTAATTCCTTGAATCTCTTTCTCGGCTCTTATTGCCGAGGCTAGCGTTTCTAGTACTATATTGAATAGTAATGGTGATAGTGGGCAACCTTGTTTCACTCCTGATCTTACTGGGAAAGGTTGCAGTTTATTTCTATTGTATATTATGCTTACTGAAGGTCTTAAATATATGCTCCTGATTATTCTAAGGAATAGTCCATTTATTCCTATACTCTCAAGACTTTTTAGTAGGAATGGATGTTGGATTTTGTCAAATGCTTTTTCTGCATCTATTGAGATGATCATATGGTTCTTATTAATTTGATTATTAATATGGTCAATTATATTAATAGTTTTCCTAATATTAAACCAGCCCTGCATTCCTGGAATAAATCCTACTTGATCATAGTGTATTATCCTGGAGATGATTTTCTGAAGTCTTTTTGCTAATATCTTATTTAAGATTTTAGCATCAATATTCATTAAGGAGATTGGTCTATAATTTTCTTTCTCAGTTTTCGATCTACCTGGTTTAGGTATCAGTACCATGTCTGTGTCATAAAAGGAGTTTGGTAGGACTCCTTCATCCCCTATTTAGAAAAAAACAATTTAAATACCAAGGTGCCACAATAAGGGTCACCCAAGATCTGGCTGCCTCCACATTTAAAGATGGAAGGGCCTGGAACCTGATATTCCATAGGGCAAAAGATCAAGGACTGCAACCAAGAATGAACTACCCAGCTAAGTTTAGCATCTTTTTCCATGGAAGAAGATGGTCATTCAATGAAACAGAGGAATTCTATATGTTTCTAAGAAAAAAACCAGACTTAAACAAAAAATTTGATCTACATCCACAAGACTGAAGAGAAACAGAAAAAGGTACACAGAACCCTTGAGAACTGTAACTCTGTTGTGGGTATATAAAAAGTACTCAAGGATAATTTGATTTTACTGATATAAAAGAAAAAAAGGGGGGTGTAGTAAAGGGAAGGATGTTGTTTCAGAAAAAGGGGAAGGAGTGATAAAAAGAGGGAAACTACATCCCAGGAAGAGGCATAGAAAATACACCATATCTGAAGGAACTTAGTGAGGGGGAGAATCATTGTGTGAATCTTACTCTCATCAGGAGAGGCTCAAAGAGTAAATAATTTACATATTTGTTTTTCAGAGAATTTTCTCTCACCCCATTAAAAGGGGGGAGAGGAAAAGGGAAAAGGAAAAGGAGAATAAGTGAAGGGACTTGGAGGGAGGGGGGAGGGATACTAAAAAAAAAAAAAAGGGAGGGATGCGCGTTACAAGGGGGGTCTGTAAATTAAATATCGGGGAGGGGGATCAGGGGGGTCAAGGGAAAAAGCATAATCTGGGGATAATATGATGGCAGGAAATACAGAATTAGTAATTTTAACTGTAAATGTAAATGGGATGAACGATCCCATCAAACGGAGACGGATAGCAGATTGGATCAACAAGCAGAACCCTACAATATGTTGTCTACAGGAAACACACTTAAAGCAGGGAGATACATACAGAGTAAAGGAAAAAGGTTGGAACAGAGCCTATTATGCTTCAGGTAAAGCCAAAAAAGCAGGGGTAGCTATCCTTATCTCAGATCAAGCAAAAGCAGAAGTAGATCTCATTAAAAAAGATAAGGAAGGAAACTATATCCTGCTGAAAGGTAGCATAAATAATGAAGCCATATCAATACTAAACATATATGCACCAAGTGGTATAGCTTCTAACTTTCTAAAGGAAAAGTTAAGAGAATTGCAAGAAGAAATAGACAGTAAAACTATAATAGTGGGAGATCTCAACCTTGCACTCTCAGATTTAGACAAATCAAACCACAAAACAAACAAGAAAGAAATTAAAAAAGTAAATAGAACATTAGAAAAACTAGGTATGATAGACCTTTGGAGAAAACTGAATGGCAGTAGAAAGGAATATACTTTCTTCTCAGCAGTTCATGGATCCTATACAAAAATAGACCATATATTAGGACATAAAGATCTCAAAATTAAATGTAGGAAGGCAGAAATAATAAATGCCTTCTTCTCAGATCACAATGCAATAAAAGCTACATTCAGTAAAAAGTTAGGGGTAAATAGACCAAAAAGTAATTGGAAACTGAATAATCTCATCTTAAAGAATGACTGGGTGAAAGAGCAAATTATAGAAACAATTAACAATTTCACCCAAGATAATGACAATGATGAGACATCATATCAAAATCTTTGGGATGCAGCTAAAGCAGTAATAAGGGGAAATTTTATATTTTTAGAGGCTTATTTGAAGAAAATAGAGAAAGAGAAGATTAACGAATTGGGCTTACAACTTAAAAGGCTAGAAAAATACCAAATTATAAACCCCAACAAAAAATTAAACTTGAAATACAAAAATTAAAAGGAGAAACCAATAACATTGAAAGTAAAAAAACTATTGAATTAATAAATAATACCAAGAGTTGGTTTTATGAAAAAGCCAATAAAATAGATAAACCTTTGGTAAATTTGATCAAAAAAAAAAAAAAGAAAGAGGAAAATCAAAATGATAGTCTTACAAATGAAAAGGGGGATCTTTCCACCAATGAAGAGGAAATTAGAGAAATAATAAGGAGTTACTTTGCCCAACTTTATGCCAATAAATTTGATAACTTAAGTGAAATGGATGACTTCCTCCAAAAATATAGGCTCCCTAGATTAACAGAGGAGGAGATAAATTGCTTAAATAGTCCCATTTCAGAAAAAGAAATAGAACAAGCTATTAATCAACTCCCCAGGAAAAAATCCCCAGGGCCAGATGGATTCACATGTGAATTCTACCAAACATTTAAAGAACAATTAGCCCCAATGCTATATAAATTATTTGAAAAAATATGGGATGAAGGAGTCCTACCAAACTCCTTTTATGACACAGACATGGTACTGATACCTAAACCAGGTAGATCAAAAACTGAGAAAGAAAGTTATAGACCAATTCTCACTTAATAAATATTGATGCTAAAATCTTACATAAGATATTAGCAAAAAGACTTCAGAAAATCATCTCCAGGATAATACACTATGATCAAGTAGGATTTATTCCAGGAATGCAGGGCTGGTTTAATATTAGGAAAACTATTAATATAATTGACCATATTAATAATCAAATTAATAAGAACCATATGATCATCTCAATAGATGCAGAAAAAGCATTTGACAAAATCCAACATCCATTCCTACTAAAAAGTCTTGAGAATATAGGAATAAATGGACTATTCCTTAGAATAATCAGGAGCATATATTTAAGACCTTCAGTAAGCATAATATGCAATAGAAATAAACTGCAACCTTTCCCAAGATTAGGAGTGAAACAAGGTTGCCCACTATCACCATTACTATTCAATATAGTACTAGAAACGCTAGCCTCGGCAATAAGAGCCGAGAAAGAGATTCAAGGAATTAGAGTAGGAAATGAGGAAATTAAACTATCACTTTTTGCAGATGACATGATGGTATACTTAAAGAACCCCAAAGACTCTGCTAAAAAGCTACTAGAAATAATTCAAAATTTCAGCAAAGTGGCAGGATACAAAATAAATCCACATAAATTCTCAGCATTTTTATATACCACTAACAAAATGCAACAGCAAGAGATACAAAGAGAAATTCCATTCCAAACAAAAGTTGAGAGTATAAAGTATTTGGGAATCCATCTACCAATGAAAAGTCAGGAATTATATGAGAAAAATTACAAAACACTTGCCACAAAATAAAATCAGATTTAAATAATTGGAAAGACATTCAGTGCTCTTGGATAGGCCGAGCGAATATAATAAAGATGACAATACTCCCCAAACTAATCTATTTATTTAGTGCTATACCAATCAGACTCCCAAGAAACTATTTCAATGACCTAGAAAAAATAACAACAAAATTCATATGGAAGAATAAAATGGTCGAGAATTGCAAGGGAACTAATGAAAAAAAACTCAGAGGAAGGTGGTCTAAGTGTACCTGATCTAAAGCTATGTTATATAGCAGCAGTCACCAAAACCATTTGGTATTGGCTAAGAAAATAGACCGGTAGATCAGTGGAACAGATTAGATACAAAGGACAAAAAAGGGTACATCTATAGCAACCTAATCTTTGACAAACCCAAAGATACCAATATTAGGGATAAAAATTCATTATTCGGAAAAAAAACTGTTGGGAAAACTGGAAATTAGTATGGCAGAAATAAGATATGGATCCACACTTAACGCCATATACCAAGATAAGATCAAAATGGGTCCATGATTTAGGCATAAAGAGGGAGATAATAAATAGATTAGAGGAACAGAGGATAATCTACCTCTCAGTCTTGTGGAGGAGGAAGGAATTTATAACCAGAGGAGAACTAGAGATCATTATTGATCACAAAATAGAAGATTTTGATTACATCAAACTAAAAAGTTTCTGTACAAATAATACTAATGCAAACAAGATTAGAAGGGAAGTAACAAATTGGGAAAATATTTTTTAAAACAAAGGTTCTGACAAAGGTCTCATTTCCAAAATATATAGAGAACTGACCCTAATTCATAAGAAACCGAACCATTCTCCAATTGATAAATGGTCAAAGGATATGAACAGACAATTCTCAGAGGAAGAAATTGAAACTATATCCACTCACATGAAAGAGTGTTCCAAATCACTATTGATCAGAGAAATGCAAATTAAGACAACTCTGAGATACCACTACACACCTGTCAGATTGGCTAAGATGACAGGAACAAATAATGATGAATGTTGGAGGGGATGTGGGGAAACTGGGACACTAATACATTGCTGGTGGAGTTGCGAAAGAATCCAGCCATTCTGGAGAGCAATCTGGAATTATGCCCAAAAAGTTATCAAACTGTGCATACCCCTTTGACCCAGCAGCGCTACTACTGGGCTTATATCCCAAAGAAATTCAAAAGAGCGGAAAGAGACATATATGTGCCAAAATATTTGTGGCAGCTCTTTTTGTAGTAGCTAGAAACTGGAAGATGAATGGATGTCCATCAGTTGGAGAATGGTTGGGTAAATTATGGTATATGAAGGTTATGGAATATTATTGCTCTTTAAGAAATGACCAGCAGGAGGAATACAGAGAGGCCTGGAGAGACTTAAATCAACTGATGCTGAGTGAAATGAGCAGAACCAGAAGATCACTGTACACTTCAACAACAATACTGTATGAGGATGTATTCTGATGGAAGTGGAAATCTTCAACATAAAGAAAAACCAACTCACTGCCAGTTGATCAATGATGGACAGAGGTAGGTACACCCAGAGAAGAAACACTGGGAAGTGAATGTAAATCGTTAGCACTAATATTCACACACATGTATTGTATCTAGACTATATTGTAACACATGTAAAATGTATGGGATTGCCTTTCATCGGGGGGAGGTAATAGAGGGAGGGGGGGATAATTTGGAAAAATGAATGCAAGGGATAATATTATAAATATATATATATATAAAATAAAAAATTATTAATTAAAAAAAAGAAACATTTTAGTAATTTGTTTTAGCTCTATTTGATTTCATCCTCCACAGATATTCTCAGTATGAATTATATTTAATGTGGATTAAAATAAGAAACATCAAAGTGAAAATGTTTCCTTTATATTAACAAAAAAAAAAAAAAAGAATTTACTATTTGACAAAAATTGCTGCCAGCAATAGGAAAAATATGTCAAAAACTTAGTATAGACCTATATCCCACACTTTATACTATATTGTTTTCTTTTGTAAAAGTTTTTCTCTGCTAACATGACATGTAAAAATGAATGTACAAAAAAAGATTTTACATGTAACTGAAAAAAAAATAATACAAAAAAGGAAAAGAAGTGAAAGACTGGGTATGACTAGGTTGGGGGACATCTGTTTGAGGAGATAAATGCAATGAAAGCACTTGAAGAATTAGAGATGTTAGAATTGGTAAGGTATATGCCATATTAGAGTATTTTTGGTCAATTACTCCCATGTCATGCAATCAATTCTAAGAGTTTTTCCAGAAAGATCTTGAGAGTCTTTTTGTATCACTTCTTCTGATGACCAAGAGAATATTTGCCTTGTGTACGTTTTTTATAACATAATATTTTAGGCAAGCATACACTTAGCATTTAAATAAAGTGGTTTAGACTTTCTAGATTGTGCTCTCTACAATAGAGTTTGAATGCCTCGAAATTTAATTTTAGAGAAAGGACCTCAATGTCAAGTACACTATCCTGCCACCTAATCTTTAGAATGAAATAGAATCTGTCCATATTTTATTTCAATTCAGCCTCAGTCTGTGGTGATTGTGAAATCATCTGCGAATAAAAATTATCACTAACTCTTCCTTCATTTTAATGCTGGCTTTTCAAGCTAAATAATTTCCCATCATGATGGTAACTGACCTTGATGCTGTGCTTGTACTCTCTGAGAACATCTGACAATATTCTTTAAAAAAAAAAAAAAAAAAAAAAAAAAAAAAAAAAAAAGAACATCATGATAAGCAGGGGAGCAAGCACACTGCTTTACTCCATTGGTTACTGGGAAAGCACAAAAGAATTGTCAATTATCCAGAAATCAGGCAAATATGCCATCATGATATTGACATACAAAACAGATGACCTTCTCTGAATAACCAAATTCACACTGAATTTTACCAAAGGCCTCGGTCAGAGATACTTGTTTACTATATCAATTTTGAAAGTAAAACTTACATAGCTTCACAGCAGTTAGCTTCACTGATGCTACTCTAGAATAAAATATGCATATCCAGCTCTAATTTTGTTAAGCTTGCCTTCATTTACTAGCCTTGTTTCACTATGGACCACTATATTTGTATCTGATACCTTCTGAGTTCTCTAGCAAAAAATCTTTCAGATTTACTGGATTTTGTGCTGCCCACAGTGGGTGCACATTCTATGTATTGATGGTGATTGGAATGATCTTTGCGGAAGTTTTTGGACATTTTTATTTTGAGTTGTCACAATTTAATGGCAGGATAGAGTCAAAAAACTGATGATGGTTCAGAATGTGATGGATGATGTAAAGTATTTTGGGCATCAAACTTAAGTCTAAGCATCCCCATATGTCCAGTTCATCCACCTTCATGGTCATTGGAACAACTTGTTCTCATCTGTCCATTACCTGAGGGGAAGTCTTCAAATGTTTGGTGTAGATACCCTCCTAGAAAGGCTTTGAGACTCCTAATTTACCCTCAACTTGGTTTAATCTGTCTTTCAAAATAGTATACTAGGGTGTGGTGCTGCATATGCTATAGCTTCAGTGAGCCCCAGAAGAGATTTGAATGAATCAGGTAGATATCAAAGGTCAAAAGCAGCCCTGAACAGGATTCAGCTACCCTCATACTAGAGGTACTAGTCTTCTCTAAATGTCTCCCATACCCCATAAAACAGAATGTTTATGAGGGAGTTCTAATAATAGACTTGTCTTCCAACATTGAATGTTTTTATGCATGGGGCAGCTAGGTCACACAGTGGAGAGAATGTGGGGATGGAAGTCAGGAAGATCAGAGTTTAACTCTTACCTCAGATATTTACTTTGCTAAGTTATACTGGGAAAATCACTAAATCTTATTTGCCTCAATTTTCTCATTAGTAAGATGAAGAGAACTGCAAACTACTCAATATCTTTACCATGACCCAAGTAGAATTCTGGAGAGATGAATAAAACTGAAACAACCAAAAAAAAATATAATGGTTGAGAGATTTTCTCCACTTTTGTTGAAAAACATTTGTGATGGGGCTTATAAAAATATTTAGTTACATGAGATTCAAAATAATTTACAATAAAAAATATATAATTTTGAAGATAAATGTGAAAATTATAAAGAGAATTGAAGTTGGAAAATGAAAATGAATAAAAGACTATTGATAAAGCTTCCAAAGTTAAAGTCAAACCAAATACTGAGTTACTGATAAAAGTGAATGAGAAATTATTATTATATATAAACTATTTTGATTCATAAAATGTTCACTTTACAATGACTGTGCTTTTATTGGTTATATGTTTTTTTTAAGTAAATTTAGATATTTGGCATTTTTAGAGGACAAAAGCAAAGCAAATAATTAGGGGATATCTCACAAGATATGGCTCTTGTGATTCTAGTTTTGAATGTTATCAATCCGAGCTTATTTGTTCAATAGCACATATGAAATGAAACATATCTGTTTAATCAATGGTGATGAAGGAAAAAAAAAGAGAAATAGGAAATAACCTGTCTTAAAATAATTTATATTATAAAAGACCTAAAGTACCTATACTAAAAATAGTAATGCAAAATAGAATATGATAAAACTTTAATATAAATTTAAGGAAGATATGCATATAATAAAGCATTATGTTATATTTTTGTTTATTCTTGGTGGAATTAATCATTCATAATCCAGTCCAGCTTTTTAGTGGTGAGACAATAAGTTATTCACAGATTCATAGAGTATTGTGATAAGAAATGGCATCAATTCATGTCAGTTCCCAATTCATGTCTGAAAATGAAATTGTGCAATGGCAAAGTAGATAAGTATTCTTTAGCATTTGGGGATGGGGGGAATACACTAAAGAGCTACTATTTCTTCTTTTTTTTTTTTTTTTTATATATATATATATATATTTTATAATATTATCCCTTGTATTCATTTTTCCAATTTACCCCCCCTCCCTCTATTCCCTCCCCCCGACGACAGGTAATACCATACATTTTACATGTGTTACAATATAGTCTAGGTACAATACATGTGTGCGAATATCATTTTCTTGTTGCACAATAAACATTAGAATCCGAAGGTACATGCAACCTGGGCAGACAGATATTAGTGCTAACAATTTTCATTCCCCTCCCAGTGTTTCTTCTCTGGGTGCAGCTACCTCTGTCCATCATTGATCAACTGGAAGTGAGTTGGATCTTCTTTATGTTGAAGATTTCCACTTCCATCAGAATACATCCTCATACAGTATTGTTGTTGAAGTGTACAGTGATCTTCTGGTTCTGCTCATTTCACTCAGCATCAGTTGATTTAAGTCTCTCCAGGCCTCTCTATATTCCTCCTGCTGGTCATTTCTTACCGAGCAATAATATTCCATAACCTTCATATACCACAATTTACCCAACCATTCTCCAACTGATGGACATCCATTCATCCTCCAGTTTCTAGCTACAACAAAAAGAGCTGCCACAAACATTTTGGCACATATATGTCTCTTTCCGCTCTTTAGTATTTCTTTGGGATATAATCCCAGTAGTAGCGCTGCTGGGTCAAAGGGTATGCACAGTTTGATAACTTTTTGGGCATAATTCCAGATTGCTCTCCAGAATGGCTGGATTCTTTCACAACTCCACCAGCAATGTATTAGTGTCCCAGTTTCCCCACATCCCCTCCAACATTTGTCATTATTTGTTCCTGTCATCTTAGCCAATCTGACAGGTGTGTAGTGGTATCTCAGAGTGGTCTTAATTTGCATTTCTCTGATCAGTAGTGATTTGGAACACTCTTTCATGTGAGTGGATATAGTTTCAATTTCTTCCTCTGAGAATTGTCTGTTCATATCCTTTGACCATTTATCAATTGGAGAATGGTTCGGTTTCTTATAAATTAGGGTCAGTTCTCTATATATTTTGGAAATGAGACCTTTGTCAGAACCTTTGTTTTTAAAAATATTTTCCCAATTTGTTACTTCCCTTCTAATCTTGTTTGCATTAGTATTATTTGTACAGAAACTTTTTAGTTTGATGTAATCAAAATCTTCTATTTTGTGATCAAGAGAGCTACTATTTCTTGTAGCAGTCAGTTTTAGATAGCTCTAATTATTATGAAATTTGTTTTTCCTTTCCATGAAGTTGAAATTTGTTTTCATCCGATTCCTATTTGTTATGGTCCTTTTCTTTGCAAATAAACAAAATTACAAATACTCCTTTTATATAGTAGTCTATTTGCATACCAACTCTCTTCTTCCTCACCCCAGCCCTTTCTTTACCAGGCTAATCATTTTATTGTTATCTATTGATCCTTCTATGATAGGAACTTTAAGCTCTTCACATCAGTTTGTTGCTTTCTCACTGATATTAACTTTCCTAAAATTTAAAAATAAAAACTGAACACAGTAATCCAAATGTAGACAGGCTGAGCAAGTCATAAGAGAATAATATTACCATTTCCTCTACTCTGCAGCTACATTCCACTAAATGAAAAACCAGATTGAATTAGCTTTTTTGGCTAAGGTGTCCCACTGTTAATTCACGAGTCCACTAATACCCAATAAACATGAAAATCCATTCATGTTCTAAGTGTTTGCATTAATTTTAAAGCATCCATTCAATTAAATATTTATCTGAGGATACATGGAGTTTAGTGAGTAGATTTAGAAGGGAATTGACTTTCTTTTAAAAATGACTGAAAATTTATCTCTGGCTTTCAGACTGAAGTCAAAATACTGATCAGTGAAGCAATACTGCTTTCAGCCCTACTTTGCTTGAAAAATTAATCTTCCTCTCTTGAATAATTGTGCCTATGTTCAGAGTCAGTAAAATGGGGTTCAACAGTTATTGCAAGAACATGGATAGCTCCACTAATTTCTCTCAAGCGAGTATTTAAATCCTTTCCTCAGGCAGAGGTATCTACAGGTTCAGCCTGTCCATCTGTTCTTTCTATGGCACAATGTACCTGAGAAGCATTACAAAAACACACATATTTTTGAAAAACAAAAAACAAAAAACAACAGCAAAAAAGACTGTAACTTAATGAGGCATGTATTCTTTCTTTAAATTAAAATCAGAATGCATAAAGGAGAACACTAAATCTTTGAGATTTAATGAAATATAAGGGTTATCAAGTTCCCATAATGTTCTTTAAAAAGTTCCAAAATCAAACTGAAAAAAAAATGACCAAAGTATTGATATAAATTTTATTCTGAGAAAATATATTATTTAATAAATTATTTTAATTAATATAGTTTACTGTTCACAGCACAATTTAATATTTTCATAAGCTCTCAATACTCAAACACAAATTCTAGTGAAAACATAAATTTCCAAATTAGCCATATCCAAAATTACATCTTTCTCAACATTTTAAGTTCATTGCCATATTCTTAGGGATAAAAAATATATTTTAATATTCAAATCATGGGCAAAGAGAAGAAATCAGTAGTACACCATTCACTTCTCCAAATCTCTTTCAGAAATAATTCTGCCATCAAAAATCTTTATCTCATTGTTCATTGAAATGGAAAGGTTTACTTGTGTTAGAGTTAGAAAAATAATGAAATAATTAGATAGACTTCAATTTGTGATTATAATAAATAATTATGGCATATTATTATAATATAATATATATAATAAGATCCTAGAAAAAATACTGAATTTAAATCTTAGATCTTAGAACTTACTGTGAATAGTAAACATGAATATAGTATAACAACCACATATGAATGACAATACTGTGAACATATCCTATCAAGGTATCAAAATTTAGAACCCTGGAAAATTACAATTCTAGTCACTAAAAACAGGAAAAGTAATCCAGACAGATTGATAAAGAAGAATTGTGAGCCAATCCTGGCTCAGGAAATTACTTGAGCTCTCCCAATTTCCCTCAAAAACAAATGAAAACACGTTTCTGAACAGAATCTGATGGAATGAAACCACTCTCTAGCTCAACATAGATTATAAGGACTTTAAGAAAGGTCATTAACATTGGGGAGAAAGGGGCTTACAGCCAAGCTCAGAATGAGTCAGGGAAAGCTAGTGAGAAGGTCTTAAAACATTGCTATGTTTAAGCAGTATTCAACAGATAAGACCCTTGGTTCTGGCACAGTAGCAAGGCAGATCAGTGGGATAGGCCCAAGTAGTAGCTCACAAGGACAATTGTTCACAGAAAAAAAACTCAAAAAATGATATGACTTGGTCTCAAGCCCAAAGAGGTTTCTTGGATGGATACATGAAAGATTTTTCAAAGGTAAAAAAGGAAGATAGAAGAAAAATGAGAAAAGAAATGAAAGGTATGCAAAAGAGAGTCAGCAACTTGGAAGAGGAAGGCAATTATATTTTAAAAAATATAGTTGGCCAAATACAAAAAAAAACTGCTGAAAAAACAAATGCTTTAAAAGTAGAGTTAATTTCTTATGAAAAATCATATTCCATAAGATTCATATAATTTTTCAGCTACTCTCTAACTGTTGGGCATCTACTAAGTTTCTAGTTCCTTGCCACTTCAAAAAGGGTTACTGCAAACATTTTTGCACATGCATGTCCTTTTCTGTCTTTTATAATCTTTTTTGGGGATACAAGCACAGTAGAGACAGTGCTAGATTCAAGGGTATGCACAGTTTGATATCCTTTTGGGCATAATTCCGTCTCGTTCTCCAGAATGGTTGGATCAGTTCACAAATCCATCAATAATGCATTACTCAATCCGAATTTCTAACTAAAGAAGATAATTTTGTATGATACTATGTTCTACTTATGTGGCAAAAATTCCTGGTATGATTCTATTCTAGCTGAGATTTATAAAACAGAATTCATTGTTTATTTGAAAGCTTATTGGAAAATTTCAGGTTACATATCAAGAAGAGATTATCACGTAAATCTTCAATTATCCTCTATTGTCCAGCTCTTTAAAGATTGTCTTATTATAGTCACAAAAGGGTCTCAGTGATTTCTGAAGATTCTTTTCAGAGTCCTTATTAATTGGTAGATCATTTACTTAGAAAATATGATCATGTACCTAAGAGCCAGTGTAGCCTCAGAAAGAGCTATGGGATTAAAAACTGTGCCCACAGGACAATCAAACTGTGTAAATCATTTGATACAGATATCACTGAGCCTATATCCCAAAGTGATATAATAAAAAAGAAGGCATTTATCAGAAAAAAAAAAGTTTATGTTTTTGTGTGGAAAAGAATTAGAAATTAAAGCAATTCCCATAAATTATGGAACTGCTAAAGAAATTGTGGTAGATGATAATAATGAAATACTCTTGAGCCATAAGAAATGATAAGCATACTGATTTCAGAAAAACCTGAAAATTCTTACATGAACTGATTTGATATGGAGTTAGCAGTATCAGGAGAACACTATTCATACTAACTGAAATACTGTACACATTATGAATGAATTAAGTATTCTTAGGAATTCAGTGTTTGAAGACAATTCCTAAGTATTCATCATGAAAAATGCTTTACCATTCAAAGAAAAAAATATTAAATATGAACACAGATGGAAGCATGCCTTTTTAATATTTTTATTATTGCTTTTTTTCTTTTATATTAAGACTAATATAAAAATACATTTTACGTGATTACATATATGTAACTTAGGTCAAAATGATTACATATTAGGGAATGAGGAGAGAAGGGAGAGCAGGGAAAGAATTTGTGATAAATTTTTAAAAATTGTTAAAATTATCTTCTGGCACAAATTGGGGAAAATTAAATATTGTCCAAATAAAATAAAAGGCCAAGGAATGTTTGATATAGTGTTTGCTGTCAACAAATCTAGGAGAAATGCTAAGAACAGAACATAATTCTGTACACATTTGTTTACCTGATCATATTTTTTTGATATTGTCAATCATGAGACTGAAAAATTATGGTGAAATTTTGTTGTCTGGATATGTTAATCAGTATTTTTTTGTAAATTTAATGATAACATGATGATATATGTTCTGGATAATGGATTATGCTCTCAAGATTTCCCAGTCAGCAATGGAGTGAAGTGGGGCTGTGTGCCTATTATCATTTTTAGCATGTCCTTAGTGATGTTGTTGGATGCCTTCAACTAGACTGAAAATTGAATCATTCAGGTTCTACACTATCAGTAAATTATTCAATTTGAAATTCTACAAGTCAAGATTAAAGTAGCTTTAGAGTTAATACATTACTTTTTGTTCACAGTTGATGTACCTAAATCAGCCTCTAAAACTGAGATGAACAGAATATATATTATCTGTCACTTGTTCAAATTTTGTCCAATTAGCATAAAAAAAAAAATATATATATATAAACAAATAAAGAGGTCCTCTTATCAACCTACAGTACTATACTACATAAACATATAAACTCTTGTGTATTGCAAATGGGGAAATAGGAAATGCTGTAGATCAGTTCATTTATTTTGGCAATATATTTTCCAGGAACATACATATAGATGATGAAATCGATGCATATATTACCATAGATACCTTAGTGTTTAAGAAGTTCTGAAGGAAAGTGTGTGAGAAAAGGGGTATTAGATTGCTTACCAAGCTGAAGCACATAGATCTATTGTCCTGATCTCATTGTATACTTTTAAAAACTGGGCAGTATAATGGTGCCATTCCAGGAAACTGAATCACTTTCACTGTCTTAGGAAGACAGTGAAGGTCATCTTGATAAATAATATTGGACAATGAAAATCTTTCTCAAACTGAACTACCAAAAATAGAACTCTTCTGAAGACATTTTAACTTAGATAGGCTGGCTAAATTATTCAGATGTTAAATTTCCTGAAAAGAAGACTATTTTATAGAAAACTCATACAAGGAAAGCACAGTCATGGAAATTAGACAAAGCAATACAATGATATTGTCAAGGTTTTCTGAAGAGTTTTGAAATCAGTTGTGAGACATAGAAGACATAAACACAACACAACTGAGCAACGTGTAATTGCAGCAAAGTGTAACTGCTGTAGCTCAAAGGAAACATGAAACGCACAAATTTAAACAAATATCTATTCCAAATGTGTATATGGATTATTTGTACTCAACTTGTATTAGAGCTTTCTGAATTTGTATAGGTCTGATCTGCCACAGTTCTACCCTGAACTTTGACTACAACTTAGTGCTATCCTTTTGGTACTCTTCAAGAGTGAAGGGCAGCAATCATCCAATCAGATTCAATCAAATCGTGGTATAGGTTGTAATAGTCTAAACTTAATTTCATTCAGACTTTGGCCCGTGGTCATTTTAGAGAAAAATGGTAATCCTTTTCTCCTTGCAAATGTTTTTTTTTTTTTTTTTTTTTTTTTTTTTTTTTTTTTTTTTTTATTGAAGACTGCTACTTTGCTATTTCTTTTTTGATTCTTTTTGTATTTGAAGAGAAGTAGATGTGACATTAGTACTTGTAATCTGGTGTAAGATTCTTAGTAGCTCTGTAACTTTGGACTAGTCATTTAAAGTTTGTTTACCTCCTCTTTAAAATAAGGATAATAGCTGCTAACCTCCCAAGTTTGTTATGAAAATCAAATAAGATAATATTTGTCAATATGCTTTGTAAAATTTAAAATACTATGTAAAAGTTAACTATTCTTGTTGTTGATATCTCAATGTCATTGTTTCTGTTGTTCTTTTTCTGTAGATTTTTTGAATCTTCATCCAATAGTATCTCCCTTTGGATTTCCATGTATTTTTCCCAAAGAGTCTCCATCAGGAAGAGAAACAAGTGAAATCATTCCCTTTAAAGGGATATTTGAGATATGACTAAATTGGCAGAGTACAAGTAGCAAACAAACTTCCCCCTAAAAACATTCCCCTAAAAACAACTTTAAACTAACACCATAAATCAAATATTGGAACAATAGAGCCAACAAAATGGTACAGTAAGAAATTTTTATATTTTTAGATAAGTTGGGAGGTTGGAAGAAGAGTTCTGTGGCATTATGTTGGGAGCCTCTCTAAAGTGCAGCAGAAACAGCAGCTTTAGTAGCTTCCCACACAGAGACAGAAAAGAAGTTGACCAACTACAGGAGATCCTTTGTTCAAAATATGCATAGTTGTCACTATTAGCAACATTATTTCCTATTCATCATTTTGGGTTAATGTTCCAAGACAAGATTTCTTAGCATCGTTCCGGGAGAAGAGAAGAGTATAGAACAAGAAAGCAGTGGCCACACTTCTTCCCAGATCACAGCACTTTGAAAGTACTAATGTTTCAAATGTCCAGAACTAAATCTTAAAACAGCAACATAAGAAAGCCTAAATCTTGGGTCAGTTCTTTCCTACTGAATGTTAAGCATAGAGCAACTTAAATGTTAAGTTCAAGGTCAAGAAATAGGCTAAATAAGAGTAAATACACAAATTCCTTTTTAATTAATTTTGTAATTATAATTTTTTGACAATACATATACATGGGTAATTTTTTTTTACAATATTATCCCTTGTATTTACTTCTTTTCTGAATTTCCCCTCCCTCCCTCTACCCTCTCCCATAGATGACAGGCGATCCCATACATGTTAAATGTGTTACAGTATATCTTAGATAAAATGTATGTGTGTAAAACAAATTTCTTGTTGCACAGTAATAATTGGATTCAGAAGGTAAACATAACCTGGGTAGAAACACAATAGTGCAAACAGTTTACACTCATTTCCCAGTGTTCCTTCTCTGGGCGTAGTTGATTCTGTCCATTATTGAGCAACTGGAACTGACTTAGATCTTCTCTATGTTGAAGATATCCACTTCAATCAGAATACATCTTCATACAGTATTGTTGTTGAAGTGTATAATGATCTCCTGGTTCTGCTCGTTTTACTCAGCATCAGTTCATGTAAGTCTCTCCAAGCCTCTCTTTATTCTTCCTGTTAGTCATTTCTTACAGAGCAATAATATTCCATAATATTCATATACCACAATTTATCCAATCATTTTCCAATTGATGGACATCCACTCATTTTCCAGTTTTTAACCACTACAAAAAGGTCTGCCACAAATAACAAATTCAATTTAAATATAAAAGCCATTACTGTGGCAGTTTAGATAAAGACAGCAATGTGGGGGAAAAAAAAGATATAAAAGCTTAATGAATGAAAATTTGATCAAAGCCCACAAGAATCCCTGGAAAAGTGAAAGAAAGAGATGAAAGTGGTAATAGGAAAAGAAAATAGAATTATGTAAGAAAATATGAAAAGAGGCTAAAATATGCTAAATGTGAAAAATAAAAATATCGACATATACTAAAAGAGGCACCAAAACATTGAAGAAAAGAATGTATCAAAAAGCAGAATAAGCTACAGATGATGAATAAAAGGTCTTGAATAAAGTAATATTATAAAAAATTATAATTTAGGAAGTGGAAACAAATGACTCCAGGAAATATCAAGAACAATGAATCATAGTTTTTTTTTATTAATTTTATAATTATAACTTTTTTAACAGTACATATGCATAAGTAATTTTTACAACATTATCCCTTGTACTCCCTTCTGTTCTGAATTTTTCCCCTCTTTCCCTCCATCCCCTCCCCTAGATGGCAGGCATTCCCATACATATTAAATATGTTATAGTATATCCTAGGTACAACATATATGTGCAAAACAGAATTTTGTTGTTGTTGTATCAAAGGAAGAATTGGATTTGGAAGGTAAAAATAATCTGGGGAGAAAAACAAAAAATGCTAACAGTTTACACTCATTTCCCAGTGTTTCTTTTCTGGGTGTAGCTGATCCTGTCCGTCATTGATCAATTGGAATTGGATTAGCTGTTCTTTATGTTGAAGATATCCACTTCCATCAGAATACATCCTCATACAGTATCATTGTTGAAGTGTATAATGATCTCCTATTTCTGCTCATTTCACTCAGCATCAGTTGATATAAGTCTCTCCAAACCTCTCTTTATTCATCCTGTTAGTCATTTCTTACAGAACAATAATTGAATCAAAGTTAAAGAATGAAAAAACAGAAGACATTTTGCAATATCTCCTTGGAAAAAAACCAATTGATCTATAAAATAGTTTCAGAGTGGTAAGTTAGTCATTATTATACATTATAATAGAAATTATAGTAATAATAAAGAATCCAAACATAAATTAAAAATATTAAAGAAAATTAAATACCTTGTTATCTTAAGTATAAAGGGTAAGTTAGTTATTGAAAGAATGTACAAATTATTTCTGGAAGATATTTCATGATGAAAATCCCCAGGAATATTATAACCTAATATTTCAAGCAACCATAAAGAAACCAAAAGGTATGATGAGATAATAATGTTTAAATAATCTCCAAAAGAAAAAAAAAATGATAGAATGAGAAAAGGACATTCATTCAAAGAAGGGGAAAGGGAGAGGTAAAAGTGAGGAAAATTTTCTCCTATAAAAGATGCATAAACAAGAGTTTTTATAATGTAGGGAGAAAAGTGGGGTAAGGGATCAAGGCTTGAGCCTTGATCTTTTTGGAATTGGTTTACAGAGGGAAGAATATATTGATATTCTTAATTGGATATAGAAATCTATGTTTCCCAATAGGTAAAGAAGAGGAAAATAGATACTATGGACTTTATGATAAGAAAAAGGCAGATTAAGGGAGGCAGTTATCAAAGGCAAAATAGACCTGAGGAGGGACAAGATAAAAAGAGAGAGGGGGGAATTAACAGAGAAAATAAAATAGTGGAAAATTGTTAGTAGTTATAACTGTAAATGTGAATGGGATGAGTTCACCCTTAAAACTGAAGAGGACAGAGAATTATTTGAAACCAGAATCCAATAATATAATATTTACACAATACACAAATGAAACAGAAGTACAATACAGAGTTGTAATAAAAGGCTGGAGCAGAATCTAGTATTCTTCAGTTAAGCAAAAAGCCAGGAATAGCAATCATGTTCTCAGACAAAGCAAAAGCAAAAAATAAATCTATTTAGAAGAGATAATCAAGGACACTGCATTTTGCTAAATGATGCCATAGATAATGAAGTGATATAATATTAACAAGTTTTTCTGATAAATGCCTCATCTTTTAAATACATAGAAAACGGAGTAAAATCCTAAATTGAAAAATTCATAAATTCATAAAATTGATAAGAAGATACAAATAGGCAGTCATATAAATATGTTTCAAATTACCACTGATTTCAGAAATATGAATTTTAAAACTCTGGGCTATCACCTCACACCCATCAGAAATGACATATTTCTGAGGGAATGAACAGAAATAATTACACAAATAAATTATTAGTGGGATTTTTGAACTGTTCCCACCATTTTGAAGAATAATTTAGAATTATGTCCTAAGATAATAAAACTGAATATATTTTTGATCTAGCAATTCAACTCCTATGTTGATGCTCCAAATGAATCAAAGGAAAGGGAAAAGAATCTACATGTGCAAATATATATATACATATACATACATATATATATATATATATATATATATATATATATAAAACTGCTCTTTTTCTGGTAGTTAAAGGTGTAGAAATTGAGGAATTGAGGAGATAGTCATCGATTAGAAAATGACAGAATGAGTTATGGCATATGATTGTTTTGTTTGCTTATTTTTTATTTTAAAATTAAGAAATGAGCAAGATGGCGGCGTGGAGGCAGCAAGATGGCGGCGTGGAGGCAGACAGCTGCTTGAGCTCCTCGTTTTCTCTCAGAACTTACTTCATGACAAGCCTCTAACTTAATGCTTGACCCAGAAAGAAATCCACAAATTATCACCAAGAGAAGACATCCTTGAAAGTCGCCAGAAAAGGTCTGTGTTTGTTCGGGGGAAGGTCAATCAGACTGGGCGCAGACTGAGGGCAGACAGCCAGAGCAAGACAGGCAGCTCAAACAGCTCAGACCGGAGGGGGAGGGGTGTGATCTCTGCCATTTCTGTGAAAAGGCTTTTGCCCCAGTGTGGATGCTCCGTCTTGGCAGCAAGCCAGGAGCAGGGAGAGGGTGTAAACACCGGAGGTGAAGATTAAAACCCCAGAAAGCCAGCTTCTCTCAGAGCCCGGCCACCCCCAACACCCACCTGGACTGACTAGGTGCGTTCTCAGAGCCTCAGAGCGCAGACTCAGTACAGTCATTGCTGTTCTGTTAGTGGCTCTCTGCTGCCCTACCCCCAGTCTGTAGAGGAAGCCCATTAATACCATCCAGCCCTATCCCCCTCAAAACAGACCAATTGTTTCTCTTGTCAGTTTGTTTTCTTTGATTCCTACTCTGACAAAATGAACAAAAAATTCAAAAGGGCTCTAACCATTGACAGCTTCTGTGTGGAGAGGGAGCAGACTTCAAATGCTGAGGAGACTAGGAACAGACTGTCCCCAGATGTATCCCCTGGGAGGGATATAAGCTGCTCCTCAATACAAAAGAACCTCATAGAGGAAATCAAAAAGGCTCTCACAAGAGAGCTGGAAGAGAAATGGGAAAAGGAAAGGGAAGCTTGGCAAGAGAGCCTGGAGAAGTCATCCCATGCATTCAAAGACAGAGTGGATAAAGAAATCAAATCATTGAGAAACAAGATTAGTGAGCTGGAAAAGGTAAACAACTCCAAGGAAAACAGGATTAGTGAGCTGGAAAAGGTAAACAACTCCAAGGAAAACAGGATTAGAGAGCTGGAAAAAGAAATCAGCTCTCTAAAAAATAAAATGGATAAAATGGAAAAAAATTCCATAGAAGATAAAAACTCAATTAGACAATTACAAAGAGATATAAAAAAAGTGAGTGAAGAAAATACATCATTGAAAATTAGACTGGAACAAGTAGAAATGAATGACTCAAGGAGAAACCAAGAGGGAGTCAAGCAAAACCAGAGAAATGAAACAATTGAAAAGACTGTCAAGTACCTTACCAGAAAGACAACAGACCTGGAAAACAGATCCAGGAGAGACAATTTGAGAATAATCGGACTCCCTGAAAAATGGGAGGAAAAAAAGAGCTTGGACACCATTTTCGAGGAAATTATCAAAGAGAACTGCCCAGACGTTTTGGAAACAGAGGGTAAAATAGACATTGAAAAAATTCATCGATCACCTACTGAAAGGGACCCTAAAATCAAAACGCCAAGAAATATAGTGGCCAAGTTCAAGAACCATCAGACAAAGGAAAAGATATTGGAAGCTGCTAGAAAAAAACAATTCAGATATAGAGGATCCACAATAAGGATAACACAGGATCTAGCAGCGTCCACATTAAAAGAACGCAGGGCCTGGAACATGATATTCCGAAAGGCTAAGGAACTTGGTATGCAGCCAAGAATAACTTACCCAGCAAGAATGAGCATCGTTTTCCAGGGAAGAAGATGGACATTTAACGAAATAAATAAATTCCATCTATTTTTGATGAAAAAACCAGACCTACATAAAAGGTTTGATCTTCAAATACAGAACTCAAGAGACTTCTAAAAAAGGTAAAAAGAAATCTTGAGAACTATACTTCTGTCAAAAAAATATGTAAAGAACATATGTACAATTTGTCTTAGAAACTAGAGGTGGAAAGGAGATTATATCATAAAAAAGTATAAAGTGGTGGTACTACATCTCATGAAGAGGCAAAGGTAACCTATTATATCTGAGAGAAAGAAAGGAGGGAGTTGAACATAGCGTGTATCAATAGACATATTCGATTTATGGTGAAACTTCTTCCACTTCATTGAAAAGTGAAAGGGAAGGAGTAAGCTAAGGGGAAGGGAATACAGTAATTTCGAGGAAAAGGGGTAAAATAAGGGGAGGATCTTTAAGGTGGGGGAGGGATCCTAAAAAGGGAGGGCTGTGAAAAGCAAGTGGTGTTTACCAGTTGAATACTTGATAGGAGGGTAAAAGGGAAGGAAAGGGGAAAAGCATAAGCAGGGGTTAATAGGATGGCAAGCAATATAGAATTAGTCCTTCTAACCATAAATGTGAATGGGGCAAACTGCCTCATAAAGAGGAAGCAGTTAGCAGACTGGATTAAAAGTCAGAATCCTACTATATGTTGTTTACAGGAAACACACCTGAAACAGGATGAGACATTCAAACTAAAAGTAAAAGGGTGGAGCAGAATCTATTATGCCTCAGGCAAAACCAAAAAAGCAGGAGTAGCCATCCTCATCTCAGATCAAGCAAAAACAAAAATTGATCTAATTAAAAGAGATAAAGAAGGGCATTATATCCTGCTAAAGGGAAGCATCAATAGTGAAGCAGTATCAATGTTAAACATGTATGCACCAAGTGGTGCAGCATCTAAATTCTTAAAAGAGAAATTAAGAGAGCTGCAAGAGGAAATAGATAGCAAAACTATAATAGCGGGAGATCTCAACCTTGCACTCTCAGAATTAGATAAATCAAACCACAAAATAAATAAGAAAGAAGTCAAAGAGGTAAATAGAATACTAGAAAAGTTTGATATGATAGATCTTTGGCGAAAGCTAAATGGAGACAGGAAGGAATATACTTTCTTCTCAGCAGTTCATGGAACCTATACAAAAATTGATCATATACTAGGGCATAAAAACCTCAAAATCAAATGCAGTAAGGCAGAAATAGTAAATGCATCCTTTTCAGACCATTATGCAATCAAAATAACATTTAATAAAAAGCCAGGGGAAAATAGACCAAAAAATAATTGGAAACTAAATAATCTTATACTAAAGAATGATTGGGTAAAACAGCAAATCATAGACATAATTAATAACTTCACCCAAGAGAATGACAATAATGAGACATCATACCAAAATGTGTGGGATACAGCCAAAGCAGTAATTAGGGGAAGTTTTATATCTCTACAGGACTACTTGCATAAAATAGAGAAAGAGAGGGCCAACGAATTGGGTTTACAATTAAAATTGCTAGAAAAGGAACAAATTAAAAACCCCCAGACAAACACAAAACTTGAAATTCAAAAAATAAAAGGTGAGATTAATAAAATTGAAAGTAAAAAAACTATTGAATTAATTAATAAAACTAAGAGTTGGTTTTATGAAAAAACCAACAAAATAGACAAACCCTTAGTAAACCTGATTAAAAAAAGAAAAGAGAAAAAGCAAATTGATAGTCTTGAAAATGAAAATGGTGAACTCACCACTAATGAAGAGGAAATTAGAACAATATTTAGGAGCTACTTTGCTCAACTTTATGCCGATAAATTCGATAACTTAAATGAAATGGAAGAATACCTTCAAAAATATAGCTTGCCCAGATTAACAGAGGAAGAAGTAACTAGTCTAAATAGTCCCATCTCAGAAAAAGAAATAGACCAAGCTATTAACCAACTTCCTAAGAAAAAGTCCCCAGGACCAGATGGATTTACAGGTGAATTCTACCAAACATTTAAAGAACAACTAACTCCAATGCTATGTAAACTATTTGAAAAAATAGGGATTGAAGGAGTCCTACCAAATTCCTTCTATGACACAGACATGGTACTGATACCTAAACCAGGTAGATCGAAAACTGAGAAAGAAAACTATAGACCAATTTCCTTAATGAATATTGATGCTAAAATCGTAAATAAGATATTAGCAAATAGACTTCAGAAAATCATCCCCAGGATAATACACTATGACCAAGTGGGATTTATACCAGGAATGCAGGGCTGGTTTAATATTAGGAAAACTATTATTATAATTGACCATATTAATAATCAAATTAATAAAAACCATATGATCATCTCAATAGATGCAGAAAAGGCATTTGATAAAATCCAACATCCATTCCTACTAAAAACGCTTGAGAGTATAGGAATAAATGGACTATTCCTTAAAATAATAAGGAGCATATATTTAAAACCTTCTGTAAACATCATATGTAATGGTGATAAACTGGAACCTTTCCCTGTAAGATCAGGAGTGAAACAAGGTTGCCCACTATCACCATTACTATTCAATATAGTACTAGAAACTCTAGCCTTGGCAATAAGAGCCGAGAAAGAGATCCAAGGAATTAGAGTAGGAAATGAAGAAGTCAAATTGTCACTTTTCGCAGATGACATGATGGTATACTTAGAGAACCCCAAAGACTCTGCTAAAAAGCTATTAGAAATAATTCAGAATTTTAGCAAAGTCGCAGGATACAAAATAAATCCACATAAATCCTCAGGATTTTTATACATTACCAACACAATCCAACAGCAAGAGATGCAAAGAGAAATTCCATTCAAAATAACAGTCGATAGTATCAAATATTTGGGAATATATCTACCAAAGGAGAGTCAGGAATTATATGAGCAAAATTACAAAACACTTGCCACAAAAATAAAATCAGATTTAAATAATTGGAAAGACATTCAGTGCTCTTGGATAGGCCGAGCGAATATAATAAAGATGACAATACTCCCCAAACTAATCTATTTATTTAGTGCTATACCAATCAGACTCCCAAGAAACTATTTTAATGACCTAGAAAAAATAACAACAAAATTCATATGGAAGAATAAAAGGTCGAGAATTGCAAGGGAACTAATGAAAAAAAAGTCAGAGGAAGGTGGTCTAAGTGTACCTGATTTAAAGCTATATTATAAAGCAACAATCACCAAAACCATTTGGTATTGGCTAAGAAATAGACTAGTTGATCAGTGGCATAGGTTAGGTTTACAGGGCAAGATAGTGAATAAAAATAGCAATCTAATCTTTGACAAACCCAAAGATCCCAAATTTTGGGATAAGAATTTATTATTTGACAAAAACTGCTGGGAAAACTGGAAATTAGTATGGCAGAAACTAGGCATGGACCCACATTTAACACCACATACTAAGATTAGATCAAAATGGGTCCAAGATTTAATCATAAAGAACGAAATCATAAATAAATTGGAGGAACATGGGATGGTTTACCTCTCAGGCTTGTGGAGGAGGAAGGAGTTTGTGTCCAAGGGAGAACTAGAGACCATTATTGATCACAAAATAGAACATTTTGATTACACCAAATTAAAAAGTTTCTGCACAAACAAAACTAATGCAAACAAGATTAGAAGGGAAGTAACAAATTGGGAAAAATTTTTTTTTTTTTTTTTTTAATTTTTTTTTTAATATTATTATATATATATTTTATAATATTATCCCTTGTATTTATTTTTCCAAATTGCCCCCCCTCCCTCTATTCCCTCCCCCCGACGACAGGCAATACCATACATTTTACATGTGTTACAATATAGTCTAGGTACAATACGTGTGTGTGAATATCATTTTCTTGTTGCACAATAAACATTAGAATCCGAAGGTACATGCAACCTGGGCAGACAGATATTAGTGCTAACAATTTACATTCGCTTCCCAGTGTTCCTTCTCTGGGTATAGTTATTTCTGTCCATCATTGATCAACTGGAAGTGAGTTGGATCTTCTTTATGTTGAAGATTTCCACTTCCATCAGAAAACATCCTCATACAGTATTGTTGTTGAAGTGTACAGTGATCTTCTGGTTCTGCTCATTTCACTCAGCATCAGTTGACCTAAGTCTCTCCAGGCCTCTCTGTATTCCTCCTGCTGGTCATTTCTTACTGAGCAATAATATTCCATAACCTTCATATACCACAATTTACCCAACCATTCTCCAACTGATGGACATCCATTCATCTTCCAGTTTCTAGCTACAACAAAAAGAGCTGCTACAAACATTTTGGCACATATATGTCTCTTTCCGCTCTTTAGTATTTCTTTGGGATATAATCCCAGTAGTAGCGCTGCTGGGTCAAAGGGTATGCACAGTTTGATAACTTTTTGGGCATAATTCCAGATTGCTCTCCAGAATGGCTGGATTCTTTCACAACTCCACCAGCAATGTATCAGTGTCCCAATTTCCCCACATCCCCTCCAACATTTGTCATTATTTGTTCCTGTCATCTTAGCCAATCTGACAGGTGTGTAGTGGTATCTCAGAGTGGTCTTAATTTGCATTTCTCTGATCAGTAGTGATTTGGAACACTCTTTCATGTGAGTGGATATAGTTTCAATTTCTTCCTCTGAGAATTGTCTGTTCATATCCTTTGACCATTTATCAATTGGAAAATGGTTCGGTTTCTTATAAATTATGGTCAGTTCTCTATATATTTTGGAAATGAGACCTTTGTCAGAACCTTTGTTTTTAAAAATATTTTCCCAATTTGTTACTTCCCTTCTAATCTTGTTTGCATTAGTGTTATTTGTACAGAAACTTTTTAGTTTGATGTAATCAAAATCTTCTATTTTGTGATCAATAATGATCTCTAGTTCTCCTCTGGTCATAAATTCCTTCCTCCTCCACAAGTCTGAGAGGTAGATTATCCTCTGTTCCTCTAATCTATTTATTATCTCCCTCTTTATGCCTAAATCATGGACCCATTTTGATCTTATCTTGGTATATGGTGTTAAGTGTGGATCCATATCTAATTTCTGCCATACTAATTTCCAGTTTTCCCAACAGTTTTTTCCGAATAATGAATTTTTATCCCTAATGTTGGAATCTTTGGGTTTGTCAAAGATTAGATTGCTATAGATGTACCCTTTTTTGTCCTTTGTATCTAATCTGTTCCACTGATCTACCGGTCTATTTCTTAGCCAATACCAAATGGTTTTGGTGACTGCTGCTATATAATATAGCTTTAGATCAGGTACACTTAGACCACCTTCCTCTGAGTTTTTTTTCATTAGTTCCCTTGCAATTCTTGACCTTTTATTCTTCCATATGAATTTTGTTGTTATTTTTTCTAGGTCATTAAAATAGTTTCTTGGGAGTCTGATTGGTATAGCACTAAATAAATAGATTAGTTTGGGGAGTATTGTCATCTTTATTATATTCGCTCGGCCTATCCAAGAGCACTGAATGTCTTTCCAATTATTTAAATCTGATTTTATTTTTGTGGCAAGTGTTTTGTAATTTTTCTCATATAATTCCTGACTTTTCTTTGGTAGATGGATTCCCAAATATTTTATACTCTCAACATTTGTTTGGAATGGAATTTCTCTTTGTATCTCTTGCTGTTGCATTTTGTTAGTGATATATAAAAATGCCGAGGATTTATGTGGATTTATTTTGTATCCTGCCACTTTGCTGAAATTTTGAATTATTTCTAGTAGCTTTTTAGCAGAGTCTTTGGGGTTCTCTAAGTATACCATCATGTCATCTGCAAAAAGTGACAGTTTAATTTCCTCATTTCCTACTCTAATTCCTTGAATCTCTTTCTCGGCTCTTATTGCCGAGGCTAGCGTTTCTAGTACTATATTGAATAGTAATGGTAATAGTGGGCAACCTTGTTTCACTCCTGATCTTACTGGGAAAGGTTGCAGTTTATTTCTATTGCATATTATGCTTACTGACGGTCTTAAATATATACTCCTGATTATTCTAAGGAATAATCCATTTATTCCTATACTCTCAAGAGTTTTTAGTAGGAATGGATGTTGGATTTTGTCAAATGCTTTTTCTGCATCTATTGAGATGATCATATGGTTCTTATTAATTTGATTATTAATATGGTCAATTATATTAATAGTTTTCCTAATATTAAACCAGCCCTGCATTCCTGGAATAAATCCTACTTGATCATAGTGTATTATCTTGGAGATAATTTTCTGAAGTCTTTTTGCTAATATCTTATTTAAGATTTTAGCATCAATATTCATTAAGGAGATTGGTCTATAATTTTCTTTCTCAGTTTTCGATCTACCAGGTTTAGGTATCAGTACCATGTCTGTGTCATAAAAGGAATTTGGTAGGACTCCTTCATCCCCTATTTTTTCAAATAATTTATATAACATTGGGGCTAATTGTTCTTTAAATGTTTGGTAGAATTCACATGTGAATCCATCTGGCCCTGGGGATTTTTTTCTGGGGAGTTGATTAATAGCTTGTTCTATTTCTTTTTCTGAAATGGGACTATTTAAGCAATTTATCTCCTCCTCTGTTAATCTAGGGAGCCTATATTTTTGGAGGAAGTCATCCATTTCACTTAAGTTATCAAATTTATTGGCATAAAGTTGGGCAAAGTAACTCCTTATTATTTCTCTAATTTCCTCTTCATTGGTGGAAAGATCCCCCTTTTCATTTGTAAGACTATCAATTTGATTTTCCTCTTTCTTTTTTTTGATCAAATTTACCAAAGGTTTATCTATTTTATTGGCTTTTTCATAAAACCAACTCTTGGTTTTATTTATTAATTCAATAGTTTTTTTACTTTCAATTTTATTGATTTCTCCTTTTAATTTTTGTATTTCGAGTTTAATTTTTGGTTGGGGGTTTACAATTTGGTCTTTTTCTAGCCTTTTAAGTTGTAAGCCCAATTCGTTAATCTTCTCTTTCTCAATTTTCTTCAAATAAGCCTCTAAAGATATAAAATTTCCCCTTATTACTGCTTTAGCTGCATCCCAAAGATTTTGATATGATGTCTCATCATTATCATTATCTTGGGTGAAATTATTAATTGTTTCTATAATTTGCTCTTTCACCCAGTCATTCTTTAAGATGAGATTATTCAGTTTCCAATTACTTTTTGGTCTATTTACCCCTAACTTTTTACTGAATGTAGCTTTTATTGCATTGTGATCTGAGAAGAAGGCATTTATTATTTCTGCCTTCCTACATTTAATTTTGAGATCTTTATGTCCTAGTATATGGTCAATTTTTGTATAGGATCCATGAACTGCTGAGAAGAAAGTATATTCCTTCCTATTGCCATTCAGTTTTTTCCAAAGGTCTATCATACCTAGTTTTTCTAATGTTCTATTTACTTTTTTAATTTCTTTCTTGTTTGTTTTGTGGTTTGATTTGTCTAAATCTGAGAGTGCAAGGTTGAGATCTCCCACTATTATAGTTTTACTGTCTATTTCTTCTTGCAGTTCTCCTAACTTTTCCTTTAGAAAGTTAGATGCTATACCACTTGGTGCATATATGTTTAGTATTGATATGGCTTCATTATTTATGCTACCTTTCAGCAGGATATAGTTTCCTTCCTTATCTTTTTTAACAAGATCTACTTCTGCTTTTGCTTGATCTGAGATAAGGATAGCTACCCCTGCTTTTTTGGCTTTACCTGAAGCATAATAGGCTCTGTTCCAACCTTTTACCTTTACTCTGTATGTATCTCCCTGCTTTAAGTGTGTTTCCTGTAGGCAACATATTGTAGGGTTCTGCTTTTTGATCCAATCTACTATCCGTCTCCGTTTGATGGGATCGTTCATCCCATTTACATTTACAGTTAAAATTACTAATTCTGTATTTCCTGCCATCGTATTATCCCCAGCTTATGCTTTTTTCCCTTGACCCCCCTGATCCCCCTCCCCGATATTTAATTTACAGACCCCCCTTGTGCCGCACAACCCTCCCTCTTTTTTTTTTTGGATCCCTCCCCCCTCCCTCCAAGTCCCTTCACTTATTCTCCTTTTCCTTTTCCCTTTTCCTCTCCCCCCTTTTAATGAGGTGAGAGAAAATTCTCTGAAAAACAAATATGTTAATTATTTACTCTTTGAGCCTCTTCTGATGAGAGTAAGATTCACACAATGATTCTCCCCCTCACTAAGTTCCCTCAGATATGGTGTATTTTCTATGTCTCTTCCTGGGATGTAGTTTCCCTCTTTTTATCACTCCTTCCCCTTTTTCTGAACCGACCTCCTTCCCTTTATTACACCCCCCTTTTTTTCTTTTATATCAGTAAAATCAAATTATCCTTGAGTATTTTTTATATACCCACAACAGAGTTACAGTTCTCAAGGGTTCTGTGTACCTTTTTCTGTTTCTCTTCAGTCTTGTGGATGTAGATCAAATTTTTTGTTTAAGTCTGGTTTTTTTCTTAGAAACATATAGAATTCCTCTGTTTCATTGAATGACCATCTTCTTCCATGGAAAAAGATGCTAAACTTAGCTGGGTAGTTCATTCTTGGTTGCAGTCCTTGATCTTTTGCCTTTCGGAATATCAGGTTCCAGGCCCTTCTATCTTTTAATGTGGAGGCAGCCAGATCTTGGGTGACCCTTATTGTGGCACCTTGGTATTTAAATTGTTTTTTTCTAGCTGCTTGCAGGATTTTCTCCTTTGTGTGGTAATTCTGCAGCTTAGCCACAATATTCCGTGGTGTTCTTTTTTTAGGGTCTATTTCAGAAGGAGTTCGATGAATTCTTTCCACATCTACTTTCCCTTCTGTTTCTATTATCTCTGGACAGTTCTCTTTGATTATTTCCTGTAAAATAGAATCTAGGCTCTTTTTTTGGTCACAGTTTTCTGGAAGTCCTATAATCCGCAGATTATCTCTCCTAGATCTATTTTCCAGGTCTATAGATTTTCCCAGTAAGTATTTGACGTTGTTCTCCAGCTTCTCATTTTTTTTTGTTTTGTTTGACTGATTCTTGGGTTCTCTGTGAATCATTCATTTCTATTTGTTCCATCCTGACTTTTAAGGAGTTATTTTCTTCTTTCACAGTTTTTAGTTCTTTTTGTAAATGCCCAATTTCGTTTTTAAATGAGTTATTTTGCTCTATTGAATTTTTTTCCATTTCCCTAATTTTTTTTTTTTTGAGAATTATTTTCTTTTTCCAATTCAGAAATTCTATTTTCTTGAGACTTTTTTATCTTTTCCAATTCAGAAATCCTACTTTCCTGTGTTTTTTTAACCTTTTCTAATTCACTAATTTTGTTTCCCTGCATCTCCTGTGAATTCTTTATTTTTTCCAACTCCAATTTCAGGACATTGTTATTCTCTATCATAACTTCTCTTTCCTTTCCCCATTTTTCTTCGATCTCCCTCAATTTCTTAAGAGCTTCTTCTAGGAGAGAGTTATGTGATGGGGGGCAGGAATCATTCCCCTTTAGGTTGTTATCTTCTGAATCTTTGCTGTTAACTTCCTCGGGGTTGGGTACCCGCTCTTTCTCTGTATAGAAGGAATCTATGGTTTTTCTAGCTTTTTTGCTCATACTTAAAAAAATCTTTTGGGGTCTGTCCCTGGGGTAGGAAATCATTTACTTCTTTACCAGCTTCCTCCCAGACCGGATGGATGCAGTGGCCCCTGCGCCCGCGCTAAGAGAGAGCTCTGGGAGAGAGTTCCCCACCCCCTCCCTGGGAGTGCCTCAGAGGTGATTAGCACTGCTGTGCTTCGAGGGCGTAGAATAGTGAAGACTGCAGGAAGCCCAGGCTATGTGTCCGGGTGGGGAGTGGGTATCTGCAGCAGGTGACGTAAGAAGCCCCTGCGCTCAAACTGGAAGTGTCTGCCAGAAACCGTGGTCCCTAGTTCAAAGGTTCCGCTTCTCTGGGACTTCCTGGAGCTGAGTTCCACTCCCTCCAGCTAAGCTAGGCAGTGTGTGTTGCCTTGGGCCGTATCCACCCACTTGTCAGTCTCTTAACTATTCTCAGGAGGTAGCTGTGGCCACACCCCCTGGTGCCGAGTCAGCTGAGTCACCCCCCCAGGATCAGGGAAAATCTAATCTGAGTTTTAAAATATTTTGGCTTTCTCTTCTGAACTGCTAAATAATTAGCAGAGAAGAGCTAACAGCCTGTGCCAGATTCCTTTACCTCAGTGGCTTCTCTGATCCCAGAGCCCCTCCCAGCGCAATGGGCGCAGTGTGCCCCTACCCCACCGTCTGTGCTGGTCTTTCTTATTCCTCCCCTGAGAACTGACCTTTCCTGTTGAAACTCCAGATTCTCTTCAGCTGGTAAGTCGTGCTTCCAGTCCTTGTGGTATCTATCAGTCCTGAGCTGATTTTGAGACTTAATTTATCTAATTGGTTGTGAGGGAGTGAGGACGTTCACTGAGTCGTGTGTTTCTTCTCCGCCATCTTGGCTCCGCCGGGAAAAAATTTTTACAGTTAAAGGTTCTGATAAAGGCCTCATCTCCAAAATATACAGAGAATTGACTTTAATTTATAAGAAATCAAGCCATTCTCCAATTGATAAATGATCAAAGGATATGAACAGAAAATTTTCAGATGATGAAATTAAAACTATTTCCACTCATATGAAAGAGTGTTCTAAATCACTATTGATCAGAGAAATGCAAATTAAGACAACTCTGAGGTATCATTACACACCTGTCAGATTGGCTAAGATGACAGGAACAAATAACGATGAATGTTGGAGGGGCTGTGGGAAAACTGGGACACTGATGCATTGTTGGTGGAGTTGTGAAAGAATCCAACCATTCTGGAGAGCAATCTGGAATTATGCCCAAAAAGTTATCAAAATGTGCATACCCTTTGACCCAGCCATACTACTACTGGGCTTATACCCCAAGGAACTACTAGAGAAGGGAAAGGGTCCTGTATGTGCCAAAATGTTTGTGGCAGCCCTTTTCATAGTGGCTAGAAGCTGGAAGATGAATGGATGTCCATCAATTGGAGAATGGTTGGGTAAACTATGGTATATGAATGTTATGGAATATTATTGTTCTATAAGAAATGACCAACAGGAGAAATACAGAGAGGCTTGGAGAGACTTACATCAACTGATGCTGAGTGAAACGAGCAGAACCAGAAGATCATTATACACTTCAACAATGATACTGTACGAGGATGTATGCTGATGGAAGTGGATTTCTTCAACATAGAGAAGAGCTAATCCAATTCCAATTGATTAATGATGGACAGAACCAGCTACATCCAGAAAAGGAACACTGGGAAATGAATGTAAACTGTTATTTTTACCTTCTGAATCCAATTCTTTCTGTGCAACAAAAAATTCGGTTCTACACACATATATTATATCTAAATTATACTGTAATATATTTAACATATATAAGACTGCTTGCCATCTGGGGGAGGGGGTTGGGGGAGGAAGGGAAAAAATCTGAATAGAAGTAAGTGCAAGGGATAATGTTGTAAAAAATTACCCATGCATATGTACTGTCAAAAAATGTTATAATTATAAAATAAAATAAAAAAATTAAAAAAAAAAAAGAAAAAAAAAAAAAAAAAAAAGAAATGAAGCAAGCATTTCCATAACAGAGTAGAATTAGAAGAGGAGAATGATATGCCCATAAGCTTGCAACTACTGCTACTTTGAATGGATGAGGTGAGTGAGTAAATATAAGCTATCATGTATTTTTTTAATTTTTTTTCCTTCCCACCCCCCAAGTTAGAAGCAACCATCATAAGACATATGGATAAACTGATGATAGATAGATAGATAGAGAGTGAAATGTAGATATATGTATCTGTATATGTATATGTACATATGTGGGATAAAGTGTGTGTGTGTGGGGTATAAAATCATTCCATACATTCTTCTATTTATCAGCTCTTTCTTGGAATGCAGATAGCATCTTCCTTCAGAAGTCCTTTGAAATTAATTTGAATATTTATAGTAGTGACTTAATCATTCAAAAGTTCTTCTTAAAAAATATTGCTGCTATAGTATACAATGCTTTCAGTTCTACTTACTTCACTCTTGTTTTGTGCAAGTCTATCTGTATTGATCAAAGGTCATCGAGTCAACATTTCTTCTAGCAAAGTAGTATTACATCACAATTATATATCGCATAACTTATTCAGTCACTCTCCAATTGACCAGTATCACCCAAATCTCCAGTTCTTTTCCAGCACAAAGACAACTCTTATAAGTATTTTAGAATATAAAGATCCTTTGCCTTTTTATCAAATCTCCTTTCGAAACAGAACCAATATTGGTATTTATGGGTTGAAGTGTATAATAACTATCTGAACATAATTCCAGATTGCTCTCCAAAATGGCTGGATCAGTTCCTTCAGTAGTGAATTTTTTTTTTCATTTTTTCCACATCCCCTCCATTATTTGTCACTTTTCAATTGTTTTAGCAAACTTGAAAGGTATAAAATGGTATCTTATAGTTGTTTTGATTTCTATTTCTCTAATCAATAATAACTTAGAACATTTAGTGGCCTATGATTGTGAAAATGAAGTTCACAATGTAGCTCACTAGGTTGTGAAGAGTACTATTGTGCTATGAGAAGACTGTGGTTTAAGAAAAATAAATGTCAAGATATATATATATATATAATAGATAGATATAGATATAGATATAAAGATATATCTATATCTATATCTATATCTATCTATATCTATCTATCTATCTATATATGTATGAACTGATTCAAGGGTGAGGTGAGATGAATGTGCACAGTAACAGCTATGTAGTGAAGATCAACTGTGAAAGCCTTAGCTGTTCTGATCAATATAATAATTCTGGATAATTTTAAAGATCTCATGATCAAAAAAATGCTACCCATATCCAGAGAACTGATGAACTTAGAATACATAACAGTCTCTCTGTCTGCCTCTTTCTCTGCGTATCCATCTCTCCCATTTATATGTAGGCATACATATATATGCTACATACTTATGTAATATAGTTAAATTTTTATTGATATTTATTGTATGGTTAATATAAATTTTCCATTATTTCATATTTGTAAAATATATCATATCAATTCCCTTATTAGTGGGTGATGAGGGTTCAAAGGGAGAGAGAGAATTTTGATTTCAAAATTTAAAATAAAAGAATATTGATAATAAATATATAATACATTTAAAGAAAAAAGAGAAAATAATAAATTGGAATTAACATTGATACATGCCAATTACTGAAACCATCTTCCACAATTGAAAACAGAAAAAGAAATAATGTAACAAATAAACAGTCAATAAAATGAAAAAAGTTCCTATGTCTAGGTTTCTTCCACATTTTGAGTCCTTCACTTCTCTTTTAGAAAGTTAGTAACTTTCTCCTTCATCAACTCCCTGGAGATGTGATTGCTCATTCCTTTGTTAGTGGGGATTTTTTTTTACTGTTGTTTTTCTTTACTCATTTTATAGTTATTATAATGATTTTGCAAACTTCATACTGCACCTGTTCCTGTTTCTTAGGATTCATTTGTTTCTCCTACCTATCTAGAATGCTGTTCCTTTACCTGACAGCCTCTTAAAAAGCTTCAAATAATTTTACTTTTTTAAGGAGGAGAGAGACAAATAAGGGTAAGAGGAAGAGGAAGAGGAAGGAAAAGAGAGAGAAGAGGGAGAACTCTGACTCAGTTATAAACAATAACATTACCAAATGAATTAAATCCAAACTAACTTGACATTTGGTGTTTTCTCCAATCTAATGTTTAGTTACATTTATAAGTGAAACTCACATGCCTCCTTTTCAGATACTCTGCATAACCCCTGAAATGCATTATTCTATGATCCGTGAAGTCTGTTTTATTTTTGTGACTTTGATTATAGCATTCCATAAGCTTATATTTTTCTTATTCCTGTTCTGTGCTAATGAAATATTTTGTGTTTTTATAGAATCAGCTTGCAAGTGACAAGGTTCATAAACTTTTATTGAGATATTCTTCCCTCAATGATCTTTATTTATCTTCATTCATATAACATTTGTACTGTTATTATCTAATTTTGTGTTTTGGGGGAAGTATTTAAATGTACATTATATGTTCTTTGGTCATTCCTAATATGAAATTTTGAACTAAGGATTCTTTTTGAATTTTCTTATTAATTTTTTTCCTACAAATTTATTTTATTTGAAGAAACAATAAGCAAATAGAAAAACAGAAAATCTATACAAAACACAATGAAACAAAACAAAAGATAACATTATCATGTGTCAAGCAGAGAATCAGGGAGAATTCAAAATATATAACAATAAATACCAATTTAAGAAAAAAAATATATGCTAGTCTGTTATGGGTCAGAACTTGAAACAAGGTGCTAATGCTTATGGACTTAGTTCACACTTTTTAAGGAGTTCATGCTTTTAAAGGAGTTCACACATTTAAAGGAGTTCACACAATAGACTTCACACCTTTAGAGAGTATATATAAGAAGAAGCCCACTCTTGAAAAGGCGAAGATAGATTCATTCCAACTTCCACCTTTGTGCTAGCTGGAGACATTGGAAGGACAAGAGGCTGAAGCTGGCAGAGACAAAGGACTAGTGGCAAGAAATCTGGGAACCAAAGAGAGAGATAGGCCTCTACTAAAGGTAACTGGGCCCCAGGAAAAGATTCAAGACTTTGAAGGAGAAAATAAAGGATCTGGACTCCTGGCTGAATTGAGGTGATTTTCAAACTGAACTGAAAGGAAGGTTACCTTCAGAAGCTCCCCAAGAAACCTGCTCTCAGAGAACATTACAATTTAGAGAAGAAAGCATTACATTAGTCAAAGAAATTATATTGATGAGGTCTATCTTTTCTTTACTTGTTTGTGAATTGTGAATTGTACTTTTGTTCTCTGCTGTTCAACTTATTTACTTTATTTTTTCATCTCATCCTCAATCAGGCTATAGATAAAAAATAACACATTTATATATACATATGTAGATATATGCATATGCATATACATACTCACATATAGATACAAACATATCTCCCTTTCATCCCTCCCACCCCCAAACAAGCTAAAGTTAAGAAAAATATATTTATGTATGCATATTTAAATATATACATTCATAACACATACTTACACACATACCCCACATGTACATGTTTTTCCTATTGCTGCTGACTATTTCATTAATTTTTCTCCATAATTTACCTTAGTTTTACTTAACTTAACCCCATCTAGAGATCCATACCTTGTCTTCTTCCCTAACCATTTCTTCCCCATCTATCTATCCTCCCCCCACTTTATTTCTTAATAGATTTTGTAGAATATTTTGTCCTTCATGGTATACACATAATATTGCCCATTGAACCCATTCTTGATGTGAATAGGTTTTCAGAATTATAAGTCTTTCTCCACTTCTAATGATCTGAAGACCTGTGATTTTTTTATTGTAGTTGCTGATAAGTCTTATACAATTCTAATTGTAGCTCCAGTGTATTTGAATTTTTTTTTCTTGTTCCTTGCAAAAACTTATTTTTGATATGGGGACTTCAAAATTTGGCAATAATATTCCTATATGTTTTCCACAAAGGATCTCTTTGAAGGAATGATCTGTGGATTTTTTCTATTTCTGCTTTTCCCTGTCACTCCTGGACAATTTTCTAGGATTATTTCCTTCATTATTGTGCAAAGGTTCTCTTTTTGGTCAAAAATTTTTCATACTTCAATTATTCTTATATTTTCTCTTCTTGATCTATTCTCCAGATCAGTTGTTTTTCTTATTAGATGTTTCAGCAGGAACCACAGAAACTTTCACCTACAATTGTCAATTGTGGGTTTAAATCTTGAAAGGAGTGAATTTTTGATTTGATTTTGATTGATTGAGCCAGGCCCAGTTGTGCTTCTGGGATGTGGCCCTGGTTGAGAAGGAGCCTGTGCTGGGTGAGTGCAGAAGCAGCAGGGCAGGGCATTGCTGGCTATGGTCACTTGCAGTAGGGAGGAGGTCTTGGTTTGGGGTTTCTGGTCAGAGTGGTGAACTGAAGGGAAACTTGAGGCATCATCCTCTCACCCCACAATTAGAGGACCTTACACCAGTATCTCTTATTTAAAAAATGAACCACCAAAAAAAAAAAAAAAACTCACTTAAATCATTTTGTAGGAATAAGAAAGACCAGGATTTATCTTAACACTTTTTAGCTGTGTGAGTTTGGGCAAATCACTTAACCCCAATTGCCTCAGCAAAAATAAATAAATAAATATAAGTTTTTAACTGCATATATGCTAAGGCATTCCAATAGAAACCTCCTTCTAAGTAAATATGAAATCAGCAATATCTATTTTTTATGGGAACTATGCAATTAGGTTTACTCCATATAACTTTCAAATTCATGCTGTCCTCTTATGTATTCCTGAAAATATAGATTCCATCCTTTGTTTTCCTCATTCTGGTAAGCAAATTTTTGCCTGATCTTGTCAAAGCCCAGGATTAGCGGACATTTCCTGACCAACTCCTTATACTCAAGCCCATCACAATATCTCTATATATGTTTTCTTATGCCATTCAAATATAACTCCTCAGGAGCCGAATTTGTCTTACTTTGTTGTGTTTGTATTTCTTTATTTTCAGTGCTGAATATGAGGTCTGGCATATAGAAAGTGCTTAATAAATGTATTTATCTAATGTGACAAATATGAGATAACTTATAAAATGCTTTGCTATAGATATGTAGATGATAGACTGATAAACTAGATATGTAGATGATAGACTGATAAACTCCCCTTAAAGGGAGGAACCAGAGAATTGTTAAGTACCAACTTAGCACCTAGTAAGAACCTAATATCTCATTATCTCATTAGCATTTAGTAAGAACCTAACATATATATATATATATATATATATATATATATATATATATATATATATATATATATAATCATCTAAAAATAAAGTATTTAGAGCTGAAAGAAACCTTAGTAGTTCACACTCCTCATTTAAAAGATGAGACAATGGTAGAATACATAATGAATTACTATAACTCTCCTATGTTCATCATGGGTCAACTATAAAAAAGCACCTGAAAGCTGTCCTGGAGATAGAATAAAAAAAATCTTTTAGTCCAAAAAACTTGGGCAGGATTAGCAGGAAGAGTCTGTCTCATTGGGTAAGCACATGGAAATCATAGTTGAAGACAGGAAGATTTCCAGCTGGCAGCAAGTACCAACTCAACAAACCAACAAGAGATCTTGGGGCCCAGTGTGATGAATCAACAAAATTAAGTATTATCCTTCAGAAGAAAAATTATCATTCAATGAACTAGAAGTATTACATCTTTTATAAGGAAAAGAGAAGAACTAAACCAATAACTTGATTTCTAATATCAGGACCCAATGAGTTAAAAAGGCAAAATAAAAGATAAAAGATTCAATAGAGCTAACCTTTTTTTGCATGCCTACACAACTTTATTAAATATTTGACAGATAGTTGGTTGGTTGTTCTCCTTTATTCTTGAAGAAAAAAGACACCACTATGTTAAATTCAACCACAATCCAATTGTGGTTAATCAGGCCAAAAGGAACTCAGAATGCTCTTCCATAAGTCAGACACAAATCGTCCCAATGAACATTTGGAGCGGCTTCTTGGACTTTGCATACCTCACATTTCTTCTAAGCTAATTCAATTCTGTTTTGTTTGTAGAGCACAGCACATTCTGCTATGAGGACATACCATGCTGGGTTGTCCTGTGCCAATGTCTCCCACCTCATAATTTTTAATAGTTTCTAAAGTTCTGAAGTGAGAACTTGATAATGTCTCTATAGAAAGCTCTGATATAGCTCTGAGGTAGATATCTACCACTTTACACCTCTCAGATTGGCTAAGATGAAAGGAAAAGATAATGATGAATGTAGGAAGGGATGTGGAAAACTGGGACACTGATAAATTGTTAGTGGAGTTGTGAACTGATCCAACCATTCTGAAGACAAGATGCAACTATGCCCAAAGGGCAACTGAACTGTGCATACTCTGATCCAGCAGTGTTTCTACTGGGCCTGTATCACAAACAGATCTTAAGAAAGGTTAAAGGATCACATATACAAATATGTTTGTATCAGGCATTTTTGTAAAGGTAAGGAATTGGAAACTGAGTGGATGATGGTCAGTTAGAGAATAACTGAATAAGTTATGGTGTATGAATGTTATGATCAGCAGTATGATTTCAGAAAGACCTGGGGACATTTACATAAATTGATGTTAAGTGAAGTGTGTAGAACTAAGAGAACACTGCACACAACAATAACAAGATTATGCATTCTGATGGACATGGCTCTTTTCAACTATGAGGTGATTCAGGTCAGTTCTAATGGTCTTGTGATAGAGAGAGCCATTTGCACCCAGAGACGAGGAATAGGGGACTGAATATGGATAACAATATAGCATTTTAACTTTTTAATGGTTGTTTGCTTGCATTTTGTTTTCTTTCTTATTTTATTTCCCTTTTTGATCTGATTTTTCTTTTTTTATTAATTTTATAATTATAATATTTTTGACAGTACATATGCATGAGTATTTTTTTACAACATTATCCCTTGTATTCATTTTTCCAAATTTTCCCCTCCCTCCCCTAGATGACAGGCAATCCCATACATATTAAATGTGTTACAGTATAACCTAGATACAATATATGTGTGTAAATCCAATTTTCTTGTTGCACGGTAAGAACTGGATTCCAAAGGTATAAGTAACCTGGGTAGAAAGACAGTAGTGCAAACAGTTTACATTCAATTCCCAGTGTTCCTTCTCTGGGTGTAGCTGTTTCTGTCCATCATTGATTTGATCTGATTTTTCTTGGGCAGCATGATAATTTTGAAAATATGTATAGAAGAATTGAACATGTTTAATATATATTTGTTTATTTGTTATATGGGAGAGGAGGTGAGAGAAATAGGAGGAGAAAAGTCTGTAACACAAGGTTTTACAATGGTGAATATTTTTAAAAAATTATGTATATGTTTTGAAAATTAAAAAAAAAACACTTTTTTTAAAGAAAAAAAAAAAGATAATATCCTTGTAGCACTTTTTCTGACCAATTTCCCCTGTGTGAGTTCTTCATAAACTAATTCTTTTGGCAAGCATATCTTTGGCATTCAAACACTATGACCAGCCTGACAGAGTTACTCTCACTGCAATAGAGTTTGAATGCTTGGAAGTATAGTTTGAGAAAGGACCTCAAGGTCTGGTTTATTACTCTACCAAGTGATTTTCAGAATCTTCCTAAGACAGTTCAAAGGGAAGTGATTCATTTTTTCTGGTATACTATTCAGGTTTTATAAGTATACAATAATGAGGTCAGTGCAATGGCTTTATAGACCTTCAGTTTGGTAGGCAGTCTAATCTTTGTCTTCTTCAGAACCTTATAAACACTGAGCTAGTTTTGCCAATGCATTTGTCAACCTCATTATCAAGATGAAGATCTCTGGAAAGTCTACTGCCAATGTAACTGAACTTATCCACAGCATCCAAAATCTCTATTTGATGTAACTGATTCTTTCACATATGGATTATGTGGTGTAGGCTAACAGAATATCTGTGTTTCCTCTGTGTTAATTATTAGGCCCAAATTTGCACAAGTAGCAGCAAATCAATCCATATACTTTGTTGCATCTCAGTTTAGAATTCTGCAGTGAGTGCAAAATCATTTGTAAACAAAAAACATTGTCCACCACTCCTTTCACTTTACTTTTGGCTTGTAATATTTTACGTTATTATTAGAGCAGTAGCATACTTTGATGCCATATTTGTCCTCATAGAAGGCATTCATTTGATAACATGGCTGTAAACATCATGCCAAAAAGCATAAAAACAAGTACATAATTTTGTTTACTCCATTGGTGATTGGGAAAGCTTGTTCATTTTCCAGAACCAGGTAAGCATGACATCATGAAATAGATATTTGATAATGAGGAACTACTCTGGGCAACCAAATTTTTACATAATTTTCCATAAGCCCTCACAACTGACATATCAAAGATCTTTATCAGATCTACAAATGATGTGTATAGATTTCTCTGTTCTGCTTATGGCATTTCTCCTGGAGTCCTCAGGCAGCAAACACTTTATCAACTGTTCCTCAGCTTTTTCTAAAGCCACACAAGCTCTTGGATAGATGATCTTCCAGGTGTAGGATCAGTCTATTAAGAAAGACTGACAAGAATCTTTCCAATAACGACTAAGAGAGAGACCCCTTTCAACCCTCCATGACTGTGAAAGAATTAAGCAAAATATCCAATATCAAAAATGAAGAAGGTGAAATCCCCATCAACAAAGAAATTAAATCAATCAGAAAATTTGTGCCCAATTTTATATCAACAGATCTGACAGTCTAAGCAAAATTGATGAATATTTATGAAAATATAAATTACTCTGATTACAAGAACAAGAAATAGATGCCCTATGTAACTTCATCTTACAAAAATAAATAGCTCCAGTCGTTAATTAATTTTTTGGGGAAAAATCTCACAAATCAGATAGGTTCACAAATGAATTTTATGGAACATTTAAAGAATAATGATTATATAATGGGATAAAAGTATATAAAGTATTTGGAAAAATAGGGAGAAAATTACTCTTACCAAAGTCTTTTTTTATGACACAAATATTTTGCTGATATCTAAACCAGGAAGAACTACACAAAAATATAGATAAACTTCCCTAATGAATATTGATGCAAAAATGTTGAACAAAGTAGGTGGAAAAACAATTATAATAATACATCCCAAAAATTATACATTGTGACCAGGTGGGATTTATGCCAGGAATGCAGTGTTTCAAAATTAGGAAATATCAACATGGTACAGCATATCTATAACTACACCAATATAAATAATATCATTAGCTCAGCAGATACAGAAAAAGCTTTTGGCAAAATATAGCACCCATTCCTATTAAAAACAGTAGAGAATATAGGAATAAATGAAGTGTTCCTTAAAAAGATAAATGGTATCTACTTATAGACATCTGTAAGCATTATCTATAATGAGGATAAGCTAAAATATTCCCAGTAAGATCAAGGGTGAATCAAGGATGCTCTTTATCACCACTATTATTGAATATAGTATTAGCAATGTTAGCTTAATGAAAAGAGAAGAAAAACAATTGTAAGGAATTGGAATAGGCAATTAGAAAACAAATTTGTCTCTCTTGGCAAATGAGATGATGGTATGCTTAGAGAGCCATGGATCATATACTAAAAAAATACTTGAAATAATTAATAATTTTAGCAAAGTTTCAGGATACAGAATAAGTCCATGTAATTCAATAGTATTTTTTAAAAATAACCAACAAATCCATACAACAAAAAATAGGAAAATAAATTACATTTAAAATAACTTTAAGCAATATAAAATATTTAAGAGTTTGCCTGACACCACAAACAAGAACTCTATGAACACAATAACGAAATACTTTTCACACAAATAAAGTCAGATCTAAACTAGTAGGAAAATGTCAATTATTCATGGGTAGCTTGAGCTAATATAATGAAAATGACAATTTTGCCGGTACTAATTTAGTTATTCAATGTCATACCAATCAATCTACTAAAAAAAAAAAACTTCTGATAAAGTAAGAAAAAGTAACAACAAAATTCATCTGGTAGAATATAAAGGATATTAATAAAAAATGAAACACAAAGGAGCATGACTTATCAATACCAGATCTCAAGTTACATTATAAAGCAGGAATCATCAGAACTATCTGGTACAGCCTAAGAAATAGGGTGATAGATCAGTGGAATAGACTTGGAAAATGAGACATAATAGCCATTCATCACAGTAATCCAGTGTGTGAAAAACCCAAAGACCCTTGCTTTGGAATTAGATCTTTGGGGTAAAAAGTACTGGGGAAAAAATAAAAACAATAGGTCACAAACTAGAATGGCATGTCACATCATATACCAATTTAAGGCCAAAATGGGTATATGATTTTAACATAAAAGGTGAGGTGACACCATAAGCAAATTAGTATAGCAAGGGATAGTCTACCTGACAAATCTACTGGAGGAAAAGAATTAATGACCAAATTAGAGATAGAGAACATACAAAATGCAAAATGCAGATTATGATTATATTAAATTTTGAAAAGGATTTTTATATAAATAAAGCCAATACAATTAAGAATGGAAGGAAAGCAGAAAGCTGAGAAATAATCTTTACAGCAAGTATCTCTGAGTCAAATTTGTAAGTATTACAAGCTATTTGTATATATTATAATAAATGTAGCATTTGTTAAAATTGGTATTGAACAGATGCTTTTCATTACCCTGGATCCAAGCCTAGTGTTTCACATATGTATAAATACACATATGTATATGAGTATACATATAAATATTTATATTTTTTTCCAAATACATGAAAAGAGTTTTCACCATTCATCACAGTAAAATCCTAAGCTTCAAATTTTTCTCTCTCTTCTCTAGAGGGGCCCCAGACAGTGGGGGGATCTCTGGGTAAGGTCTAAGACCCTTCAGCCCAGAGGGAAACTGCTAACAATGTCTGGTTCTCTCTCATCTCCCCTTAGAGCATTCTAGCCTTCCTGAGAAGTCAGGGGGCAGGACAACTCGTGTTCTACTTGAAGAAGAGATATTTGTAGTTAAGAGGCCTCTACAAAAAAAAAAAAAAAGAGGCCTTTACAAAATAATAGCAGGGTGCTTATAGTTAGCACATGCTCAGTGTGCTGTAATGATGTTATTGTACTTGTATTGTATTTAGGGACTAAGGGAACTTGAAATAAAGGGAGTCTATGTTTTCTATGTTTGACCATCCATGTGGGTCCCTGCCTCATCACTCCTCTTCTAAGACCAAGGACTTTGGCTGGCCCTGAGATTCTCCAGAGAGCTAGTTTGGATGGCACACTCTCGCACCCCTTCTTTCTACCTCTCCCAGACAGTAAACAGGTATGATATAGGCTAAACGTGCAATTTTTCCAGACATATTCCTATATCTGCCATGCTGCACAAGAAAAATCAGATCAAAGAGGGAAAAAAAGACAAACACAAGAAAGGAAAACAAAAATAAACAACAGCAACAATAGATAAAAATACTGTGCCCCTAAGCTTATTCAGTCTACACTGTTCTCTCTCTGAATGTGGATGAACTCTCCATCACAAATCTATTGGAATTGCCTTGTAATAGCTCAATATTGAAAAGAGTCAAGTCCATCACAGTTTATCATCAGATAATCTTGTTGTTGCTATATGTAATGTTCTCCTGGTCCTGCTCAGTTTACTTAGCATTAGTTCAAGTAAGTCACTCTAGGCTTTTCTGAAATCATCCTGCTCATCATTTCTTAAAGAACAATAATATTCCATTACATTCATTTGTGATAACTTATTTAGCTATTCCCTAACTTATGGACATCCATTCAATTTTTAATTCCTTGCCACTACAAAAAAGTTGCAACAAACATGTTTGCATAAGTGGGGCCTTTTCCCTATTTCATGAACTTTTTGGGATACAGATCCATAGAGGTACTGCTGGATCAAAAGATATACAATGTTTAATAACCCTCTCTGCACAGAGTGAACATATTTTAAAGAAGTTCTGGGAAAGACAACAACTCAGACCAGATATTTACATTGCAATTCATTTCCTGTGCACAATGAAGGTGATTCAGAGTGGGTTGAAAAAAGTTTTGGTTCTCCTATTTAGTAAAGTCATATATAAACTCAATATATCTGATAGATATTTGATGACTTATTATGTGACCATGAAGATAGTTAGGTAAGTGAAGATCACCCAGACTTGATTTATGACATCCAGTGTTGAGTAATTATAACACAACTTATGTCTATCAGGATGGAGCGATGATGTGATAGCAATACATAGTTGGCAACAATATCCAAATAGAAAAAGCCTATACAAAATAGAATAATATTAACCCCAGAAGACATAAGCTGTTATGTTGCCTCAATGGTATGAATTTTCCTTCTGTGAACATTAGCTAATTCTCCACCTAGGTACTAAGGCCATATATGTTTTCCATATAATACTTCTTTTTACTGAAGATTTATGTAATTCCCAGAAAATAAATCCAATATTTAATATTATTATTTTCTTTCATTCTATCCTATGCTAAATATATTTATTTTGAGGGAGGCATGTCTTTTCTATGTTCAGTAAATATAAATATAGTAACGAAGAATTATAATCCAAGGGAAAAAAAACTTTTAAGATTCTATTAATTTCAATAAAAATAGGATAACTTTCTGGAAATTCATGACTGAGGGCATCCCCTGCTAAAATATCATTAAATATTTTTTGTTTAATTTTTTGTTTCCATAAAAACAACTTTCATTGATTAAAATATTTAATTCTTTATCTGAATTATGAGGTGATCTTATCCAGATATAGGTGGAAGATAAAACAAAATTAAGCAGTTTTCAAATAGTGTTGACAGATCAATGCTATTCAGAATTCTGAATAGATACCAAAAGTTGAAAATTAATCTCTTTAGGAAAGTAAAAAAATACTATGTTTTTTCCTAACAATAAAGAATATGAAAATTACATAGACTATGGTCTCTTTATGCTTTGCAAAGCATGTCACACATGTTGTCAATAGTGATTTCAAATAAACTCATAAACATTCTGTACAGATTATATATTAGCATGTAAACCACGGCACAAACAAACCTTTATTTGTGTACTTTTTCACAAATGCTGTTCCTGTCTTAATAGGAAGAATAGGTGACATGATAGGCTTTACCTTCAGACTAGAAAAAAGAAATTAGTGAACATAAATCACAAAAAAAGATTGAAAGCTGAAAAAGAAATTCGAACTCACAAAATTTCATTTAAATGACTAAAAATTAATAGAGATAACCCCATTATTTAAATGAATGTTGAAAGTTTGAAGTGCTATATATATGCTTTTCATATATTCACATGTTTTATATATGCTAGAGATTTGATATTGTATTTTATTAATTAGCTCCAATTTACTGAATAGTTAACCCTCTTCCCATTTATACCAGAAGAGTTTGTACTGCAGTAGCACTCTCATAGATGTGCCAGTGCTACAAACAATCCTTTCCGGACACAAGCCGTAAAGAAGATATTATTCATTTCATTGGAATTAGAGCCTCCAACAAATAACTTAAAACAAAATCAACTTTGTTCAAATTAACAGAAGTTAAAAATTACCTTTATAATATTTCACAGTTCATCCCTATGGATATATTTGCATATGACAGGGACAATTGGAAGCATATGAATATGTCAGCTGATCAAAAGGCTATGTATTTTGAACATTTTCATAATTATTCCATGATTTCCATGTGATTGGATACATGTGCTATTTGTTCTTTCTTATCAAATGAATAAGAAACACCTATATTGTTCATGTAGTTTCCAAGAGGTCACAGACAACAGAATTATATAAGAAATGATTTCTGACTTCATGGAACTGTCTTTGGGATGATAACAGTTAGTCAATAAATTTAATCAGTAATTATTTAACATAGGCCAGAAATTATACTAAGAAAAAGAGATAAAGTATTATTTTGCTCTCAAGAAACTTACAGTCTAAAGGATCTAATAAATTAAAGCTAAACAGATAGTTATTTAGTACAATGTTACATGGCAAGTACATTATGGAGTTTTTTTTTTTTTTTTTAATTATCAAGTCTTAGAGGAGGGAATGTCCAAAAGGCCTTTGCAAATATAACATTTGTATCAGGCATTAAAGTTTTAATTTGGTGCTTCATGTTGCATGTTTAGGTCTCAAGCTACCAAAGGCTACACCAACACAAGATCTAAAAGATCTTATTATTCTGGAAAGGCATCTAATACAATTCCATTTTATTTTTTGAGGGAATGACCTAGCTAAAAAGTTCACCAACCATAGACTTTAGTGCTGAACTATTTGACAATGGATATCTATTAAACAAAGAATAACAGCAAGGTTTCATAGCCCTATATTAAAAACCTCTATTAAAAATATGCTTGGTATACTTAAGAAAAGCTGACATGTAGGCACTTTGAAGTAATATTATCCAACAGGACACAGGTTTATAATCTCTCAAATAAATGAAATGTGCAAAGAATACAAGATATTATTGTCTTTATTATTTGTTGTTCACAAGCATTTAATTCACAAGAATGAATTGCCACTTTAATAATAAGCAACAAAATCTCATGCAAATATTAACAATATTGGGTTTTTTGAAAGATGTAATAACTACTGGTTATTAGTAGGGTGATATAGTTATTAAAATCTTTGCCACTGTTATTAAAAAGAGGAAATCTGGAAAATTCATAATGCTAGTGGACCTTAAGGCCGTTAATGCTACTATTGAACCTAAAGGAGCGCTACAGACTGGCATGCCATCTCCTAATCTTGTACCCACTGGCTAGCTACTTACAGTAATAGACATACAAAATAGCTTTTTCTCTATCCCTCTGGACCCAGAGGATAAGAAAAGATTTACTTTTACTGTTCCCTCTATGCAAATTAAGACAACTCTGAGATACCACTACACACCTGTCAGATTGGCTAAGATGACAGGAAAAGATAATGATGAATATCGGAAGGGATGTGGGAAAACAGGGACACTGATACATTGTTGCTGAAGTTGTGAAAGAATCCAGCCATTCTGGAAAGCAATTTGGAACTATGCCCAAAAAGTTATCAAACTGTGCATACCCTTTGATCCAGCAGTGCTACTACTGGACTTATATCCCAAAGAAATACTAAAGAAGGGAAAGGGACCTGTATGTGCCAAAATGTTTGTGGCAACTCTTTTTGTAGTGGCTAGGAACTGGAAAATGAATGGATGCCCATCAATTGGAGAATGGTTGGGTAAATTATGGTATTTGAAATGACCAACAGGAGGAATACTGAGAAGCTTGGAGAGACTTACATAAAGTGATGCTGAGTGAAATGAGCGGAACCAAGAGACCACTATATATACTTCAACAACAATACTGTATGAGGATGTATTCTGATTGAAGTGGTTATTTTCAACATAGAGAAGATCTAATTTAATTCCAGTTGATCAATAATGGACAGAACCAGCTACACCCATAGAAGGAACACTGGGAATTGAGTGTAAAATGTTTGCATTATTGTCTTTCTACCCAGGTTACTTATACCTTCGGAATCTAATTCTTACGGTGCAACAAGAAATTTGGTTTTACACACATATATTGTATATGGGATTGCCTGTTATCTAGGGGAGGGAGTAGAGGGAGGGAGGGTTAAATTTACAAAAGTGAATACAAGAGATAATGTTGTAAAAAATTATCCATGCATATGTACTGTCAAAATTTATAATTATAAAATTAATTTAAAAAATGTTAAGAACAGGTATGTATGACCAAATTCTGCCTTTTGATAATTCTCACATTATCCATACATTTTTGTCTTTGTTTTTCCAAAGGTCACCAAAAATTACCTACTAGCTGTTTATGAAAACTTTTTCAATACTCTGAGACACAGGGCAATGTAGTGATGAGAAGTACATAAACTTTTACATCTTGGCTTGGGTTTCAGTCATACGCTAATTATTTTTACATAACTGTCTATTGCAAGTCAAAGACCTCCCTTGATTCGGTAAATAGAAGAAAAATAAAAACTGAACACTTCTGTCCTCTTTCCACAATACATTCTTGTCATCTGCCTCCACACAGACTGGAAAACTTTCTTCTCAGATGAGCTTTCATTTTTGTCATTAACATAGTAGAAATAAGTGGCTTTTGTTCATTTATTTTAATTCAGCAACACATTTTGAGCTTTACCCCTTTCTGACACTATTCCTCAAGGTCTATATCACTCTTCCATTAATTATTTGTATTTGTCTTTTCTTCAATATTTTGTACATCTGTTTTTAAAATCAAAGTTAGGTGTTCAGTTTCCCATGTGTTTATCTTGGTTTTATTAAATAACTCTCTTTTTCAATGCAATCGTGTGTGTGTGTGTATGTGTGTGGGTGTGCATATGGGTGTGCTTGTGTGGATGATCATAGTTTAATTTTGTAAACATGTGATCTGACTCAAATCAATTTCCCGGAATATTTTTGCCCATATCTGTTCTTTAAATTTTGTGAAATAAACTCTTCCAAACATTAGGATGTATTAAAATATACTTGACAACTTGTAAATTTGAATGTGTTTGAATACATTCATTTGTCCTTAAATTTTTAAATGATTCTCTATTTCTAATAGGATGTAAAAACAAACAAACAAACAAAAAAAGTATTTTGGTGCTTTTACCTGAAGGAAGTGATGAGCAGTAAATTTTTTTTCTGAGCACTGGAAATTGTAAGATGATATTTGTAAGTTCACTAAGTATTATAAAATGCTTTCCTTACATTATCTCATTAAAGGCTCACAATAATAATGGAAATTATTTACTACTGGCTTCATTTCTAAATTGCAGGGGAAGAAATTTAGACAGACCAGCTGAGTGACTTATGTATGCTATTAAATATCAGAAATGTGACCCAAAACCAAGTTTCTTTTTTAAATAAAGGTGGTATTCTTTCCAATGAAATATTCCCTTTCATTTTGTCTCTTTGTTGATCTACATTTATTTCCTAGTATTGTGTGGGTCAACTAGAAACCAAGATTAACCATTTTGACTTCTGATTTAATTTAAAATATGCCAACTGACATATTTCTACTCCTACCATTTCTTTTCTCATTCTCCAATCCACTACCTTCATTTATTTTAAGACTATGCTCAAAAGAATCTACGTTTAATTCTTCCATCTGCTTCTCCAAATCAATGTCATATCTTTACAATTCTCCTCCCACATTCCTTTGCCTCAACATCATCATCAATTGCACCCTTCTGTGTCAAGCTTGTGTGATTGAAATAGCTGAAAAGTATACCTCCCAGAGAAGAACAGAATGTCATTTCTAACACTTTTGATTAAGACTCTAATATATGCATTATGAAATCATAGACTCATAAAATATCAGATTTGCAAAGGAACTCATAAGGTTATGCTACCAAATAAGGACAGAGAAGGAATGCTTTCTATAAAGCTTTGGTAAATAGATAAGAATCTCACAAGTAAAATGCAAACAAGTAGATTAATTTTATTATGATGTAAAGATATGTAATTTTTAATGGCCTTTCTACTCTTTACCATCTTTAATTCACGTTTTACTTTATATTCAATTAGAGCTATTAATTGCACTGAGTTGCACAGGTATTCCCGTGTTCAATTTTGGCTTCTTATATATACTTTATATATTATTCTTGGTAAATCACCTAATTTCTTAGTAATCTAGGTTACTGATAACCTCTTAATAGAGGCATAGGTAATGTTAAATCTAAAAGTTTCATGTAATGATAATGAAAGCAAAATAGCAATTATATGGTGTTAAAAGGTTTGCAAAGAACTTTAAAATAACTCATTTACTCCTTAATACAACTCTGGGATGCAAATGTCACTATAATTGCCATTTTACAGATGAATAAACTGGGGCAGACAGAAGTTAAATGACATGCCCAGGGTCACACAATCAGTAAGTGTCTGAAACATAATTTGAACTCAGACTTTCCCGAGTTTAAGTCCAGAGTGATATCCACTGAACTATTTAGTTGCCTCAGGTAATATATAGAGACTAACAATGAAGACAGTTCTTGGAGCATGCTCAAATTTGCCCTTCTGGTAGGATTGCAGAGTAGTATTTTCAATAGTCTCTGCCTGTTTGCAAAAACGTAGAACACTATGAATACAGAGCTGGCTGTTATGACATAATTAACATTAAATGAGAACAAAAAGTCTTCTGACTAGCTCTCTTTAAGTCTAGAGAAACAAAAATAAAACATGGATTACTTGATTTCTTAAGGGAAATTACAATGAAAAATTAATAATTGACTTTCACCCACTGTATGAGTTAGAACTTGGTGTACTGAAAATAAATCAAAATAAGTGATCTCCCACTCTCTTCCATTGCAATTTTCAAATAAAGAATCCTTATGATTTCAGAAAGTCCTGGAGAGACTTACATGAACTGATGCTGAGTGAAATGAGCAGGACCAAGAGATCATTATATACTTTAACAACAATACTATATGATGATCAATTCTTATGAATGTGGCCATCTTTAACAATGAGATGGACCAAATCAATTCCAATAGAGCAATAATGAACCGAACCAGCTATACGCAGCGAAAGAACTCTGGGAGATGACTTTGAACCAATTCCCAATCCCTTTATTTTTCTCTGCCTGCATTTTCTATTTCCTTCACAGGCTAATTGTACACTATTTCAAAGTCCAATTCTTTTTGGACATGTATACAAATATTGTATTTAATTTATACTTTAACATATTTAACATGTATTGGTCAATCTGCCATCTGGGGAGGGGAGGAAGGAGGGGAAAATTAGAAAAGGTTTGGCAGTTGTCAATGCTATAAAATTACCCATGCATATATCTGGTAAATAAAAACTATAAAAAATAATAAATTGTTTTTTAAAAAAAATTAAATTAAAAAAATGAAGAGAGAAGAAAACAAAAACAAAACAAAACAAAAAACAAAAGCAAAAACAAAATCAAATAAAGAACGCTTATGACAGCAGAAGATATGAGGACAGAGGCTGCTTTATAATTCCCAATAGATTGGGAATTCCTTGAAGGTAGGGTCTGTTTTTGACTTTGTGTTTTTTTTTTTTTTTTTTTTTTTTTTTTTAATTCTCAGTGATTAATATAGAGCTCAGCACATAGTAGGCATTCAATAATTGGTTAATGACTCACTACATTGACTATCATGATTCGATTACTTTTATTTCATGCTTATGTTTTCCTAATATTAGGTATTTAAGTATCTGAGGATATATTTTTACAATTTTAGAACTTCATGACATTTTAAAATTCAGAAATCGCATAGTGCCTTCAGCAACTAGTTTGATATAGAGACCACCATAGCCAAAAGTAGTGACATCTGAGTCTAATAAAATGACAAAAATAACTAAAGTAATGAATTGAAAATAGAAATGGAAAAGCTGGATAGAAATATTTAAGAGGCTGCAGTAGTCAAAGAACATGTGTTATCCACTCCATTCCATTTTGAAATATCAGGCAAGACACTGCATCCAGTAAAGTACTTGTACATCTTAGGGCGATTTCAGTCTTCCTGATCTATATGGCACTGAAGGAAAAAGTGAGGTTGATTATCTTAGAAAATTCTTCCTCATTTAAAACCAATTCCTTTGCATATGACATCTTCATCTCTAAGTTGTCATGGTCCTATTTCAGAATGAAGGACAAACAACAACAAGCACATCTAAGGAGAGAGATTAGTCTATTGCCAAAATATTGCTATAAAGTGAGCTTAGTGGAATTCTGATAAAAGGAGAAAAAGATTCCATGTGCCAGGTATTATGAAATATTTCTTGACCTTCTATGGTCTCACCATGTATACTTGTGTCTCAGTACCTCTGTACCAATGACTTTAAACTGAAGGCTATTCTCCCAAACAACCAATTGTTTGCAGAAGTTAGAGTTTGTACCTGCTTTGGAGGATATTTTTATAATTTATGTTTTCTTCCAGGGGAAACATATTCAATGATGTCTCATAAATAATAATATTAGAAGCTATATTTAGAGTCCTGAAGGGAAATATATGGTCATCTACCATCTCAGGACATAAATTTGCAAATTTAATTTTGAAAATAATACCAAAGAAAATGATACTACACACACACACAAAAAAAAACTTATTTGCATTTATAGAGGAAGTTTCTTCACTGTAAGTTTAGTATACCAGTGAAATGAAAGATTCATTCTTCATGTTTATGCTTACTATGATCAGAGAATTTTTATTTTTCATCTAGTGACCAACTTGCTATGAAGATTTTTTCCATTGTTAGCTGGTCTAAGCCTCAGAAAGTAAAATCTATCTATTGCCAGAAACATACAATAATAAAAACTTTTCTAATTTGTTAAAAACTGCCCTACCTCCAACAATGTAACATTCAAGAACTCAATAATATCCAAGTAACAGTGAATAATATTAACCTGATTATTTTTGGAGTTACTGAAAACAGTTTTAATAATATGTCCTATGCTTGGATTAACCAACTACTATATCTTCCCAATTTTATGATACCACATCACTTTATTTTAGCAACTTCAAAGCCATCAGCGCCCTCAAATTATTTTCATAAAGATTGTTGTTTTGACACATTTTATACATCTAGCACTTAGAAATTGATTTTTAAAATCAGGCATTCATCCCTTTTCTTTAAAGCATTGATACTCACATAAAAATAGAACACCTTAGGAAGTACTGACAATGCCCTCTCGTCAGATTTTGAAGATGTATTGACGATTACACACATATTTTGTCTATGTCACAGTACTGAAACAAGTATAGAGCAGATTTTTATTCAGATATGGGTTTTACAGGATAGTTTTTAAAATCCCATCAAATTCAGAAATTCTGTGATTCTGAATTGTGCCTGGCATACAGATTGTTTTATCAAATGCAAATTAATTTGTGTGTGTGTGTGTATGTGTGTGTGTGTGTGTGTGTGTGTGTATTGTATCTATTAGTATTATTTTAGAGAGTAGGTTCCAGGTTTCTGCAATTCCATTTGTTTATGGCCTCCCCTGCTAGTATTTAGATGATAAAATCTAATGCATGATAAATAGCTTTTGAAAATTAAAAAAAAAATATCATTGGTAAAAATTTGCTTCAGAAATGTTAAACCATTTAGTATAGAGTAACCTATTACACGTTTTGTATGGTAAACAAATTAACGTAATTTCACCTTGGACTTCGGATATTGCTACCATTTCTCATCTCTGACTCTACAAATCTAACTCAGGAAAGCCAAGAATGAATTTAGCCAAAGCAATGATGTATAAGCAGATTCAGTGCCTGAGAAATAAATAAATAAATAAATAAAGCAACTCATTAAGTTAGCAGTTAGTACAAATAATTTTTTTTTCAAACTAAAGTCAAAACCTCAAATATTCCCAATTCTTTGTGCTTGCTGAAGCATGAGGGGGTTTGGCCATTTTCTCAGAAAGATTAAGCTATATCATAAAATTTATTTAGTAAAGAAAATGTGATATATTAAAGTTTTGTTAATGGCTATGTATTTATCTCATAAAAGACAATTGGAAAGGTAATTATAACATGCAAATTAGTTTGCATTGGGCTGCATATTAAAATTATATACTGATGTACAGTATCTCAAATTGCAACCTGTACTTGGGTTCTCTCCAGGTAGGTTGATTACTGAACCTTCAGTTTATAGTTTGTATTCTCTGAATTAATCACTTTTTTGCTTTTGCTTTTAAATTTCACCTATACTCCCATAAATTTATTTCTGTTTTCCTTCCACATTTTATTCTTTTTGTCTTTTACAGAGATGTAAAAATTACTTCTTTGTGTTGTCCATCTTTATATTTGTCTCATTGCTAGAGTTATTTGAATAGGAAAACAAAAAAAAATCTGATAATTTGACATATTTAAATATTATATAGTGAGGACACTGTGCAATGGGAAAAATATTCTAGAAAAATTGGTTCAAAGAATTCAATTTTCTTAAATATCTTTCTTATTTCCATTTTTAGAACAAATATCCTTTGATTTTTTTAAATTTGGATTTGTTTGAAAATATTTGTTACATTCATTTATGCTATGTTCTTTTGAATTGTTTAAAGACTTTGCATTTAATTCAAGTTAGTATAATCTACTTGTTAATGCTTCTTTTTGAATCCCCTGTATATATGAATTTTTTTTTTTTTTTACTTTTCTAAAACTTTTTTTTTTTTTTTAGTGGAAAATATATTTTCTTTTCTCTGGTGAGGTGCTTATGTGTCCCACTAGGGGATAGCCTGTGTGGGCTCTTTCTCTGCCTGTGGTGCTCAGGTAGTGCTTGGGCAGACCTGCCTTCCCTTGATAAAGATCCAGCTCCAGGCTTTTCTCTATCTCTTATTGATTCTTTTACTTAACATTACCTCCTTCCCCAGACTCCCACCTCATCCCCTAAAAATTTACAAACCCTAAAATATTTTCTCCTCTTCTGTCAGAAACGTAGTAATTATTGTGGTTTGGCATTCTAAATTAAAATACCTGAATTTGAATCACCATACATCTATTAGCTACCTGGATGCCTGAGGAAAACAAGTTGTTTTAACTAATTTTTCTCCATTTGTAAAATAAGATGATTGGATGAGTTGATCTCTAAAATATTTTTCCTTACTTAAGATAGATAACCACTAATACAATGCTTTTATGTAAACTGTTTTCCCTTATTCCATTTTTGGCATATTTCCATTTTCAGTGTTCCTGGTAACAAAATAACTTAAAATAGAGAAGGAGGTGGAGCCAAAATGATGGAGTAAAGGCAAAGACTTTTTGAGCTCTTCACCAAAACCTCCCCAAATACCTTTAAGTAAGGTTTCTAAACAAATTCTAGAGTATGAGAACCTAGAAGTGAAGTAATTCAATTTATAAGGTGAGCAGGAAAGGTCTGTTGCTTCAGAGTAGGAATGGAGCACAATCAAGCACAGTTGAACTAGCATAGACTCATTCCCAGCAAAGTAGCAATTGCCTTGGGAGCCACTGAATCATCATCAATATCAGTGACTTCAGGAGGTCTCAGACTGTTGATGATAAGGGAGTTGAACAATTGCTGAGGTTGAGATTACAAGGGTCTCTGCTAGCACTGAGACAAGTGCCTTTTGCTTTGTCCATACTCAAATAGATTCAGTTCCTCACCATTCCAGATCAAGGAAGAGCATTAGCACTCTAGATCTTACAGCTAAAGTGAGTCAGGAACCCTCATCACAGTTACAGAGCAGAAAAAAATGCTTGTGTTAATTCATAGACAAAAGCAAACACTAGGAAAATAGAAAATATATCTCTGCTTAGATCATATCACATTGGAAGAACTGAAAACATACTATTTCCTTACAGTATCTCTGAAAACAATTGCACACAACCACTGAAGCTTGAGATATTATACTCACCACCCTGGAAAAAACACCCCTACTTTAAGAAAGGGTTAAAGGTCAAATAAGATCCTGAGCAAACAACAGAAAAGAGATTCTAATCATAATCAGCTATTATGGCAACAAGAAAGAAAAAAAAATAAACTCAGAAGAGGATAATAAAGTAAAAGTCCCAAATCCAAAGCCTCCCAGAAATACAAGAATTGGCTTCAGACCATGAAAGACCTGAAAAAAAAGGATTTTGCAAATCAAGCAAGAGAGATAGAGAAAAAATTAGAAAAACAAATGAAAGTAACGTAAAAATAAATTACAAAAAAGCGAATGAAGAGAAGAATGTCTTAAAAAGGAAAATTGATCAAATGAGTTGGAGAATTTGGAGAATGGCTGAATAAGTTATAATATATGAATACAATGGAATATTATTATTCTATAAGAAACGATCAGCAGGATGATTTCAGAGAGTCCTAGAGTGACTTACATGAATTGTTGCTAAGTGAAATGTGTAGGGAGATCATTGTACAAAGCAACAACACAATTACACAATGATCAGATTTGACAGACATGGCTCTTTTCAACAATAAGATGATTCAGATCAGTTCCAAAGATTTTGTGATGAAGAGAGCTATCTTCACCAAGAGAGAGGACCATGGAAAGAGAGTGTGAATCACAACATAACATGCTTTTTGTTGCTGTTTTCTTGCCTTTCATTTTTCTCATTTCTTTTCCTTTATGATCTGATTTTTAACATATATTTTTACCATATTTAACATATATTGGATTACTTGTCATCACTGGGAGGGAGTAAAAGGAAGGGAAGACATTGGAACACAAGGTTTTGCAAGGTCAATATTGGAAAATCATCCATGCATATGTTTTGAAACTACAAATCTTTAATAAAAATAAGCATTATCCTAAAAATATTTTAATACATACAGCACTTTCCCTACCCCTGGACTTCCTTAGAGGGTTCTATAATTGGAATATAAGCATTTTTTGCATTTGTTTTTAAGATATTTTAGTTCTAGTTCTCCCTTATCCCATTAACAATAAAAAAATTATATGAAGTTATTCAAAAAATTTCCATAAAAGTCAAATTGTGTAAGAAAACAGATCTCCAACCTTAATGAAAATAAAAATCCTCAAAAATTAAGTAAAAAAAAATAGAGAGAGTAGTAGAGAATGTCTCAATATATATTCAGACTCTTATCAATTCCTTCTCTGGATATGGATAGGATTTTTCATCAGAAATTCTTCAGTATAGATATGGGTGATTGTTCTACTGAGAAAGTCATTTACTGCTATTCATCCCAAAATATTGCTATTACTCATTGTATTTCCTTTTGTTTGTGAAGGATTTTCTGGGTTTTCTTTTGTTTATTGTTTTTCATTTTTTCCTGAAAGCATTCTGCCCATCATTTTCCAGAAAACAATAATATTCCATCAGAGAAACGTGCTTCATTTTTTAATATTTACTATAATTAATTATATTTCACCCATTTATTCTCTCTCCTCTCATTCTCTCTGCCCTCAAAAGTGTCTTGCTTCTGACCACTCCCTTACACAATATAGCCTCTTCTTCCTTACCCTGCCCCCTTTCCCAGATTCCATTCCCCTCCTATTTCCCTGAAGAGTGAGATACATTCCTATTGAGTATATGTGTTATTTCACACAATATTACTTTTAGGAAAATGTTTTGCAAGACTTCGCATGCACCTTTTTAATGTGGAGGAGGTATAGGAAGGCAATAAGGGAGATAATGCAGCACTCAAAGTTTTTTGCTTTGTTTTGTTTTGTTTTTTTAAATAAAAGTTAAATATTATTTTATGTGTAATGGGAGCAACAACAAGCAAAGCAACACTCATTGCTTCCATAACATGTCAGTAGTAAAAAAATTTGATGTCTCACACACCCTAGACATTTTTTCCCCAACAAACATGTACATGTGCACAGATACACAGACATGCAATAAAGAGAGCAATAGCTTGGAGCTGTGAATTCAAATCTCTTTACCTTAGCACCCACCTTCCTGAGGTAGGGATAAGGTGAGTGGGGGTCTTTCTGTTTAGAACATAATATATTTGCCTATTCTTGTTCTTGAGAAATATTGCTCATTGGAACATGGTTCCTATTACTACCAAGGAATCAAAGTTATATCTTGTATGAAATTACAATCTAGTTAATTTCCACTTCAGGATGAGGATATTTGTTTTGATTATTCATTTCCCAATAATAACCTCTCTCTTTATATGCACCTCATAGTTCCACTTATTTTCTTGGTGAGTTTTGTCCATTTCCACATTTGTACATGAAAGAAAGTGTGTTTGCATATTTTTCTCATCCATTCCTAATTATGAAATCATCAAATTCACTCCTCTTTTCTATAATTATTTTTACCTTCCTGCTTATATCCTCAGAATTAAGAAATTCATTCCTAGGAATTCTTCTTTGTAACTGTGCCATTATTGTGGTTGTATTGGTTTTTTTATTTCTTATTTAACTTCTTCAATATGATTTAAAGATATTAAGGTTATGAGAATAATTTTTTTTCATTACCCCTATCAGAATGTTAATGCTGCATCATTATTGATACCTTTCAAATATTAAAATACATATATTTTTACATTTCAACACAAGAGTAAATTTTTTGCTTAAGTTTCAACATTTCATCTCTGGTCTTTTCATCAGAAATGCTTGAAAATCCTCCATTATTTTAATGATCAGTCCCTTCACTCCCAATGGATTAAAGGCTGTTTTGAAGGTTTAGTTATTCATGATATAAATCTATCTCTTTTAAATTTAACATTACATAATCTTTCATGGTTTTTAATTGAAGGTTCCAGCTCTAATATGATTTCAAATGTAGTTTCTTATCATTTAAATTACGTCTTTATGAATAGTTACAGTTTTTGTTTGTTTGCTTTTCCTTTTTATAAGATTTGATATGGGCACTCTAAAATTTGCCTATGATATTCCAGGAACTTTTTACCATTAGGAGAATATTTTAGGATTCTTTATAGCTTTACTTTGCCATTTAGTGTTATCATAGTTTTCATTGATTATTTGATGAATTAGTCTTTAAAATATATCATTTTTTAAAATGTCTGTATCATAGATATGAGGAAGAATGATGTTTTAAATTATCTTTCCAAGATGTATCTTGCAATTTATTTAATTTAAATATCTTATATAATATTTCATTTAAACATTTTAATGTTCTTGCTTTGTAACTGTCATTTCTTTTTATTCTATTAAAGTTTTCATGGATTCCATTTATGTTGTAAGATTTTCTACTTTTCTTCCTAAACTCCTTTTTCCCTAATTCCTTCCACAGTTAAAATAAAACTGAGTCCAAATCTGGCATCAGACATTTAACATTAATTAGCTGTGTGATTTTGTGCAAATCATTTAACCCCAATTCCTTTGCAAAAACAACAACAACAACAACAAAACCCCTTATTTATTTTTGAAATCATGTAATTGCATCTAGACATTTGCTTTTTTTGGAGGGAAGGTCATTGGTGTTTTGTTTTTGTTTTAGAAGAGCCACTTTTTCTTTTTCTCTGCTTTAAGTTGTTATGACATTAAATTGGCAATACTTTTATAGTGAATGATATTTACTTTGATTTATTCATCTCTTCCAACCTTCATTATCAAATGAAGCTTCGTACCAAGGCAAGATCTCTGCCCACTTTGCATTTATAGCTGTATAATTTGCCCTACTTGAATTATTTTTGAGTCTCCTGGGTTATTTTGCTGACCTTTATCAAACAAGTTTTGTTCCAGTCCTGGATATTCTATACTTTAAAATTCTGTGCCTCATAACAGAATGTCTAGCTTGCCAATGTATACATTCTATAGTAGCATCTAGTTAATATTATATGAGTTTGTTCCTGATATGACTCCTTGAAATTTCCATGATCCTCAACTTGTCTCTGATTATCCACAGGCTTTACTGGAAAGCATCTCTTTAAACACCCTCTGGCAGAGTGAAATCTCAAAAATAATATGCTCATTTCTGGTAACAATAGGATCAGGATAGTGGATGCCTTTCATGTAATTAGGCAAAATAATTCACTTACTAAAATTTTGCATAGGAAATTTGAAACATTAATCATCATGATTTGAATTTCAGGATTTTGCTGAAGCATGTGTGAGAATTATACAGGTTGTCTGTACCTTCTTTAAACAGTTATCTCAACAGGAAATCTGCACTTAAAAATCCAAAAAAGGGATATATGTGCAAATTAATTATGTTGTCAAGGGTAAAATGATATAAAATAAATTGAAAATACTCTTAGAAGGCATCAAAAAATGAAACGAATAGAGCAAAATAAACATAGTTGAAGAGTCCTACAGAAAAATGGATGTGGTAGAAGATTGGCATAAAGGAATTGGACATTGGCTTGTGAAGAAAAATACAGATTACATTTCAGGTAAAGAGCAGAAATTAAAGGTTCATAAAAGTTAATAAGCTACATAATCATAAGGAAGGGAAAGAAATTAAATAAAAGAAAATTAACCTTTTTAGAATGAAAGAAGAAACTAAATGGAGGAAATAACCAATATGTTTTTGTTGAGTAATCTAGAAGAAGTAGAAGAATTTACAGATACCTTAAACAATAACGGAGAAATTTGATAGTCTAAAGAGTGTAGACATAAGAATAAACTGATTTGAAGTATACTGTTTAAGCAAATTGTTATGAAGTGTAGAAGCTATAATTTATCATAATATAATCTGATTTCAGCTATGAACCATTGATATGTATATATATATATATATATATATGTATATATATATATATATATATATATATATATATATATCACTAGAATTTTCTTGTACATACCCACTTTATCATTAGTGGCTATTACTTTGAATCTTAATTATTTCAGTGATTCCATATCTGATTGAATGGATTTTATCATTTCAATACTGGATTCTTAGATTGTTTAAATTATAAAATTTTAAAAAAACTAATCAAATTTTAAAAAAATAATCATTTCTAATTTTATTTCACTGATTAACTTCAATCTTCCCCCATTTTTATTTTGTAACTTTCTCTTTAGAGATAGCCATCCATGTGTGTTTCTTCAGTTCACAAACTTATCTATAACTTAGGAATGATTAAGTTTTTGACAATGTCCCAGTAACATTTTCCTATCTTTGCCTCCTCCTCACTTTGACTTCCAATCCTAATTCTCTATTGTGAAGAATATGGCATTTTTGTTCTTTATTTTCTCTTTCATTCTTGTTTTCTCTTCTCTTTCTTTCTCTTCGTTCCTCTCTTCTCCTTTCCTCTCTCTTAATCATCCTTCCCTCTCTTCACAAAGCCTGTAATAATTTTAAAGATAAGACTTGATTGCAAAGGGGACTAAAATTGAATAAAAAAAATTCAGCCTTTTATCCAATCTTGTTTGAAATTCAGAATCCTTTGTATCTGAGATTTAAAAGGAACAGAAAATAGAGCCTCACTTTAAAGCCATCCCTGTAAACAAGCCAAACTCACATTTAAGCTCCACAGAGAGATTACATAGCTTCCTTCTGAGTTAGTTTTTCAATTCAATTTGGAATCACAGGAATCTTTACTCTTCTCATATAATTGAAATAGGAAAAAGGAACCTGTTGGCATTTAATATAGTTTTTTCCCATTGAAAACTTTTTAGAAATATATTTATTTTTCTCAACTACTTTTTATTTTATTTTTATTGAAGTTATTTTTTATTTTCAAAACACAAGCAAAGATAATTTTTCAACATTGACTCTTGCAAAACCTTGTTTTCCAGTTTCCCCCAACTTTCCCATATTCCCTTTCCTAGAAGGCATGTAATCCAATATATGTTAAACATGGTAAAATATATGTTAAATTCAATATAAGCATACATATTTACACAGATATCTTGCTGCACAAGAAAAATCAGATAAAAAATAAGACAAAAATAAGAAAGAGCTACAATTCAAGCCCACAACAAAGAGCATGAAAATGCTATGTTGTGATCCACCCTCAGTTCTCACAATCCTCTCTCTGGGTTCATATGCTTTTCTTCATCACAAGATATTTGGAACTGGTCTGAATCATCTCATTGTTGAAAAGAGCCACATCTATCAGAATTAACCATCATATACTCTGACTCTTCCCATGTAAGATGATCTACTGGTTCTTCTCAGTTCACTTAGTAGCAGTTTCACTTAGCAGCCTTTCCAGGCCTCTCTGTAATAATCCTGCTGTTTCTTACATGACAATAATATTTCATATAATTCATTTATCATAATTTATTCAGCCATTCTCTAATTGAAGGGCATCTTTTCAATTTCCAGTTTCTTGCCACTAAGAAAAGGGCTGCCACAAACGTTTTGTCACATACAGGTCCTTTTTTCCTTCTTTAGTATTTCTTTGGGATATAAGCCATAGCAGCAATGCTGGATCAAAGGGTATGCACAGTTTGATAACTTTTTGAACATAGTACCAAATTTCTCTCCACAATGGCTGGATCTGTTCACATTTTTGCCAATAATGAATCAGTGTCTCAATTTTCCCACATCCTCTCCAACATTTGTCAGTATATTTTCTTGTCATCTTAACCAATCTGAGAGGTATAGAATGGGATCACAGAGTTGTCGTAATTTGCATTTGTCTGATCAATAGTGATTTGGAGCACCTTTTCATATGACTAGAAATAGTTTAAATTTCTTCATCTGAAAATTGTTCATAAATTTGACCATTTATCAATTGAAGAATGTCTTGAATTCTTATACATTTGAGTCAATTCTCTATATAGTTTAGAAATGTGGCCTTTATCAGAATCCTTAAATATAAAAAAAAAAAGTTTTCCTAGTTTATTGCTTCCCTTCTAATCTTGTCTGCATAAGTTGTGTTTGTATAAAACCTGTTTAACTTAATATAATCATAATTATTTATTTTGTGTTCAGTAAAGAACACTAGTTCTCCTTTGGTCACAAACTCCTTCTCCACAGACTAAGAGGGAAATCATTATATGTTCTTCTAATGTGTTTATAATACTACTCTTTATGTCTATATCATGGAACTATTTTCTCTTTATCTTGCTACATGATATTAGGTGTGTGTCAATGCCTGGTTTCTGCCAAATTAGTTTCCAATTTTCTCTGCAGTTTTTGTCAAATAGTGATTTCCTATCCCCAAAGCTGGGGACTTTGGGTTTCTCAAACACTAAATTACAATAGTCATTGTATGATTTCATATATATTTAAAATTTATATCCTTTTGTTTGCCTTTTTGATGAGTGAATACTGGGAGGGAAGGAGATTATTTTGACCTCAAAATTTAAAAAGAAGATTATATTAAAAATAAAGGAATGTAATGAAAATATATTTTAATAGTATTTTACTTTTCTAAAATATGTAAATATATTTTTCAATATTCATTTAGGTAAAACTTTGTATTCTAAAATTTTCCCTCCCTCCCTTCCTCTATCCCCAACATAGCAAGCAATCTGATATGTTCAATCATTTTAAACATGATTCAATATTTACCATGTTGTACAAGAAAAATATACCAAATGGGGAAAACACAAATAAATAAAAAGATTAAAATACTATATTCCTCTCTCTTGGATGTGATTATCATTTTCCATAAGAAGTCTTTGAAAACTGATTTGAATCACCACATTGTTGAGAATAGCCACGTAATGAAAAGTATTTTAAAAAATAATAAATATAATATATAAAACTGGAAGTGAATTAGATCTTCTTTAAGTTGAAGATATCCACTACAATCAGAATATATTTTCATACAGTATCATTGTTGAAGTGTAAAGTGATCTCCTGGTTCTGCTCATTTCACTCAGCATCAGTTCATGCAAGTCTCTCCAAACCTCTCTGTATTCATCCTGCTGATCATTTCTTACAGAGCAAAAATATTCTATAACATTCATAAGCATAATTTACCCAACCATTCTCCAATTGATGGGCAACCATTCATTTTCCAGTTTCTAGCCACTACAAAAAGTGCTGCCACAAACCTTTTGACACATCTTTAGCATGTCTTTGGGATATAAGCCCAGTAGTAGCACTGCTGGATCAAAGGTTATGCACAGTTTGATAACTTTTTGGGCATAGTTCCAAATTGCTCTTCAGTATGGCTGGATTCTTTTATAACTCCACCTACAATGCATCAGTGTCCCAGTTTTCCCACATCCCCTCCAACATTCATCATTATCTTTTCCTGTCATCTTAGCCAATCTGACAGGTGTGTAGTGGTATCTCACAATTTTCTTAATTTGCATTTCTCTGATCAGTAGTGATTTGGAACATTCTTTCATATGAGTGGATATAGTTTCAATTTCATCATCTGAAAATTGTCTGTTCATATCCTTTGACCATTTATTAATTGGAGAATGGTTTGATTTCTTATAAATTAGAGTCAGTTCTCTATATATTTTGGAAATGAGACCTTTATCAGAACCTTTAACTGTAAAATATTTTCCCAATTTGTTACTTTCTTTCTAATCTTGTTTGCATTACTTTTGTTTGTACAAAAACTTTTAATTTTTAGAAGTTAGTTTAGTCAGTAATTTAATTTAGTCAAAATCTTCTATTTTGGGATCAATAATAATCTCTACTTCTCCTTAGGTCATAAATTCCTTCCTACTCCACAGGTCTAAGAGGTAGACTACACTCTGTTCCTCTAATCTATTTATGATCTCATTCTTTATGCCTAAATCATGGACCCATTTTTATTTTATCTTGGTATATGGTGTTAAGTGTGGGTCTATGCCAAATTTCTGCCATACTAATTTCCAGTTTTCCCAAGATTTTTTTTTTCAAATAATGAATTCTTATCCCAAATGTTGGTATCTTTGGGTTTATCAAACACTAGATTGCTATAGTTGTACCATATTTTGTTCTGTGTACCTAATCTGTTCCACTTATTGACTAGTCTATTTCTTAACCTGTAGGAAATGGTTTTGGTGACTGCTGCTTTATAATATAACTTTAGATAAGGTACAGCTAGATCACCTCCATCTGACTTTTTTTTTTCATTAATTTCCTTGAAATCCTCCACCTTTTATTCTTCCATATGAATTTTGTTGTTATTTTTTCTAGTTCATTAAAATAGTTTCTTGGGAGTCTGATTGGTATAGCACTTAATAAATAGATTAGTTTGGGGAGTATTTTCATTTTTTTTTTAATATTCGCTCGACCTATCTAAGAGTACTTAATGTCTTTCTAATTATTTAAATCTGACTTTATTTTTGTGGCAAGTGTTTTGTAATTTTACTCATATAATTCCTGAATTTTCTTTGGTAGATGGATTCCCAAATATTTTATACTCTAGACAGTTGTTTTGAATGGAATTTCTCTTTTTATGTCTTGCTGTTGCATTTTGTTGGTGATGTATAAAAATGCTGAGGATTTATGTAGATTTATTTGTATCCAGCAACTTTACTAAAGTTGTGAATTATTTCTAATAATTTTTTTATTAGAATCTCTGGGGTTCACTAAGTATACCATCATGTCATCTGCAAAGAGTGATAGTTTGATTTCCTCATTACCTACTCTATTCCTTTAAGCTCTTTCTTGACTCTTATTGCTGAGGCTAGCATTTCTACTACAATATTGAATAGTAATGGTGATAGTGGGCAACCTTGTTTCACTCCTGAAAAGGTTCCAGTTTATCCCCATTACATATGATGCTTGCTGACGGTCTTAAATATATGCTCCCACTTATTCTAAGGAATAGTCCATTTATTCCTATACTCTCAAGCATTTTTAGTAGGAATGGATGTTGGATTTTATCAAATGCTTTTTCTGCATCTATTGAGATGATCATGTGGTTTTTATTAATTTGATTGTTAATATGGTCAATTATACTAATAGTTTTCCTAATATTAAACCAGCCCTGCATTCCTGCTATAAATCCGACTTGATCATAGTATATTATTCTAGGGATGATTTTCTGAAGTCTTTTTGATAATATCTTATTGAAGATTTTAGCATCAATATTCATTAGGGAGATTGTTCTATATTTTTCTTTCTCAGTTTTCAACCAACCTTGTTTAGGTATCAGTACCATGTCTGTGTCATAAAAGGAATTTTATAGGACTTCTTCATCCCCTATATTTTCAAATAGTTGGCATAACATTGGGGCTAATTGTTCTTTAAATATTTGGTAGAATTCATATGCAAATCCATCTGGTCCTGGGGATTTTTTCCTGGGGTGTTGATTAGTAGCTTGTTCTATTTCTTTTTCTGAAATGGGGCTATTTAAGCAGTTTACCTCCTCCTCTATTAATCTAGGAAGCTTATTTTCTGGAGGTAGTCATTCTTTCTCTTAAGTTATCAAATTTATTGGCATAAAGTTGGGCAAAATAACTCCTTATTATTTCTCTAATTTCCTCTTAAGTGGTGGAAAGATCCCCCTTTTCATTTGTAAGACTAACAATTTGATTTTCCTCTTTCCTTTTACTGATCAGATTTGCCAAAGGTTTATCTATTTTATTGGCTTTTTTCATAAAGTCAACTCTTAGTTTTATTTATTAATTCAATAGCTTTTTACTTTCAATATTATTTATATCTCCTTTTAATTTTAGAATTTCAAGTTTAATTTTTTGTTGGGGGTTTTTAATTTGGTCTTTTTCTAGCTTTTTAAGTTGCAGGCCCAATTCATTGATCTTCTCTTTCTCTCTTTTATTCAAGTAAGCCTCTAAAGATATAAAATTTCCCATTATAACGGCTTAAGCTGCATGCCACAAATTTTGGTATGATGTCTCATCGTTGTCATTATCTTGGGTAAAATTATTGTTTCCATAATTTGCTGTTTTACCCAGTCATGCTTTAAGATGAGATTACTTAGTTTCAAATTACTTTTTACCCCTATTTACCTCTAACTTCTTGTTGAATGTAGTTTTTATTGCATTGTGATCTGAGAAGATGTCATTTACTATTTCTGCCTTCCTGTATTTAATTTTGAGACATTGATGTTCCAATATATGGTCAGTTTTTGTGTAGGTTCCATAAACTGCTGACAAAAAGTATACTCCTTTCTATCAACATTCAGTTTTCTCCAAAGGTCTATCATACCTAGTTTTTCTAATGTTCTATTTACCTCTTTAATTTCTTTCTTATTTGTTTTGTGGTTTGATTTATTTAGTTCTGAGAGTGCAAAGTTGAGATCTTCCACTATTATAGTTTTGTTGTCTATTTCTTCTTGCAACTCTCTTAACTTCTCCTGTAGGCAGTTAGATGCTATACCAGTTGGTGCATATATGTTTAGTATTGATATGGCTTCATTGTGTATGTTACCTTTTAGCAGGATATAGTTTCCCTTTTCCTCTCCCCCCTTATAAGGAGGTGAGAACGAATTCTATGAAAAACAAATATGTCAATTATTTACTCTCTGAGCCTACTCTGATGAGAGTAAGATTCACCCAATGTTTCTCCCCCTCTCTAAATTACCTCAGATGTTGTTAATTTGCTATTCCTCTTCCTGGGATGTAGTTTCCCTTTTTTTATCTCTCCTTTCCCATTTTCTAATACTATCCCCATCCCTTTACTACTTCTCTTTGTTATGTTATATCAGTAAAATCAAATTATCCATGTGGGTTTTCTGTATATCCACAGCAGAGATACAGTTCTCAGTAGTTCATTTTACCTTTTTCTGCTTCTCTTGAGTCTTGTGGATGTAGATCAAATTTTTTGTTTAAGTCTGTTTTTTTTTTTTTTTTCTTAGAAACAAATGAAATTCCTCTGTTTCATTAAATTACCATCTTCTTGCATGAAAGAAATTGCTAAACTTATATGGGTAGTTTATTCTTGGTTGCAATCCTAGTTCTTTTGCCTTTTGGAATATCAGGTTCCAGGCCCTTCCATCCTTTAATGTGGAGACAGCCAGATCTTGAGTGACTCTTATTGTGGCACCTAGATATTTGAATTATTTGTTTCCTAGCTGCTTGCAATATTTTTTCCTTAGTTTGGTAGTTCTGCAGCTTAGCCACAATGTTCCATGGAGTTCTTTTTTTAAGGTCTTTTTCAGAAGGTGTTTGATGAATTCTTTCAACTCTTATTTTCCCTTCTATTTCTATTACCTCTATTTAGTTCTCTTTGATGATTTCCTGTAAAACAGAATCTAGGCTCTTTTTTTCATCATAATTTTTGGGAAGTCCAATGATCCTCAGATTATCTCTCCCAGATCTATTTTCCAGGTCTATCGATTTTCCCAGTAAATATTTGACGTTATTCTCCAGCTTTTCATTTTTTTTTTTTTGTTTGTTTTGTTTTGTTTGACTGATTCTTGGTTTCCCAATGAATCATTCATTTCTATTTGTTCAGTCCTGATTTTTAACGAGTTGTTTTCTTCATTCACATTTTTTAAGTTCTTTTTGTATATGCCAAATTGAGTTTTTAAATGAATTATTTTGCTCTATTGAATTTTCTTCCATTTCACTAATTTTTTTTTTTTTTTTTTTTTTTTTTTTTTTTAAATCACAAATCCTACTTTCTTGGGATTTTTTAAAATTTTTTCCAATTCAGAAATCCTGCTTTCCTGTGATTTTTTTAATCTTTTATAATTCAGAAATTTTGTTTCCTCCTGTGAATTCTTTATTTTTTCCAACTCAAATTTCAGGACATTGTTATTCTCTACCATAGCTTCTTTTTCTTTTCCCAATTTTTCTTCAAACTCTCTTAAGTTTTTAATAATCTCTTCTAGGAGAGAGTGATATGACGGGGGCAGGTATCATTTCCCCGTTAGGGTGTTATCTGGAGATTCTCTGCTGTTAGCCTACTCAGGGTTGGATACCAGCTCTTAATCTTATAAAAGGTGTCAATCGTTCTCTTCAGTTTCTTACTCATTGTTAAAACTCTGTGGGTCGTCTGCCCTTAGGTAGGGAATTTAACAGCTTCCTCCCAGACCGGGGATAGGATGCAGCAATCCTTTGACTGGGCTAAGAGAGCGCTAAGGAAAAAATTTCCCTTCCCCCCATCCCGGAAATGAATCAGAGGTTAGCATGGCTGTGTTGGGAGGAGTTCCCAGTGAAGATCTCCTGCTGTGTAGCCTAGCAACTGCCCTGAGCCTGGGGCTGAACAGTAAAAGCATCACAAACCCTAGCCAAAGCCTTCTGTGGGACCATGGATATTAGCAGCTGATGCAAAAAAGCCCCTGTGCTCAATCTGGAAGTCTCTTCTCAGAAAAGCAGGGGTTCTGCTGCTAAGGGAGTTTTGCTACTGTGAGAATTCCACTGTCTCAGGCTGAGCCCTGCATTTTGTGGATTAGAGGCTGCCCCAGGCTGTGTCCCCTCTGCTCAGGTCTTAACTATTCCAAGGAGAAGCCTAGACAGGAGAAGGCGGCTGCACAGCCATGCAGATGTAGGTGTTAGGTCACTTCCGGTTTGGAGTGATTACATTTTCTGACTTTTTACTTTAAAGTGGCTTTGATTTCTCTTCTGATCTGCTGTTTTACAAGCAGAGTAGAGCTATCAGCCTATGCAAGATTCCTCTATCTCAGTGCCTTCTTTGATCCCAGAGTTCTCCCCGGCCCATTTGGCACAATGTGCTAGCCCCTAGTCCAACCCAGTCTGTGCCGGTCTTTCTTTTCCTTCCCTTGGAACCAACCTTTTCTGTCAAATTTCCAGTTTCTCTTCTGCTGGTAAGTTGTGCTTCTAACCCCTGTTGTTTTTATCAGTCCAGTGTTATTTTTGAGGCTGATTTAACTAGTTGATTTTGAGGGTAGAAGGGAGCTTAGAAATGCATGTGTATCTTTTCCACCATCTTGGCTCCGCCCCCCGAACTTTTCTTATAAAACAATAATATTCCAAAACATTCATATACTAAAATGTATTCAGCCATTCTCTATCTGATGGGCATCCACTCAGTTTTCAGTTTCTTGCCACTAAAAACAGGCTGCCAACAAACATTTTTGCATGAGTGGGTCCTTTTCCTCCTTTAAGATTCCTCTGGGATATAAGCCTAGTAGAAATACTTCTGGATCAAAGGGTATGTGCATTTTGATAGCCCTTTGAGCATAGTCCAAATTGCTCTCCAGTATGTCTGGATCCATTTACAATACCACCAACAATGTTCCAGTTTTTTCCACATCCCTTCCACTATTCATTATAATCTTTTCCTGTCATCTCAGACAATCTGAGAGGTGTGTAATGGTATCTCAGACTTGTAAATTGAGTATTTTGGATGTCTTTTTTAAGATGGTTATTTTTCTAATGAGTTATTCCACATTTTTTCCCATTTGTCATTCTTTTTAGTTTGTTTGAATATGGAGTCATTAGCTTCCATTATACAAATTCTAGTTTTTAATTTGTGATTTTCTTCAGTATAGTTTCTGCATCTTTTTTTTTTTTTTTCTAATTGATTAATGGTTATTTTGAAGGTGTATTTTTCTTCAGTGGTACTTTTAAAAATTTTTTGCATTAGACAAATTACATTTTTAAAAGTAATTGTCTTCCTTTTCTTATCTTTTCACTCTCCCTTTCCTCTTTAAAGTCTTTTATGAGCATTTCCAAAAAGTATCTTCGGGCTTATGATCAATTCATATCATTCTTTGAGATTTCCTCTGTGGACATTTTGTCCTAATCCAAATTGATATTTTGATCTTCCCAGCCATCATAGTATCTTTCTATGATCAAAGTTCATTTGTTTTTTGTTCTTTTTCCTTCCTTTTCTTTTGGTATGTCCTCTTTTTTTTCTTTTATGATCAAGCTCTGCTTTTGGAGTAAAGGAGGACTCTCCCAAGATTCCTGTGCATCTCTGAGTCTTGGCTTTGAGCAAAAAGGCCCTTATGTTTTCAGAGGTAGCTTTGTCTGCTTTTTTTAGGAAGCAGCCTGTTTTACCAGAACTTGCTTTCTGAATTGGGCCTGGAGACTGCCCCATCGATCTGATGCTCTACTAAGCAAGAAGTGAGGTTCTCACTTGCTGATTTGCTGTAATTAAGACCCTCCCTCTCACTGGTTTTCTCGGAGTCTGCCTGAGTCGGGGTGTACACCCTTTTCATTCTATTGAGACTGACCTTTCTTGAAGTTTTTTTAAATCTGTCTTAAACTGGAGAGTAGTTTCTTTCATCTAGATTTTTCAGAGACTTAGTTTCTTGAGGTTTTCAAGATAAACTGAGAGAGCCAGAACTGCTTTCTGGCTTTACTTTGCCATATTAACTTCACTTTTGGAGATATTAAATGTATCAGTGCCTGTTTGGGATAAATGAGGAGGATGAAAGGGGGAAAAAAAAGCAAAAATAATGCACAGAAGATAACAAAGGAACAACCTATAAGGATGTAAAATATGTTCTGGTATTATTCATGAAGTATTTTTACTACTCTCCTGGCTTATGATCAGGTCTATGAGTGAACACAAGTACTCTTTTCTGCCTTGAAGCTGTGATTAGAATCCTCCCTCTTCTTTAGTTAGTTTCTATTTTGTAACTGTTCCTTATTATCATAAATTGTGAGGATTACATCTTGGATATACATATGGCCAAACAATAGAATCCATGCTTCAGTGCTAAGTAAAAAACATCTTTTTGACCAGATTTTTGACTCCCATACTGTCTGTGATCTGAGAACTCTGGTAGCTGCCAATGTTGCTGCTGATTCCTAAGGCCAGTTCCCGGTTTGCTGCTTTCCCAATGCTCTCTCAGCCTTCCAGGACAAACTTTTTCTGCTGACCTTCCAAGCCTTCTTTTTTGTGTGTGGGCTGAGTGCTATGGAAACTGCTAGAGCTTCCACAGATTTAGAGACACCAAGTCTGCCGCTGGTTTGTTGCTCTTGGGGCTGTGCTGGCAAAGTCTATACTGGGATTGTACTACTCTTCTATCCCAAACAACAGACCTTTCCTACTAATCTTTTAAATTCCCCTCAAAATTGCCAAATTTCTTTTTTATTCTATCATCTTGACTCCCCGTCTCTGATATCTGTTTATTTTCTAATTTGCCTTGTTTACTCCAATCATTTCTGATGCTAGTAGGAATAAATTCCCAAAGACAGACCTGTATTAGTTATATTCAAATTTATCTTGGTCTTAGAGGTAACCTTCTTAAGGTTAATATCCCTTCTCACTCACCATTTTAGCTCTTGAACTTTCACTAATGCAATTAATCTTTGTCACCAGAAAAAATGATAATAGTTTTTGAAAATTGAACAGCACATTTCAATTTGATGAAAAATTCAAAACCTCATCGATACTTATTTAACAATGGTGTTTTTGTATATTAAATGAGCAAAAAGGTGGTAGACTGAACATATAATCCAAATCACATGACTTGTCAAACCTCCTCCATACCAGAATTATATATCAAAGCTAAAGAAATTTTACATCTTCCCAGGGTTTAGGATAGCAAGTATGCAAAAGATGTCACAAAAGGAATAGCAGGAACTGATGTCACTTACACTGAACTGAATTCTCCCACCTCTCACAAACAAACTGAAAGACATAATGCAGGATTCCATCACTACACCTCTAAACTATGGTTTCCCCCTTTTTTCCAGTGCTTACAGACCACAGTTCCAAATTATGAAAAGTTCCTTGGACCACAATAGCTAGATTAGTAAAAGCCTTTAAAAGCAAAAGCTTGGCAGGGGCTGCAAGACAAGCACCAATACTTCAAAGCATTGAACTGTAGGTAGCTCTGAACTGTTGGTGCCTGGAAAGCAGCCTTTGAATTCCAGTGTTAACAGACTCTGAACATCTGGTACCCTCAGGCTTTAAACTGTCAGTGCCAACCCAAAGAATTAAAGAAGGAATAAGAAAGTTTGCCAAAACAGAACACTGTTTGGAATAGCTAGACAGCACACCATGAAGCCTAAGAAATAATCACAGCATCCAACTAGGGACAATTCTGACTACTCAAAAATTATTTGGGGGCAAAGTCCTATGATTATTATCTATGAATTTTCCATTGGGAGGAGTACATAAGACACTTGGAGATGCAGTCCAAGAAAGCTACAATCAATGAGGAAAGAATCATAAGTGAGCAAAAAGCAGTAAGCAAATAAGCATAGATGAAATTAAAAATAGCAAATATTCAAGAAAGAAGAAATTTAAAAGACTTTGATTATAAGTAAGTAAAGTAATAGAAAAATATTAAAAAGAGAAAGAAGATGACCTTCATGTGAATATGTTCAGACATCTATAGATATATTGTGATAATCGAAAATGATCCAACAGTTGGTGAGAAAGAAAACCCTTTAGAAGTGAGAGAGAACATGACACCACAATATATTTTTTATTAAGCAGTTTAAAAGAAAAATGAAAATCATAGGAGTAGAATTGATGTCCTGTATTGCAAAAATAATGAGAATAGAAAAAAAGCCTCTATTCATAGCAATTCACATGATCAAAAGAAAAGAGAGAACAATAGATATGGAAGTGAAAAGTGAAAGACATTCTTGAAGAAGAGAAGCAAAAAAGAAAGAAAAGAAAATATACTCACTATGCTGGGTAAACACACAGATCTCAAAATCAGAGCACATAGAGAATATAAGGATTCTAAGTCTCCATGAAGAAAGTGACATGACAAAAAGACTATAAATTTGAAAGAACATCGTGCTTATATTTAACAAATAAATTCAGAAACAATAAGCTTTCCAAATCATCAGAAAAAAAGACCCTCAAATACAAAGAAAAGAATACTCAAATAACATGAGTATTTCTTACTTTTTAGAAAAAGGAAGAGAGAATTAATTAATGCATTTCCTGAAAAATAATGGTCAAAGTATATTCCAGTGTGACCTGTTCTGCAAATCTGCAGCTAACTATAGGGAAAAAAAAAACAAAAAAACTGGATATTCTATGATGAAAAATTAAAATATTTTTAAATGAAACAAAAATGAAGAAATTATTAGTATCTTCAGTATCTGAAAGGCATGAAATGCTGGAGGAGTGAACATATTTAAAAAGCATTTGAAACAGAGTATCATTAAAAGATCAGTAAAAAAAAAATATATATATATATATATATATATATATATATATATATATATATATACATACACAAAAATAGAGGGGTGAAGATGGAAATCTGGAAAAGACAACAGAAATGAGGAAATGGAGGGGACATGTGGACAGAACTTAGCTATGAGTGAATCCTTTTTTGTGATATTACATTACAATATGGGACTACATCACAACATGGAAAGAAGGGAAAGAAAAAGAGATGTGATATGCTGGGGTCAAACTCAGGGCTAGCAATTAGGTTAAAGTCATTTCTTTGTTCATATAGAAGAGGTTACAGGAAGGTAGGTGACAAATAAGGGTGTGGAGTAAAGCAATGAGGTCTTGCTTTGGAAGTGGGAGGTAGTATTTTTCCTAATGAAAACTTCTATGGGTAAAGGGAGATGAGAACTTTATACTGGAAGAAGTTTGGGAGTTTTACTATGCAGGAAGGGGGAAATTGAGACACATAGGGATAATTAGCAGGTAGAGCAGTAGGAGAATGTAAAAAGGGAGGAGATTTTCAGACAAATATATAAATATGAAAAAGAAAGGATATGAATCAATGTGTAGGTGCCCTTTCATAAAGCAGTGTCCTCTCTAACATCTGAAATAATTGGCATCGTTTCTTAAAAATAAGAGACACTTGAAAAGGGAAATTCATGAGGAGTCCTACAAGACAGAGCTGAAAGCATTAAGAGGTCAAAGCTTAGAATGGAAAACTTGGAATCTTTTATTTTATTGAATAATTGTATTCAGAACATCGAAGGACCAGATTATGATAAAGGTCATGAATTAGAGAATGATATTCCAGAAGAAACAGGAAGACAAAATGGATAATGAAGAGAATCAAAGGAATCCTTTTGTAGAAATGGTACAAAATTTACAAAAGAGGAGAATGACCTAAATGAGGACAGAAAGAAGAAATGTACCTGATTAAAAGAGTGGAGGGGAGAAGGAGAGAGTAGAAATATATAATTAGAAACAAGGAGAAAAGAGAAATTATTATACAAAATATTAAATAAAAAATAATAAGAAATGAGAATCAAGTATCAGGAATCAGGAAAAAAAAGCCAGTGAAAACAAACTAACCTTAAAACATAGTAAAGTAAATGAGGGAACATAATATTATTTTTACAACAGAGAAAGAAAAACTCATAATTTGGGTGGGGAGAAGAATTTAGAAAGATTTGGAGGAAAATATATCATAAATCAAAATTTAAAATATGAATATAAATATCACTATCATTTTGGATGTCTAACAGAAACTGTTTTTAAATATATAGAATTAAATTTCTGGAGTAATTAAAATCAGAAGACTCATAGCCTTTTTTAAATGTTACATATACATACACATGTATACATACTTACATTTTACTGCACCACATAGAACTTTAAAAAAAAACAAGCATGATCATATCCTAGGGCATGGAGGTGTTACAAATAAATATAAAAAGGAAGAAATAATCAACCATTTACAGACAATTATTCAATAATAATAGAAATTGAGTTCAGGTATAGCCAAAAAGTACAGAACCAAATGGAAACTTAAGCAATAAATAAGCCAAAGAAGAAATTATAGTAACAATTTATGGGTATGATAAAGAAAATAATAATGATGAAACAACATATTAAATTTTATAGGATCTAGTTAAAGTAGTCCCAATGGTAGAAATTTATTGTTATATTCATACATTAAAAAAATTGAAAAAAGAAAAAATTAATGAAATAAATATATAATTAAAAATAAACAATGAAGAAATATATCTAAAATAAAGACAAGAAAAGAGTGGGAAATGGATGGATCAGAACAAAATGACAGACATATTAAATAAAATAAAATTAATGGAAAAACTAATAAAATGTATAAAATGTTACTAAAATAACAAAACATAAAATCAATAAAACACCAAAAAAGCAAGATTAAATTAAAATAAATTTAGAGGAAATAAAAAGAATAATTAGAACACACTATAGGCAATCATATGCTAATATAACTAAGAAAAAACAAATAAATACTTATAATTTCAGATATATAAAACATGCAGAGTAGAAAAAGACCACATAGAGGTGTTAAATAATAAAATGAAAATAAGAAACACATGTAGATACAAAGAAACTTTGTAAAAATGTCAAAAATGGCAAATCCATATTGGAGAAGTTAATGGAAGGTAGGAGCACCAATAGATTCTCAAAGAAACTTATGAAATGAATAAATATTTTAGAAAGCAATTTGAAATTATTCTAATAAATTGAATTAAAATGTCCATATCTCTTGAACCAGAGTTTCCACTATTGGGCTTATACATCAAGGATGACATTCGTAGAAAAAGAAAACAAGAAGCTTCCTATGGACTAGCTAACTATATACTTCATATATTCATAGCAGCATTTTTTTGTGATAGCTAAGAATTGGAAACACAAAGATGTACATTGATCAGAGAATGACCAAACTAATCTGGATGCATGCATGTCATAGAGTTTTATGCTCTTTTAAGGATAAATGTATGTAACTAAATACACAAATTAATCCAGAATGAGGTGAGCAGAACCAAGAAAACAATATTCATGGTGACTTCATTGTTGTTGAATACTAGTCGGTGATTACTGATTATACATTTGTCCAATTTTGTATTTTTCTTGTCAAAGACAGTAAATTGGGGTTGCATTTCCTTTTCCAATTAGATTTTATAGATGAGAAACTGAGGCAATATTAAGTGACTTACTTGGGGTAACAAAGCTAGTATGTGGCTGAATCCAGATCTGAACTCAAGAAGATGTGTTCCTGAGTCCATATTTAAGTATTTATCCACTGGATCATCTAGGTGTAAACAGGGGGGCGGGGGAACAACAGAACAAAACAATGACACAAAAAAAGATTAAAAGTAAATGTAACAAAATTATGAATATGAAGTATTCAGTCATTGTTTCTATTACTTTTTATAGATTAAAAGTGCAAAAGACATTTTTATTTGATAAATTTATTTTTCATAATGTTTAACCAGTGGATACCAATATCTCCCATAAATGATACAGTAAGAGGTATAATGGATTGATTTAGCTAAATCAATGAATTATATAATAGAAATATAATTTGTTAAATTTTTAAAAATCAGCTATCTAAAACATGTTAGAGCTGGCTCCAACATATTTCTGAATGAGAAGAACAATTCTTTTTTGGAACCAGAGATGATAGCAGAGAACAATATGAACTTAATAGAATGCTTCATCTTTCTGTTCAATTATAGGTGTTGATAAAGAACAATAGGCCAATGGCATAATAACTTTATCTTAATGATAAAAAAAAACTTTATATTTTTCTGTTGGTTAACTGTTTCTATCTATCCTAATTCTGAAAGAGTAGCTTTTTAGCCCTCTGTTGTCATCTCATTTCCTCTTCTGTATTTGTGAAATCTAGCTTCTCAAACGTCAGCTTTCTCTATTTAGCTTTTCTATGACCAGTAGCTTGGGAGCCTCCTGACTTCAACAACTAAGTTTTATTTTAAGAAGCAACAATTGTATTTTTGTATGAATAATCTTCTTCTATGAAAATTATAATCTTGTGATAGCTAGATAGTGAAGTGGATAGAGCACCAGCCCTAAAGTCAAGAGGTCCTAAGTTCAAATCTGGTCTCAGACACATAACACTTCCTAGCTATGAGACCCCTAGGCAAGTCACTTAACTCCAATTGCCTCAGGAAAGAAAATGACAATCTTTTATAAAATCTTCATCTTTAAATGTTTATAAATGTCCTTATTATTTTTAATTTTACTATTTTTTTTTTGTAACGAATGAGTTATATATGAATGAATTGAGGAATCCTTATTTCCTAAAGTGATAAATTCTTAACAAGGTCCCTCACCTCCTTTGGTTCATTGAAATGTTTTTTGTTTGCTTGCTTGTTTGCTTTATATCTTTTTAAAATAAATAATACTTCTTTCCTTACCTCTTTAAACAACCAAACTGCTTACAACCAAAGTTTTACTATACATTCTTCAAAGAGTTACTTGAATCTTTATATTTATATGATGGTTCATTTTTTTTCAATCTTAAACCTCATATATAGCCTCAAAAACTGATTTGTATATAAATTTCAACTACAACAACAATTATCTTTTTTAATTAATTATAGTTTTTATTTACCAGATATATGCATGGGTAATTTTACATCATTGACAATTGCCAAACCTTTTGTTCCAATGTTTCCTCTCCTTCCCCCTTCCCCAGATGGCAGGTTGACCAATATGTGTTAACTATGTTAAAGTATAAATTAAATACAATATATGTATATATGTCCAAACAGGTGTTTTGCTGTACAAAAAGAATCCGACTTTAAAATAGTATACAATTAGCCTGTGAAGGAAATCCAAAATGCAGGAGGACAAAAATAGAGGGATTTGGAATTCTATATAGTGGTTCATAGTCATCTCCTAGAGTTCTTTTGCTGGGTGTAGCTGGTTGAGTTCATTACTGCACTATTGGAATTGATTTGGTTCATCTCATTGAAGAGGGCCACGTCCATCAGAATTGATCATCATATAGTTTTATTGTTGAAGTATATAATGATCTCTTGGTCCTGCTCATTTCACTCAGCATCAGTTCATGTAAGTATCTCCAGGTCTTTCTGAAATCACCCTGAACAACAATGATATCTTAAATACCTTAAGATTTTATATGACATTTTAGCCAAAATATAGCAATATTTTCTTCTCTTACTTCTGCCACTATATTTCTTTTCTATGAATGCAGTAGCAGATTAAAGGAACAGTATGACTAACATGTGTTTTCTAATTAAAGGCTTTTCCCATCTTTCTTCCATACAAAAAACTCATAAAAATGATTTTAAAAAATCTTGAATTACATAGCATTAAGAAGCAATGTTGAAAATCATTTGATTCAAGAGAAATAAATTTTATGCATATATATAAACAGAGGCTTAGGAAGTTATATAGATTTTTAAACACAAGTAAATATGATTTGAGAAATCTATTTTTCCAATTATACTTTAATATTCAAACACTAGTTTAATAAATTTAAAATGAGGAAGTTTAATTCTAAAGTTCAGCCAAATTCTTCTAATTCTTTCCATTCATGTATACCATATTACCCTATTATTTTAATGATTGTGAAAGACTGAAATGGTGAAGGACAAAGGCCTGTAGACTGTAAGTAATTCTATCTTGGTTAATTATGAACTAGGTATCCCATAGGAAATATTCTCAAGTGAGTTAGTCTGTAAATAATCAGTTATTCCTCCATCTCTAAAGACAGATTGCCATGTGGAGGTCATGCTTTCTATTACACATAATAATCTTCTTTTAGTAATCTTATCTAGAAATTGAGAGTTAACCCTCTTGTAAATGTCAGCTGATAAACTCATACTTAAGCTATATCATTCCCATACAAATGTCTTGGATCATTTTATTGCTGAGAATCAATAAGTAATTCATTGAATCATTTTAAAATATTCCTATTATTTTGTACTCAGTTCATGTTATATTGCATCAGCTCATAAATTTTTTCCAAGTTTTTCAGAGCATCTTCCTATCATTTCTAATTGCATGATAGAATCAATCATAACCAGGTACCATAACCTGTTCATCCTTTCTCCAATTGATGGGTGCCCTCACAAATTGAATTTTTGTACCTCTCTTTTTATTTGACCAATTCTGCTTTTCAAGAAATTCTTCTCTTCATTGGTTGTTTTTTTGTACATGATATATTTTAGTTTGCTTGAGATCATGGAGCACTTTCCAGCTTTTTCTGAGAGCATTCTGCTCATCATTTACTTTAGAACTATAAATATTCCATCATAATCATATAGCACAATGCTACAAATATTTTTGTGCAAATGGGTTCTTTTATTTAAAAAATCTCTTTTGAGATTCAGGTTTAATAGTGGTATGTCAAATGAGTGCATGATTTTATAGTCCTTTGAGCATAGTTCAGCTCTTTTGATCATTTATCAATTGGGATAAAGATTTTATTTTTAATAAATTTGACTCTGTCCTCTATATTTTTGAGAAATTAATCCTTCATCAGAGAAACTTTAATCAACAATTCTTAGTCACTAATATCATATCCTATCACTTGAAACTAATTTTCAATGGATCTTTGAAGTATCTTTAAAGAAAAAGAAATAAATCACATTTTTAGTTTGCCAATTAGAGTCACTTTGGCATCTTCATGAATACCAATTTAGCAAAGATTCAGTGTTGATGATAGCTCTACATTGCAATGTCTGATTATTACAAACTTTTTTCATTCTCTGCTTCTCCATTGATTATCACAAAAGTATGTGAGTATTGTTCTGTTTTGTTTGTTTTTTTGTAAATATGCACATATATAAGCTACATAAAACTGCTTGTTCTCTCAAAATGGAAGGAAAGGAGGAAGAGATGAGGAGAATTAGGAATTCAAAATTTAAAACAAAATGAATGTCAAAAATCCTTTCTATATATAATTGAAGAAAAGTAAAAAATTAAAGTAAAAAAGAAAAAAAATAATTATTTAGTAAAGTATGTCTGAACCCATGACATAGTTTTGTTTTAAATAGTTTTCATTGCCTGTCCCTGTTATTCCTATTGGTCTTTCTCAATAAATACTGTCTTTCTCAATAATTTGCAATAGCCTTTTGTTTTTTCTTACCCAAATACATGTAAAGATACTTTCAACATTCATCTTTGTATGACTTTGTGTTCCAATTTTTTTCTCTCTTCCTCCAATATCTTCCTCTTCCCCAAAATAGTAAGTAATCTGGTGCAATCCTTTTAAACATATTTCCATATTTGTAACATTGTTCAAGAAACATCAGACCAAAAGGAAAAAAAAAAATCTAACCACGAAGACAAAAACAACCAACAACAAAAAAAAAAGGTTCAGATACTATGCTTCAACCCAATATTCTCAAAATATTTAAAATTTAAAATCTTATAAATTACACTTTTACAAAGATACGTTATTCCTTCAACTTGAAAGGTAGAATTTCATCTCATAACATGCCTCCTTTGGATGATTCAGTGACTCCCAAGGCTTGATTCTTGTTACTAGGGCTAAGGTTGTGCTCCTGTGGGTTGTTCTGGACCATGGGCTCCTCTTTCACCCTAGTGGAACAGACTTTCCTACCAAGCTTTTAAGTTGCCTTGAATTGGGAAATGTTTTTCCTCCATCTTTTTGTGGATTGGCTTCTCTAGAATTTGTTCTGATTCATTATTTAAAAGTATTTGGATCAGTTTGAGTTAGAGGTCTGATGTCTTCCTGATTTCACTCTTCTGTCTTGGCTCCTCCTAAAAAGAAACTTAAAGGTCTTTGCCTAGAAACTCTTAGAGAAGAAATAACAATTACAAATCCAAAGGATAATATGGATAACAAAAACAAAAACAAAAAGTAAGACTGTATGATGATTATAATTACATTTTTCTTTTTTAAATATGTTAAAATAAGAACTGGGTACTAATCACAGCTGAACTAGTATGTTTATCACAATTTTATATTATATATAAAACCCAACAAAATCCATCTCAATTCATAATTTCTAGACATAAATTATACTTGTGTTTTCTTTCATAAATTTGATATTTGCATTACAGAAAGTAGAAATGTTCTACACACAGGTGATTTTTTTCTCAGCATGGAAGAGGAAATACTGATTAATTTGCTGATGAAAAAATAACATTTTCTTCTTATTTAGGGTTCTCAGAGGAATCGTATTTTAAATAATTTTTGAATAGGGGAAACAATATTCCTTCACCTCTTTTTATCATGTACATATTATAAGGGCAAAAATATCTATGATAAAGATAACTCATTTTATACCATACTTGATGACCATCTATGATACAGTGACAGCATCTCACAAGGTAAATGGATACATTTTTTAACAGTTTGTTATAAAAATTTTACATATTAAAATAACATCTATTTTTCTGTAACTTCTCTCTGAAGTGATTCATAAAAAATTAAAGTTTTTCTTCTATATGAATGTCTTTAAAATATTTGAACATGAATATGTTTATTGTCCACACAAGATTATGTCCAATCTAATGATGAAAGGGAGGAAATAAGAATTAAGCACTTATTACATGGTAGGTAATGTGGCAGAGATTTGTAAACATTATCTCATTTCATCTTTCAAGTTTTCCAAATGATGACATTTTTAAAAATATTCTATATATTTATGATTTTATTAAGAATGAATTGTTTTTGGTATTAATATTTTCACAAAATGCACCCATAAACTTAAAATTATATTTGTGCCTATTGCTGGCCAGTGAAACATGAAAGGGAAGTCATTTTATTTGCTCTCAACACTGTACATTAACTAATGTTGCTTAAATTAAATTGAACAAGTTTTAAATAGGTTTTTCTAAAAATAATTAGTCAAATCTTAGAGTTGTTTTACATTGAATTTATTGTTAACTGAAATGCTGAATCATTTTCCAAAAGTCTTGCCATTTAATCATGCTCATTAAAATTCCTATTGTGTTGCTGATTATACACACACACAAAATATACTCTACATATATATGTATGTCATACAAATATATGCATATATATATACATATACATCTTAAACATTATATATACAAAACACACATTTAACACATGTACAATATTTAAACATATTATGTATATATGCATACACTATATATAAGTATGGCATATGCATAACAAACTTTTGCAAATATTTTCTGAACATCATTTAATAAAAATATGATTTCTATTAGTAATATTGTTCATTACGCTAATTGTTTTATTACCAAGGACAGCAATGGTTTTTGCACCTATTAGAAGAGGGGTGTTCTTGAAGATAGCATTCAATTCTGATTAATTAACAATTAATGAGTAAGAATATTAAAATGAAGTTTTGGGACTGAAACTTGATTAAACCATTTATTTCTAAGTTAGCTACAGTATTAAGCAATCTATTAAATAATTTAAACAATAATACATTGGAATAGATTCCAATGGTACCCCTCTCCCACTTATCATATAGAGAAAGTTAGACAGAGACTGAGGCCCTCCCCAAATAATTATCATTTCTTTTAAGTATGAATTCATTGTTAAACAACATTAAAATTTTGAGTAAAATATACATACACATACACAAATATATGTGTATGTATTTATATATATATATATATGTATATATATATATATATATACATGTATGTGTGCATTCCTGTATTTGTGTGTGCATATATATATATATATATATATATATATATGTGTGTGTGTGTGTGTGTGTGTGTGTGTGTGTGTGTGTGTGTATGTGTATTTATACACATATATTTATCATTTTAAAAATATATCTTTATATGTATATGTAGTGTGTGTGTGTGTATCTCTGTTCATATCCTTACAAAATTATAGTAAGTTGAAATTTTGACACTTCTACCTAACCTCTCTGCATGAGATCTTGGTATTCTCATGTTTTAAATTAGAGCTAGATTGTACCTGCACTTTCTAAATATATGATCAATGATTCTATGATGAGCACAATTAATCATATTATAATATTTTTTAATGATGTTGAGAAAATTTTTTATAAAAATTCATTACCATACAGAACTGAAGTACCAAAGAAAATGCCAAAGGCTAAGAATGATAGAATGAGGCAATACAAGCAATGTAGCAGGAAACCTTTCCACTGCCCTGTCAACATATCAGTCAAGGTAACAAACCCTCATTAGCTGCCAAACTGATTTGAATGCTGTCTTCTCTTTCTGTAACATGGAGAACTTAGAATGAAGAGGAGTTGATTCTGCCTCTGCATCTGACTTTCGAATAAATTCTTCATCTCCACCTCCACTTCCACCACTTCTCATTGTTCTTTCATTGGTATTATTTTATTGACTCTTTCATCTCTGGTGCTACTTTTTGCACATGATCTGTCTTTGTTGTAGATATTCTCCATCCCAGAATGACTGTATATTTTCACCTTTTCATTGCTGTTTGCTTGCTTTTTCTCATTTTTTCCCTTTTGATTTGATTTTTCTTGTGCAGCATGATAAACGTGGAAATATGTATAAAAGAAGAAATGCACTTGTTTAACACATATTAGATTACTTTCTGTCTAGGAGAAGAGGTAGAAGGAAGAGAGGGAGAAAAATTTGGAACACAAGATTTTGCAAGGGTAATCATTGAAAAAATATGCTTGCAGATATTTTGAAAATAAAAGGCTATTATGTAAAATTAAAAAAAAAAGAAAAAAGGAAAAGTTTAAAAAAAAGTATAATGTACCATTAAAAAAAAATATTGCTAAATGTGACTGATGCCTTCAGAAAGAATGAAGGAAGGGAAGGAGAAAGAGGGAAAAGGAGACAGAGACAGAGAGACAGAGACAAAGGGAAGGAGGGAGGGAGACATGGAGGGAAAAATGGAGGGAGAGATGAAGGAAAGGAAGAAGGGAGGGGGGAGAAACACGAAGAGAGAAAGTGAGAAAGAGAAGGAGAGAAAAACAGGGATAAGGAAAGGGAGAGAGAGAGCAGACAGAGAGACAGGCAGAATCAGAAAGACAGAGAAAGACAGAGAGACAGGGAAAGAAAAAGGAACAGCAAGAGATAAAGTCAGAGAGAGAAAGATACAGAGAAACAGAGACACAGAGACAAGGAGAGGAAAAACAGAAAATATAATTATAAATAGCATGATGATTTACTTAAAAGACCCATGAGGAAAAAATGAAAAAGCAAATGAAGTCAACTGATAGCTTCCATAAAATAACTCAGTAAAAAAAAAAAAAAAAAAAAAAAAAAAAAAGACATAAAATTTTTTCCTTTAAATATTCATCTTAATTTTCTTGCCCTGAATTTGTAGATTTTTCTCCCTTCTATATTTTGTTATTTGGAACCTCTTCTGCAGAACAGATGACAATAAACAACACTCATGGACAAATCTAACTCAGGTATAATTTCTCAGCTCCTTTGCAGCTATTTATTGTTCATTTGATTGAAGTAAAAACTTTTAAAAGCACCATTGTTTAATGAATGTCTGGGTTTTACATGTGGAAATGGAATTGTTATCAGCGCCCCCAAAATCTTAATTTAATGGATTCCCTGCCAGATTTCTTCACAAATAAACTATAAAATTACCTTTGTCTTCTCTGTCTTTCCAAAGTAAGGCGTTAAAACATTAATAACAGGTCTAAGTGACCATAAAGCAGCCCTAAATTCTTTAAACAAATGGTTACAAATCTAATTGTCTAATCTGCTCATTGGTGTTATGGCCTCTTTCAACTGTGTGCTATTGAACTTGTATTTCTGAGCCACAGATAAGCTTTAAAGAGAAGAGATAACTTTTATTTGTTATGGGCAATAAAACTAGTCTCTTCTGACTATCTGACAAAGAGGCATCTGATTCTGTGCATTCCAGTCAAGCACAACACAAATTGAAAGAGTGTCTGAAGGGCAAGGTAATGGTGGATGAGAGGTATAAAAACTACCAGAGAAAACCATGGCAATGAGAGAAAATTAGAAAATGCAGAACTGAAGTTAAAAATGCAGTTAACCTGTGACCAGGTTCTTTTTAGAATCAACTTGACTATGGCTACCAAGGCAAGCACTTAAAAAGTATTGGGGACATAAGTTGGGGAATATTACTTGGCTTTAGATTCATCTCATTTTTTCTCATATGTAAATGCTATCTATGTATGTGGATCTTACCATATGTAAATATGCTTCATGTTTAATCAAATAGTAATATGCCCATTTGTATAATATTATATACTATAGCATGAGTTCATTCACACACTGATGCACTGGAGCCCACACAACTAGCCAAATCTCTACTTCTACTGTTTTCATGTGCAAGTGATTTTCTTTCCTGTCTTTTTTGGACTATAATGGAATTAATCGTACATCTGTAATTATAGCTCCAAGGTCTACAGAAGACTTAGGAAACCAATGTATCCAGCAACCCATATTCCAGAATCTCTACTAGGATGTAAGTATAAAGTTTATTTTCTCTCTCAAGCTGGAATTTCCTTTCTCATATCTTATCACAATTTCCCAAATTTACTGCTGCCATGAATGAGTTGCTTAGTCTTTAGAACCTAAACATATCCAAATAAACCTCATTGTAAATCACATTTATTTGCTTAATATTCACAATGGGCAAAAATTTAAAATGAAATTCATTGCTTGCTTGCTTTATGGTGGACTTTTCTTTCAAAAGATGTAACATTCTTGAGGGTAAGAAGCCTATTTTTTTCTTTACCTTATATTTTTATTCCCAGTATTTAGCATAATGTTTTTCCATAGTGAATGATATTCTCTATCTGTCTCTGACTGTTTGTCTCTCCTTCCCTTTCCCTGCTCCTTTTCTTCTTACCATCCCCCCCACCTCTCTCTCTCAAACACACACACACACACACACACACACACACACACACACACACACACACATTGACTATCCTGGCGCTCAGTGCTTTAAGGCCAGTAACAGTACATTTCACTCTTTCCCCATTTTCTCTAATACCCTTAATGAAGCTCAGGTCCCCAAAACTAATGGTATTCCCTTAGTTGAAAAAATTGAGTTCTTTGCATCCTAGTTACATATGCCTATTAACACTTTTGATTAATTTTTAAAAGGAATATTTATTTTACAGGTATATCAACAAATTGACAAATATTCTCCAATAATCACCTCCCCCTCCCTATTAGTTCAATCCCTAGGAGGGAATGGAGGGAATTAGGTTCACATATTTATTAAGTTCCTGTTAAACACATGTTCTTGGACTTAAAACATATGTCCTAGAATTCTGGTTTCTCAAAGGAACTCTACTGGGCTTGGCTAGTTGCACCTTCCTGCCTGAAACATTAGTTTCAAAGTTACTATGGCTTTAGCTCCTTGGTAGATAGAAACACTGGCTATACCTGAAACTAAGGATAAACAAAATAGAATAAAAATAGAAATAGAAAGACATGAATTGTAAAAGGAGAAAAGGTGGAAGTTGGGATAGGGTGTCTCTGCTTCCCAGTTCAATGCATGGTGTCTGCACTTTAGATGAAGAATGGTTGGTTTCCCTACAAACTTAACAGGAAAGAACATTCTATTCTAGAAGTTTTAAAGACATAATATGTTCTAGGATTACAAATAAAAGGACGTTTCTCCCACCTACATGGTAAGAGGATACATGTTAGATCTGGTGACATGCACAGCAACCTCTACATCATCTATCTATCTATCTATCTATCTATCTATCTATCTATCTACCTATATTTCTATATATTATCTATCTAAATTTAAGTTCTTTAATAAAATGGAAATTTGTTATTTAAGTTCAAACAATATATTTTCATTTGCATTAAATTAAACTCTATGAGCTGAAATGTGGTTTGAGAAGTATAGCTAATGCCAAAAGAATTTTAGAGGGATTCACATCAATTTAAATGGAATATTCATTTCAGTTCTATAAATGAAGTTCTTTCATTTTGTGTAGCACTTGTATATGTAAGTATTATAAAGCATTGAGGATACTTTATATATATTCTCACTAAAAGGTAAAGATCTGAGTTCTAAATGCTGGGGGTAGAAGTAATGGTTTTGTTTAAATTATTCTGATAATTGCTCCATTTCTCTATCTCTTAGTTTCAGCACACCTTAGGTCAAGCATTCCTTTCTTACTCAGTTTTCACCACTTTCTTATTGACAACACCCCTGGCTTCTATGATCTTCCTATCTCATAGTAACACCTGGTAGGATAAAAAAGCCTCTAGTGGAACTTCTGACAACTCCATGGAGTTGTGACCTGTAAATGCTTCTACTCCAAGCCTATTGTATACTTCTCTGGCTGATTGATTTCATTTTCATTTCCTTTTCATGCTCCTGGGTGCAACCTCTGCTTGTTATCTCCAAGAATTACATCCCTACTTGTAACTTGCCTCTGCTAGTGTTAGTGCAAATGAGATCTAAAAGATCAGTACAGTGTAATTTCAAGCTTAAATCCTAAAACCTTGGCTAGAAACCGGCATGTATCTTTTATTCCTTTCATATCCACAGCAAAGTCACTCAATATTTCAACAGAATTTCTTTTGTTTTAGCTTGACTTTTAAAAATACGCTTTTTAATATAGAACTATTCAGTACATCTCTTCCCTGTTCTCTTAAATTCCCTCTCCTTGAAAACCTTGGATAATCAACTTTTGGTAGTAAAAAATTTTCTCTTTGCAAGTCTTTTTAAGTTTCTAATTCATATCCCAAAAGAAAAGCAAGTCATTATTAACTGGAAGTTGCAATAAATTTTTTTTAAACACTAATTTTTCTATTTTTTTTTCTTTCTTTTTAAAATTTTCTTTCACCAAAACCCTCTTCTAATTCCTTAAAATGAAAATGTTTATTTTGTGTTCTAGAATTCTTCAGCATTGGAGAAAAAACTCAATGAGGGTCTATCAAGCTGGGAAAGATCTTGAATGTATGCCTGGCAATCAATTCCTATCTATGGTCTAACCCAGCTAAATTGAGAAACTTTATTATCATTAGTTTGTCCACTAAATAATGGTGTTCAGTAGTTTTTTGACACATCTGATGCTCTATGACCCATTTAGGATTTTCTTAGCAGGTATACTAGAATATTTGGTCATATCCATATACATTTCAGTTTATGAATGAGGAACCTGAGGCAAATGGGATTAATTGATTTGTCCAAGGTCTTACAACTATTACATTTCTGAAGCCGGCTTTGAATTCAGAAAGATGAGTGTCCAGGATGCACACCTGTTATTCTATCAATGATCTACCTCGCTCCCCAAATAAATAATGCACATTTTAGTTTTTGACCACGGCAATAAAGTGGAGATAGACTGCAATATACCTTTATGAAAAGGGTTTTCACAATGATGAAGTTATAGGATCTTGTTAAATTTAAGCAACTTCAACAAGTTAAATTGTACCATTTTTACTTAGGCCAACCAAGTATAATATCAAAGATTGCTTAGAGGATATCTGTTTGCATTATTCCTCTAATCTACTACATCAGGAAGAAGAAATTAGAGTCTAAAATTTCCTTTGGGTTGACAAGAAATATTCCTTCTCTTGGGCTAGAATAATTAGGCTCCATAAATTTAAATCTCTCTGAATACTTTCTGTTCATGGAAGAATAATTATGAAATGTAGTTTGCATTTCTTAACAATTATACTTTGTCATATAAAGGTAGAGCATAAGTTAGATTGAAAATGGACATTTTATGGACAATGATTGTACCCTACTTGCTGAAACTTTAATCAGCAAAGGTTCATTAATTCAAGATGTGAAAGAACATAGTCTACTATTGTAAGATTTTGAAATATATTCAGAAACTTGGATGTAATACTATGTTTATATTGATAAGTTTCTGTTGCATTTCATATCATATAATTATTTAATCACAATTTAAGTCAAAATTTAATGAACATTTATTAAATACTTAATAAATGCCTGATTTTGTTCTGACCAGTCCAAAGGAAAAGACAAAAGTAAAGATCTCAGGCCCTTAGAGTTTGAATTTTATTAAAAAGGTACACGCACACACACACACACACACACACACACACACACACACACACACCCAGACACACACACACACACACACACACACACATATTAAATATTAATTGATAAAATAAAACCAAGTTTCAGGGCTTGCAGTTCTAATTTTTAAAGAACAAAGAAAAAAAATTTCATGTGTAAAATAGAACCTAGCTGAGCTTTGAAGGGACTTTTGAAAGAGTCAAAGATGGAATAATGAATGAGATAAGCATAGGAGAAAACCCATACAAAGGCTTACAAGTAGTAAGTTTAATGATATTTCTGGAATGTAGGATCACAACTAGTGTAGCAGAAATGTAGTATAAACATGTAGAGTGAGGAGAAGCATGTGAAATCAGTCCAAGGAATAAGTGTGAGCTAGATAATGAAGGATCTTCAATGCAACGCAGAGAGATTTTTAATTTATCCTAGAGTCAAGATAGAACCACTGAAGTTTATTGAACATGCAATTGACATGATCAGACCTATACTTTGTTGTAACATCTGTCAGCTTTATGGGGGATTACCAGTATATTTCAGGAAACTCTCCACTGACAGTGTAGTAGATAGAGCAGTGGGCCTGGAATCAGGAAGACTTGAGTTAGTATATGACCTCAGACATGTATTAGCTATATAATCCTACAGGAGCCACTAAATCTCTGTTCAACTGTTTCCTACAACACAAAATATAAAGATTGAATGAAATCATGTTTGTATAAATGCTCACTATAGTGTCTGGCATGTAATAGAAACCATATAAGTTATTATTTCCTATTCAATAGAGCAGATAAGTTATGAGAGGAACAATTCCACTCACTGATTACATGAATAGATAGAAGAATTAAGAAAACATTACCATATACTATAGATAAGTGGCACTAGAAATTGTGATAATGTCAAGGAGGAAAGTAGGAATCTTTTGATTTATTTTAAACTGCCTTCAAGATTGTATCATATGATACATTTTAAAAATCTGACCTCTTGCCTCATTGGTCCAAGAAATTTTCAATGAAAAGTTATTTCTGCTAATTCAGTTAACAACTGTTCCGCAATTATTTCTTATGTACATATGCAACATAGTCATATTTATATACATGTGTGTATAGCTATATCTACCTATCTACCCATATATCTACTGATTATCTACCATGCTCTTGTTGTTTGATCTTTATTCTTGAAGAGGGCTATGACATCAGGTAAATAATCCCATAACATGTAAGTGCCATATTCACTCCAGTTAGAAATTGAGAGGCTTTCTTACAGTGCATTTCTGAATCTTCAGAGTTTATGGATGAAAGAAAATTGAGATGCATGTTGTGACTATGGTAAAAATATATAGGAATTCTCCTTTACACAAGTGTTGCTCTCATTTCTTCACAAGAAACCCAAAATTATTTTCCAAACTATTTTAGGTATTTGTGACCAGAAAGTATAAACTTTAGAGGTGCTATGTTATTCCATGCCAAGAACTATTGACCAAGTTAGGCAAAGGTATAGGGGATAAATTGACAGTTAATTGAAATTACACTATTCATAATAGACATTAGAATTCAGAGGCACCCTGTTTTAAAAATTGGAATTTGCAAAACCTGGTAACTTATTAGCTGTATAACCTGACGAATGTTACTTAAGATTGCCTCTTCATCAATAAAACAATGATAATATAGGAGATTGTTGAAAAGCTGAAATGAGATGATATATACTAAGCAAAGTTTGAAATATTATTAGAAGTGAACTATTTTTAAATCATTTTTCAATTGTGTATATCTCACTTATAGAAATCTGTTAAATCAGGGGTGTATACAAGAAAATGATTGTAATTTTTTTTAATCCCTAAACATTTCCCTGAATTAAATTTAAAAATGTTCATCTCAAAACTCTAATTTAAAACTTTGTATTCAGGGCAGCTAGATGGCACAGTGGATCCAGTATTAGCCTTGAAGTCAGGAGAACCTGAGTTCAAATCCAGCTTCAGACACTTAATACTCCCTAACTGTGTGACCTTGGACAAGTCACTTAACCCAATTTGTCTCAGGAAAAAAAATACTTATACACATTAGTAAATCTTAAGAATGTCATTTCTATTATAATATAGTCTGAAATTCCTCATTTTATAATAGTATTTATTGTAGTTCTTATGTAATAGCTGATGAAATAAAAAAATCAAGTTGTTTTGATGAAAATGAATAACAAAAAAACAAAACAAAAGAAAACAAAAACAAAAACAACTCATTTTCCTCACAAGCAACTTGCATGAGTTGTATTTTTCCCATGACAGATTTGTTTTAGTAGCAACAATTTCCAGCTTTCTTGAAAGTTTGGCACCTTGAGCTTTTCCCTTTGACATTGCATAAGACAGAGCCTTGCAGCATGCTGAGGTGTTTTTCTTCTGATAGGGTAATATGTATGCGGTTCAGGAAGCATTCCCACAGAGAACCCCCATAGGATATCAAGGCATTGTATCTGACTGCAAATCAGCTACCTGATTCTGAGAACACTGTAGTAATTGGCTGGGGATTTTATTCATTCCTCTGGCTGATGCCAATGAGCAAGTGTGTTTATTAACAATTTATTTACAGAACACAGATTGATTTCAGTGGAGAAACTTCACCAACCACTGCAAAAGGGAGGTAAATGATTTCTTCTAGAGACTTTAGGAATCCATTATTTCCAAGGCATTGGTGTATATTGGATGTGAATATCTAAATACTGGAGTACAGTGATAAGCATTCCAATAAAGGAACAAGAAGTACAACATTTGGAGACAATCAGCCAATCAAACAAAAATTATAATTCTAATGGAAAATAAACAGATGTCGCAATGGTTAGAGTGCTGGGGCAGAAGTAAGAAAAACTTCTGAGTTCAAATTTGGTCTTAGACATTAAATATCATGTGGAACTGAGCAAGTCATTGAACCCTGTTTGCCTCAGGTTCTTCATATGTAAAATGACCTGGAGAGGGAAATGATAAACCATTTCAGTTTAGAAACAATGCCAGCAAGAAAACCCCAAATGGAATCACAGAGTTGGACATGAAAAAAATGACTAAATAACAACAAATGAAAGTGTTGCCTCTTGGCAACTTTCCTGAATTAAAGGGAACATACCACATTCAAAGGGTGAGCCAAATCATTTATGCTAGTGATGTGGAAGATAATGACATTAAGGTTGCAGATTGTTACAACTATGGGAGCTGGCATAGTACATGATGATTAGTGGGGGAAACATTAATAAAATTGAATGTGGTAGATAACAAATGAAAGGAAGTCATTCTTTTGAGTGCTTATTCATATCTTCCAAGTAAAGTAAAAGTGACAGAAATAGCATCATAAAAAAAATGAATTTCCATTGCATTTTTTTTAATTTTCTGTGAAGAAACCCAATATTTTGTTAACTTTTCTACTAAGGGCTTTTTCTTCTTTCTTATCCAAAGATTCAAAGCAATGGAAAGAATTGTCAATATATTCCTTAATCCTTACTGAATTTCTAGATGCCCTAGACAATATCTCTCATTTGAAGTTAATGCTACCTGCATATAGTATCCTATTCAGACCCTGGTAGGCAGTAATCTAGTGAACTCTAGAAATCTTCTTTCCTGAACTTATCATTGGCTTTGTAATCCCCACTCAGATCCTCATTGTCATCTATCTTAATTTCTCTCCTTCCAAAAATCTCTGGCTCCTCAATTCATCTATCTCCATTCCTATAATTTCCACTTTTGTTCTACTTTATTTATACATAAATGTTCTTGTTGTTTTTAATAAAACACTCTGATTTTAATCTTTCATTTTGCCACCTCTCCCATTCTCTCACTCCTCCTAACTTATTTAACAATCTACCTCTCTGACAGGTTTAACATCTCCATTTTATCAATATGCTCAATCCAGGTTCTGTATTCCCTTCCCTTCTTTCAGTCAACTCTATAATCAAATATTTCGATAAGACATTGTCTTCCAACTGCTACCACCTTGACATTTTTTGTACTCTTCTTCATTGATGAGCTCTGAGAGCAAACCTATGTTACCTTCAACCCCATCGCTCTTCTGCTCTACTACTTCTGAAACATCTCAGTACTTATTGTGAGAGGAAATACTAAGATTATACTGTGTACACTAAATTCTGTACTAACTACCACCAATTGGAGAATTACAAAAAGATATAAAAAAGTGAGTGAAGAAAATATATAATTGAAAATTAGACTTGAACAAGTAGAAATGAACGCATCAAGGAGAAACCAAGAGATAGTCAAGCAAAACCAGAGAAATGAAACAATTGAAAAGAATGTCAAGTTCCTTAATAGAAAGACAAAAGACCTGGAAAACAGATCCAGGAGAGACAATTTGAGAATAATCAGACTCCCTGAAAAATGTGAGGAAAAAAAGAGCTTGGACACTATTTTTGAGGAAATTATAAAAGAGAACTGCCCAGACGTTTTGGAAAAAGAGGATAAAATAGACATTGAAAAAATTCATCAATCACCTACTGAAAGGGACCCAAAAATCAAAACACTAAGAAATATAGTGGCCAAGTTCAGGGACCATCAGACAAAGGATATAATACTGGAAGCTGCTAGAAAAAAGCAATTCAGATATGGAGGAGCCACAATAAGGATAACCCAGGATCTAGCAGCATCCACATTAAAAGAACGAAGGGCCTGAAACATGATATTCCAAAAGGCTAAGGAACTTGGTATGCAGCCAAGAATAACTTACCCAGCAAGAATGAGCATCGTTTTCCAGGGAAGTAGATGGACATTTAATGAAATAAATGAATTCCATCTATTCTTGATGAAAAAACCAGACCTACATAAAATGTTTGATGTTAAAATACAGAACTCAAGAGATATCTAAAAAGGTAAAAAGAAATCTTGAGAACTATACTTCTGCCATAAAAATATGTAAAGAACATATGTATAATTTGTCCTGGAAACTAGAGGTGGAAAGGAAATTATATCATAAAAAAGTGTAAAGTGATGGTACTACATCTCATGAAGAGGTAAAGGTAACCTATTATATCTGAGAGAAAGAAAGGAGTGGGATGAACATAGTGTGTATCAATTGACATATTCAATTTATGTTGAAACTTCTTCCACTTCATCGAAAAGTGACAGGGAAGGAGTAAGCTAAGGGGAAGGGAATATAGAAATTTTGAGGAAAAGGGGTAAAATAAGGGAAGTAACTTTAAGGTGGGGGAAGGATACTAAAAAGGGAGGGCTGTGAAAAGCAAGTGGTGTTCACAGCTTTAATACTGGGTAGAGGGGTAAAAGGGAAGGAAGGAGAAAAGCATAAGCAGGGGTTAACAGGATGGCAAGCAATATAGAATTAGTCATTCTAACCATAAATGTGAATAGGGTAAACTCCCTCATAAAAAGGCAAGCAGTTAGCAGATTGGATCATAAGTCAGAATCCTACTATATGTTGTTTACAGGAAACACAACTGAAACAGCGGGATACATTCAAACTAAAAGTAAAAGGGTAGAGCAGAATCTACTACGCTTCAGGCAAAGGCAAAAAAGCAGGGCTAGCCATCCTCCTCTCAGATCAAGCAAAAACAAAATTGATCTAATTAAAATCAATAAGGAAGGGCATTATATCCTGCTAAAGGATAGCATAGATAATGAAGCAGTGTCAATATTAAACATATATGCACCAAGTGGTGCAGAATATAAATTCTTAAAAGAGAAATTAAGAGAGTTGCAAGAAGAAATAGACAGCAAAACTATAAGAGTGGGAGATCTCAACCTTGCACTCTCAGAATTAGATAAATCAAACCATAAAATAAATAAGAAATAAGTCAAATAGGTAAATAGAATATTAGAAAAGTTTGATATGATAGATCTTTGGCGAAAGCTAAGTGGAGACAGAAAGGAGTATACTTTCTTCTCAGCAGTTCATGGAACCTATTCAAAAATTGACCATATACTAGGACATAAAAACCTCAAAATCAAATGCAGTAAGGCAGAAATAGTAAATGCATCCTTTTCAGACCACAATGCAATTAAAATTACATTTAATAAAAAGTCAGGTGAAAATAGACCAAAAATGATTGGAAACTAAATATTCTTATACTAAAGAATGATTGGGTAAAACAATAAATCATAGACATAATTAATAACTTCACCCAAAAAAATGACAATAATGAGACATCACACCAAAATGTGTGGGATACAGTCAGAGCAGTAATAAGGGGAAGCTTTATATCTCTACAGGCCTACTTGCATAAAATAGAGAAAGAGAGCCAACGAAATTGGGCTTAAAACTAAAATTGCAAGAAAAGGAACAAATTAAAAACCCCCAAACACAAAACTTGAAATTCTAAAATTAAAAGGTGAGATTAATAAAATTGAAAGAAAAATACTATTGAATTAATTAATAAAACTAAGAGTTGGTTCTATGAAAAAAACAACAAAATAGACAAACCCTTAGTAAACCTGATTAAAAAAAGGAAAGATAAAAAGCAAATTGTTAGTCTTGAAAAGAAAAAGGGAGAACTCACCACTAGTGAAGAGGAAATTAGAACAATAGTTAGGAGCTACTTTGCTCCACTTTATACCAATAAATTCGATAACTTAAATAATATGGAAGAATACCTTCAAAAACATAGCTTGCCTAGATTAACAGAGGAAGAAGTAAGTAGCCTAAATAGTCCCATCTCAGAAAAAGAAATAGAACAAGCTATTAACCAACTCCCTAAGAAAAAATCCCCAGGACTAGATGGATTTACATGTGAATTCTACTAAACATTTAAAGAACAACTAAGTCCAATGCTACATAAACTATTTGAAAAAATAGGGATTTAAGGAGTCCTACCAAATTCCTTTTATGACACAGACATGATACTGATACCTAAACCAGGTAGATTGAAATCTGAGAAAGAAAACTATAGACCAATTTCCTTAATGAATATTGATGCTAAAATCTTAAACAAGATATTAGCAAAAAAAACTTCAGAAAATCATCCCCAGGATAATACACTATGATCAAGTAGGATTCATACCAGGAATGCAGGGCTGGTTTAATATTAGGAAAACTAATAGTACAATTGACCATATTAATAATCAAATTAATAAAAACCATATGATCATCTCAATAGATGTAGAAAAAGCATTTGATAAAATCCAACATGCATTCTACTAAAAACTCTTGAGAGTATAGGAATAAATGGACTTAGAATAATCAGGAGCATATATTTACAACCGTCAATAAGCATAATATGCAATAGAGATAAACTGGAACCTTTTAAAGTAAGATCAGGAGTAAAACAAGGTTGCCCACTATCACCATTACTATTCAATATAGTACTAGAAACGCTAGCCTCGGCAATAAGAGCCGAGAAAAATATTCAAGGTATTAGAGTAGGAAATGAGGAAATCAAACTATCACTCTTTGCAGATGACATGATGGTATACTTAGAGAACCCCAAAGACTCTGCTAAAAAGCTATTAGAAATAATTTAGAATTTTAGCAAAGTTGCAGGATACAAAATAAATCCACATAAATCCTCAGGATTTTTATACATTACCAACACAATCCAACAGCAAGAGATACAAAGAGAAATTCCATTCAAAATACTGGTCGATAGTATAAAATATTTGTTAATATATCTATTAAAGGAGAGTCAGGAATTATATGAGCAAAACTATAAAACACTTGTTACAAAAATAAAGTCATATTTAAATAATTGGAAAGACATTCAGTGCTCTTGGATAGGCCAAGCAAATATAGTCAAGATGACAATACTCCCTAAACTAAATTATTTATTTGGTGCTATACCAATAAGACTCCCAAGAAACTATTTTAATGACCTAGAAAAAAATAACAACAGAATTCATATGGAACCACAAAAAGTTGAGAATTTCAAGGGAAGCAATGAAAAAAAAAAATCAAATGAAGGTGGTCTAGCTGTACCTGAACTAGAACTATATTATAAAGCAACAATCACCAAAACCATTTGGTAATGGCTAAGAAATAGACTAGTTGATCAGAGGAATAGGTTAGGTTCACAGGTCAAGATAGTGAATAAAAATAGTAATCGATAAGAATTTATTATTTGACAAAAACTGCTGGGAAAACTGGAAATTAATATGGCAGAAACTAGGCATGGACCCACATTTAACACCACATACTAAGATAAGATCAAAATGGGTCCAATATTTAGGCATAAAGAATGAAATCATAAATAAATTAGAGGAACATAGGATAATTTACCTCTCAGACTTGTGGAGGAGGAAGGAATTTGTGTCCAAAGGAGAACTAGAGATCATTATTGATCACAAAATGGAAAAATTTTTACACCAAAGTAAAAAGTTTTTACACAGACAAAACTAATGCAAACAAGATTAGAAGGGAAGTAACAAATTGAGAACTGACCCTAATTTATAAGAAATCAAGCCATTCTCCAATTGATAAATGGTCAAAGGATATGAATAGACAATTCCCAGATGATGAAATTGAAACTATTTCCACTCATATGAAAGAGTGTTCCAAATCACTATTGATCAGAGAAATGCAAATTAAGACAACTCTGAGATATCATTACAGACCTGTCAGATTGGCTAAGATGACAGGAACAAATAATGATGAATGTTGGAGGGGATGTGGGAAAACTGGGACACTAATACATTGTTGGTGGAGTTGTTAAAGAATCCAACCATTATGGAGAGCAATCTGGAATTATGCCCAAAAAGTTATCAAAATGTGCATACCTTTTGACCCTGCAGTGCTACTCCTGGGCTTATATCCAAAGGAAATACTAAAGAAGGGAAAGGGACCTGTATGTGCCAAAATGTTTGTGGCAGCCCTTTTCATAGTGGATAGAAACTGGATAATGAATGGCTGTCCATCAATTGGAGAATGGTTGGGTAAATTATGGTATATAAATGTTATGGAATATTATTGTTCTATAAGAAATGACCAGCAGGAGGAATACAGAGAGACCTGGAGAGACTTACATCAACTGATGCTAAGTGAAACGAGCAGAATCAGAAGATCATTATACACTTCAACAATGATACTGTATGAGGATATATTCTGATGGAATTGGATATCTTCAACATAGAGAAGAGCTAATCCAATTGCAATTGATCCATGATGGACAGAACCAGCTATGTCTAGAAAAGGAACACTGGGAAATGAGTATAAATTGTGAGCCCTCTTTTGTTCTGTTTTGTTTTGTTTTTCTTCCCAGATTATTTTTAGCTTCTGAATTCAATTCTTCCTTTGCAACAACAACAACAACAAAATTCGGTTCTGCACATATACATTGTACCTAGGATGTACTATAAAATATTTAATATGTATGGGAATGCCTGACATCTAGGGGATGGGGTGGAGGGAAGGAGGGGAAAAATTTGGAACAGAAGGTAAAAAAATATCTATGAATATGTACTGTCAAAGAAAATGTTATAATTATACAAAATAATTAAAAAAAATTACTACCCTAAAGACAGAGTTCCTAAAATTTTAATAATGAGTAAAAAAATGAAGAGAACAATTTACCCCTTCTATACAGTGAAAGAGAGGGTATCCAAACCTGAGGAGGTTAACAGCAGACAGTCTCCACATAATATCCCACAGGAGAATAATCCCTGCCCCCCATCACATATCTCTCTCCTAGAAGAGACTATTAAAAAGTTAAGAGAGTTAGAAGAAAATCGGGAAAGGAAAGAGAAGCTATGATACAGAGCAACAACATCCTGAAATATGAATTGGAAAAGATAAAGAATTCACAGGAAGAGCAAGGAAACAAAATTTGTGAATTGGAAAAGGTTAAAAAAATCACAGGAAAATGGGATTTCTGAATTGGAAAAGATAAAAAATTCCAAAGAAAGTAGGATTTGTGAATTGGCAAAAGAAAATAACTCACACACACACACACACACACACACACACACACACACACACACACACACACAAAAAAAAAAAAAAAAAAAAAAAATTAATGAAATGGAAAAAAAAAAATCCCCAGAGCAAAATACTTCATTTAAAAACTAAATTGGACATATACAAAAAGAACTAAAAAATCTGAATGAAGAAAATAACTTGGGGCAGAGCCAATATGGAGAAGATACACGGGATTTTGTGAGCTCCCTTCTTCCCTCATTACCAATTAGTTAAATCAGCCTCAGAAATAACGCTGGACTGATAGAAACCACAAGGATTGGAAACACAACATACCAGCTGAAGAGAATCTGGAGTTTCAACAGAAAAGTTCATTTCCCAGGGGAGGGAAAAAAAAAAAAAAAAAAAAAAAAAAAAAAAAGGCCAGCACAGTGTGAGGTGCTATTACACTGCACAGATCTAGCTGGGGAGAGCTCTGGGATCAGAGAAGCCACTGAGATAGAGGAAGCTGGAAAAGCTGTTAGCTATTCTCTGCTTATAGAACAGGGGCTCAGAAGAGATATCAAGCAACTTTAAATATAAAGCCAGATACTAGAAGCACTCCAATCTTGAAGTGACCTACCAGATCTCGGCAAGGTTTTGAAGCCACCTTCTGCTGTCTGGGGCTTCACCCTGGGGTAGTTAAGACCTTGAAAAGTGGGGACATGACCCAAGGCAACATATAATTCACATAGTGCCTGGCTAGGCTCAGGGTTTGTGAAACTCAGCCGCAGAAGTCCCAGAGAAGCTGAACCTTTGAAATAGGGTCCGCAGTTTCTGGGAAGACACTTCCAGTTTGAGGACAGGGGCTTTTCACATCAGATGCTGACATTCACACCCCACAGGACGCATTGGCTGAGCTTTGTATCGCCTTTATTGTTCAGTCTTAAACCTCAGGGATGTCTCTAGGACACACAGCAGGGTGCTTCACTGGGCAACCCTCATAGCGCAGCCCCAGCTGTACTAATAACCTCTGAGACACTTCCAGGGAGGGGGAGGGGAACTCTCTCCTACAGCTTTCTCTTAGCTCAGGCACAGGAGCCACTGTATCCATCTGGTCTGGGAAGAAACTGGTAAGTAAATAAATAAATAATTTCTTACCCCAAGAACTGACCTCAAAAGATTTTTTAAATTTGAGTAAAAAGCTAAAGCGAACTATTGATTCCTTCTACACATAGAAAGAGCACATATCCAACCCCAAGGAAGTTAATAGCAGAGAGTCAGCAGATAAAAGCTTAAAGGGGAATGATACCTGCCCCCCATCACATATCCCTCTCCTAGAAGAGACTATTAAAAAGTTAAGAGAGTTTGAAGAAAAATGGGGAAAGGAAAGAGAAGCTATGATAGAGAATAAAAATGTTCTGAAATTTGAGTTGGAAAAAATAAAGAATTCACATGAGATTCAGGGAAACAATATTTGTGAATTAGAAAAGGTTAAAAAAATCACAGGAAAGTAGGATTTCTGAATTGGAAAAGATAAAAAAAAAGTCTCAAGAAAGTAGGATTTCTGAATTAAAAAAAATTCTCTTAAAAATAGGAAAATGGAAAAAAATTCAATAGAGCAAAATAATTCATTTAAAAACTCAATTGGGCATATACAAAAAGAACTAAAAAATGTAAATGAAGAAAATAACTCATTAAAAATCAGGATGGAACAAATAGAAATGAATGATTCATTGAGAACCCAAGAATCAGTCAAAGAAAACAAAATATGAAAAGCTGGAGAATAACATCAAATACTTACTGGGAAAATATATAGACCTGGAAAATAGATCTAGGAGAGATAATCTGAGAATCGTTGGACTTCCCAAAAACTATGACCAAAAAAAGAGCCTAGATTCTATTTTACAGGAAATTATCAAAGAGAACTGTCCAGAGATAATAGAAACAGAAGGGAAAGTAGATGTGGAAAGAATTCATCGAACTCCTTCTGAAATAGACCCTAAAAAAAGAACACCACGGAATATTGTGGCTAAGCTGCAGAATTACCACACAAAGGAGAAAATCCTGCAAGCAGCTAGAAAAAAACAATTTAAATACCAAGGTGCCACAATAAGGGTCACCCAAGATCTGGCTGCCTCCACATTAAAAGATAGAAGGGCCTGGAACCTGATATTCCGAAAGGCAAAAGATCAAGGACTGCAACCAAGAATGAACTACCCAGCTAAGTTTAGCATCTTTTTCCATGGAAGAAGATGGTCATTCAATGAAACAGAGGAATTCCATTTGTTTCTAAAAAAAAAAAAAAAAAAAAAAAAAAAAAAAAAAAAAAAACAGACTTAAACAAAAAAAATTGATCTACATCCACAAGACTGAAGAGAAACAGAAAAAGGTAAACAGAACTCTTGAGAACTGTATATCTGTTGTGGATATATAGAAAGCCCTCATGGATAATTTGATTTTACTGATATAAAAAAGGGGGGAGTAGTAAAGAGAAGGGGGTAGTATCAGAAAAAGGGAAAGGAGTGATAAAAAGAGGGAAACTATATCCAAGGAAGAGGCATAGAAAATACACCACAGCTGAGGGAATTTAGGGAGGGGGAGAAACATTGTGTGAATCTTACTCTCATCAGAAGAGGCTCAAAGAGTAAATAATTGATATATTTGTTTTTCAGAGAATTCTCTCTCACCTCATTAAAAGGGGTAGAGGAAAATGGAAAAGGAAAAGGGGAATAAGGGAAGGGACTTGGAAGGAGGGGGGAGGGATACTAAAAAAAGGGAGGGCTGCACGTCACAAATGGAGTCTATAAATTAAATATTGGGGAAGGAGTTCAGGGGGTCAAGGGAAAAAGAATAATCTGGGGATAATATGATGGCAAGAAATACAGAATTAGTAATTTTAACTGTAAATGTTAATGGGATGAACTCTCCCATCAAATGGAGATGGATAGCAGACTGGATCAAAAGTCAGAAACCTACAATATGTTGTTTACAGGAAACACACATAAAGCAGGGAGATACATACAGAGTAAAAGTAAAAGGTTGGAACAGAATTTATTATGCAGGGGTAGCCATACTTATCTCAGATCAAGCAAAATAGAAATTGATCTAATTAAAAGAGATAAGGAAGGAAACTTTATCCTGCTAATAGGTAGAATAAACAATGAAGTCATATCAATACTAAACATATAAGCACCAAGTAGTATAGTATATAACTTTCTGAAGGAAAAGTTAAAAGAGTTGCAAGAAGAAATAGACAGTAAAACTGTAATAGTGGGAGACCTCAACCTTGCACTATCAGAGTTAGACAAATCAAACCTCAAAACAAATAAGAAAGAGAATACAAAAGTAAATAGAGCATTAGAAAAACTAGGTATGATAGACCTTTGGAGAAAACTGAATGGTAATAGAAAGGAATATACTTTCTTCTCAGCAGTTCATGAATCCTATACAAACATTGACCATATATTAGGATATAAAGATCTCAAAATGAAATGTAGGAAGGCAGAAATAATAAATACCTCCTTCTCAGATCACAATGCAATAAAAGCTACATTCAGTAAGAAGTTAGGGGTAAATAGACCAAAAAGTAATTGGAAACTGAATAATCTCATCTTAAAGAATGACTGGGTGAAACAGCAAATCATAGAAACAATTGATAATTTCACCCAAGATAATGACAATGATGAGACATCATACAAAAATCTGTGGGATCTAGTTAAAGCGGTAATAAGGGGAAATCATAACTTTAGAGGCTTATTTGAACAAAGTAGAGAAAGAGAAGATTAACAAATTGGGCCTGCAACTTAAAAAGTTAGAAAAAGACCAAATTAAAAACCCCTAACCAAAAATCAAACTTGAAATACTAAAATTAAAAGGAGAAATCAATAATATTGAAAGAAAAAAAAAACTATTGAATTAATAAATAAAACCACGAGTTGGTTTTATGAAAAAGCCAATAAAATAGATAAACCTTTGGTAAATCAGATCAGAAAAAGAAAAGAGGAAAATCAAATTGTTAGTCTTACAAATGAAAAGGGGGATCTTTCCACCAATGAATGGGAAATTAGTGAAATAATAAGGAGTTACTTTGCCCAACTTTATGCCAATAAATTTGATAACTTAAGTGAAATGGATGACTTTCTCCAAAAATATAGGTTTCCTAGATTAACAGAGGAGGAGAGAAATTGCTTAAATAGTCCCATTTCAGAAAAAGATATAGAACAAGCTACTAATCAACTCCCCAGGAAAAATCCCCAGGACCAGATGGATTTACATGTGAATTCTATCAAACATTTAAAGAAAAATTAGCCCCAATGTTTCACAAACTATTTGAAAAAATAGAGGATGAAGGAGTCCTACCAAATTCCTTTTATGACACAGACATGGTACTGATACCTAAACCAGGTAGAATGAAAGCTGAGAAAGAAAACTATAGACCAATTTAGTTAATGAATATTGATGCTAAAATCTTAAATAAGATATTAGCAAAAAGACTTCAGAAAATCATCCCCAGGATAATACACTATGACCAAGTGGGATTTATACCAGGAATGCAGCGCTGGTTTAATATTAGGAAAACTATTAGTATATTTGACCATATTAATAATCAAATTAATAAAAATCATATGATCATCTCAATAGATGCAGAAAAAGCATTTGATAAAATCCAACATCCATTCCTACTAAAAATGCTTGAGAGTATAGGAATAAATGGACTATTCCTTAGAATAATCAGGAGCATATATTTACAACTGTCAGTAAACACAATATACAACAGAAATAAACTGCAACCTTTTCCAGTAAGATCAGGAGTGAAACAAGATTGCCCACTATCACCATTACTATTCAATATAGTACTAGATATGCTAGCCTCGGCAATAAGACCCGAGAAAGAGATTCAAGGAGTTAGAGTAGGAAATGAGGAAATCAAACTATCACTCTCTGCTGATGACATGATGGTATACTTAGAGAACCCCAAAGACTACTAAAAAGCTATTAGAAATAATTCAGAATTTTAGCTAAGTTGCAGGATACAAAATAAATCCACATAAAACCTCAACATTCTTATATAACACCAACAAAATGCAACAGCAAGAAATACAAAGAAAAATTCCATTCCAAACAAATGTAGAGAATATCAGTCCAGCGTTATTTTTGACGCTGATTTAACTAATTGGTATTGAGGGAAGAAAGGAGCTTACAAAATCCCATGTATCTTCTCTGCCATCTTGGCTCTGCCCCCCCATATATTGTCTTTTTAATGTTAAAAGTATCCTAAGTTTTATGCCAGATGTGGGTTTAATTTAAAGACACTAGGTTAGGATTATGAGAAGATGAAATAGGAAAAAAAATAATTCAGTAGGTCTTATATAGTCTCTACTTCCAACAAGGTACAAAGTTGGCATATTTCTGAATCTAACTAAAAAAAAAGGCTCAAATCAAGTGAATTTTTCCCCGAAAACTAAAATGTGAATCAAGGTAAATTTTATAAATATGTGAGCAATGTCTTTTCTAATGTTTTATTCTTTGCTACATAAAATGAAAATTGAAAAGAAAAAAATCTCATTTCCAATTTTACTCCTAAATTCTTAAGTTAGCTTCAGTATAATTCAGCTATGATCATTGCTGAGAAGCAAGGGCATATTTGGAAACATTTTTATACAAAGAAATTAATACATGTATTATTTTATTTATCACTACTAACTGTCACTTGCTCTTTCCCTAGATCCTGTCCTTTTGCCTCATAAGCAGACACAAAATATGAGTTATATTTTTACCACAAATGCTACTTGGAACCCTGCCCTTGTCAATCCATATATAAAGGGGAGGTATAAGAAAATAAGAAAGACAGAAAAATTTTAAAAGATAAATGAAAAAAAAAAAAAAAAAACAAAGTGAAGGAAAATATGATGACTGCTATTTAATTTATTTTTAAAAATCATTTTGAATCTATTTAGCCCTCTTTGTAATGCTACTGTTCATAATGACTATGTTTGGAATTAATGTAGATTCAGGTGCATTACAATGGGTATTTGCTGTAACTTAGCAACGGCTAAGCATTGCTGCTTCTGCTTGTTGATTTCAGTTGCTGGACCTGGGAGGCCTTAGAAAATTCAATTTGCTCTAAATTTCTTATGTTAGCAGTTAAATGCTAAGCTCCTGTTTACAGAATGGTCTATTGTGAATTGCCCAGAGTTAGGACTTAATCAGTTCTATTCCACTCTTACCCAGGAGGGTGCTAACCATATGTCTTCCTTGAGGGGAATGAAAAAAGAACAAGTCTACATGGACTACCCCAAACCTCAATGAGGAGGAATATACCAATAAGAAGAATATCAGGACATTTTATAGCAACCAGTACTTATGTTGTACAGGGAAAGGACTTTCACACCTGTAACAGTAAAAGGTACAGAATTATTGAATGATAGATTCTTTCATTTGGAAGGGACAATATAGGTCATCTAATTTTATCTACATAAGAAGAAGAATCAATTTAATTTAAAAATTCCTCTTTTACATAATAAGGTTTAGTGTATCAATCTAGTTTTTAAAAGTACATTTTAGCATGTAAACCTTTTTCTTAAAATATGGAAAATAAATACATGCGCAAATAAAATATTATAAAAATAATTCTGTGTCCTCAAGAAATACAAAGCACCTTTGAGAAAAATCATCAACTTATATTTGAAGGCCTCTAGTAACTGAAATATCTCTTTATTTCTTTAACTTACCATTTAATTTTTAGGATTATAAATTTAAATTTAAAAGGAGTGATAGAAGTCATTTAATAGAAACTTTTATTTTCTGGGTGAGGGAAACAGAGGCCAAGAAGAGAAAAATAATTTGCCAAAAGTCACATATATAGAGTAAATGGAAGACCTAGAATTTTAACAAATACCCCTTAACTCTAAAAACAGTATTCTTTGTTCTTCAACATGATGTTTTGTGTTATAATGAAATTTTGTTTTTATTTGTTTTAGAAGTTTCTAACCTTATATCCTGGTTCTGCACTCTGGAGTCAAGTAAGGAAAAAGAAGAAACTCTTTCACATGACAACTCATCATATAAAACAAGAACCATGGTCTCTCTCCCAATTCAACATTTTGAAACCTAAATCCCCTCAGTTGCAATAATTGTAACTTTTCCGAGCGAATATAATAAAGATGACAATACTCCCCAAACTAATCTATTTATTTAGTGCTATACCAATCAGACTCCCAAGAAACTATTTCAATGACCTAGAAAAAATAACAACAAAATTCATATGGAAGAATAAAAGGTAGAGAATTGCAAGGGAACTAATGAAAAAAAACTCAGAGGAAGGTGGTCTAAGTGTACCTGATCTAAAGCTATATTATATAGCAGCAATCACCAAAACCATTTGGTATTGGCTAAGAAATAGACCGGTAGATCAGTGGAATAGATTAGATACAAAGGACAAAAAAGGGTACATATATAGCAACCTAATCTTTGACAAACCCAAAGATACCAACATTAGGGATAAAAATTCATTATTCGGAAAAAACTGTTGGGAAAACTGGAAATTAGAATGGCAGAAATTAGATATGGATCCACACTTAACACTATATACCAAGATAAGATCAAAATGGGTCCATGATTTAGGCATAAAGAGGGAGATAATAAATAGATTAGAGGAACAGAGGATAATCTACCTCTCAGATTTGTGGAGGAGGAAGGAATTTATGACCAGAGGAGAACTAGAGATCATTATTGATCACAAAATAGAAGATTTTTATTACATCAAACTAAAAAGTTTCTGTACAAATAATACTAATGCAAACAAGATTAGAAGGGAAGTAACAAATTGGGAAAATATTTTTAAAAACAAAGGTTCTGACAAAGGTCTCATTTCCAAAATATATAGAGAACTGACCCTAATTTAGAAGAAACCGAACCATTCTCCAATTGATAAATGGTCAAAGGATATGAACAGACAATTCTCAGAGGAAGAAATTGAAACTATATCCACTCACATGAAAGAGTGTTCCAAATCACTATTGATCAGAGAAATGCAAATTAAGACAACTCTGAGATACCACTACACACCTGTCAGATTGGCTAAGATGACAGGAACAAATAATGATGAATGTTGGAGGGGATGTGGGGAAACTGGGACACTAATACATTGCTGGTGGAGTTGCAAAAGAATCCAGCCATTCTGGAGAGCAATCTGGAATTATGCCCAAAAAGTTATCAAACTGTGCATACCCTTTGACCCAGCAGCGCTACTACTGGCCTTATATCCCAAAGAAATACTAAAGAGCAGAAAGAGACATATATGTGCCAAAATGTTTGTGGCAGCTCTTTTTGTAGTAGCTAGAAACTGGAAGATGAATGGATGTCCACCAGTTGGAGAATGGTTGGGTAAATTATGGTATATGAAGGTTATGGAATATTATTGCTCTGTAAGAAATGACCAGTAGGAGGAATACAGAGAGGCCTGGAGAGACTTAAATCAACTGATGCTGAGTGAAATGAGCAGAACCAGAAGATCACTGTACACTTAGCAACAATGCTGTATGAGGATGTATTCTGATGGAAGTGGAAATCTTCAACATAAAGAAAAACCAACTCACTTCCAGTTGATCAATGATGGACAGAGGTAGCTACACCCAGAGAAGAAACACTGGGAAGTGAATGTAAATTGTTAGCACTAATATCTGTCTGCCCAGGTTGCATGTACCTTCGGAATCTAATGTTTATTGTGCAACAAAAAATGATATTCACACATATGTATTGTATCTAGACTATATTGTAGCACATGTAAAATGCATGGGATTGCCTTTCATGGGGGGGAGGGAATAAAGGGAGGGGGGATAATTTGGAAAAATGAATACAAGTTATAATATTATAAAATATATATATATATATATATATATATATATATATATATATATATATATAATAAAAAAATTATTAAGTAAAAAATAAATAAATAAATAAATAAATACCTAATCACTGTAAAAAAAAATAATAATAATTGTAACTTTTTTGACCTACTTAAATTATAGTAAAAATCCTTATTATGTTTCTCTGATCATATTACAAGTTTATCAATGTCCTTTCTAAAACATATATTCCAGATGCAGTGTGTGCAGTAGAAAGCACAATGTAACTATTAACTCTTTCATTATGTTCCTATAAATTCAGACCAAATACATAAGTACTTTGAGGTGGGACCATTACAAATTATTGACAAAAGTTGGTCTTAAAAATCCATAATTAAAATGTGTTCAGGCCATTTTTACATAAAATTCTATCTCTCAACCTCATTTTGAATTTTATTTTTAAAATCGTACTGTATTAAGTTATTATGATATTATTTGAACTTTTGTATCACAAATTATTTATATCTTTTAGAACTATTAAATTTCCATTGAGAAGGTAAGCAATATAATTTAATTATATATATGAAGTCATGCAGAAAAAGTTGAAAAAGAATTATTCAGTTTGCACTGCTTCAATTTGCATAAGTTCTCTCTCAGGAAATATATAGAATTTTTCATCAGGAATCCTTTTGAATTGTCTTAGATCATTTTTTGATTAGATTAGCTAAGCCATTGTTGATTATAGTTATAATATTACTGTTTCTGTGTGCAATGTTTCCTTAGTTTTGTACTTTCATTTTGCATCAGTTCATATATCTCTTCCCAGGTTTTCTAAAATGATCTATATCATCACTCCTTACAGCAAAACAGTATTATATCATGGAGAAGTTAGGTGGCATAATAGCTAGACTGTTTATCTCAGTTTCTTTATGTATAAAATGAGACAGAAACAAATGGCAAACCATTCCAGTATCTTCACCAAAATAAAACCTAAAAGGGGTTAGAAAGAATAAAAAAAAATACTGCCAAGATGGCAGAGAAGACACACATATCTAAGTTCTTCCTTGCCCTGAGACTATTTCTTTTATGAAAGGCCTAAGAATTCATTTTTTAGTGTCAAAACCCATGAATGTTGGGCGTACAATACATTATTAACATAAGATATTCTCGAAATTCATCAGAAAAGCTCTATTTTTGCTCTTGGGTGGGGATGGATAGGCCAGGTGCAGCATCAGGCAAGTTGGCAGTAAGCACAGGAGGCAGCTAATGCTGGACAGACCAGAGTGGGTTGAGGGGTGGTCTCAGCCAGCAGAAAATTTGTATGGAAAACTTTACCACAATGTGAGCTACCTCACTCTGGCAGCAAGCCAGTAGATCAGCAGAGAAGCTATAAACCCTAAGGGTAAAAATTGTGATCTGAAAAATGCTAGAGTCTCTCAAGGGCTGGCTACATCCACCCAACACCTGGAGTGGCTCAGCACAGTCTCAGAGCACAACCAGTGATTCCAGTACAGCCATTGCTGACCCACTGCTGCTTCACTTCTACTTCCTGTTGTCTTTCAAAGAAGCTTGGTAACATCACCTAAAAGCACATTGCAGTTTTTGTTGTTGTTGTTGTTGTTGTTGTTGTTGCTGTTGTTGTTTTTGTTTTTTTGTTAAAATGAGTAAAAAGTTAAAGCAGGATTTAACTACAGATAGCTTCTATCCTGATAGAGAGCAGACTTCAAACCCTGCAGAGACTTAAAACAGATTGTCTCTAGATAAAAACTCCAAAGGGCGATATGATCTGGTGAATACGATCTGGTTAATACCACACAAGGCTCTCATAGAAGAATTTTTAAAAGGCTCTGACAAGAGAGCTAGAAGGAAAATGGGGAAACCAAATTAACAACAACCATATGGTCACCTCAACAGATGCAGAAAAAGCATTTGATAAAATCCAACATCCAGTTCCTATTAAAAAACACTACAGAATATGTGAATAAATGGACTTTTCCTTAAAATAGTCAGTAGCATCTATTTAAAACTGTCAATAACCATCATGTGTAAAGGGATAAACTGGAACCATTCCCAGTAAGATCAGCAGTGAAACAAGGTTGCCCATTATCACAATTACTACTCAATATTTCATTAGAAAGGCTAGCTTGGTCAATAAGAATTGAGAAAGGGATTAAATGAATTAGAGTAAATAATAAGATAATCAAATTATCACTCTTTGCAGATGATATGATGGTATACTTAGAGAAGCCAAAAGATTCTACTAAAAAGCTATTAGAAATATTCCACAACTTTAGCACAGTTGCAGGATACAAAATTAATCCTTAGCATTTTTATGCATCACCAACAAAATCCAACACCAAGATATACAAAGAGAAATTCCATTTAAAGTAACTGCTGATAGTATAAAATATTTGGCAATCTATCTGCCAAAAGAAAGTTGGGAACTATATGAGCAAAACTATAAAACACTTTCCACACAAATAAAGTCACATCTAAATAATTGAAAAAATATTGTGTTCTTGGATAAGCCAAGCAAATATAATAAAAATGGCATTACTTTCTAAACTAATCTATTTATTTAGTGCTATACCAATCAGACCCCCCAAAAATATTTGAATTACCTAAAAAAATTTCATATGGAAGAACAAAAGATCAAGAATTTCAAGGGAACTAGTGAAAAAAAAATCAAATGAAGGTGGCCTAGCTGTACCTGATATAAAACTATATTATAAAGCAGCAGTGAACAAAACCATTACATATTGGCTAAGAAATAGACTAGTTGGGGGGCAGCTAGGTGGTGCAGTGGATAGAGCACCAGCCTTGAATTCAGGAGGACCGGAGTTCAAATCTGATCTCAGACACTTAACACTTCTTAGCAAATCACTTAACCCCAGCCTCAAAAAAAAAAAAAAAATAGACTAGTTGATCAATGGAATAGATTAGGTTCACAGGACAAAATAATCAATAACTGTAGCAATCTAGTGTTTGACAAACCCAAAGATCCCAACTTTTGGGGTAAGTATTCACTATTTGACAAAAGCTGATGGCATTTGACCCACACCTCACACCATATACCAAGATAAGGTCAAAATGGTTCCATAAATTAGAAATTAAGATTGCTACTATAAGTAAATGAGAAGAACAAAGTATAGTCCATCTCTCAGATATGTGGAAGAAATTTTTATTTATAGCCAAAAAAACTAGCATTTATTATGAAATGCAAAATGGATAAATTTGACTTAAAACTTTTTAAATTTAACTTAAAAATTGTGTACAAATAAAACCCAATGTAAACAAGATTAAAAGAGAAGTAGAAATGGGGGGAAATTTTTACATACAAGGATTCTGATAAAGGCCTCATTTTTAAAAACATATAGGAAATTGACTCAAATCTATAAGGATACAAGACATTCTTCAAATGATAAATGGTCAAAGGATATGACAATTTTCAGATGAAGAAATTAAAACCATTTGTAGTCATATAAAAAGATTTTGTAAATCTTTATTGATCAGAGAAATGCAAATTAAGACAACTCTGAAGTACCCTAACATACCATTCAGTGTAATATCCAGAGTTTCTTTCTGGAAGTCTCCAGGATTTCTCCTGGATCTATTTTCCAAGTCATTTTCCCAATTATTTATGTAAAATAACTTTTAATTATATTTGAATGATTCTTGATGGCTCATAGAATTATTATCTTCTTCTTGCTCAATTCTAATTTTAATGAATTGTTTCTTTAGTCAGAAGTGCTTCCTTTTTAATCTGCCCAATTCTACATTAAAATAGTTGTTTTCAAAAGTAGATTTTTTTTAATTTGATTACTTTTATTTTTTCTTCAGCCAATTTTTTTGCTTCCTTTCCCAAGCTGTTGACGTTGGATAATTCTTTATAACTATTTCTTTTCCTAATTTTTATTCTACTTCTTACTTGGTTTTCAAAGTCTTTTTTTAGCTACTCTTAGACATTTTGAGTTTGAGAATAATTCATATTCCACTTTAGATCCTCTCATGTAGACATTTTGCTACTGCTGTCTTCTGATTTCCCTTGTTACCATAGTAGCTTTCTATGGTAGAGATATTTTTGTGTTTATGTTCATTTTTAATGGTATATTTCTGCTCATAGGGCACATGGAATGCTTTTGAAGCTTTTTCTTTTTTATTTTTATAGTTCTGTATTTTTTATTTTATTAAAGCTTTTTATTTACAAAACACATGCATGATTAATTTTTCAACTCTAACACTTGCAAAACTTTCTCTTCCAAATTTTCCCTCTCTCCTTCCCACAACCCCCTCCTCAGATGGCAGGTAGTCCAATACATGTCAAATATGTTAAAATATATGTTAAATTCAATATATGTATACATATATTTATAGTTATCTTGTTGTACAAGAGAAAAATGGATCAAGAAGGAAAACAAAACCTGAGGAAAAAAAAAAAACAAAATGGAAGCAAACATCAACAAAAAAGTTAAAATGCTATGTTGTGGTCCACATTCAGTTCCCACAGTCTTCCCTCTGGGTTTAGATGGCTCTCTTTATCATTGAACAATTGGAACTTGTTTGAATCACCTCATTGTTGAAGAGAGCCAAGTCTATCAGAATTGGTCATTGTATAATGTTATTGTTACTATGTATAATGCTAATTTCACTTAGCACCAATTCATGTAAGTCTGTTCCGGCCTCTCAGAAATCATCCTAGTAGTTGTTTCTTAAAGAACAATAATATTCTATAACATACATATACCATAATTTAGTCAGCCATTCTCCAATTGATGGGCATCCATTCAGTTTCCAGATTTTTGACACTACATAAAGGTCTGCCACAAAAGTTTTTGAAAAATGTGGGTCCTCTTTTAAGAGCTCTTTGAGATATAAACCCAGAAGAAACACTGGTGGGTCAAAGGGTATGCTCAGTTTGATAACTTTGTGAGCCTAGTTCCAAATTGCTCTCCAGAATGGTTGGATCCATTCACAGTTTCACCAAACAATGAATCAGTGTCCCAGTTTTCTCATATCCCCTCCCTCCAGCATTTGTCATTATCTTTTCCTGTCATCCTAACCAATCTGAGAGGTGTATAATGGTATCTAAGAGTTACTCTAATTTGCATTTCTGATCAATAGTGATTTAGAGCACCTTTTCATATGGGTAGAAATAGTTTCAATCTCTTCATCTAAAAATTTTCTGTTCATATCCTTTGACCATTTATCAGTTAGAGAACAGCTTGAATTCTTATAAATTTTAATCAATTATCTATATATTTTAGAAATGAGTCCATTATCATCACCTTTGAATATAAAAATATTTTTTTCTAGTTTATTGCTTCCCTTCTAATCTTGTCTGGATTAGTTTTGTTTGTACAAAAGCTTTTTAATTTGATGTAATCAAAATTATCTATATTGTGATCAATAATGATCTCTAATTCTTCTTTTGTCACAAATTCTTTTCTCCTCCACAGATCTGAGAAGTAAACTATTCTATCTTCTTCTAATTTGTTGATATCATTCTTTATGTTTAGATCATGAACCCATTTGAACCTTATCTTTGTATATAGTGTTAGGTATGAGTCAGTGCCTAATTTCTGCAGTTCTAGTTTCCAATTTTCCCAGCAGGTTTTGTCAAATAATGAATTCTTATCCCAAAAGCTGAGGTCTTTGGATTTATCAAATATTACATCGCTGTAGTCATTAACTGTTTTGTTCTGTGAACGTAACCTATTCCACTGATCAATGGCTCTATTTCTTAGCCAAATGGTTTTGATGACCGCTGCTTTATAATATAATTTTAGATCTATTGCAGCTAGGCCATCTTCATTTGCTTTTTTTTTTTTTTTTTCATTAATTCTCTTGAAATTTTTGACCTTTTGTTCTTTCAGATGAATTTTGTTGTTATTTTTTCTAGGTCAGTAAAATATTTTCTTGGGAGTTTGATGGGTATAACACTAAAGAAATAGATTAGTTTAGGTAATGTTGTCATCTTTATTATATTCACTTGACCTATCTAAGAGCACTTGATATTTTTTATTTATAATTTTTTCACAATATGTATGCATGAGTATTTTTTTATAATATTATGCCTTGTATTCATTTTTCCAAATTATCCCCTCCCTCCCTCTACTCCCTCCCCTTGATGACAGGCAATCCCATACAATTTTACATATGTTACAATATAACCTAGATGCAATATATGTGTGTAAATACCATTTTCTTGTTGCACATTAAGTATTAGATTCCAAAGGTATAAGTAACCTGGGTAGATAGACAGTAGAGAGCACTTGATATTTTAACAATTGTTTATAAATGACTTTATCTGTGTGGAAAGTGTTGTGTAGTTTTGTTCATATAGTTCTTGTTTATCCTTTGGCAGATAGATTCCCAAATATTTTATCGTATCAACAGTTATTTTAGATGGAATTTCTCTTTCTATATCTTGCTGTTGTATTTTGTTAGTGATGTATAAAAATGCTGATGATTTATGTGGATTTATTGTGTATCCTCCAACATTCCTAAAGTTGTTAATTGTTTCCAGTAGGTTTTTAGTTGATTTTCTGGGGTTTTCTAAGTATACCATCATATCATCTACAAAGGGTGATAATTTGGTTTCCTCATTACTTACTCTAATTCTTTCATCTCTTTTTATTCTCTTATTGCCAAACCTAGCATTTCTAATACAATATTGAATAGTATTGGTGATGGTGGGCAACCTTGTTTCCCCTTTGATCTTATTGGTAATGGTTTCAAGTTATCCCTATTACATATGATTTTTTATTTTATCTCCCATAGCAAATCTACCTAACTTCCTGCTTTCAACCAGGACAGAGAAGCCTAAGAGGCTCACAGAAGATTCCCAGGTGTGTGGAAGCTACAATGCTTTGAGTCCCTGCTCCATCTCCTAGCCTCAATCTCCCTGTGCTGTATGTAGTCTGGGCTTTTAGACTGTCCCGCTGCCTGTTTGAAACAGACCTGTTCTGAAGTTTTTCCAAGATATTTTCTTTTGGGAATGTGTTATACATCAAATATTTGTGGATATTTTGACTCAAGAACCTGTTTAGAGGCTTAATTTACTGTTGGCTTGAGAGAAGGTCAGAGGAGATCATGAAAAGTCGTGTCTGCTTTCTGCCATCTTGGCTCCACCCCCCAAGAACTTCTCAAGCTTTTTTTGCTAATACAAATGGAACTGGTCACTAATTTTCAGTGCTGGGTCCAGAGGTGTTGGCCATTTGCCCACTGTGCTAGGTTTACCCTGCCTAATTGTATCTATTATACTGGGTCTTTAGGTCTCACAATTTACCTTTTGTCCTGGGGCTGGAATACTTACAACTAGCTTGCTTGGCTACTGGAAAGGACTCAAGGGATCTTGATTGCTGATCTGTGTTGCTTGTAGCTTAAAACCTTTGATGGCTTGCTCAGATATTCTCTTCACTGGGCTGTGCTTCCCTTTTACCCAAATGAGACAAGTTTTTTTTTTTTTTTTCCCCTGACTTCCTTCTAAATTATTTTAAAATAGAAAATTATTTAACTCCATCTTCTTGTGAATTGGATCCAGAATTATTTTAAACATTTGATTTAGTTTTGTATCTGAGAGAAATTGTGTAGAACTCAGGCAAATTCCTGGCTTCTAATTGTCATTTTGCCCATTCTGTTTTTTAAGATGTTATTTTCTTTAGTATTTTTTGTATCTCTTTTACCATATTGTTAATTTTTTATAGGTTGCTTGCTTTAATATTGTATATTTTCCCAATTTTCCTTCAACCACTTATTTGATTTTATAATTATTTTTCTCTTTTTTAAGTTTTAAAAATATTTTATCTCATACTTGTGTCGTTTGTGTTTATTTATTTTTTTATCTTTGCTTGTAGATGCTATCACAATGTTATCTTCTTCTGAGTTTGTGCTTTGATCTTCCTTATGATCTTTCTATTCATCATATTAGCTTTTCTGATCAGGTTACTTTATTTTTTGTTTGCTCATTTCTCCAACCTATTTCTTGACCTTGAACATTATGGTACAATTAGGTTCTGCTAACCTGGCCTGGGAAAAGGATTTTTTCAAGGTTCAGGTTTTTTTTTGGCAATTCTATTTTAATAGATAGTTTTTATTATCATTCCTATTTTGGTGATGGGTAGGGTTATAAATTTTTGTTGGTTCCAAGATGGTGTGATACAAGAAGAAGTGTAGTCACTTCTTTTGGCCTTTGTTCTTCTCCTTACTCAGGAATAACCTCTGCTTTACCTTTGTAGGTTTAAAGCATACCATACTTCTCAGTTCTATAATTATGATTTAGCTCTCTGTTTCTCTATGAATGCAAGCACTACTCTTCACCCTGCAACTGTAAATGGATAATGAAGCTGCCAAAGAGTACCCATTCCCTTGACAGGGATCTTGTACGTTTTTTTTTTTTGTTGTTGTTGTTGTTGTTGTTGTTTTTAATTTTTTTTTTTTTATTTGCCAGTTGTCCAGTCTCTTATCTTTGAGCTGAGATAGTGCAAAGCTGCTGCTGCTGCTGTTGCTGCTGTTATTATAGACACTTTCAGAGCCTAGAATATTTGTTGCTGCCATATCTTTTCTGTACCAGCGCTTTCTACAATATCTTATATTTCTCCTTCCAACCTTCTAAATTGTTTTAGCTTTGACAAAATATCTCACTCTAATCTTTTGTTGACTGTTTTACTGCAGAATTAGATCTGATATGTTGTTTTGAAGTTGTTTAAAGAGGAATATTGAGAGAACTGGGTTATAGTGATTCTTATACTTTGTCATCTTGACTTCAGACTTCGTATTGTATTTTTCCAGTGAATTTCTACCAGTGTAAGTGCAAGACTTTTTGTCAACTCAAAATTTTAAAATTATGCTTATATTTGAATATTTCATAAAATAAAATGACAGAGAAGCTGTACAAAGCAGTTAAAAGAAACAATAATTCTGCCTCTGATACCTTTGAAAAAGTAGATAAGTTTTTTATTCTCTCCAGATCCATGTATTCATATGCAAAATGAGAAATTATTATCAGCTTTCTCTGCAAGTAAACCTCTTGAATGAATAATTATTGTTTCACATTTGTTAGTTAATCCTTTCCATTTCCTCAGACAGGCCTTCATAGTCAAACTTCATGCAGTTCCTTTATGACAGTCCATGTCATTGAGTACCTAATAAGAAAAGAAAAACTAAAACAAAAAGTCTTCATACTAAGAAACTTCTAAACATTCCTGACAAAGGGGAGTATTCTGGGAAGATGGTGGAGTAGATTCATAAATTTCAAGCTCTCCAGATTTCCCCCACAACCAGAACAAAATTGCACTTGAAGGTGAATATAAACTTGTGAAAAATCAAGAAGATTTGGGACAGAACAGGAATCCTCCTGGTGCAACCCAATGAGATCCAAAGAAAGACCTTAGGTCATAGATTAATCCATGGGAACTGGAAACACTTCCAAGCTTACTCTACAGAAATACCAAGTGTGAACCCTGTGTCTAATTGTGTTTGGTTGGTGCCTCAGCAGGAGCCACAGGAATTTTCATCTCTTAGACTGCATGTGGAGTCTGGTGTCTGAATCTAGGAAGACTGAGTGAATTTTAGTTGATTGGGAACATCAGATTCAGCTGTGCTACAGAGATGTAGCCCTGAGTGAGAAAGAACCAGCAATTCTTTCTCTGGTCAGTATAGAGGCAATGGGGCAGGGATGCTGCTGGCTGCCAGCATTTGGAAATAGTTGGAGCTTTTCTTTGGCCCTAAGGGAGAGCTTACATTAAGCTAAATGCACAATCCCCCTACTCCACAAAAAGAGGTGCTTGCACTAATACTTCTCATTAAAAAATGAATTATCAAAAAATAAAGAACCCAAACATAGAAACTTGCTATGTAAATTGAGAAAACCAAGAGTTGATCTTCAGAATAGCACAATTAATTTAAAAAAAAAGCTTCTTCCACCAAAAAGAATAACATTAAATGGCTTTTTTACCCAGAGAGAACTTGTATATTAACTCAAAAAAAATTAAAAAAATCAAATTAGAGACATTGAGAAAAAATTAATAAAAAAACAACTAAAAAACCAGGGAAAAGTATGAGAAAAAGTCATCCAATTAGAAAAAGAAATATAGTCTCAAAGATGAAAATAACTCTTGGAAAATTAGATTTGAGCAAGGGGAAAGCCAGGGAAATTATAAGATACCAAGAAATAACAAAACAGAATATAAGAAATGAAAAAATAGAATAGATTATGAAACATCTTTTAGGAAAAACAACAGAATTAAAAACAGATAAAGAAGAGAAAATATGAGAGCAATTGGACTACCTGAAAACTTTGACCAAAAAAGAACCATGACACAATAATGCAAGAAATAATCCAAGAAAATTGTTGTTGAGTGATAGAACAGGGAGGAAAAGTAGAAATTGAAAAGAAAATCCACCAATCACCACTTCAGAGATCAGTTGTGGAAAATAAATAGGAGTATTATTGCCAAATTTCAAAATGCCTAGACGAAAGAGAAATTTGTTTGTGAAACTAGAAAACAATTCAAATATCCTAAAGCTACAATCAGAATTTCACAGTATTTATTAGCTGTCATAATAAAAGACTGCAGATTCTGGAATCAATCAAAATACAATCAATCTAAAGCACTAGGTTTACAGCCAAACATATCATATACAACAAAATTATCCATAATATTGAATAAAAAGAAACATTCAAGGAACTTATAGATTTTTCAGTACTTTCTATTAACCAAACCCAAAATCATTAGAAAATTTAACATTTAAAAGCCAATATCAAATATCAGTTTCAAGGAACTTAACATATGCAAGTTGTTTATGTATTTTTGTTTGTTTGTTTGTTTTTTAAATGGAATGTATATCATTTGTATAAGACTCACATTAGCAATAAGGTAGCTCAAAAGAGAGTTTGGGGCAGTTAAAGTAAAAACAATAATTATGTTGCACAAATGAGGTACAGAGCAAGAATAGTCACAGAGGCTTTAGAGGAGAGAGGAGGCCTTAGAAAATCCACTCACATTGGGAATGGGATAATTAGGCCATACTACATATTTATCATGAAGAGCACAGCACCTTCAGAAACTATAAAAAATAAGGATGGATTCTCCAATTAATAAATGTTTATATCAAAGGTTATGAACAGACAATTTTCAGATGAAGACATTAAAACAATTTTGAGTCATATGTAATGGTGCTCTACATCACTATTGATCAGAGAAATGCAAATTGAAACAACTCTGAGATATCACTACACATATTTCAGCTTGGTCATGAGGACAGGAAAATATATTTATGAATATAGAGGGAATGTTGGAAAACTGGGACACTAATATATTACTGAAATTGGGATCTGATTCTATCATTCTGGAGGCCAACTATGCCTAAAGGACTATCAAATTGTGTATCTTTTGAGCCTTTGATCCAGCAATGTTTCTTCTGGGGTTATATCCTAAAGAAATTATAAAGGAGATAAGGGGAACCACATGTGCAAAATTTTTTTGTGGCAACCCTTTTTGTGGTGGCAAGAAACTAGAAAACTGAGTGGATGCCCATCAATTGGAGAATTGCTGAATAAGTTATGGTATATGAATGCTATGGAATATTATTGTTCTACAAAAGTGATTAGAAGATGATTTCAGAAATCTCAGAAGAGACCTACATAAACTGATGCTAAGTGAAATGAGCAGAAGGAGATCAATATGCACAGTAACAGCAAGATTATTTGATGATCTCATAAATAATGAGATAATTCAGGCCAATTCCAATGATCTTGTGATGAAGAAAGCCATCTGTACCCATGGAGAGGATAGTGGGAACTGAATGTGGACTACAACATGGTATTTTCACTCTTTTGTTTGCTTGGATTTTGTTTTCTTAATTTTTTTTCCTTTTTGATCTGATTTTTGTTGTGCAACATCATATTTCTGAAAATATATATGTTCTGGGGTTGTATACTAAAGAGATCATAAAGGAGAGAAGGGAACTACATGTGCAAAATTGTTTGTGGCAGCCCTTTTGTGGTGGCAAGAAACTAGAAAACTGAGTGGATGCCCATCAATTGGAGAATTGCTGAATAAGTTATGGTATATGAATATTATGGAATATTATTGTTCTACAAAAGTGATTAGAAGATGATTTCAGAAATCTCAGAAGAGACTTACATAAACTGATGCTAAGTAAAATGAGCAGAAGGAGATCATTATGCACAGTAACAGCAAGATTATTTGATGATCAATTCTGATGGACATGGTTCTCATAAATAATGAGATAATTCAGCCAAATCCCAATGGTCTTGTGATGAAGAAAGCCATCTGTACGCAGGGAGAGGATAGTGGGAACCGAATGTGGACTACAACATAGTATTCTCACTCTTTGTTGTTTGCTTGGATTTTGTTTTCTTTCTCATTTTTTCCTCTTTGATCTGATTTTTCTTGTGCAACATCATATTTATGAAAATATATAGAACAGCATATGTCTAATATATATTGGATCACTTGACATCTAGGGATGGGGGTGGGGAAAAGGTAGGGGAAAATTAGAACACAAGGTTTTGTAAGGGTGAATGCTGAAAATTATCCATATATAAAAACTTTCATTAAAAAAATGAATGAATGGACTGAATACAGGTAAATGCAAGGGTCAGAAAAAAATAAATCAGGTGGAATAAACAAAGGGTGGGAGATGAAGACCAGGAAGGGATTCATGAGTGAGGGGAAGTAAGAAAAATAAAAAAAAATATGAAAGATAAAAATAAATGAAAAACTTAAACATTCCTGCCAAAAGTCACTTCTGATCTCATTAAGTTAATTTCAGAGGTTTTTTATGATTTTAACTTTTCAGATATATTAAGTTTTCAAATATTGCCTCATTTAATTTCTTTTGGTAGGACTATATAGAATAAAGTTTTACTTTATAAATTAATATCTCTTATAATTCTGACTTAGAAGGACAATATGTTCACATAAATATTTATTTAGGTTTAGTGTATTAATTTAACTTAATTAATTTAGTGTATTAATTTAACTTTACTAGTGAGTCCTAACATGCAACTATAATTTTTATTAGAAATATTGAAAATAATAATATAGACATACAACAATGTAGTATTATAGAAATAATTTTGAGTCCTAATGGGAAAAAAATTTCCACTAATGTCTAAATGTTCATTCCATTTGCTTCCTTGAATGTACAACTGTTCCTGCAAAGCATGAAAAACAATCAGATTTGAAACAATTTGTTCTCCCAATTTATAATAGCTTATTTATACAACCCTATGGCAGACTGGGGAATAGTGATCTCATAGTGACTTTGCCGAAATGAAACATAATGGATAAACTGAAAGTGTTACTCTTGGTGCAATTATCTACACAGATACCCTATTTAAATTGTACATTGTTATAGATCTTTATGTTTCTGGAATGATTGTATCAGTAATTGCAAAGTCATTTATAAAAGATTGGTCAAAGTATTCATAGAAATACAACTACATACAAAAATATTATTAATCTAATGTATATTCTAGTATATATGTTCAAGCAATGACAAGTTTTCTTTTTAAAATTTCTTGAAATAGAAATTTGTCTTAAATTTTGAATCCTTTCACATTTTTTAAATTAAAGCTTTTTCTTTTTTTTTCCCCTGAGGCAATTGGGGTTAGTTGATTTTTCCAGGATTACAAAGCTAGAAAATAGCTGATGCCAGATTTGAAGCTTTTTATTTTCATAACATATCCATAGATAATTTTGAACATTAACTCTTGCAAAACCTTCTAATACAAAATTTTCTCCATTCCTTCCCCTGCCCTCCTCAACTAGATGGCAAGTAATCCACTACATGGTAAATTTGCAATTCTTCTATGTATATTTCCACAATTAACATGCTGTACAAGAAAATCAGATCAAAAAGGACAAAAATGAGAAAGAAAACAAAATACAAGCAAACAAAAAACAAAGAAGTGAAAACACCATGCTATAATTTATACTCAGTCCCCACAGTCTTCTTTCTGGGTGTAGATTTCTCTCTTCATCACAAAACCATTGGAACTAGCCTAAATCACCTCACTGCTGAAAGAGCCTTGTCCATCAAAATTGATCATCATATAATCTTGCTATTGCTATGCACAATGTTCTCCTGGTTCTACTCACTTCACTTAGCATCAGTGCATGCAAGTTTTTCCAGGACTCTCTGAAATCATTTTGCTGATCATTTCTTATAGAACAATAATATTCTAAAATTCTCATATATAATAACTCTATGAAATATCAAGAATCTGTCAAAATAAATTAAAAAGAATGAAAAAATAGAATAAAATATAAAATATCTCATTGGAAAAATAATTGACTTGGGAAATATATCCAGGAAGGACAATTTAAAAATTATTGTTCTACCTGAAGGCCACGACCCTATAAAGAGCCGACTCTTCAAGAGATCATAAAGGGTTACTTCTGGAGGTGGAGGCAAAATGGTGAAGTGAAGCCAGGAAGGTGCTTGAGCAAAAGCTACAAGAAACTAAATTTCTGAATAGAGTCTGATGGAGTGAACCCACTTTATAGCTCAAGGTAGAATGGAAAAGCTTCAAGAATGATCAGTTTTAGTGCTATAACAATCAGACTCCCAACAAACTATTTTAATGACCTGGAAAAAATAACAATAAAATTCATATGGAAGAACAAAAGGCCGAGAATTTCAAAGGAATTACTGAAAAAAAATCAAATGAAGGTGGCCTAGGTGTACCTGATCTAAAACTATTACAAAGCAACAGTCACCAACACCATTTGATATTGGGTAAGAAATAGACTAGTTGATCAATGGAATAGGTTAGGTTCACAGGGCAAAATAATGAACAACTATAACAATCTAGTGTTTGATAAACCCAAAGATCCCAACTTTTGGGATAAGAATTCATTATTTGACAAAAACCGCTGGGAAAACTGGAAATTAGTATGGTAGAAATTAGGCATGGACCCACACTTAACACCATACACCAAGATAAGATCAAAATGTGTTCTTGATTTAGGCATAAAGAATGAGATAATAAATAAATTAGATGAACATAGGATAGTTTATCTCTCAGATTTGTGGAGGTGGAAGGAATTTGTGACCAAATACAAACTAGAGATCATTATTTATCACAAAAGAGAAAATTTTGTTTATATCAAATTAAAATGCCTTTGTACAAACAAAACTAATGCAAACAAGATTAGAAGGGAAGCAACAAACTGGGAAAATGTTTTATAGTTAATGGTTCTGATAAAGGCCTCATTTCCAAAATATATAGAGAATAGACTCTAATTTAAAAGAAATCAAGCCATTCTTTATTGACAAATGGTCAAAGGATATGAAAAATTTTCAGATGATGAAATTGAAACTATTTCCACTCATATAAAAGTGTTCCAAATAATTATTGATCAGAGAAATGCACATTAAGACAACTCTGAGATACCACTATACACCTGTCAGATTGGCTAAGATAACAGGAAAAATAATGATGAATATTGGAGGGGATGTGGGAAAACTGGGAGATTGATGCATTGTTTGTGGACTTGTGAATGCATTCAGCCATTCTGAAGAGCAATTTGGAAATATGCCCAAAACGTTATCAAACTGTGCATACCCTTTGATCCAGCAGTGCTACTACTAGGCTTATATCCCAAAGAAATATTAAAGATGGGAAAGGGACATGTATGTGCCAAAATGTTTGTGGCAGCACTTTTTGTAGTGGCTAGAAACTGGAAAATGAATGGATGCCCATCAATTGGAGAATGGTTGGGTAAATTATGCTATATGAATGTTATAGAATATTATTGCTCTGTAAGAAATGACCATCAGGATGAATACAGGGATACTTGAAAAGACTTACATAAACTGATGCTGAGTGAACTGGGCAGAACCAGGAGATATACTTCAACAACAATACTGTATGAGGATGTATTGTGATGGAAATAGGTATCTTCAACAAAGAGAAGATATAATTCAGTTCCAGTTGATCAATGATGGACAGAATCAGCTACACCCAGAGAAGGAACACTGGGAAATGAATGTGAACTGTTTGCATTCTTGTTTTTTTCCTCAGGTTATTTTTACCTTCTGAATCCAATTATTCCGGTGCATCAAGAGAACTGTTAGGTTCTTTACACATATATTGTATCTAGGATATACTACAACATATTTAACATGTATAAGACTCCCTGCCAACCAAGGGAGGGGGTGGAAGGAAGAAGGGGAAAATTCGGGACAGAAGTGAGTGCAAGGAATAATGTTGTAAAAAAATTACCCATGCATATATACTGTCAATAAAAAGTTCTTTAAAAAAAAAAAAAAAACTTGCTGGGTCAAAAGGTATGCCCAGTTTGATAACTTTTTGAGAATAGTTCTAAACTGCTCTTCAGAATGGCTGAATACATTCACAAGTCCACAAACAATGTTTCAGTGTTCCAGTTTTCCCACATTCCCTTCAAAATTTAGCATTATCTTTTCCTACCAATCTGAGAGGTGCGTTGTGGTATCTCAGCATTGTCTTAAAATGCATTTCTCTGATCAATAATGATTTGGAACATCTTTTTCATATGGGTAGAAATAGTTTCAATTTATTCATCTGAAAATTGTCTGTTCAGATCCTTCGACCATTTATCAATTGGAAAATGGATTGATTTCTTGTAAATTAGTGTCAATTCTCTATATATTTTGAAAATGAGGTCTTTATCAGAATCTTTGACTGTAAAAATGTTTTCCTAGTTTATTGCTTCACTTCTAATTTTGTCTGCATTAGTTTTGTTTGTACAAATAGTTTTCAATTTGATATAATCAAAAATTTCTAGTTTGTGATCAGTAATGATCACTAGTTCTTCTTTGGTCACAAATTACTTCCTCCCCCACAGGTCTGAAAGGTGAATTATCCTTTGTTTTTCTAATTTATTTATAATCTCATTTTTTATGCCTGATCATGAAGCCATTTTGTCTCTATCTTGGTGTACGGTGTTAAGTGTAGGTCCATGCCTAGTTTCTGCCATACTAATTTCCAATTGTCCCAGCATTTTTGTCAAATATTGAATTTTTATCCTCAAATCTAGGGACTTTGGGTTTGTCAAACACTAGATTATTAAAATTATTGCCTCTTATGTCCTGTAGAACCTAACCTATGCCACTGATCAACTAGTCTATTTATTAGCCAATACCAAACAGTTGTTTTGACCATTGCTTTATAATATAGTCTTAGATCTGGCACAGCTAGGCCATCTGAATATTATTTTTTTCTTTCATTAGTTACCTTGAATGTCTTGTCCTTTTGTTCCTTCAGAAGAATGTTGATGTTACAGATTCTGTTCCAGCCTTTTACCTTTATTCTGTATGTATCACCCTGTTTTAAATGTGTCTCCTGTAAACAACATATTGTAGGATTCTGGATTTTGGTCCACTTGCCTCCTGTTTATGGAAGAGTTCATTTCATTCACATTTATGATTAAAGCTACTATTCTGTATTTCTTGCCATCTTATTACCCCAGATTATGCTTTTCTTTTTCTTTCCCCTTTTACCACTCCTCCTCAGTATTAAACTTATGGGCATTGCCTCATGTAGCACTACTTTAGGATACCCTCCCACCCCATTTCGGTCCCTTCCCCTTTCTTATACCTTTCTCTTATTTTTTTTTCTGTATTCCCTTCAATTTAGCCTACTCTTTTCCTTTTCCCACTCCCACTTTTTAATGTGGTAAGAGAAGTTTTTCTATAAACTAAATATGTCTAATGTTTTCTCTTTCAGCCAAATCTGATGAGAGTAAGATTCACATAATGTTCCTCCCCCTCTCTTAATTCTCTCAGATATCATAGATTTTCTTTGCTTCTTTGGGGGATGTAATATTTCTCTTTTTATCTACCTTTTTCCCTTTTTCTGATGCAATCCCCCTTCTACTGCTAATTCTCATTTTTTTGTATTATAAATGTAAAATCAAATTATGCTCTTTATGTATGCCCATAACAGAAATAAAGTTCTCAAGAGTTATTTTTATCTTTTATGTTTCTCTTGAGTTCTATATTTGGAAGTCAATTTTTTTTTGGTTAGCTCTGTTTTTTTCATTAGGAATAAATTGAACTCACCTGTTTCATTGAATGTTCATCTTCTTCCCCAGATAAAATGCTCATCTTAGCTGGGTATTTTATTATTGGTTGCATCTCAAGTTATATTGCTTTTCAGAATATCAGATTCCAGGCCCTTCATTCATTTCATGTGGAAACTGCTAGATCCTGAGTGATCCTTATTGTGGCTTCTTGATATTTGAATTTTTTTTCTGGCTGCTTGTATTACTTTTTCCTTAGTCTGATAGTTCTGAAATTTAGCCACAATATTTCTTGAAATTTTTATTTCATGATCTCTTTCAGATGGTGTTTGATGAATTCTTTCAATGCCTACTTTAGCTTCAGATTCTATTACATCTAGGCATTCTCTTTGATGTTATCCTGCAAAATAGTGACTAAGTCCTTTTTTTTTTTTTTTTTTTTTTTTCATCATAATTTTCAGAAAGTCCTCAGATTACCTCTCCTAGGTATATTTTCCAGGTCTGTTGCTTTTCCAAGTAGGTACTTAATAATTTTTCTATGTTTTCATTTTTTTGGTTTTGCTTGACTGATTCTATATATCTCTTTTTTTTAATTTTTTATTTATTTATTTATTTTATAATATTATCCCTTGTATTCATCTTTCCAAATTATCCCCTCCCTCCCTCCACTCTCTCCCCCCGATGACAAGTAATCCCATACATTTTACATGTGTTACAATATAACCTAGATACAATATATGTGTGTAAATACCATTTTCTTGTTGCACTTTAAGTATTAGCTTCCGAAGGTATAAGTAACCTGGGTAGATATACAGTAGTGCTAACAATTTACATTCACTTCCCATTGTTCCTTCTCTGGGTGTAGTTATTTCTGTCCATCATTGATCAACTGGAAGTGAGTTGGATCTTCTTTATGTTGAAGATATACACTTCCATCAAAATACCTCTTCATACAGCATTGAAGTGTACAGTAATCTTCTAGTTCTGTTCATTTTACTCAGCATCAGTTGATGTAAGTCTCTCCAAGTCTCTCGGTATTCCTCCTGCTGGTCATTTCTTACAGAGCATTAATAGTCCATAACCTTCATGTACCATAATTTACTCAACCATTCTCCAATTGATGGGCATCCATTCATCTTCCAGTTTCTAGCTACAACAAAAAGAGCTGCCACAAACATTTTGGCACATACAGGTCCCTTTCTGCTCGATAGTATTTATTTGGGATATAATCCCAATAACAGCAATGCTGGGTAAAAGGGTATGCACAGTTTGATAGCTTTTTGGACATAGTTCCAAATTGCTCTCCAGAATGGCTGGATTCTTTTGACAACTCCACCAACAATGTATCAGTGTCCCAGTTTTCCCACAGCCCCTCCAACATTCATCATTATTTGTTCCTGTCATCTTCGCTAATCTGACAGGTGTGTAGTGGTATCTCAGAGTTGTCTTAATTTGCATTTCTCTGATCAGTAGTGATTTGGAACACTCTTTCATATGAGTGGAAATAGTTTCAATTTCATCATCTGAAAATTGTCTGTTAATATCCTTTGACCATTTATCAATTGGAGAATGGTTTGATTTCTTATAAATTAGGATCAGTTCTCTATATATTTTGGAAATGAGACCTTTGTCAGAACCTTTACATTTAAAAATATTTTCCCAATTTGTTACTTCCCTTCTAATCTTGTTTGCATTAGTATTGTTTGTACAGAAACTTTTTAGTTTGATGTAATCAAAATCTTCTATTTTGTGATCAATAATGATCTCTTGTTCTCCTCTAGTCATAAATTCCTTCCTCCTCTACAGGTCTGAGAGGTAGACTATTTTCTGTTTCTCTAATCTATTTATTATCTCACTCTTTATGCCTAAATCATGGACCTATTTTGATCTTATCTTGGTATATCTTGTTAAGTGGGGATCCATATCTCATTTCTGCCATACTAATTCCCAGTTTTCCCAACAGTTTTTTTTCCAAATAATGAATTTTTGTCCTTAATGTTGGTATCTTTGGGTTTGTCAAAGATTAGATTGCTAAAGATGTACCCTTTTTTGTCCTTTGTATCTAATCTGTTCCAAAGATCTACCGTTCTATTTCTTAGCCAGTACCTAATGGTTTTGGTGACTGCTGCTATATAATATAGCTTTAGATCAGGTACACTTAGACCACCTTCCTCTGACTTTTTTTTCATTAGTTCCCTTGCAATTCTCGACCTTTTATTCTTCCATATGAATTCTGTTGTTGTTTTTTCTAGGTCATTAAAATAGTTTCTTGGGAGTCTGATTGGTATAGCACTAAGTAAATAGATTAGTTTGGGTAGTATTGTCATCTTTATTATATTTGCTCTGCCTATCCAAGAGCACTGAATGTCTTTCCAATTATTTAAATCTGACTTTATTTTTGTGGCAAGTGTTTTGTAATTTTTCTCATATAATTCTGGACTATTCTTCGGTAGATGGATTCCCAAATACTTTATACTCTCAACATTTGTTTGGAATGGAATTTCTCTTTGTATCTCTTGCTGTTGCATTTTGTTGGTGATATATAAAAATGCTGAGAATTTATGTGGATTTATTTTGTATCCTGCCACTTTCCTAAAATTCTGAATTATTTCTAATAGCTTTTAAGCAGAGTCTTTGGGGTTCTCTAAGTATACCATCATGTCATCTGCAAAGAGTGATAGTTTGATTTCCTCATTTCCTACTCTAATTCCTTGAATCTCTTTCTCGGCTCTTATTGCCGAGGCTAGCGTTTCTAGTACTATATTGAATAGTAATGGTGATAGTGGGCAACCTTGTTTCACTCCTGATCTTACTGTGAAAGGTTGCAGTTTATTTCTATTGCATATTATGCTTACTGACGGTCTTAAATATATGCTCCTGATTATTCTAAGGAATAGTCCATTTATTCCTATACTCTCAAGCGTTTTTAGTAGGAATGGATGTTGGATTTTGTCAAATGCTTTTTCTGCATCTATTGAGATGATCATATGTTTTTTTATTAATTTGATTATTAATATGGTCAATTATACTAATAGTTTTCCTAATATTAAACTAGCCCTGCATTCCAGGTATGAATCCTACTTGATCATAATGTATTATCCTGGGGATGATTTTCTGAAGTCTTTTTGCTAACATCTTATTTAAGATTTTAGCATCAATATTCATTAAGGAAATTGGTCTATACTTTTCTTTCTCAGTTTTCGATCGACCTGGTTTAGGTATCAGTACCATGACTGTGTCATAAAAGGAGTTTGGTAGGACTCCTTCATCCCCTATTTTTTCAAATAGTTTATGAAACATTGGGGCTAATTTTTCTTTAAATGTTTGGTAGAATTCACATGTAAATCCATCTGGTCCTGGGGATTTTTTCCTGTGGAGTTGATTAATAGCTTGTTCTATTTCTTTTTCTGAAATGGGACTATTTAAACAATTTATTTCCTCCTCTGTTAATCTAGGAAGCCTATATTTTTGGAGGAAGTAATCCATTTCACTTAAGTTATCAAATTTATTGGAATAAAGTTGGGCAAATAACTCCTTATTATTTCTCTAATTTCCTCTTCATTGGTGGAAAGATCCCCCTTTTCATTTGTAAGACTAACAATTTGATTTTCCTCTTTCGGATCAGATTTACCAAAGGTTTATCTATTTTATTGGCTTTTTCATAAAACCAACTCTTGGTTTTATTTATTAATTCAATAGTTTTTTTTTTGTTTTGTTTTGTTTTTTACTTTCAATATTATTGATTTCTCCTTTTAATTTTTGTATTTCAAGTTTAATTTTTGGTTGGGGGTTGATTCTTTATATCTCAATGAATCATTCATTCCTATCTGTTCACTTCTGACTTTTAATGAGTTATTTTCTTCCTTAACTTTTTTACTTCTTTTTTCATATGTGTCCAATTGAGTTTTTAAATGATTTGTTTTGCTCTATGGATTTTTTTTTTACTTTTTTAATCTTATTTTCTTTTTCTAGTTCACAAATTCTGTTTCCCTAGGAGTTCATTTTTTTTTAATTTTTATTTTATTTTATAATTATAACTTTTTTTTTTTGACAGTACATATGCATGGGTAATTTTTTACAACATTATCCCTTGCACTTCCTTCTATTCAGATTTTTTTCCCTTCCTCCCCCAACCCCCTTCCCCAGATGGCAGGCAGTCTTGTACATGTTAAATATATTACATTATATTCTAGATACAATATATGTGTGTAGAACCGAATTTCTTGTTGCACAGGAAGAATTGGATTCAGAAGGTAAAAATAACAGTTTACACTCATTTCCCATTTTTCCTTTTCTGGATGTAGTTGATTCTGTCCATCATTAATCAATTGGAATTGGATTAGCTCTTCTCTATGTTGAAGATATCCACTTCCATCAACATACATCCTCATACAGTACCATTGTTGAAGTGTACAATGATCTTCTGGTTCTGCTCGTTTCACTTAGCATCAATTGATGTAAGTCTCTCCTAGCCTCTCTGTATTTCTCCTGTTGGTCATTTCTTACAGAACAATAATATTCCATAACATTCATATACCATAATTTACCCAACCATTCTCCAATTGATGGACATCCATTCATCTTCCAGCTTCTAGCCACTATGAAAAGGGCTGCCATAAACATTTTGGCACATACAGGTCCCTTTCCCTTCTTTAGTAGTTCCTTGGGATATAAGCCCAGTAGTAGTATGCCTGGGTCAAAGGGTATGCACATTTTGATAACTTTTTGGGCATAATTCCAGATTGCTCTCCAGAATGGTTGGATTCTTTCACAACTCCACCAACAATGCATCAGTGTCCCAGTTTTCCCACAGCCCCTCCAACATTCATCGTTATTTGTTCCTGTCATCTTAGCCAATCTGACAGGTTTGTAATGATACCTCAGAGTTGTCTTAATTTGCAATTCTCTGATCAATAGTGATTTGGAACACTCTTTCATATGATTGGAAATAGTTTTAATTTCATCATCTGAAAATTGTCTGTTCATATCCTTTGACCATTTATTATTTTTTTTTAATTTTTATTTTATTTTATAATTATAACATTTTTGACAGTGCATATGCATGGGTAATTTTTTACAACATTATCCCTTGTACTTACTTCTATTCAGATTTTTTCCCTTCCTCCCCCAACCCCCTCCCCCAGATGGCAAGCAGTCTTATATATGTTAAATATATTACAGTATATTCTAGATACAATATATGTGTGTAGAACCGAATTTTTTTTTGCACAGGAAGAATTGGATTCAGAAGGTAAAAATAACAGTTTACACTCATTTCACAGTGTTCCTTTTCTGGATGTAGCTGGTTCTGTCCATCATTAATCAATTGGAATTGGATTAGCTCTTCTCTATGTTGAAGAAATCCACTTCCATCAGCATACATCCTCGTACAGTATCATTGTTGAAGTGTATAATGATCTTCTGGTTCTGCTCCTTTCACTCAGCATCAGTTGATGTAAGTCTCTCCTAGCCTCTCTGTATTTCTCCTGTTGGTCATTTCTTATAGAACAATAATATTCCATAACATTCATATACCATAGTTTACCCAACCATTCTCCAATTGATGGACATCCATTCATCTTCCAGCTTCTAGCCACTATGAAAAGGGCTGCCACAAACATTTTGGCACATACAGGACCCTTTCCCTTCTTTAGTAGTTCCTTGGGGTATAAGCCCAGTAGTAGTATGGCTGGGTCAAAGGGTATGCACATTTTGATAACTTTTTGGGCATAATTCCAGATTGCTCTCCAGAATGGTTGGATTCTTTCACAACTCCACCAACAATGCATCAGTGTCCCAGTTTTCCCACAGCCCCTCCAACATTCATCGTTATTTGTTCCTGTCATCTTAGCCAATCTGACAGGTGTGTAATGATACCTCAGAGTTGTCTTAATTTGCATTTCTCTGATCAATAGTGATTTGGAACACTCTTTCATATGAGTGGAAATAGTTTTAATTTCATCATCTGAAAATTGTCTGTTCATATCCTTTGACCATTTATCAATTGGAGAATGGCTTGATTTCTTATAAGTTAAAGTCAATTCTCTGTATATTTTGGAGATGAGGCCTTTATCAGAACTTTTAACTGTAAAAATTTTTTCCCAATTTGTTACTTCCCTTCTAATCTTGTTTGCATTAGTTTTGTTTGTGCAGAAAATTTTTAATTTGGTGTAATCAAAATGTTCTATTTTGTGATCAATAATGGTCTCTAGTTCTCCCTTAGACACAAACTCCTTCCTCCTCCACAAGTCTGAGAGGTAAACCATCCCATGTTCCTCCAATTTATTTATGATTTCGTTCTTTATGCCTAAATCTTGGACCCATTTTGATCTAATCTTAGTATGTGGTGTTAAATGTGGGTCCATGCCTAGTTTCTGCCATACTAATTTCCAGTTTTCCTAGCAGTTTTTGTCAAATAATGAATTCTTATCCCAAAATTTGGGATCTTTGGGTTTGTCAAAGATTAGATTGCTATTTTTATTCACTATCTTGCCCTGTGAACCAAACCTATTCTACTGATCAACTAGTCTATTTCTTAGCCTATACCAAATGGTTTTGGTGACTGTTGCTTTATAATATAGCTTTAAATCAGGTACACTTAGACCACCTTCCTCTGACTTTTTTTTCATTAGTTCCCTTGCAATTCTAGACCTTTTATTCTTCCATATGAATTTTGTTGTTATTTTTTCTAGGTCATTAAAATAGTTTCTTGGGAGTCTGAGTGGTATAGCACTAAGTAAATAGATTAGTTTGGGGAGTATTGTCATCTTTATTATATTCGCTTGGCCTATCCAAGAACACTGAATGTCTTTCCAATTATTTAAATCTGACTTTATTTTTGTGGCAAGTGTTTTGTAATTTTGCTCATATAATTCTTGACTCTCCTTTGGTAGATATATTCCCAAATATTTTATACTATCGACTGTTATTTTGAATGGAATTTCTCTTTGTATCTCTTGCTGTTGGATTGTGTTGGTAATGTATAAAAATCCTGAGGATTTATGTGGATTTATTTTGTATCCTGCGACTTTGCTAAAATTCTGAATTATTTCTAATAGCTTTTTAGCAGAGTCTTTGGGGTTCTCTAAGTATACCATCATGTCATCTGCAAAAAGTGATCATTTGATTTCCTCATTTCCTACTCTGATTCCTTGAATATCTTTCTTGGCTCATATTGCCGGGGCTAGAGTTTCTAGTACTATAATGAATAGTATTGGTGATAGTGGGCAACCTTGTTTCACTCCTGATCTTACAGGGAAAGGTTCTAGTTTATCACCATTACATATGATGTTTACTGAAGGTTTTAAATATATGCTCCTTATTATTTTAAGGAATAGTCCATTTATTACTATACTCTCAAGCGTTTTTAGTAGGAATGGATGTTGGATTTTATCAAATGCCTTTTCTGCATCTATTGAGATGATCATAGGGTTTTTATTAATTTGATTATTAATATGGTCAATTATAATAATAGTTTTCCTAATATTAAACCAGCTCTGCATTCCTGGTATAAATCCCACTTGGTCATAGTGTATTATCCTGGGGATGATTTTCTGAAGTCTTTTTGCTAATATCTTATTTAAGATTTTAGCATCAATATTCATTAAGGAAATTGGTCTATAGTTTCCTTTCTCAGTTTTCGATCTACCTGGTTTAGGTATCAGTACCATGTCTGTGTCATAGAAGGAATTTGGTAGGACTTCTTCAATCCCTATTTTTTCAAATAGTTTACATAGCATTGGAGTTAGTTGTTCTTTATATGTGTGGTAGAATTCACATGTAAATCCATCTGGTCCTGGGGACTTTTTCTTAGGAAGTTGGTTAATAGCTTGGTCTATTTCTTTTTCTTAGATGGGACTATTTAGACTACTTATTTCTTCCTCTGTTAATCTGGGCAAGCTATATTTTTGAAGGTATGCTTCCATTTCATTTAAGTTATTGAATTTATCGGCATAAAGTTGAGCAAAGTAGCTCCTAACTATTGTTCTAATTTCCTCTTCATTAGTGGTGAGTTGACCCTTTTCATTTTCAAGACTAACAATTTGCTTTTTCTCTTTCCATTTTTTAATCAGGTTTACTAAGTGTTTGTCTATTTTGTTGGTTTTTTCATAGAACGAACTCTTTGTTTTATTAATTAATTTAATAGTTTTTTTTTTTTTTTACTTTCAATTTTGTTAATCTCACCTTTTATTTTTTGAATTTCAAGTTTTGTGTTTGTCTGGGGGGTTTTAATTTGTTCCTTTTCTAGCAATTTTAGTTGTAAGCCCAATTCGTTGGCCCTCTCTTTCTCTATTTTATGCAAGTAGGCCTGTAGAGATATAAAACTTCCCCTTATTACTGCTTTGGCTGTATCCCACACATTTTGGTATGATGTCTCATTATTGTCATTTTCTTGGGTTAAGTTATTAATTATGTCTATGATTTGCTGTTTTACCCAATCATTCTTTAGTATAAGATTATTTAGTTTCCAATTATTTTTGGTCTATTTTCCCCTGGCTTTTTATTAAATGTAATTTTGATTGCATTATGGTCTGAAAAGGATGCATTTACTATTTCTGCCTTACTGCATTTGATTTTGAGGTTTTTATGCCCTAGTATATGATCAATTTTTGTATAGGTTCCATGAACTGCTGAGAAGAAAGTATATTCCTTTCTGTCTCCATTTAGCTTTTGCCAAAGATCTATCATATCAAACTTTTCTAGTATTCTATTTACCTCTTTGACTTCTTTCTTATTTATTTTGTGGTTTGATTTATCTAATTCTGAGAGTGCAAAGTTGAGATCTCCCACTATTATAGTTTTGCTATCTTTTTCCTCTTGCAGCTCTCTTAATTTCTCTTTTAAGAATTTAGATGCTGCACCACTTGGTGCATATATGTTTAATATTGATACTGCTTCATTATTGATGCTGCCCTTTAGCAGGATATAATGCCCTTCCTTATCTCTTTTAATTAGATCAATTTTTGTTTTTGCTTGATCTGAGATGAGGATGGCTACTCCTGCTTTTTTGGTTTTGCCTGAAGCATAATAGATTCTGCTCCACCATTTTACTTTTAGTTTGAATGTCTCTCCCTGTTTCAGGTGTGTTTCCTGTAAACAACATATAGTAGGATTCTGACTTTTAATACAGTCTGCTAACTGCTTCCTCTTTATGAGGCAGTTTGCCCCATTTACATTTATGGTTAGAAGGACTAATTCTTTATTGCTTGCCATCCTATTAACCCCTGCTTATGCTTTTCGCCTTTCCTTCCCTCTTACCCCCCTACCCAGTATTAAACTGGTGAACACAACACCACTTGCTTTTCACAGCCCTCCCTTTTTAGGATCCCTCCCCCACCTTAAAGATCCTCCCCTTATTTTACCCCTTTTCCTCAAAATTTCTGTATTCCCTTCCCCTTAGCTTACTCCTTCCCTTTCACTTTTCAATGAAGTGGAAGAAGTTTCACCATAAATTGAATATGTCTATTGATACACACTATGTTCATCTCCCTCCTTTCTTTCTCTCAGATATAATAGGTTACCTTTGCCTCTTCATGAGATGTAGTACCACCACTTTACACTTTTTTATGATATAATTTCCTTTCCACCTCTAGTTTCTAAGACAAATTGTACATATGTTCTTTACATATTTTTTTTTGGCAGAAGTATAGTTCTCAATATTTCTTTTTACCTTTTTAGAAATCTCTTGAGTTCTGTATTTGAAGATCAAACCTTTTATGTAGGTCTGGTTTCTTCATCAAAAATAGATGGAATTCATTTATTTCGTTAAATGTCCATCTTCTTCCCTGGAAAACGATGCTCATTCTTGCTGGGTAAGTTATTCTTGGCTGCTTACCAAGTTCCTTAGCCTTTCGGAATATCATGTTCCAGGCCCTGCGTTCTTTTAATGTGGATGCTGCTAGATCCTGGGTTATCCTTATTGTGGATCCTCCATACCTGAATTGCTTTTTTCTAGCAGCTTCCAATATCTTTGCCTTTGTCTGATGGTTCTTGAACTTGGCCACTATATTTCTTGGCGTGTTGATTTTAGGGTCCCTTTCAGTAGGTGATCGATGTATTTTTTCAATGTCTATTTTACCCTCTGTTTCCAAAACGTCTGGGCAGTTCTCTTTGATAATTTCCTCTAAAATGGTGTCCAAGCTATTTTTTTCCTCACATTTTTCAGGGAGTCCGATTATTCTCACATTGTCTCTCCTGGATCTGTTTTCCAGGTCTGTTGTCTTTCTAGTAAGGTACTTGACATTCTTTTCAATTGTTTCATTTCTCCGGTTTTGCTTGACTACCTCTTGGTTTCTCCTTGAATCATTCATTTCTACTTGTTCCAGTCTAATTTTCAATGATGTATTTTCTTCACTCACTTTTTTTGTATCTCTTTGTAATTGTCCAATTGAGTTTTTATCTTCTATGGAATTTTTTTCCATTTTATCCATTTTAATTTTTAGAGAGCTGTTTTCTTTTTCCAGCTCACTAATCCTGTTTTCCTTGGAGTTGTTTACCTTTTCCAGCTCACTAATCTTGTTTCTCAATGATTTGATTTCTTTATCCACTCTGTCTTTGAATGCATGGGATGACTTCTCCAGGCTCTCTTGCCAAGCTTCCCTTTCCTTTTCCCATTTCTCTTCCAGCTCTCTTGTGAGAGCCTTTTTGATATCCTCTAGGAGATTCTTTTGTATTGAAGAGCAGCTCATATCCCTCTTAGGGGATTCATCTGGGGACAGTCTGTTTTTAGTCTCCTCATTGTTTGAAGTCTGCTCTCTCTCCGTACAAAAGCTGTCAATGGTTAGAGCCCTTTTGAATTTTTTGTTCATTTTGTCAGAATAGGAATCGAAGAAAACAAACTGACAAGAGAAACAATTGGTCTGTTTTGCGGGGGATAGGGCTGGATGGTATTAATGGGCTTCCTCTACAGACTGGGGGTAGGGCAGCAGAGAGCCACTAACAGAACAGCAATGACTGTACTGAGTCTGTGCTCTGAGGCTCTGAGAATGTACTGAATCAGTCCAGGTGGGGGTTGGGAGTGGCCAGGTTCTGAGAGATGCTGGCTTTTCGGGGTTTTAATCTTCACCTCCGGTGTTTACACCCTCTCTGCTGATCCCAGCTTGCTGCCAAGATGGAGTATCCACACTGGGGAAAAGTCTTTTCACAGAAATGACAGAGATCACTCTCCTTCCCCTCTGGTCTGAGCTGTGTGAGCTGCCTGTCTTTCTCTGGCTTGCCTGCCCTCAGTCTGTGCCCAGCCTGATTCACCCTCCCCCCGAGCAAACACAGACCTTTTCTGGCGACTTTCAAGGATGTCTTCTCTTGGTGATTATTTGTGGGTTTCTTTCTGGGTCAAGCATTAAGTCTGAGGCTTGTCATGAAGTAAGTTCTGAGAGAAAACGAGGAGCTCAAGCAGCTGTCTGCCTCCTCGCCACCATCTTGGCCGGAAGTCTCCCTAGGAGTTCTTTACCTTTTCCAATTCACATTTTAGAAAGTCCTTGTCTTTTCCCCCTTTATCAAATCTTTCTTTTAATGAGTTATAACCCCTTTCCATACTCTCTTGTAGAGCTTCTCTTTCCTTTCCTTATTTTTTCTAGCTCTTTTTAAATAACTTTTATAATTTCTTCTACGAGAGTTTTGTGATAGGGAACAAATTATATACCCCTTTGGGATTTTGTCTGGAGACTGCTATTAGTATCCTTAGGGGTGGAGAGCTGCTCTCTTTCTTTATTGAAGCTATCTATAGTTAGAGATCACTTTGCTTTTTTACTCATTTTTTTAAACTGTTGTGTCTGCCTTCAGGTTAAGGAGATTCTCAGCTTCTTTTACAGAACAGAGACAGATGGACAGTAGCTGTCCTGTGAATGGCCTGCAAAGAGCAGCTGAGCTGTGAAAGGGTGACTGCCCTGGGCAGAGTTCTGCAGTGCAGCAGTGTGACTGCCTTGGGAAGAGCCATGCCCAGTGGTACTTCCACTTCCCTGGGAGCAGCCCTGCTCTGAAGATGTGCTACTTCCCTGGGAAGACCACCGAGCTATGCAAGTGTGATTGTCCTGGGCAGAGCCCTAAAATGGAAGTGGGATTGCCCTGGGCAGAACCCACAGAGCAGAAGTGGTACTGTCCTGGGAAGAACCCTGCACAGTGGAGGTTCCACTGCTCTTCTCTAGCAAGGCCTACTTTACAGAAACGTCATGCCCTGTGCAGAGACACCCCCCCACACACACTGTGCAGAAGTATGATTGCTCTGGGTAGAGTCCCATGCTGTGGAATGCACAGCTGCACTATGGTCATGCTGAATCACTCCCAATGCTGGATGGGGCATTTTGGGGTACACTCTGCTGATCTACTGCTTTGCAACTAAAGGAGAGCAGCCAATCTATGGTAGAGTCCTCCCTGAAAATTCTCCACCCAGAGAGACCACACCGGCCCTTGGATCACTTAGTGTGCTCTAGCTTCCATATTCTGCCTCCTTGCCTGTGGTGGTGTCCTCCCACCAATTCAGACAGACTTTTTCTGGTGATCTTCCAAGTTATTTTTGGCTGGTAATTTGTTGTTCTCCCAAATTCGTGAATTCTACCAGTTAAGCAGTATTCCAGAGGCTAAATTTGGTAATCAGTAAGTAAGGGTAGAAGAGAGCTCAGAATGATGCATTTGTCCTCTCTGCCATCTTGGCTGCTGAAAGAGGTGTATGTATGATTGTTATTTATACACTCTCCTTCTAGGAATTATGACTATGTTTATTTATATTATTTGCTATGTTACTATGTTGATTCATGTTGTTTGTTACATCACTGCTAGTCTGAGTTATATTACTATGTGCTTGTGTAATATCTTCCATGCTGATGAATTTATGTTTACCTGTTTCAATTTACGCCCAGAAGAAACCTGCTAACAATATCTGGTTTGACTCCCCATTACCCTTTTTATCTTCCTTACTGAGAAGTCAAGGAGGATGTGAGCACCTGTGTTCTAAAACAAAAGAAAGCAAGAGAAGTAGAGGGTCAGAACTCTGAAAAGGTATACTTGAATCAAGGTCAGCTTATAGTAAAGCACTTACTCAGTGTGAGATAATGGTTCTCTATATGGTGATGTTATGGCTCTCCTAACAGTCGGCACGTGCTCAGAGTGCTGTAGTGATGTACGATGTACTGAGGTATTTAAAGAAGTCTCAGATACAGAAGACTCTCTCAGCCGCAGACACAGAGGATGCTCTCTGCACAGACACAGAGAACACTTTGGAATCCATCTTTGAGTAGCCTCATGGTTGGACCTCCTGCCTCCTTTACTCCTCCACTAAGACCAAGGACTTGGGCTGATCCCTAGGTCCTCCAGAAAGCTAGCCTAGACATTACACTTGCTAATGGTTTTAAATAGATGCTATTGACTATTTTAGGAAAAAGTCAATTTATTCCTATACTCTCCAGTGCTTTTTAATAAAAATGGGTGTTGGATTTTATCAAATGCTTTTTTCTGAATCTATTGAGATAATCATATGTTTCTTTGTTAATTTGGTTATTGATATAGTTAGTTATGCTAATAGTTTTCCTAATATTGAACCAGCCCTGCATTCCTGGTATAAATCTTACTTTCTTACTTATTTTTTTTTGTAATCTCTTTGCTAATATTTTATTTAAGATTTTTTTTATTAAGGATATTGGCATATATATATATTTATATTTATATTTTCTGTTTTTATCCTACCTGTTTTAGGTATCAGTATCATGTCTGTGTCATAAAAAGAATTTGGTAGGAGTCCTTATTCCCTATTTTTTCAAATAGTTTACATATTATTGGAGTTAATTGTTCTTTAAATGTTGGGTAGAATTCACATGTAAATCCATTTGGTTCTGGGGATTTTTTTTTAGAAAGTTAATTAATAGCTTGCTCTATTTCTTTTTCTGAAATGGGACTATTAAATAATTTATTTCCTCTTCTCTTAATATGAAAAAAAAATCTATATTTTTGTAGATATTCCTCCACTTCACTTAGCTTCTCAAATTTATTGGCATAAAATTGAGGTCTTTATCTCCTAATATTCAATCAATTTTTGTATAGTTTTCATGGACTTCCAAGAAGAAAATGGACTTTTTTCTGTCTCAATTCAATTTTCTCAAAAGATCTATCATGCCTAACTTTTCTAGAATTCTATGTATCTCTTTAACTTCTTCCTTATTTATTTTGGGGTTTTATTTATCTAGTTCTGAGAGAACATGTTTGATATCTCCCACTATTATACTTTTGCTGTCTATTTCTTCTTTCCACTCTTTTAACTTCTTTGGGAATTTAGATGCTACACCATTTGGTGCATGTATGTTCAATGTTGATATTGTTTCAGTATTTATGGTACTCTTTATCAAGATATAGTTTCCTTACTCATCTCTTTTAATTAGATCAATTTTTGCTCTTGCTTGATCTGAGATAAGGGTGGCTACCCTTGCTATTTTTACTTCACCTGAAGCATAATAGATTCTGCTTAAGCCTTTTACCTTTAATATATATATATATATTTATATTTATATTTATATATTTTATTATATTTATATATATATTATATTATATATTATATATATTATAAATATATATTTATATTTAAAGTATATATATATATATACATATATATATATATACTTTAAATATTTTTCTTATAAACAAATATTGTAGGATTTTGGCTTTTGATCCAAGTTTTCTATCCACTTTCAATTTATGGAAAAATTCACCCGTTTCACATTTATGGTTAAAACTACTAATTCTGTATTTCCTGCCATCTTATTAGCCCCAAATTATATTTTTCTCTTTCCTTTTTTCCCTTTCCCTCCTCCTCAGTATTTTACTTATGAGCACTACTTGCTTCAAGCAGTCCTCCCCTTTTAGAGACCCCCCATTTCTTATACCTTTCCTCTACTAGTTCTATTTCCCTTCTATTTAGCCTACCCTTTCCCTTTTCATTTACCCCTCCCACTTTTTTATTTGCATGAGAAGTTTCTCAGTAAAAGCAAAAACATCTTATATCATTTCTTTGAGCCAAATCTGATGAGAATAAGATTCACACAATGTTCATCACCCTCCATTCTTTCCCTCAATTATAAGACCTTTTCTTAGTCTCTTTCTTAGATGTAATTTCCCTCATTTTACCTCCACTTTGCTGTTTTTTTTCCAGTATATTCCCCTTTCCACCTCTAGATTCTTTTTATAACAGTAAAATCTCATTATACAAGCACTCTCCATGTATATCCATAACAGAAATACAGTTCTTAAGACTTATTTTATTTTTACCTTTTTATGCTTCTCTTGAGTTCTATATTTGGAGGTCAGATTTTTTGTTTAGCTGTTTTTTTTCATCAGAAATAAATGGAATTCACCTGTTTCATTGAATGTCCATCTTCTTCCCTGAAAGAAATAGCAGAGTAATTTATTCTTGGCTATATTCCAAGTTCCTTGCCTTGTGGTATATCACATTCAAGGTCCTTTCATCTTTTAAAGTGGAAGCTGCTATGTCCTGAATAATCCTTATTGTGGCTCCATGGTTTTTGAATAGTTTTTTTCTGGATGCTTTTAATATTTTTTTCTTTGGTCTGACAGTTCTCAATTTTAACCACGATATTCCTTGGAGTTTTAATTCTGGGGTCTCTTTCAGGAGATGTTCGGTGAATTTTTTCACTGGTTATTTTACCTTCAGATTTTATAGTATCCCAGCAGTTCTCTTTGATGATTTCCTGAAAAAATAGTGTCTAGGCTAATTTTTATCATCTTTTTTCAGGCAGTCCAATAATCCTTAGATTGACTCTTCTAGATCTATTTTCTAGGTAAATTGTTATCCAAATGAGTTATGTTATTTTTTTTCTATTTTTTCAGTTTTTTGATTTTGCTTGACTGATTCTTTTCATTTGATTGAATCATTCATTTTCATTTGTTCAGTTGTGAATTTTCATTTACTTTTTTTTTTACTTCTTTTTGCATTTGTGCAATTAATTTTTTAAATGAGTTGTTTTGGTTTATGGGTTATTTTTCCATTTCACAAATTCTGTTTTTAAGGAATTATTTTCCTTTTCTGTTTCACAAATTCTGTTTTTCTGGGAGTTGTTTTCTTTTTTCCCTTTTATCAAATCTATCTTTTATTTTCCAAACCCTCCTGCAAAGTTTTTGTTTCTTTTCCCCATTTTTCTTCTAGCTCTCTTTTAAGATCATTTTTAATTTCTTCTAGGAGAGCCATGTGTAATGGACACCAGTTTATATCATCTTTTGGGCTTCATCTGAAGATGATCTGCTTTTAATTTCCTCAAGGTTTGAAATCTATCCTTCTTCGTCACCATAAAAAACTGTCTAGTGTCAGAATTCTTTTGATCTTTTACTCATTTTTTAATATTAAGGTCTGCTTTTAGGGCAGGGCAGGTTTTCCAAGATTCCTCTACCAATAGCAGCTTTTTCTATAAGTGGCTGGGGCTGTGCTGGGTCAACACTGACTCACTTCAAGTGCTGTATGGGCATGGCCAGGTCCAGTGAAACTCTGGCATTTCAGAGTTCACTATTTACTTTTTGTGTTTGTGTTGGATGTTTTGTAAGTTGTCTGCAGATCTATTTGGCTTCCAATCAGGGCAGAGTAGCCAACACTGCTGGTGTAACTTCCTCCCTGTAGATTCTTCACCATGCAGAGTCTGCCCCCCCATGTGGAGTCTGCACCACCATGTGTAGTCTGCAACACCCTGTGGAGTCTGTGCTGTCCCTAAGACTCTGAGCTGTGTGTGCTGCCATCTGTGCTCAGCCTGCTTGCACTTGGCCACTCTCTCTCAGTTCCTGATTAAAACATACTTTTTTTCTGGCCATCTTTGAACTTATCTTCTGCTGGTAATTTGTTGTACTCCCAATATTTGTGGATTCTGCCAGTTCAGAACTAATTCAGTGACTAGATTTGCTAATTAGTTTGAGGGTTGTAGGAGGTCAGAAAGGAACTTGTGTCCTCTCTACCATCTTTGTTTACATTACATCTTGTTATACTCTCTATGATCATCCCACCAATCAATAAAATAAAATATAGTAATTTTCCATAGTTAACAATAAATACAAAATAGGACATTAGTTAACAGGGATCATAGAAACCACTTGTCAAAATTGTCTCTTAAATTAATTAAGACCATATATAGAGACTATATGTCAAAGTAAGGGAAGTCCGCAAGGCCTCTGTGATACTCTATCTGAAAGCTTTAGCCAAGTACTAGAAATACATAGTAAAACCAGAAAAAATATGCTAATAAAATTAACGTGGCATTGATAACTTGGAATTGACATTGAAATATTAATGAGTGAAATCTAAAATAGTATACATAAGATTTAGGCTATCCTCTCCTTTTTTTAGAATACTATATCCATTGGACCCCCAAACTTTCTTCCTTAAGAATTCCTTCAACTGTTAACATTACATGCTGCCTAAGTTTTTCCAACTGTGATACAAAGTAAAACAGTCAGAATTATCTGCCTCTCCTTTGTCTTTTTCCCAATACTGTCTGACTTTCTTCTATCACATTCTCCATAGCATTCTTGTGCCATATTCTTCTATACTCTACGCACATTATAAAAATGTTATTGATATATTTTTTTTTTCTTGATGGCTTTCAGACTGAACTTTTCCAGGGAATACCCAAATAGGTTAATTTCCCCTGACCTTTTCAATATCTTCATCTGCTCCCATCCTTTTAGCACAGCCAAATACCTAGGATGAAACTCAGTTTGTAGGTAGCTACATTTATTGATAGATGAGTATATCATTAGTTTTAAAAAAAAACATAAGTGCTATTAAAATAATTCTATGTCCCTTCAGATGAAGACTCTCCCTCACATTTGGGCTTAATAAAACAAATTTTAATGTACATTCCTGGGGTGGCGGCAAATTTTAGTTTGGTTGAGTTTGGTAGCTCTGATCTATAGTAGGCAAAACTAAAGAATATCCCCAATAAGTGTAGCATTAAGTGTAATACCAACATAATTAGCTCCCCTGGGAGCAGAAAAACAAGTTGCTTAAGAAATTATAAACTCAGGGCAGCTAGTTGGTGCAATGGACAGATCACCCAACCCTGAAGTCAGGAAGACCTGAGTTCAAATCTGGCTTCAGACACTTAACACTTCCTTAACACTTCTTAGCTGTGTGACCCTGGGCAAGTCAATTGCTTCAGCAAAAAAAAAAAAAAAAAAAAAAAAAAAAATGAACTCATTCAGTTTGAGAACAATAAAGATTAAAGTTGCTGTGCTGATCTGCAATAGAAGCTAATTGGGAATGACTACTACACTTTCAGAATAGATAAGAGGGTCATATTTGGTGTAAAATAAGAGTAAATGGTATTAAATGGTGTAAAATTTACATTTAATTTTTCATAACTTAAATTCACAAAGGAACTAACTACATTGCAATTTGTCAGGCTAAGAGTATAAACTGAAGTGGAAATACGGAGTGGTGACAATATGGAAAATTAGGATATGTACTGGATTTTCAGTAAAATAACCTCAGTTGAAGTTGTAGTTCTTTTCAGCTAAATACTATTGGACAAAAACTATCCTTTGTGAGACATGATTATCTCCAATTTAAAATTAATAGAATAAATCATATTTGCACCACTTATGTAATAGAGCTATTGAGAGTGAGGTATTCTGATAATAATAACATTATACTCTATATTGCAAGGAGATCATAAAGAAAAGGACACACATTTACAAATTTATTAAAGGATTTCTCTTTGTGGTGGCAAATAATTGGAAATTGAGGATATGATGCCTCAATTGGGGAAAGGCTGAATGCAGTGAAGTATTATTGTTTTATAAGAAATGATGAACAGTGGGTAGCAGTAAAACTTGGAAATACCTACATGAACTGATGCTGAGTGAAGTGAGCTGAACCAGGAAAACATTGTGCATAGTAATATAAACAATGTTCAATGATTAATTTTGATAAACTTTACTCTTTTCAGCAATTCAATGATATAAGAAAATTCCAAAAGATCAAGATGGAAAATGCTATCCACATACTTAGAAACAATTATGGAGTCTGAATACAGATAGAAGCATACTATTTTCGTTTCCTACTGTTCTTTCTTTATTGTGTTATTTTTTAATTCAGATAATTCTTTCACAAACTGATTAATATGGAAATATATTTAATGTTATTGTATGTATAACCTATGGCAGATTGCTAGCCATCATGAGGAAGGAAAGGAGAAATAGAGAGAGAAAAAAGTGGAAAACAAAGTAACTATATTTACATGTAATTGGAAAAATTAAATGATATCAAGTTGTAAAAAAACACTATAAAATGTGTCTTATAAATTCAAAAAATTACATACTAATCTTGGTCATTTCTCCACCTTTACAAATTCAATTAGAGACAATGTGTATACATACATAAATATACAGATATATCTATACATATTTATATACTATGCAAATTTATATTACAGTTATGTACACGCATATCTCTATATTTAGAAATATAATTGCACATTGTATTCTCTCTCTCTCTACATATATATATAATGTCAATGATTATACACATTATTTATTATTGAATATGTATTCTCAAAGGCATAAAACAATTCTATCATATTAAATGTGTACATATACTTTCAAATACATACATATAGCCAAATATGTGCAACTGCATAGTCAACATAACATGATAGAAACTATATGGGGGGGCAAATTATAAACGAAAAAAATGAACATTAAACATGCATGTAGAAGAAAAGCTTGGGATTAAATTCTTCTACTTTCTTTGTTCTCTTCAGAGAACACAAACATGTGTGTCTTTATAATGTGTATGTGTTTATGTAAATATACACACATATGCAGATATATACCAGATAAGCCAGAGACCCCAAACATATTGTAAGTCAGGGGCTAATAGATGGGCTGAATGAACACAGTTTGTTTGAATGGTCATGAAGGAAGCTGAAACAGGAGCTATGAAATGCTTAGAGATTGGTTGAATATTGAAAACAATATTTTCTGTTGCATCCCGGCCCATCACAAATTATCCTAACATTTGTCCTGGACTCTGATGGCTCTGGAGGAGTGAGGTTAACACTTTTGAGCAATTCTGATTCATTTAAACCTGATTCATATACAAATTAAGACTGAAACTTATAATGCTATTGATCCTTTTTGAAAATGGAAGGTGAACAACTATATATACTATATAATATTTATATGATATATTAAATATATAAATATATAATATGCGTACAATTTTTGAGCTTACTATGTTCCAGGTATTGTGCTAAATTCTTTATGATTATAATGTGATCAGCGCAACAGTCTTGGGAGGTAAGTGCTATATGCAGAAACTGAAGCAACCAGAGATTATATGACTTGCCCAAGGTCACACAGATAGTAAGTATCTGAGTCTGGAATTGAACTCAGATCTTCCTGATTCTAAGTTGGATCTATCCACTGAACATCAATGATGCATTTATTATACATATATATGCATCTGTATTATACATATACATCTACATTTCTCTCTGTATGTATAAATATATATGTGCATATATATATATATGCATACACATATATATGTAAAATTTCAGTGGCTACCACTAACATAGTATTTTTAAGTATTCAGTGCACTTAATTAAAAATTCTTCAAAATATAAAAAAAAATTAAAATAAATATTTAGATAAATCATTTTAAGTCTGCAACTTACAAAACCTCTCACAAATATTTGTTGCCCTTGGTGTCTCTTGGCAAGAAAAAGCCATAATTCTCTTCAGTAGCTTCCTGTCATTTTTTAAAATTAAAATTAAAAAAAAAAAGTTGGATTTTGCTTGCTAAAATAGTTTTACATCATTGTCTCTTTCTCAATACAGTCTAAAAAAAGTTTTTCTAAAGCAACAAAACAGAATATGCAATTCATTGTTAAATTTCCAGATTATTAAATGTTTAAATACATGAAAAAATTTATGATAGACATATAGTATCTGATTTTAAGTTTGAATTGCTATAGAGAAAAATTAACTAGGACCTGTTGTTCATTTGAACATCTTATTGAGTTGCAGAAAATAAGATGGCTATTGGAGCAATATCAATCTTTACCTCTTTAGTGTAAAATGAATTTTAAGCTTTCTCATATATGCAGTACTGTTCTCAAAAGAGGCAAATATGAAATGGGTTCATTTAATGATTCATTAATTCCTTCAATCATGCCAAAATATTTAATTAAATACCTATAGCCTAATTTGGTAGGGGAAGGGGAGATAAGACATTAAATAAGAGATGGTTCTTGCTATAATAGTGGTACCAGTTGGTATGGGAGAGAGAAGAATAATTAGCATGGAATCAATAATTAAGTTATAATGCCTATCAACACATTTGATAGATGTTACATTTCCTTTGACATAAAAACTCGTTGCCAGTTTTTGATTGTCTCAAATAATATCAGGGGATAGAAGTGTCAAAGATTCAAAAAGTCTCAGATTCCTTGTGTTGTAAGGGGAAAAAAAGTGAAATGTTTTTATTTTACTTTGTAAGGACTTAATCAGTATCATTATTTATATTTTATTTGTTGTTGTTGTTGTTGTTGTTGTTGTTGTTGTTGTTGTTGTTGTTGTTGTTGTTGTTGTTGTTGTTATTGTTGTTTTGTCAGGTTAACCTCCAAGTTTTAATTAACTTTATAATTATAATTTTGGACAGTACATATGCATGGGTAATTTTTTAAAACATTATCCCTTGTATTCACTTTTCCAAATATTCCCCTCCCTCCCTCTACTCCGTCCCCTATATGACAGGCAATAAAATACATATTAAATCTGTTACAGTATATCCTAGATACAATTTATGTGTGTAAAACCAAATTTCTTGTTGCACGGTAAGAATTGGATTCCGAAGGTATAAGTAATCTGGGTAGAAAGACAATAGTGGAAAGATTTTACATTCATTTCCTAGTGTTCCTTCTCTGGGTGTAGCTGTTTATGTCCATCATTGATCAACTGGAACTGATTTGGATCTTCTTTATGTTGAAGATATCCACTTCAATTAAAATATATCTTCATACAATATCGTTGTTGAAGTGTATAATGATCTGGTTCTGCTCATTTCACTCAGCATCAGTTCATGTAAGTCTCTCCAAACCTCTCTGTATTCATCCTGCTGGTCATTTCTTACAGAGCAATAATATTCCATACCATTCATATACCATAATTTACCCAACCATTCTCCAATTGATGGGCATCCATTCATTTTCCAGTTTCTAGCCACTACAAAAAGAGCTGCCACAAACATTTTGGCACATACAGGTCCCTTTCCCTTCTTTAATATTTCTTTGGGATATAAGCCCAGTAATAGCATTACTGGATCAAAGGGTATGCATGCACAGCCCAACAACTTTTTGGGCATAGTTCCAAATTGCTCTCCAGAATGGCCAGATTCCTTTACAACTCCACCAACAATGCATCAGTGTCCCAGTTTTCCCATATCCCCTCCAACATTCATCATTATCTTTTCCTGTCATCTTAGCCAATCTGACAGGTGTGTAGTGGTATCTCAGAGTTGTCTTAATTTGCATTTCTCTGATCAATAGTGATTTGGAACGCTTTTATATGAGTGGATATAGTTTCAATTTCATCATCTGAACATTGTCTGTTCATATCCTTTGACCATTTATAAATTGGAGAATGATTTGATTTCTTATAAATTAGAGTCAGTTCTCTATATATTTTGGAAATGAGACCTTTATCAGAATCTTTAACTGTAAAAATATTTTCCCAATTTGTTACTTCTCTTCTAATCGTGTTTGTATTAGTTTTATTTGTACAAAAGCTTTTTAATTTGATGTAATCAAAATCTTCTATTTTGTGATCAATAATGATCTCTAGTTCTCCTTTGGTCATAAATTCCTTCCTCCTCCACAAGTCTGAGAGGTTGATTATCCTCTCTTCCGCTAATCTATTTATGATCTCATTCTTTATGCCTAAATCATGGACCCATTTTGATCTATCTTGGTATATGGTATTAAGTGTGGGTCCATATCTAATTTCTGCCATACTAATTTCCAGTTTTCCCAACAGTTTTTGTGAAATAATTCATTCTTTTTTTTATTGTTTTTTATTCTTTTTATTTATTTCTGTTTTTCCCTGACGCTGGGGTTAAGTGACTTGCGCAAAGTCACACAGCTAGGAAGTGTCTGAGACCATATTTGAACTCGGGTCCTCCTGAATTCAGGGCTGGTGCTCTATCCACTGCTCCACCTAGCTGCCTGAAATAATGAATTCTTATCCCAAAAGTTGGTATTTTGGGGTTTGTCAAACACTAGATTGCTATAGTTGTACCCTATTTTGTCCTGTGTACCTAATCTGTTCCACTGATCAACTAGTCTATTTCTTAGCCAATACCAAATGGTTTTTGTGACTGCTGCTTTATAATATAGCTTTAAATCAGGTACAGCTAGGCCACCTTTATCTGAATTTTTTTTTCATTAATTCCCTTGAAATTCTCGACCTTTTCTTCTTCCATATGAATTTTGTTGTTATTTTTTCTAGGTCATTAAAATAGTTTCTTGGGAGTCTGATTGGTATAGCTGTTCACATAGCTGTTTATTTCTCCATGAATATAATTTTAGAAACTTCTGTAATTGTATTCAGCCCACAATTGTCATATACTGCACTTGGATCCCTGGTCCTGGTTTATACTTTTAATACTGACACTAGTTAGTGTTGTAGAGGTATGACACTTAAGATTTTTAAAAGCACTTTGGATACAATAATGTTTATACTTGAAAACTCTCAGAAGCAGGTAGTGCAAATGTTTTGCCCATTTATCACAGGAGAAAAACTGAGGTCCAAAGAGAACAGAGAAAGTGGCATAATTTAATTCTCACCTTGTATCTTCTTACTGCATACTTAATGTTTATTACTTTTTCCTGTAACATTTCACTTCCCATGTCACTTCTGTCATGCTGATTATGTTGACTATACAGTTGCATACACTCAAATATATGTACACACACATTCTTGTTCATCATGAAAGGACATATTTATTCCTTTTACTTCAATAATTAACCTAAGATAGCCTATTCTTGTCTATCCCACACTCATATGACACTACTAAGGGTACTCATTGCTTTGTGAAAGTGATATCTACATTTGAGGTATAGGAATATTTTGCTCAGTGCTACCTTCTTGGGCCACAGTAACATTTTTTTAACCTACAAAAATATTCCCAGATTGATAGACAAATAAGCATTTTCATGATTGGTTTATCCCATAGCTAGTACCTTCCCATCTATTAAAATTAGGTACAGAAAACTCTCGTGACATGAGCAATTTTTCATCTATGCTTTGTCTTTAATTGTAAATGGCTTTCCCTCCTAAGACGCTCTACTCTATTCTATCAGAAATCATAAGTTAAGGAAATATTTCTCACTTAAATGCAACTCCCTATAATTTAGTGCAAAAGGATAAGGGGAAATGTTTGTTCCCAATTAGTGAATAGAAAAACAATTAGTAAAAAAAAAAATGCAGTCATGAACGATGAACATGAGGGATGTGAAAAATTGGAGGAAAATACTTATGAAAAAATTTAACGCAAAAATAAAAAAAAAATCCTAAACCAAAATAAAACAGATCTAGAAGAATGAAATGCATACTGTGATTATTTAAGGCAATATGAGAATAGACAAAGGCTATTGATCTGACTTTGAATAACTTTTATGATAGCTTATATACTGAAATTAATTTATATGCATAATGATTTCTAAAGAACATTCTTTGTTTTTGTCTTCATTCTGTATTAAAGAAATGAACTCTTAAATAGAACTAAATGCAAATTAACTTTCTAAAAGAGCACTGATATACCTGACATATATATTACTATCTTTCTCAGAATCCTAAGTAAATTTGGGTTCCCTAAAATCTTACTCTTTTTTGACCTTTGTATTTTTAGAGCCAAGGACAGTACTTTGCATATAGTACAGATTTAATCACTATTGGTACAACAGTAAATGAATTCATAAATAAACATATACACACATGTGCATCTTTTTATACAGACTTGTATATGTATGTTTATACATGTATATATTTACATATAAATACATATGCAAATATACATATATATATATATATATATATATATACACGGCTTTTGTAAATTAAAGAAAGTAGATCTAGAAGAACAATTTAAAGCTGTGTATGAACATTTTCATAGGTCAATTTCACCAATTTAGTGGAATCAATTTTCTCCTCTGTAAAATAATTGATTAAATAAAATTTGTTTTTCAAAATCCTGAAATATAAAGATAACAGTGAACCTATGTATTGAGATGGAATTAACTGAATTTTAAATTGGTAAAATTTTAGATGAATAGCCCCAACATTGATCAGTGGGGTAAAATTAATCCTCAAAGAGCAGCTAGGTAGCCATAAATAGAAAACTAGACTTAAAGTGAGGACAGAATAAGTTCAAAAATAGCTTCAGATATTTGTGAGCTGTATAACACTAGCCATGCTATTGCTAATTATTGTGTGCTTGAGTTTCTTTCTTTGTTAAGTGGAGATGATAAAACTATCTACTTCTCAATACTGTTGTGGGTATAACATGAAACATTATTTGTAAAATGATTTACAAAGTACAGAATGATATATAAATGCTAACTGTTATAATCATTGTATGTGTTGGGTAGATTTGAGCTGTGGGGGAAATCTATAAAGTAAGAAGCAGAATTGTTTCAAGCCCAATAGCTAAGAAAATTATACTGAGATATAGAACAGAAATACCAGGTGACTCGGGGAACTGGTGAGAAAGTTTTTCTTCATTTTTTTTTTTGTTTGCTTTTGAACCAAAATTAACCCTAGAAACAACAAGTTTAAATTGAAAACAGCAACTTATTACTTAGGGAGACTGACTTATTTGCTTAGTTAGACAAACATGGAACTCCATCTCTTTCCTTCCTTCACTTCCAGTTGCTCACAACCATTTTGGGAATAATCTACCTCTTTACCTCAATCTTTTAGTTTCCCTATTTTCCTTCAATATTCAGCACAAATCTGATCTTATGCAGGTCTTAGTCCTCATTGGTAATAATATCTTTCTCTATGAAATTATGTTCTATAAATACTGAACATTATTGTGTGTATACTAAGTTATTTTTATTATTTGCTGCCACCATTTTAATGTGAGCATCTTAAGGGCAGAACTCTTTTTCATGTGTTTTGTTTCTTTCACTATCTGTTTTTTTCAGTGTCTAGCCCATAGTAACTGGTTAATAAATAATTGGTGAAATTGCCTAAGTGAAATAAACTCCATAGTCACTAAAGGATAGAAAATAAGTGATTCTCTTTTTTTAAGTTCTCAATGCTATTTTTTTCAAATAAATGTAATTTTGTGTCGAAATTTTTTCATTTGTTGAAAAATTTTCATTTAATGAAAATTCATTTTTGTAAGACTTTGTGTTTCAAAATTTAATCCCTTCCTCCCTAACCTCTTCACTCCAAAAGATATTAATCAATGTGATAGAGGTTAAATATGTGCAATCTTTTTAATTATATTTCCAAATGTTCCCGTTGCGCAAGAAAAATCAGACCAAAAGAAAAGAAACAATGTGAGAGAAAAACAAACAAATAAGGTGAGATACTATGCTTTAATCTATATTCAGGCTCCATAGTTCTCTCTTTTGATGTAGATGACACTTCCTATCTCAAGTTATTTTGGAATTGCCTTGAATCACTGCATTGTTGAGAAAAGTCAAATCCATCACAATTGATAATCATGTAATCCTGTTATTAAATATGTAAAATGTTCTCTTAGTACTTCTTCTTTCAGTCAACATCAGTTCATGTTTTTCCAAGCTTTTCTGAAATCAGCCCACTTTTACTGAAATTATCATTTCAATATACAGGTTTGTAGCCTTTCTGGCATAATGCTAAATTGCTCCCCAAGATTGTTGGAATAGAAAATACATGATTTCTTTTGGGATTGACATTAAAGAATATCACCAAATTGCTCCTCAAGAGGTTCAAAGTATCATCAATGAAGATGAAATGATGGATTGGATAATATACTTGTAGGAACTTACATAATAATCCCTGTGCAGTTCTACTTCTGGGAGCCAAGATGCATCCATGACACATCGCCATATTCAATTCTTGAACAACTATAAAATAGCACCACAAAACAGAATCTGGAATGGTGAAACCAGTAAAGAGATGTACTGAAGAAATCTCTTGCCCAGAAAACTTGGATGATCAACAAGAGGGGGTTTATCTTAGTAGGGTAAAGAAGGGGCACACTTTAGGACAGAAAGCTTACAAGCAAGATTGCAGCAAACCTCACCTTACAGTATAAAGCAGTTGAATGCCAACATTAGGACCCTGCCCCTGTGTGTTATGGCAGGAGAACCAGAAACTTGGTAAACTATCATTTGTTGCATGTAACTCTTGATTAGACAGGATCATGCAGAGACCCAACTACTGAAAGCTATAGCAGAGCTCCAGAATGGTGGATATTGTACAACTGTCAGACCATTATATGGATAGGCATATATATGGATAGGAAAACAGACATTCCTCAGCTTCCCAACCATCATACATTTGAGTGTAGCCCCAGAGAAGTCCAGAAACATAGGATATGGTTTCAGCATATAGCAGATAATACCACTTGAAACCCGATCAGCACCAGGAAATCAGAAAACTACAGCTTCCAGCAATGTCAGCCACATCCAAATATACTCCATTAACATAGTACCTGAAATAAGATTCCCCTGTGGACCTCAGGGCAACATCAGTATTGCACTAGGTAAATTGCCAAAGACTCTTTCCATAGGCACAAGAAGTCTGAGATGGTATTCCTTCTATCTTGGAGCAGAGCTGAAATTTAAAAGAAACAAAATAAGGAAAAAAGTCAAGCAAAAACCCAAAACAAAACAATAAAAATATGAACACTGAAAGTTATTATATTGACAGGGAAATACAAGACACAAACTTAGAAGACAATGACATTGTCAAAACACCTATGAAAAAAGAACCTATACCCTTTACCAACATAAGATGAATATGGCTTCAGGATTTAGATATAAAGGATAATAATATAACCAAATTAGGAAAATAAGGAATAGTCTACCTATTCTCATCTGTGGAAAAGTGAGCATTTATAGCCAAAGATGAACTAGAGAACATTATGAAATGCAAAATGGATAATTTTGATTATATTAAATTAAAAATGTTTTGCACAAACAAAAGCAATGCGGTCAAGATTAAAAGGGAAGAAAAAATTTTGGGGGAAATTTGCAGTCAATGATTCTGATAAAAGCCTAATTTCTAAAATATGTAGAAAATTCCCAGCTTTTGGGATTACTATTTGACAAAAATTGCTGGGAAAACTGGAAACTATTATGGCAGAAAATAGGCTTTCAACAACACCTAACACTGCATACCAAAATAAAGTCTAAATGGATTCATAATTTAGATATAAAGAATGATATAAGCAAATTAGAAGAACATAGGAGAGTTCACCTCTCAGATCTGTGGAGAAGTAAAGAATTTGTGAACAAAGAACGGTAGATCATTATTGAACATAAAATAGATGATTTTGATTATTAAGTTAGAAATTTTTTGTACAAACAAAACCAATGCAGACACGACTAGAATGAGCAATAAACTGGGAAAACATTTTTTACATTCAAAGCCTTTTTCCTAAAATGTATTGATAATGGATTCAATTCTCCAATGGATAAATAGTCAAAGGATATTAACAGACAATTTTCAGATGAAGAAATTGAAACCATTTCTAGTCATATGGAAAGAAGCTCTAAATCACTATTGATCAGAGAAATGCAAATTAAAACAACTTTGAGATACCACTACACAGATCTCAGATTGGCTAAGATGACAGGCTAAAATAATGATAAATGTTAGCGGGGTTGGGGGAAAACTGGGACACTAATATTATGACTGAAGAATTTTAAAGTGATCCAACTCTTCTAGAGAACAATTTGGAACCAAAGGGTTATCAAACTGTGCATACCCTTTTGATACAGGAATGTTTCTACTAAGATTATATCTTAAGCTTAAATGTCTTAAGCTCAATCTTAAAAAGGAGGGAAAGGGAACCACATGTGCAAAAATGTTTGTGGCAGCCCTTTTTTTAGTGGCTAGAAACTGAGTGGATGACCATCAGTTGGAGAATAGCTGAATAAGTTATGATATATGAATATTATGCAATATTATTGTTTCATGAGAAATGATTATCAGCATGATTTTAGAGAGCCCTAGAGAGACATACATGAACTGAAGCCAAGTGAAATGAGCAGAATCAGGAGATCATTGTACATGGCAATAACAAGAATATACGATGATCGTTTCTAAAGGGCATAGCTCTTTCCAACAAGGAGATGAGTTAGGCCAGTTCCAATGATCTTGTGATGAAGAGAGAAGACTGTAAGAATTGCAGGTGGATCATAACCTAGCATTTGCACCCTTTTTGTTTTAGCTTGAATTTTATTTTCTTTCTCTTTATATTTTGCTTTTGATCTGATTTTTCTTGTATAACAAGTTAATTATTAACTATGTATGCCTATATTGGATTTAACATATATATTTATCATGTTTATCATATATTGGATGACATGCCATCTAAGGGACAGGGTAAGTGGAGGGAGGCAATTGGAACACAAGGGTTTTTGAGGGTAAAAATTGCACATGTTTTGAAAATTAAAAAAACCTTCAATAAAATTATGAATATAAATATAAATATAAAATAAATATAAATATATAGAGAATTGACACAGACTTTAGAACGCAAACCATTACCAAATGATAAATGGTAAAAGGCTATAAACAGACAATTTTCAAATGAGGAAATTAAAGTTATTTATGATCATATGAAAAATGCCCTAAATCACTATTGTTTAGAGAAATACAAATTAAGACAGCTCTGTGGTATCAACTCACACCTATCAGATTGGTTAAAATGTCAAGAAAAGATAATGATAAATGTTGAAGGGTATGTGGGGAAAAATGTGATATTAATGCATTTTTAGTGGAGTTGTGAACTGATCCAACCATTCTGGAGAGCAATTTGAAATGATGTCCAAAGGACAATAAAACCCTCTAATCCAGCAGTGTCTTTATTGGCTTTGTGTCCCAAAGAGACCAAAAAAGAGGAAAAAGGACCCATATGAGCAGAAAACAAATCTGTGTAGCAGCCCTTTTTGCAGTGGTAAGACACTGGAAATTGAATGGATGCTCATGATTTGAGGAATGGCTGAATAAGTTATGTATATGAATGTCATTAAAATATTATTGTTATGTAAAAAAATGACAAGCAAGCTGATGCATAATGAAGTGACCAGAACAAAAAGAACATTGTACATAGTAATAACAAAATTATCTGATGATCAACTATGATGAACTTAGCTCTTCTCAATAATTCAGTTCAAAGAAATTCCAGTAAACTTGGAAACAGTAAACAGAAAAAAATGTCATCTGCAGTCAGAGAGAGAACTATGGAGATTAAATCTGGATCAAAGCATAGTATTTTCACCTTTTTTTTTTGTTGTTTGTTTGAATGCTACGTTTCTCTCTCATGTTTTTCACTTTTTATTTCATTTTTCTTGTACAACATGACAAATATAGAAATGTGTTTAAAATAATTGCACATATTTAACCTATATCATATTGTTTGCCGTCTTGGGAAATGTATATTTTCAACTTATAAAATCTAGTTAAATTACAGATTTTAATTTTTTTAAATAAAATTCATAATTCCCATCTATTTCATGAGATTGTTAAGAAAAAAATGCTTTTTGAAAATAAAACTATTGGGGAAAAAATCATCTAAAAATATAAAGACCATGAAGACCTGTGTTTTATGTATAATAATATAGTATTAATGTTATGAAATCACTACTCTATCTCACACAAACACTCACAATGTATTTATAGTTTACTAATTTAAAAAAAGTCTCCTCTAAGACTAATTTTTAAAATGACAAATTTCTTATCAAAAGCAGAAATAAAAATTGTATTTAGTTATTAACTTAAGTATCAGTTTTTGTTTTGATATTATACAATAGAAAAACCATCTCATTTTCTTTATTAAGATGTCATGATCTTCAAATTTACTTTATTGTCCTATATTATACTTTATTGAAAATATTACATAATATCAACTTAGGAAATGATGTGCTCTTTTCTCAATTGTCTCGTGAACAATAGCACTTATTCTCCCATATTTGACAGAGCAATTGAGAGAATACTTTCTCTCATGGGCATATTTATGAACAACCATACTACTTGCTATAGTCTCAGAGAATGGATCATAAAATGCCTCAAACTACATAATAACTTATAGAAGAAAACTGTCAAATTTCTTTGCCTGGTTATAGTCCTTTGGAGACCTATAATCAATAAAGAAGGCACATAGGAACTATGGCTTATATCTATAATTCAATGTGTACCTATGAACTCTAAGGATTTTTTGTTGTTATCATTGTTTTGTTTTTGTTTTTGTTTTTTGGTTTTTTGTTTGTTTGTTTGTTTTGTTTTTTTCTTGTCCCCCATACAAAAGCAAATTGTATCTAGAGGCTTTTGTAGGTAATCCCCTTTGTACCACCTTGGGCATAATTGGCCTTATGCATGGATATCTTCTACATGGGGCCATAATTTAAATTCATCTAGTAAGGCAGACATTTGGTATATACATCATTATATGTCCAAATAGAATTGGACTTTATGAAAATGATTAGATTTTGTTATTCTAATAGTATTCTAGATCACTTAAAATCATACTACTAAGCACACCTCTGTCCCTTTTGTCCCTCAAGGCAACTAGAGAGACTTATATATGATAATATCTAGTAGTAGATTATAAGATACTAAGACCCAGTGGAAAATTTCTGCAGTTGTTTAAATTCATAGCTTTTGAAATTGTAAAAGTAAGGGCCTATTACAATTAAAGTTTGTGATCGAAAAACTAAGTCAGTCTATAAATCAGTAGTTGGGAAACCTAACTTACTCTCTGTCATGAAACTTGGTCAATATTGTAGATTCTAAATTTACAGCATATTATCTGATGAATTAAATTATATTAATTTTTCCTATTATACTTTAGAATAATAGCTATCTGCTTCTCACTACAATATTTGATAGATAACTCAGAATAGAAACAAGGAAAACAGGGATTGCTCTCTCAAATTCTCTATATAAGACAAAGATGATAATAGTACTTTTAAGGAATAAAATAACAGAACTGACAAGCTTCCAAAATGTAAAATAATATGTTTGGAAAATCTGCTAGAGTATGTGTAACTAAGGAATAATATATATCATGCAGATTTCTCATCAATTGACGATATTGTAAGTGAATAATACACTAGATCAGGTTGTGTTGTTGGGTTCTATTTATGATTTTTTTGGAAAAGATACAGAAGTGGTTTGCCATTTTCTTCTCCATATTTTAAAAATTAGGAACTACACCAAACAGTATTAAGTGGCTTACCAAGGATTATATAGCTAGAGGCCAAATCTGAACTCAAGAAAATAAGTTTTTCTGACTTCTGGGCAGGTACTCTACCCACTGTACCTCCAAGCTTCCTTAATTAGACTTTGAGTAGAAGTAAATATTTAATGTTATACTCAATCCACCAGTATTTCTAGAGGATAGGAGTAACACTAACTTGCAGGCTTGGAAAGAAAAAATCTCTGACCCATTTCTAGGTAGTAAATTTGTGGCATATCTTAGGTACCATATTGCTATATGTTTTTAGATATTCAGTCTTACATTTCCAAGATCTATTTCAGCCTATCCCATCCACTTCATAAGCTCTTTAAGTAAAAGACAGTCTTTTGCTGTTTTCAGTAAATTTATCATCAAAATAGTGCTCTGTAAAGTTCTGTTGTCTCTAAATTGTGATCCTTCTCTGGGAGCAGGATTTCTTGAGATAGCCTTCCTTTCAGTTCTGTATTGTGCCCTTCAAAGTCTTGAATCTTTTCTTTTCAGAATGTCTCCAGCCAGCTTCAGTCTCTAGCTCCCTCTGAATCCAAAACCTCCAGCCAGCACAAAGGTAGACATGGGAATGAATCAGACTCTGCCTCTGAGAGTAGGATTGCGGGCTTCTGTGTGCTTGGCCCTGAGAGTTTCTTGCTTATATGGTGCATACTGACTATACACCAATCATTTCATCACTAGGAAATCATTATTTGGTGTAGGATTAAATCAATGCTAAATTAGATTTAATCATTGTCTCCTCAATTCTACTCAGTACCTTGTTTCAAGTTCTGGCCCATAACATTTCCTTGTAGGATCAAATCAATTGTCTCTATTCATTCCAGTGACTTAGCACCTTGTAAAAATCCTAATGTCTCCCCCTTTCTTTTGATTTAGGACCTAGGGTAGTCATGACCTCCCTGACTTCTCAAGGAGGTGAAAACATCAAAGGTAATGGGAAATCAAATCAGATTAGTGGGTTTCTGAAAGGGTTCACTTGAAACAGGAATACATAAATCCATCAATATGGGAGATATTACACCTAATTACATAAATTACATAAACCCATAGTATCATGACACATGCTAGAAGTGATGTAACAAATAACATGATCAAATAATCATATATTGAAAATTTATACATGTCCATAAGTCGGAGAAATAGTCCAAAAGGAATCCATTGTCCATTAGTTCATGTGCCAGGAATCCAATAATTCCTGCAAGTTTTAAAGTCCTATAATAGTGTCATCTTGTGTTAGGGAATCCAATGATTCCTGCTGGTTTTAAAGTTCTTTAACAGTTTCCTTATCAGCCATGATCTTTCAGTGTCAGAGGTTTCTTTAGATCTTCTCCTTTGTTTTGAGGTTTTTTCTCCTTTTCTGTCTCTCTCCAGGTGCTTGTTGCCACCCATATGTTTCCTTCTCCATCTGTTTCCTTCTCTGTCTGTTAAAATATAAGCAAACCCTCTCTCCCAGGCAGTTAACCTATCCAATTTCCTTCTATTACTTTCTAAATCTCTTATCATCATCTGGCAATTACATTGGAGCTGTTTGCACTGGACATTGCTCTGCTGGTTTAAAAGGCCTGTATTCTCCCCAAGTGTAATCCATTTCCGCTATCTGATTGCTTTTTGGCTGACTAATCAAGGAATCCCTTTCTTCCATGTGATTACCTTTCAGTTGATCACATCAGAGTCCTGACCTTCTAAAGGCTCTTTGGGTTTAACCTCAGCTGCCATCATACTCCACCTATCTTTTGATTGATAGCTTGGAACTGGGCTCTGCCTCTCATTTCCCTGGGTCAATCTGCATACTGAGGCCCAGTGGAGACCCTTGTGGCATTTTGGACATGGAATTTTAGGTCTTCTTTCACCCTATCTTCTCATTCTATCTCTATATCTACACTGAGCTCTTAAATGTCCAACTTTTCCACATTGAAAACATTGACGAGTTTTTCTAGAAATTCTTTGCCAGGAGGGACCATATCTTTCCATGTTCATCATTGTCTGAGTATAATAAACATTGATGCCCACTGTAGCACAGCATCTTATGATCTCCTCTAAAGAAGCATCTTTGTCTAGTCCCCATATTATTCTTTTGCAAATCTCATTGGCATTTTTCATAGCCAAATGTCTGGTCATTATTTCTGTAGCTGCATTTTCTCCAATAGTGCTTTTGAAGCAGTTTGCAGATGTCTTACAAAATCCGCAAAAGTTTCATTGGGACCTTGTTCTATTTTAGTGAAAGCCTCCCCTCAATCTTTCTTTCTGGGGAAAGAACCCCTAGCTTTTATTGCAGCTTTAGAAATTTGCTCATACACTGTTATGGAATAATAAATCTGTTCTGAATTCTCTCCATACTGACCTTCACCTGCTAGTTGGTCAAAAGTGAATTATGTATTAACACCTGTTTCCCTATTGTGTATGACTTGAATTCTACATAATTCATGATACTCCAAAAGCCACAAGTTTTGTCCAGGTTCTAAACATGCCCTTGCTATGCATTTCCAAGCATTAGGGATTAGGATTTCATAAGCCACACCATCTAGTAACATTTTAACATAAGATGATGTTGCCCCATAAAGGATGCAACCTTTTTTCAAATCCTTTATTTTATCCAAATTAAAAGGAGTGTAACTTTTCCTTTTTTGACCTGAAGACTCAATCTCTTCAAACACAGGGTATGCATCTATCAAAATCACTTACATCCTGTCCTTCTCTCTTAGCTTTAATCAATGTTTGTTCTAATCTTGTCATAGGCTGCTTCACAGGGGATTTTGTTTGTGTCACTGCCTCTTCCCCTCCTCCTTCTGCCTCCACCCCTGAAGGGTTTATTGAGGGAGAAGATATGAAATGCTCCTGTTGCTCAGAATTGTATTTAACTCCATTGTTATCTGATTCATCCTTTTCACCTAATTTAGTTGACACCTCCCTGTTTTGTTCTTTCTTCTTTTTCCTTATTCTATAACTTATATAAGTTATAAGTTATATAGTTATAAGTTTGAAGAGTGTTTTTCGAAATTGAGTTAGGTCCATTTTTGTTGTACTATTAACAAAATTCCTCTTCTTCTAATTTCCATTCCTCTAGATACAATTCTTTTTTCCAGAGAAAAACAAAGACATATGACCTGCACAGTTTTTAAAAGTTCAGTGATCTCCTCCAAAATTATAATTAATCCTTGGCTTTTCATAAACTTGACAATGCTCTCTAAACATTTTCCTTGAACAGAAACAGAAGGCTGTTTTCTAAAAAAATTGCCCTATTTTGCTGAAATTCTACTTTAGCTCTTTAACAAAGTTTCCTTGTTACTCATCCTTATTTCTGGGTCAGAGAGACTTTTCCACTGAAATCTTGATTGGAGACTTTTCCACTGGAATCAGAATCTTGTCTATCCCTGTTCAGGCGCCAAAATGTAGTGTCTAGGCTAGCTCCCTGAAGGGCTCAGAATCAGATAAAGTCAGGATAAGCAAAAGTCCTGTCCCCACGTTGGGCACCAAAATGTGAAGCTCTGTTGTCTCTAGATTATGATTGTTCTCTGGGAGAAGATCTCTTGGGGAGCTTCTGGGGAGGCAGCCTTAGTTTTAGTTCCAGTACCAGTAATCCCCAAAATGCAGCCAGGAGTTAAAGTCCAGATCCTATATTGTGTCCTTCAAAGTCTTGAATCTTTGCCTGTCAGAATGTCTCCATCCAGCTTCAGTCTCTAGCTTCCTCTGAATCCAAAACCTCCAGCCAGCACAAAGGTAGATGTGGGAATGAATCAGACTCTGCCTCTAAGAATAGGATTATGGGCTTCTGTGTGCTTGGCCCTGAGAGTTTCTTGCTTATATAGTGCACACTGAGTGTGCACCAATTATTTCATCACTAGGAAATCATTATTTGTTGTAGGATTAAATCAGTGCCTTTCCTAATTCATAACTATTTGAAAATAGTATTTTTTAGCTACTTTAATAACTTTTTTAATCAATTAATTTCCTTTAAATAATAACGGAGTTTCCTAGAAAGAAATATTTTTGTGTTAAGAAGATAATCATGCCATTGTTCTTTAGTTATTTTATTCATTTTTGACCCTTCAGAAAGAACTCTAGGCTTTTTTTTTTTTTAGCAAGGGTATCAGAGGGGTTTGCCATTTGCTTCATAAACTCATGTTTTAGATTCAATACTCTATTCGCTACATATAAGCATATTTTTCATTAAAGAAACATTTGAGTTCTCGTCTTTTCAAGGTTAAAGAAAAGAAAACTAGTCCATACTTTTTCCTCCCTACCTCCATGTGTTTGTCTAATTAATGCCTTTTTATCAGATTATCTCTTGCTTTCTCTGATTATGGGTGTGATCTAATGTTTGTGAGGAGATAGAAGAGGTGAGCTAGAACTTCATCTAATGTTGGTTCCTTCTTTTGGAATCCAAAGGTACATAATAATCAAATCTACAATTATCCCCATATTTAACTGTGAATGTCATTCTACCTTACAATAACTTGAATATCATCTACCTCTGAATTTTATACACTGCTATCATTACCATCAAGGTTCAACCTTTTTCTTTATGATTTTAGAATACAAAAGATATAAATAAGAGGAATTATTCATTTATTTTTAATAAAATCAGTCATAAAGCTAATATTTATTCAGATAATGTGTGTGATCGATCACAAAGACGGAAATAATTATACCTACCTCTGATAAAAGAGAACAACAGCAAAATATTAACAAAATAAATATATCAAGAATTCATAATATATCCTGAGCAGAAGTACATATTTTTTTTTGCTGCAACCAATCATAGTGATAAAGTTTTTCACACCCTCATTTTGTAGGTGTGAAAATTAAGATCTTCAGCTACTTACCCAAGTTCACACAACCTTTCTACAATATATAGATTAAACTTAATTTCAATGTTTTTCTCCTTTCTTCTACTGGGTTCCCTTTTTACTTTTCTTCCCATTATTCTTAGACAACTTATCTTCCATATTGAGCCACCTTAATTTTATTAGGTAGTTTTTTTTTAATTTGTTTTTTTTTGTTTGTTTGTTTGTTTTTATTTTCCCCCATAACTACATAGCCACTAAGCGGTTATAGGATAAACCACAAAATCATTGTACAAAGAATCCAAAAAGCTTGATAATTATTTCTCAGAATTAAATTGAAAAAAATCATAAAATTTTTGAAATTGTGTTGGTGATTTTTGTGTATTTTTTACAGTGCTTGCTTTGCTTTGCTTTGTTTCCACATTTAGACTGTCAACTTCTTGAGCAATGTATTCTTTTAATTCCCATGGTGATTAGTATAATTATGAATACATATTCATCGTTCAATAAAACTTTAGGGGTGCATAGTATTTTTATGGAGATTTAGCACATCTAATGTGAGGAACAGACAAGCCCTTTTTAGAACTGTTCATCCATCTTCGTTGCTCACCTATCACCTCAAGGTCCAAGAAGCTGTACCATGGGGAATGGCCACATCTTGGTAAAATAATCACAATGGACAGGCAGATGGACTAAATCAGATGGAGTGTAATCAACAGAACTCAAACATTCTGATGAGTTAGAGTCATGTCTATCCCAAACAAATGAAAACTACCCAAAGCAAAATAGGTGGATATAAACATTTTTTTTTTTTATTTCTATGCACAATAAAGGTGGTGCTGGCATTATAGAATAATTAGAGGTTAGTGAGAACTTAAGATTTCATAGACAGTCATCTTGACTTTTCTCTTGTTACTAGGCTCAGATGAGCCTGAAAAAGCCAATGAAGATGATTACTTCCTGCAACTCTACTTCATTTAAATTAAATTTACTTGGGCATCAATAAAACCTTCAATAAATTAATTGGGTAACGTTTCCTTATCTGACATGCTAAAATAGTTTCTGATGCTTGGTGAAATAACCCTGGAAATAAAGTCGAATCAAGACAAAATGTTGGCTGTACCATGTGGATGATTATTCTTTGTTCCTTTCTTCTGATTGCAGTGAACAACAAGAAAATGAACGACTGGTATTTCTTGCCCCCTAGCAACAATATTTTTCTATAAGTAAGTTTAGTAAAATAAAGCTATTACAATGTTACACAAGCAGCTCAACAAGCATATAGATAGGAGTATTTGGTTAATCCAATTGATGAAGTAAGATTAAGGTGAATGTATTTAATGCCCCTGAATTGTAAAAACAGCAAATGCATAATGGAAAAGAAATATGATGAGAAATAATTGCTTCTCTGTCTCCATTAAAGGAGACACTAGAGAATTCAAATGTGTCTTCCCATAGTATTTCCTTCAAAACTTCAGAACATTGACCTGGATTAATCAAAATAAGCTCTAGTGTGGCAATCCCTATATAATTTTATATAGCATGCAGGGTTATAGTCTTTATCATACTTTCCCCATACCTACATGTTTCAGCTGCAAAATAAAAAAGCACTCTGTCTCCTCCCTGTTAGAAGTTTGATCCATTATTGGCAAGAAGAAGATGGCATTCACATTGAACCAGGGGACTCAAATCTTAAGTCTTCAGAGGAATGAATGATCTTGAATTCTCCCACATCTGAATCACCAAACTACTTGATGCTACCTTATCATTAACTACAGCAATGCTGAATTGTTGCTATAATATTTCAGTTACAGACTACTGAGCTTTCAAGGTCAGGTCAGCCCACATAAGGGAGATGTAAAATAAGCAGGCATTAGTTTTGAAAAGTTCAGTTGTAACTGCTCTAAGGAATCTATTTTATTAAAAGAAAGAAGCATCGTTACTTTGTTGAGGTATGAGAAATTAGAAAATTCCATGTGGAAAATAAGCTCATACAGATCAAAAGAGTTTTTCCCCCCTTCTTTTTGGTTTGGTTTTATATTTCAGAATAGAAAATACTTTGCCACCTTTGTATCAATTAAAGAATATATTTAATAATCCATAAATTAGCATTAATTCATGGGGGAAAATGATTGTAAAATTGTCATTTATTATAGAATTGTTTTAAATTTATTTTAATCAAAGTTTCACCTAGTATAACTCCAAATAGCACACTTTAATAGGTTCATTTTTTCCTTGTGATTCATGTACTTGTGAAGTTTGCCCCCAAAAGCCTATGTCAAATGAAGCAGTCATGGGAACTCATTCTTGACTCCAGTGCCTATGTCTGTCCTAGTCCTTCACTTTTCCAGAGTGAGGTCCGGCTTTAACTGTTTGCTAAGTAAGACTTGTCTCTTCCCCAGCTCCTCTTTTCAGCCTGTTTACATATATATATATATATATACCGTGTTTCCCCGATAATAAGACCTATCCTGAAAATAAGACACCCACATACTCTTTAATATTCCGCTAAAATAAGCCCTCCCCCGAAAATAAGCCCTATCGAACTTACTATGAAAACGGTCATCATGGTGATCCCCTGCGCTATATGCTGCGTAGCGGTACCTTCAGTAAGCAGCGCCGCCCTCCCCTCCCGGGTGAAACGCACGTCGCGCTCCGAGCTGCATCCAATCAGAGCTGCAGCAGTGAGCGCGTCATCCTCTTCTTCCCTGGTGATTTGCTTGCTGGCGCTACTGAGAGCAGCGCCGCGGAGTAGAGCTGAGACAGGACCATCTAAAAACTCGGTAAGTTCAGTAAGCGATGGAGAATAAAATAAGCACTCAGGGGGCATGATGGAGGCTAAAAGGGGCATGATGGAGGCTAAAATGGGCATGATGGAGGATAAAAGGGGCATGATGGAGGCTAAAATGGGCATGATGGAGGATAAAAGGGGCATGATGGAGGATAAAATAAGCCCTCCCCTGAAAATAAGCCCTCTGGTGTTTTTTAGTCCCAAAAAAATAATAAGACAGTGTCTTATTATCGGGGAAACACGGTATATATATATATATATATATATATATATATATATATATATATATATATATATATATATATATATATATATGTGTGTGTATGTAATTTATAAATATATATTTATATATTACATTACTTATATTTATTATATATTATAATATATTACAATTATATTTATTATATATTGTAATATTATATATATTATTCATATATTATATTATTTGTATTAAAATATGTAAATATATATAGTCCCGCAATTTTTTCTCAGCACCTGTAAGTCCTCTATAACTATCCAACTTGTTACCACTACAGTTAGTGAAAGTAAGAACATTTCCTGAATTGATATGTGGAAAATAGCAAAGTCATCAATAACATCACCACTCCTATTGCAGCAATATCATTTTTAAGTTGCTCTACATAGATAAGGCTTCATTAATACTTGTCCTTCCTTCTGTTCCTCCCAGTTATGCTTCTTTTCCCATATACTATAGTGTTCCCATTGGTTTTTTGGAGGTTTCTGTATCAGTCTTCCTTTCAATTCAGTAATTTCCATGAGAATAGTCAGGGATAAAATCCAAATTCTTTATTGTCACCTTGCCTGGTGCTGGGCAGCTTTCTGAAGAGCCTTTCAGACCGGCCTTTGTCTCAGTGAGGGAAGTGCAAGAAGCCAGCCACCATGGTGGTATGAGATGAAATGAATGAATCTCTCTGGCTGAGTTTGTCCCAGCTTATATGCTCTATTATAATTACATTATCATAGGTGTGAAACTTATAGAACTATATTAAGTTTTAAGAACATGCACTGAACTAGAGAACCATACTAAACTGAACTAGAATCACCATACTAAACTAGATAACCATTATCTTATCAATTCCACTTAGCACCTTGTTTCAAGTACAAGAGTTCTGGTCCATAACAATATACAATATATCTTTCTCCTCCCTTCCCTCCTTGCATTTGCTTTCCTTTTTCCTTCATTTTCCTGCCTTTCTCCTTATGCATTTTCTCCTTTTATTCTTCATCTTCTTTTCTCCCTTCTTTTCTTTCTCTTCCCCTTTCCATTTTTTCTTTCCATATCTTTTCTTAATACATACACACATACAGTCTCTGTAGGATCAAATCTTACTTGCCACATTTGATAAAAACACCAACTTCTAAATTTAAAATTTTTAATTTTCCTTAACTTTCCTATTTGATTCAGTCACTTAAGGTAAATAATTTCATGTTGTCCTTTATAAACACAGCCTTGGCAGGATGAAAAATCTGTTTCTAGTGTCTAGTGTGATAATCTTTTAAACAAATTCTAAATCACCCAATTGCCTTCTTCTATGTGCCCATTAGCATGTGAATATTAACCAGTGGTAAGCAGCAGTTACATTTCTAAATTTTTTAAAGCCTCTCGTCAATTTATCTATTATTCCTCAGAGAGATGTCTTATTAAAGATAGGAATATGAGGCAATCTCAATAAGATTATCCTGAAAGATTAAATTGATGTTATAAAATTGACCTCAATCTAAAAGGAAGGGAATATAAAGTATGCAAGTATTGTGCATGGGACCTAATAGAAAAAGGAAAATATAGGCACATATGTAATTCCTCCCTGGATGCCTTCCCAGGTCTTATTGAATTAGTGATCTAGCCTTAACTGGCTGTGCTAAGCACTATACATACAAAGAAAAGCAAAACAGGACAAAATTGCATTCACTGAGATATGTGCTATTTCTGAGGATTTCTGTGAGCCAATATAACAATGTAACTGGGAAATCACCTTAACTGTCCCATTTTACCTCCAACCATAAGATGGTACCTCCATATGAATCTTGGAATGATTGAATCAACAAAAAGACAGGATGAAACAATAATCTAGCCTGAGAAACTTAAACAGTCAGCAGAATATATCTGTTTCAAATAAAAGGAGAGGACAGGAAAGATCCTCATAAATTAGCGACATCTCAATCTCATCAAGCCAAGAGGAAATCCTAAGCCTCAGTGAGACTGAGTAGGAAAATACACACACACATACACACCTTTGCCTTGGCTCAGACCCATGAAGCCTTCAAAAGTTCCAGTCACCCTTTTTTACCCCTTCAGAGAAGCAATTTGGGATAGTACCTCTTCCACCCCAAAAGCAGAATTTAAAAATAAAGAGACTGGGAAAGATGAATAATGACAACAAAAAAGAATATGATCATAGAGAATTATTATAATCACAAACTGAGAGGAGGACAATTCCAAAACACCTGTGAGCAAAGTTTCTCCCACCCCAGATAAAGGGGGAAGAGTGATCTCAAGTCCATAAATAATTCATGGAAAAGTTCAAAAAAGTTTTAAAATCAAATAAGAGAAGTACAAAAAAATAAAAAAAAATGAACAGATAAGTTAGAATGATCCAAGGGAATCATGGGGGAAAAAAAGAGTCCACAATACAGGAAAAGAAAACAATTTCTTTAAAAGTAGAAATGGCTATGTGCAAAAGGAGGTACAAGAGCTAATTAGGGAAAATAATTATTTTTTGATAATGTATTAATTTTATAATTATAATTTTGACAGTACATATGCATGGGTAATTTTTACAACATTATCCCTTGTATTCACTTTTCCAAAATTTCCCCTCCTTCCCTCTACTCCCTCCCCTAGATGACAGGCAGTCCCATATATATTAAATGTATTACAGTATATCCTAGATACAATAAATGTGTGTAAAACCAAATTTCTTCTTGCACAGGAAGAATTGGATTCAGAAGTTATAAGTAACCTGGGTAGAAAGACAATAGTGCAAACATTTTACACTCCTTTCCCAGTGTTTCCAGTTTCTAGCCACTACAAAAAGAGCTGCCAGAAACATTTTGGAACATACAGGTCCCTTTCCCTTCTTTAGTTTCTTTGGGATATAAGCCCAGTAGTAGCACTGCTGGATCAAAGGGCATTCACCATTTGATAACTTTTTGGGCATAGGGGAAAATAATTATTTAAAAGATATAATTGTGCAAGTGGAAGTCAATGAATATAAAACATCAAGAATCAAGTAAGCAAAGTCAGAAGAATTTAAAAAATCTAAAATATTTCATTGGAAAATCAATTGATCTGGAAAACAGAGCTAGAAGAGGTAATTTATTAAACATTGGATTAGGAAGGCAGATCCATATGGTGTGGAAAAAGGTAGAATTTTACCTGAACTTTTAGCCAAACACCTCCTACCAACTTTAAATAATGATTCCAAACAAATTTTGGAGAGGCAGAATTCATAAAAAAGGCAAAGTAAAACAATTTTCCAGCCCAATACATTTTAGAAGTTTGGCAACAAAGCTCTGTCAAACCAGAGTGAAAGTGGAATTTAGTCCAATGTGCACTGTGGTCCAACATACTTGAAGAAGGTCTTGGGGATGATTGGCAGCAATTCTCAAGCTACATAGTGAGTCAATTTATCAAGAAGTAATTACACAGATTCCTTTGCTGGTACTAAGTGCAAGACTGTTAAATTGAACATAATTGGATCTCTGTTTCAATATTGACTCTCACCTCTGGATATTGAGGAGGACTAGCACAACAGACCTTTCAGTCATGATGGAGCTGGAATTTGGTATCATTTTGACAGTTGAAAAAAGTGCTTATGGTCTCTCACAAACGAGAATACAATACAGGAGAAGCACTACACATGTCATCTTTGAATATCACAAAACTTACAGTTGCCCAGAATTATCTCTAAAAACAGCTGTATGAATACAATGAAGCTTTGGGTAGTGTGCTCTCCAGTTGGGAAGGAGATTCTCACTTTCATAAAAATAAAAGCCAAGAGATAGGCTGGAGAATGAGAAAACAACATAATAAAGATCCTGAATTAAGAAAGTTACTCTTTTGATAAGGAAGTTCAAAACATAATTTCAGAAGACACTAAACTCAAAACAGCTACATCTTATGCCTCAAAGAAAAAATGATTTGGTTTCAGTCCTTGGAAGAGTTTTTTTTAAAAAGCAAGGAAGAGAGATAGAGGAAAAACTGGAAATAGAAATGACGCAAGTGTGATGCAAGAAAATCATTAAGGAAAAAAAAAAAAAGAATCAACAGTTTTGTAAATAAGGCACCAAAAATTATTGAAAAAAATAACACCTTAAAAATAGCATAGGACAAATGCTAAAAGAGGCACAGAAATCCAATGAAGAGAAGAATGACTGGAAAAGTAGAATCATTCAAGTAAAAAAGGAGATATTTAAATTCACTACATAAAAGAACTTGTTAAAAATAGAATATACCAAATAGAAGAGTTATAAAAGCTTGCAAAGTAATTTCTTAGAAATTAGAAGTGGAAGTTAATTACTTTATAATATATCAAGTAACAATCAAACTAAATCAAAAGAGAGAAAAAAGAGAAGAAAAATGTGAAATATTTCATTGAAAAACAACTTATCTGGAAAATAGTTGAGGGGAGATAATTAAAAAATCATTGAGGGAGCAGAGCCAAAATGGCAGAGAGTATATATGTCGTAATCTGAACTCCTCCTAGTGTCCATTAGATCAACACCAGATCAAGCTTCTGAACTGGTTTTGGTGTGACAGAACCCAAACATACTGAAATATAAAAAATTGCCCAAAAAAAGATATTTGGAAGCACTTCAGAAAAGATCTGTTTCAATAGGGCAGAGGAAGAGGCTCCTGTCCAGATGCAGCACAGGGAGCCATGGCAGGGAGCCAAGGCTTTGTGGCATGCCCACACCAGGAATCTATTGTGAAGCTCTTAGGCTACTCTGTCCTGGTTAGAAGCCAGTGATTCAGCAGATTAGCTATGAGACAACCAAAGGAAATACAAAAAGCAAATTATGAGCTTCAGAACCCCAGAAAAACACAGGACCTGGCCACACCAAGCCAGCACCTGAAGTCAGTTGGCAGCATAGGCCCAAGGTAAACTAAGGCATCTCTCACCCCTTTGCCTTACAGCAGACTTCAACCTTTAAAAAAATGAGCAAAAAAGCAAAAAGAACCCTAATATAGCTTTTATGGAGAAAGAAAAGAACATACCTCAAACTCTGAGGATCCTAAAGGCAAATCATCTCCAGGTGAAGCCTCAAAGTGTGATGTGAGTTGATCCCCGTATCACAAGACTCTCTTGGAAGAATAAAAAAAAAAATCTCAAAAGAGAATTATTGTAACATGCACTCTTGGCAGTTACAATTACTAGTCTGTCCTAGGCCCAACAGAGTACCTTTGACCACTGACCTTTGCAGTGTCAACTCTACCCGGCTCTTCTCCTCTGAGGCCTTCAAAAGTCTCTGGCCATGATCTCTTGAATCTATAGCTTAATAACTGGCAGCATACTCAAGAACAGCCATGTGTAATCTTAAAAGCCTTTATTATACCTACTCACATAATGCCCTGACTTGATGCCCTGACTTGTTGGTTCGCTAGTGAACACCTGGTCAGAAGACCAAGTATTCACTACCAAAATCCTTACCTCTCTGGGCTATCCATCCACTTGGCTCAGGGAGTCAGGTTAAAGAGCTCCAGGTAAAAGAGAGTGACTGCTGTCTGCAGTGGGCTTATAAAGGGCCTGTGAAGTCACACACACAGCCAATCAGCGAGAGAGTCACCGATTACGAAGCTAGCTCAATGTGGCCAAGATCCTACTCACAGAGCAGTCTAGCTGGCCATTTGCTGTGGGAAGTTTGTGGGGCTTTGGTGAGGCTGAGTGAGACACTGCACTGTGCTTGGAAGAAACTGAATTGTGCTTTAACTGCCCAGAAGAATTCTGGGAAAGATGAGCAGCAGGAGGCCTGCTCCCTGAATTCTGCACTGGTGGGCACCTGACTTTGGAGTGGTCAGGGGACAAGACCCGTTTGCATAGAGACTCAGAGACACTCAATGCAGTCCTCAACAAACCAGGGGAACAAGTGCTGACAGGATGGGAAAGAGCCAATGGTTTCTTTGGTGCTCCTTTTGAACTCATATGATGTTGAGGAAAAGCTGTTGTTGATGAATTTTGTGCTTTAGAACGCCCAGAGTTTGAGTGACCAGCTTTTACATTAAAGGTGGTGGTGGGGTTCTGGCAGGTGAATCGGGAATGGTCTCATTAGAAATGCCTTTTTGAAATGCAAAGATTTTTTGCTCCAGAGTTTATTCATGACAACAACAGGTATTTGCTGAGTCAGTCCAGAATCTATGTGGAGGCACTGATCAAGAAAATTCCAAGGGGATGCAACACAGATAATGGAAAGAATTCAAATCCAGATTTTCTTAAATCCAAATCCAGTGTTCTTTTGCTGTTCAGACACAACAAATCAAAAAGATCTCACTGAAGATCTTGAACATATAAATTAGATCATTTTCTTCTTACTTCCTGTGCTCAGTCCTTTTTATTTACTTTCTAGCTTTCTTATTTCCAGTCATCATTTTTCTTCAGAGAGGGTTTGTCATTGTCATTCACCATTTCCTTCCCAGACAAGAGCATTTTACATGCAGACATCAAAGGCTGACCTATTGGGGTAGGCAGTGTAATCCACAGAGACTACTTCTGGGCCACTAGAATCTCCTGTTGCACTGTGGCGCTGCCCATTTAAGGGGCCCTTACAATTCCCTTCTCTTGTTTTGTGGGAACCGCATCCTTACAAATCATCTCCAGGTGAAGCCTCAATGTGTGATCTGAGTTGATCACCAGTTCACAAGACTCTCTTGGAAGAATAAAAAAAAAATCTCAAAAGAGAATTATAATAAAAATGGAAAAATAAAAAGAGAATTTTGAAAGAGAGTTTAGAAAAGGAAAAACAAAAATTATCTGAAGAAAATAGATTTGATGAATGAAAAAAGCATAAAATTCTTTACAAAATAGATATGAAAAAGATACTAATTTGTGGAACAACAGAATCTGTGTAGAAAAAAAAATTGAATGAAGAAAACATTTAAAAGTTCAATTGCACAAATGCAAAAGGAGATAAGAAAACTAATGGAAGAAAATAATTCACTAAAAATTAGAATTAAACAAATGGAAGTAAATGGCTCAATAAGACTTCAAGAACCAAGTCAACAAAACCAAAAAAAAGTGAAAAAAAAAAAGAAAAGAAAATATAAAATACCTCATTGGAAATACAACAGATCTGGAAAGAGATCAAAGAGAAATAATTAAATAATTATGAGACTTTCTGAAAATCATGATTTAAAAAAAGGAGCCTAGAAGTCATATTTTAGGAAATCATCAAGTGTTAAAGACCAGGCCTAAGTGAAGGGGCAGATCAATTCTCCAAGAGCCTCCACAGTTAGGAATTATAACACTTGAAGAACTTGCAAAGCAACCTTTGCAGATATTCTTTGTGGATTGGGAATTAAATAGTCTCTCCAAGCCTCACTGTATTTCTCCTGTTGGTCATTTCTTACAGAACAATAATATTCCATAACATTCATATACCATAATTTACCCAACCATTCTCCAACTGATGGACACCCATTCATCTTCCAGCTTCTAGCCACTATGAAAAGGGCTGCCACAAACATTTTGGCACATACAGGTCCCTTTCCCTTCTTTAGTATTTCCTTGGGATATAAGCCCAGTAGTAATATGGCTGGGTCAAAGGGTATGCACATTTTGATAACTTTTTGGGCATAATTCCAGAATGCTCTCTAGAATGGTTGGATTCTTTCACAACTCCACCAACAATGCATCAGTGTCCCAATTTTCCCACAGCCCCTCCAACATTCATCATTATTTGTTCCTGTCATCTTAGCCAATCTGACAGGTGTATAATGATATCTCAGAGTTGTCTTAATTTGTATTTCTCTGATCAATAGTGATTTGGAACACTCTTTCATATGATTGGAAATAGTTTTAATTTCATCATCTGAAAATTGTCTGTTCATATCCTTTGACCATTTATCAATTGGAGAATGGCTTGAGTTCTTATAAATTAAAGTCAATTCTCTATATATTTTGGAGATGAGGCCTTTATCAGAACCTTTAACTGTAAAAATGTTTTCCCAATTGGTTACTTCCCTTCTAATCTTGTTTGCATTAGTTTTGTTTGTGCAGAAACTTTTAATTTGGGGTAATCAAAATTTTCTATTTTGTGATCAATAATGGTCTCTGGTTATCCCTTGGACACAAACTCTTTAATCCTCCACAAGTCTGAGAGGTAAACCATCCCCTGTTCCTCCAATTTATTTATGATTTCGTTCTTTATGCCTAAATCTCGGACCCATTTTGATCTAATCTTAGTATGTGGTGTTAAATGTGGGTCCATGCCTAGTTTCTGCCATACTAATTTCCAGTTTTCCCAGCAGTTTTTGTCAAATAATGAATTCTTATCACAAAATTTGGGATCTTTGGGTTTGTCAAACAGATTGCTATTTTTATTCACTATATTGCCCTGTGAACCTAACCTATGCCACTGATCAACTAGTCTATTTCTTAGCCAATACCAAATGATTTTGGTGACTGTTGCTTTATAATACAGTTCTAGATCAGGTACCGATACACCACCTTCACTTAATTTTTTTTTTTTCATTACTTCCCTTGAAATTCTCGACCTTTTGTTGTTCCATATGAATTCTGTTGTTATTTTTTCTAGGTTATTAAAATAGTTTCTTGGAAGTCTGATTGGTATAGCACTAAATAAATAGATTAGTTTAGGGAGTTTTGTCATCTTAATTATATTCGCTTGGCCTATCCAAGAGCACTGAATGTCTTTCCAATTATATAAATCTGACTTTATTTTTGTGGCAAGTGTTTTGTAATTTTGCTCATATTATTCCTGACTCTCCTTTGGTAGATATATTCCCAAATATTTCATACTATCGACCGTTATTTTGAATGGGATTTCTCTTTGTATCTCTTGCTGTTGGATTGTGTTGGTAATGTATAAAAATGCTGAGGATTTATGTGGATTTATTTTGTATCCTGTGATTTTGCTAAAATTCTGAATTATTTGTAATAGCTTTTTAGCAGAGTCTTTGGGGTTCTCTAAGTATACCATCATGTCATCTACGAAAAGTGATAATTTGATTTCCTCATTTCCTACTCTAATTCCTTGAATCTCTTTCTCAGCTCTTATTGTCGAGGCTAGAGTTTCTAGTACTATATTGAAAAGTAATGGTGATAGTGGGCAACCTTGTTTCACTCCTGATCTTATAGGGAAAGGTTCTAGTTTATCGCCATTACATATGATGTTTACTGAAGGTTTTAAATATATGCTCCTTATTATTTTAAGGAATAGTCCATTTATTCCTATACTCTCAAGCGTTTTTAGTAGGAATGGATGTTAGATTTTATCAAATGCTTTTTCTGCATCTGTTGAGATGATCATATGGTTTTTATTAATTTGATTATTAATATGGTCAATTATACTAATAGTTTTCCTAATATTAAACCAGCCCTGCATTCCTGGTATAAATCCCACTTGGTCATAGTGTATTATCCTGGGGATGATTTTCTGAAGTCTATTTGCTAATATCTTATTTAAGATTTTAGCATCAATATTCATTAAGGAACTTGGTCTATAGTTTTCTTTCTCAGTTTTCGATCTACCTGGTTTAGGTATCAGTACCATGTCTGTGTCATAGAAAGAATTTGGTAGGACTCCTTCAATCCCTATTTTTTCAAACAGTTTACATAGCATTGGAGTTAGTTGTTCTTTAAATGTTTGGTAGAATTCACATGTAAATCCATCTGGTCCTGGGGACTTTTTCTTAGGAAGTTGGTTAATAGCTTGATCTATTTCTTTTTCTGAGATGGGACTATTTAGACTACTTACTTCTTCCTCTGTTAATCTGGGCAAGCTATATTTTTGAAGGTATGCTTCCATTTCATTTAAGTTATCGAATTTATCGGCATAAAGTTGAGCAAAGTAGCTCCTAACTATTGTTCTACTTTTCTCTTCATTAGTGGTGAGTTCACCCTTTTCATTTTCAAGACTAACAATTTGCTTTTTCTCTTTCCTTTTTTTAATCAAGTTTACTAAGGGTTTGTCTATTTTGTTGGTTTTTTCATAGAACCAACTCTTTGTTTTATTAATATTTTGCCCAACTGTATATTGATATAGTTGATATCAGACTGATAATCTAAGTGAAATGGAGGGATACCTACAAAAATATAGATTGCCTAGATTAACAGAAGAGGAAAGAAATTCTTTAATAGTTCTATTTTAGAAAAATAAATAAAAAAACTATTAATCAAATTTCCAAGAAAAAATCTCCAGCAGCAGGTGGATTTACATGTGAATTCTACCAAATATTGAAAGAATGATTAATTCTAATATTACGCAAACAATTGGGTTGGGAAATTGCTGTTTTAATCACTAGAATAAATAGACAGTGTGTGATCTTTGACCCAGGAGGAAAAGTAATATCAGATTTATTGATTCACACTCCTGGAGTACAATTCGGTATCAGAAACTCAAACTTTGATTTTTAGGCAAAAGAATTCAGGGATATGGCCGAGTGTTCTTTTTTCATTAACTGTATGAGTGGATGTTTTAAGACCAATGGACACTATGGCCTCATTCCAATCTGGAGAAGCAGCTAGACATGTGATCAACCATTTTTCTATTGTAGAAATTTCACATGCATTTAATACAGTTATGGATTGGCTTACAAATACTTTGCCTTTAGGTGTTTTTGCATTGAATTTGATTTTGCACATTCCATTGGCATCTTATAATCCTATTAGTAAAGTCATTACTGCACAGACTATCCCCAAGATCTTCTCTTCTAAACAAGAGAAGGGAATTTTGGGATATGTGATTGCTTACAATTTGTAAATTTTGATTTTACATTTTTAAACATTTTTGATTTTACATTTTAAAGTTATTTTGGTTTTATATTTTTAATCTATTTTGGTTTTACACTTTTAAATTATTTTGGTTTTACATTTTTAAATTATTTGCCTTTTACCTTAGCAATGCACTTCTGGCATTCACAGAAAGTGCAGCTAAGTGACAAACTGACTAACTTTTGTCTGACTTTTGTTAATCTTTTTGACAACAACTTTGTTTCCACTGTGATGTGGAAAGGCCTGGATGGCATTTGGAAAGGCCCAAGTTGGGCCCCGAGTACATTCCTTCCTAGGTGCAGATCCAGCAGTAGAGTTCATCCCCACCAGAGACTTTTGTAACCTGGGGATCCAAGAGAAGGACCAGACAACAGCCCAGAGGGACCAGCAGACACAGTTCCAGTGTTGCAGCTGAAATGGACTGTTTTGGGTGATATGCAATATAAAGACTGTAAATGGACAATGGGCCTGCTTGCTCCTCCCGTGGCTACTTTCCATATGGTGGCCTGGGAAGAGGCTTTGCCCTATGCTTTCTATTGAACTACTATGCTTTTAAATTAGTGGGTGAAAAACCAACACACCCACCTACCCTTGTTATTGAGACAATGTTACTGGACATGACTTTGCTTATGAGCACCTGTGAAACTAGAATTGTTCTAGGATTGTGAAAAGTGCAATAGAGAATTGTGATAAGCTAGAATTGTTCTATAATTGTGAAAAGTGCAATAGAGAATTGTGATAAGCTAGAATTGTTCTAGGATTGTGAAAAGTGCAATTGAGAATTGTGATAAGCTAGAATTGTTCTAGGATTGTGACAAGTGCAACAGAAAATTGTAAGAAACTAGAATTGGTCTAGAACTGTGATAAATGTAACTAGAATTGTGACAACCTACCTACTGATATTTGTTAACTAGAATTGTGATGTTTTACCTTATTGATTTCCCACCTCAGTGTTGACATCCTACCTCATTGGCATCCAACCTCTTTGGCATATTATCTCGAGTATGACTTTGATGAATGGGTTGAACACTTGGGCCACTGTTGAGCCTGGTTCTTATTGTCATACTCCTGTTTACTGATCTGCTGCTTTGTACCTCCTTGGGCATAACACTCTGTCATCTCATGGATCAAGTGAACTATAGCTGGTGCTAAAAGTTTAGCTTGGTGAGATGTGCGGTTCCCGCAAAACAAGAGAAAGGGAATTGTAAGGGGCCTTTAAATGGGTGCCACAGCGCATCGGGAGATTGAGGCCCGGAAGTAATTTCTGTGGATATTAGGACTGCCCTTGGGTGGGATCCTGGCCATATTGAGATAGCTTCATAATGGGTGACTCTCTCGCTGATTGGCTGTGTGTGTGACCTCACAGGCCCTATGTAAGCCCACTGCAGGAAGCAAGCGCTCTCTTTAACCTGGCGTTCTTCACCTTGGCTTCCTAGCCTGGGTGGCCAAGCTAAGATGGATAGCCAAAAGAGGTAAGGGTTTTGGTAGTGAACACATGGGTCTTCTGACCAGGTGTTCACTTGGGAACCAACAAGTCAGGGGATCAGTTAGGGCATTATGTGAGTAGGTATAATAAAGGCTTTTAAGATTACACGTGGCTGTTCTTGAGTGCGCTACCAGTTATTAAGCTATAGATTCAAGAGATTGTGGCCAGAGACCTTAGAAGGCCTCAGAGGAGGCGAGCCGGGTAGAGTTCACACTGCAGAGGACAGTGGTCAAAGGTACTCTGGTGGGTCTAGGACAGACTAGTAATTGTAACTGCCAGGAGAGCACGTTACAAGCATTTTTATATATTATAAACAAAATGCAGTGGGAAGAGATACAAAGGGAAATTCTATTTAAAATAACTGTTGATAATATTAAAAAATTGGGATTATGTCTTTCAAGACAAAGTCAGAAATATAAACACAACAACAAAACACTTTCCAGTCAAATAGAGACAGATCTAACCCACTGGGAAAATATCAAATGCTCATGGTAGGCTGAGTGAATATAATAAAAATGATAATATTACCTAAATTAATCTGTATATTCAGTGCCAAAACAAACAAAAAAAAAAAAAACTGAAAATAGAGTAGTTGATCAATAGAACAGTTTAGTTTCACATGAAATAGGTAATGGTCGTAGCAATGTAGTTTTTGAGAAACCCAAAGACTTCAGCTTTTGAGATATAAATTCACTAGTTGACAAAATCTGCTGGGAAAATTGAAAATTAATATGGCAGAAACTAGGCATTGGATCACACCTAACACCATATATCAAGATAAGGTCAAAATGAGTTCATGACTTACATATAAAGAGTTATATTATAAGCAAATTAGTAGAACATAGGACAGTTTACCTCTCAGATAAATGGAGAAGGAATGAATTTATGGTCAAGAGATTTTACTCAAATTTATAAGAATTCAAGACATTCTCCAATTGATAATTGATCAAGAACAATTTTCAAATGAAGAAACTGAAACCATTTTTAATCATGTGAAAAGGTGCTCTAAATCAATATTGATCAGAAAATTGCAAATTAAGACAATTCTACATGAAGTGATGCAAAGTGAAATGAATAAAACAAGTGACAGAAAAATTATGAATCACTTAGCTATTCTCAGTATTATTATTATCTAAGACATTCTGAAGAACTCTATCCATCTTCACAGAAAGAACTTATGTAGTCTTGATGCAGATTAAAACATTCTTTAAAAAAAACTCTATATGTTCAGGTTTTCTGTCTGTTTTCTTAACAACATTGCTAATATGGAAATATATTTTTCATGATTATACATTTATAATCTATATCAAATGGTTTGTCATCTCTATAGAGTAAAAGAACAAAAAAAGGAAGGGAAAGAATTTGGAACTCAGAAACAAAGAAAAAATAGTAAAATTGTTTTACATGCAAAGGGGAAATGTTAAATTACTATTAACAATCCTTTAAATATTTAAACAAATATATCCCTCTTCCATCTATTGGTGGATCTTATTTATTCTTTATCTAAATATGGTTAATACCTTTGAAGTCCCCTCTCCAAACCAACTTTCTCTTACATTACTAGTGGTAGTTCTCAAGAAGATAGCTACTAATTCTCAAAATTGATTTCTAGCATCTTGATCATGAGTTCAATCTAGTGTATTGCAATTAATAAGTCAATTAATTAAAATATTTTTAAAAGTAAGAATATTTGGAAAAGTCACACCGTAAAAACATCATATACATATACATACACACACACACACACACACACACACATATATATATATATATATATATATATATATATATATATATATATATATATATATATATATATATATATATATATATATATATATATATATGCAGGAAGGGATGAAAAGTTTATGTTTTCTATGAGTTTATTATTTATGGGAAGGACTCTGCATTAGGCATGCAATGATCCTTAATGGAGTATACTGACATAACTCCTTTCACTCAATCCAGCTTTACTGTTCCCTGAGAATTGTGGTTACACATGAGACTCTGCTTTATGAAGAACATGGAGATTAATATTTTAAAAGAAACTGCATACAGAGCAACAAGAAAAGAATAAGAAAAGAAATTGGAGGAATAAGCATAAGAACCAAGGAAATTACAATTTTTGGGCAGATGAGATGATAGTAGACTTTGAGAATACTAGAAGACAAATACCACTAAAATACTAGCAACTTTAGCAAAGTTACAGGATATTAAATAAACCCATATAGATCATCAACATTTCTACATAGTACCACAAAACTCATCAGGAAGATATAGAAAGATTATTTACATTTAAAAATAACTTCAGACAGTATAAAATACCTAGGAATCTATTTACCAAGAGCTACACTGGAATAATTGGAGAAATATTAAATTTTCATGTGTAGGCTGAGTGAAAATAATAAAACATGATAATACAACCTAAATTACTTTAATTATTCAGCACCATATCTATAAAACTCTCAAAGTATTACTATCTACAGTTGGGAGGGGGGCATAACACAATTTATCTGAGGGAATAAAACATGATGAATGTCAAGTAAATCAATAAAAAGAAGCTTTTTGTTGTCATTATTTGTTTATTGTTGTTGCTGAGTTGTGTTTGATTCTTTGTGACATTAAGAACAAAGCCTGCCAATACTATCCATGATATTTTCTTGGAAAAAATACTGAGGTAACTTTCCATTAAGTCTGTTTCTACTTAGTAATATTAGAACTGAAAGTGCATCACAAAGTGGTAATCATCAAAACAATTTAGTGCTAATAATTAGAGGGATTTATCAAAAGAATAAATACACAATATACAGAAGCAATGGCCAGCTAGGTGATGTAGTGAATAGAATTCCAAGCCTGGATTCAAAAAGACTCATCTCCCTGAGTTCAAAGTTCAAATCCAGCCTTTGATATTCACTAGCTCTGGGAACCTGAGTAAATCACTTAACCCTGTTTGCCTCAGTTTTTTTTTTTTTTTTTTTTTTTTTTTTCTTATGAAATGAGCTGCAGAAAGACATGGCGAATTACTCCAATATATTTGCCAAGAAAATTCAAAATGGGTTCATGAAGACTCAGACATGACTGAAATGACCAAAATACAAAAACAAGTCATCACAGAACTCTCATATTTGATAAGACCCAAAATCAAAGTTAGTGGGGAAAGAACCATTTAACAAAAAGTATAAGGGCACTGGGAAGTAGTCTGGGAAAAAACAAAACAAAAACCAGGCATAGACAAATATCTAATACTGTATTCCAAGATAAACTCAAAATGGATAAATGATTTAAATTTAAAGGTTAATATCATAAACAATTGATGGAAGATATCACCTATAGAATTAGTGTATAGGAGAAGAACTGATAATCAAAGGAAAAATAGAAAGGTTCACAGAAGATAAAATGGATAATTTTTATTGTATATTGTAAAGGACTGAAACTCTTGAGTTAATGCACTGAAGTCGGAACAATCAAGCACTTAAGGCTAATTGCCAATTGGACAATACTCTATAAGAATATGCTTGGAAAATGGCCCTTCCCAGTATCCTGTGCTGGCTCAATCGTTGGGTGGAGGAAGACTAGCCAGAGTAACTTCTGGGTGGAAGACGAAGAGGTGAAGTCGTGGAGATCCTACTCGGCCATTCCCTTCACTTCTACTGATAAAGACCAAAAATAAAAACTTAGGACTTTTGCTTATACCAATTCTAGCTGATTCTAAGGTATCCAGGGTGCTAACGTGGTCATCACAGTGTACAATTAAAATATTTGTGAATAAACAAAACTAATCCAGGTAAAATAAGAAGGAAACTAAAGGAAAGGCAATTTTACAGCAAGTTTCTCCTAAGGTCTCATTTCTCCCATATGTAGGAAAGTGAGATAAATTTATTAAAAAAAAAAAAAAAGAAATATGAGAATAGGCTATAAATAAAGGAATAGGCAGTTTTCAGAGGGAGAAATAAAAGTTTGTATCAATAATCAAATTTTTAAATGTTGTAATTCAATAAATATAAGAGAAATACATACTAAAACTGGGCCATTACCATCAGATTAGCTAAGAATACAGAACAAGAAAAAGATCATTAATGCCTCATTGCCTCAAAATTTTTTCTAAGTTTATAAATTGTAAATTATGTGTGGCTATACATTTTCAGAAGTAGTTCCTCAAGGATATTAATCTAAACCAATAAAATCATAGGGATTAGGAATTTATATGAACAAATATTAAATGGAAGTGATAGAGAAAATATCTGTGGAGAAAGCAAGTGAGTTGATACCTAAAGGAAGTGGTTCTGAGAATTAGCATTAAGAAAAGGTGCATTCCAAGCATGTAAGTTAATTCATAGGAATATATCAGTGGGAAAAGAAAATGTCAAATTCAAAGTGGGGGTAGCTAATAATTCAACATTCTTGCTACATAAACTTCTTGAAGTAAATAATGCAGATTAAAATTGGAAAAAATTAGGTTAATGTGCAATTACATAGTGAATTAAATTCCAAATTAAAGATTTCATAGAATAGTTTCTATTTTATCCTATTCCAACACAGAGTAATTACAATTTATTGAAAAGCAAACTTTTATATACAAAAGACTTTCACTTTAGATATTGATATTTATTTGTTTGTTTGTTTGTTTTGTCCTTCATTTTCAAAGAGGGCCAGTGTCCTCTTAGGATGATGTCTTGATTTATAGGTGAATGCATTTAAGTGAGACAGAGTTAACCAAAATTGAGACCCTCACTCTTTTTTTGTAGAGTCATTGAAGTGCCATGATTAAACAAAAGGCAGGATTAGTGGTAATTGCCAAGAATGCAGTGGAAAACCTTAGCATCACTGATGTTTGATCAATATCAAAGCATTTCACAGCACCTATTTCAACAGTCCTCACGGCCACTGGAACAAATTGCGCTCATCTGTTGATTGTACTGGACCAAGTTTTCTCATGTGTGGAGTAGATGTACTCCTAACTCAAAGATAGGCTTTAAGGCCTGTCACTTACTCTCAATCTGGTTTAGCCATCTGCAAAGAGAGTTTACTGGGTTGTGGCAATTTCATGTGCTATACTTCTTGGAGTCATAAGTGAAAGTTGAGACCAGGAAGATACATAGAGTAGATCAACAATTCTGAAAAAGCTTAGCAAATTTTCACAATGAAAGTGATAATCCTCTTTGAACATCTTATATGCTCCACTTATTTTAGTAGCAATGTGAAAAAAAAAAAGAATTTAATAATGAATATAGATAAAGGAGACTAATTAGGTCCAGGTGAGAAAGAACTAGATGCTGATCTATGGGGGTGGCTGTTTTGTTAGAGAAAAGGTGGGGGTGATTATAGATGTCCTAGTACTTGACAAATTATATGTGGGGTGTGAATACTAATTTAATTTTACTCTCACTAGTTTCCTTTAAAATACGTTTCTAGAATTATATTTTATAAGACCTTTCCTTTTTAGTAAATAAGTGGAAGAATATGAGAATACTTATTAGGAGTTAAATAGTGAAAGAAAGGACAGTGAACAGTAATTTAAATTAAGGTAACTAAGTAAAATGTTGTTTTCTTGTTTGAATTATGTTAACTTGTGTATATTTATAGACAGAAAAAGTGTGTGTGTGTGTGTGTGTGTGTGTGTACAGATATGTAAAATTAAGATAATAATTTAATGATTTATGGGGTAAACTTCCATAGAAGAAAAAAGAGGTAGCGCTAGCTCTGAAGTCAGAAGGACCTGGGTTCAAATGTGGTCTCAGATACTTAATAGTTCCTAGATGTGGGACCTTAACCCCAATTGCCTCTAAAAAAAAAAAAAAAAAAAAAAAAAAAGAAAAGAGATAAAATATAAAAGAAAGAAGAGGTAAGGATAGAGGACAATATGCTCCTCATCCAATTGAAGTAAAGGAAGAGAAACTGTTTAAAAGCAAACCTATTTATCAGAATTTCTCTGGTATTGCATGTCACAATCTAGTTAACATAATCTCATTCTTAGAAATGTCTCCTCATTCTCTTCCCTTAGATCTGAAGATAGAGTTTTAATTAGCTCTTCTGAACCATTCTCTAGTTTTCGTTGTTTTCTTATGTATCATTGAAGTGGAGAAACTCAAATATTTCTCCTAGACCAAGGAATACATTACTTATTTTATTCCACTGGCTAAAGGGTCCTAATCTAGTTAAAAAAAAAAAAAGGAGATTTTGATTCCTGAACCACCTAATCACTCTGTATCCCAAATATGTTTCATTATGAGTATTATTAAATATCAGTTTAATTTATTAATTAATATTAGATTCATTAACATATATACTCTGAAGCATTTCACTAATGTCTTGAATTGGGACCAAATATAAATGAAGATCTGGAGCTCCTTCCAGAGACACTTAAAAAAAGATAATCTTCTATAGATAGAAGACTCATAAAAATATTTAATATGCTAAATTGCTAAAGTATGTTTTAAGCCTTCACCACACCCTTACACCAAGTATTGCAATTAGTCTGTGTGCCTTGATCTGCTAGTCTTTCTCATCCATCCCCTATACAGGTAAAAAATTATTATTCCTAAAGCAGAGAATTAATCAAGTCATTTAGTCCAAATATTCCTTTCAACTTTCACTGTTTCCACTGCCTTATACTCCTTCATGAAATCTGGTATAGAAGAATTGAGTTTTATTTTCTTTTCTTGTAAGAAATATTTTGTTTCTCAATCTTTTACTTTTACACAAACTGTCACCTTAATCCTCTTAAATGCAAAGCACTCTCTCTTCATTAGACCTTGAAAATTACTGGCTTCCTTCAAAGGTCATTTCAAGCATTACTTCTAATAGAACCTAGTTCATAATGTCTTGTCAGTGAAGATAATTTCAAAAAAGTAAACATTTATATTGTGATGATTAAAAAGATTGAGAGAAATAGTTTCTGGGTAATTGAATGTGCAGTGCATCATTTTATTAAAAAGATCATGATGAAGTTATTAATAAAACAATAGTCATTTGACCATTTCTTTATTATAAGTTTTTTTTTTTTTTTTTTTACAAGTTATATACATGGGTAATTTTTCATCATTGACAATTGCAAAACCTTTTGTCCCAATTTTTCCCCTCCTTCCCCCCACCCCTCCCCCAGATGGCAGGTTGACTAATACATGTTAAATATGTTAAAGTATAAGTTAAATACTCTATATACATATATATATATATATATATATATACATATATATATATATATATATATATTCATGTCCACATAGATATTTTACTGTATAAAAAGAATGACCATCTCTTTTAGAAGAAAGATTCCTGCTAGTGATAGGATCACAGTTTATATTTCCTTCAAAGAAGAAATGTTTCTGAGGGGTGGCAAATAACTTAGATTAGATAATACAAAGACATGTGTGTGCTATATTTAAATTAAGGCTTTGGTGCATGTGATTTAGGTCACTCAAATCTTGATCAAAGAAATATAAATTTCTACATCACCTGTATTTATAACAGGTTGAAGCATCTTTTCCCCAGAACATTTTGAGCAATGAGCAGAAATACACCCATTAACCTATACTAAAAAATTCATTTACTGTCTGATTAGATCTTGGTCTGGATAAATCTCTAAGAGATTATTTCCTACAATAGTTGATTTCTGTATGAGGAAATAGAAAAGGGATAAAGCTATGATCCAAATACAATATTTAGTTATTAAATATGAGAGAAATATTCATTTATAACAATACTTATATATATATATATTATATCTGTCTGTCACTTATCTATTCTTATACATATCTATATAAATAGTGATTTTCTATATACATTTCAATCACATGTAAGCTCCTGAAAGTAGGAACCACTTAATTGTTTTTTTTTTAATTGTACACAAATATCTCACATAGCTCCTAGTTCAGAGTAATTAGTAGCCATTTGTTAATAAATAATAATAATAATAAAGCAAAATAAATTATTTTAATTGAATTGAAAATCTGTCTTCCATAGTACATAGAGAAAGCAATTTTTCTTTTGAATTCCAATGAGGTAAAAAGAAAAAGTCATATTGCTTGAATCTTTATTCAGGTAATAGAGTTCACAGTGGATTTACTAATCTAGTAATCTTACATAGTCATTATGAATCAATGCATAGGTAAGACACTCTATTATTTGTAGCCATTGCTCATGGAAGAGTATGTTCTCCTCCATTAAAAAAAAAATGTCTTTGGCTTTGAACATGTCACAAATCCACTTAGTAGCCCCAGGCAATTCCTAAAATATTGGTTTAATTGGTAGCTATCACAGAATTTTAATCTGTTCTAAATTTCAAACTCAATATCACTATAGCATTTGTCTCAGCTAGAAGAAAGTACTGCTAACATTTTTCCACCAAATAAAACCCCTACCAATGTATGTAAAAGAATAAAGGATTTGCAGAACTAGATTCAGGAGTTCTAGATATGTCCTTAGATATTCTGGAGAATACTGTATACATATATGTATACATATATAAGGTATTTATGTTTAGGCAAATATATACATTTTTCTATAGAATTACATATATATTCATATTATTGTTATTATTATAAGCTCAGGAGTTATCAATGACTTAAGCCTTTGAACATACAAAAAAAGGAAAATGAAGGTTTTTTACATGTAATATCATTCTTGTACATACAGCTTTTGAAGTGTACAACTTTTTTCAGGAGAACATTCCTAAAAATTGTGTAAATGTCAAAAATGCAAATATTGATACATTGTATCTATAGGAAATATGGGTAGGGTTGCAGTGACCACCAAACTAAAATCTTTAGCTAAACATTGTGGGAAATAGATTTTCTGCCTGTAATTGTTTATAACAAAACATTATTTTTTGATAATACACATTTCTCCTGTCACAGCAACTATGAAATAACCCATAAAATACTTAGAAGTGGAGAAGGAACATTGGTGGGATAAGGCGTGATAGGATAATTATATCAGAAGAATCTTGAAGTGTCTTTTCTAATCTTTCTTGATTCCATGGTCACTATCCATATACTGTGGGGGCTAGCTATCAATCTGCCCTTACCAGTTGGGATTTTCAGGAATCAGGAAACCTGGGGAGAATATGAGGCCAGATGTAGGTATGGCCTTGAATTCTGGCAAGAGAATGGGTTTGACTACCATCTCAATTATCCACATAGCTTTTTTTCTTCATCCCTTCAATTTCCTCATCTTGCACTTGAGAAGTTACTTTGGCATTTTCTGGAGCAAATTAATTAATATTTTTACAATTAATTGCCTGATTTTTGCATATAAATTTTCAAATAACATCCCTCAGTTATTTTTTTCCCTCTCTACTGTACATACCAATGGATGTTTGTGATTGCCAATAGGAAAATGAAAATGAGCTTACTAATAAAATCACACTAATATTTGAAGTCACAAAAGTTAAATTTATAAATGTGGAACTTGACTGTATATTAAATTTAACAAGGTAAAAAAATCAATTTGTTTGGAAACTGTCCTGACCATCTCCTAAACCTCATTCACTTCTCTTTCTCACATTCTTATCGATTAGGATCTAAGAGTCAGTTATTAATGTACTTAAACTTGGGAGAAATGAGATTTTATGAACATTATAAGTATTCTTGAATATTTGACCAAGGTTGTCTTATGTAATTCTAATAAAAATCCCTTGAAAGCAAAAGACAAATGGAGATCAAGAAATAATTATTTATTATTAAGCACTTAATATGTATCAGACATAGCATTATGTTACATAAAAAAGAAGGACATCTCTTGACTATAAAGAGTTTACATTCTAAAGCAAAACAAAACAGTATCTGAATGGTCTGGGAGTGGATAAAGTGACCTCTTGGTGTGATAGTGGTGAAATCCATAGAGTTAAATGCATAGCAAAGAAGGGAATGAAACATGATTGGCATTAACCCCAAATTGAAACCCTGGGAAGAACTTATAAATAGAACAAGGGAGATAGCTTGAAAAAGGTTGCTCTTCTGTGAGAAAAACACAAGTAATGAGGGTAATTAAGTTCAGTATAAAAAGGCTCTTGAATACAGTCTATATCGTGAGAGGCAGTCATCAGAGAAAAGAAAAACAAACTAAGGTTAGAATATACAATTCTCTAAGCAGCATTTTTGTCTCACAATGTCAGGAAGAAATATAAAAATTGAAATGATTGGTCCTGGTCTTTATTGTATCACACATAATCTGTGAATTTGTTTTAGAACCTCCCCCAATACTAGACCAAATAAACGCTAGATCAAAATATTAAACTTTTATCCTTGAGTGAGTAGAAACAACTGTCAATGAGAGGAATACCATGGTTCTTTATCTGCCTGTGTTTGGTAGGAAACTCTTGGCTATATGAGAGGCAGCTGCTGATGTTGAGAGATGGCTTCAGAGTGCTAACTTAGCTATTGTCTGAGTCTCCCAATATTAAGTCTCTTCTTATTTTAATTCTTCTCCCATGCTGCTGTCAAATTGATCATAGTAAAGTACAGATATGACCCTAATATCCTTATGTTTAATAAAATGCATAACTCTCTATCACCTCCATGTTGAAATATACATTTCCCCATTTTATATTCAAACATTTAATATTTATAAACTGATCCCTTTAATTCTCTCTTATACAGACCTTCTTGATATTCTTTACAAAAGACACTCCTCCAAGTAATATGCATTTTCATCTCCCATGCATAAGATTATCTCTTTCCAGAAGACCACTTCTTGGCTCTTTTAGCTTCCTTGTAGTCCCAGCCCATTCTCCACCTTCTATAAGAAACCTTTCCTGACTTCTATTAATGCTAACGGCTTTCCTTTATTGATTAAATGTATACTATATCCTTTTTTATAAATATTATTTACACAATTTTCCTCCTATGAAATGGTGTTGGCTTTAGAGTAGGTACTCTCTTTTGCGTTCCCTTGTATCCCCAGAGTTTAGCACAGTTCCTAACACATATTAGGCACTTAAGAAATGATTGTTATCTGATTGATGATAGGAGAGTTAAATAAGTAAATTAGGAGAGATTAGTGACATGGAAACTAAGGCAAAAGTGATTTTTAAGAAGAAAAGGATAAATGTCAAATGCTGCAAAGAGGTCAAGAAGGATGAAGACTGATAAAAGGGCATTGGATTTGGCAATTAAGAAGTCATTATTAAATCAGGAGAAAGCAATTTTTAGTTGAATGATGAGATCTGAAACCAGATTGAATGAGTCCAATGTGGTTATGAGCATACTTTTGCTATCAATGAAAAACACAAAAGGAGAAAGAAACACTTCTGCAATGTTAACATAACATGACCTGACAAAATGTCAAGGCAGTAATAATATTCACTCATATTAATATGACACTTTAAAGTTTTCAGAAATATTTTGAACACACCTATTTCTTCTCTTGAAATAGAAATATAATTATTATCATGTCTAATTTATAAATGAGAAGCATGAGGTTCAGAGACCTTTAGTATATAGCTAATGAGTTGCTGAGTTTGAAAGAGTTTGAAAATAGATGCTACTAATTTAATGGGGACACTAACTGCATTAAGAAGCATGTATATCAGTAAATACTTATAAAAAGCTACAAAATAAGAAATCCTTCTCAGATTCCAGCTGATAAATAGCAATAGTTCAACATTTTGTGATGGCAGAAGTGTGTCAGCTGTTTGACAGTTCTGAAAGGCCAACCTGTCTTTTCTTGGAAGCATAGTTGATCTTGTTTGTTAAGAGAAATGTCTCTTCTTTGCAAATGATATTGATTTCATCAAAAATTAAATGGCTGGTTTCATGGTTTTGTGGCTCTCTAGTGAGATAATCAATGAATACTGCCTCTCAGGAAATATGTCTGTGTATTTGCAAGATACTTAGAGATGACTGAAGAATATATTTTTTTTGCTTTTGTCTTTTTCCCTCCCAGCAACTGTAGCCCATTATGCTAGCTCAGTCTAGGATCACAAGATACTATGATTGAGATTCCAAAACAGTTTAGTCCAGTGAAAATGACTCTTTTGGGAGTCAAAGACATGGGTTCATAACCTCACTTCTAATAATTAGGACCTGTGTTACCTTTGACAAATTAAATCCATTAGACAAGTTTGGTCTCAGTATTCTCATCACTGAGATGAGGGAGTTGAAATACTGGGAATTTAAACTCTTAGGCTATAAACTTTGAATTCAATTAATAGCAGGTATGCATTTTACAGTAAAAGATACTGGGGCCAAGAGAGAGAAAGTGATTAGCTGTCAGTCATGCATATAATGAGAGACAGAACTTGAAACTTTTATACCTAATCCTTAATCCAGGCTGTGTTCTGTTATTGTTGTTGTATTTTTTTTCTTCCTCTGCTTTTTACTTTTTTTCATCCAAGTTCTGCAAGTGCATAGGGCCAGAACTCTGGACAAGTATACTTGAAACAAGGTGTTAACTCAGTGGAATTGATGAGATGATGGTTCTTTAGTTCACATATATATTACTACTTAGTATGGTGATATAATGGTTCTCTAGTTCACACATATTCAGTATACTGTATTGATATAATTGTAATAGGGTATTTAAACTGGGGACAAAGTCATACTTGGACAAAGACTGGTTGAACCTGGCTGACTGTCAGGCTGCAGGAGACTGAGTCAGACTATGACAGACACAGACTGTGTAAGAGAAAATAAAGACTTTAGACTCTATTATTATCTATTCTCCTGGTGTCTATCTTGCTGAGATCAAGGCTCTTCAGAAGGACCTCCAGAAAGCTTGCCTAAACATTACATGCGAATATTCCATATTCAAATAATATAGGAGAGAGAGAGAGAGAGACAGAGAGACAGAGAGAGAGAGAGAGAGAGAGAGAGAGAGAGAGAGAGAGAGAGAGAGAGAGAGAGAGAGAATTTCCTCAAACATCATCAGTTCTCATGGGTTTAATTAAAATCTGTATACAAACAATTCACAAATCCACATATCTAGACCCACACTCAGATTTTGATTTCCAGGACTGTACCACCATTTCCTTATGTATATTTTAAACTGGATGATCTGGTGATATCTTAAAATTAAGTTGTCCAAAACTGGACTTACTTTATTTTCCCTAAACCCATTTTCCTTTTTGTTAAATAAATTACTTCTGCCTAATAGAAAAATTTTATTTATCTTTTTAAATTAAGATTTATATCAATTACAATACTTTAGACTAGTCCCTTTTTCCTAACTGATAATATCTTCCTATGAAAATGGCTTATATTGAATTTTGTATAAATTTATATTTGTTCACTTTATCCAATTGAGTTATATAAATATTTGTATTTGTATTTATATTTCACATTTGAATATAAGATCTTTGCAAGGAGTACGTTCATTTATTGTACTTTATACCTATTGCCTAACACACTGCCTATGAAATGCATACAAAGATAAATGATCTTCTATTTTTGTTATAATTAATATTTTATGAAACACACATGAGTCATGAAACATATTCATCTGATCAACATAAAAAGATGCATTACTTCTTTTTTGGTAATTTTTGCATATAATAATTTATTTGTTATTTTTATTAAAGCTTTTTATTTTCAAAACAAACGCATGGATATTTTTCAATAGTGATCCTTGCAAAACTCTGTATTTCAAATTTTTCTCTCCCTTTCTCCTGCCCCATCCCCTAAATTACAAGTAATTCAATATATGTAAAAATACTGTTAGATATATATATATATATATATATATATATATATATATATATAAATTCCAATATATGTATACATATTTGTACAATCGTCATTCTGCACAAGGAAAATCAGATCAAAAAGACAAAAATGAGAAAAAAGTAAAATGCAAGCAAACAACAAAAAGAGTGAAAATATTATGTTGTGATTCATATTCAGTTCCTATAGTCCTCTCTCTGGGTGTAGAAGGCTCACTTCATCACAATATCATTGGAACAGGCCTCAATCTTCTCATTGTTGAAAAGAGCCCCATTCATCAGTATTGATCTTGTTATTGCAGTGTTTTATGGTCTGGATCTGCTGATTTGACTTAGCATCAGTTCATGCAAGTCTCTCTAAGCCTCTCTGAAATCATCCTGCTGATTGTTTCTTATAGAACAATAATATTCCATAACATTCATATACCATAAATTATTCAGCCATTCTCCAAATGATGGGCATCCACTCAGTTCAAAGGGTATAAGCATTTTGATAGCTTTTTGGGCATAGTTTCAAATTTCTCTCAAGAATGGTTGGATCAGTTCACAATGTTATCAAAATTGTATTAGCATCCCAGTTTTCCTACATCCTCTCCAACATTCATTATTATCTTTTCCTGTCATCTTAGCCAATCTGAGAGATATGTAGGGGTACCTCAGAGTTGTCTTAAGTTGGATTTCTCTGATTAATAATGATTCTGAGCATCTTTTTATATGAATAGAAATTATTTTAATTTTTTCATCTGAAAACTATCTCTTCATGTATTTGACCATTTATCAATTAAAGAATGGCTTGACTTCTTAAAAAAGTAGAGTTATTACTATATGCTTTTTAATAATAAAGCCTTTATAAGAACCCATGAATGTAAAATTTCCCCCTAATTTATTGCTTCCCTTTTAATCTCATCTGTTTTGGTGTTGTTGGTACAAAAAATATCTATTTTGTGTTCAATAATGTATTCCAGTTCTTTGGTCATAAATTCCTTCCTTTTCCACAGATCTGAGAGGGAAACTGTCCAATGTTCTTCTAATTTGCTCATAATATCATTCATTATTTCTAGATATATGAACCTTATCTTGGTATATGGTGTTAGGTGTAGGTCAATGCCTTATTTTTGACATTAATTTCTAATTTTCCCAGCAGTTTTGACAAATATTAAATTACTATCACAAAACCTGGGGCCTTTGAATTTGTTAAACTCTAGATTACTAGAGTCATTGACTATTTTCTCCTTTGAAACCAACCCATTTCACTGACATATTACTCTATTTCTTAGCCAGTGCCAAATGCTTTTGATGAATGCTGCTTTATAATATACTTTTAGGTCTGGCAGATCTAGGCCAGCTTCATTTGCATTTTTTTTGCATTAATTTTCTTTAAATTCTTGACCTTTTTTTTTCTTCTAGATAAATTTTGGATTATTTTTTCTAGGTTTGTACAATTATTTCTTGAGAGTTCCATTCGTATGGCACAGAATAGATTAATTTAGTCATTATTATTATTATATTCACTCAGCCTGCCCATGAACATTTGACATCTTTCTAGTTGATTATATCTGGCTCTATTTGACTGGATGGGATTTTGTAATTGCGATTATATAGTTCCTGATTTTGTTTTGTCAGGTTAACTCCCCAAATTTATATTATAAAAAGTTATTTTAAAAGGGATTTCTCTTTGTACCTCTTGCTGCTAAATTTTGTTGGTTATATATAAAAATGCTTATAATTTATGTATTTTGTATCTTTCATCTTTGCAAAAATGGTGAATTGTTTCTAGTAATTTTAGTTGATTCTCTAAGTATACCATCTACAAAGAGTGATATTTGTTTTCCTTATTATCTACTCTTATCACTTTAATTTATTTTTTCTCTTATTGCCAAAGCTAACATTTCAAATAAAATATTGATTACCAATGGTGTTGCTGGGCAACTTTGTTTAACCCCTGATCTTATTGGGAATAGTTCTAGTTTGTCTCCATTACATAGGATGCTTCCTGATGGTTTTAAATAAATGCTACTGATCATTTCATGGAAAACTCTATTCTTATAATCTCTAGTGTTTCTAATAAGAATGAGTGTTGAATTTTATCAAATGCTTTTTTTTGCATCTTTTGAGATAATCATATGTTTTTTCTTAGCTTGGTTATTAAGATAGTCAATTATGCTAATAGTTTTCATAATATTGAACAACCACTGCATTCCTGTATGAATCCTATTTGGTCATGGTATATTATCCTGGGGATGAGTTGCTATAATCTCTTTGCTAATATTTTATTTAAGATTTTTGCATCAATATTCAGTAGGGAAATTAATCTATATTTTTCTTTCTTTGGGTTGATCCTACCAAGTTTAGGAATCAGTGTCATATACTTGTCATAAAAGGAATTTGGTAGAACTCCTTCTTTACTTGTTTTTCCAAACAGTTTGCACAATATTGGAGTTAATTATTCTTTAAATGTGTGGTAGAATTCACTTGCAAATCCATCTGGCCCTGAAGATTTTTCCTTAGGGAGTTGATTAATAGTTTGTTCTATTTATTTTACTGAAATGGAACTATTTAAATAATTTATTTTCTTCTTCTGTTAACCTGGACAATATCTATTTTTTGCAGATATTTCTTCATTTCACTTAGATTACCAGATTTATTGACATATAGTAGGACAAAATAATTCCAAATTATTGCTTTAATTTCCTCTTCCTGGGTACAAAGTTCTCCCTTTTTATTTTTAGTACTAATAATTTGATTTTCTTTCTTTTCTCTAATGAAATTAACTAAAGATTTATATATTGTATTGTTTTTTTTCTGAAACCTAGTCTTACTTTTATTTATTAATTCAATAGTTTTGTTTTGGGGGGGGCGGAGGCAAGATGGCGGAGAAGAAACACACGTCTCTGTGAACGTCCTCACTCCCTCACAACCAATTAGATAAATTAAGTCTCAAAATAAGCCCAGAATTGATAGATACCATAAGGACTGGAAGCACGACTTACCAGCTGAAGAGAATCTGGAGTTTCAACAGGAAAGGTCAGTTCCCAGGGGAGGAAGAAGAGAGGCCAGCACAGATGGCTGGGTTTCTCGCATACTGCGCCCATTGCGCTGGGAAGGGCTCTGGGATCAGAGAAGCCACTGAGGTAAAGGAATCTGGCACAGGCTGTTAGCTCTTCTCTGCTAATTATTTAGCAGTTCAGAAGAGAAAGCCAAAATATTTTAAAACTCAGATTAGATTTTCCCCAGCCCCTGGAGGTGACTCAGCAGATCTCGGCACCAGGGGGTGTGGCCTCAGCTACCACCTGAGAATAGTTAAGAGATTGACAAGTGGGTGGATAAGGCCCAAGGCAACACACACTGCCTAGCTGAGCTGGAGGGAGTGGAACTCAGCTCCAGGAAGTCCCAGAGAAGCGGAACCTTTGAACTAGGGACCGCAGTTTCTGGCAGATACTTCCAGTTTGAGCACAGGGGCTTTTCATGTCACCTGCTGCAGACATCCATGCCCCACCCGGACACATAGGCTGGGCTTTGTGCTGTCTTTACTATTCAATGCCCTCGAGCACAGCAGTGATAATCACCTCTGAGGCACTTCCAGGGAGGGGGTGGGGAACTCTCTCCCAGAGCTCTATCTTAGCTCAGGCTCAGGAGCCACTGCATCCATCCGGTATGGGAGGAAGCTGGTAAATAAATAAATAAATAACTTCCTACCCCAGGGACAGACCCCAAAAGATTTTTTAAATATGAGCAAAAGGGCCAGAAAAACTATAGATTCCTTCTATACAGAGAAAGAGCGGGTATCCAACCCCAAGGAAGTTAACAGCAGAGAGACAGCAGATAACAACCTAAAGGGGAACGATTCCTGCCCCCCATCACCTAACTCTCTCCTAGAAGAAACTCTTTAAAAATTAAGGGAGATTGAAGAAAAATGGGGAAAGGAAAGGGAAACTATGATAGAGAATAACAACGTCCTGAAATTGGAGTTGGAAAAAATAAAGAATTCACAGGAGATGCAGGGAAATAAAATTTATGAATTAGAAAAGGTTAAAAAAACACAGGAAAGTAGGATTTCTGAATTATAAAAGATAAAAAAGTCTCAAGAAAATAGAATTTCTGAATTGGAAAAATAAAATAATTCTCAAAAAAAATTAGGGAAATGGAAAAAAATTCAATAAAGCAAAATAATTCATTTAAAAACGAAATTGGGCATTTACAAAAAGAACTAAAAACTGTGAAAGAAGAAAATAACTCCTTAAAAGTCAGGATGGAACAAATAGAAATGAATGATTCACAGAGAACCCAAGAATCAGTCAAACAAAACAAAAAAAAAAAAAAAAAAAATGAGAAGCTGGAGAAAAACGTCAAATACTTACTGGGAAAATCTATAGACCTGGAAAATAGATCTAGGAGAGATAATCTGCGGATTATTGGACTTCCAGAAAACTATGACCAAAAAAAGAGCCTAGATTATATTTTACAGGAAATTATCAAAGAGAACTGTCCAGAGATAATAGAAACAGAAGGGAAAGTAGATGTGGAAAGAATTCATCGAACTCCTTCTGAAATAGACCCTAAAAAAAGAACACCACGGAATATAGTGGCTAAGCTGCAGAATTACCACACAAAGGAGAAAATCCTGCAAGCAGCTAGAAAAAAAACAATTTAAATACCAAGGTGCCACAATAAGGGTCACCCAAGATCTGGCTGCCTCCACATTAAAAGATAGAAAGGCCTGGAACCTGATATTCCATAAGGCAAAAGATCAAGGACTGCAACCAAGAATGAACTACCCAGCTAAGTTTAGCATCTTTTTCCATGGAAGAAGATGGTCATTCAATGAAACAGAGGAATTCTATATGTTTCTAAGAAAAAAACCAGACTTAAACAAAAAATTTGATCTACATCCACAAGACTGAAGAGAAACAGAAAAAGGTACACAGAACCCTTGAGAACTGTAACTCTGTTGTGGGTATATAAAAAGTACTCAAGGATAATTTGATTTTACTGATATAAAAGAAAAAAAGGGGGGTGTAGTAAAGGGAAGGAGGTCAGTTCAGAAAAAGGGGAAGGAATGATAAAAAGAGGGAAACTATATCCCAGGAAGAGGCATAGAAAATACACCATATCTGAGGGAACTTAGTGAGGGGGAGAATCATTGTTTGAATCTTACTCTCATCAGGAGAGGCTCAAAGAGTAAATAATTAACATATTTGTTTTTCAGAGAATTTTCTCTCACCTCATTAAAAGGGGGGAGAGGAAAAGGGAAAAGGAAAAGGAGAATAAGTGAAGGGACTTAGAGGGAGGGGGGAGGGATACTAAAAAAAAGAAAGGGAGGGTTGTGCATCACAAGGGGGGTCTGTAAATTAAATATCAGGGAGGGGGATCAGGGGGGTCAAGGGAAAAAGCATAATCTGGGGATAATATGATGGCAGGAAATACAGAATTAGTAATTTTAACTGTAAATGTAAATGGGATGAACGATCCCATCAAACGGAGACGGATAGCAGATTGGATCAAAAAGCAGAACCCTACAATATGTTGTCTACAGGAAACACACTTAAAGCAGGGAGATACATACAGAGTAAAGGTAAAAGGTTGGAACAGAGCCTATTATGCTTCAGGTAAAGCCAAAAAAGCAGGGGTAGCTATCCTTATCTCAGATCAAGCAAAAGCAGAAGTAGAACTCCTTAAAAAAGATAAGGAAGGAAACTATATCCTGCTGAAAGGTAGCATAAATAATGAAGCCATATCAATACTAAACATATATGCACCAAGTGGTATAGCATCTAACTTTCTAAAGGAAAAGTTAAGAGAACTGCAAGAAGAAATAGACAGTAAAACTGTAATAGTGGGAGATCTCAACCTTGCACTCTCAGATTTAGACAAATCAAACCACAAAACAAACAAGAAAGAAATTAAAAAAGTAAATAGAATATTAGAAAAACTAGGTATGATAGACCTTTGGAGAAAACTGAATGGCAATAGAAAGGAATATACTTTCTTCTCAGCAGTTCATGGATCCTATACAAAAATTGACCATATATTAGGACATAAAGATCTCAAAATTAAATGTAGGAAGGCAGAAATAATAAATGCCTTCTTCTCAGATCACAATGCAATAAAAGCTACATTCAGTAAAAAGTTAGGGGTAAATAGACCAAAAAGTAATTGGAAACTGAATAATCTCATCTTAAAGAATGAATGGGTGAAAGAGCAAATTATAGAAACAATTAACAATTTCACCCAAGATAATGACAATGATGAGACATCATATCAAAATCTTTGGGATGCAGCTAAAGCAGTAATAAGGGGAAATTTTATATCTTTAGAGGCTTATTTGAAGAAAATTGAGAAAGAGAAGATTAACGAATTGGGCTTACAACTTAAAAGGCTAGAAAAAGACCAAATTATAAACCCCCAACCAAAAATTAAACTTGAAATACAAAAATTAAAAGGAGAAATCAATAATATTGAAAGTAAAAAAACTATTGAATTAATAAATAAAACCAAGAGTTGGTTTTATGAAAAAGCCAATAAAATAGATAAATCTTTGGTAAATTTGATCAAAAAAAAAAAGAAAGAGGAAAATCAAATTGATAGTCTTACAAATGAAAAGGGGGATCTTTCCACCAATGAAGAGGAAATTAGAGAAATAATAAGGAGTTACTTTACCCAACTTTATGCCAATAAATTTGATAACTTAAGTGAAATGGATGACTTCCTCCAAAAATAGAGGCTCCCTAGATTAACAGAGGAGGAGATAAATTGCTTAAATAGTCCCATTTCAGAAAAAGAAATAGAACAAGCTATTAATCAACTCCCCAGGAAAAAATCCCCAGGGCCAGATGGATTCACATGTGAATTCTACCAAACATTTAAAGAACAATTAGCCCCAATGTTATATAAATTATTTGAAAAAATAGGGGATGAAGGAGTCCTACCAAACTCCTTTTATGACACAGACATGGTACTGATACCTAAACCAGGTAGATCGAAAACTGAGAAAGAAAATTATAGACCGATCTTTTTAATGAATATTGATGCTAAAATCTTAAATAAGATATTAGCAAAAAGACTTCAGAAAATCATCTCCAGGATAATACACTATGATCAAGTAGGATTTATTCCAGGAATGCAGGGCTGGTTTAATATTAGGAAAACTATTAATATAATTGACCATATTAATAATCAAATTAATAAGAACCATATGATCATCTCAATAGATGCAGAAAAAGCATTTGACAAAATCCAACATCCATTCCTACTAAAAACTCTTGAGAGTATAGGAATAAATGGACTATTCCTTAGAATAATCAGGAGCATATATTTAAGACCTTCAGTAAGCATAATATGCAACAGAAATAAACTGCAACCTTTCCCAGTAAGATCCGGAATGAAACAAGGTTGCCCACTATCACCATTACTATTCAATATAGTACTAGAAATACTAGCCTCGGCAATAAGAGCCGAGAAAGAGATTCAAGGAATTAGAGTAGGAAATGAGGAAATTAAACTATCACTTTTTGCAGATGACATGATGGTATACTTAGAGAACCCCAAACACTCTGCTAAAAAGCTACTAGAAATAATTCAAAATTTCAGCAAAGTGGCAGGATACAAAATAAATCCACATAAATCCTCGGCATTTTTATATATCACTAACAAAATGCAACAACAAGAGATACAAAGAGAAATTCCATTCCAAACAAATGTTGAGAGTATAAAGTATTTGGGAATCCATCTACCAAATAATAGTCAGGATTTATATGAGAAAAATTACAAAACACTTGCCACAAAAATAAAGTCAGATCTAAATAATTGGAAAGAACTTCAGTGCTCTTGGATAGGCCGAGCGAATATAATAAAGATGACAATACTCCCCAAACTAATCTATTTATTTAGTGCTATACCAATCAGACTCCCAAGAAAATATTTCAATGACCTAGAAAAAATAACAACAAAATTCATATGGAAGAATAAAAGGTCGAGAATTGCAAGGGAACTAATGAAAAAAAAAACTCAGAGGAAGGTGGTCTAAGTGTACCTGATCTAAAGCTATATTATATAGCAGCAGTCACCAAAACCATTTGGTATTGGCTAAGAAATAGACCGGTAGATCAGTGGAACAGATTAGATACAAATGACAAAAAAGGGTACATATATAGCAACCTAATCTTTGACAAACCCAAAGATACCAACATTAGGGATAAAAATTCATTATTCGGAAAAAACTGTTGGGAAAACTGGAAATTAGTATGGCAGAAATTAGATATGGATCCACACTTAACACCATATACCAAGATAAGATCAAAATGGGTCCATGACTTAGGCATAAAGAGGGAGATAATAAATAGATTAGAGGAACAAAGGATAGTCTATCTCTCAGACCTGTGGAGGAGGAAGGAATTTATGACCAGAGGAGAACTAGAGATCATTATTGATCACAAAATAGAAGATTTTGATTACATCAAACTAAAAAGTTTCTGTACAAATAATACTAATGCAAACAAGATTAGAAGGGAAGTAACAAATTGGGAAAATATTTTTAAAAACAAAGGTACTGACAAAGGTCTCATTTCCAAAATATATAGAGAACAGCCCCTAATTTATAAGAAACTGAACCATTCTCCAATTGATAAATGGTCAAAGGATATGAACAGACAATTCTCAGAGGAAGAAATTGAAACTATATCCACTCACATGAAAGAGTGTTCTAAATCACTACTGATCAGAGAAATGCAAATTAAGACCACTCTGAGAAACCACTATACACCTGTCAGATTGGCTAAGATGACAGGAACAAATAATGATGAATGTTGGAGGGGATGTGGGAAAACTGGGACACTGATACATTGTTGGTGGAGTTGTGAAAGAATCCAGTCATTCTGGAGAGCAATTTGGAACTATGCCCCAAAAGTTATCAAATGTGCATACCCTTTGACCCAGAAGCGCTACTACTGGGATTATATCCCAAAGAAATTCTAAAGAGCGGAAAGAGACATATATGTGCCAAAATGTTTGTGGCAGCTCTTTTTGTTGTAGCTAGAAACTGGAAGATGAATGGATGTCCATCAATTGGAGAGTGGTTGGGTAAATTGTGGTATATGAAGGTTATGGAATATTATTGCTCTGTAAGTAATGACCAGCAGGAGGAATACAGAGAGGCTTGGAGAGACTTAAATCAACTGATGCTGAGTGAAATGAGCAGAACCAGAAGATCACTGTACACTTCAACAACAATACTGTATGAGGATGTATTCTGATGGAAGTGGATATCTTCAACATAAAGAAGATCCAACTCACTTCCAGTTGATCAATGATAGACAGAGGTAGCTACACCTAGAGAAGAAACACTGGGAAGTGAATGTTAATTGTTAGCACTAATATCTGTCTGCCCAGGTTGCATGTACCTTCGGATTCTAATGTTTATTGTGCAACAAGAAAATGATATTCACACACATGTATTGTACCTAGACTATGTTGTAACACATGTAAAATGTATGGGATTGCCTGTCATCGGGGGGAGGGAATAAAGGGAGGGGGGCATAATTTGGAAAAATGAATACAAGGGATAATATTATTAAAAAAAAAAAATATATATATATATATATATATATATATATATATATATATATAATAAAAAAAAGAGTGGAAAGGGACCTGTATGTGCCAAAATGTTTGTGGCAGCTCTTTTTGTTGTAGCAAGAAACTGGAAGATGAATGGATGTCCATCAGTTCGAGAATGGTTGGGTAAATTGTGGTATATGAAGGTTATGGAATATTATTGTTCTGTAAGAAATCACCAACAAGAGGAATACAGAGAGGCTTGGAGAGACTTACATCAACTGATGCTGAGTGAAATGAGCAGAACCAGAAGATCACTATACACTTCAACAACAATACTGTATGAAGATGTATTCTGATGGAAGTGGATAATTTCAACATAAAGAAGATACAACTCACTTCCAGTTGATCAATGATGGACAGAAATAACCATACCCAGAGAAGGAACACTGGGAATTGAATATAAAATATTAGCACTACTGTCTATCTACCCAGGTTACTTATGCTTTCAGAATCCAATACTTAATGTGCAACAAGAAAATGGTATCTACACACATATATTGTATTTAAGTTATACTGTAACACATGTAAAATGTATGAGATTGCCTGTCATCTAGGGGAGGGAGTAGAGGGAGAGAGGAGAAAATCTGGAAAAATGAATACAAGGGAGAATGTTATAAAAAAATTACTCATGCATATATATTGTCAAAAATGTATAATTATAAAATTAATTTTAAAAATGGAAAAAATAGTTTTGTTTTAATTTTAGTAATCTCCTTTATTTTCAAAGTTTTCAATTATATATTTAATTGGGGGCTTTATTTTTTTTTTCTTTTTTCTAGCTTTTTCAGATGCAAGCCCAATTCATTGATCTTCTCTTTCTCTATTTTCTGCAACTAATTATCTAAAGATATAAAATTTCACCTAATAACAGCTTTGGTTGCATGGCACAAATTTTGAGATGTTGTCTCATTATTGTCATTCTCTTAGATGAAATTACCTAGTGTGTCTATGATTTATTGTTATTCCCATTCATTCTTTAGGATTATATTATTTAATTTTCAATTAATTTTTGATCTCTTTTCACATGGCCTTTTATTTCATGTAATTTTTATTGCATCATGTGAAAAAATGCATTTACTATTTCTGCATTTTTGCATTTGGCTTTGACATTTTTATGCCCGAATATGTGGTCAATTTTTGAATAGTTTCCCTATACAATGTAGAAAAAAAATATTCCTTTCTGTTTCCATTCAATTTTTCTCTAAAGTTCTATCATATCTAACAGTTATATAATTTTATTTACATCCCTAACTTCTTTCTTATTTATTTTGTAATTCAATGTATCTTGTTCTGAGATAGCAAGGTTGAGTTCCCTACTAGTGTAGTTTTGGTGTATATTCCTTCTTGCATCTCTCTTAACTTCTCTAGAAATTCAGATGCTATACCTCTTGGTGCATATATGTTTAGTATTGATATTACTTCATTATCTATGGTAATGTAAGTAGGATGTAGTTTTTACCTTATATTTTTTCATTAGATCTGTTTTTACTTTTGTTCCCGCTGTGATCAGGATTGTTACCCCTGATTTTTTTTTTTCCACTGAAGCATAATAGATTCTGCTCCAGCCTTTTACCTTTACTCTCAATGTATCACTCTGCTTTAAGTTTCTTATATTTCTTATAAACAACAAATTATAGGATTCTGGCATTTAGTCCAGTTTACTATCTGCTTCCACTTTATGGTAGAGACCATCCCATTCCCATTCACAGATAAAATGATTAATTCTCTATTTCTTGTCATCATGTTTTCTTCCAATTATACATTTCTCTTTCCTTCCCCCTTTTTTTTTCCTTCTGATCACCCTGTCCCTAGAACATTCCTCCCTGTTTTCAGGTGCTCCCCTTTTCTTATACCTGTCCTCTTCTATTTCTTTTTCCCTTTCTATTAGCCTCTTCTTTTTTTTTCCTCCTTTCCCTTCTATTTACTTATAGGGTGAGGAAAGCTTCTCTGTGAAGCTTAAGGTGTCTGACATTCTCTCTTTGCACTAAATCTGATGAGAGTAAGATTTGCACCATGCACATCCTTCTCTCTTCTTTCACTCAATTGTAATCAGTCTGTTTTTCCTCTGCATGAGATGTAATTTACTTGCATTTAAACTTCATTTTTATCTTCCAAAATTACTGTTCCTCTTCTAGTTTCTTTTTTATATCATCACTATAACTTCAAAGTATACCTGCACCCTCTAAGTATACTAATAACAGAGGTACTGGCACTATATTCCAGGTCCATCTATTCTTTAATTCCATGTTGCCACTATCACACTCTTGCCTCTATCTTTTGCAGCAAATGGGCAGAAGTGATGCCTGCTCTTTGAGAAAGAGAAAAAAATATGTTTATAGGAACTGTAGTATCAGGAAGAAAATTCTTGAGTAGATCTAAGGACACAAATAGTGTTTCAGACTATGTGTAATGCTAGAGGAGGGATACTAGTGAAGGTATGCATATTTGGAAGAATAAACAGAAACATTTGAAATAGCTTCAGAAAGAAATGTATAGGTCATTTGGTCGAGGAAAAGGAAGCAAGAAAGTAAATGTGACTAGACTCCAGAAAGTATACATTTATAGGCTTTATTCATACTGGTTATGTGTGTAAAATTAAACAGTTTTACTGAGAAGACAAGGCAGATTAAAATGGGTAATAATAAATATAAACAATAAATAAAATATGGGAAAAGCAAAAAATTAAGATAACTCAAAATATAAGCATGGGGGGAACTAAAATAAGATCTTGAAAAATTCCATGAAACTCCAGCATTCCTAGGGGATTACTGCATTCTGGGTGATATTCTGCATTCAAGCACTTTCTTATCACAAAACATTTAGGAACAATATTGATAAGTGATAAATAGCAATCCATAGTGTGAGCTATTTATTGGGTCATGTTAATATTAATAAAATTAAAAAAAAATGAAAGACTAAACTTTTTTCACTGCGTACACATCTCAAAAGTCCCCCTGAAAGAGAAATTTTGTGCTAGTGGGAAAGAAAGTTACAGAGGTTTCTGAAAACAAACAAAAAAAACTGCTAATTCTAACAAGAGTTTTATGGATTAATAACATAAAATGCTGATCCCTTGTTTTCTCATAGTTTTCTTGCTCTCTATACAATATAGTTAATTTTGCCTTGTGATGGAATGTACTTATTTTTACACTATTATGAGTGAGTGTTTGATATAAATGAATGAACCAAACTATAAGAAAATTTAAATGTCTCTACACTTTGCCCTAACCTGCTTAATGTTTCTCTCTGAGTCTCTCAGTGTCTCTGTCCTTCTGTATCTCTATGTCTCTCTCTGTCTTTCTGTGTTTCTTTCTCTCAACCACTCTCACGCTTTCTCTTTTGTCAGATTTGGCTCAAAGAGAGTATCATATATACTTAGTTTGGTATGGAAACATATCTCACTCTATAAGGAAGTAGTAGGGGAAGGGGAAAAAAAGGGGGAAGGCTAATAAAATAAAGCATGAGTGGAAGAGGAAAGAGATCAGAAAGGGGGAGGAGATGAAAAAAGAAAGAATAGTTTGAGGGAGGTAGTGGTAAGAAGCAAAACACTGCTGGGGAGAGAACAGTGTAACTTGGGGAAAATGGAATGGCAAGATATACATAATTAATCATTTTAACTATGAATGGGATAAGCTATCTCATAATATGGGAATTATGGTATATGACTGTAATGTAATTTTATTTTTTTTTTATAAGAAATGATCAGCAAGTTGATTTGTGAAAAGCCTGGAGAGACTTACATGAAGTGATGCTAAGTAAAGTGAGTACAACCAAGAGCACACTGAACACAGCAACAACAAGATTATGTGATGATCAACCGTAATGATCTTTTCAGCAAAGATGTGCCAATTACAGCCAATTACAATAAACTTGTGATGAACACAGTCTTCTGAATCCAGAGAGAGGATTATAGGGGCTTAATGTAGATCACAAAATAGTATTTCACCTTTGTTATTGATGTCATTTGCCTTTTTGTTTTTTCTTTCCCATTTTCTCCTTTTGGATTGATTTTTTCTTGTGCACCATGATAAATGTGGTAATATGTTTAGAATTAATTTGCTTAAGTTATATTGGATTATTTGCTGACTACCCCCTTCTCAGGGATGGAGGAAGAGTGTAGGGACGGAAAAAAAATTGGAACACAAGATTTTGCAAGGCTGAAGGTTGAAAACAATCTTTTTTCCTGTATTCTGAAAAATAAGTCTATTATTACTTTGAAAATGAATACACGAAATATTATAAATAAAGCATTTAATGGATCGCAAAAACAATATCTTTATTTAACTAAATATTATCTCTATAGATACATGACTTTCATAGAGTCTAATTCTCTGAGTAGCTTTAAAAACTTGTATATAAAATTTTATGTGAATAAATGAATTGTAAGGTGGTCTAAAAATACAAACAAACAAAAAGACATTGTCTCTAAGTAACAATCTCGAAACCCAAAGTAGAGTGAGGGCAACTAAAATTTATATTACGAGTTCTCAGACTCATTCTTTTCTGCCCCCTGAGTAAAGAAGCTCTTTTTTACCCATTGGAACACACAGATAATGACACATGCATACACACACACACACACACACACACACACACACACACACACACACACATACATACACAAGATTCTCTAAAATTTTTCTCAGATTTTACAGTTCACGATGCTTATTTTCAGCAATAATAACCAATTATTTTCCACAGTGATCTTTATAGTAAATCTGAACAAAGAGAAAAATCCAAGAAAAGGAAAAATAGTCTCTTCTCTCAATCCCTGAGAGACTGTTTATTTACTAAGGTAAGGAAGAAAATTGGATAATACAATTAATTTAATTTTGATATATGTATTTCAATCAATATTTAAGCTTCATTTTCCAGTATTAAAGTAAGAGAAATTTACTAAGTGACAATGCATTTGAATGTTCTATATGACAGATAATCTAGAATTCACTTTAATAATTGTTACTCTATATTCTGCCTAGAAGTCAGAGCTGAGTTATTGACTATAAACAATAAGAAGCAATTTGTTGTTCCATTCTAAATGATAATAAAAAAGTATAATAGAGAAAGATAGCAAATTAATCTAATTTAATTTAGTCGTCTAATCATGTTCAATCCCTAATTTCATCTAGGAAGTAACTTTCCTTAGACTTTTGATTACTAGAAACTCTTTGTCCTTCTATCAATTAAATGCTCAATTGAAGCTCTTTTTCTAGTGTGAGTCAGTCATAACACTTGATTAAGTAGACTACAGGAAGCTCCATCTATTAAGACAATAACAAAAAAATAGATTGAATTTTTTCACAAATCTAAGGGAATGTGCATATGGTTCTTATTTTGTACACTTGAGTCTGTACAACTACATGTGAGAGAACATATTTAATACTAGCCCAATAGCTTTTAAACATGTTAAGTATTTCTTTATTTTACAGAACAACACAATGATATATTTGGTAGATTTTGGAGATAGGAAAGTGAGATTTTATCTCTTCATAAAAGAAGAATTATTTTCCATATAATGTTCTGAACATTGAAGTGTAGGAGTGAAATGTCTCAGCAATATCCTTTCGAATGTTGTGACAAAAATAAGTTAATCACTCTGAAACTAAGGGTTTTCGCTCATAAAGCTGATAAAAAGCAACTTTTTTGATCATCTAATAGATTTTCTATTGTTATGAAATGGCTCAGTGTTATTTGGTATAACTATAAAGAGCTACAGACTTTGAAAATATTATTGTTTTTCATTTATTTTTGATGACTAATCAGAGTAGATCACTGTTAATTTATTTAAAAGCCCATTGGTACAGATAGTATGGCACTGTGGTAGATAGTTTGTTTGTGTATGTGTGTGTGTGTATGTGCATGCATGTACCTGCATCAAAAATGTTAAATGACAAAGCATATTAGCATTATTTTCATGTTTCCATTGGGTAATAGGAAATATGTAGAAAAAATAAAGAAGGTGGCTGAAGATAGAACATAAAGAGTGGGCATGGGGAAGTAGAGCCAAGATGCCTGAGAATAGACAGGTCTTTTGAGATCTTCTTGCCCTTCATCAGCATCTATACCAGATCAAGCCTGTGAAATTCTTTTGTAGTGTCAGAACCCACAAACATTTGGAGTATAACAAATTTCCAGTAAAAGATATTTTGGAAAGAATTTTCAATCAGGTGAGGTGGCGAGAAGGGGAGGAGAAGGGCAAAAATATAATCCAACCCAGATGATCCATGTGCAGGATACAGGGCAAAGAGACCTCCGAATACCAGGGGAAGCTACTGGGAGGCTCTTACCCAAAATATAGTAGCACTGGCTACTCTGACTTGGTTCAAAAGCCAGTGGATCAGAAGACTGGCTATGAGATCTCCAACACAAATCCAGAAGACAAATAGTGAGCTCCTGAATTCCAGCGTAACAAGTGGGACTTGGACTTGACTATACAGTACAAGAAAGAAGCCAGCAGCACTGGCTCCAGGACAGTGTGAAGCTGCTTTTGCCTGCAAAGGAAGTTTGGAACAATCTATCTTTTGCCATAAGAACTGGCCTCAAAATAAACAAACAAACAAACAAACAAACAAACAAACAAACAAAAAAAAAAAAAAAAAAAAAAAAGCTCTGGCCTCCAGCCATCATAAAGGTTGAGAATGGAATGAATCTTTACTCTCAATCTCCTGAGAAATTTTCCCAAAGTCCTCCTTGGCCATGAGAATCTCTTGCTTATATGATGCATGCTGCCTATACATCAATCATTTCATCACTAGGAAATCATTATTTGTTGTAGGATTAAATTAATGCTAAATTAGATTTAATCATTGTCTCCTCAATTCCACTGAGTACCTTATTTCAAGTTCTGGTCATTAACATCTCCTTGTAGGGTCAGATCAATCATACTGAATTAGATAATTATATCCATTCCAGTGACTTAGCACCTTGTAAGAATCCTAACAGGAGTGGTCTCAGCTGGTGGAAAATTTTCAGGTAGAACTTTACCACAGTAAAATATTTTGCTCTGGCAGCAAGCCAGTAGATCAGCAGAGTAGCTATAAACACAGGGGGTAAAAAATATAACCCTAAAATGCTAGAGTCTCTCTGGACCTGGCTAGCATGGGGTGGGACTCAGCAAGATCTCAGTGTGCAACTGTTGATCCCAGTGCAAACACTAATCCCAGCACAGCCCTTGCTGTCTCAATACTGCTTCACTGCTACTTCCTGTTGTCTATAGAAAAAGCTTGGTAACATCACACTGCCCCAAAAGCAGTAAAAATGAGTAAAAGGGCAAAGCAGGCTCTAACTATAGATAGCTTCTATACTGAAAGAGAGCAGACTTCAAACCTTGAAGAGACTAAAAACAGATTGTCTCTAGATGAAACCCCAAAGGAGGAAATGATCTGGTCCCTAACACACAAGACTGTCATAGAAGAGATTAAAAAGGCTCTTAAAAGAGAGCTAGAAGAAAAATTGGGAAAAGAAAGGGAAGCTTTGCAAGAAGGTCTGCATAAGTCATGTTACTCATTAAAAGATAGAGTGGATAAAGAAATCAAATCCCTGAAAAACAGAATTAGTGAATTAGAAAAAGAAAATTGCTTTCTAAAAATAAAATTGGTGAAATGAAAAAAAAAATTCCATAGAACAAAACAATTCATTTAAAAACTGAATTGGACGATTACAAAAAGAAATAAAAAAGTAAATGAAGAAAATTCATTAAAGATCAGAATTAAACAAATGGAAATGAATGACTCGAGGAGAAACTAAGAATCAGTAAAGCAAAATTGAAATAAATGAAAAAAAAAAACAGAAAAAGTGTTAAATATCTACTTAGGAAAACAACAGAGTTTATTGGGATTGCCTTGGGTCACTGAACCAGTGAGAAGAACCAAATATTTCATAGTTGATGATTGCATAATCTTGCTGTTACTAAGTACAATATATTCCTGGTTCTACTTGTTTCACTCAGCATCAGTTCATGTAAATCCTTCCAAGCCTTTTTGAAATCAGCTTGTCCATCATTTTTATAGAATAATAATATTCCATTACCTTCATATACCATAACATATTCAACCATTATCCACTTGATGGGCATCTACTCATTCTTCAATTCTTTGCTACCACAAAAAGAGTTATGATAACTATTTTTGCACCCATGAGTCCTCTTTTCTTTCTTTATGATTTCCTTGTGATATAAACCCATGTAATGTTCAAGCTAGCTTTCTGGAGGACCTCGGGATCAGCCTTTCTCTTAGGGAAGAAGTTATGAAGGCAGAACTGCCACCATGAGGCTGGTCAAAAATAGAAATACTTCTCCAAAGTTCTGGCCCTCTACAGACCCAGTAGTAGCACTGCTGAGTCAAAGGGCATATACAGATTTATAGGCCTTTGGACATGGTTCGAAATTGCTATCCAGATATCCAGAATGATTTGAGCATTTCACATTTGGTCCACTTTACCAGCAATGCTTTCGTGCCTCAGTTTTCAGTGTGGGGAAAATGTTAAAACACTTTTTGAAACTAGTTCTTACAAAGCTGAGAAATCAGACCTGGTACTTAGAGATCAGATTTTTTTTTGTCAGGTTTCAGCCTTAACTGGAGGACACATATTAGCAATATTAGTTATAGTCCTTTGAAGTAGCAATAATTTCAGCAGCATCTTTGAAAGTGCTCAATCCAGAGATGGTGAGGAGATTGGGTAACTGGTCAGAGATTGTATGACATCCTTGTGCTAGCACTGGAGAAGAGAAGACAATGTTTTTTAATTCTACTACTTCTGTCTTATTCTTGGTCATAATTCCATGGCAGAACAAGAAATGCTTGCAATCAAAACTATCAGAAGTAGTAAGGAACAGTAATCACAACTAAACAGAAGAACTGAGGATAGTATCACTTTTTTTTTTTTTTCCAAAGAAGTAAGACACCTGAGGAGCGTTATACAAGGGATCATGGACTCTTCTTGGATAAGGACTAAACAACAGACTAGGAGAACAGAAATCATACCACAATACTTCTTACTGAATCACAGCAATGTAAATGCATCAAAAACTTCCAAACCCACAACCTAGCTCTGAAAACAGCAACTAAAAAAAGCCTGAAGCTTGAGACAATGCATCCACTTCACCTTGACACAAAATCCAACTTTAACATAAAGTGCAAAGTCAATAAAAAGACTAAAAAATAAGAAGAAAATCACACTGTATAATAGGAAAATAACAACAATCTAACCACAAAATGTTTAAATAATGAAAAGATCAAGACACAAATTCAGAAGAAAACAACAATTTGAAAACAGCTACAAGCTTTAAAAGGAAAAAAAAGTGAATTTGACACAAGGCCAAGAAAAATTTCTGCAAGAACAACAACAGCAACAAAAAAATCCAAATAAATAAGAATATAAAGGAATAATTGGGGAAAATGAGAGCAATAAAAAAAATTGAAAAGATAAAAATGACATAATTGTCATTTTTTGATAAAAATGTCAATTTTGATAAAAATGACATAAATATAACAAGGAAAGTAATCTCTTTGAAAATCTAATGGATCAAAAAGTTAACCAAAAAAGTCAATAAAAACTTTACTGATGAAAACAACTACTTTATTATGCTTTGCTCTCCTAGTTTACTTATATTATAATCCTTTATGTATAAATCATGTACCCATTTGAACTTTATTTTTGTATAGGGTGTGAGATACTGATCTATACTTAGTTTGTGACATACTATTTTTTAGTGTTCCCTGCATTTTTTTAAATAGTGAGTTATTAATGCAGAAACTGGATTCTTTGGATTTATCAAATAGTAGATTACCATTATCATTGATTATTGTATTTTCTGTACTTAGTCTATTCTATTGATGCATCAGTCTATTTTTTAATCAGTGCTGAATTGTTTTGATTAGTGCCATTTTATAATAGGTCTTTTAATGCTACACCACCATTCTTTGAATTTTTTTTCATTAATTTCCTTGATCTTTATCTTTTGTTTTTCCAGAATAATTTTGTTACTATTATTTCTAACTCCATAAAATATTTTTGGAAGTTTGGTTGGCATGGCACTGAATAAGTAAACTAATTTAAGTAACATTTGTCATATTTTTCTGATATTATCTCTAGCTTTTTATGAGCAATTTATACTTTTCCAGTTGTTTAGATCTGTGTTTGAAAAGTGTTTTGTACTTGTGTTCCTATAGTTGCTGGATTTTTCTTGGCAGGTGACTCCCAAATATTATATGTTGTCTACACTTTATTTTAAGTGGAATTTTTTTTTCTATCTCTTTGTGCAGGATTTTGTTGGTTACACATGGAAATGTTGATTTATATGGGTTTCTCTTATATCCTACAACTTTACTAAAATCCATATTTGTTTTAAATATTTTTAGTTGATTCTCTTAGATTTTCTAAGTATAATATCATATTGCCAAACAATGATAGTTTTATTTTCTAATTTCTACTCAAATTCTTTCAATTTCTTTTTCTTCTTTTATTGCTATAACTAACATTTTAGTATAACATTTTAGTATAATAACATTTTTTAGTATACTGAATAATAGGAATAATAGGAATACTTATTTTATCCCTGATCAAATCGGAATGCTTCTAGCTTCTCACCATTAAATATAATGCTTACTGATGGTTTTATAAAGATGATGTTTATCATTTTACAGAAAACACAATTTATTCCTATGATCGTTAGTGTTTTTATTTAAAATAGATAATAAATTTTGTCAAAAAGTTTTTTTTCTGCAACTATTGAGATAATTATATGATTTCTGTTAACTTTGTTACAATTATGGGCAATTATGGCAATATTTTTTTCTGATATTGAACTAATCATGCATTCTGGGCATAAAACCCACTTGACTAAGGTGTATTATCTTAGAATTCAGTACTGTAGTAGTTTTGTTAATATTTTATTTAAAATTTCTGCATTACTATTTATTAGGAAGATTGTTCTTTCTTTGTTATATTCAATTTTTTTCTTTCTTTTTAAAAAGCTTTTTATTTTCAAAAAAATGTGCAGTTTTCAACATTTATCCTTGCAAAATCCTGTGTTCCAAAATTTTTCCCTTCCTTTCCCTCACTCATCCACTAGATGGCATGTAGTCCAATATATGTTTATTGTGTATGATTCTTCTATAAATATTTCCACAATTATCATGCTGCATAAGAAAAATCAAATAAAAAAGGAAAAACAAATGAGAAAGGAAACAAAATGCAAAAAAAAAAAAAAAAGAAAAAAAATTAAAATACTATGTTGTGAGTTCCCACAGTGTATATGGGTAAAGAAGGCTCTCTCCATTACAAGACCATTGAAACTGACCTGAATCAACTTGCTGTTGTTTAATTCAAATTCTTAAAAGTTAAATGAATTATGGAAAGAAATAGATGGCAAAATTGTACTGGTAGGGACTTCACATTTTCCATCAGAACTACCTTAATCTATCCATAAAATAAATAATCAAGAAGTTATATTAGAATTTTTCCCCCCAAACTTAGATATAATAGACTTTTTAAAATAATTCAATGGCAAGAGAAAGAATTTCACTTATTTCATATTATATAAGGTATCATCACAAAAAGTTACTATTTATTAAAAAAAATCTCACAACAAAGTGCAAAAAAAAAAAGAAATATTAAATTCACTTTTTTCCAGATCATAATTCTATAATATCATATTCAATAAACAGCCGTGGATACATAGATTAAATTTAATTAGAAAGTTAATAATCTCTTTCTAAAGAATGAATGGGGTCAAACTACAAATCATAGAAACAGGTGATAATTTCATAAAAAGGGAATTACAAAAATTAAAGGATAGGAATTAAATTTATATTTATGTCATTTTAATTTACTTTTTCTAAGATACAATAATTTAAGTATTCTATTCCCTTTTCTGCTAATATGGGTAATTTGTATATTTTCTTAAATATTCATCTATTTCATTTAGACTGTCAATTTTCATAATATATAATTGGATAAAATAGCTACAAATTGCTTTAGTTTTGTTTATACTCATAGGGCATTTACTCTTTTCATTTATGATACTGTAATTTGATTTACTTGTTCCTAAAAATAAAATTAATTTGTTTCTTTTTTTTTTTCATAAAACAAAATCTCATTTTCATTTACTAGTTTTGTTTTTGTTTTTGTTTTTGTTTTTTTCAATTCCCTTAAGCTCTCACTTAATTTTCAGGATTAACATTTTAGTGTTTAATTAATAGTCTTTTTTGTTATTGTCCTAGGCATTATTGCATATTCAATATTAATTTATCTTCTGTTTTTCTCTTATTTTTCTATATAATATTGTTCCTTAAGTGATTGGTGAATATAGAAAAAAGAAAGAAATACTAAGGACCAGATGGGTTTACAAGTGAATGTTACCAACTAATTGAAATTATATTGAAACTAATTGAACTAATTGAAAACTAATTAAAAAATAGGCAAGAAGAATTTCAACCAAATTTCTTTTATGATGCAAATGGGTTTGATAACTAAACCAAGGAGAAAAAAAGCAGAAAACACAACAGGTTAATTTCCTTAAAGAATATTGATGCAAAAATAGTAAATAATATATCCTAAAAATAACTTCAGCAATATATTACAAAGATCCTTCTCTATGACCAAGTATAATTTATATAAGGGATGTAAAGATGGTTCAATAATTGGAAATCTATCATTTAAACAAAAACAATTAAAATTATATGACTATCAATAGAAGCAGAAAAGGCTTTTGACAAAATACAGTATCCAGTTTTATGAAAAACACTATAATGTATAAGAATCAATGGAGCCATTCCTAAAATGATAATTAATATTATTCTAAAATATATTCTTTGATTCATCAATAAAGCTACTAGGCATTACCCAAACAGAAAAAAGAAGAAGAGAAATGACCTCTTTTTACAAAATTCTTTGTTTGTGAAGATGTTCATCAACCACATAATGGCTAAATAAGTTTTTGTTTATGACAGTGAGTGAATACTATTGTGCTTTAACAAATGACAAATGGGACAATATCAACAAAATATGTAAAGATTGAAATTAATTGATATAAATTGAATCAGAATGAAGAAACTTTCGTATATAGTAATAACAATATGATAATTATGATAAGGTATGAAAGACTTAGCCACCTTGTTAAGACAATAAGAGAGAGAGAACTGATGAATCCTGAATTCAGATTGAGGCATACTTTTAAAACATTTTTTCTTCCCTTTTTTTGCAGCATGATGAAAATAAAAATATCTTGTGCATGACTTCACATGTATAACTGATGTCATCTCAATTACTTGTCAATTGGTGGAAATATGTATAAAAGCTTTTTGTTTTCAGAATAACTGCAAAGAGTTTTCAGAATTCATCATTGCAAAACCTTGCATCTCAAATTTTTCTCTCTCCCTTCCTCCACCCCCTCCACTAGAACAGCAAGTAACTCAAAATATGTTAAACATGTGCAATTCTTTTATACATATTTCCACATTTATTTTGCTGCCACAAGAAAAATCAGATCAAAATGAAAAAAAAATAAGAGAGATAAAAACCAAGTAAACAGCCACAAAAAGGTGAAAATAGTATGTTGTGATCCACATTCAGGTATAAAAATAATTTTAGAATTTGTGTTGTATATGGATAACATCATCATAGTTTTTGCTGTGAGAAATGTACCTTAACATTCACTAATACTGAATCTTTCATTTCACAGATTGAAGAATTGGAGGTCAGAAGAGTTTAATAATATCACTCACATATATATATATATATATATACATATATATATATATATATGTATATATATATATATATATACATATTATATAACATAATATTTCCAAAAATATTATCTAATCTTATCCTCCCAACAACCTGAGAGGCATGTGATTTTATGATCCCCATTTTACAGTTGTGGAAACTTAGTCAGACAAAGGTTGAATAGCTAATAAGTAAGGTTGGATTTGAACTCAGTTTTTCTTGTCTTAATGTCCAGTTTTCTATCCAGTGGGCCTCATAGCTGTCTCTTGTACCTTGCCCAGAGTCATATGGCTAGTGATGTTCTTTTTTTTTTTTTTAATTTAATTATAGATTTTATTTACCATATATATGCATGGGTAATTTTACAGCATTAACAATTGCCAAATCTTTTCTTCCAATTTTTACACTCCTCCTCCCACCAAGATGACAGGTTGACCAATACAAGTTAAATATGTTAAAGTATAAATGAAGTACAATATATGTATACTTGTCCAAACAGTTGTTTTGCTGTACAAAAAAGAATAGGACTTTGAAATAGTGTACAATTAGCCTGTGAAGGAAATAAAAAATGAAGGTGGACAAAAACAGAGGGATTGGAATTCTATGTAGCGGTTCACAGTCATCTACCAGAGTTCTTTCGCTGGGTGTTGGTGGTTCAATGCATTCCTGCTCTATTGTAACTCAATTGGTTCATCTAATTGTTGAAAATGGCCATGTCCATCAGAATTTATCATCATATAGTATTGTTGTTGAAGTATATAATGATCTCTTGGTCCTGCTCATTTCACTCAGCATCAGTTCATGTAACTCCCCAGGCCTTTCTGAAATCATCCTGTTGGTCATTTCTTACAGAACAATAATATTCCATAATATTCATATACTGCAATTTATTCTGTCATTCTCCAATTGATGAACATCCATTCAGTTTCCAGTTCCTGGCCACTACAAAGAGGGCTGTTATAATCATTCTTGTATATAGAAGTCCTTTCCTCTTCTTTAAGATTTCTTTGGAATATAAGCCCGGTACTAACACTGCCAGATCAAAGGGTATGCACAGTTTGATAACTTTTTGAGCATAGTTCCAAATTGCTCTCCAGAATGGATGGATGAATTCACAATTCCACCAACAATGTATCAGTGTCCCTGTTTTCCCACATCCCCTCCAACATTGTGCATTATCTTTCCCTGTCATTCTAGCCAATCTGACAGGTGTGCACTAGTTATCTCAGAGTTGTCTTAATTTGCATTTTTCTGATTAATAATGACTTGGAGCATCTTTTCATATAGCTAGAAATTGAAACTATTTCTAGTTTCAATTTCTTCATCTAAGAATAATCTTTTCATATCCTTTGACCATTTATCAATTGGAGAATGGCTTGATTTCTTATAAATTAGAGTCAATTCTCTATATATTTTGGAAATGAGGCATTTATCAGAACCTTTGACTGTAAAAATGTTTTCCCAGTTTATTGTTTCCCTTCTAATTTTATCTACATTAGTTTTGTTTGTAAAAAAAAAAAAAAAAAAAAAAAAAAAAAAAAAAAAAAAAAAAAAAAAAAAAACAACTTTTCAATTTGATATAATCAAAGTTTTCTATTTTGTGATCAGTAATGATCTCTAGTTCTTCTTTGGATATAAATTCATTCTTCTTCCACAGGTCTGAGAGGCAAACTCTCCAATGTTCCTCTAATTTCTTTAATATCTAATTCTTTATGCCTAGGTCATGAACCCATTTTGACCCTGATTTTGGTTTATGGTGTTAAGTGTGGGTCAATGCCTAGTTTCTGCCATATTAATTTCCAATTTTCCCAGCAATTTTTGTCAAATATAGAGTTCTTATCCCAAAAGCTGGGATCCTTGGGTTTGTCAAACACTAGATTATTAAAGTTATTGATTATTTTGTCCTTTGAACCTAACCTATTCCACTGATCAAATAGTCTATTTCTTAGCCAATACCAAATGGTTTTGGTAAGCACTAGTTTATAATATAATCCAGTATAGCTGGGCCACCTTCATTTAATTTTTTTTTTTCATTAATTCATTAATTCCCGTGAAATTCCATATGAACATTGTTATTAATTTTTCTACATCATTAAACGTTTTTTGGAAGTCTGATTGGTATAGTGCTAAATAAATAGATTAGTTTAGGTAGTATTGTCATTTTTATTATATTTGGTCTCCCTATCCAAGAGCATTTAATATTTTTCCAATTGGTTAGATTAGACTTAATTTGTGTGAAAAGTGTTTTGTAGTTTTGCTCATATAGTTTCTGATTTTCCCTTGGCAGATAGATCCCTAAATATTTTATACTATTGATAGTTACTTTAAATGGAAATTCTCTTTGTACTCTGTTGGATTTTGTTAGTGATATATAACAATGTTGATTATTTATGTGGGTTTCTTTTCTAAACTTTTCTAAAGGTGTGGATTATTTCTAATAGCTTTTTTGTAGAATCTTTGGTGTTCTCTAAGTGTACCATGATGTCATCAGCAAAAAGTGAAAATTTGGTTCCCTCATTAACTACTCTAATTCCTTTTATCGCTTTCTCAAATCTTATTGCCAAAGCTAGCATTTCTAATACAATATTGAATAGTGGGCAATGTTGTTTCACTCCTGTTCTTATTGGGAATGGTTGCAATTTATCCCCATTACATATGATACTTACTGATGGTTTTAAGTAGATGCTACTCATTATTTTAAGGGAAAGTCCATTTATTCCTATACTCTCAAGTGTTTTTAATAGGAATGGATGTTGGATTTTATGAAATGATTTTTCTGCATCTAATGAGATAATCACATTTTTTTTGTTGATTTGCTTATTAATATGGCCAATTATACTGATAGTTTTCCTAATATTGAACCACCCCTGAATTATTGGTATTAATCCTACTTGATCATGGTGTATTGTCCTAGGGATGATTTTTTGTAGTCATTTTGCTTATATCTTATTTAAGATTTTAGCACCAATATTCATTAAGGAGATTGATCTATAGTTTTCTTTCTCCGTTTTCAAGCTAGCTGGTTTGGTTTCAGTACTATGTCTGTGTCATAAAAGGAAGTTGGTAGAACTCCTTCATTCCCTATTTTTTTCAAATAATTTATATAGCATTGGGGCTAATTGTTCTTTGAATATTTGCTAGAATTTACATGTAAATCCATCTGGTCCTGGAGAGTTTTTCTTAGGGAGTTGATTAATAGCTTGTTCTATTTCTTTTTATGAAATGGAACTATTTGAGGAATTTACTACCTCTTCTGTTAATCTGGAAGCCTATATTTTTGGAGGTAGTCTTCTATTTCACTTAGGTTATCAAATTTATCAGCATAAAGTTAGGTAAAGTAACTCACTATGATTTCTCTAATTTCCTCTTCATTGGTGGAAAGTTCCCCCTTTTCATTTTTAAGACTAACGATTTGATTTTCCTCTCTCCTTTTTCTAATTAGATTTACCAAAGGTTTATCTATTTTATTGTTTTTTTTTCGTAAAACTAACTCTTAGTTTCATTTATTAGTTCAATAGTTTTTTTTTTTTACTTTCAATTTTATTAATTTCTCTTTTTAATTTTATAATTTCTAGTTTAGTATTTGATCGGGGTTTTTCATTTGGTATTTTTCTAGCTTTTTAAGTTTGTAAGCCCAATTCACTGATCTTCTTTTTCTCTATTTTATTCACGTAAGTCTTAAAGATATAAAATTTCCCCTTATTACCACTTTAGCTGCATCCCAAAATTTTGGTATGATGTCTCATCATTGTCATTATCTTGAGTGAAATTATTAATTGTGCCTATAATTTGCTGTTTCACCTCATCATTCTTTAAGTTGACATTATTTAGTTTCCAATTACTTTTTGATCTATTTACTCCTAACTTTTTGTTGAATGTAGTTTTTACTGATCTGAAAAGAAACCATTTCCTATTTCTGCCTTCCTGTATTTAATTTTGAGATCTTTATGTCCTAATATATGGTCAATTTTTGTATGGGTTTCATGAACTGCTGAGAAGAAAGTATATACCTTTCTGTCACCATTCAGTTTTCTCCAAAGATCTATCATACCTAATTTTTCTAATATTATATTTCTTTCTTTAATTTCTTTCTTATTTGCTTTGTGGTTTGATTTACCTAATTCTGAGAATGCAAGGTTGAGATCTCTCACTATTATAGTTTTGCCATCTATTTCTTCTTGCAACTCTCTTAACTTCTCCTTTAGGAAGTTAGATGCTATACCACTTGGCGCATATATGTTTAATATTGATATTGCTTCATTGTCTATGCTGCCCTTTAGCAGGATATAGTTTCCTTCCTTATTTCTTTATATTAGATGTCTACCCCTGCTTTTTTTCTTTTTTACTTCACTTGAAGCATAATAGATTCTACTCCAGCCTTTTACCTTTACTCTGTATGTATCTCCCTGCTTTAAATGTGGTTCATGTAAACAACATATTGTAGGATTCTGACTTTTGATCCAGTCTCTATCTGCCTCTACTTAATGGGAGAGTTCATCCCATTCACATTTACAGTTAAAATTATTAATTCTGTATTTCTTGCCATCATATTATCGCCAAATTATGCTTTTTTTCTTTGTCCCCCTTGAACCTCTTCCCCAGTATTAAACTTATGGTCCTCACTTGTGTCACACAGCCTTCCCTCTTTAGTATGCCTCTCTTCTCCCTTTAAATCCTTTGCCCTTTCGTGTACCCTTCTCTTATTACTCTTTTCATTTTCCCTTTTCCTTTCCCCCTTTTTAATGAGGTGAGAGAGAATTCTCTGTAAAACAAATATGTTAATTATGTTCTCTTTGAACCAATTGTGATGAGAGGAAGATTCACACAATGTTCCTCTACCTCTCTAAATTCCCTCAGACATGATATTCCTGGGATATTGTTTCCCTCTTTTTATCTCTCCGTTTCGTTTTCTGACAGTATCCCCTTTCCATTTCTAATTCCCTTTTTTGTGTTATATCTGTAAAATCAAATTATACATGTGGTCTTAATGTATATCCACAACAGAAATACAGTTCTCAAGAGTTCTTTTTACCTTTTTCTGCTTCTCTTGAGTCTTATGTTTGGAAATATTTTTTTTAGTTCCATTTTTTCCTTACAAACAAATGGAATTCATCTATTTCATTAAATGTCCATCTTCTTGAATGGATGTCCATCAGTTGGAGAATGGTTGGGTAAATTGTGGTATATGAAGGTTATGGAATATTATTGCTCTGTAAGAAATGACCAGCAGGAGGAATACAGAGAGGGTTGGAGAGACTTAAATCAACTGATGCTGAGTGAAATGAGCAGAACCAGAAGATCACTGTATACTTCAACAACAATACTGTATGAGGATGTATTCTGATGGAAGTGGAAATCTTCAACATAAAGAAGATCCAACTCACTTCCAGTTGATCAATGATGGACAGAAATAACTATACCCAGAGAAGGAACACTGGGAAGCGAATGTAAATTGTTAGCACTAATATCTGTCTGCCCAGGTTGCATGTACCTTCGGATTCTAATGTTTATTGTGCAACAAGAAAATGATATTCACACACATGTATTGTACTTAGACTATATTGTAACACATGTAAAATGTATGGTATTGCCTGTCGTCGGGGGGAGGGAATAGAGGAAGGGGGGGCAATTTGGAAAAATGAATACAAGGGATAATATTATAAAATATATATAATAAAAAAAAAATGTCCATCTTCTTGCATGGAAGAAAATGCTAAACTTAGCTGTGTAGTTTATTGTTGGCTGCATTCCAAGTTCTTTTGCCTTTCAAAATGTCAGATTCCAGGCCCTTCAATCTTTTAATGTGGAGGCAGCCAGATCTTAAGTTACCCTTATTTTGGCATCTCAGTATTTGGATTGTTTTGTCTTGGCTGCTTATAATATTTTTCCTTAGTCTGATAGTTCTGACATTTGGCCACAATATTCCATGTATTTTTTTGTTTGTTTGATTTTTAGGGTCTTTTTCAGAAAGTGTTTGATGAATTCTTTCAATGCCTATTTTACCTTCTGGTTCTATTACCTCTAGGCAGTTCTCTTTGATGATTTCCTGTAAAATAGAATTTAGGCTCCTTTTTTCATCATAATTTTCAGGAAGTCCAATGATCCTCAGATTCTCTCTCCTAGATCTATTTTCCAGGTCTGTCATTTTTCCAAGTAGATATTTGGTGTTTTTCTCTAGTTTTTTGTTTTTTTGTTTTTTTTTTTGGTTTTGCCTGATTGATTCTTGATGTCTCAATGAATTATTCATTTCTATTTGTTCAGTTCTGATTTTTAATTTGTTATTTTCTTTATTAGCTTTTTTTTTTACTTCTTTTTGTATATATCCAATTGAATTTGTAAATGAGCTGTTTTGCTTTATGGATTTTTTTTTCCATTTCACTATTTTTTTTCCAGGTAATATACCCCTTCAGGGTATTATCTGGAGACTGTCTGCTATTAATCTTATCTGGCTTGCAAACCTGCTCTCTTTTTGTACTGAAGCTATTGATCATCCTTTTAATTTTTTTTATTCATAAATAAAAACCTATAGGGTCTGCATTCAGGGCAAGGAGGTTACAAGCTTCCTCTGCAGAACAGGGATAGGTATATGAATGGCTGCTGTCTTGTGAATGGGCTGCAAAGGTACGAGGGTGCTCTGGGAGAGAGTTCCTCCCCTCCCCATCTTGAAGTGATTCAGAGCTGGTTAGCAAGGGCTGGGCTGCAGAAATGCCCTGTTAAGAACCCTCACCGTGTGGCCTAGTGACTGCCCTAAAACTACAGCCTGAATGGTGAAAGTGTGACAACTCCAGGCCAAAGTTCACCATGAGTCTGTGGATATTAGCAACTGACCAAAGAATAGCCCCTGTTCACAGACTGGAAGTGTCTCTGCCCCGAGAAGCACTGTTACTGATGCAGAAGTTTTGATGCTGTGGAAGTTCCAATGCCACAGGCTGAGCCCCTTACTGTGCAGATTAAAGGCTGCCCCAGGCTGTGTCCCCATGCCTTGCAGGTTCTTAACTGCCCCAAGGAAAAGCCCTGTACAGCAGAATGTGCTGCACAGCTGTGCTGTGATCTATGCTGAGTCACTTCCAGTTTTGGATGGTTATAGCAGACTATAGGTTCTGACGTTTTTTTAAAGTGGTTTTGATTTCTCTTCTGATCTGCTGTTTTGCAAGCAGAGTAGAGCAATCAGTTTTCAGAGTCATCTGTTTCTGTAGCTTTTCTAACCCCAGAGCCTCCCCAAGACTGATCTGCACCATATGCTATTCTAGTTTTATCACTGCCCCTGCTAGTCTTTTTTCTGATGAAATTTCAGATTATCTTCAGCTGGTAAATTTTTGTACTTCTAATCTTCATGAGTTTTACCAGTCAAGCGCTATTTTTGAGGCTGAATTAAATAGTTGCTAGTGAGGGTATGAGAGAGCTCAGAATGTCATGTGTGGCTTCTCCACTATCTTGCCTCTACCCCCACTAGTGGTGTTCTTAAACTGAATTTGAACCCATGTTTCTAAACATAAATCCTTCACATTTTCTACTCTGTTAAATGTCTACCAAAAGAAATCTGGATGAATTGGAAATTAGCTAGGTAGAAGCATTTCACAACAATGGATTAGAAAGTAGAATATTTTATGAGATCAAGAATGTGATTATATCTGTGATGTGACTAAGCTACATAATAGAATTTGAGAATAATTCAACTTTTTAAATAAAGAATGGGAAAAGTAAGATAAATAATTATTGAGGTTGTTATATTTTTATGAGTACTTAGTATAGAATGTGAATGGGGAAATACAATTTTAAGTGTTTGGAATACAATAATATGTGTGTGTATATATATATATATATATATATATATATATATATATATATATATATACATATATATATTATTGAATGGATTTAATTGTAATAGAATATTTAAGAGGTCAGAGTCAGACGTAGAGAGGACTGTGAGACAGCTCAGAGAAGACAGAGGACTGGAGGCTGGAGCTCAAGAAGAGACAAACACTCCATCTCCCACAACCATAGTGCCTGGCCTGTCCTCCTTCATTTCTCCACTGAAATCAAGTCCCATCCAAAGGTTCTTTAAATAGCTAGTTGAGCCCTAGGCTAGGAGACAGCCTGTGAAGGAGATAATAAAGAATTTGGACTGAATCACCTGGCTTTTCTTATAGCAATTACTCAGCTGAAATGAAGGCTGGTCCAAAGATCTCCAGAAAGCTAACCAGAACACTATAATTTCTAATTTTCAGAGAATTAGATATGAAACAGACCCAGTGACATCTAATGTCACACAGATATTAAATAAAAAGCTAGGATTTAGTATTGGGTTTTCTTGTTTCAAAGTGGGAGTAGTTTCCCACCATGCCAGAGTGCCTCTCAATAATGTGTAGGGCTACAGTTTCTCTCAGATACATATATCTGTGTAAATACAAATATATCATATTAGCATTGAATTTATGGAATGATGCAAAGTTTGCTTCATCATTAACTCTATTTATAGCATTAACTTTCTTTCGAATGTTTGCACTTTGAAAACCCTGGAAACTTTTAATCAATTGAATAATTAGATTGTTTCATATACAATTCATTTTAATTTGGTTATGAACTTAATAAGTATTCTGTTTTGGTCAAAGAATGTCCCTCTTATTATGTAAATAGAATAAAGTATATAATAATTACTATAGATTCAGAAAAAAACCTACTATGATTTCATCTTTCTAGCTATTTTTATAGCCACAAGTCATCTTTAAGGCTTAGAACAACTGAAGCAAGTGGCAAAGTTCCTTAGAAAAAGTACTGTTCAAGGCAACCAATCTATTTTGTCTTGCCTTCCTAAACATGAGATTGAAAGTGCACTTACTATTATTCTTGTTACACCAAGATTTAATGAACTTAATGATTGTGATAGTTTCTTTAGAATATAAACCCTAAGAGAAGGAAAAGGAATGATTGACATAAAAATAAATATAAGAGAACAGAGAATAAACTCAGCAAGAACAATTGGGATAACTTATGACACTAAAAATTATTCAAGGTGACAATAGCCTCATCATTTGTCTACAATGTCTTTTATGCAAAATATATTGGTGCCAGACCTGCAGTGACCTTTCCCCTTAACAGGAAGATCTTTGGAGTATGAATTTGTCTTGCAGTGAATTGATATTTGGCTGAATTCTGTTTTGATGATTGGCAACAATAATAAAAGTATAGATACTATAAAATATTGCTATCAAGTTCCCAGGCCATATTAATTTATGACAGTCCTACTATAGAATTACTCTGCCCAAAATGAGAGAGAAGTGGAAGAAAGGTCCCATCATTTTGCTTGGAGTAACTTTTCAATTCACATTAAAATGAACAGAGAAAAATTGACGACCCAGTGAATAAGGAATATGGCAATCACAGATCCCTTTAGTGCTGTGGACAGCCTGCTGCTAAATAGCCTAACCCAGGAAAAAGATAGCATGTCATTCAAGTGCTGCCAAATCTTAAAACTTTCCCATTCCCCCCTCACCTATTGGACACCTCATATATTTTCATCCAAGTGCTTGGCCATAAATTCTGACCTTCCTGTTAGCAATGTGAAGTCTCGTCACCACAGAAATGGAACCCTGCCAAATACTTTCTTTTCATTCCCCCGGCCTGCAATTGTGTGCTTTCTTTTACTACACTGCAAGTAGGGATTGTCTATTTTTATGGGAAAATAAATCCAAACCATTATTCATAGAGCATGCTATGATGGGATGGGAATGTTTAATGCTGCACAGATTTGAGGCACCAACCTTTAGAATGAATTTGGGTCCTTGGAATAATACTTGAAAAAAGAAAGAAAGAAAAAAAGAAAGAAAGAAAGAAAGAAAGAAAGAAAGAAAGAAAGAAAGAAAGAAAGAAAGAAAGAAAGAAAGAAAGAAAGAAAGAAAGAAAGAAAGTCAATGCAGAACACTACTTTGGCCTATAGCAAATAGTTGTAGTTGAGGGTTCTGTTTTATTTTATCATAATTAAAATAATAATTGGTCCTTTAATGACTAGAAAAAAATGATGTGTATAATGAATATTATTCAATTCAATCTTTTCCCCCATCAAAAATACTTAAGTAACAGCCACACTTTCAGCAAAATGCCATTGTTTAAGCAGAAACATGTAGCACAGAGAAATTTACTGAAGCCAAGGCGATGTTGACATTTAAGCAAAAAAGTCTGGTTGCTGTCTGAAGTTACTTACTGAACATTTAAATTGAAAAAAATTAAAACAACAAAAAGTAAGAACAATTGAGCTAGAGAATACTCTCATATCTTTGGAGCACATGCAAGCCCTTTGAGATTTATAGAGCACAGGAGAAACCAAAGGACAGATGAGCTTTGATGACTATCAATACCATTAGGAGAAAAAAAATCACTAGTTAATGTACTATGTCTATTGGGGAGGTGGGTTAGCAAGTCATTCAGATGTTTTACTAAAAAGGTCAAGATAGATATGCTAGAAAGTGAGAGACTAAACCCTTGTTAACATGTAAAAATTGACCTATTCTCTTCAAGTTTACTGAGTCCACTTATAAGTCTTAGGGAGAAAGAATAGGACAGTTAAGAACATTATTCAGTCTCCTCATTGCCTAAACTTGCACATTTTTAGGACAACTCTCCCTAAGACATAAAACATATCTGAGTGATATTTTTAGATAAAAGAAATGAAATATATGATGTTAAGGTCAACATGACTACAGGACTTCTTTCTTCTATATTTGGAAAAATCTGGGCTCCATAAAAAAGTAATTGGGGACACAAACTACTCTTTGTGTATTTCTTTTATACACACCTGCTAGTGTAACAAGATATATAAACTAATACAATGTAAAAATATGCAATACAGACAACCTGTACCTTAGTCCCTGGAAAATATATTGTGCTAATGTTGCCATTTCTTAACGAAAGTGTCATATAAGTATTGACCGTCCTTTAAGCACCTATACCAATGAGATAACAACAATAACTATTTCTGAATTATCTTTTGAGAATTCTAAAGAATTCACAATAATAATAATAATAATAATAATAATAATAATAATAATAATAATAACATTTAATCATTCAGTGATCATTTCATATTGAGAAATCTATCCTTTTCTTTACTCAGTATTTTCTAGAACCAAGTGACCTATTTGGCAGTTCAGCATAACAGAAAATATAATTCTAATGGTTTGTGATAATTTTTAATATGCACACATCAGAGAAGATAGCAGAATCCTGTTATAATCAACAAAACAACAACAGTTAGCACATATTTTTAAAGAGAACAAAATGTGTTGTTTTGGTTCATTTGGAGTGTTTTAAAATTTTAGTTCTGTTTTAAACTCTTAAGACTTAAAACTTCACTTAGACTTTTGAGACAACTCATTTAATTTTTATAATTACCCCCAGGAAATAGTTGATAGTATTACATTCATTATATGTGAATATAATGTATATATACACTTATAAATTCAATAAGAATATAGTGATGAATTTTTTTTCATTTTAATGTTTTTAGACTACTATAGACATACTCTAGGATAAGAAGTCTTCAAATAAGATGTATATATAAACAAATCTCTGAATAGAATTAATTTTTTGAAGTTAACTTTTCTCTAGGATTCAGAGAAAATGATTGCTAATGTTAATAAGTAAGAAAAGCAAATATTTATTACTTATCACTCTATGCAAAGGGTACTGAAGCAACGTCTCATATAATTATTGGCATTATTCAAGGGGGCAGTGTTGTTATAGAGAAAAAAAGATCTGACTGAGAATTGAGAATTTTGTTTTGAAAAAGGACTTTTTTATATGTGTGACTTGGAATAAGTTATTATATTTCTCCAAACTTCAGCTTCTTTATATGTAAAATTAGTACAAGACCTACTTACATTGACATAAGAAAAACTGGAAAATAGTAAAGTGTATTCTCTTGGAAAATTTGCCTTGATAGTACAGAGTTGGCATATCTATTTCCAAACAAGTGAATTCTAGGAATGAATATCAAATTTCCTCCCCAATTTTTTTATTTTTCACCATAGCCACAGTTAATGAAAACACCTGTTTCTCTTATCTTCTACTATTCTCACTTAGCTTTGATGACAATGTCAAGGGAAAATTTTAGGTAGCAGGAACAACAGATGTTTGTACCTCAAAATTACAGTAGTTGTGGCAGAGAATTAGAGATAATTAAATTGCTTTTGGCATTTCTTTAGGCATAGAAACACCAAATGAGAAGTCCAAAATGAGATTACTGGGATTAAACTTATTTTTTTTTAAAACATATCTCAGATATTATTTTAAATAATATTACAATAATAGTCACATTGAATAAATTAATTTTATAGGCTTTTGTCCATCTCTTTTCCAAGGACATGCTTTCTATAAAAGGAAACACATCTCTTCTATTTCTTTAATCTAAAAATCAGAATCTTAAAGTTTCTATAAAAAACAAATGAAAGACAATGTGGAAAAGTACTAACTAATTAGTTTAGTAAACCTGGATAATTCAGGCTAGTGAATAATTCTTTTGGCATAAATTGCCCAGCATAATTAGTTAATGAATGGATGCAGTTAGATAAATTGAAAATTTTATTTGAACTGTGGTTTGAAGAATAAGCACAGTGCATACCAAACACAGATTCAGTTACATATGCTCAAAAAGTAATCTGTGGTATGTCATCAAAACAAACATTTCCAGAATGCTTGAACTTTCAGAATCACATATTCTAATTTGATGATGCTGATGATGTTATTGATGGTAATATTATTATTATTATTATTATTATTATTATTTTCTCTGGGAGGTTTCCAAAGTGATATATGTATGATATATTTAATATTCATAATCCGTAGTTATAAATGTATCTATCTTAAAGATAAAAAACTGAGACTGAGAGCAAGTAAATGACTTTCCCAAACATAGATATAGTGTCAGATCTAAGATTTCAACTCAGATTTTCCTAATTTCAAGTCTAACACTTGAGATACTGTGCCACTTAGCTCTCTTCTAACAAACATAATGAAAATGCATGTATACACTTAACAAGATGTAAAGCACTATGTATGCCTTGTAAATCTTAAAATGTTATTTTTATTCTTATTGTTTGTCACCAGACCACCTGCCAGATTGTCAGATCTTAATTTCAGTGGCTGAGACATTTACTACATTACTGGGAATTTCTCTCTCTGTCTCTCTCTGTCTCTCTCTGTCTCTCTCTGTCTCTCTCTGTCTCTCTTTGTCTCTCTCTCTCTCTCTCTCTCTCTCTCTCTCTCTCTCTCTCTCTCTCTCTCTCTCCTTCCCTACCCCATCTGTCTTCCTCCCTCCACCCCCTTTTTTGCTTCCTCTCTCCGTATGCTCTTTCTCCTCACTCTCCTTTGTATCCATTATCTTATTTGGGATTCACAATAAACTCCATCTCCATATTATCACCAATATCTCCATATTAAAAATAAATAACCTTGATGATAGGTCAAATGATAATCATTCAATATTATTAATATTAACTGAAATCTAATTTTAAAATTAGACAGATGTATTAGAATAATACAGTAATGTAAAAATTGAAAAAAAATCTACAGATCACTTCCTGAATAAAACCTCAAAAGGAATATGCCCAGGAATGTCACTGTCAATATCCTGAAATTCTCACAACATATTTTTTAAAAGCATTTCAAGTAGTCAGAAAAGAATTTCAATATTAAAAAAAAAAACATAATCAAGATTACACAGAATCAAGAGACCAGCATTATGAGCAATTAGAAAACATGAAAAACATTATTCTAACAATTCAAAAGATAAAGGCCTAAACAAAGAATAAGAATATCCCCACTTCTATGTTAGGTTTAATCCTAAAGTGAGAAAAATAGCACTTCAGTGAAATAGAGGAGTTTCATATATTTATAATGAAAACTTGGAGCTGAAATAAACTCAGAAAAACAAATATGATAATTAAGAAATGGGGATGGGTGAGACTGGGAAATAAAAATATTTTATATGTGTAAACTATTTAGATTTTAAGGGGACATTCAAAGATTCTTTTCCAAATATATTGACATAAGGAGTCACAATAGTAGTCAATTGGAAGATAGTTTTAAAATAATCTTATATTTTGAACATAATGTAAGAAAAAATAATTAGAGATATATAAGGGAAAAATAAAAGGAAACATGGAACTTTTTATACATATAATAGGGTTTGCTTTGAACTTGTTCAAATCATTTAACGTGGAACTATCTACATATGATATGCCAGAGACCTGCTACTGGGAGAAGAAAGTTTCCCTTACTCTATTGTATGTATGGGAACATCATGTTTCCATTGGCTCCAATGTTGAAAAAGGAATTATCTTTAAAAAAAAAATTACCAGTCTTGAAAAGATTCTCTATTTCCAGTGGTGTTCAAGATAAGATGAAAATCCTATTCAACTACTGTATAGCCGTCATAAAGGAACAACTTCTGAGAGGAAAGAAAAATAGCATTCATTTGAAAAAAAGAGATACCAAGATTTCTAAGCTATTTTAGTACTTTTATAAAGATTAAACTTGGGAAGTATTATTGCAATATGTATATCATTTTTGTTATTGCACAGGCAGTAAATTGAGGTTATGGAGGGTATGAAGAGAATAAAAGTAAACAATCTAATTTGAGCATAATTTAATATTCTAAGAGAAGTAATGAGATCTGGAGAAAAGAAAATAAATATTGGCAAAACAGAAAGGGGCACAAATAACCCCAAGTGTGTGATTCTGTGTAACTGGGAAAAACTGATTAATTTTGGGATATGTTTATATTTACATATGTAGATATATTCATACACACATCTCCCTTTTGTCCCCCTCAACTTCAAGCAAGCTACATTTTAGAAAAGATATGTAGATATATGTATATATAGATAGATTCGTACACACATACACACATGCATTTCCTATCCCTGCTGACTCATTCATTAAATTCTTCTCTGTAACTTGATTTACTAATACTTAATTTGTTCCCCCACCCAGGGATTCCTCCCTTGACTTCTTCCCTCACTTTTTGCTTCCTTATCCACCTTTCCCTCTCCCCTTATTTCTTTATAGATTTTTCAGGGTGCTATACATTTCATGACATATATGTAGTGTTGCCTATTGTATTCATTCCTGATGTAAGTTTTTAGAATTATGAGCCCTCTTCCTTCCTCTAATGCTTTTGTGTCTATTCTTCCTCTGTGTTTCATTTGTATAACATGATAAGTATTTTTACCTTCACTCTAGCAATCTTTTTTTTTTTTGCATTTATCCTATTATTCATGTAAATCTTAAACATAAAGTATGCATTTCACATGTAGAAAAAACATAAGCAATTTGTCCATGTTTAAACTGTTTGTCCATGATGACTTCCTTAAAATTGCCCTTTAATATTGGCCCTTAAGTGTTAAATATTCTGTTAAGTTCAGATTTGATTGATAGAAAGTCCTGAAAATCTATAATTTCATTAAATGTCTTGTTTTTTTCTCATTAAAAATTATAGATTTTTTTTCCTGCATATGATATTTTTCACCATATGCCTACTTTTTCTACTTGTATGTTGATAGGATGACTTGTGGTCTTTTATTGTAGCCATTCATAAGCATTGGAAAATTCTAATTATAGCTCTAGAGCATTTGAATAGTTTTTTCCCCCTTGTTTCTTGCAAAAATTTCTCTTTGATTTGAGAATACCAAAATTTGTCAATAATATTCCTATGTGTTTTCCACAAAGGATCTCTTTGAGGCAGTTATTAATGTATTTATTCTATTTCTATTTTCCCTTCATGTTCTATAATACCAGGACAATTTTTTATGATCATTTCCTGAATTATTGTATCAATTTATGGCAGTACAATTATTGTTATATTTTCTCTTCTTTATCTTTATCTTTATTTTATCTTCTCCAGATCTGTTGTTTTTCTTATGAGCTGTTTCATATTCTGTTCTACTTTCTCATTCTTTATAATCTGTTTTGTTATTTCTTCGTCTCTCATAACTTCACTGGCTTCCCCTTGCCCAATTTGAACTTTCAAAGAGTTATTTTCAACTTTGGGTCCCTGTATGTTTGTTTTTTTTTTTTTTTTCTAATTGGTTAACTTTTTTCACAATCTTATTTTTCTTGGATGGTTTTAAATTTTTTCTTTAGTTTTTCCTCAATGTCTCTCATTTGATTTTTTTATTCTTTTTTGAGTTATGTACAAATTATCTTTGGGCAAGGAGCCATTTCACATTACTCTTTGGAACAGAAGGTTTTTTTTTTTTTTTTTTTTTTTTTACTAAAGTATCCTCCTCTGAAGATGAATCCCTGTTCCCATAATGTATTTCAATGGTGGGGTTCTTCTTTACCAATTCATTTTTTTTAATTAAGAGGCATTAGTGTATTCACATCTAATTGTGGTATAGGAGGGATGGTGCCTCAAGCTTCCCTTCAATTCTCCATTCTGACCAGGAATCCCAAATCAAGAACTTCTTCCTCCTGCAAATGCCCATAGCCAGCAGTGCCCCTGCCCCCTCCCCCACTTCTGTACTCACCAGGTCCTGTTTCCCCTTGCTCAGAGCCACATCTCAGCAGCATAGCTAGGTATGGCATTACCAATCAGCCAAAGTTCATTCTGTCTTCTTGGACTCAAACCCCAATGGACAACCAGTCTGGGAGGTGTAGATTGCTGTTTTCCCTGCTGAGACTCCAGCCATAACCACCTAGTCTTAAGAGGTCCCCACCTGAAGTTTTTGAGGAGCTATCCCATAGGTTAACACTTCAGATAAGTTATTCGAAGCCTGGGGTCTTTCTTCATATCTTGTCAAATCAAATCAGGAAGATTCTTGTTTTGCATCAAGTCTTCTTGGTTTTTCACTAGTCTATGGTCTCCCTGAGGCACAAATTTGTTCTATTTGTGGGGGAAATTGAGAGAGTTGGAAATTTACCAACCTACTCCACCACCTTCCCAGAATTCTCCTAGCTAGTTTACCCTAAAAAATAAGGATGCTTATAGAAAATTACGGGTTTTAGGGACAGAGAGGAGAAAACAGATTGTTTTAGGTATAAGGGGAGAACAAAAAGGAAAGGAAAAGAAGAGGAAGAAGAGATTAAGGAAAGAAAAAGAAAAGATGGTAGAAAGTGAGGGGGAAATTTGGAATGAAAATATAGGATAAGACAGGAAAGGGTAGGACAGAATAAAATAGAATAGGACAGAATAGAATAAAATGGATAACTTAGGATAGGATAGGCTAAGATAAGATAAGATAGGATAGGACAGGTCAGGTTAGCCTAAACTAGGCTAGTAGGACAATTCTTTGCACCACACCTACTGAACAGGCTGAATCAGATATTATATTTACATCGCCTAGATAATAATTAAGAGCTAATATGATTGCATACAATTCATTCTGCTGAGTGTACTGAAAAGGAGTTCTAACTACTCTCTTAATAGTTGTCATGAGAGTTTACAGCATAAATGTTATGTCTGGACACATATGCAAATATGGTTAGTCCTTTAAGGGGAACATTTAGAAATATTTTCTTCAAAAATAAATTGATAATTATGTGATAGCCAGATTACCTCTAAGAGATACTTGTGTGTGAAATTTGGATCTGTGGCCAATAAAATTTGCCTCTCTGGGATGGCTTCACAGCACACATTAATTTGTGCATTGGTATAAAATGTGTATATCTTGTCAGGTCTTATCCCAGATAATTGTACTACTTGCTTAATGGCCTTTAATAAGATTCTAGCCACAAGCACTGGGTAAGGAGTAAGGTTTTGGTCTTGTATTTGGAGGGTCACCCATTCGATCACACTGGTCCTTGATGAAAGACTGCTGTGGGTGCCTCTTTTGTAGCAAAAAGTGATATTTCCAAGGCTTTTTGAGTGACTCTTTCAACCACATTGGATAAAGCCAATTCAACCTCTCTCAAAGTCTCTTAAGGTACTTTTGTAAGTAGGAGTGTTGAGTCTAAAGCAGTGTTTCCCTTTAAAATGTCATATAGTGGTTGTAACTGATAGGTAGTTAAGCCTAACAATGGATGCATCCATTGGATATCTATCAATTTCTGAAAGTCATTTAATGGTTTCAACTTCTCTGTTGTTAAAGAAAGCTTTTGTATTGTAAGTACCTTAGGTTATACTTCATATCCTAAATATTGAAAAGGATCATGATTTTGAATTTTTTTCTGAGACTATATACAATTGGTATTTCCTTAATGTTTCTATGGCCTTTTGAAGACATGCGTCTATCATTTGCTTCTCAGGTGCATACCTCAATATATCATCCATGTAATATAATAACATAACTTTTGGAAATGCTTTTCTTACAGGAGTAAGAGCAGCAGACATATACAGTTAACCCATACATAGGAGAGCTATTTTTCATTCCCTATAGCAAAACTGTCCATTTAAATATTTTATAAGACTCAGCTAAATTAATACTGAGAACTGAAAAGGCAAATATGTTCATATCCTCCTTATCCAGAGAGAGAGAATAGAAACAGACTCTTCCCCAGAGGTTGATGGGGATTTTTTTTTTTTTTACTACAAAAGGAGTAAAATCTCCTGTCTTATCTTCAAATTTCAATCTGAAAGGGGTAGCACTAATTTAAGTTAATATTGATTCTCCTATGCCAGACATATGAGTGTTTACTGTAATATTTGGCCAATGACTGGGCCCACTGGCACCTCTAATGACTGTATGATCTGCACTCCTGTCTACCAGCCCTTTCAATGGTATGCAATTTACATAGAAAGTGAGCATAGATGGTCAGTTGTAAAAAACTGCAGTCCAGAATATTCCTGGATTCTATTGTTGGGAGTCAAAATCTGGATAAAATTAACCCACTTGGATTTCAGAAGTATGTATCAGGAGACTTGATGCTACTACTTGTCCTAGGTGATAGATCACACAATGTCTCCCTATATCAGTGACTGGGATATTAGCTACACATTCTCCAGTTTCTCAGATCAGTGAATAGATGAACCCTGTTTTGTTAGCACTCTCAAGAGGTGAAATGGTCAAGCCTAATGTGTGTGGAGGCAGGTTGTCTATAGGCTGGACAGGGATAGGTTTCAGATCTCCACAGAATATCTCAGTAATCCCAATGGCATACAACTCTATTCTCCCTAATTGCAATCCCTTTCCCCCATCAGGTTGCTTCTCAGCTGACTGATCATGTTGGAGTACTGACCTTCTAAAGACTGTTGGGTGTAAAATCGGGCTGCCATCATGCCCAGGTGTTTTTTGCTGGGGTCCTGGAGCCTAGCCCCACCTCATGTAATTAGGACATAAGGGGTGGGCAAAACTACTGTATGTTCCACACCAGTGGTTCCATTGCTCCTCCCACTCCTCTTCTTCCTCCTTCCACCCATGAAGGCAGAGTTGAGGGAGGAAGATCAGGATCAGCTCTTAAATACCTTAGTAGTATTACATAATTATAGCAAACTGAGCATGTGCCAACTGTAGAACCATTAATCACCACATCAGCACAGCAAGTGCTAACTTTGGTAGGATTATATCACTAAAGCACCCTGCTACTGATATGTAAATTCCTCTTACAGTAAGTATTTCTAGCTTCAAGTAGAACACTGGTAGTCACACCCTCCCTGACTGTTGAGGAAGGGTAAGAGCACCAAAGGGAGGTGGGGAGCCAAATGAGACATTGTCACTAGGTTCCCTCTGGGCTGAAGGGTCTTATACCTTAACTGGAGTTCCCCCACTATCTACACAAGCCCGATTTATTGTTCTTCTCTTTCTTGATTTTATGCAAGTAAGCATCTAGAAACATAAAATTTCCCCTAAGAACTGCTTTGGCTACATTTCACAAAATTTTATATGTTGCCCTCATTATTGTCATTATCTTGGATGAAATTATTGTTGCTAGGATTTGTTGTTTCACATACACATTCTTTAAGATTACATTTTGTGAAGTTTCTGCACAAACAAAACTAATGCAAACAAGATTAGAAGAGAAATAACAAATTGGGAAAATGTTTTTACAGTTAAAGGTTCTGATAAAGGCCTCATCTCCAAAATATATAGAGAATTGACTTTAATTTATAAGAAATCAAGCCATTTTCCAATTGATAAATGGTCAAAGGATATGAACAGACAATTTTCAGATGATGAAATTAAAACTATTTCCACTCATATGAAAGAGTGTTCCAAATAACTATCGATCAGAGAAATTCAAATTAAGACAACTCTGAGATACCAATACACACTGTCAGATTGGCTAAGATGACAGGAACAAATAATAATGAATGCTGGAGGGGCTGTGGGAAAACTGGGACACTGATGCATTGTTGGTGGAGTTGTGAAAGAATCCAATCATTCTGGAGAGCAATCTGGAATTATGCCCAAAAAGTTATTAAAATGTGCATACCCTTTGACCCAGCAGTGCTACTACTGGGCTTATATCCCAAGGAAATACTAAAGGAGGGAAAGGGACCTGTATGTGCCAAAATGTTTGTAGCAGCCCTTTTTGTAGTGCTAGAAACCAGAAAATGAATGATGTCCATCAATTGGAGAATGGTTGGGTAAATTTTGGTATATGAATGTTATGGAATATTATTGTTTTGTAAGAAATGACCAACAGGAGGAATACAGAAGTCCTGCAGAGACTTACATCAACTGATGCTGAGTGAAACGAACAGAACCAAGAGATCGCTGCGCACCTCAACAACAATACTGTATGAAGATGTATTCTGACGGAAGTGGATATCTTCAACATAGAGAAGAGCTAATCCAATTCCTATTGATCAATGATAAACAGAATCAGCTACACCCAGAAAAGGAATACTGGGAAATGAGTGTAAACTGTGAGCATCTTTTTTTGTTTTTCTTCCCAGATTATTTTTACCTTCCAAATACAATTCTTCCTTTGCAACAACAACAAAATTTGGTCCTGCACATATATATTGTACCTAGGATATACTATAAGATATTTAATATGTATGGGAATGCCTGCCATCTAGGGGAGGGGGTGGATGGAAGGAGGGGAAAAATACAGAACAGAAGGGAGTACAAGGGATAATGTTGTAAACCAAAAATTTCCTATGCATATGTAGTGTCAAAAAAATGTTATAATTATAAAATTAACTTAAAAATGGGTAAAAAAAGATTACATTTTGTAGTTTATAATTAATTTTTGGTCTATTTTCCCCTGGTTTTAATTGCATATAATTGTTATTGCAATATGATTTGAAAAAAAATCATTTACTATTTCTGCCTTTCAGCATTAGATTTTGAGGTTTTTATGCTATATATCAATTTTTTTGTATAGGTTCCATGTATATCCAAGAAAAATATATTCCTTCTGTCTTCATTGAATTTTGTCCAAAGTTTTATCATATCTAACTTTTCTCCAAGCCTCTCTAAGTCTCTCCAAGCCTCTCTGTATTCTTCCTGTTGGTCATTTCTTACAGAACTATAATATTCCATAACATTCATATACCATAATTTACCCAACCATTCTCCAATTGATGGACACCCATTCATATTCATTCATTCATCCATTCATATAAAAAGGGCTGCCACAAACATTTTGGCACATACAGGTCCCTTTCCCTTCTTTAGTATTTCCTTGGGATATAAGCCCAGTAGTAGCACTGCTGGGTCAAAGGGTATGCACATTTTGATACCTTTTTGGGCATAATTCCAGATTGCTCTCCAGAATGGTTGGATTCTTTCACAACTCCACCAACAATGTATCAGTGTCCCAGTATTCCCACAGCCCCTCCAGCATTCATCATTATTTGTTCCTGTCATCTTAGCCAATCTGACAGGTGTGTAATGATGTCTCAGAGTTGTCTTAATTTGCATTTATCAGAGGATCAATAGTGATTTGGAACACTCTTTCATATGAGCAGAAATAGTTTTAATTTCATCATTTGAAAATTGTCTGTTCATATCCTTTGACCATTTATCAATTGGAGAATGGCTTGAGTTCTTATAAATTAAAATAAATTCTCTATATATTTTGGAGATGAGGCCTTTATCAGAACCTTTAACTGTAAAAATGTTTTCCCAATTGGTTACTTCTCTTCTGATCTTGTTTGCATTAGTTTTATTTGTGCAGAAACTTTTTAATTTGGTGTAATCAAAATTTTCTATTTTGTGATCAATAATGGTCTCTAGTTATCCCTTGGACACAAACTTCTTCCTCCTCCACAAGTCTGAGAGGTAAACCATCCCATGTTCCTCCTATTTATTTATGATTTCATTCTTTATGCCTAAATCTTTGACCCATTTTGATCTAATCTTAGTATGTGGTGTTAAATGTGGGTCCTTGCCTAGTTTCTGCCATACTAATTTCCACTTTTCCCAGCAGTTTTTGTCAAATAATGAATTCTTATCCCAAAATTTGGGAACTTTGGGTTTGTCAAACACTAGATTGCTATTTTTATTCACTATCTTGCCCTGTGAGCCTAACCTATGCCACTGATCAACTAGTCTATTTCTTAGCCAATACCAAATGGTTTTGGTGATTGTTGCTTTATAATACAGTTCTAGATCAGATACAGCTAGACCAACTTCACTTAATTTTTTTTTTCATGACTTCCCTTGAAATTCTCTACCTTTTGTTGTTCCATATGAATTCTGTTGTTATTTTTTCTAGGTTATTAAAATAGTTTCTTGGAAGTCTGATTGGTAGAGCACTAAATAAATAGATTAGTTTAGGGAGTATTGTCATCTTAATTATATTCCCTCAGCCTATCCAAGAGCACTGAATGTCTTTCCAATTATTTAAATCTGACTTTATTTTTGTGGCAAGTGTTTCATAATTTTGCTCATATAATTCCTGTCTTTCCTTTGGTAGATATATTCCCAAATATTTTATATTATCGAACATTATTTTGAATGGAATTTCTCTTTGTATCTCTTGCTATTGGATTGTGTTGGTAATGTATAAAAATGCTGAGGATTTATGTGGATGTATAGCTTTTTAGCAAAGTCTTTGGGGTTCTCTAAGTATACCCTCATATCATCTGCAAAGAGTGATAATTTGATTTCCTCATTTCCCACTCTAATTCTTTGAATCTCTTCCTCGGCTCTTATTGCCAAGGCTAGTACTATATTGAAAACTAATGGTGATAGTGGGCAACCTTGTTTCACTCCTGATCTTACATGGAAAGGTTTTAGCTTATCGCTATTACATATAGTGTTTACTGAAGGTTTTAAATATATGCTCCTTATTATTTTAAGGAATAGTCCATTTGTTCCTATAATCTCAAGCGTTTTTAGTAGGAATGGATGTTGGATTTTATCAAATGCTTTTTCTGCATCTATTGAGATGATCATATGGTTTTTATTAATTTGATTATTAATATGGTCAATTATACTAATAGTTTTCCTAATATTAAACCAGCCCTGCATTCCTGGTATAAATCCTACTTTATCATAGTGTATTATCCTGTGGATGATTTTCTGAAGTTTTTTTGCTAATATCTTATTTAAGATTTTAGCATCAATATTACATAACATTGGAGTTAGTTGTTCTTTAAATGTTTGATAGAATACACATGTAAATCCATTTGGTCCTGGGGACTTTTTCTTAGGAAGCTGGTTAATAGCTTGGTCTATTCTTTTTCTGAGATGGGATTATTTAGACTACTTACTTCTTCCTCTGTTAATCTGGGCAAGCTATATTTTTGAAGGTAGTCTTCCATTCGATTTAAGTTATCGAATTTATCGGCATAAAGTTGAGCAAAGTAGCTCCTAACTTTTGTTCTAATTTCCTCTTCATTAGTGATGAGTTCACCCTTTTCATTTTCAGGACTAACAATTTGCTTTTTCTCTTTCCTTTTTTTAATCAGATTTACTAAGGGTTTGTCTATTTTGTTGGTTTTTTCATAGAACCAACTCTTAGTTTTATTAATTAATTCAATAGTTTTTTTTTACTTTCAATTTTATTAATCTCACCTTTTTTGTGTTTGTCTGGGGGTTTTTAATTTGTTCCTTTTCTAGCAATTTTAGTTTTATGCCCAATTTGTTGGCCCTTTCTTTCTCTATTTTATGCAAGTAGGTCTGTAGAGATATAAAACTCCCCCTTATTACTCCTTTGGCTGTATCCCACACATTTTGGTATGATGTCTCATTATTGTCATTTTCTTGAGTGAAGTTATTAATTATGTTTATGATTTGCTATTTTACCCAATCATTCTTTAGTATAAGATTATTTAGTTTCCAATAAATTTTTTGGTCTATTTTCCCCTGGCTTTTTATTAAATGTAATTTTGATTGCATTATGGTCTGAAAAAGATGTATTTACTATTTCTGCCTTACTGCCTTTGATTTTGAGGATTTTATGCCCTAGTATCAATTTTTGTATAGATAGGTTCTATGAACTGCTGAGAAGAAAGTATACTCCTTTCTATCTCCATTTAGCTTTCACCAAAGATCTATCATATCAAACTTTTCTAGTATTCTATTTACCTCTTTGACTTCTTTCTTATTTATTTTGTGGTTTGATTTATCTAATTCTGAGAGTGCAAGGTTGAGATCTCCCACTATTATAGTTTTGCTATCTATTTCTTCTTGCAGCTCTCTTAATTTCTCTTTTAAGAATTTAGATGCTGCACCACTTGGTGTATATATGTTTAATATTGATAGTGCTTCATTATTGATGCTGCCCTTTAGCAGGCTATAATGCCCTTCCTTATATCTTTTAATTAGATCAATTTTTGTTTTTGCTTGATCTGAGATGAGGATGGCTACTCCTGCTTTTTTGGTTTTGCCTGAAGCATAATAGATTCTGGTCCACCCTTTTACTTTTAGTTTGAATGTCTCATCCTGTTTCAGGTGTGTTTCCTGTAAACAACATATAGTAGGATTCTGACTTTTAATCCAGTCTGCTAACTGCTTCCTCTTTATGAGGCAGTTTGCCCCATTCACCTTTATGGTTAGGACTAATTCTATATTGCTTGCCATGCTATTAACCTGTGCTTATGCTTTTCCCCTTTCCTTCCCTCTTACCCCCCCTACCCAGTATTAAACTGGTGAACACTACTTGCTTTTCACAGCCCTCACTTTTTAGGAACCCTTCCCCAACTTAAAGTTACTTCCCTTATTTTACCCCTTTTCCTCACAATTTCTGTATTCCCTTCCCCTTAGCTTACTCCTTCCCTTTCACTTTTCAATGAAGTGGAAGAAGTTTCACCATAAATCAAGTACGTCTATTGATACACACTATGTTCATCTCCCTCCTTTCTTTCTCTCAGATATAATAGGTTACCTTTGCCTCTTCATGAGATGTAGTACCTCCACTTTACACTTTTTTATGATATAATTTCCTTTCCACCTCTTGTTTCTAAGACAAATTGGACATATGTTCTTTACATTTTTTTTTTTTTTTGGCAGAATAAAACTCTGGAAAGCTAGCATCTCTCAGAACTTGGCCACCCCCAACTGCAACCTGGAGTGACTCAGCACATTCTCAGAGCCTCAGAGTGTGGACGCAGTGCAGCCATCACTGTCCTGTTAGTGGCTCAATGCTTCCCTCCCCCCCAGTCTGTAGAGGAAGCCCATTACCACCAACTGGCCCCATCCCCCCCAAAACAGATCTATTGTTTCTCTTGTCAATTAGTTTTCTGCAATTCTGCTTTGACAAAATGAACAAAAAATTCAAAAGGGCTCTAACCATAGACAGCTTCTGTATGGAGAGAGAGCAGACTCCAAATACTGAGGAGACTAAAAACAGACTGTCCCCAGAGGAATCTCCTAAGGGGGATATGAACTGATACCTCAATACAAAAGAATCTCATAGAGGAAATCAAAAAGGCTCTCACAAGAGAGCTAGTAAAGAAATGGGAAAAGGAAAGGGAAGCATTGCAAGAGAGCTTGTAGAAGTTAATCAGAGTGGATAAAGAGATCAAATCATTGAGAAACAAAATTAGTGAATTGAAAAAGGTAAACAACTCCAAGGAAAACAGGATTAGTGAGCTGGATAAAGAAAACAGCTCTCTAAAAAATAAAATGGATAAAATGGAAAAAAATTACATAGAAGAAGAAAACTTACTTAAAAACACAGTTGGACAATTACAAAAAGATATTTAAAAAGTGAGTGAAGAAAATACATCATTGAAAATTAGACTCGAACAAGTAGAAATGAATGACTCAAGGAGAAACCAAGTAATAGTCAAGCAAAATCAGAGAAATTAAACAATTGAAAACAATGTCAAATACCTTATTAGAAAGACAACAGACATGGAAAAGTGATCCAGGAGAGACAAATAATCGAAAATAATCAGATTCCCTGAAAAATGTGAGGAAAAAAAGAGCTTGGACAATATTTTGGGGGAAATTATCAAAGAGAACTTCCCAGACATTTTAGAAACAGAGGGTGAAATAGACATTGAAAAAATTCATCGATCACCTACTGAAAGAGACCCTAAAATCAAAACACCAAGAAATATAGTGGCCAAGTTCAAGAACCATCAGACAAAGGAATAAATACTGGAAGCTGCTAGAAAAAAGCAATTCAGATATGGAGGAGCCACAATAAGGATTACCCAGGATCCACATAGAAAGAACAAAGGGCCTGAAACATGATATTCCAAAAGGCTAAGGAACTTGGTATGCAGCCAAGAATAACTTACCCAGCAAAAATGAGCATCGTTTTCCAGGGAAAAAGATGAACATTTAACAAAATAAATGAATTCCATCTATTCTTGATGAAAAAACCAGACTTACATAAAATGTTTGATCTTCAAATACAGAACTCAAGAGATTTCTAAAAAGGTAAAAAGAAATCTTGAGAACTATACTTCAGCCATAAAAATATGTAAATAACATATGTATAATTTGTCCTAGAAACTACATGTGGAAAGGAAATTATATCATAAAAAAGTGTAAAGTGGAGGTACTACATCTCATGAAGAGGCAAAGGTAAACTATTATATCTGAGAGAAAGAAAGGAGGGAGATGAACATAGTGTGTATCAATAGACATATTCGATTTATGATGAAACTTCTTCCACTTCATTGAAAAGTGAGAGGGAAGGAGTAAGCTAAGGGGAAGGGAATACAGAAATTGTGAGGAAAAGTGGTAAAATAAGGGAAGTAACTTTAAGTTGGGGGAGGGATCCTAAAAAGGGAGGGCTGTGAAAAGCAAGTGGTGTTCACAAGTTTAATACTGGGTAGGGGGGTAAGAGGGAAGGTAAGGAGAAAAACATAAGCAGGGGTTAACAGGATGGCAAGCAACCATAAATGTGAATGGGGCAAACTGCCTCATAAAGAGGAAGCAGTTAGAAGACTGGATTAAAAGTCAGAATCCTACTATATGTTGTTTACAGGAAAAACACCTGAAACAGGGTGATACATTCAAACTAAAAGTAAAAGGGTGGAGCAGATTCAGGCAAAGCCAAAAAAGCAGGGGTAGCCATCCTCATCTCAGATCAAGCAAAAACAAAATTTGATCTAATTAAAAGAGATAAGGAAGGGCATTATATCCTGCTAAAGGGTAGCATCAATACTGAAGCAGTATCAATATTAAACATATACCCACCAAGTGGTACAGCATCTAAATTCTTAAAAGAGAAATTAAGAGAGCTGCAAGAAGAAATAGACAGCAAAACTATAATAGTGGGAGATCTCAACCTTGCACTCTCAGAATTAGGTAAATCAAACCACAACATAAATAAGAAAGAAGTCAAAGAGGTAAATAGAATACTAGAAAAGTTTGTTATGATAGATCTTTGGTGAAAGTTAAATGATGACAGAAAGGAATATACTTTCTTCTCAGCAGTTCATGGAACATATATAAAAATTGATAACATACTAGGGCATAAAAACCTCAAAATCAAATGCAGTAAGGCAGAAATAGTAAATGCATCCTTTTCAGACCATAATGCAATCAAAATTACATTTAATAAAAAGCCAGGGGAAAATAGACCAAAAAATTATTGGAAACTAAATAATCTTATAATAAAGAATGATTGGGTAAAATAGCAAATCATAAACATAATTAATAACTTCACTCAAGAAAATGACAATAATGAGACATCATACCAAAATGTGTGGGATACAGCCAAAGCAGTAATAAGGGGGAGTTTTATATCTCTACAGACCTACTTGCATAAAATAGAGAAAGAAAGGGCCAACGAATTGGGCTTACAACTAAAATTGCTAGAAAAGGAACAAATTAAAACCCCCCAGACAAACACAAAACTTGAAATTCAAAAAATAAGGGTGAGATTAATAAAATTGAAAGTAAAAAAATCTATTGAAATAATTAATAAAACTAAGAGTTAGTTCTATGAAAAAACCAACAAAATAGACAAACCCTTAGTAAACCTGATTAAAAAAAGGAAAGAGAAAAAGCAAATTGTTAGTCCTGAAAATGAAAAGGGAGAACTCACCACCTATTAAGAGGAAATTAGAACAATACTTAGGAGCTACTTTGCTCAACTTTATGCCAATAAATTCGATAACTTAAATGAAATGGAAGAATACCTTCAAAAATATAGCTTGTCCAGATTAACAGAGGAAGAAGTAAGTAGTCTAAATAGCCCCATTTCAGAAAAAGAAATAGAACAAGCTATTGACCAACTTCCTAAGAAAAAATCCCCAGGCCCAGATGGATTTATATGTGAATTATACCAAACATTTGAAGAACAACTAATTCCCATGCTATATAAACTATTTGAAAAAATAGGGATTGAAGGAGTCCTACCAAAATCCTTTTATGACACAGACATGGTACTGATACCTAAACCAGGTAGATCGAAAACTGAGAAAGAAAAGTATAGACAAATTTCCTTAATGAATATTGATGCTAAAATCTTAAATAAGATATTAGCAAAAAAACTTCAGAAAATCATCCCCAGGATAATACACTTTGATAAAGTAGGATTTATACCAGGAATGCAGGGCTGGTTTAATATTAGGAAAACTTTTAATATAATTGACCATATTAATAATCAAATTAATAAAAAACCATATGATCATCTCAATAGATGCAGAAAAAGCATTTGACAAAATCCAACATCTATTCCTACTAAAAACGCTTGAGAGTATAGGAATAAATGGACTATTCCTTAAAATAATAATGAGTATATATTTAAAACCAACAGTAAATATCATATGTAATGGCAATAAACTAGAACCTTTCCCTGTAAGATTAGGAGTGAAACAAGGTTGCCCACTATCACCATTACTATTAAATATAGTACTAGAAACGCTAGCCTCAGAAAGAAGAGCCGAGGAAGAGATTCAAAGAATTAGAGTGGGAAATGAGGAAATCAAATTATCACTCTTTGCAGATGATATGATGGTATACTTAGAGATCCCTAAAGACTTTGCTAAAAAGCTATTAGAAATAATTCAGAAATTTAGCAAAGTTGCAGGATTCAAGATACATCCACATAAATCCTCAGCATTCTTATACATTACCAACACAATCCAATAGCAAGAGATACAAAGAGAAATTCCATTCAAAATAATGTTTAATAGTATAAAATATTTGGGAATATATCTACCAGAGGAAAGTCAGGAATTATATGAGCAAAATTATGAAACACTTGCCACAAAAATAAAGTTAGATTTAAATAATTGGAAAGACATTCAGTGCTCTTGGATAGGCCGAGGGAATATAATTAAGATGACAATACTCCCTAAATTAATCTATTTATTTAGTGCTATACCAATCAGACTCCCAAGAAACTATTTTAATGACCTAGGAAAAATTACAACAGAATTCATATGGAACAACAAAAGGTAGAGAATTTCAAGGGAAGTAATGAAAAAAAAAATAAATGAAGGTGGTCTAGCTGTACCTGATCTAGAACTATATTATAAAGCAACAGTCACCAAAACCATTTGGTATTGGCTAAGAAATAGACTAGTTGATCAGTGGCATAGGTTAGGCTCACAGGGCAAGATGGTGAATAAAAATAGGTATCTAGTGTTTGACAAACCCAAAGATCCCAACTTTTGGCATAAGAATTCATTATTTGACAAAAGCTGTTGGGAAAAGTGGAAATTAGTATGGCAGGAATTAGATATGGTCCCACACTTAACATAATATACAAAGAGAAGATCAAAATGGGTCTGTGATTTAGGCATAAAGAATGAGATCATAAATAGATTGATAGTCTATCTCTCAGACCTGTGGAGGAGGAAGGAATTTATGACCAGAGGAGAACTAGAGAACATTATTGATCACAAAATAGAAGATTTTGATTCCATCAAATTAAAAAGTTTCTGCACAAACAAAACTAATGCAAACAAGATTAGAAGGGAAGTAACCAATTGGAAAAACATTTTTATAGTTAAAGGTTCTGATAAAGGCCTCATCTCCAAAAAATACAGAGAATTGACTTTATAAGAAATCAAGCCATTCTCCAATTGATAAATGGTCAAAGGATATTAACAGACATTTTTCTGATGATGACATTGAAACTATTTCCACTCATATGAAAGAGTATTCCAAATCACTATTGATCAGAGAAATTCAAATTAAGACAACTCTGAGACATCATTACACACCTGTCAGATTGGCTAAGATGACAGGAACAAATAATGATGAATGCTGGAGGGGCTGTGGGAATACTGGGACACTGATACATTGTTGGTGGAGTTGTGAAAGAATCCAACCATTCTGGAGAGCAATCTGGAATTATGCCCAAAAAGTTATCAAAATGTGCATACCCTTTGACCCAGCCCTACTACTACTGGGCTTATATCCCAAGGAAATACTAAAGAAGGGAAAGGGACCTGTATGTGCCAAAATGTTTGTGGCAGCCCTTTTCATAGTGGCTAGAAGCTGGAATATGAATGGATGTCCATCAATTGGAGAATGGTTGGGTAAATTATGGTATATGAATGTTATGGAATATTATTGTTCTGTAAGAAATGACCAACAGGAGGAATACAGAGAGGCTTGGAGAGACTTACATCAACTGATGCTGAGTGAAATTAGCAGAACTAGGGGATCATTATACACTGCAACAATGATACTGCATGAGGATGTATTTTGATGGTAGTGCTTATCTTCAACATAGAGAAGAGCTAATTCAATTCCAATTGATAAATGATGGACAGAATCAGCTACATCCACAAAAGGAATACTGGGATATGAGTGTAAACTGTGAGAATTTTTTTGTTTGTTTGTTTGTTTTGTTTTGTTTTGTTTCTCTTCCCAGATTATTTTTACCTTCATAATACCATCCTTCCTTTGCAACAACAACAACAACAAAATACGGTTTTGCATATATAAATATATATTGTACTTAGGATATACTATAAGATATTTAATATGTTTGGGCATGCCTGCCATCTAGGGGAGGGGGGTAGGGAAGGAGGGGAAAAACTCAGAACAGAAGGGATAACAAGGGATAATGTTGTCAAAAGGAAAAAAAAATTACCTATGCATATGTACTGTCAAAGAAAATGTTATAATTATAAAAAATAGTAAAAAAATTTAAAAATAATTCCTTTTACTACACAGATAGCTAAACCACTTATGGTGAAAATGGAGAACGAAAATTAAAGAAACTTATCTGTAATGAATATTAATGCAAAATCTTGCATAAAATATTAACAAATAGATTACAGAAAGTCATCTCAAGGATAATACATGATGACCAAATACGATTTATAACAGAAATACAAGTTTTGGTACAATATTAGGGAAATAATTAGCATAATTGTCTTTATCAATAACCCAACTAAGAAAAATAATATAATTATCTCAATAGGTACAGGAGAAGTATTTGTTAAAATCCAATATCCATTGATATTAAAAACACTAAAGACTATAGGAATAAATGGACTTTCCTTAAAATGATCAGTAGCACATATTTAAAACCATCAGCAAGTATCATATAAAATTGGGACACACTAGAATAATAAAAACTTATTATTATTATGCTGACTCTAATAAGGTCAGGAGTGCAATAAGTTTCCCTACTATCACCATTACTATTTGATATTGAATTAGAAATGTTACCTTTGACAATTAGAGAAGAAAAAGAAATTAAAAAATTTAGAGTAGGTAATGAGGAAACCAAATTGTCTCTTGTTTTAGATAATATGATGGTATGATAGAGAATCCTAGAGAATCAACTAAAAAACTACTACCAAAAAAATCACAACATTGCAAAGTTTCAGGATACAAAATAAATGCATATAAATCATCAGAATTTTTATATATCACCAACAATGTCCAGCAGCAAGAAATACAATGAGAAATTCCATTTAAAATAATTTTTGAAACCCCCAACTTTTGGGATAAGAATTCACTGTTTGCCAAAAACTGCTGGGAAAATTGAAAATTAGTATGGCAGAAACAAGGCATTGATCCACATGTAACACTGTACACCAAGATAAAGTCAAAATGAGTTCACGATCTAGGTATAAAGAATGAGATTATAAATAAATTAAAAGAAAATATGATAGTTTAACTCTCAGACCTGTGGAGGAGGAAGGCATTTGTGACCAAAGAAGAATTAGAGATCATTATTAATCACAAAATAGAAAATCTTGATTATATCATTAAAAAGTTTTTGTACAAACAAAATTAGAAGGGAAGCAATGAACTGGGAAAACACTTTTACAGGCAAAGGTTCTGATAAAGTCAATATTTCTAACCTACATAGAGAATTAACTCTAATTTATAAGAAATCAAGCCATTCTCCAATTAATAAATGGTCAAGGAATATGAACAGACAATTTTCAGATGAAGAAATTGAAACTATTTCTGGCCATATGAAAAGGTGCTCCAAATCATTATTGATCAGAGAAATGCAAATTAAGACAACTCTTGAGATACCACTATATACCTCTCAAATTGGCTAGGATGACAGGAAAAGATAATAATGAATGTTGGAGGGGATGTCAGAAAACTGGGACACTGATACATTGGTGGTGGAACTGTGAATACATCCAGACATTATGGAGAGTAATTTGGAACTATGCTCAAAAGTTATGAAACTGTGCATACACTTGGATCCAGCACTGTTATTACTGTGCTTATATCCCAAAGAGATCTTAAAGTAAAGGCACCTGTATGTGCAAAAATATGGCAACCCTTTTTGTAGTGGCTAGAAACTGGAAATTGAATGGATGCTCATCAATTGGAGAATGGCTGAATAAAATGTGGTATATGAATGTTATGGAATATTATTGTTCTGTAAGAAATGACCAGCAAGATCATTTCAGAAAGGACTGGACAGACTTACATGAACTGATGCTGAGTGAAATGAGCAGAATCAGGAGATTATTGTACACTTCAACAACAATACTATGTGATGATTAATTCTGATAGACATGGCTCTCTTCAACAATGAGATGAACCAAATCAGCTCCAAATGTTCAATAATGAAGAGAACTACCTACACCTAGCAAAAGAAATATGGGAAATGAGTGTGCACCACCCCTTCTGTTATTGTCTGCTAGGATTTTTGTTTTCCTTCTCAGGTTATTTTTACCTTATTTCTAAATCTGATTTTTCTTGTGCAGCAACATAACTGTATAAATATGTATGAATATATTGCATTTAACAAATTATTTAACATATTTAACATGCATTTGTCTACCTGCCATATAGGGATGGGGGGTGAGGAGAAGGAGGAGAAAAGTTAGAACAGAAGGTTTTGCAAGGGTCAATGCTCAAAAATTACCTATGCATAAGTCTCGTAAATAAAAAGCTATAATAAATGATTAAAAATAAAATAAAATTATTGTTGATAATATGAAATATTTGGGAATGTATCTGCCAAGGAAAAATCAGGAACTGTATGAATACAACAATAAAACACTTTCCGCACAAATAAATTCAAATCTAATCAGTTGGAAAAACATCAAGTGCTCATGGGTAGGCCCAGCCAATGTAATAAAAAATGAAAATACTACCTAAAACAAAAACAAAAACCAAACAGAAAACAAATGTAAAAATACCTACTGGAGACAGATTTTTTATTATTATTTTCAAAAATATGGCATTTAATTTTATTTTCAACTTCTTGTGTCATCATGATTCCACAACAGATGCAATCAAAAGATAATTGTTATATAATCTGTATAGTTTTACCATCAAATGATTCCAGAGTTACACATATTCACCAAAACTGGTCACCAGTATTATGGATTCTTCCTTTGCAAAGTATGAATTGATCATTACTTATAGTAGACAATGTTTACAATGTTTTTGCTTGGTGAAAATTTGTCTTTTGTATTGTAATAGAATACTATAGGTCCTCTTTAAGGAGATTTTCAGTGAAAATATCTATTCATTATCAACTATCTAAGCTATTCATTCTGGAACAACAATTTGGATAATCACCACATATTCAAATCTCAAAATGCCTTTGTACACTGTAACTTAATCAGTGTTTATATCGGGCACAGACTATAAAATGGGCAGAGTGTATCCATAAATGTCTAGTAGGGAGAACCAAAAAAAGGAAGAATTTTACTTGTAAGGAACCTCAGAAGCCATTTAATCCAACTCATATCTGAACAACAATATTCAAAAATATTTCCAATACAATTTGCTAAGAAATATTGTAAAATCTAAACCATAGGTCCAAATTTAAGGCATTTGCATATTTAGAGTGGCTTTTTTCAGTATTCAAAAGATGTTTAATGCATCAAAATCTCAACCTTTTCACAAAGATATTCTGATTGATGCTCAATGGCTATGGTACATGTAATACTTCGATGCCATTATTAAAATTCTGTGTTATCCAAATAGCAAGAGTTGCATATTGGATAGAATGTAATAGCCCTCAGAACCTAAAATTTAGAAATCAGAACCCCAATTTTTTTGTTATTTTATTTAGAATTTTTTCCACAGTATATATGCATGAGTAATTTTTTAAAAATAATATTATCCCTTGTATTCATTTTTCCAAATTATCTCCCCCTCTCTCTACTCCCTCCCCCCGATGACAGGCAATCCCATACATTTTATATATGTTACAATATAACCCAGATACAATATATGTGTGTAAATACCATTTTCTTGTTGCACATTAAGTATTAGATTCCAAAGGTATAAGTAACCTGGGTAGATAGACAGTAGTGCTAACAATTTACATTCACTTCCCAGTGATCCTTCTCTGGGTGAAGTTATTTCCGTCCATCATTGATCAACTGGAAGTGAGTTGGATCTTCTTTATGTTGAAGATATCCACTTCCATCAGAATACATCTTCATACAACATTGAAGTGTGCAGAGATCTTCTGGTTCTATTCATTTCACTCAGCATCAGTTGATGTAAGTCTCTCCAAGCCTCTCTGTATTCCTCCTGCTGGTCTTTCTTACATAGCAATAATATTCCATAACCTTCATATACCATAATTTACCCAATTGATGGACATCCATTCATCTTCCAGTTTCTAGCTACTACAAAAAGAGCTGCCACAAACATTTTGGCACATACAGGTCCCTTTCCGCTCTTTAGTATTTCTTTGGAATATAAGCCCAATAACAGCAATGCTGGGTCAAAGGGTATGCACAGTTTGATAACTTTTGGGGCATAGTTCCAAATTGCTCTCCAGAATGGCTGGATTCTTTCACAACTCCACCAACAATGCATCAGTGTCCCAGTTTTCCCACATCCCCTCCAACATTCATCATTATTTGTTCCTGTCATCTTAGCCAATCTGACAGGTGTGTAGTGGTATCTCAGAGTTGTCTTAATTTGCATTTCTCTGATCAGTAGTGATTTGGAACACTCTTTCATATGAGTGGATATAGTTTCAATTTCTTCCTCTGAGAATTGTCTGTTCATATCTTTTGACCATTTATCAATTGGAGAATGGCTTGATTTCTTATAAATTATGGTCAGTTCTCTATTTATTTTGGAAATGAGACCTTTGTCAGAACCTTTAACTTTAAAAATATTTTCCCAATTTGTTACTTCCCTTCTAATCTTGTTTGCATTATTATTGTTTGTACAGAAACTTTTTTAGTTTGATGTAATCAAAATCTTCTATTTTGTGATCACTAATGATCTCTAGTTCTCCTCTGGTCATAAATTCCTTCCTCCTCCACAGGTCTGAGAGGTAGACTATTCTCTGTCCCTCTAATCTATTTATGATCTCCCTCTTTATGCCTAAATCATGGACCCATTTTGATCTTATCTTGGTATATGGTGTTAAGTGTGGATCCATATCTAATTTCTGCCATACTAATTTCCAGTTTTCCCAACAGAATTTTTATCCGTAATGTTGGTATCTTTGGGTTTGTCAAAGATTAGAGTGCTATAGATGTACCCTTTTTTGTCCTTTGTATCTAATCTAGAACCCCAAATTTGTAAAGGACTTGTAACCTATAGATTAGAATGTCAAGCATTCTAATATAAATAGTGGAATGCTTGGCATTCAACCTTATAGGTATTTTTATTAAAGAGTGCTAGAACTATAAATTAGCAAATATAATGATTGGGATGTGATTACTAATTCCAAAATGAATATAAATATGTTCTTAAAACTTATTTATCAACATAAATTCTAATGATCAAAGAAGAGCACATGAACTCTTCTGAAATGAAGGTCGTAATAGATTACTAACTGAAAAGCTTCTAGCTTTAAAGAGTTTCTCAAATTCACCACAAATGAGAGAGGCAAATCACTTGTTTTGCTAGGAGGAAAAGGAATGTGATAAGGAAAAATGTTATTCCTCTGTCCATCATTTATAAAAAGGAAAAAAAAAAAAACAACTATTTTTTTTTCTTCCAGGAGAATATAAAAAAAATCAATCAATCAACAAACATGTATTAAGCTACTACTATTGTCAGAGAAGGGACTTCAAAACTGTTTCTTAAGTTCAATCTAGTACTTCCATTATGGTGCTTCTAGAAGAGAGGATATCAGCAGATATAGGAACTAAGAAAGACTTCTTTCAGAAGGTGACTGAAGTGGGCACTGTAGAGGGTTCAGAGCTTGGTCAGCTATCAAAGAATATCTACTTATTTAGGCCATTCCTGTTCAACTTGACTTTTGTATTGCCACTGGACATTGATGGCTTGAAAGAGAGTGAAATTAGCAACTTTGTGCAACTCTGCAGCATTTAAATACAATTTACATGCAAGTCAAGACATTCTCTCTGTGAGGTCGTTGGTCCTATATGAAAACAAAGGATGAACAACAACATAACTGCTCAGTTAGGGGCTACCATAAATAGAGACCTGGGCCTCAAATTAGGAAGACTCCTCTCTTTGAGTTCAAATCTGGCTTCTAATACTTACTATTCTATAACCATGGGCAAGTCACTTAACATTGTTTATTCTCATTTTTTCTTGTATTTCTTGTATAAAATGTAAGTAAATGACAAACTACTCCAGCATCTTTGCCAAGAAAACTTCAATTTGGATCACCAAGAGTAGACAACAGTGAAAAATGCCTGAACAATTGCAGTAAGGAAGCAAAAGCATAGATTTTTGACAACTCAAAATGATGACAAAATTTACCACAATTGTTTTGGAGGAGTTGTATTTTAGTTATTTGTGTGTCATATTTCTCCAATTAGAAAATAAGTTCTCTGAACTACAACAGACTCTTTTCCAATGAACGAGGCATTTTTAAAGCCAATTATTACCTCCTATAAGTAACAGAGAAAGAAAATGTTTCCCTATGTAATGTAATGGATCTATTATGGTTCCAAAAGTTCTCAATAAAGGAATAACAAGTTTTTGTGTATCTCCTTCCTTTAATTCAAAAGTTAGATGTCTCCTCATTATAAAGCATAACAGCAATAAGTCAGGAATGACTTAGAACCAACAAAGATATACATAAAAGTTGATATAAAAATTTTCTAGAATATTTATGTAAGGAAGCAAGTATATAAAGTAGTAATATAATGAGAATGAAGGATACCAACTAGACAACAAAGATCTGTATTAATATTGATGAAATTTGAAACATTTTTCAGATGAATGTCACTACCAATTAGACATATTCTTAATAGATATTTATAAAAAGGCAGAAACAATGATAATTTACTTGGATAGAATATAGGAGTAATTGAATTATAGATCATACATAGACTTGGAAGATCATAGGTATAAGGGAATCCATCTGCAAATGTTATAGATAAGGAAATCTAGGCCTGTATCAGAGGGTAAATAGTTTGCTTAATTTATCAAAATTCATATCTAAACTCACTTCTAACTTCAAATCTATCCTAGATTTACCACTGATCACATTTGTCTCTCTTAAGAAAGGTGAGGATATTCAAGGTTAGTGATTTTTTTTCCTAAGAAGACTACCATATTAGGAATCATTTTTCTTGATTTTCACAATAAACACATTCAAAATATATTTTAAAATATGTATTCACCTATGTATGCACATGTATGTATGCTTGTGTAAGTATACAAATGGTTTGTGGTTTAGATCTAAGCATATTCGGAAGATTTTACAAAAGAATAAAATTAGGCACAGCCATAGACTTAGAAATGAGATGGAAAAATTAAAGACTTAATTTGTATTGCTTTCTAAGTTATGATCAAAATATAAATTGTGTCGTCAAATCTTTTAAATATGAACATGAAAATCAATGTTCACTAAATAAATATGATTTTATTGGGATATTCTTGGGGTATTACTACTGGCCTTTACTTTGACCTTCTTAAAAATCAGTACCAATTCAATTCCAATTGATCAATGATGGAAAGAATCAGTTACACCCAGACAAAGAACACTGGGAAATGAATGTGGACTACTTGCATTTTTGTTTTTCTTCCCAGGTTATTTTTACCTTCTGAATCCAATTTTTCTTGTGCAACAAGAGAACTGTACGAATCTGTACACATATATTGTATTTAATATATACTTTAACATGTTTAACATGTATGAGATTGCCTGCCATCTAGGGGAGGGAGTGGAGGAAGGAAAGGGAAAAGTTGGAAAAAGTGAGTGCAAGGGACAATGTTGAAAAATTACCCATGCATCATATGTTCTGTCAATAAAAAGCTATAATAACAAAAAAAAAAAAAAAAAAAAAAAAAAAGAAAAAGAAAAGAAAGAAAACTAGAGAGGGGTAGCAAATTATTGTAAACAGGACTTTAGTCACACCTGCCAGGTTCACCTAATATAGGGGCACCCACATGGAAAAACCAGCTTCTGAGAGAAGACATTCTATATAATGCAAATTATGTCCCCTTTAATCTGTGGGGGAAAGGTTGGAAAGGAAACTTTGGAGAAAGGGTGATTGGGGGTTTCAAACCCTATTAACACTTGAGAGGAGTACACCCTTCTGTCAATAAGGGAAACTCCCAAGATAAGTAATATCATTCAATTTTTAATTAAATTGAATTGAAAATTAGTCTCTCAGATTCTTTGGGAGATTGGCCCCTGGATGGGAGCTAAAGATCAAAGTAGCCCCAACATATGTAGCTGTGTATGAGCAAATATTTTACAAAATTATCCTAGCAGGATTTTGCCCACTAAAAAAGTTGTCTTCTTAGTGTAAATTAATCCACTTTTGCCACAAAAAAAAAAAAATCAGGCTAGTAAAAGATAATAAGTAAATTCTGTTGGGCGATTTATTTACTATTAGCTCTGCTTTAACTAAATGATATTAGGCAACTGTTTTTCTCAAAGAGTAGGAGAATGTTATGCTCTAGCTAACAGGATAAATGAATGGTATTCACTAAACATATAGTCTAAATTTTCTCAGAAATTTTAAGATTGTTATGGGCCAGAACTCTGTACTTAAAACAAGGATTCTTACAAGGTGTTAACTCAGTAGAATTAATAAAGACAATGGTTATCTAGTTTAACATGGTGATTAATTGTTCTCTAGTTCAGTACATGTACTTAGTACTTAATATAGTTCTATAAATTGACATCTATTCTAAAAGATTCACACCTATGATAATGTAATTATAATAGAGCATATAAGCTGGGACAAACTCAGCCAGAGTCAGAGCCAAAGAAGACAGGCAAAATGGAGGTGGGAGCTCAAGCTCTCAGAGCCAAGGAGAGACAGATTCATTCCAACTTCAATCAAGCTCCTGAAAGCAATTCTGGAGGACTGAGGAACTGGAGACAGATTCATTCCATTGTCCACCTTTGTGGTGACTGGAGGCTGAAACACAACCCCGGGGAGCTCAGAGTCAGATTCATTCATCCTATTTCATACCTCTGTGGTGGCAGGCTCTCCTCCTTAGATTCTCCACTGAAACCAAGATTCCAGAAGGCCTTTAAGAAAGCTAGCCTGGGCTCCAGGAAAGGAAACCAAGAATGATAAAAAACTTGAACTTTAACACCTGGCTATTCTTGTGAGATTAATCTGATGAAAGGAAGGCTGCTCCAAGACCTCCAGAATACAAACTGAGCACTATAACATTAAAATATATGAGCTATATCCCCCTTTTATGGCTCACAAAGCATTTCAAGTTTTGAGAAATAGCACTCTTTGCCAATGAATGTTGTAGAACAAGAGGACTTGAGTTTGAATAATTGCTTACTGTGTATAAGACTTTGGCAGTTATCTAGTACTTTCTAGACCTCATTTTCAATACTTGTAAAAATAATGTTTATAAAGATGATCACTAAGTTACTTTCTGACCCATCAAAATATTAACCAATGTTGTTATGATTCCATGGAGTGAATATTATGAATAAAAATTGTATAATATTAAGAAAAATCTTGTAATTTGATATATATGTTTTTATTTCTGATAAATGAGAATACATTTTAAACATTTCATATCAGAAGCAGATAAGATGCTGAATCTGGTGTTAGAAAGGTCTGAATTTAAATATAACTTTGGCCACTTATTAGGTGATTCTCCTGTTCCTAAATTTCATATTACAGCATGATAAATTGTAATAAAAAATTCTTGAAATATTTTAGCATTATTTCCTACCTTCCCCTTATCTTGTTATGATATATGTTTCTTTTGATGATATTGAAAGCTATTCAAATGTATGTATAATATTTCTGAAACCTACCAGAATATTGAAGCATACTTTAGGAAAAACATTTTCCCATTGCATAGGGATTGACAGGATAATTCTGTTGGTCTTTTTCTCTTTATTTATATTTTCAGATATCTAAAATTAGAAGCATAACACTCAAGGGTAGAAAGAATAGGTGGAAAAATTTAAAGATATATGGCATTTGTTTTTTTGACAATTAAATTAAAACTGCAAATTTCATTGTATCTTATTTGTTTTTTTACTTTCAATAACAAAAGCAGATTATTTCTATACTTGCTAATTGAGGGCATTACATTTTTCTAGAAAGGATTAGAAGCAGTCTACTAATGAAATAACAGTGGTCATGATGATTAACAAAGTACAGATCATGACACAACAGATAGATTGTCACACTATTTAAAAAAAAAACAACAGAGTGTGAACCTGGCCAAAGAGACTGACAAGCTATGTGATCCTAGGCAAATAATTGAACCATTTTTTGCCTAAATTTCCTTATCTGTAAAATGTAGATGATAATAGCACCTACTTCTCACAAATTTTATGAAGTGCAAGTAAGTTAATGTTTATAAAGCACTTTGCAGACATCAAGTCCCTGTATAAATGATAGGAAGGTTGTAATAGTTACAGTAATAAAAGTACAATAGCAGCAAAAAAGAGCAACAACAGGAGTAATCATTGTTGCTATAGAAAAATTTTAGATAATATTTGTGTTTCCCTATATTGGAATAAAGAAATCTACAGATTGGTAACTATAGAAAGGCAAAATTCATAAACAATAGAAAGGGCCCATTTTATGGTGGACCTTTGATGGCCTCCTCCTCTGCTGATGACAGATTTAAAGAGGTTAATTTACACATGCTTCAAAAGATGAATTTATCTAGTGTAGATTTTACATGTCAAAAGAGAGATAAGATATGTCTGTGATAAGCTATGTCTATATACCCAGTGAACTAAGAAATATTCTAGGCAATTATCCACATATTTAATATGCTAAACAAAGTTGTATGAAGTCTCTGTTTCTTAGGAATTCTTTAAAAAATGATGACATATAATTTTGTGTTCCTTAAACAAAATAACAACTATGTCAGTAACATTTGAGTTCCTCTGAGAATGAAGACGATCAGAGGAACAAATAATTCAAATTATTAATAAGCCTGAAGTCATTTTTACTGATCTATGGCACATAGTAAGCACTGTGTGGTGGTAATTTTTGGAAGCACATTTATCTTCCTAAAGTAGTTTATTTAGGCTAAAATTAAAATAAGTTTATATTCCTTTATCACTAACCAGCTGGATAGTGGGAACTGGCAGTCAGGGGTATGGTAGATGTTGAGAAGAAGCTGGCAGTGGATTCACAATTTACCACAGATAATCCTCAAAAGAGATAATTCATAGCTTGACTATATCTAGCACATTTGCAAAGAAAAAAAAAAATATGATCCCAAAGGAAAATCAGATTCAAAGACAGTAGACAAAGAACAGGAAGTAAGAGAATAGAGTACAGGAATAAAATGCGAGAATAATTTGTTTATCAGTACCTTTTTTTTTTTTTTTTCTCAACCCACCCAATCATCATTCACTCTATTATTTTTTTTTCTTCTTTAGTATATCATTATTTTGGTTTACAAACCCCCAGAGTTTTAAAAAGAGTGTGTGTGTGTGTGTGTGTGTGTGTGTGTGTGTGTGTGTGTGTGTGCATGTGCTTTGGACAGAAAAAGGAATCCCATAATAATTAACATGAGGTAAAATGCAGAAATATTTCTATGCCTATCAGATGAATGAAATAACAAAAACTGAACTAAGACATTTATTAAGTTGTTCATGATTAATTTGCTAATAAATTTTGGATTTAGATTCTTCCCAAAATCTCAACATTCCAAGTACCTCTTATTGATGAGGAGTAAACTGAGGTATAAACCAAGATGGGTCAGTTCCTTTTCTCTCTCTCCTTCCTTCCCCAAAGTAATCAAGGGCAGGGTCAGCAGCAAATGAATTTGCTACTTAATGCTGTATGGAAACAAAGTCTTTATTGATAGTACAGGGATAGACAGGCATTTTGCCTTCAGGAAGACCAGATCTGCCTGAAAGGGGGATATCAGTTGACGGGCATTAGCTGGTGTACACCAAATGCAAAGATTTCATTTTTCAGCCTTCCTTATATACATCAAAACAATGTTTGCAGAGATGTTATCAAGAGGTTCCGGAGATATTTGTCAATAATACAAGAATTTTCTGTTGTTGTAAATAAGAAAGGAATTTTCTTATTATTGTAAATAAGACAAAAATTCTATTTTGTTATCTCCTTCAGTCTCTCCCCAGAAAGGAATTTCAGATCATTAGAATGGGGGCTGAAAACCGAAACTAGCCCAAAGGAAGTTGGAGATTAAACAAGGAATATCAAAGGGTGCTACCACCCCCAACATTATCACACCACAATCTAAGAAAGAGTGGCTCTAATATCTTTCTAATATGAGGTCTTGCTATGGTAATTCCCTTACTTATTAAACTCCAGTGAATCCTCACTACCTACAGAATCATATTTAAGAACCCTTTGCTTTTAAAGCTCTTCAAAATCTGACCTACCTACATTTTTAGTCTTCTTACTACATATATGTTACAATCTACTGTGATAAGCCTTCTTATCTTTTTACATGTAGCACATTATTTCCAAAATGTGTGCCTTTTTCCCTGGTTATCTATCACAACTGGAATTCTCTCATTGATTATTTCTGCCCCCTGGCTTACCAGTTATGCTTAAAAAAAAAAAAAAAATCACAAATATTCATTGAAATGTATTCCTATATGTATGCACACAGACACATACATGTGTATATACAAATAAAATTTTTCCAATTAAATAATTGCTGATCTCCACCCTATTCCCATTCTCTGATGCAACCTGATTGCTATAAATTGATGTACTATTGTATTTGGTAAAGATGATTATCTCTGAATCAAGTTGTTCAGTGTGACAGCATTAAAACATTATGTAAATTGATTCTATTGTTATAACCCTTTTGTATATGTAGAGAGAATTCTTTAGGTAAGAGTAAGCTATTAGATTGATTAGATAATTAATTCTATTACACTACAACAATAATTAAGACAATGGCTCCAATTCTCCCTGATATATGACAAAGGGGTATATTTAAGGCATTGCAAAGCAATGAGAACCTCATTTCTATTTCAGAACAAATTATCCTTAGTGAATGCAGTTTTGGAGCTGGCATCTGGCAATACAAAACCACTATGTAAGGAGTTCAGAAATATTTTAGCTTCCCAGAGAATGTATTCTGATTCACCTTTCTGTTTTTATCAGGAGATCCTATAGCAAAAAGTAGAAAAGGATGTCAGTAATTGCCCTGGAATTCAATCCAACATTTTAAGACTCACATTTAATATGGGTCAGAACAAAAAAAAAAAAAAAAAAACTTGATTCTTTCAAATACAAACAAAGCAAAACAAAATATAGGCATTTTTTTTGTAATAAATCCTTTCTTTGATATCTCTTTGAAAGTAAGGACAGCTTAATATTGTTCTTCATATCTCAAATACTAAGCACAGTCTAAAATATAGCAGTGACTTGTTCCAAGTTACTGGTAGTGATACCAAGGGGGAAATATAGAGTAGTCATGGCCCTTGAGCTCCCAATTTACTGTGAATAAAGAGGTGGGGAGCATGAAGAAGAAAAACAGGAATGTAAATAACCTTTGCATGAATTAGAATGAAAATAGATCATGGGGGAGTCAAAACAAGAGTCATGGAAATTTGAAGAGAAATAAATTTTAATGCCTTAGCATTAGGAAAACCTTGTGTATAACATGAAATCATATCATCACCATTAAAGAATAGAAGGCAGTCCTAGAGGCAATAGGTCTAGGCCAGCATTGAAGATTTATGTGGGAAGAGCAAAATAATAACATGTGTAATTCAAGAATATACTTTTGTCAAATGTTAGGTGGTCATTGTAATAGTTTATATGAAGATTTATTCAAGCCCAATATTGAGCTTTGGGGGGATGCCCAGAATTACTGGGCAGGATGATACCACAAAGAAGACAAAGGAGTAGTCAGGTAGAAGGAAAACCAAGATCAAGAACCTCTGTCATAGAAGGCAAGGAAAGAAAGTGGGTGGTGAGTGAGTGTTAAAAGGTATAGAGAAGTTAAGTAAATTAAAAACCAAAAGAAGTTTATTAGATTAAGCAATTAGGAGATTATTGATAAATTCAGAAAGATTAGCTTCAGGTGAGTACTGATGTTGGCAGCAAGATTGCAAGATAATGAAAAGTGAGTATTAGATGAGAGAATGGCAAGGTATGTTGAGTACTTTTTCTAAGACTCATTGTGACAAGGAGAAGAGCAGAAGATAAAGTGAAAGAATTTGAGAGAATAACTGAATCAATTAAAAGGTTGTTGTTGTTGTGTTTCAGGGGAGGTCACCTGGATCTTCGGGGAGGCAATAATGCAAAATAGGAATAGGGTAAAAATGAAACAAAGATAGATATTGATCTGGGGGGCAAGCAACCCAAGGAACTCAGAAAGAAAGGAATCAAGAGCAAGATGGAACATTTCCTAGCTGTGTGACTCTGGGCAAGTCAATTAACCCCAATTGCCTCAGGAAAAAAAAAAAAAAAAAAAAAAGAAAGAAAGAAAAAGGTGCAGTGGAGCTCACTAGCCTTGGGAAAATGGACTATTTGAGAAAATGAAAATGATATTTGAGATTTCAAAAAGAAGAGAAAAAAAGTTGATCTAATTGATATATATCCTGATGACAATAAAAGTCTTGATATTTAGGTAGATATTTAAGTATGCAAATAGACCTTTAGATCTATGAGGATCTAGATAAAATTTTCTCTAGCTAAATCTAGAAAAATGTACTTCTACATCTGTATCTGTGACATCAAATTTGGTATCTATATCTATCTATAGATAGAAATGCATCTTTTTCCATGTGCTGTCCAACAACTTTTCACAAAGATCTAGGTAAAGGCATAGATGGCAAATTTATGGAATTTTCATTTGGTAAAAAAAAAAATACCATGAACTTTATCCAATAAAGTATATCAGAGATATCCTCAGATCTCCTCAAACTAAAACATTAGGCCCAGTGAAAGAAAAATTTAAGCAGGACAATATACAGTATAAATTTAAATTAAAGAAATCAGCTCAACTATGCCCAAAAAGTTATCAAACTGTGCATACCCTTTGACCCAGCATTGCTGTTATTGGGATTATATCCCAAAGAAATACTAAAGAGGGGAAAGGGACCTGTATGTGCCAAAATGTTTGTGGCAGCTCTTTTTGTTGTAGCTAGAAACTGGAAGTTGAATGGATGTCCATCAATTGGAAAATGGTTGGGTAAATTGTGGTATATGAAGGTTATGGAATATTATTGCTCTGTAAGAAATGACCAGCAGGAGGAATACAGAAAGGCTTGGAGAGACTTAAATCAACTGTTGCTGAGTGAAATGAGCAGAACCAGAAGATCATTATACACTTTAACAACAATACTGTATGAGGATGTATTCTGATGGAAGTGGAAATCTTCAACATAAAGAAGATCCAACTCACTTCCAGTTGATCAATGATGGACAGAAATAACTACACCCAGAGAAGGAACACTGGGAAGTGAATGTAAATTGTTAGCACTACTGTCTATCTACCCAGGTTACTTATACCTTCAGAAGCTAATAATTAATGTGCAACAAGAAAATAGTATTTACACACATATATTGTATCTAGGTTATATTGTAACACATGTAAAATGTATGGGATTGCCTGTCATCGGGGGGAGGGAGTAGAGGGAGGAAGGGAGGGGATAATTTGGAAAAATGAATAAAAAAAAAAATCAGCTCAAGAGAATGATCAAAAAATAGTAATCTAAAAAAAACTAAGTATTTTTACAAATGAAAAGCTCAACAAGTCAAAATCATCAATCAATCAACATTTATTAATCAACTACTATAAGTCACTACGATAAGTAATAAGTGATATGAAAGTATTTTTAAACTACAATATAACATTGAACTATACTAAGAGAAGGAAAATGTTTGGAAATAGGGAGGTGGGATCCCCTTTACATTGTGCCTTATTTCCAGGGAAGGATTCACAATTTTTTACAAGACGGAAAAAAGAGGATTTGCTAACAAATTGAATTGGGTCTTAAATAAGAGAGAAAAATTTTAAATGTATAGAATTTTGAGGCTAGTAGCATTATTATCAAATAGAAAAATAGGGAATTTGTGAGTTTTCTTTTTCCCTCAAGGAATATGAAAATAAAATGAATATAAAGGTAAAAGTTTAAGTAGGCACCTAGAAATTTTGAACTTTGAAAGAGTGGATTATTATTTGGTTTATTCAAACAATTCCTTCAGTTTGATGATAGTTCTAATTCTTCTTTTCATAATATGGCAAGAACATATGATGTTTTTCACCTTAATGATAAAAGATATTGAAGTTGTGTTCTAATTTTTTTTTTAGAAATGATAGATAAGATGATAAGAATAGGTATCTAATAACTTAAATTGTTGAAATTAACTTTCAATGTCTGGCAAAAATAAAGATATATTTATTTCCCCTTTTTAATATTCAACACATATGTCATCTAAGTGTAGCCATTAAGTATTGGAACTTGTGGCTCTTTTACAACATGTGAATTAAATCCAGAAAGCATTATTAAAAAATATAGTTTCTGCCTCCCTAAAGAAATTCCCTCATAGATTGTGAGTATTCTTGAATAAGATCCTTTTAGTTGTAAAGGTACACAAGGAATGAATTTGATAATAATGAAGGCTGATACTAACTGGATTTATAACTTTACTTTTTATATATTTAATATTTTATCATAACCAATTATAAGTTAAACCAATTTTCAATATTTTTATTTTGAGTTCAAAATTTTTATCCTACTTCTCTCCCTTTTCATTAAGAAAGCAAGCAATATTATATACATTATAAATGTTCAGTCATGAAAAGCATATTTCTATCATGTTGTTAAGGAAAACACAGACCAAAAAGTATATAATTTCAAATGCATTTAAACTCCATCACTTATTTCTCTGGATAGTATTTTTTTAACTGTTTTGCATTGCTTATTTTTCTCTCCTTTCACCTTGTCCATCCTCAAAATTGTTTTGCTTCTGATTATTATTCTACCTTGTCTTCTATCACTATTTTTATTTGCTCCATCTTCTACAATTATATGGGAAAGACAATTTTCTATATCGAACTGAATGTGCCTCTTTATGCCAATTTCAATCAAAATAAGTAAGGCTCAAGCATTTCTCCCATTTTTCCTTCCACTGTAAAAGGTCTTTTACATCACTTTTATGTAAGATAATTTATTTCATTTTATCTCATCCTTGTCTCTTCTCCAAGTACATTCCTATTTCTAATTCTTTAATTTTATTTTTGTAGATGTCATCCTATAATAATCAACTCACAACTGTGCCCTTTGTCTATTTATACATATTCTTACTGGCCTGATAATGAATGACAAAGTTCTTAGAACTTACAAGTATCATCTCCCTATGTAGCATTGTACACAGTTTAACTTTATGAAATTCCTTAGGATTTCTCTTTCCAGTTTTTTTTTTTTTCCTATGCCTCTCCTGACACATATTTAAAAATCAAATTTTCTATTCAGCTCTGGTCTTTTCACAAAGAATGCTTGAAAGTTCTCCATATAATTGAAAGTTCAGTGACCCTGACTTTGACTCCAATGACATTTAATCTATTATTTCTCTTTGAACTCTACTCTAATGTTTAGATATAATATTCTTGAGAATCTTCATTTAGGCAGGTAATTGGAGGATTCTTGCAATTTTTATTTTACCTTCTTTTTCTAGAAGATTAAGGGATTTTTAAAAATTTCTTCAAAGATAATGTTTAAGTTAATTTTTTAATCATTAAATTCAAGCAGTCTTAGTAATTCATAATTTAGCTTTCTTCAATCTGTTTTCCAGTCAAGTTTTTTTTTTTTCCCTTAATAAGAAATTTTGCATGTTCTATATTTTCATTCTATTTGTTTTTATTGTTTATTGTAACTTTCTGTCAGGAGGTTACTAGGCTCCTCTTGTCCAATTTTAATTTTTTAGAAATTATTTCTTTTGTGAGTTTTGTATGTACTTTTCTATATGGTCAATTCTGCTTTTGTTTTCTTTTTCTTTCTTTAAGTATGCTTCTCTTCAATGGATTTTTATGCTCTTTTACCATTTGCTTTATTCTTTTTGAAGGTGTTATTTCCTTCAGTTTTTTGTACTTATTTTTACTAAAGTACTGATAGTTCATGATTTTCTCAATCACTCTTATGTTTCAATTTTCCTCTTATTTTTATTTTATTTTTCATATTTTTTATTGTTTTAATGTTTCTCTTATTTGACTTTTAATATTCTTTTGAGCTCTTAGAGGAAATGTTTTTATTTATTTATTTGTTTATTTTTAGCATAAGACCAATTCAAATTTTTTATTGAGGCTTTAGATATAGCACTTCTTCTGAGTTTGTGTTCTGATCTTCTCTGTAAACATCATAACTTCTTATAGTCAGGTTCTGTTTTGTTGTTTACTCATTTTATTTATTAACTTTAACTTTATATTAAAATTGGGCTGTGCTTCTGCAATGGAAGGAACACTGTCATGTTTTTTGTGCTGCTGTTTCAGAGCTATTCTGTGAGTCTCTAGGTTTTCAGTTCTTCTAAGGTTGTATGATCTAAGGAGAAGTGTCTCTACTGTTTTCCCGAACTGTATTATGGTTTGTACTCCTTTCTGCTCTGAAATTCTGACGAAGTTTCTGGCACCTCTGGGGGCTTGACCTCTGAAGTGCTCCTTCTCTTCTTGATATTGTGGCCAAATATTGCTACCAAGATCTGAGTACTGACAATGGAACAGAGCCCTGCCTCCAGTGCCAGCAAGGGTATCCCTGTAATCTGCTTCTGACCAGTTTCTGGCCACTTTGTCGTCTGTATGATGAAAGCTCTTGAAGACACTGCTTTTGATTCAATTATCCATAATACCTGCTGCTTCTTTGTTGGGGCAAAGCCTGTACAAAATTGAATCTCTCTCATCCTGAAGGAAAATATATTTTCTGCCTATATTCTAAGTTATCTTGGGCTGAAAAAAGTATATGACCTTGTCCTTTTGTGAATTCTGCTGCTCTATAATTTATTTTGAGGCATTATTTAAAGTTGCTTAGAAAGAAATTTGGTAGAATCCAGGTGAGTCCCTGCCTTTTCTTCCCCATCTCGGCTATGTTCCTACTTTTATGTCTTTAATGGTGGTACAAATATGCCAGTGTGTTTGTTAGTGCTGCCTATAATAGAATGAATATTTTACTTTATTTGAATTTTTCCTTCCAAAGCAGAAAAAAACAAAATTTTCTCTGATTTTTATTCAGTGTTTTTTGTCTATCTATTATCTCTTTTAAATTATTTTATCTTTATTTTCCTTTTTTTTTTTTTTTTTAAATTTCACTTTACAGATTTATCCCCCATGAGTTAGGTTTAATGGTCAGTATGTCTTTAAAAGATTGGTATTGCACTTAAACTAAACAATCTGTGTCCAAGCATTGTGAATGATCTAATTGTATATGCATAGAAATAAGATATTTTTGAATTACAATTCATCTGAATGAAAAGCTAAATAAGTATCTGAATATCAACTAAATTATGCTAAAATCCAGATATCGTCAACATTGAGATGCTTTCTTTGCTTCACTAGTTCTTATGAAGATATGTTGTCCTATGAATAGTTAAAATCTCATAAATCAAAATGTAATATTTATGATTTTTAAAATTTTTATTTTATTTTATTTTTTAAATGTTTTCTACATTAACCCTTGCAAAACCTTGTTTCAATTTCCCTCTCCTTCCCTCACCCCCTTCCATAGATGGCAATAGTCAAATATATGTTAAAAATGGTAGAAATGCATGTTATATCCAATATATGTATACATATTTATACTATTATCTTGCTGCACAAGAAAAATCAAATCAAAAAGAAAAAAAATGAAAGAAAATAATACAAGCAAACAACAACAAAAAAGAGTAAAAATGCTATGTTAACTACACTCAGTTCCCACAGTCCTCTATGGGTATAGATGGATCTCTTCATTAAAAGATCATTAGAACTAGCCTGCATTATTTCATTGAAAAGAGCCATGTCCAACAGAATTGATCATAGTATAATCATGTTGTTCTTGTGTACAATGATCTCCTGGTTCTGCTCATTTCACTCAGCATCAGTTGATGTAAGGCTCTCCAGGCCTCTCTGAAATCATCCTGCTGATCATTTCTTATAGAACAATAATATTACATAACATTCATATACTATAACTTACTCAGCCCTTCCCCAACTGATGGGCATCCACTCAGTTCCCAATTTCTTGCCACTACAAAAAGGGCTGCCAGAAACATTTTTGGACATACAGGTTCCTTTCTTTTCTTTAAGATCTCTTTGGAATATAAGCCCAGTAGAAACACTGCTAAGTCAAAGATTATGTCAGTTTTAGTTAAGAAAATTTTAGAAGTTTTTGATTTCTACTGTTGGGCAAGGATTATATCAAAGGAATCTTCCTAACTTTTATAGCATTATCTGAACCTAAGAAGTAGTATGAAATGAAAGACTTTAGCTTCAAAAGAGGTTGAGATTATTGTCCTTGTGTTGCTTCTGTCCATTTTTAACAAGTGACTTGAACTTGCAAACCATTCAGGTTCTAAATAGGTTCACCAGTTTCTATTCATAATTAAAAGGGAAAAGCAGCAGGATTAAGATTCGTATATTCAGTAGCAAATTATCTTCCCTTCCTCATTCCCAGTGAATAAAAAATGGTGCTGCCTGCCACTGTGTCACATCTCAGCAAAGGTGATAATTTTTCTCACTTTACTAGCATTTCATACAGCCATAACAACTGACTTGATTAAGTTAATAATGCTACAAATAGCTCGCAATCCTTTCTTGAATTAAGATAATTAAAATAGTGTTAGAATTTTTTTTCAGTTGATAAGACAGAAATTCCCCCTGATATAGTCATAAATCAAATCATTTTTGAGCAGGCTGATAAATCATGTACCATTTATTACATATATTTTATAATAAATAATTCTTGCCATCTTTCTGCTCCAGAGTAGAGAAAAAGTCTCCCTTTCTATACATTTTCATGTATACTGCTGGCCAAGGATTTGCATTTGAAGTAAAGATCAGTTGAAGAAGCAAAATGGAATAATCAGAGCTAAATCTTATTTACCACAAAAGATAATATTCGTGAAGACATAAACATGAGCAAAGCACAGATGTCCTGGCAATGAAAAACTGTGCAGGTGGTACCAAACTGGGGCTATCAAGAAGTGATTTGTCTCAGCAACTAGGCAACAGGGCATTTCACTAGTCCTCCAAGGAGGAAAATTGGGACCACCTGAAGAGTCAGCTTAATCAATTGTGAGAAATATATTTGGCAGCAAACTCAGCTGGTAGCAAACTCAAGCTCTAGGATGGATTGATAGAACTCAGAAACCAGCAGGAAGAGCATTGACTGAGTCAGGCAACTGCTCAGAAAAAGGGGGAGGCAAAGGGATGAATATAGTTGGCAAGAAATTGGAAGTAAGGAAATAAAGAAATGATTTAATTACTAATTTGAGGGAATAGGACTATGTTTTCTATAGTTAACAGGCAAACTTCAAAGTGCATTGTAGTAGCTAATAAAAAGGAATCAAGGCTGTATCTGCAATAAGACTCTATAGAGGGTAATGACATGAGAAAGTAATAATGAAGAATGTGTACAGGATAATGTATGATATAAATAAAGAAAAGTAAAGGGCTATTTACAAGCAAAATAGAATTCTAAGATAATAAGACTTTTCTACAGAATGTGATGATATGGGTTCAAAGTCTGCCACTTTAAGTAAAGTAGAATTATTTTGTACTTCTGGTTTGTTGTTGCTGATGTTGTTTTCTCCATTATTGCAAATGAAACAGTGAGGTGTAAGTGAATTAGACTTGCAATAAGAATATTATAGTTCAAACAAGGCTGTCATTTACTCTACTTGTCAGTCCTCGGTCAGTCTGTATGATCCAACTCTACACTGTCTCCTAACTCCCTTATCATGCTATCAATTGCATTCTTACAAGTCTCGTTCTTGGGTTATTCCCACCATTCATCTCCTAATCATATACTTGTTGACTGAGAATAGAGAAAATTACAAACCTGGTTTGACTCAGTCCGTTACAAATGTGTGCTGCGTTAGCTCACATGGATTTTCACTGGCACTGGGCAATCCTTCTATACCTGTTAGCAATTCATTACCTCTCTTCATTATGGCTCTTCCAAATTTTTCATTCCTATTCAATCCTCTCTTGAATCTCCTTCCTTCCATTCTCTCAGCTCAGAATCTTGCCTCATATTTTTACAGAATAAAATAAAAAAAACTGAAGCCTTTTGCCATGAGCTCACTCTTTTTCCCTCTTCCTCATATCATATTAATCATACACCATTTGCCAATATTTCCTCCATTAACCCTATCTTACATGAAAAGGTGACAATACTCCTTATCATGTCTAAGCTTTTACCCAAATAAGTGATCTCATTCCCACTATTTCCTCCCATTGATTTCTTCCTCTTTTATCCCCATTCTTTCACTAATTTTCAATCTCTCCCTCTCTTTTGGCCACTTCCCTACTGCCTATAGGAGAAGTAAGTGATGCAAAAATGAATAGAGCACCAAATCCAGAGTCAGAAAGATTCATTTTTCTGAATTTAAATCTGCCCTCAGACACTTATTAGCTATGTGACCCTGGGAAAGTCACTTAACTCTCTTTGCCTCACTTTCTTCTAAAAACTAGCTAGAGACAGAAATGACAAATCATCCCAGAATCTTTATTGAAAAAAACCTCTAAAAGATCCATTAAGATTTGAACAGGACTGAAAATGGCTAACCAGCAACAACAGCTATAGCCTATAAACATGACTATACCTTCCCCATCCCCCCAAAAATTCCCATTTAATCGTTCTTTCCCCACTTAGTTGCCAAATCCAGTATCTTTTTCTCAATCTTCATTCTATTTGCTCTAACAGCCTTTTACACTGTTAATTGTGCCCCATTCCTTAAAACTTCTCTCGAGGTTTATAAGCATCTTTCCCTTCTCATTCTATTTGTCCACCTTTTCTCAGGCTCCTTTGTTCACTCTTTATACAGATCATACCCTCTAACTATAAAGGTTCTTCAGCTCTCTTACATGTGTCAACATTATTCACTTGGAGATTTTTAGCCAGTTCCATATTAACTAAAATTTCTGTTATAATGAATCTTGAATATCATGGCTAACCTCTCTATTGATCTTCAATGTCACATCTTCAAAGCCTTTCAGACTTCATCACCTTGAGAGATAACTTAAACTATAGATGTCCAAAGCAAAAGTTATTTATATTTCTTTCTAAATTCTCCCCTCCTATTTTACCTAATACTATAGAGAACATGCTAGATGTCATCCTTTATTCCTCACTATTTCTTACTCCTCATATTCAGTGTGTTGCCAAGGCTTGTGATTTCTCTTTTGCAACATCCCTCAAAATACTCCAGTCTAGGCTCTCATCTTTTCACACCTAGACCTCATGATGGAACTTACTGCTTCAAATCCACCCCACCCCTACTCTAACCTCTCCTTCATTCAGATACTTAAGTGATTTATTTTTTTTTAACACAGATCTCACCATGTCACCCACTCACCTACAGAATAAACTCCTGTGGCTCCCTATCACCTCTAGTATTAAATGCAAAATACTCTCTTTGGCATTCAAAATAAGTTATAGCTTAGCCCCTTTTTACTATTTCTTTCTTCTTATTTTTTATTCCCCACTGCCACATACTTTTTCAATCCAGTGACCATTGCCTTTTGGCTATTCAGTGTAAAAGACATCCCATCTCTTGAGTCTGGGCATTTTCTTTCATGCATTAAACATTCTCATCCAGTTCCCTCCCTATTGACTTCCCTGGCTTTTTTCAAATCCTGGCTAAAGCCCTATTTTCTCTAGGAAGTCTTTGCTAATCCCTGTTAATTTTAATGCTGTCTTTTCTCTAATTGCTCCTATTTATTCTGTATATGACTTGTTTGCATATGTTTACTTTCTTCTTGTCTCCTCCATTAGTTCCTAGATGACAGAGGATATTTTTTTCTTTTTAATACTTATAACTTAAGACAGAGCTTTGCACATAGGAAACAATAAATGTTTAGTGTTTAACTGACTGTAATAGCCTCATTTACTTTATCTTTTTAAGATGAATATCTTAGAAATAGAAGATCTTTGACCTTCAACTTCAGTTTTCTCATCTGTGATATGGGAACATATTACAAATATTTTCTATATCAGAGAATTGTATGAAATGAGCTTTGTGAAGCACAAAGCACTATATAAAAATACTTCATTTTAGTACTCTTTGCTTTATTGAACTTCATAGATTTTTTTTCATATTAAAGAGAAAGTCTATTGGTGCCATTTCCCTCAAAAATCTACCCATTTAAGAAGAAGAACTTAATCAATAAATGTGAATGTTCTGACTATTACACTAACTAGTCATTCCCGTACATCTTTTTCTCTCTGGGCCTCTGTTTTCTGAAATACAGCAATATTGTTAAAAGCCTCTGAGTGTTCAAGTGAAAGGAGAAATCAATTAATATAGCAAACTTCCATGGTTGTCATATTTTAGGAAATTATCACAGGAATCTCAACCTTCAGCAAGATCCTTCAGATCCTTCCTTATCATTCAGCAGATAGCAACATTAAGGTAAGACCCTCAACCAACAAAAAGAATAAGACTTACTTAAGGTTCAGATGTTAGAATTCTTTTTAGCAGTAATAGTATTTTTAGTTAAGGTATATACATTTTTAGACATAACACTATTACACACTTAATATACTACATTATGGTATAAACATAATATTTTTTGCACTGGAAAATCAAAACATGCTTTTGATTGAACTTTATTACAATGTTGATGTTATTCCAGTAGTTTGAAATCAATACACTATATTTCTAAAATATAACTGTAATTGAGATAATTGGATAACATAGAAGAGAATGTTACAAATTTAGAGTAAGGAGAACCCATTTCCCTGAGTTCAAATATAATCTCAGAAACTTACTAGCTAGGTGACCCTGGGCTAGTCACGTAATCTTGTTTCTCTTAACTTCCTCATCTATAAAATGAGCTAGAAAAGAAAATGGCAAACCACTTCAATATCCTTGCCAAGAAATCCAAAATCACGTCACAAAGAGTGGAAATAACTGAAAAAAAAAAAACTCAACAACAATACATGTAACTGAGGTAATTCAAAATTTTGTGATCTCATTAATGTAAGTATACATTCCATTGACACCAACTGCACCCATCTATCTCTTCTCCACCTATGTTATGCTTTTTTGTTTTCTCTTCCTGTAAATATTGAAGAATAAATTCTTCCAACCTCATGGTCTCTCTCTTTAAAAATCTTGGCACTAAATATATATGAATGGAGAATCAACTGTTCATCAGTAATCCTTTGTCTTTGCTCTGTGATCATATATTTCTATGGTATATTATGATATTATACCAGTAATCTTCAACATTTTTCTGTTAGTAATTCAGTAAACATGGATCTTTTAATTTCCCTTTAAATAACCTTTATATGTTTAGAAACTTTGGTATTCTATGACTCCAAGTTATACTACATTCACAGAAAAGTATTACTGTTAATTATGTGGCGTGCTTTTAAAATGAATTAATTCTGCCTTATTTAAATAAATCATTGAATCTTAAAAGCAATAAATGGATTGATGAAAGGGAAGGTAGAGGCTCATATTTAAAATAAAATAGATGAATGGATTTAATTAATATCAGTCAATAAACATGGACTAAATGCCTATTATACACCAGCCATTGTACTAAGTGCTAGGGATACAAAAGGAGGCCAAAGACAGTCTCTATCCTTATAGAGCTTAAAGAGCTTACAATTTAATGGTGTTTGCCACTCACTTGAAGTAAATACAGTGAAGGATCCCAGTGGAAGTTGAAATCAAAAGTTTGTTCTAATTATTCTCACATGAAAAGGAATTTGATGGAAAAGCTTTATTAAATGGTTATTAAATTATTTATTTAAATTATTTCTTAAATGATTATAAATGTTTGAATAAACAGTATATAAAAGTCATCAATTAGTATGCATACCTATATACATCTAGAAATTTACAAATATACATCTACTCTTCTATATCTTAGGAAATGCTTAAATAAAACAAACACACAAAAAGCAATAACTTGGGACCAGAATTAAATAGAAGGAGCATGAACTGGATGGTTTTGGATATTAAGTTTTATCTCTATTACATTCAAAGAAACAAAGCATGCTTCTTGATATGGACTTTGACCAACAGTTGAATGACTGAGGAAAAGAGTTTGAGACTTTTTTTTTTTTGCAATCCCAAAATGCAAAGTTTATTTTCCTAAATATTATATCATATTTATGTGAATATTTATTAAAACCATTAAAGCATTCTACTTAATAATAAAAATTTCAAAACTTTAAACAAGAGCCTGATTTAGAATATTCACAATGAATCTATAAAAAGAAATCCAAAAAAAAAAGGACACAATCTCACATAACTATATGAGTTTTTCTGATCATGTGCTACATTTCCCTTTCTGGATTCCATTACTAACAGGAAACTGGAATTTCTAATAGAATTATAAACCCAGGGTGATTTGCACTATAGGTGATTTGCAATATATCTGCACTTATTAATATACATATATATATATATATATATATATATATACATATATATATATATATATATACATATATATATATATATATTTCATAGCAGATTTTGCTGGTTTAATATAAATATAAATTATATTATTGAAAGAAATGTATTTAATACTGCCATATATGTTCTTTTTATGCATTCTGTGAAGGCAATTGCTATTTATACCTGACTGTTTTCCACTCTGTTTTACCAACCTGAACATCTTTTGTGTGAAAAGTGGATGACAAACCTTTCTCCTTCACACTAAACCAGCAACAGCATCATAAACAACACTGTATGATCCCAACCTACTTTGAAAAGAACTAACTTCCTTTACAAAGAATTCACCATAGTACAGTCTAATGATGTAATAACTTTATATATGAAAATGCCACTTAAGAAAATGGCTTGAGGAAAAAAAACAGGATCTTCAGAAATCATGAAAACTTTGAATTTCTAGATCAAAAGTACACAGTTGTACAGAAGAAAAGGTTCTACAAAATGCAGGCAATATATTTTAGAGTATGTGTTAAAACTATATATGGAAATATGTCTTCCAAATTCTCTATGTGTAGGATCTGATACACAATGAAACATTACACATTATGTTGTAATCCAAAAATGGTATTTTCGTATTATAAAATTCATTTAAAAAATTTTTTTAATTGAATAAGCTATGTCTGATCACTCAAAAAGATCAATGTTGATGGGGTTCACTTAAATCAACAATTAGCAATGTCATCACAAACAAGTTTTCAGTTTAAAGTTTTGCTACTGTTTGCTTTTTGACAAAATCAGTTGTCAAAGCTGGTTTGGAAAATAAGACTGAGAAACGAAAACTGAAGTTCATTTAATGGGCAGAAAGCATTCAGTAATACAACTGATATCACTCTTGCTTTTTCTGAGCAATTGTATGGGTGATATGTTCCAACATTAGGTCTAAGAGCCAGAGTTTCAGTTAAATTGCTGTAGTGTTGCAGGGGTTACACCTACAATTAGACATTGAATCCTTGGGAGGATCTTTACTTTGTATAAATGTAATTTTATAGGCTCATGCTGATCTTGTAATAACCCTGCAAATAAATTACAGTATTCTTTTGGAGTCCACAAATTTAAAAGACTGAAAGGAAAGTACCAAAATTTTTAATCCTGGAACAAGAAAGAGTAACATTCAGGAAAACAAATATCTTCAGAAGGAGCTGTCACCTTTATTTCACATGGATGTCATGAGATCCATAAGAAATTAACTACAATAGTCTCATTTGGTCATTAGATATCACAATTTTCCTCCAGAGGTATGTGTCTGGGCTAGCTCCTTGGAGAGTCTCAGGATCAGTCAGAGTTAGGATAAATCAAAGTTATTGGTCTTTAGAGGGAGAAGTGAAGGAGGCAGACAAGCTACCATGTGGCTTGCCGAAGATGTATCCTCAATTCTGGAGTCCAGATTCTCCAGTCTCTCTCCTTCTCATCCTGCAGCCAAGTGAGAGTGACCTCTCTCCATCAGCCATCCAATCCTTGCCTACAATTACCTTACCACTAATCATTACCACATTACCATCATCTAAATATATGTATATAGAGCCCTTATCTCACATTGAATACTCATTAGCTTTAAGTGTTCTACTGTCTGATTCAAGCACACCTCCTCAGAGTCTCAGCCATCTACACAGAAGTACAGATATCTAAGTGCATGTCAACTGGGGACAGAGAGGAGATTTACCCTGTATATAAATCAATGTACTAGAAAAAAGATTTTCAGTGTTTTGGAGATGCTCTCAAAAGGCATTGTTGAATTTGTGACCTCTCTCTTTCCCATCATTCCTATCCCCTATTCTCCCCACCCAACTCTACTAACACTAAAACAAATCTAATTTAAGATGACACTTTATCAAAAATAAGACAATTTTAATTTAGTTTTGGGATTTTATTGACAGATTACTGAAATAACTACAGATAAGCTGGATCTACAAAACCAGGGATTGAGACTCACTGAACTAATAATATAGCAGATCAAATTTTCAAGCAAAAAGTCTTTCCATGGAAAAGGAAGGTTTCTTTCTGGTAAAAAGAATGCCTAGATTGACTGAATGGCATCTGCTTGATATGGAGTAGCAGGGGGAAAAAATAAAATTACATATATATCTATATCTATATCTATATATCTATCTATCTAGATAGATAGATAGATAGATAGATAGATAGATACATACATACATACATACTTATGTATCAGAATAGAAAGAACAAAGATGTGATCATATCATAAGCAAGTCACTCAGAACTTTGGGTAGATTCTATATGGAAAATTTATAGGAAGTGTTGTGGAAGAGATGAACAGGGAACATGAATTAGTTATGTTCTCCATCATTATAACAAATACCAATAGCATTGAGATTACAGAACCATTTGAGTACATATATATATATATATATATATATATATATAATTTTTTTTCATCATTCTTTATTTTTTTCATTAACAAAATGCTAATAATACTAAGCATACTTATATGGGGGTTTACATGACCTTTCTTAGATTACAAAGGAGAACTTATGATTGTTGCTTTTGTTAACCAAGGAATGAAAACATATTCAAATAGAAATGTCAGAGACAAAAAGCAATACTGATGAGAAGCAACCATTCCCAGTCAGTAATATGCAGTTATAATTAGGTCATCCGATTATCCAGTAATTCAAGACTTTTTAGATTTGCTTCAGAAAGAGTAAAAGAAATATAAGGATAATGACACAGACTAAAGATGAATATTCATGCATATAGCCTCTGAACCAAAAGAATTCTTCTCACCCCTGTGTTGGGGCCTGGATGTGACTGGAATGTTAAAGGATATGTGGGATTTGTTCACTTTTAATTTAAGCATTTTATCTCCATCAGTATGTCTCCACAGATCCCTAATATCACAGGGGGACTGAGAAAAGTTTAGTTGCCTAAGCATAGCTAGATGTTAGTAATAAAACTATATCCCTAGGGGATATCATTTATTATGTGTAGTTTCCCATATACAGATCAGTCAAAGTTGAGACTAAAAAAATTATGAAATAAACAGACCACATGCTTTTTTGTGGTAATCTTCTATAAGTGAATATATTCACCAAATTATTATATTATTCTATTAAACTATCAATAAATACCTTGAGATTTTGTCTATATTCCAAAAATCTGCATGTTATTTAACAGGATCCAATTGAGTATAAAATCTGGATAGTTCATTTTTGATGGGGATAGGGGAGGAAGGATAAATGGGTTTATTAAAATAGTAGTATTTGTAGGTTATTAGATAAGAAAGTCAATTTGGGCTAATACATAGTAGAGTTGCTCAGAAAGTTAGAAAGTTTGGGATAAACATGAAAACAACAGGGCATCTGAGAGGCAAAAAGGAGAGCCTGGCAATAAATACTTAAACATATATATATATATATATATTTATATATATATATATATACACACACACGCACACACACACACATAAGTTTGTATTTGCATAAAATAACTTTAGTGTGGCCATTTAAAAGAATGCATTATGTTCTATGGGTAGAAATAAAATGGTGGAGTTAAGCCAGAAAGCTGCTTGAATTCCCCTAGTTTCCCTCTAAATTATTTTATTTTTTAATAATTTTCCCTCTAAAACCAAATGAAACCAACCTCTGAACAGAATTTGATGAAATGAAACCATTCTCCAGTTCAAGAAAGATTGAAAAATTTTCTTGATAGTATATGGAACCCATAAAAAAATTGACCATATATTAGGGCATAAAATCTCAAAATCAAATGCAGAAAGGCAGAAATAATAAATGCATTCTTTTTTTAGATTGTAAAGGAATAAAAAATTACATGCAATAAAAGGCCGGAGAAAACAGACCAATAATTAATTGGAAACTAAATAATCAAACAAGAAATCATCAACACAATCTATAATTTCATTTCAGAGAATGACAATAATGAGACAGAATAACAAAAGTTATGGGATACAGTTAAAGTGGTTATTAGGGGAACATTTATATCTCTAGATGCTTACTTGCATAAAATAGAGAAAGAGAAGATGAATGAATCAAGCTTACAAATAAAAAAAAAGATAGAAAAAGGACAAATTAAAAACCCCCAAATAAATAACAAATTTGAAATTCTGAAAATAAAATTGTAGATTAATAATACTGAAAGTAAGAATACTATTGAATTAATAAATGAAAAAAACTAACAAAATAGTTAAACCTTTAGTTGTTTTTATTAGAAAAAGGAAACAAGAAAATCAAATTGTTAGTATCAAAAAGGAAAAGGAAGAATTTTCTACACACAAAGAAGAAATTTGAGCAATACTTAGGAGTTATTTTTTTCAAATATATATCAACAAAACTGATAATCTAAGTGAAATGAAAGAATATCTATAAAAATATAGATTGCCCAGATTAACAGAAGAGGAATTAAATTACTTAAATATTTCCATTTTGGAAAGCAGAAATAGAGAACAAGCTATTAAGCAACTCCCTAAGAAAAATCTCCAGGGCCAGATGGATTTACATGTGAATTCTACTAAACATTTCAAGGAAAGTTAATTCAAATACCGTGCAAACTATTTGAAAAAAATAGGGAAAGAAGGATTATTACCCAATTCTTTTTATGACAAAAATATGATTTTGATGCCTAAACCAGATAGGATGAAAACAGGGAAAGAAAATTAAAGACCAATTTCCCTAATGAATATTGAATGAAAAATCTTAAATAAAATATTAGCAAAGAGATTAAAGAAAGGCAATCCCAAAATAATACACCATGACCAAGTATGACTTCTAACAGGAATGTAGGATTGGTTCAATATTAGGAAAACTATTAGCATAATTTTCTATATCAATAACCCAAGTAACAAAAACCTTATGATTATCTCAATAGATACAGAAAAAAGCATTTGATAAAATTCAACACGCATTCCTATTAAAAATACTAGAATGTTCATTAAAAAAAATAAATGGACACTTCTTTAAAATGATAAGAGGCTAATTAAAATTTAATTAAAACCATCTAATTAAAACCATCAGCAAGCATCGTATGTAATGGAGACAAACTAGAACAATTTCCAATAACGTTAGAGGTAAAACAAGGTTGCCCACTTGTTAGGTACTTATAACTTACAAGGTACTTATACACTGAGTTCACATCTTTAAAGAAGTTCAAACCTGTAAAGGAGTTTACACCTTTAAAAGAGCTTACTCAGTGGTTCACACAATAGACTTCACACTTTTAAGAGAGCATACTTTTAAGGTGCTCCCACAAGCCCAGGGAGTACCCACAAGCCCATTCTCTGGGAGGATATAAAAACTCACTCTCTGGGAGTCTGAGTTGAATCAAGGAGAGAACATACCCGGGGAAAACTTCAGGGAAGCTCGAGGAGATTCAGAGAGCCAGATTTCAATGGATTTGTAAATCCAGGAGATTCACCAGTCTAAAGGAAAAGCCTGCTCATGGATTTACAGGAGATTCACATCTAGGATTGAGTTCCGGGAAATCCACAATCCCACATTCTTAGAGGCAGAGTCTGATTCATTCCTGAGCGTACCTTCATGCTGTTTGGAGGCTTTGGATTCAGAGGGAGCTAGATACTGAAGCTGGCTGGAGACATTCTAACAGGAAAAGATTAAAGACTTTGAAGGACACAATATAAGATCTGGACTTTAACTCCTAGCTGCATTTTGGGGATTACTGGTACTGAACTGAAACTAAGGCTGCCTCCCCAGAAGCTCCCAAAGAAACTTCCTCCCAGAGAACACTAGCAATTTAGAGACAACAGAACATCACATCCACTATCACCATTACTATTCAACATTGTATTTGGAAATTTAGCTTTGACTAAATCTTTGGGCAAGAAGAGAAGAAAAAAAAGATTAAATCAATTAGAGTAGGTAATGAAGAAAACAAATTATTACTCTTTGCAGTTGATATAATGGTATACTTACCAAACCCTAGATAATCACCTAAAAAACTACTAGAGAGGACACAAAATAAATCCATACAAATCATCAGTATTTTTTATATATTACCAACAAATTCCAACCGAAAGAGATACAAAGAGAAATTCCATTTAAAATAATTGTCAATATACATTGACAAATACATTAATAATGTATATTTGGGAGTATATCTGCCAAGGCAAAGTGAATAACTGTATGAACACAATTCCAAAACATTTTCCACATAGATAAATTCAGATATAATTAATCAGAAAAATATCAAGTGCTCATGGATAGGCCAAGCAAATATAATAAAAATGACAATACTGCTTACATTAATCTACTAATTCAGTGTCACACCAAACACTCAAGAAATTATATTACAAATCTAGAAAAAAATAATAACAAAAGGTCAAGAATTTCACGGGAATTAATGAAAAAAAAAATGCCAGTGGAGTTAGCCTAGCTTGCCAGATCTAAAACTATAATATCAAGAAGCAGTCCTCAAAACCATTTGGTATTGGCCAAGAAACATAGTAGTTGATCAGTGGAATAGATTTAAGAACATTCCCAGGACAAAGCAATCAATAATTATAGTAATTTGGTGCTTGACAAACCTCAATACCCAAGCTTTTGGGAAAAGAATTCACTGTTTCACAAAAAACTGCTGGGAAAATCCGCAACTAGTATAGTAGAAACTAGGTATTGACTCACAATTAACACTGTATACCAAGATAAGGTCACAATGGGTTAATTATTTAAACATAAATAGTGATATTACAAGTAAATTAGAAGAACATAGGATCATTTCCTTTCTGGTCTGTAAGGAAGCAAGGAATTTGTGGCCAAGAAAAGCTAGAATTCATTACTGAACACAAAATAGATAATTTTGATTATATTAAGTTAAAAATTTTTTGTATAAACAAAACTTATGCAGACAAGATTAGAAAATAAGTGTTATGATAAAGGAGCCATCTGCCATTGGCTGCTGGAGGTCTAATTCAGACCTGTAGAATAAATTTCTTCAAGTGACTAAATGATGATGATAATACAAGGAGACTGAGAGGCAGTTGCTGTTCTCTGACCTCTTCCCTCCTCCCTCTTCCTCCAATTTATTTCATTCCAAGTCCCCAAGCAATACCTGTTAGGATTACTAAGTGAGAACTGAGGTTGTCTGGATAGTGACAAGGTGAGAATTCAGGTTGGACAATTACAAGGTGAGAACTCAGGTTGACTTGATAGAAGGAGCAAGCCCATTGGCTGAAGTGGTTCTTCCCAGAAGCCCTTGCATTATCCCACGCCCATTCTCTGGGAGGATAAAAAGCAACAGTGGGCCTGGAAAGAGAGTCTACATGGAGAAGGATAAGAGCTGGAGGAGATTCAAGGAGAAGACTTTGTATTACATCAGGCTTGACAGGGCTCTCTGCAGGAAGGGAAGTCACTTCTCTGGACAAGAGTTAACAGCAACTGCCTGGAGACAAAGGTTCGTTACAGGAAGAAGAATCTGTCGGAGAGATTTGAGTAGACACAGCAGATCTCTTCCCAGAGAGCGATCCGGCAGCTTCTAGAGACGACAGCTCGCTACAATTGGCGTCCACACGTGGGACAAGGACTTTTGCTTATCCTGACAAGAGGAGCTAGACCAGACCTTTGCAATTTGGCGCCCGAACAGGGACAGACACAGTCCTGATTCCAGTGGAAAAGCCTCCCATCCAGATCTCAGTCTCTCTGACCCAGAACCGTGAGTAACGAGGAAACTTTGTTAAAGATTAAGTGAGCGTGCTAATAGATAAATAAGGAACTTAACTTGTTAAGGGCTAAACCAGGAATCTCTTATAGTGAAATGGGGCAAACACCTTCTGTTCAAGAAAAATGTTTAGAGAGCATCATCAAGGTTATGAAAAGCCAAGGATTGATTATAATTTTAGAGGAGATTACTGAACTTTTAAGAACTGTGAAGGTCATATGTCCTTCTTTTTCTCTGGAAAAAGAACTGGATCCAGATGAGTGGAAATTAGTAGGAGAGCAATTAGGTGAACACTACAATTGCCTTTGTGACATTTTGCCCTTTGGTTCCAGACCAAACTCAGTTTCCAAAGATACAATTCATACCTACAATTTAATCCAAATGGCTTTAAAAAATGTTATTCTAAAGGAAGAGATGAAGGAGCAAAATGGGGAAGTGTCAACTAAACTAGGTGAAAAGGATGAATCAGATAACAATGAAGTTAAGTACAATTCTGAGCAACAGCAACAGGAGCACCTCCCATCTCCTCCCTCAATTAACCCTTCAGGGGTGGAGCAAGAAGGAGGAGAGGAAGAGGCAGAAACACAAACAGAATTGTCTGTGAAGCAGTCTAAGCCTATGACAAGATTAGAAAAAGCATTGGTTAAAGCTAAGAGAGGACAGGATATAAGTGATTTTATACATGCATATCCTGTGATTGAAAATATTGACTCTGTAGGTCAAAAAAGGAGAAGATATGCACCTTTAGATTTGAATAAAATTAAAGATTTGAAAAAAGGTTGTACCCTTTATGGGGCTACATCAGCTTATGTCAAAATGTTACTAGATGGTTTATCTTATGAAGTCCTAACCCCAAATGATTGGAAATCCATAGCAAGGACATGCCTGGAACCTGGAGAAAATTTATTATGGCTTGCGGAATTTCATGAATTATGTAAAATTCAAGTCAGATGCAATTTGGAAATAGGAGTTAACACACAATTCACTTTTGAGCACTTCGCTGGTGAAGGTCAGTATGGAGAGAATTCGGAACAGATTCATTATACCATGACAATATATGAACAAATTGCTAAGGCTGCAATAAAAGCTTGGGGTGTCCTTCCTGGACAGAAAGATTGTGGAGAGGCTTTCACTAAAATACAGCAAGGTCCCAATGAACCTTTTGCAGATTTTGTGGGACGTTTGCAAACTGCTGTCAAAAGAAATATTGGAGAAAATGCAGCTACAGAAATAATGACCAGACATCTGGCTAAGGAAAATGCCAATGAGATTTGCAAAAGAATTATATGGGGATTAGACAAAGATGCTCCTTTAGAGGAGATCATAAGACACTGTGCTACAGTGGGAACAAATGCTTTTTACACCCGGACAATGATGAATGTGGAAAGACAGGGTCCCTCCTGGCAAGGGCCTTCTAGAGAAACTCGGCGATGTTTTCAATGTGGAAAAATTGGGCATCTAAGAGCTCAGTGTAGGTATGGAGATACAGTGAAAAGACAGGGTGAAAGAAGACCTAAAACCCCATGTCCAAAATGCAACAGAGGACTCCATTGGGCATCAGAGTGTAGAATAATTCAGGAAAATGGGATGAGGGGCCCAGATCCAGGGCCCCAGGCAAAAAAGACTTGGGGCATGATGGCAGCTGATGTTACACCCAAAGAACCTTTAGAAGGCCAGGACTCTGATTTAATCAATCAGCAGAGAAGCAATCACATGGCAGAAAGGGATTACCTGATAAGTCAGTCAAAAGGCAATCAGATTGCAAAAATGGATTACACTTGGGGAGAATACAGGCCTTTTAAACCAACAGGGCTGTGCCCAGTGCAAACAACTCCAATGTAATTGTCAGATGATGAGAAGAGATTTAGAAAGTGGTAAATAGAAGGAAATTAGATAGGTTAACTGCCTGGGAGAGAGGGTTTGCTTGTATTTCTTCAGCAGGAGAAGGAATCAGATGGGTGCCAACGAGTCATATTTGCCCATCAGAGAGAGACAGAAAAAGAGAAAGACCTCAAAATAAAGGAGAAGATCTAAGAAACATCTGACACTGAAAGAGCATGGATAATAAGAAGACTGTTAAAGAACTTTAAAAACCAGCAGGAATCATTGGACTTCCTCACACAAGATGAGACTAATGGACAATGGACTTATGGACATTTATAAATTTTCAATTTATGATTATTTGATTATGATTATGTTATATACTTCTAGCATGTGTTACATTACTATGTTACTATGTGCTTATGTAATTTATGTAATTATCTGTAATACTTCCCATATTGATGGATTTATGTTTCAAGGTCATTTGTGTAATTATCTGTAATACTTCCCATATTGATGGATTTATGTTTCAAGGTCATGACTGTCCTATGTTCTAAATCAAAAGAAAGGGGGAGATGTTAGGATTACTAAGTGAGAACTGAGGTTGTCTGGATAGTGACAAGGTGAGAATTCAAGTTGGACAATTACAAGGTGAGAACTCAAGTTGACTTGATAGAAGGAGCAAGCCCATTGGCTGAAGTGGTTCTTCCCAGAAGCCCTTGCATTATCCCACGCCCATTCTCTGGGAGGATAAAAAGCAACAGTGGGCCTGGAAAGAGAGTCTACATGGAGAAGGATAAGAGCTGGAGGAGATTCAAGGAGAAGACCTTGTATTACATCAGGCTTGACGGGGCTCTCTGCAGGAAGGGAAGTCACTTCTCTGGACAAGAGTTAACAGCAACTGCCTGGAGACAAAGGTTCGTTACAGGAAGAAGAATCTGTCGGAGAGATTTGAGTAGACACAGCAGATCTCTTCCCAGAGAGCGATCCGGCAGCTTCTAGAGACGACAGCTCACTACAAATACCTGTGTCATTAAAGGAATTGCAACTCCTTAGATGTTATCTTATGATTCACAGTTGTGGAGGCTCTCAGAGAATTGACCTGCCCCTTCATCTAGGCATGGTCCTTAACAGGTAAAAAACTAAGAAAATGCTTGCACTTTAAAAGGTTCTGATAAAGGCCTCATCTTTAAAACATGTAGAGAACTGACTCAAATTTATATGATTTCAAGCCATTCTCCAATTGACAAATGGTCAAAGGATACAAACAGACAATTTTCAGATGAAGAAAATTAAACAATTTCTAGTCATATGAAAAAGTGCTCTAAATCACTATTGAAAAGAGAAATACAAATTAAGAGAACTCTGGGATAATACTAGACAGTCCAACAGAAAGAGATACAAAGAGAAATTCCATTTAAATAATTGTCAATAATGTAAAATATTTGTGAGTTTATCTGCCAAGACAAAGTCAGGAGATTTACAAATACAACTACAAAATATTTTCCACAGAAATAAATTGAGATCTAGTCAATTGGGGGAAAAAAAAGTGATCATGGGTAGGCCAAGCAAATAGAATAAAAATGACAATACTACCTAAATTAATCTACTGATTCAGTGCCATACCAATCAAACTCTCAGATTGGCTAAGATGATAGGAAATGTTAAAGGGGATGTGAGAAAACTGGGACACTAATACACTGTTGGTGGAGTCATGAACTAATCCAACCATTCTGGAGAGCAATTAAGAACTATGCCCAAAGCACTTTCAAAATGGCAGCTAGGGGGCACAGTGGATAGAGCACCAGTCCTGAAGGCAGGAGGACCTCAGTTCAGATCTGGTCTCAGACACTGCACACTTCCTAGCTGTGTGACCCTGGGCAAGTCACTGAACCCCAATTGCCTCAGGAAAAAAAATGTGCATAAAATTTGGTCCAGCAGTGTTTATATTCGTCTTATATGACAAAGAGATCTTAAGAGAGGGAAAGGGACCCATGTGTGCAAAAATGTTTGTGGCAGTTCTTTGTGTAGTTGCTAGAAACTGGAAACTGAGTGGATGTCCATCAATTGGAGAATGGCTGAATAAGTTATGGTATATGAATGTTATGGACTATTATTGTTCTGTAAGAAATGACCAGCAGGATGATTTCAGAAAGGCCTGGAGAGACTTAACACAAATTGATGCTAAGTGAAATGAGCAAACAGAACATCACTGTACAGGGCAACAACAAGATTATACAATGATCAATTTGGATAGAATTGAATCTTTTCAACAATGAGATTTTCAGAGCAGTTCCAATGATCTAGTGATAAAGAGTCATCTACACCTTCTACATTGGGAACTTTGTTTGGATCACAAAATACCATTTTCCCTCTTTTTTGGTATTTGCTTGCATTTTATTTTCTTTCTCTTTATTTTTCCTTTTCACTCTGATACTTCTTATGTAGCAAGATCATTTGAAAATCTGTATGCATATATTATAATTAACACATAATTTACCATATTTAACAATGTAAAGGCCTGAAACTATGAAAAGGTGTACTTGAATCAGACAATGGAGCATTTAAGGCTAATTACTTATTTGATATGAGACAATGACTTCTATTAGCATATATTTGGAAAAAAATGGCTCTTCTCACCATTGGTGCTGGCTCAGTGTTTGATGTTGAGATAATCATAGGCAAGGATTAAAGTGTGGGGTGAGAGAGGCAAGCACTCACTTTGCAGCAGGAAGAGAAGGAGAGAAGTTGGTAGAGAGTCTCATGGCAGTTTTGTCCATTTTCTTTACTTCTCCCCAAAAGTCCACAAGGACTTTTGCTTATCCTGACTCTGGCTGATCCTGAGGCATCCAGGGAGCTAGCTTGGATTTAACATTTTGGTGCCCAACATGAACTAGGGAACCTGATTTCACTGAAGAAATCCTGGTGACCAGAAAATAGGGTGAGTATTGTAATAGACAAATATGGAACTTACTTTGTAAAAAGCTAAACTAATAACTCTCATTTTCTAGCTGAAATGGTGCAGATATTAGGAAATATCCTCTCCCACCCCAACCACCAACCCCACCCTGAGGGAGATCTATAGGAAGCATACTCAAGACTGATAAAGAGGTAAGGTTCGATTTAATTTGGGAGCAGAGTGATGGACTCATGGATACATTAGAATGCATGTCCCTTGGTTCTTCAAGGAAGAAGAAATAGAGGCAGATAATTGGAAACTAGTAGGAGATCAACTTTGTGAATACTACAATGATAAAGGCCCTGATTCAATTTCTAAGGAAACATTCTATATGTAAAGGGCTAGAACTGAGCAAATGTACTTACTCTAGATGCAAGGTAACCTAGCACTTAGGGCTAATTACCAATTGGACAATTCTCTATTAACATATTCTTGGAGAATGACCCTCCCCAAGTATTCTGTGCTAACTTGATTGGTGAGTGTGGACAGAGAAGGAAAAGAGAGAGATGAGAAGGTGGAGTAGAACAGGCAGGATCATTCTTGGGTGGTGTAGAGAGAGGAAGGAGGTGTGGAGATTCCCTATATCTGATTCCCTGACAGCGACCCCAAAAGACCAAGAATAAAAACGTTTGCTTATCCTGACTGGGCTGATTCTAAGATATTCAGGGTCTCAAAATCTATATGTACAACTTAATACAAATGTCTTTAAAAGTATCACGCAAGTTATAGAAAAAAGAAAGGTTTTAAGAACAGCCACATAAGGAATTGTGAGGAAAAAGAGGAAGACAAAGAACAGATCAATGGCAATATCCCTAAAAGGCATGAGGACTTAAGTGAACTTGAAGTGATTTCTCATTCTCACAGGCCTAGCTTCAACTCCACCTACACTGAGCAGGCTGTTGACCCTCCCCCATCAACTTCACCTACCTGGGTGAAGGGAAGAGGAAGAGTAGGAGGGGTAGTGATATCACCAGCACTCACCCCAGCAATCACCCCATCCTATAACCTCATTACAAAAGGCACTACTTAAAGCCACAGAAGGGCAGGATTTAACTGATTTGAGAATAGAAATGTATCCAGTGATTGCACACCTTAATCTTCAGATCAAGAAAGTAGAAGATACACACCTTTTAATCTAGAAATCCTCAAAGACCTGAAAAAGGCTTTCACTCTTTATGTGGCTATATTATCTTAATGATCTTATGTTGAGATGTTATTACAGAATTTGGCTTATGAAATTTTAACCCTTAGTGACTGGAAATCTATAGCAAGGACATGCTAAGAACCTGGACAATATTTGTTGTGGCTTTCTGAATATAGTGAATTATATATTCAGAAGAAAGCAAACTGAAGTTAATACTCCAATCACCTGTGACCAACTAACAAGTGTAGATTCTTATGCAGAACTTCAGCACAGATTAATTACCCCATAGCAGCATATGAGCAAATTGCTGCTGCTATCAAAGCATGGGATGTTATCCCAGGTAAACAGGACAGAGAAGAGGCCTTCACAAAAATAGCCCTACTATGTGTCAAATGTAGGTTGCTGCTGCTCTTACTTCAGGAAGAAAAACATTTGCAAAAGTTATGTTGTTACATTTTGCGGATGATATATATAACCATAGAAACACTAAGGAGCTAAAAATTGCACATAGCTCCAGAAAAAAAAAAAATCAAAGACATGCTCCTTTTATTTTTTTTAATTTTTATTATATATATATATATATATATATATATATATATATATATATATATATATATATATATATTATAATATTATCCCTTGTATTCATTTTTCCAAATTATCCCCCCTCCCTCTATTCCCTCCCCCCGATGACAGGCAATCCCATATATTTTACATGTGTTACAATATAACCTAGATACAATACATGTGTGTAAATACCATTTTCTTGTTGCACAATAAGCATTAGATTCCGAAGGTACATGTAACCTGGGCAGACAGATATTGGTGCTAACAATTTACATTCACTTCCCAGTGTTTCTTCTCTGGGTGTAGCTACCTCTGTCCATCATTGATCAACTGGAAGTGAGTTGGCTCTTCTTTATGTTGAAGATGTCCACTACCATCAGAATATATCCTCATACAATATTGTTGTTGAAGTGTACAGTGATCTTCTGGTTCTGCTCATTTCGCTCAGCATCAGTGGATGTAAGTCTCTCCAGGCCTCTCTGTATTCCTCCTGCTGGTCTTTCTTACAGAGCAATAATATTCCATAACCTTCATATACCATAATTTACCCAACCATTCTCCAACTGAAGGACATCCATTCATCTTCCAGTTTCTAGCTACAACAAAAAGAGCTGCCACAAACATTTTGGCACATATATGTCTCTTTCCACTCTTTAGTATTTCTTTGGGATATAAGCCCAGTAGTAGCACTGCTGGGTCAAAAGGTATGCACAGTTTGATAGCTTTTTGGGCATAGTTCCAAAGTGCTCTCCAGAATGGCTGGATTCTTTCGCAACTCCACCAGCAATGTATTAGTGTCCCATTTTCCCCACAGCCCCTCCAACATTCATCATTATTTGTTCCTGTCATCTTAGCCAATCTGACAGGTGTGTAGTGGTATCTCAGAGTTGTCTTAATTTGCATTTCTCTGATCAGTTCTCTGATTGGAACACTCTTTCATGTGAGTGGATATAGTTTCAATTTCTTCATCTGAGAATTGTCTGTTCATATCCTTTGACCATTTATCAATTGGAGAATGGTTTGATTTCTTATAAATTAGGGTCTGTTCTATATATATTTTGTAAATGAGACCTTTATCAGAACCTTTAACTATAAAAATATTTTTCCAATTTGTTACTTCCCTTCTAATCTTGTTTGAATTAGGATATGAAGTATACCCTAAGGTGTTTACAGTACAAAAACTCTCCTTAAGAACAGAGAAGCTAAACAACTTAAATGACTTTCAGAAATTGATAGGAGATATCTAATGAATGTGTCTTGTGTTGCCTTGACTACCTATCAATTGCAACCATTATATGCTATTTTAGGGGGAGACAGTGCTTTAAACTCACCATACCAGTTTACAAAAGAAGCTCAAGAGGCTTTAGGAGAAGTTGAACTAGCTTTATCTAATATGGTTGAAAGATTCACTCAAAAACCCTTGGAAATATCAGGTTTTTTTTTTTCCACAAAAGAGGCACCCACAGCAATTCTTCATCAAGGAGACAGTATGATATAGTGGGTGACCCTCTCAGCACAACCAGAAAAAAGCCTTACTCCTTACCCAGTGCTTGTGGCTAGAATTTTATTAAAGGTCATTAAGCAAGCAATACAATTATCTGAGATAAGATATATACCTTTTATACTAAGGCACAAATTAATGTATGTTGGGAAACCATCCCACAGTGCCAAATTTTATTGGCCACAGCTCCAAATTTTACACACAGGTCTCCATTAAAGATAATCAGACATAACTGGTGCTGGATTCTTGAAGAAAAGATTTCTAAAGTTTCTCTTAAAGGACCAACTATCTTTACAGATGGATCCAAACATAATATTTGTGTTATATACTCTCATGACTTAACTATAAAGAGAGTAGTCAAAACTCCTTTTCAATCTATTCAGCAGAATTAATTGTATGCAATCATTATAACTTTTACTTATTATCTATTATATATAAATATAATATCTGATTTGACCTATTCAGTAGATGTGGTACAAATAATTGCCACAGCCCAAATAAAATTTTAGCTTCCAATATATATCAGTTATTTAAGGAACTACAAAAGCAAGTGAGAAAGCATCTAGGTAATATTTATATCTTGCATGTCCATTCACAAGTGGACTTCCAGGTCCTATTTTTGAATCAAAGGGCAATAGCCTTCTAATTATATTGGCCAATGTGCCTTTATTTCAGGCAGTCCAAGAAGCTCATTCTAAATATCATCAGGTTGTACAAGCTTTACATTTACAATTTGGAATAACAAGAGAGGAAGCTAGAACCCTAGTACAGGTTGTCCTTCTTTCCATGTTCCTACACTCCCTCCAGGGAAGAACCAACGTGGTTTGAAACCCAATAGCATTTGATAAGTGGATGTGACCCATTATAAATCTTTTGGTCATGGATTCACACTTAACACCATATACCAAGATAAGATCAAAATGGGTCCATGATTTAGGCATAAAGAATGAGATCATAAAAAGATTAGAGGAACGGAGGATAGTCTACCTTTCAGACCTGTGGAGGAGGAAGGAGTTTATGACTAGAGAAGAACTAGAGATCATTATTGATCACAAAATAGAAGATTTTGATTATATCAAACTAAAAGGTTTCTGTACAAACAATACTAATGCAAACAAGATTAGAAGGGAAGTAACAAATTGGGAAAATGTTTTTACAGTTAAAGGTTCTGATAAAGGTCTCATTTCCAAAATATATAGAGATTTGATCCTAATTTATAAGAAATCAAACTATTCTCCAATTGATAAATGGTCAAAGGATATGAACAGACAATTCTCAGATAATGAAATTGAAACTATATCCACTCATATGAAAGAGTGTTCCAAATCACTACTGATCAGAGAAATACAAATTAAAACAACTCTGAGATATCACTACATATCACCTGTAAGACTGGCTAAGATAACAGGAACAAATAATGATGAATGTTGGAGGGGATGTGGGAAAACTGGGACACTAATACGTTGTTGGTGGAGTTGTGAAAGAATCCAACCATTCTGGAGAACAATTTGGAACTATGTCCAAAAAGTTATCAAACTGTGCATAACCTTTGATCCAGCAGTGCTACTACTGGGCTTATATCCCAAAGAAATACTAAAGAGGGGAAAGGGACCTGTATGTGCCAAAATGTTTGTGGCAGCTCTTTTTGTTGTAGCTAGAAACTGGAAGATGAATGGATGTCCATCAATTGGAGAATGGTTGGGTAAATTATGGTATATGAATGTTATGGAATATTATTGCTCTGTAAGAAATGACCAGCAGGATGAATTCAGAAAGGCTTGGAGAGACTTGCATGAATTGATGCTGAGTGAAATGAGCAGAACCAGAACATCACTATACACTTCAACAACAATGCTGTATGAAGATGTATTCTGATGGAAGTGGAAATCTTCAACATAAAGAAGATCCAACTCACTTTCAGCTGATCAATAATGGACAGAAACAACTACACTCAGAGAAGGAACACTGGGAATTGAATGTAAAATATTAGCACTACTGTCTATCTACCCAGGTTACTTATACCTTTGGAATCCAATACTTAACGTGCAACAAGAAAATTCGATTTACATATATATTATATCTATGTTATACTGTAACACATGTGAAATGTATGAGATTCTCTGTCATCTAGGGGAAAGAGTAGAGAGAGGGAGGGGAAAATCTGGAAAAATGAATACAAGGGATAATGTTATAAAATTACTCATGCATATATACTGTCAAAAATTATAATTATAAAATTAATATAAATAAATAAATAAATAAACAATCAAATAAATAAATAAATAATTAAATCTTTTGGTCATCTGTCCATGTTGTGGGTAGACACCTTTTCAAAATTTACTTTTACAGTACCAGCAGCAAAAGAGATAGCCTGAGTGGTCACTGAATTCCTTATACAAGCATTTGCAATTATGGGTGTTCCATTAACAATTAAAACAGATAATGGACCTGCATAAACATTTTGCACACTTTTGTGCACAATATAAGTTTTTACACACCACTTGCCTACCCTTTAATCCTCAAGGACAGGCAATAGGAGAGATGAGAAACAGAGAAATTAAGACGTTCCTCCAAAAACAAAAGAAAAGGGGAGCCACAGGTAACCCTAGAGAACTTAGAAATTTAGCTCTTTATACAATTAACTTCTTGATTTTTGAGAGTGATGCACTGGCTCTAGCAGACAGGTTTTATAACGCACCAAAAGAGCAGTGTCCAGTGTGAGAAGTTCCACTATCTTTATATAATTGTCAGATGATGTGGAAAGATCCAGAAAGTGGTGAATGGAAGGGATCAGATAGGTTAACTGCTTGGGGGAGAGGGTTTGCTTGTGTCTCCACAGATGGAGAAAGAATCAGATGCATGCCAATGAGCTGTATTCTCCTTGTCCCATTGGAGAGAAACAGAGCAGACCCTTGAAACAAAGAAGAAGGCCCAAGAAACATCAGGTGGTTCTTCGATGACTGATCCCATCACTGAAAGATCACAGCCGTTATTGTGATTGATTTATGGTCATCGAAAATAGTTAATGAGACAATGCAGGTCTTCAAAACCCTCAGGAATCGTTGGACTCCCTGAGACATGATAGATTGTTGTAGGACTTGAATATGCTCAGGAATCATTGGATTCTCTGAGAAATGATAAGGCTGTTGGAGGACTTGAAAACTCTCAGGAATCATTGAATGCTCTGAGAAGTGATCAGACAGTTGCAAGACTTCTAAGTCTGTAGAAATCATTGGATTCTCTGAGAAATGATAAGGCTCTTGCAGGACTTCAAAAATGTGCAGGGATCATTGGATTCCCTGACACATGAAGTAATGGACAGACAATAGATTGGTTTTAAACTATCTCTTGACTGCTGAAGGAAGCATATGTGTGATTATTGTTTATATACTCTCTCTCTCTAAGGACTTATGGACCTGTATATTCATATTGTTTGTTATATCACTACTTGCATGTACAATTCATGTTTGTTACACCACATTGAGCCTGCACTGGCTGTGGGAGAGTCATCATTGCTAGCCTGTGTGTTATTGCTATGTGCTTGTGTAATACCTCCCATGCTGATGGGTTTATGCATACCTGTTTCTAATAAGCCCCTTCAGCCCAGAAATCTGCTAACAGTATCTGGCTTTGCTCAGCAAATCCCTTTGGTGTTTTTCATCTTTCTTCCTGAGAAGTCAGGGGGGTAGGGGTGGTGATCACTTCCTTTTTGGGTTCTCACCTCCCTGAGAAGTCAAGGATGATGTGACTACCAGTGTGCTAAAAGAAAAGAAAGAGGGAGATGTAAAGGGCTGAAACTATGAAAAGGTGTACTTCAATCAGACAACTGAGCACTTAAGGCTAATTACCTATTCTCTATGAGACAATGACTCTATTAGCATATGTTTGGACAAACCGCTATTCTCACCATTGGTGCTGGCTCAATGTTTGATGTTAAAATAATTGTAGACAAGGATTAGATTAGATGATAGGATGAGAGAAGCAGGAACTCACTTTGTGGCAGGAAGAGGAGAAAAGTTGATGGCGAGCCTCATGGCAGTTTATCTGTCTCCTTCACTTCTCCCCCTAAATACCAAGGACTTTCATTTATCCAGACTCTGGCTGATGCTGAAGCCTCCAGGGAACTAGCTTGTACTTAATATATACTACCTATACTGAAGTACTTGCAATGTCAGAAAAGTGGGTGGTGGGAATGAGGGAAATTGAAGCACAAAATTTTGCAAGGCTCAATGTTGAAAAATTATCCATGCATATGTTTTAAAAATAAAAAAAATTTAACAAAAAAAAATTATAGACAATTAAAAAACTTTAAAAAGATCAGTCACCTGTGGTGAAAAATGTGTTCAGCCCAGCTCAGATTGATTCTGGGGAAGCTGGCGAGAATCCGGGGAATCATTGTAAATAAGCAATCCAGACCCTAATTTCTGGCTCAGTAGAGGAGTAGTTCAGTGGGGCACCATTTAGTCCCAGCTCAGAAGACAAAGTCTAAGAAGCCAGGATGTTTCCTGAAAAGAGCAGACAAAGCTACCCTTTGTAAGTACAAGAGGCACATGTGCTCAAAGCCAAGGCTCAGAGCTCTGAATAAAGCTTAGGACAGCATCACCTTTACCCCAGGAGCAGAGCTGAACAATAAAAGTAAAAAAAAAAAAAAAGTCACCAGAAAAACAAGAAAAAAAAAGAAAATGAGCAAGAAACAGAAAAAAACATTTACCATAGAAAGCTATTTTGCTGTCAGAGAAAACCTAAGCACCAACTCTGACAAGGAAAAAATGTAGACAGAAAACATCTCAAAGAGTGATATGAATTGATTCCATTCCCAATTTTTGGAAGTACTCATAAAATACTTTAAAAGGCCAATGAGAGAGACTGAAGAAAAAATGAAAAAAGGAACAAGAGGTGTGTAAGAGAAAATCAAGAATTTGGAAAAGGAAGGTAAAAAAATGTCTGATGAAAACAACTACTTGAGCAAATAATATAATAAACCAAATGGAAAAAGAGATACAAAATAAAACTAAAATGGAACAACTGGAAGCTAATGACTCTGAGATGTGAAGAATCACTCAAACAAACCAAAAAGAATGAAAAAAAAAATGGAAGAAAATGTGAAATACATCATTAGAAAAAATATCCAAACTGGAAGATAAATTCAGAAGAGACAATTTAAAAATTATTATTTTGGTAGAAGGCTATGACCAAAAAAAAAAAAAAAAATAGCCTATGTAGCATTCTTGAAGACATCATAAAAGAAAACTGCCCTGATATTCTAGAAACAGGAAGAAATACTCATTGAATGAATCCATAGATTGCCTTTGAAAAGAGTTCCAGAAAGAAAACCCCAAGAAATATTTTTGCAAAACTCCAGAACTAAAACCTCAAGGAAAAAAATATTGCAATCTGTCAGTCAAAAACAACTTAAATATCAAGGAGCAACAGTCAGGATTACTCAGGATCTGAAGTTTTTACAATAAAGACTGGAGGAATTAAAAGTAAGAATTAGCTAACCAAAAAGATTGAGCATTATATTTAAGTGAAGGCAATGGATCTTCAATGAAATGAGACTTTCAATCATTTCTATTGAAAAAAAGAACTAAACAGAACATTTAATCTACAAATGAAGAATTCAGGGGAGGTATAGAGAGGTAAACATGGGGGAAATATCTATTATTTAAAAATTAGGGGCAGCTAGGTGTTGTAGTGGATAGAGCACCAGCTCTGAATTCAGGAAGACCAGAGCTCAAATCTGGTCTATAACACTTCCTAGCTGTGTGACCCTGGGGAAGTCACTTAACCCCAGCCTCAGAAAAAACAAAAACAAAACAAACAAACAAACAAACAAAAAATTAAACTGTTATTATTGCTAGATGGGAAAACGATATCTCTAACTCTTGAGAACTGTATCTATTACTTGGTCAGAAAGAGAGAGAAACCACCTGGAGGGTATAGTTGTGAATGAACTCTGATATGACAATATCAAAGAAAAATACATTAAGGGGTGGTAAAAGATCTGTACTAGGAGAAATTTAGAAGACAAATTAGTTTACATGAATAGGTGTAAAAGACCTATTACAATTGAGGAAAAGAACAAAGGAGGATGAGCATTGTCTATTTTTTATTTTATTTTTTTTTATTTTAGAGGCTGGTGTTAAGTGACTTGCCCAGGATCACATAGCTAGGAAGTGTTAAGTGCCTGAGACCCAATTTGAACTCGGGTCCTCCTGAATTCAGGGCTGGTGCTCTATCCACTGCACCACCTAGCTGCCCCCAGATGAGCATTGACTAAAGCTTGATCTCATAAGGTTTGACTCAAAGGGAGAATAATTTAATCATTCAGTTGGGTATAGAAAACGTTTGTAACTATAAAGAAGTAGGAAGAGAAAGAGGAAACAAAGGAAGGGATTGAGTAGAAAAGAGGGTAGAAACATTAGGGGAAATAAGCGGATACGCATATAGAGTAAAGACAAAAGACTAGAGCAGAATGTATTATACTTCCGTTGAATTAAAAAAAAAAAAAGACAGGGGTAGTAATTTTGATCTCAGAAAAGAGCAAAAGTAAAAATAAACATAATTAAAAGAAATAAGAAAGGAGAGTGAAGTGTAAGCAGTGAAGTAATAAGTATACTAAATGGTAGAAGTGATAGAAGCCAGTTATGGAAAGAAATAGACTCAATTAGTGGAGGATCTCAAACTTTCCATTTTTGAGTCAGAGACATCTAATCACAAAATAAACAAAATAAAACTAGGAGATTAATAGGATCCTGGAAAACCTAGATATGATAGACTTCTGGAGACAACTGAATAGATACACAAAGGAATAAATCGTTTTTTTCTTGGCAATATATGACAGAAAAATTGACCACAAATTACTGTATAGAAACTTCACAATAAAATGCAGAAAGGGAGAAATAGTACATGTTTTCTTTTAAGACCACAAGGTAAAAAGTGTATATATATATATATATATATATATATATATATATATATATATATATATATATATATATATATATATATATACTTAATAAAGTGGCACAGAAAGATAGACTGAAAACTAATTGGAATTTAAATAATCTAATTCTTAAAGAAGGAGTGGGTCAAACAAAAAATTACAGAAACAATTAAAAATTTAATCCAAGGGAATGACAATAATGAGACAACACACCAAAACCTATGGGACACAGCCAAAGCACTCCTTAGAGGAAATTTTATACCCCTAAATATCTAGATGAATAAAATAAAGAAAGAGGATATCAATGTATTGGGCTTGCAACTAAAAAGTTAGAAAAAAAAATGACCCCCCCCAAATTAAAGAGATGAATAAAATTGAAACTAAGAAAACTATTAAAGTAATTAATAAAGTTAGAGTTGATTTTATGAAAAAAATATTTAAACCTTTGATTAATTTGGTTAGAAAAATCAATGAAAAAAACAAAAAACAAAAAACATATGAACAGCATTAAAATGAAGTGTTAACTTATCACCATTGAAAAAAGAAATTAAAGCAAAAATTAGGAGCAATTTTGCATAACTCTATGGCAGCAAATCCAATAATATAAATGAAATGGATGAATATTTACAAAAATGTAAATTGCCCAGATTAATAGAAGAGGAAATATGCAATGAAGAAATAAAAGTATTAATTACTCTTTGCAGATGATATACTTAGAGAATCCTAGAAAATCATCTAAAAACCTACTGGAAATGATTCACAGTTTTGGCAAAGTTTCAGGACATAAAATAAACTCATACAAATCATCAGTGTTTCTACATATTACCGACAAAGCCCATCAGCAAGAGATAGAAAGATAAATTACATTTAAAATAACTATAGATAAAATATGTGGATGACTCCCTCCCAAGAAAAACCCATGAACTATATGAAGAGGATGACAAAACTGCATCACACAAAGCCAACAGATCTAAAACAATTGGGAAAAATATCTATTGTTCATAAGTAGGCTGAGATAATTTAATAAAAATGACAGTTCTGCCTTACTTGATCTACATCTTCAGTGCCATACCAGTCAAACTGCAAAAAAAAAATATTTTTTAGAACTGGAAAAAAAAATAATATCAAAACAAAACAAAACAAAAAAAAATTAAGGTAATTAATGAAAAAAAAAAAACAAAACTACAAAGGCTAATAGCTTACCAGTACCAAAACTAAAACTATGTTTTAAAGCAGCACAAACACAATAATCAAGGCCTATACTAATTTATTATTTAATAAATCCCCAAACTCCACCTTCTTGAATAAGAACTCACTTGACAAATATTTCTGGGGAACAATATCAATGTCCCCTCCCTCTGTTCTACCCACCACCCATTGTCCTCTCTCTCCCCCTCTCAATCTAGCCTTGGAATCTTTTTATTTGGTTATCTAATTAGCTGGGTAATCTATATATACACATATATATATATATATATACATATACATATACATACATACAATATGTGTGTGTACACACACACACACACACACACACACCACACACCATACCAAAAAACAAAGCAAAATAATATTTTGGGCTTCACCAACTCATTACTTCCATCATGCTCTATGGATAAAGCTGAACTTAAAATGCATATGAAAGTTCTTACTTTCTTTACAAGGAGTATTTTTTGTGTATATGGCTTTCTCCTTTCCTTTAAGTTTCTAGACGTCTTGCAAAACTCAGAAATGTATGCCAACTCATGACTCCTCTCTCAAAGAAATTCTTCAAAGAGCTACCGGGTATCCAAAGTCAGCTGAGCCAGATTCTACAATGATCTCAGAATTCATTCCTGTGCATGCCAACATATGATATGTAGAATCCTTTGTAGGAGTCATATCCTGTCTCAGTTGATTTTGAATTAAACTAAGTTATCACTAGATAAAATGGAATTTTATGACTCAGTGCTCAAACTGGCTGGCCAACTATTTCCTTAAGTTGACTAATACTATACTAGACTTTTATTTTAAAGTATGACTTACAAACAGAGCTGCATAATATATATGCATGTGTGTGTGTGTGTGTGTGTGTGTGTACAGACAATAATGTTACTTATTTTTTATAGCTAATTTAGCTATTATGCTAGAAGTTGTGTTAGGTGATTTAGTTTTCTTGTATATCTCTAAAAGTGGAACATTAAATGGAATGCTAACAAACTTGTTATACAAAGAACCTCAATTTTAATCAATTAGTAAAACTTATGTAGTCAAATCTATATAATCAGTAATATTCCCTTTTAGCCAGGAGGTTGGTAGAAACTTAGAGATGATGGGTCAGGTCTGAGGTCTCCAAACCTACTAAAGTCACTCTTTAAAGTAACAGAAAGACTGATTTTCAACAAGCAATTTGGTAATACAAAACATGATTTTTTTCAAAAGTTATTCAATGAGGGGCAGCATTATTTTTTGGAATGAGAAGTGATACTTTGAAGTTTAATTTAAAATAAAATTATCCTCAGATTCTCCTTTCACTCCAGAATTAATAAACTCTAGAGAGAGGAAATATAAAATTATTGTACCATCTGGATCAGGTTCTATAATATCATTGTCATTATCCCTTTAGCAATCTGCTGAAGCCTATGTACTTCCTCTCTGAATAATATTTTGTTGAGATTTTGTTCATTTTGTTTTTGGCTTAAAATAATTCAGAGATTTCTTTACTAAGAGATGAAAGTGAGGAGGCAGGGATTCATGAATAAAGAATATTCATTGCAAAAGCATTAACTTAGTTGGTGTTATGATGTTTTAGTCTTGCTCAACTCTTTGTGACTGTATTTTAAGATTTTGTCTTTTTTTTTTTTTTTTTTTTTTTTTTTTTTTTTTTTTTTTTTTTTTTGCCAAAAATACTAGAATGGTTTGCAATTTCCTTCTCCAGATAATTTACAGATGAGAAAACTGTGGCAAACAGTTACATTACTCTCCCAGAGTCACACAACCTATCTGAAGGTAGATTTAAACTCAGGTCTTCCTGACTTGATTGACCCTGACTCCATCCCCTACACCACCTAGCTGTCCCTAAAATCATTGAGATATTAGATAAAAGGTTCTATCTGAGAAATAGTTAGTAGGCTAGTGAAGTAGATTCAAAGATTTTGTGAAAGGATTAAATATAAGATAATAACTATAATAGAAGGGAGATAGTTTATTAAAAAAACAAACAAACAAACAAAAAACTAAATACCAAACTGAAAGTTTTATTTGATCCTGGAGTTAAGAAAGAGCTATAAGAGCTCATTAAACAAAAGCAGTGTCAAGGTCAGACATATTCCCTTAAAAATTTATTTTGGTAGCTGAGTGAAGACTAGATTTATTTGGGAGAGAATGTAGACTAGAAGATAAATAAGAAATCATTAGCATAGGAAATACTGTGGCTTGATCAAATCTTATAGCTATATAAATGGAGAGAATGGGATAATCATGAGATGTTGTGAAGGTAAAAAAAAAAAATTGACATTCAGTTTGAGATACCTAAGAGACAATTTAGAATGCTTAACTTTAGCTTAGGAGAAAGCTGAGTGTTGTAGAGATCTTTGATTCATCTGAATAGAAATTATCATTAAACACATGGAGATAATAATGTAAATAGTGAAGGAGACAAAACAGAATCTTGGGATATGTCAAAAGTCAGTGGACATAAGCAGAGTGAAAAACTAGTAAAGAAGATTGAGAATGTACAGTTGGACAGATGGGAGGAAAACACAAAATGGGCAGTGTCTGAAAAATCTTTTTCACTATAATGAAAAGGCACACATGTTGTGGTGGCCTGTTCCTTTAATGGTTGCATGGAGGAAGCACTGTGTGTCTCAGAGAGAGGCAGAATAGACAAGCTTTTTCTCCTTCCACTGTTCTCCAAGGGATACTTTAATTCTTGCCAGGTGGGGAAACAGAAATGTGAAGTCAGAAGCCATTATGTTTTCCTCAGAGAGATGAAGGATCACCCTTTAATTATATATATTTGTTCTTTTAAATATTATTGGGCTAAGTTATATTATCAGTTACAATCTTCTCATGGCTATGTCAATATTGAGGATAAGCAGGAACATGTGCTTGCATGCTCTATATCCAAGACAACTCCTTTTCCAACAAATGCCTCTTCCATAATGAACATACCTAGCATATAGCAAAGAATCACGTTTATCCAAATCATAGCAAAACAGAAATCAGAGAAGTTACAATTTGATAAGCATATACCAGAAAATATAGAGTGAAGGCACTTTTTCCTTGGATGTGTAGTAATTTAGCTCAGCCAAAAACAGAATCTCATTTCACACCTAAATGGAAATCCCTATATCTTTATTGTAGCAAGTTTGGAGAAGGTACAGGATGGAGACTATGACCTTCTATCATATCTTGTCAGTGTATTTTCTTTCATTAAATTAAAATGTGGTTGTTCTCTTCCATCCTCCTTAAGCTGGAATTCTTACCTGAAGCAACTGGAAACCTGAAGAAGACTGGAGAAGAACTGAAGCTTTCCTGTTCTAACTCTGCTCTCTCTTATACAGGACAAGGCATTCATCTTCTTCAATTAGAAGACAGTCTCATACAAATATGCTTTGGAACTGGGATTATCTATTTATCATATGTCTGTCTATCTATCTATACATCTATCTACCTGCCTATCATCATTTTGTTATTGCTATATCTAACTCAACAGATTTAGAAATGTCTATAGAGAGTGAGATAGTTCAAGCTCTGAATGCTAATGTTTTTATATCTTCATATGGACATTTATTTATTGATACACTAGAAAAAGTAAGAAAATACTCTAAAAATCAAGTATTAATTATCATTGCTGTTGTTAAGTAATTCAGTTGTGTCTGATGTCTGGTGACCTCATGTGGGTTTTTTTGGTAGCTTTTTATTTTCAAAATATATGCAAGGATAATTTTTCAACACTGTTCCTTGCAAACTGTGTGCCAAGTTTCCCCTCCTTCCCCCAACTCCTTCCCTTTGATAGCAAGTAATAAAATATATGTTAAACATATGCAATTCTTCTATACATATTTCCACAATTATCATGCTACACAAGAAAAATCAGGGTCAAAAAAAGAAAAAAAAATAGGAGAGAAAAAACAACAACAACAAAAAAAATGAAAATACTATGTTGTGATCCACACTCATTCCCTATAGTCATCATCTCTGGATGCAGATGTCTCTCTCCATCACAAGTCCATTGGAATTGGCCTCAATCATGACTATTTAAAAGAGCCACGTCCATCAGAATTGATCATTACGTAATGTATACAATGTTTTCGTGGTTCTCTTCACTTCACTTTTCATCAGTTCATGTAAGTCTCTCTAGGCCTTTCTGAAATCATCCTGGTTATCATTTCTTATAGAATAATAATATTCCATAACATAAATTTGCCATAACTTATTCACTCATTTTCCAACTGATAGTGATCCACTTAGCTTCCATTTCCTTGCTAATACAAAAAAAGGTTGCTACAAATATGTTCCCACATATAGATTCTTTTCCCTTTTTTCTCATCTTTTTGGGATAGGTCAAGTAGAGACACTGCTGGATCAAAGGGCATGAACAGCTTCATAGTCCTTTGGGTATAGTTACACATTGCTCTCCAGAATGTTGGATCATTTCACAACTCCCCCAACAATGTATAAATGACCCAGTTTTCCCACATCTCTTACAACATTCATCATTATCTTTTTCTGTCATCTTAGGCAATTGGAGAGATATGCAGTAGTACCTCAGAGTTGTCTTAATTTGCATTTTTTTGATTAAATAATGATTTATAGCATATTTTCATATGACAAGAAATGTTAATTTCTTCATCTAATAATTGTGTATTCATAATCTTGGACCAGTTATCAATTAGAGAATGGCTTGTACTCTTATGAATTTGAGTCAATCCTCTATATATTTTAGAAATGAGATTTTATCAGAAATCTTGGATATACATTTTTCTCAATTTTCTGCTTGCCCTCTAATCTTATCTTCATTGGTTTTGTTTGTACAAGAACTTTTAAATTTAGCATTATAAAAATTCTCCATTTTGCATTTCATAATGTACTCTAGTTCTTCTTTGGCCACAAATGTCTTCCTTCTTCACCATCCAGGATTTTCAAAAGGATAACTGCCATTTCCTTCTCTTGCTCATTTTACAGATGAGAAAACTGAGGAAACATGATTAATTGGCTTACCTAGGGTGAGGTCTGAGGCCAGAATTAAACTCAGATTCTTAAGATTCCATAACCAGCACTCTATTCACTGCACTACTTAACTATTATTATTTCCATTATGATATATCTTATTCTGATTGTTGCCAGGTGCCAGAAGTAATAGCAATGGTTAAAATTTATGTAAAGGTTAATAAAAAAAATAAGTTGAATAAACTTTAATATTTCCTAACAGTTAGACATTTACAAATGTGAAATTAATGAGTTCAGGTGATAGTAGATTACATCTCCTTGAAGGTATTTGAAAAAAAAGGGTTTAATAACTAGTTGGTTATTATAGCATAGAAGAGATTTTTCAAAGCATTTAAATTTAAAACTGGGAGAAACTTCATAGATACCCATTTCAGAGTCTTTATTTTGCTGCTGAGTTGAGAAGAACAAATTTGAATGACTTGCCCCAAATCTCATGACTTTATGTTCATATACTACTACAGAAATAAATATTAGTGAGCCTCTACAAACTGAAGAAGGCACAAGAACAGTCAAGATTTTAACATTATAACTACAGCAGATAACATGGGAAAGATTTATGGATGCACTATTATCATTGTTTTATAGTAACTGGTTAAGAACTAACAGAGAACATTTTAAAGTATATCATAATGTTGTGGCCATTTTGTAACAGCAATTATTTTAATGGGTTTTCTCATCCCTTACACCTAATTAAAAGGGATATTTTAATATAGGTATTTGCCTTCATTTAATACTGAAAAAGGGAGGGAGAAGTCTTTGCTAAAAGAAGTTTATTGAAACAATGAATGAGAATTGAAACTGTGAATTCTCCAATGAAATTTGCCTAGTGACAATCATCTGTCATGGCTTAGAATAGTTAGTATAGATATATTGCTTTACTTTTACAGCTAAGTCTGTCTTCTTATTCATGAAAATCCAATTAAGTTCATTTTTAATTGTGTGAAATTGAGCATGAAAACTGATTTAAAATGCATGTCTAAGGTAAAGCTAAACCTCTCTAGCTCTGTTTTTTTTTTTTTTTTTGCTAGAAATACATTAAACTTTCATCCCCCAAAATCAGATATTTGAAGTTGTAAAGAAAACTCAACCACAACAATATTTAAAGTTGCAAGGTACTATGATAATTAGCTATTTAGAAACCTTTCCCCCATCTATTTTTTCAGGATTTAAAATTTGGATTGTTTAGATTTACTTTATATTCAGTGTACCTGGATAAATAAATAGACTCAAAGTGCTTTTATTACCTGAAGGTAAAGTCATTCCAGCTGGTATTTAGGTCATCAGTTTTTTTTCAGAGCAAATATTGTGAACTAGTCATTGACCATTAAAGTCCACTTCCATTCTTTGAATGCAAGTTCTTAAATTGTGTTCCATTTGTGATATCCTGGAAGTTCATCAGAAAACAACTTAGTAGAAAAGAACTTGGATGAACATTAATAGCTATAATGACAAAAAAGACGACAAAGTGGAAGATAGAGAGGCAATAAAATAATTTTATACAAGTGCACAGGATAGTGACTAAGATGATTTTATATAACATGCATCTATGATGTTTAGCTTAAGAGACCAAAAGCTTTCCCTGAGACTATTTGCATGTGTGTGAACACTCTTTGCACCCATTTAATTTCAATTTCAACACTAGATCTTGAAAACAAAGCCATGAATTGAGGAGGCTACAATTTTTTAAGTAAGGAAGTGAGGCTTGGGGTAACTTCAAGGTTTCTATTATTAGAACTTTAACAAGGACATGAAAGTTTTATTTTTTTTTTTGTTTTGTTTTTGTTTTTGTTTTTTTTCCCTGCTTTTTTAAACCAAATTGAATTGTTATTTTAGAAGGCAGAGATATAGGGAAATATAAAATATAGGGAGAGGTGGCATGGAGAAGTAGTTAGAAAGCCAATTTCTGACATAAAATGACTTGGGCTCAAGTTTTTCTTCTGGTGCACATTCGCTATTTGACTCTGGACAATTCACTTAGTCTCTATATCCCAATAACTTTTTTAAGCTTATAAATTAAAAGGTGCATTCAGACAAACCGATTGTTTATATGCATTGGAAAACAAGTTTCCCTCACTATGACCCCTTTACAGTTAAGACATTGTAAGACCAAATGTTTACATATAGATATCCAAAGAGAGACAGAGAAAAGGAAAAGATATGGAAATTCCATCAAAGGCTTTCTGGAGTGTAGTATACATAAACACATAAATAGATAACACAAAGCAATTAAGTTGGGATTCAGAGGGCTGGATAAATAATCAAATCCCAATCCAACATTTAATAGCAAATTTTTAAAATGGATACTTCAAATAATAAATCAATGACCACACCTAGAAAAACTTAAAGAACTTGAAGTTAAATATATTGAAATGCATTTGAGGATTTAGGATAGTGTAGAGAATAGAAGTGACCTTGTATTTAGAATGACCTGAGGTTAAAACCCACATCTATTACAGATTGGTGATCTTTGGTGAGTCAGTTAACTTCAAGATACTTTAGATAACCCTTTAAGATTTTTAGTTTCAGAGGACTCATGAAGATACTTTGATAGATGAAGTTTCTTCAGCTAGGAGTTCTCTGTTCCTATATAATCATAGAACTGATTAATAATAATAATAATAATAATAATAATAATAATAATAATGAATATGATACATCTCACAGATGTATACATAAATACTCAATTCCAAATATTGAGGAAAATGTGGAAGACATTGGCTTCTAATTACTTCCATTGGGGAAAGTAGGGCCAAATATATAGGAATCTGACTAAAGGCTCACTGATATGAACATTTATAGCTAGAATACAGAAACTGAACTTTTGAAGCAGCTTGAAAGTTGGGATCTTACCTTCCTTTAAATAGGAAAGAGACTTAATTCCTCAGGGATGTTATAAGGTATTTGTTAGTTTTTTTTTTTTTTTCTTCATTCCATATTTTATATCTATATATAAATATGTAATCACTAGGATCAGGGGCTAAACTTAACAGTCCATGATTCTGGATCTATAAAAAGACATTCCTACTTGCTCAGGTGGAGAATGTATGAGAGAAAACTTAAAGTAGGTACTTAATCTCTGAAGCTTTATCTTTATGAAAAACAGTGAGAAAAGATCATATTAATTTTAGTGCTTCAAGGTGGAGAACAAATAAGGTGCTATGTCATTAATAAAAACAAAATCATAAAGACACCATTTAATTTATGCAAATATTGTTGCTGTTCATCTTTTTTTCTCAGAGATAACAATGACTTCATTAGAGTGATGACTTGGGAATGAATTGGATTTAAGTGAAGAAGAGTTGTTACAAAGATAAGCTTTTATATGTATGTGCATATAGGTGTGCACAAGTATACATGTGTACATGTAAAATATGTATATATATTTTTTGATTAAAAATATATTGGTATATATGTTTATGTATATGTGTATGGGTATATATATATATTTATCTATCTATCTATATCTATATCTATATATATTTATACCAATACAAGATTTCCCTACCTAAAATTATATATATAAAAGCCATATTTTTATGTTAATAAAATGGTATGTAATCAACAAATATAAAATTACATACACATACACATAAATAGCATAATTTTCCAATCCTAATTTAGGATAATTTCATTATATATTTTAACAAAAGTGCCTGCCCAATTCTTACAGATGAGAGTTATCTCATCAAATACCCCCTCTTAGGAATTCTTTTTAAAAGGATAACTACGTATAACTATGCCTTTAACTGGTTGTCATAAATAACAGATACTGCCAATTATTTCCTTGGAGTGATTAGCTTAAATAAATTAAATTTTAATATGAAACAGAAAAAAATATAAAATATTCATGATTTTCTGATATTTTTGAAGAGAGGTTAAGAAGATATGAAGTAAGAGGGGAAGAGGTTATTTTGAGAAAAATCTGTTAACTGTTCCTAGAAAGGGAAAAAAAAAAAGAAGGAAATAACTAGGGAAAAAAAAAAGTCTTTGCTCAACAAATTATACAAGTTTTTTTAGGTGTTTTTTATGTCAATGTGTATTAGACACATTAGAGTGATCAGCAAACAAGTTGTTGTTACTGTTGTTTTGTTTTTATTTCTGAGAAAAGGTCAAAATAATACTGGAAATTGGAGCAGTAACAAGTAAGAAGAATAAAGAAAGGTCTAATATTGGAGTTCACATTTGAAGTGAAATATAAAAGGAAGAAGTGATTCCAAAAAGTAGAGGGAGAAAGGAGGGTATTTCAATCATATAGAATAGCTTGTCCAAAAACCTGAAGGCAAAAGATGAAATGTTGCTTATGGGGAAATTCAAGCAGGCTCAATTTTTAGAGACATAGAGTGCATGAAGAATAATATGAACTTGACTATAAAAAAAAATAGGGTATTTTAATTCAACCATCCTGGACAGCTCTAGTCTCAACTTTAATCTGAAATATAGTCATAATAAACTAGAACTCATATAGGCTTCATTCTTAACTTTAGTATATATTTAAGAACTGCAAGAATTCTAAACTAACTCATATTCCATATTTCATCATGTAAAATTCAAGGTCTTCATATTGATAATGAAAATCTGCTCTAAATCTGCATCCAGGAAAGACTAGATGAGTTTTCTATTCAGTAATCAAGCTCTGCTGACTTGGTTTCCTCAGAGGAAAAAAATGCTAAATAGAATCTTTTAGGCAGACAGTGGATGCAAATGGGATGCATTACTTCTGGACCTCTGCACTTGATTTCCAACATGTCAACTCACTGGGCTGTGCTGGAGTGTAGCCGAAGATGAATGAAACCATTTGGACTTCAAACTGATCTGTATGGCAGCAATTTACAAAAGTGATTTTCATCCGGTAAGATTGCATTTTCCCTTTCCTTTTTAGTAAAACAGGAAAAAAGAAGATATAGCAAAGCAATTCCTTATTATATTGATCAGACATTTGACATTACAAATCTCTAACCTTTAACCTTTTCTTTTACAAAAAATATGTCAACCTCTCAGTTGTACATGAAATGAATGTGTATCTTAACAGAGATTATGGCCATTTTTTATTACCATCACTGTAAAAGAAAATTCACATATTTTAAGTCCTCTATAAATGGCTATTTAAAAATACAAAATGTGATTGATCTCCAGGCAGAGCAGCAGATATGAAAACTGAGAGGTGAAGATGGAATACAAATACTTAATCATAAATGGGAGAGAAAAGAATAAAATCAGAAGATAACTATATTCAGCTTTGAGATAATAATCTTTCATGTGTGAATGAGTCACCTAGGATGTCTAACATGGGAACATAAATTTAGTTGCAGTTTACATACAGTATCCCCTTTCTACCACCCCATGAACAGCAACATATTTTCTTAGAACCAGAAGTCTTCACTTTAGTAAACCTAATTTAGAATAAGTTGTTATTCCAGAAATTTCTACCTTATGTTAATCAAAATATATTTTACATACCATTTTATCACAACCAGGCCCCCAGAAGAACACCTTATTTCATAAATTAAAAACAAGACCATAAAGCATTCTGAAAACTTTCTGAGAGGAGATCCAGATACCATGTAATAGATACTTCATGTAAATATAAAAAAGATAAAATTTTGGTTATGTTCAAATTCATTCCGGCATATTGTAGACAGAAAGTTATTTTAAAATATTTAGCATCTGATGTTGTACTGGCTTCTTATGCAACTAAAGTCCTGAAAAATCACTTGTATATTTCAACAATATGGTAAAATGTACCTTAATCTGATTTCATCCCCTTCTCCCCCAAAATGCATAGACGATGACTTGTTTTTGCTAAATATTTTTCAAAACAAAAATGTTAATAGTTATTTCATTAGATTATACAATTAAATCCTTTAGCTGAAGGTATAGCTGACATGTTTATTAACTTTCAGGATGATAATAAAGTAGGAAAGCAAATCATACATCAGATGGAAAATTTGCAACCACAAATAACTTAACAGGTTGAAATGGTGGTCAAAATCTAATTAGACAAAATTTACTTGTGTCAATAACTCTGTGCATCTTTGGGCCTAGAGATTTTTCAAAAAGTAAAGCAGATCCTGTCCAAAATCAGGAACTTAGATTCAGTCAATGAAGATAGTATATATACATACAATCCCACACAAATACTACAGACATAATACAATTATTTTCATTTAGTGGGGGGGAAACTGAGAGGAAGTATTAGCACATGGACAAACCCTCATGTAGGGGGTAATGTATGGCTACCCTTTGAAAGATTCTAAGAAGCAGAGGTGTGGAAGGAATGCATTCCAGCTGTGTATATCAATCTGTGCAAAAGAATAAATAATAAAGGAGACTGGTATTATGCAAAATACTGTGAATACATATCTGACCATTTCTGGTTTCAAGAAACACTAATAAGAGAAAGGCACATAGGAAAGACAATTTAGAGAGGACAAAGGAAAAGTCTAGACAGAGTAAAGGTTGTTTTTAATAACTGAAATTCTTTTAAGTCCTATAAAACGTAGATTTTTTTTCATTATATATATATGTATATATATATACATATATATATATACATATATTCATCTACAAACTATACATAAAGTCAATAACTGACAAATTTGCTTCTGTATTATCTCTTACATATATTTCCTATTCTTCTCTCATACTTTCCACGTCTCCAGTTTATTCTCTTACTCGCCTCTTTGAACATCTCTTGCTCAAATTTTCCTATGACATTTTCTCTGAATTTTTCCAACATTCCATATCCTTAATACCTGATATGAAATAAGTTTTGGAAATAGAGAAATTAAACTTCCTCACTGAAGTGTAAGAATAATGCTTCAAGGAAGCAAGAATGAGAAAATGGTTGCCTTGTAAAGTATCTGCTCTCAGAAAGGAAGCCACATTATAGGAAGAGGAGGTTGGAATCTCAGATCTCTGTCTTTGTCCTTACTTGAGAGAAAATTACTCCAAGGTGACTCTGTATGCAAGGATCAGGGAGAGACAGGACAGCCAGACTGGAAGTTTTTTTTTTTTTTTTCTTTATGATGACAACAAGAAACAAATGATCACAGTATTTAGGAACAAATTACAGGAGCCCAGACCCCTATATTGAATTATTGGTTCATAGATGAAGAGCTGAAAGAATTCCAAGAAACCATTGAGCATAACTGTCTCAGTTTATAGATGAAAAAACTCAGGATTCTGCCCACAGTCATATACAAAATGAGTAAGAAGAATCACAGACATGCACCTCCTTTTCTTCAAATAACATAATCTTCATAAAACAGAGTGTATAAATTCTATCCCCTTCCCCTTCCCTACTAATCTGTATTCAGTCTTGACAAGTTTAGGAGAAGGAGGTTTCTCTTTTATGATATGGCTGGAGAGAATTTTGCTTTTTATTTTATTTCAGATGATAAATTGCATGGCTATTGGATGATGATCATATGTCTACTATAAATATGGAAAGCTAAAATTGATTAAAAACACTCTGGATACAAAATGAAAGAGAATGTTCTCTTTTTAGTTGGATATATTAAATCTTAGATCTCTTTGGAATCCAGAGTTCTTTCTTCAACTCAGAACTCTATAAAGTAAACCTGCCTAAGAGCAAGAAACAGTGATCTTTTGCACATATGTCAGAGAGACTTTAATGTGATTACCACGTGGATAGTTTGGGGATAATGTCATCTGGCAAGTAAATCACATTACATTCTCGAACTTATTAGTTAATAAAATAATATCTTGTTTTCTATGGGCTTAAGGAAGAGAGAACATAAAGGGCCATGAATTCCATACACAACTTTATCACCTCAAGTATTACCTGAAATATCCATCAAATGTACACACACCTTATAACCAAGTGATTCATATATATATAAAGTGTCCCTTTTATTGATTCAGGATCTTTAAAGGCAAGCATTCTGTAGTCTTTTATGTCCCCAGAGTTTTGCACATTGTAAGTGCTAAATGAAGGCCTATTAATTTGAGTACCTAAATGAACACAAAAATATTATTAAATCAAACTTCACAAATTTAAATCCAGAGAAAAATATAAAAGGATAATTGCAAGTACTCAAAATTGACTTTATTTCTGAAATTCATTAAAAATCCTTTCATCTCATTCTGTAACTCTTAAGATTTATAAAGAAACATTGTTTTTGTTGTTTAGTTGTTTCAGTTATGATGCCATTTGAGTTCTTGTTTGTTTTTGTTTTTGCTTTGTTTTGTTTTGGCAAATAATGGAATAGTTTGCCTTTTTCTTCTGTAGTACATTTTACAAATGAAAAAACTGAGACAAGTAAATATAAGTGACTTGCCCAGGGTCACACAGTTGTGAAGTGTCTGAGGTTGGAAATGAAATCATCTTGAATTTGATTTAAACACTCCATTAATTCTTAAAATATTAAGACTCCCAGGGTGGCACAATTTACTGATTTGTCATATTTAAGTTCTACTGATGATATTGTGCCCACTGTGGCTACACTGTTTAGGTATAGATTAAAACAAATATACAAAAACTTTTTATTAATGAAATTTCATTGGTTGAATCTATTTTAGCCATTTTCCTAACTTTTTCTACGCTACCCAATTTCCTGTTGTGACTGTATCTTCCATGATCATAGTTGGACACATTTATTTCTCACCTTCTTTTAAAATATCTGAAGCAACCTACTCACAAAGAACTCAATGAATAATTTAGGCTATTTCCATATATACTGTTTTGTATTTAGAGTCTATTACAGGCTTAGAATTTTTTTGTAGAACAAAAAGTTATTACTGGATATCCCTGATCTCTATCTATTCTTTGCTTGATAGAATACAAATCCAGAAAAAAAAATCACTTTAAAGAGTTCAAATAAAAGAGACATTTCTTCCAATTCTCAATTTCAATATATATTTTTTGAATTAAATAATTAATGCTTTGATTCAAATGGATTTAAAATGTTTTTGTCTCAAATCCTCACATTTTTCTCCTAAATTATATGTCTGAAAATGGAATAGTCAGATTTTTGATTCAGTTGTCACCTTTATTTTACAATTTTGTCAGTGGAGAAGGTTATTTAAAAAGTCTATATAGCTTGTTAGGTTAACTTCCTAATAATTAAGAATTTAATAGATAATTATTTTATAATAGTGACTGTAGTTTTCAGCATGTGGACTAATTTTTTATATATTTATCTATTTGTTGACTTTATGATGCATTGGAAGAAACTTTAAGTAGATATCCATAGTATACAAATAAAAGTGCTGCTGGGCTTGATTACTATTCTTATAACATTGGATATAAGGTTATCTTTATATTCTCTAAATGTCATTTTCTTCACCTCTAAAATGAGAGTGTTGGATCAAATAAATTCTTTTTTTATTAAGGTGTTTTATTTTTAAAACATATGCATAGATAATTTTGCAAAAGTGTTCACTGCAAAACCCTGCATTCCAAAATTTCCCCCATTCTCCCTACCCCCTCCACCGGATGGTAAGCAATCCAATATATGTTACACATGTTAAAATATGTTAAATCCGATATATGTATACATATTTACATAATTATCTTGCTGCACAAGAAAAATCAGAACAAATAAGAAAAAAATGAGAAAGAAACCAAAATGCAAGCAAGCAAGCAACAACAGAGTGAAAATGCTATGTTGTAATCCAGACTCAGTTCCCAAAGTCCTTTTTTTGGGTGTAGATGGCTCTCCCTATCTATCACAAGACTGTGGAAACTGGCCTCAATCATCTCATTATTGAGAAGAGCCATGTAAATTATATTTGATCACTGTGTAATCTTGTTGTTGTACAATGACCTCCTGGTTCTGCTCATTTCATTTGGCATCGTTTCATATAAGTCCTTCAATGTCTTTCTGAAATCATCCTGCTGATTGTTTCTTATAGAACAATAATATTCCATAACATTCACATACCATAACTTATTCAGCCATTCTCCAATTCTTGTGCATCTACTCAGTTTCTGTTTCTTACCACTACAAAAGGGACTGGCACAAACATTTTTGCACAAATGGGTCCTTTTCTCTCCTACATAATCCCTTTGGAATATAAAGACAGTAGAAACATTGCTGGGTCAAAGGGTATAGTGCCAAATTACTCTCCAAAATGGTTTGATCAGTTCACAATTCCACCAACAATGTATCAGTGTCCCAGTTTTTTCCACATCTCCTCCAATATTTGTTATTACTTTTTCCTGTTATCTTAGCTAATCTGAGAGGTATGTAGGTGTAGAAGGTAGGAACTCTGAAAAGGTATACTCTGTATGATTGATGTAATCTTAGAATAAGGTATTAACTCAGTGGAATTGATGAGATAATGGTTCTCTACTGATATGATTGGCTCTTACTCAGTATGATGAACTGATGCAATTGTAATAGACTATTTAAGAGGTCAGAATCAGACCAAAATCAGAGAGTGAAATGTGCAGACTGCTGACTGGCTGACTGTAAGAGAGGAGAGATTGTAAACTGGTTGACTGATTAAGACTGCTGGCATAGACTGGGAGACTGTGAAGAGGACAATAAAGACTTTGGACTTTTTTCCTAACGATTTTCACGGTGATTATTCTTCTGAGACCATGTCTTGTCCCAAGACCCTCCAGAAAGCTAGCCCAGACATTATATATAGTGCAACTTCAGAGTTCTTTGATCAATTTCTCTGATCAATAGTGCCTCTGATGAATAGTGATCTAGAGCATCTTTTCATAACACTAGAAATGGTTTCAATTTCTTCATCTTAAAATTGTCTTTGATGATTTATCAGTTGGACAATGGCTTGAATGCTTAGAAATTTGAGTCAATTCTCTATATATTTTAGAAATGAGGCCTTTATCAGAATACTTGAAAATAAAAATGTTTTCCCAATTTATTGCTTCCCTTCTAATCTTGTCTACATTAGTTTTGTTTGTACAAAAACTTTGTAGCTTAATATAATCAAAATTATCCATTTGATGTTCAATAATAAATTTTAGTTCTTTGGTCACAAATATCTTCCTTCTCCATACATCTGAGAGGTAAACTGTTCTATGTTCTTCTAATTTGCTTATAATATCACTCTTTGTGACTATATAACGAAACCCATTTCAACCTTATCTTGATATGTGATGTTAAGTGTGGAACAGTGTCTAGTTTCTGTATTACTAGTTTGCAATTTCTCAGTGATTTTAGTCAAAATAGTGAGTTTTTATCCCAAAAGCTAGGGCCTTTGGGTTTGTCGAAAAAAATAAATTATTATAGTCATTGACTATTGTGTACTGTGAACCTAATCTGCTCCACTGATAGAATATTCTATTTCCTAGCCATTACCTAATAGTTTTGATGATGGCTGCTTTATAATATAGTTTCAGGTCTGGCACTACTAGGCCACCTTCATTGGCATTTATTTTCATTAATTCTATTGAAATTCTTGACCTTTTGTTTTTCCAGATGAACTTTGTTGTTATTTTTTCTAAATCTGTACATTTTTAAGAGATTGGAGGTTAATTTAGATAGTATTGTCATTTTTATTATATTCACTCAGCCTACACATGAGCACTTGATATTTTCCAGCTGACTAGATCTGACTTTATTTATATAGAAATGTTTTGTAGTTGTGTTTGTATAATTCCCGACTTTCCCTTGACAGAGAGATTCCATAATATTTTATACTATCCACAGTTATTTTGAATGGAATTTCTTTTTGTATCTCTTGCTGTTGGACTTTGTCGGTAATATATAAAACTGCTGTTAATTTATGTGCATTTATTTTATATCCTGCAACTTTGCTAAAGTTGTGAAATATTTCTAGTAGTTTTTTTAGTTGATTCTCTAGAATTCTCTAAGTACACCATCATGTCATTTGCAAAGAGTGCTAATTTAGTTTCTTCATTACCTACTCAAATATATTTAATCTCTTTTTCTTCTCTTATTGCCAAAGCTAACATTTCTTTTTTTTTTTTTTTTCATAATCTTTTTTTTTTTTTTATTATATATATATATATATATTTTATAATATTATCCCTTGTATTCATTTTTCCAAATTACCCCCCCTCCCTTATTCCCTCCCCCCGACGACAGGCAATACCATACATTTTACATGTGTTACAATATAGTCTAAGTACAATACATGTGTGTGAATATCATTTTCTTGTTGCACAATAAACATTAGAATCCGAAGGTATATGCAACCTGGGCAGACAGATATTAGTGCTAACAATTTACATTCCCCTCCCAGTGTTTCTTCTCTGGGTGTATCTACCTCTGTCCATCATTGATCAACTGGAAGTGAGTTGGATCTTCTTTATGTTGAAGATTTCCACTTCCATCAGAATACATCCTCATACAGTATCGTTGTTGAAGTATACAGTGATCTTCTGGTTCTGCTCATTTCACTCAGCATCAGTTGATTTAAGTCTCTCCAACCCTCTCTGTATTCCTCCTGCTGGTCATTTCTTACTGAGCAATAATATTCCATAACTTTCATATACCACAATTTACCCAACCATTCTCCAACTGATGGACATCCATTCATCTTCCAGTTTCTAGCTACAACAAAAAGAGCTGCCACAAACATTTTGGCACATATATGTCTCTTTCCGCTCTTTAGTATTTCTTTGGGATATAATCCCAGTAGTAGCGCTGCTGGGTCAAAGGGTATGCACAGTTTGATAACTTTTTGGGCATAATTCCAGATTGCTCTCCAGAATGGCTGGATTCTTTCACAACTCCACCAGCAATGTATTAGTGTCCCAATTTCCCCACATCCCCTCCAACATTTGTCATTATTTGTTCCTGTCATCTTAGCCAATCTGACAGGTGTGTAGTGGTATCTCAGAGTGGTCTTAATTTGCATTTCTCTGATCAGTAGTGATTTGGAACACTCTTTCATGTGAGTGGATATAGTTTCAATTTCTTCCTCTGAGAATTGTCTGTTCATATCCTTTGACCATTTATCAATTGGAGAATGGTTTGGTTTCTTATAAATTATGGTCAGTTCTCTATATATTTTGGAAATGAGACCTTTGTCAGAACCTTTGTTTTTAAAAATATTTTCCCAATTTGTTACTTCCCTTCTAATCTTGTTTGCATTAGTATTATTTGTACAGAAACTTTTTAGTTTGATGTAATCAAAATCTTCTATTTTGTGATCAATAATGATCTCTAGTTCTCCTCTGGTCATAAATTCCTTCCTCCTCCACAAGTCTGAGAGGTAGATTATCCTCTGTTCCTCTAATCTATTTATTATCTCCCTCTTTATGCCTAAATCATGGACCCATTTTGATCTTATCTTGGTATATGGTGTTAAGTGTGGATCCATATCTAATTTCTGCCATACTAATTTCCAGTTTTCCCAACAGTTTTTTCCGAATAATGAATTTTTATCCCTAATGTTGGAATCTTTGGGTTTGTCAAAGATTAGATTGCTATAGATGTACCCTTTTTTGTCCTTTGTATCTAATCTGTTCCACTGATCTACCGGTCTATTTCTTAGCCAATACCAAATGGTTTTGGTGACTGCTGCTATATAATATAGCTTTAAATCAGGTACACTTAGACCACCTTCCTCTGAGTTTTTTTTCATTAGTTCCCTTGCAATTCTTGACCTTTTATTCTTCCATATGAATTTTGTTGTTATTTTTTCTAGGTCATTAAAATAGTTTCTTGGGAGTCTGATTGGTATAGCACTAAATAAATAGATTAGTTTGGGGAGTATTGTCATCTTTATTATATTCGCTCGGCCTATCCAAGAGCACTGAATGTCTTTCCAATTATTTAAATCTGATTTTATTTTTGTGGCAAGTGTTTTGTAATTTTTCTCATATAATTCCTGACTTTTCTTTGGTAGATGGATTCCCAAATATTTTATACTCTCAACATTTGTTTGGAATGGAATTTCTCTTTGTATCTCTTGCTGTTGCATTTTGTTAGTGATATATAAAAATGCCGAGGATTTATGTGGATTTATTTTGTATCCTGCCACTTTGCTGAAATTTTGAATTATTTCTAGTAGCTTTTTAGCAGAGTCTTTGGGGCTCTCTAAGTATACCATCATGTCATCTGCAAAAAGTGATAGTTTAATTTCCTCATTTCCTACTCTAATTCCTTGAATCTCTTTCTCGGCTCTTATTGCCGAGGCTAGCGTTTCTAGTACTATATTGAATAGTAATGGTGATAGTGGGCAACCTTGTTTCACTCCTGATCTTACTGGGAAAGGTTGCAGTTTATTTCTATTGCATATTATGCTTACTGACGGTCTTAAATATATACTCCTGATTATTCTAAGGAATAATCCATTTATTCCTATACTCTCAAGAGTTTTTAGTAGGAATGGATGTTGGATTTTGTCAAATGCTTTTTCTGCATCTATTGAGATGATCATATGGTTCTTATTAATTTGGTTATTAATATGGTCAATTATATTAATAGTTTTCCTAATATTAAACCAGCCCTGCATTCCTGGAATAAATCCTACTTGATCATAGTGTATTATCTTGGAGATGATTTTCTGAAGTCTTTTTGCTAATATCTTATTTAAGATTTTAGCATCAATATTCATTAAGGAGATTGGTCTATAATTTTCTTTCTCAGTTTTCGATCTACCAGGTTTAGGTATCAGTACCATGTCTGTGTCATAAAAGGAATTTGGTAGGATTCCTTCATCCCCTATTTTTTCAAATAATTTATATAACATTGGGGCTAATTGTTCTTTAAATGTTTGGTAGAATTCACATGTGAATCCATCTGGCCCTGGGGATTTTTTCCTGGGGAGTTGATTAATAGCTTGTTCTATTTCTTTTTCTGAAATGGGACTATTTAAGCAATTTATCTCCTCCTCTGTTAATCTAGGGAGCCTACATTTTTGGAGGAAGTCATCCATTTCACTTAAGTTATCAAATTTATTGGCATAAAGTTGGGCAAAGTAACTCCTTATTATTTCTCTAATTTCCTCTTCATTGGTGGAAAGATCCCCCTTTTCATTTGTAAGACTATCAATTTGATTTTCCTCTTTCTTTTTTTTGATCAAATTTACCAAAGGTTTATCTATTTTATTGGCTTTTTCATAAAACCAACTCTTGGTTTTATTTATTAATTCAATAGTTTTTTTACTTTCAATTTTATTGATTTCTCCTTTTAATTTTTGTATTTCGAGTTTAATTTTTGGTTGGGGGTTTATAATTTGGTCTTTTTCTAGCCTTTTAAGTTGTAAGCCCAATTCGTTAATCTTCTCTTTCTCAATTTTCTTCAAATAAGCCTCTAAAGATATAAAATTTCCCCTTATTACCGCTTTAGCTGCATCCCAAAGATTTTGATATGATGTCTCATCATTATCATTATCTTGGGTGAAATTGTTAATTGTTTCTATAATTTGCTCTTTCACCCAGTCATTCTTTAAGATGAGATTATTCAGTTTCCAATTACTTTTTGGTCTATTTACCCCTAACTTTTTACTGAATGTAGCTTTTATTGCATTGTGATCTGAGAAGAAGGCATTTATTATTTCTGCCTTCCTACATTTAATTTTGAGATCTTTATGTCCTAGTATATGGTCAATTTTTGTATAGGATCCATGAACTGCTGAGAAGAAAGTATATTCCTTCCTATTGCCATTCAGTTTTCTCCAAAGGTCTATCATACCTAGTTTTTCTAATGTTCTATTTACTTTTTAAATTTCTTTCTTATTTGTTTTGTGGTTTGATTTGTCTAAATCTGAGAGTGCAAGGTTGAGATCTCCCACTATTATAGTTTCACTGTCTATTTCTTTTTGCAATTCTCTTAACTTTTCCTTTAGAAAGTTAGATGCTATACCACTTGGTGCATATATGTTTAGTATTGATATGGCTTCATTATTTATGCTACCTTTCAGCAGGATATAGTTTCCTTCCTTATCTTTTTTAACGAGATCTACTTCTGCTTTTGCTTGATCTGAGATAAGGATAGCTACCCCTGCTTTTTTGGCTTTATCTGAAGCATAATAGGCTCTGTTCCAACCTTTTACCTTTACTCTGTATGTATCTCCCTGCTTTAAGTGTGTTTCCTGTAGGCAACATATTGTAGGGTTCTGCAAAGCTAACATTTCTAACACAATATTGCATAGTAATGATGATAGCAGGCAATCTTATTGGGACTGGTTCTAATTTGTATCCATTATATATGATTCTTGCTTATAGTTTTAAATAGATACCACTGAAAGGAAAACTCCATTTACTCCTATGCCATTCAGTGTTTTTAATAGAAGTTGCTGTTGGATTTTATTAAATGTTTTTTTCTGCATTTATTGAGATAACCATATGATTTTTGTTAATTTGGTTATTGACATAATTAATTATGCTAATAGTTTTCCTCATATTGAATCAGCCCTGCATTTCTGGTATAAATCTTACTTGGTCATGCTGTATTGTCCTGAGGATGACTTGCTGTAATCTTTTTGTTAATATTTTATTTAAGGTTGCATCAATATTCATTTTTATTACCCTATCCGGTTTCAATATCAACATAAAATCTCTGTCATAATCATAAAAGGAATTTTGAAGGACTCCTTATTTTCTATTTTTTTTAATAGTTTGCATATTATGTTTGGTACAATGTTTGGTAGAATTCACATGCAAATCAATCTGGCCCTGGAGATTTTTTTCTTAAGTAGTTGATTAATGGCTTTTTCTATTACTTTTTCTAAAATGGTATCATTTAAATAATTTATTTGATCTCCTGCTAATCTAGACTCTATATTTTTGTAAGTATTCCTCCATTTCACCTATATTGTCAGATTTATAGACATATAATTGGGCACAATAACTCCTAATTATTGCTTTAATTTCTTTACTGTTTTAAAGTTCTCCATTTTCATTTTTTATATTAACAATTTGTTTTTGTTCTTTCTTTTTCTAATCAAATTAACTAAACCTTTAAGTATTTTATTGTTTGTTTGTTTGTTTTTTTGTTTTGTTTTTGTTGTTTTTTTTTTTTTCATAAAACCTACTCTTTCTTTGGCTTATTTATTCAATAGTTTTCTTTCAAATTTATTAATCTTCCTTTTTATTTTCAGAATTTCAAATTTGGTATTTAATTGGGAGATTTTAATTTGTTCTTTTTTTTAGCTTTTTAAGTTGCATGTTCATTTCATTGATCTCTTTCTCGATTTTATGCAAGTAAGCATCTAGAAAGATCAAATTTCCTCAAAAAAAAAAAAAAAAAAACTGCTTTGACTGCTACTCACAAATTTTGGCATGGTGTCTCATTATTTTCATTCTCTTGGATGTCTATGATTTGTTGTTTCACTCACTCGTTCTTTTGGCTTAAATTATTTAGTTTCTGTTCATTTTTTTTCTCCCTGAGGCTGGGGTTACACAGCTAGGAAGTGTTAAGTGTCTAAGCTCAGATTTGAAATTGAGTCCTTCTGAATTCAAAGCTGGTGCTCTATCCACTGCACCACCTAGTTTCAATTTAATTTTTGGTTTATTTTCCCCTGACCTTTTATTCCATATAATTTTTATTGGATCATGATCTGAAAAGAATGCATTTAATATTTCTTTCTGCATTTGGTTTTGAGATTTTTATGTCCTTACACAGTCAGTTTTTCTATAGTTTTTACTGCTGAGAAAGAAAAAAAATATTTCTGTCTCCATTCAATCTTCTCCAAAAGTTTATCTAACCTAACTTTTCTAGAATTCTATTTACCTTATCTTCTTGCTTATTTATTTTCTGGTTTGATTTATCTAAGTCTGAGAGAGCAAGGTTTGCTGTCTAATTCTTTTTGCATCTGTCAACTTCTCCTCTAGGAATTTGGATGTTATACCAATTGATGCATATATGTTTAATATTGATATTACTTCACTATCTGTAGTACCTTTAGGTAGGATGCAGGTTCCTTTCTTATCTCTTTTAATTAAATATATTTTTGCTTTAGCTTGATTTGAGATCAGGATTGTTATCCCTGTTTTTGTTTCTTTGTCCACTTTTTTTTAAAATTCAACTGAAGCAAAATTGATTCTGCTATAGCCTTTTACCTTTACTTTGAATGTATCATTAAGATTATATGTTTTTTCTTTTTTTTTTTTTTATTCATTTTTCCAAATTATCCCCTCCCTCCCTCCACTCACTACCCCCGATGGCAGGTAATCCCATACATTTTACATGTGTTACAATATAACCTAGATACAATATATGTGTGTAAATACCTTTTTCTTGTTGCACATTAATTATTAGCTTCCGAAGGTATAAGTAACCTGGGTAGATAGACAGTAGTGGTAACAATTTACATTCGCCTCCCAGTGTTCCTTCTCTGGGTATAGTTATTTCTGTCCATCATTGATCAACTGGAAGTGAGTTGGATCTTCTTTATGTTGAAGATTTCCACTTACATCCTCATACAGTATTGTTGTTGAAGTGTATAGTGATCTTCTGGTTCTGCTCATTTCACTCAGCAACAGTTGATTTAAGTCTCTCCAAGCCTCTCTGTATTCCTCCTGCTGGTCATTTCTTACAAAGCAATAACATTCCATAACCTTCATATACCACAATTTACCCAACCATTCTCCAATTGATGGACATCCATTCAACTTCCAGTTTCTAGCTACAACAAAAAGAGCTGCCACAAACATTTTGGCACATACAGGTCCCTTTCCAGTCTTTAGTATTTCTTTGGGATATAATCCTAATAACAGCAATGCTAGGTCAAAGGGTATGCACAGTTTAACAACTTTTTGGGCATAGTTCCAAATTGCTCTCCAGAATGGCTGGATTCTTTCACAACTCCACCAACAATGTATCAGTGTCCCAGTTTTCTCACATCCCCTACAACATTCATCATTATTTGTTCCTGTCATTTTAGCCAATCTGACAGGTGTGTAGTGGTATCTCAGAGTTGTCTTAATTTTCATTTCTCTGATCAGTAGTGATTTGGAACACTTTTTCATATGTGTGGAAATAGTTTAAATTTCATCATCTGAGAATTGTCTGTTCATATCCCTTGACCATTTATCAATTGGAGAATGGTTCGGTTTCCTATAAATCAGGGTCAGTTCTCTATATATTTTGGAAATGAGACATTTGTCAGAACCTTTACTTTTAAAAATATTTTCCCAATTTGTTACTTCCCTTCTAATCTTGTTTGCATTAGTATTGTTTGTACAGAAACTTTTTAGTTTGATGTAATCAAAAACTTCTATTTTGTGATCAATAATAATCTCTAGTTCTCCTCTGGTCATAAATTCCTTCCTCCTCCAAAAGTCTGAGAGGTAGACTATCCTCTGTTCCTCTATTCTATTTATTATCTCACTCTTTATGCCTAAATCATGGACACATTTTATCTTATACTGGTATATGGTGTTAAGTGTGGATCCATATCTAATTTCTGCCATATTAATTTCCAGTTTTCCCAACAGTTTTTTCCAAATAATGAATTTTTATCCCTAATGTTGGTATCTTTGGGTTTGTCAAAGTTTAGATTGCTATAGATGTACCCTTTTTTGTCATTTGTATCTAATCTGTTCCACTGATTTACCGGTCTATTTCTTAGCCAATACCAAATGGTTTTGGTGACTGCTGCTATATAATATAGCTTTAGATCAGGTACACTTAGACCACCTTCCTCTGAGTTTTTTTTTCATTAGTTCCCTTGCAATTCTCGACCTTTTATTCTTCCATATGAATTTTGTTGTTATTTTTTCTAGGTCATTGAAATATTTTCTTGGGAGTCTGATTGGTATAGCACTAAATAAATAGATTAGTTTGGGGAGTATTGTCATCTTTATTATATTCGCTCGGCCTATCCAAGAGCACTGAAATTCTTTCCAATTATTTAGATCTGACTTTATTTTTGTGGCAAGTGTTTTGTAATTTTTCTCATATAAATCCTGACTATTCTTTGGTAGATGGATTCCCAAATAATTTATATTCTCAACATTTGTTTGGAATGGAATTTCTCTTTGTATCTCTTGCTGATGCATTTTGTTAGTGATATATAAAAATGCCCAGGATTTATGTGGATTTATTTTGTATCCTGCCACTTTGCTGAAATTTTGAATTATTTCTAATAGCTTTTTAGCAGAGTCTTTGGGGTTCTCTAAGTATACCATCATGTCATCTGCAAAAAGTGATAGTTTGATTTCCTCATTTCCTACTCTAATTCCTTGAATCTCTTTCTCGGCTCTTATTGCCGAGGCTAGCATTTCTAATACTATATTGAATAGTAATGGTGATAGTGGGCAACCTTGTTTCACTCCTGATCTTACTGGGAAAGGTTGCAGTTTATTTCTATTGCATATTATGCTTACTGATTGTCTTAAATATACGCTCCTGATTATTCTAAGGAATAGTCCATTTATTCCTATACTCTCAATAGTTTTTAGCAGGAATGGATGTTGGAATTTGTCAAATGCTTTTTCTGCATCTATTGAGATGATCATATGGTTCTTATTAATTTGATTATTGATATGGTCAATTATATTAATAGTTTTCCTAATATTAAACCAGCCCTGCATTCCTGGAATAAATCCTACTTGATCATAGTGTATTATCCTGGAGATGATTTTCTGAAGTCTTTTTACTAATAGCTTATTTAATATTTTAGCATCAATATTCATTAAGGAGATTGGTCTATAATTTTCTTTCTCAGTTTTCGATCTACCTGGTTTAGGTTTCAGTACCATGTCTGTGTCATAAAAGGAGTTTGGTAGGACTCCTTCATCCCCTATTTTTTCAAATAATTTATATAATATTGGGGCTAATTGTTCTTTAAATGTTTGGTAGAATTCACATGTGAATCCATCTGGTCCTGGGGATTTTTTCCTGGGGAGTTGATTAATAGCTTGTTCTATTTCTTTTTCTGAAATGGGACTATTTAAGCAATTTATCTCCTCCTCTGTTAATCTAGGGAGCCTATATTTTTGGAGGAAGTCATCCATTTCACTTAAGTTATCAAATTTATTGGCATAAAGTTGGGCAAAGTAACTCCTTATTATTTCTCTAATTTCCTCTTCATTGGTGGAAAGATCCCCCTTTTCATTTGTAAGACTATCAATTTGATTTTCCTCTTTCTTTTTTCTGATCAAATTTACCAAAGGTTTATCTATTTTATTGGCTTTTTCATAAATCCAACTCTTGGTTTTATTTATTAATTCAATAGTTTTTTTACTTTCAATTTTATTGATTTCTCCTTTTAATTTTTGTATTTCAAGTTTAATTTTTGGTTGGGGTTTTTTAATTTGGTCTTTTTCTAGCTTTTTAAGTTGTAGGCCCAATTCGTTAATTTTCTCTTTCTCCATTTTCTTCAAATAAGCCTCTAAAGATATAAAATTTCCCCTTATTACTGCTTTAGCTGCATCCCACAGATTTTGGTATGATGTTTCATCATTGTCATTACCTTGGGTGAAATTATTAATTGTTTCTATAATTTCCTGTTTCATCCAGTCATTCTTTAAGATGAGATTGTTCATTTTCCAATTACTTTTTGGTCTATTTACCCCTTACTTTTTACTGAATGTAGCTTTTATTGCATTGTGATCTGAGAAGAAGGCATTTATTATTTCTGCCTTGCTACATTTAATTTTGAGATCTTTATGTCCTAATATATGGTCTATTTTTGTATAGGATCCATGAACTGCTGAGAAGAAAGTATATTCCTTTCTATTGCCATTCAGTTGTCTCCAAAGGTCTATCATACCTAGTTTTTCTAATGTTCTATTTACTTTTTAAATTTCTTTCTTATTTGCTTTGTGGTTTGATTTGTCTAAATCTGAGAGTGCAAGGTTGAGATCTCCCACTATTATAGTTTCACTGTCTATTTCTTTTTGCAATTCTCTTAACTTTTCCTTTAGAAAGTTAGATGCTATACCACTTGGTTCATATATGTTTAGTATTGATATGGCTTCATTATTTATGTTACCTTTCAGCAGGATATAGTTTCCTTCCTTATCTTTTTTAACTAGATCAACTTCTGCTTTTGCTTGATCTGAGATAAGGATAGCTACCCCTGCTTTTTTGGCCTTACCTAAAGCATAATAGGCTCTGTTCCAACCTTTTACCTTTACTCTGCATGTATCTCCCTGCTTTAAGTGTGTTTCCTGCAGACAACATATTGTAGGGTTCTGATTTTTGATCCAATCTGCTATCTGTCTCCGTTTGATGGGAGCGTTCATCCCATTCACATTTATAGTTAAAATTACTAATTCTGTATTTCCTGCCATCATATTATCCCCAGATTATGCTTTTTCCCTTGACCCCCCTGATTCCCCTCCCCGATATTTAATTTACAGACCCCCCTTGTGACGTGCAGCCCTCCCTTTTTTTAGTATCCCTCCCCCCTCCCTCCAAGTCCCTTCACTTATTCTCCTTTTCCTTTTCCCTTTTCCCCTCCCCATTTTAATGAGGTGAGAGAAAATTCTCTGAAAAACAAATATGTCAATTATTTACTCTTTGAGCCTCTTCTGATGAGAGTAAGATTCACACAATGATTCTCCCCCTCATAAAATTCCTTCAGATATGGTGTATTTTCTATGCCTGTTCCTGGGATGTAGTTTCTCTCTTTTTATCATTCCTTCCATTTTTTCTAAGACGAACTCCTTCCCTTTACTACACCCCCCTTTTTTATTTTATATCAGTAAAATCAAATTATCCATGAGTACTTTTTATATACCCACAACAGAGTTACAGTTCTCAAGGGTTCTGTGTACCTTTTTCTGTTTCTCTTCAGTCTTGTGGATGTAGAACAAATTTTTTGTTTAAGTCTTGTTTTTTTCTTAGAAACATATAGAATTCCTCTATTTCATTGAAGGACCATCTTCTTCCATGGAAAAAGATGCTAAACTTAGCTGGGTAGTTCATTCTTGGTTGCAGTCCTTGATCTTTTGCCTTACGGAATAGCAGGTTCCAGGCCCTTCTATATTTTAATGTGGAGGCAGCCAGATCTTGGGTGACCCTTATTGTGGCACCTTGGTATTTACATTGTTTTTTTCTAGCTGCTTGCAGGATTTTCTCCTTTGTGTGGTAGTTCTGCAGCTTAGTCACAATATTCCGTGGTGTTCTTTTTTTAGGGTCTATTTCAGAAGGAGTTTGATGAATTCTTTCCACATCTACTTTCCCTTCTGTTTCTATTATCTCTGAACAGTTCTCTTTGATAAGTTCCTGTAAAATAGAATCTAGGCTCTTTTTTTGGTCATAGTTTTCGGGAAGTCCAATGATCCGCAGATTATTTCTCCTAGATCTATTTTCCAGGTCTATAGATTTTCCCAGTAAGTATTTGACGTTGTTCTCTAGCTTCTCATTTTTTTTTTTTTTTTTTTGTTTAGTTTGACTGATTCTTGGGTTCTCTGTGAATCATTCATTTCTATTTGTTCCATCCTGACTTTTAAGGAGTTAGTTTCTTCTTTCACAGTTTTTAGTTCTTTTTGTAAATGCCCAATTTTGTTTTTAAATGAATTATTTTGCTCTATTGAATTTTTTTCCATTTCCCTAATTTTTTTTGAGAATTATTTTCTTTTTCCAATTCAGAAATTCTATTTTGTTGAGACTTTTTTATCTTTTCCAATTCAGAAATCCTACTTTCCTGTGATTTTTTAACCTTTTCTAATTCACAAATTTTGTTTCTCTGCATCTCCTGTGAATTCTTTATTTTTTCCAACTCCAATTTCAGGACGTTGTTATTCTCTATCATAGCTTCCCTTTCCTTTCCCCATTTTTCTTCAAACTCTCTTAAGTTTTTAATAGTCTCTTCTAGGAGAGAGTTATGTGATGGGGGGCAGGAATCGTTCCCCTTTAGGTTGTTATCTGCTGTCTCTCTGCTGTTAACTTCCTCGGGGTTGGATATCCGCTCTTTCTCTGTGTAGAAGGAATCTATAGTTTTTTCTGGCTTTTTTGTTCATATTTAAAAAATCTTTTGGGGTCTGTCCCTGGGGTAGGAAATTATTTATTTACTTCTTTACCAGCTTCCTCCCTGACCAGATGGATGCAGCGGCTCCTGTGCCTGAGCTAAGATAGAGCTCTGGGAGAGAGTTCCCCATGCCTCCTTGGAAGTGCCTCAGAGGTGACTAGCACTGCTGTGCCCCGAGGGCGCTGTGTTTTAGTGGCTTCCCTGAGGTTGAGATTGAACAGTAAATATGGCACAAAGCCCAGCCTATGCGTCCCAGTGGGGCGTGGATGTCTGCAGCAGGTGAAGTGAGAAGCTCCTGCGCTCAAACTGGAAGTGTCTGCCAGAAAACGTGGTCCCTAGTTCAAAGGTTCCTCTTCTCTGGGACTTCCGGATCTGAGTTCCACTCCCTCCAGCTAAGCTAGGCAATGTGTGTTGCCTTGGGCCGTATACACCCACTTGTCAATCTCTTAACTATTCTCAGGTGGTAGCTGAGGCCACACCCCCTGGTGCCGAGATCTGCTGAGTCACCCCCAGGGTCCTGGAAAATCTAATCTGAGTTTTTAAAGTATTTTAGCTTTCTCTTCTGAACTGCTATATTATAAGCAGAGAAGAGCTAACAGCCTGTGCCAGATTCCTTTATCTCAGTGCCTTCTCTGATCCCAGAGCCCTTCCCAGAGCAATCGGCGCAGTATGCTAGCACCCAGCCATCTGTGCTGGCCTCTCTTCTTCCTCCCCTGGGAACTGACCTTTTCTGTTGAAACTCCAGATTCTCTTCAACTGGTAAGTCGTGCTTCCAGTCCTTGTGGTATCTATCAGTCCTGGGCTTATTCTGAGGCTGATTTATCTAATTGGTTGTGAGGGAGTGAGGACGTTCACAGAGTCGTGTGTTTCTTCTCTGCCATCTTCCAATTTTAACTTTTAAGGAGTTGTTTTCCTCTCTTAGCTTTTGTACTTCTTATTCCATTTAATCAATTGTATTTTAAGGAGCTATTTCCTTCAGTGGATTTTTGCTTCTTTCTTTTCCCTGGTCAATTCTAACTTTTTAGCAGTATTACAAAATTTAAGCATTTTCCCAACAATTTTCTTGCATCACTCTCATTTCTTTTACCACTCTTTATCCTACCTCTCTTTTTTTGATTTTCAAACTCCTTTTTGTGTTCTAAGAATTCCTTCTCGCCTGGAGACCACTTCCTATTTTCCTTTGGGACTTTGTCGATAGGTGTTTTTACATTATCATCTTCTTCTGGGATTATATCTTGATCTTCCTTGTCACTGAGGCAACTCGCAACTCTCAGCATCATTTTTTTTTTTTTTTGGGGGGGGGTTGCTGTTTGCTTATTTTTTACATTTTTTTTCTTTTAAATTTGAGCTCTACTCCCAGGGTGAAATGTTTCTTGTGTCAGGGCCTACAAGTTCTAGCTATTTACCAGGTGTTCCACTGATGTTGTTATGTGATCCACCTTGTGTCTGGTTCTCTGCTGAGGAGGTGGGGTAGATGGTGACTGTCACAGTTTGAAGCTGAAGGTGGCTGGCAGCTTATCAAGTACTGATCACTGGCCTCATGATGGCTAGTGCTGAGGCCCATAAGGTGTTTCTGTATTTCCCAAGGAATACACTGAAGTAGATGGTAAAGGTGGTCTGTCTACTGCTGGTTTTCTATTTATTTGGGTATATGAATGTTATGGAATATTATTGCTTGGTAAGAAATGTCCAGAAGGATGAATACAGAGAGGCTTGGAGAGACTTACATGAATTGATCCTGAGTGAAATGAGCAGAACCAGGAGATCACTATATACCTCAATGATAGTATATGAAGACATATTCTGATTGAAGTGGATATCTTCAACATAAAGAATATCCAATTCAGTTACAGTTGATCAATGATGGACAGAAACAGCTACACCCAGAGGAGGAACACTGGGAATTGAGTGTAAAATGTTTGCACTATTGTATTTCTACACAAGTTACTTATGCCTTTGGAATCAAATTCTTACCAGGCAACAAAAAATTTGGTTTTACACACATATATTGTAATAAGGATATACTGTAACACATTTAATATGTATGGGATTGCCTGTCATCTAGGAGAGGGAGTAGAAAGAGGGATGGGAAAATTTGGAAAAGTGAATACAAGGGATAATCTTGTAAAATCAAATACCCATGCATATGTACTGTCAAATATATATATATATATATATATATATATATATATATATATATATATATATATATATATATATATAAAATTATAAAATTAATTAAAAAGAAGAAAAAAAAAAAGAAATGTATTACCTAAAAAAAAAAAAAAGGTGGCTTAGCTATTTTTCACTAAAGGAGAACCGATGAAAAGCCAGATGCTTCACTGATATTCTCACGATGTTAAAGCAAATCACTGCCAGACAGTCTCTGGCACATGAGGGAGCACCTTATAGCATAATTATGGAGAGTTGCATAGGCAGGTAAGGAAGGCATATACGGCTTTCAATACCTATCACAGGAAAAAATATCCACATCATTGAGTTCTCATAATCATTTAAGTATCTTGTGTATTTTTAGTATAATGCATTCCAATATTTTACTCTATCCTTGTTATTGCATAATTCTAAGTTAATCAGTATGTAATCTGTATCCTAGCTTTTTGCATTCATTTTTTTTCTTTGTCTTTAGAGCTATAAAGTTTGGCAGTCAAATTTGTGTTATTATCTCTGGGGTGTCTCTTCGATAGTGTCCTAAGGGTTCTATCTCTTTGTATTTTTGCCCTCTGATTCTAATACTTTAGTAAAATTTCTTTTTCTGATTTCTTGACATATGGCTATAAGTTTTTTGTTTGTTTTACAATATTCTTCTGTGGTCTTGAAAGTTTCTGGAATTTTATGCATCATTTTTCTAATTTTGCTATCCTGTAATATTATATTGCATATCATTAAATTTTAGAGTTCCATTTTCTCCAAAAAAGTTATCAAACATCAGACTATGCATATCCTTTGATCTAGCAGTGTTACTACTGGGCTTATATCCCAAAGAGATCTTAAAGAATGGAAAGGAACCTGTATGTGCAAAAAGGTTTGTGGCAGCCCTTTTTGTAGTGACTAAAAATTGGAAATTGAATTGATGCCCATCAATTGGACAATGGCTGATCAAATTGTAGTATATTAATGTTATGGAATATTATTTTTTCTATAAGAAATGACCAGCAGAATGATTTCAGAAAGGCCTGGAGAAACTTATATGAACTAATGCTTTGTGAAATGAGCAGCACCAGGAGATCATTATATACTTCAGCAACAATACTATATGATGGTCAATTCTAATGGATGTGGCTCTCTTCAATAATGAGACAAACCAAATAATTTACATTTATTAAGTAATGAAGAGAACCAGCTACACCCAGCAAAAGAACTTTGGGAAATGAGTACGAACCACAACATAGCATTTCCAAACCCTCTTTTTTTTCCCCACTTGCATTTTTGATATTCTTCTTAGTCTGATTTTTTTTTTTTTTGTGAAGCAAAATAACTGCATGTATATGTATATATATATATATATATATATATATATATATATATATATATATATATATTTAACTTATTATAAGTATTTAACTTATACTTCAACATATTTAGCATGTATTGGTCATCTGCCATCTTGGGGAGGGGGTGGAGGGAAGGAAGGGAAAAGTTGGAACAGAAGGTTTTGCAAGGGTCAATGCTGAAAAATTACCCATTCATATATTTTGTAAATAAAAAGATATGATAAAAAAAAAGAAAATAAGTGAGAAGTATATGTAAAAAAAGAAAAAAATTATTGTTCAGTCATTTCAGTTTCTTTGTGATGCCATTTGAGGTCTTTTTTTTTTTTATTTTATATATATATATATATATATATATATATATGTATATATATATATATATATATATATATATATATATTTTATAATATTATCCCTTGTATTCATTTTTCCAAATTACCCCCCCTCCCTCTATTCCCTCCCCCCGACGACAGGCAATACCATACATTTTACATGTGTTACAATATAGTCTAGGTACAATACATATGTGCGAATATCATTTTCTTGTTGCACAATAAACATTAGAATCCGAAGGTACATGCAACCTGGGCAGACAGATATTAGTGCTAACAATTTTCATTCCCTTCCCAGTGTTTCTTCTCTGGGTGCAGCTACCCCTGTCCATCATTGATCAACTGGAAGTGAGTTGGATCTTCTTTATGTTGAAGATTTCCACTTCCATCAGAATACATCCCCATACAGTATTGTTGTTGAAGTGTGCAGTGATCTTCTGGTTCTGCTCATTTCACTCAGCATCAGTTGATTTAAGTCTCTCCAGGCCTCTCTATATTCCTCCTGCTGGTCATTTCTTACCGAGCAATAATATTCCATAACCTTCATGTACCACAATTTACCCAACCATTCTCCAACTGATGGACATCCATTCATCTTCCAGTTTCTAGCTACAACAAAAAGAGCTGCCACAAACATTTTGGCACATATATGTCTCTTTCCGCTCTTTAGTATGTCTTTGGGATATAATCCCAGTAGTAGCGCTGCTGGGTCAAAGGGTATGCACAGTTTGATAACTTTTTGGGCATAATTCCAGATTGCTCTCCAGAATGGCTGGATTCTTTCACAACTCCACCAGCAATGTATTAGTGTCCCAATTTCCCCACATCCCCTCCAACATTTGTCATTATTTGTTCCTGTCATCTTAGCCAATCTGACAGGTGTGTAGTGGTATCTCAGAGTGGTCTTAATTTGCATTTCTCTGATCAGTAGTGATTTGGAACACTCTTTCATGTGAGTGGATATAGTTTCAATTTCTTCCTCTGAGAATTGTCTGTTCATATCCTTTGACCATTTATCAATTGGAGAATGGTTTGATTTCTTATAAATTAGGGTCAGTTCTCTATATATTTTGGAAATGAGACCTTTGTCAGAACCTTTGTTTTTAAAAATATTTTCCCAATTTGTTACTTCCCTTCTAATCTTGTTTGCATTAGTATTATTTGTACAGAAACTTTTTAGTTTGATGTAATCAAAATCTTCTATTTTGTGATCAATAATGATCTCTAGTTCTCCTCTGGTCATAAATTCCTTCCTCCTCCACAAGTCTGAGAGGTAGACTATCCTCTGTTCCTCTAATCTATTTATTATCTCCCTCTTTATGCCTAAATCATGGACCCATTTTGATCTTATCTTGGTATATGGTGTTAAGTGTGGATCCATATCTAATTTCTGCCATACTAATTTCCAGTTTTCCCAACAGTTTTTTCCGAATAATGAATTTTTATCCCTAATGTTGGAATCTTTGGGTTTGTCAAAGATTAGATTGCTATAGATGTACCCTTTTTTGTCCTTTGTATCTAATCTGTTCCACTGATCTACCGGTCTATTTCGTAGCCAATACCAAATGGTTTTGGTGACTGCTGCTATATAATATAGCTTTAGATCAGGTACACTTAGACCACCTTCCTCTGAGTTTTTTTTCATTAGTTCCCTTGCAATTCTTGACCTTTTATTCTTCCATATGAATTTTGTTGTTATTTTTTCTAGGTCATTAAAATAGTTTCTTGGGAGTCTGATTGGTATAGCACTAAATAAATAGATTAGTTTGGGGAGTATTGTCATCTTTATTATATTCGCTCGGCCTATCCAAGAGCACTGAATGTCTTTCCAATTATTTAAATCTGATTTTATTTTTGTGGCAAGTGTTTTGTAATTTTTCTCATATAATTCCTGACTTTTCTTTGGTAGATGGATTCCCAAATATTTTATACTCTCAACATTTGTTTGGAATGGAATTTCTCTTTGTATCTCTTGCTGTTGCATTTTGTTAGTGATATATAAAAATGCCGAGGATTTATGTGGATTTATTTTGTATCCTGCCACTTTGCTGAAATTTTGAATTATTTCTAGTAGCTTTTTAGCAGAGTCTTTGGGGTTCTCTAAGTATACCATCATGTCATCTGCAAAAAGTGATAGTTTAATTTCCTCATTTCCTACTCTAATTCCTTGAATCTCTTTCTCGGCTCTTCTTGCCGAGGCTAGCGTTTCTAGTACTATATTGAATAGTAATGGTGATAGTGGGCAACCTTGTTTCACTCCTGATCTTACTGGGAAAGGTTGCAGTTTATTTCTATTGCATATTATGCTTACTGACGGTCTTAAATATATACTCCTGATTATTCTAAGGAATAATCCATTTATTCCTATACTCTCAAGAGTTTTTAGTAGGAATGGATGTTGGATTTTGTCAAATGCTTTTTCTGCATCTATTGATCTGATCATATGGTTCTTATTAATTTGATTATTAATATGGTCAATTATATTAATAGTTTTCCTAATATTAAACCAGCCCTGCATTCCTGGAATAAATCCTACTTGATCATAGTGTATTATCTTGGAGATGATTTTCTGAAGTCTTTTTGCTAATATCTTATTTAAGATTTTAGCATCAATATTCATTAAGGAGATTGGTCTATAATTTTCTTTCTCAGTTTTCGATCTACCAGGTTTAGGTATCAGTACCATGTCTGTGTCATAAAAGGAGTTTGGTAGGACTCCTTCATCCCCTATTTTTTCAAATAATTTATATAACATTGGGGCTAATTGTTCTTTAAATGTTTGGTAGAATTCACATGTGAATCCATCTGGCCCTGGGGATTTTTTCCTGGGGAGTTGATTAATAGCTTGTTCTATTTCTTTTTCTGAAATGGGACTATTTAAGCAATTTATCTCCTCCTCTGTTAATCTAGGGAGCCTATATTTTTGGAGAAAGTCATCCATTTCACTTAAGTTATCAAATTTATTGGCATAAAGTTGGGCAAAGTAACTCCTTATTATTTCTCTAATTTCCTCTTCATTGGTGGAAAGATCCCCCTTTTCATTTGTAAGAGTATCAATTTGATTTTCCTCTTTCTTTTTTTTGATCAAATTTACCAAAGGTTTATCTATTTTATTGGCTTTTTTATAAAACCAACTCTTGGTTTTATTTATTAATTCAGTAGTTTTTTTTACTTTCAATTTTATTGATTTCTCCTTTTAATTTTTGTATTTCGAGTTTAATTTTTGGTTGGGGGTCATTTGAGGTCTTTTTTAGCAAAAATACTAAAACAGTTTGTGCCATTTACTTCTTTAGATCATTTTAGACATGAGGAAAATGAGGCAAAGCCTGTTAAGTGACTTATCCAAGATCATAGCTAGTAAGTATATAGGACCAGATTTGAACTTATAAAGATGAGTCTTCTTCACTCCAGTCCTGATACTCTATCCATTTCTTCTCTGGACCACCCAGATACACACCTTCATTCAAGAAAAAATAAATGGATACAATCAGGATTAAGACTGATAGACAATGAGTGGTGATTATAGTAATTTGGATAATTGTGGTTTCTATCTATTTTCCCTGAGTTATGCTTAAGCATCTATCAGTTCTCAGAATTGTAGTCTTCCCATCACCCTAGCTATGCTGAGGCATATGGAGCTTCTGGTGTTGGTGTTTGCCTGATTGATTCTCCATCCTAACGCTCAGGATCTTCTGCTGGCTTTCCAGGAAAGTTCCTGTCCTGGACTTTGTCCCTTTTTTACCTGATTTAGACAGACTTTTCTTGCCTAAATTCCAAGTTTCTTGGACTAATATATCTCACCCCATCCTTTTGCTGGTTCTGCTGAATTTTTTTTTTTTTTGGTGGAAATTTGTTTTGGGGAACTATTTTTATGGTTGTTTGGAGGTCAACATGGGAAATATTGTGATCTTACCAATGCAAATAGTACTATAATTTGTGTTAACCCCTCCCTCCCCTCTATATCTAAAAGAAGTATACCTACATTTAACTTTGTCCAATCATCTTTCAGTCTCTTGTGACCAAAATACTCACAACAAGACACATAAGGTTGACTCTTATAGCAGTAAAAATAAGCTAAGTTAATACTCTAAGCTTTTCATTAACATGGTAAAACAGATGAAAAGCCTATATATATTTTTCCTTCTATTTCTCAAGTTTTAAACCAGAGAGAGCATAAATGGCAAGCAAGCTGATTTTATAATGGTTTTACTTCTCAAGGGCCATAGATGGCACTAGAGGACAATGGTGTAAATCAGAACAGAGATCCATTCTTTTCTTTTGAAGGAGGTTCAAGACAAACTGCTATGATCTTTTTTTTTAGCCAATCTGCCAAGAAATATCTCTCTTTCAATCTCCAGTCTTCCAGCACAACATAGTTAGTGAATTCTTCCTAACAAATGACTTCCTTCCGGGCTTCTTCAATCCAATCATCCTGGCTTCTGCACATTGTTCATGATGCCTTCTTAAATTTGTTTATTTTTATTTCATTACCTCTGATTTTTCCTTTGTGAGGTAAAACTGACAAAATCCACTTTTTGTTCAGATGCATTTTTTTAAACAAAGTTACATTTGAATAGCACTTACTATGTGTCAACCTCCCAACCTTTGAGAGATAGATTATATTACTACCCATTTTCAGTTTAGAAAAGCAAAGCAAACAGTAATTAAGTGATTTGCCCAGAGTCATAAAACTATTAAGTGTCCCACAATAGAATTGGTGTTCTCTACACTGGCTACTATTTCTTTTTTTTTAATGCTTAATCTTCTCATAGACTACAAACTGATATTTGACATTTCAGTTTTTAGTGTGAACCTCTCCTACTCTAAAAACAGGCACATGCTTATGACCTGAGTAATTACATTGTCCTACATATTAATTTTTCTCTGCTTTACAGTTGGTCCTCCAGACTCTTTAATGTGGACAGTTTCTCTGACCCACCTAATAGTTTGTCACATTTGTTCACGTTTTAGCTGAGATATGCTGTTTCTTTGTAAGTTAATACTATCTTTATTTCTTTTGTAAAATTTTTTTATTTTTGAACCCTTCGCAGCAATCAGACTACTGATATAGGAAAGGGGAAATTATGTAATATAAGTAGTGTTCTTTTTTTCAAGTTTCAAACTTCTTCTGTGAAATTTACATTTGACCAAATCATGCTTTTATTTTCTTTTTTTTTAAATGTTTCTAAATGTTAGTGATATTAATGTCTCCTGCTTTTCTTTGTACCTGTTTAATGGATCATCCCACTGTGTTTTGCTTAATAATCACCTATTTTCATCTGCCTAACTTCTGTTTTTCTCATGGAATTCTGTACTGTCAATTTCTCTTCTTTCTCTAAGCTGGATCTTATAGACATATCTCCTACTTTCAGTCTCTTCTACTCCTTACCAATTTTGTCCATCACTCTATTTCAGATATTCAACACCATGCCTAATGATTACACTATTGATTTGCATGTATCTAATCTCTCCCATTTCCAGTGAATCCTGTGAATAGCTGCCAAATTAATATTTATAAAGCACAGATTTGACTTGGTCATTCTTTTCTTGTACTCTTTGCCTCTATAATTAAAATAAATAAATAAATAACTTTGCAGTTGGACTTTTAAAGTCTATCAAATCTGGCTCCAATTTATGTTTTCATATATATGTTATGGGAAAATAGCTGGTTCAGTGAATAAAGTGCTAGGCCTGGAGTCAGGGAAAATCTGAGTTTAAATTTGCCCTGACACTTAATAGTTGTGTGACTCTGGGCAAGCCACTTAACCTAGTTTGCCCCATTTCTTCATCCATAAAATGAGCTGGAGAAAAAAGAATAAACTACTTCATTATTTTCACCAAGGAAAACCCAAAAGTATTCATGAAGAATTGGACACAATTAATCAACAACAACTTATTTTATATGAACACTTCATATAGTTTATTTTTAAGGTATATCATCCCTGTACATAACATTCTATTTCCTACCTCTGCCCTGCCTTCCTTTCCTCATCATCAAGTCATAAACTGCTTTGCTTCACTGAAGGAACAATTGAAATCCTACTTACTCTATAAGACCTTTGTCTTGTTCCATTACTAGCTGCTATTTTATATTTCCTATTGTCCTATTTGTATATACATTGTTCCCTCATGTAATGAGAACTTATAAATGCTACTTGATGAGATTCCCTAATTTTGCTGATGATAAATCTGAGGTTCAAGGGGTTTAAATGATTTGCCAAAGGTTACATATGTGGTGTCAGACAAAGGATTTGAGCTCTATTTTTCTGATTCCCACAATCTCAGGGATCATGAAAAAATGGTAATTATTTATATTTCCATGATGTATTGATAAAGTTTGCAAGGGACTTTTTCTATATTACTTCATTTGAGCTCTTCAATAATTCTATGTTGAAAGTAATACATGTATTATTTCCAGTTTACAAATAAGCCAACTGAGACACAGTTAAGTTAAATGATTCATTTATGGCTGCAAACCTGGAAAGTTTTAGAATAAAGCACTGAAACCAAGTTTCCATAACTCCAGATGCATCACTCTTTCTAATTGGCTATTCAGATGTACATAATATTTAAATACTCTATAAAAATATCACAAGAAGTTACCTCAAAAAATTGCAGGACTTTAAATAAATAAACAATACAGAGGGTAAACAATTCCATCTTGTTTTGCAGACTCATATGACCTCAATCCTGAAGATGTGTGGAGGGGATTCAGGGTGTAATGAAAATATCATAGCACTAATAGGCAGAATTGTACTCCTATAAAACTGATTTGTTCCATAACTTTGTTCTACATGCCTCTCAACAATGCTCCTTAGTCTCTAGTCTTTCTCCATCATAATCAATACTGCAATCTTCCAATTCACCTCCCTCACAGTTTCCTATATATTACAGCCATATTAATTCATAAAACACTTCTTTGATACTCTCGTGGCCTGTTCCAAAATATAAAAGATTTCCCAGAGTTTAGAAAATAAAGTACATTCTCTTTACCTTGACTTTCCATGTTCTAACCCAATCTACAATTCCTTTTCCCCCACTATTCCCCTACATATATTATATAATTAAATTGATTCACTGTTCCCGAAACCAATCTTGCTTTTTCTTCCCTCATGTGAGTAGCCACTTAACTGTTGTTTCAGGTATGTTCCCCCTCTATTAAATTTTATAAATGTCCAGGGATTCAGGATAATATAGAGTCTGAGAACTCTAATTGTACTTTCTAAGAAATTGAATATGGGAAAAATAAAGAAACAAATAGGAAGCAGGTTGCACAATATAGTGCATTTTTCCTTTTCCTTACAATTGCTTTATATTCCCAAATCAAAACTGGCAAAATCTATTTTAATCTTCCAGTCATTGACCAAAAAAAAAAAAAAAAAAAAAATTCTCTCCTTCTGGAAGAGATTCCCTTTACTATCTTCCTGCCAATTACTCACAAATGACAAATTAATACTAATGTTAATAATAACTAATATTTGCATAAACTTTGAAATTTGCAAAGCACTATATATTTTATCTCATTTAATTTTCATAACCACCCTGAGATGCAAGTGCTATGTTTGTCTCTATATTATAAAGGAAAAAAACAGGTAGATAGAGGTTCTGACTTACCTAGGATTACCCAACTAGTAGGAGATTGAAAGAAAATGAGAACTTACATAAAATGCCAATGACAGACCAGCTGTATTGCTCTCACAATGACCATGAAAGCAAGAAAAGAGAGAATCCTTGATGTATGTGATCAAGACAAGTTTATTGTATCTATAGTCTCCATATTTAAGCCTTACAAGCACAAAATTACTAAGGAAACATAAAACAGATAAATAAGTGCATGAAGGAACAATGTTTTGTATACTAATAGAAACTAGGCGTTATCTATAGACACAACTTCACCCCTTTGCCATTCTGATTAATGATACATGCCTAACACACTTGTTCCTAATTCTTCTCAGTCTTTGCCAGTCTTCTGCTGGCTTTCACTTAATAGGGTTCAAGAGAGGTTCAAAGATAGGTCAAGATGACCTTGAATCCTACAGCTTAGCAGGTGTTGCTAGGTAGGTGTTGCTGCCTGAAATGACACACATTTCGGTCTTTTTGACTCTGGATCCAGAACTCTACCTACTGTCTATCACTACCATTAACTCATTATTGTATTTAATTATGGCAGTCTCACCCCAATTTTGTTTTTGTTTTTCAAAGGAGAGCTAGTCTGAATGTTATGGTATCTATTAAAATCTTTCAATAAGCATTTGGCATTTGGGTATTAGGGAATGCTTCAGTGAATTTTTGTAATCATATTTCAATCAAAGGAATCCACAAGATCTTGTCACAAAAGTAAATACAGAATAATGAATCATCACAGTACTTTCCAAATATTCACAATTATATACTTACAGTGAATTCTGCTTAATTAATTCTCTTCTACAAATTTCTGTCTTTTTCTGGTATAGCTTCCACCAGCTCCCCTAACTATTTAAATACTAACTGTCCTTTATGATCCATATGAAAACTTATGTGACAACTATAATGATCCTTCCCTCCACTAAATTCTTAAGTGTGGGAGGGAGGAGGAGAAACATACTATTTGTAATATTTCCTGAGATATAATATCACTAAGTAGATGATGAAGAAGTTCTGGAGTCAAGAAGGGTGATGTTCAATTGTCACCTCAAACATTCAATAGATATGTGATTTAGTTATAAGATATTAACCTCTCTGTGCTTTATTTTCCCCATCATAAAATGGACGACTTGAAGTTGTTCACCTCTAAAGTTCCTTTTTATTATAACAATTCCAATCCTATGTTTCTGATTTCATGGTTTTAAGGACATCCAAAAAGGGATAGTATCATTTTGAGATTCAAGTACACTGATAGCAGACTTCACTTTTAAGATATAGCTAAGAGCTAGATCAAAGCAGACTCTAATGCAACTAACTAATAGTTTCTTCACTCTGGGTCATTCCCAGAAGACTCTGTGATAGCCCAGAATCTAGTCTTCTGGCCTCTACTTTACAGGAGATTCTCCACATTTTCCTATTACTCTCAAGGGCTTACCAGAAATAACTTCACCTTTTTCCCCCCACTCACCCTACATATCTAATTATTTTCAAGTCTCCTCATCTTTACCATCACAAAAATCTATCCTAGACATAACTTTTTCTCCACTCACACAGCCATTGTCCATATTTATGTCTCTATCAACTCTCAGTTAGAATATTGAAAAGGCTTTCTAGTTGATTTCTTGTCTTATTATCCCTATCCCATTCCATTTTCCTTTCAGATGTCAAAATGATTTTCCTAAAACATAAGTCTAGCCACATTTCACCTTACTCAATCATCAACAGAGGGTCACACAGCTAGTAAATGTCTGAGGCCAAATTTGAACTCAGTTTTTTTTTTCTGACTCCAGGCTTGGTGTTCTATCCTTTCTACCAGCTATCTACCCTAACCCAGCATTAGTTAACTTTAAAATTGAACAGGTAATCTTTGCTTGCACAGTCTATGAGTAAGAGTCTTGCATAGAACCTTAGATATTAAACTACAAGAAAAAAAAAAAAAAAACTTTGCATGTCTTTCCATCAACTTTTTATTAGTTTCTCAACACTTATCATTTCCCTGAAATGCTCATTAACCTATGTAATTGTAGGCAACAGAAACTAATTAGCATAATTTGAAATAATGAACGAAATACTTAACCTCTGTTGCAATCAACCAGCAACTCCCAACTCAAAACAATAACATCCTATTCAGCCTACTGCTTCCTGACTTTTTTTTCCAATTTTTAACCACACAGAACTTTTTCTGTCCTCCCTCTATATCCAAACATTCTCCACAGATTATTGAGATTAGAACTGTTATTAGAAATTTATTTTTCCAAGGGCAGGTTCTAACACTGCAATCTCAAGTAAGTCTAGCCAACAAGATAAACACTACAGCCCCTTCTGCAATATGCAAAAAAAAAAAAAAAAGCCAAACTTGCCTCTAGTTCAATAATACTCAGGATATAAATGTCTGGATATTCTCTTTGCAAGCAGTCTTGTTTAAGAGAGACTCTTTTAAGAGGTGCTGAAAAGCTAAATCAAATACACCTGGAAATTCTTCTTTATTTACTTTTTGTTAACAACCATAAAGTATCCTTTTAGGACAGAGAACCATGATTTATGCAGACAAAATCCAACTTGATTTATTCCTAACAAATTATGTTTATCTAGATGATCTAATGTTCCACCTTTAATGATTTTCTAAACTAGTTTCCAGGTGCAGAGGTGAGAACTGCTAGGGCATAATTTTTGGATTACCCTTAACTTCCTTCTAAAAGATGCTCAGTACTTTGGCAGGGCTCCAATCTCTGGCTATAATCACTGCTTGAAAGGATAAATTACATATTTTTGTAATTATAAAGAAATAAAACAATTTCAACCATTTAGCATGCCAAACCTACCAGCATGCTTAACACATCTTTATTCTCATGTAGTAAAATGTAAAAATAAGCTTACTGTCAAATTATATCTCTTTGTCACTAGTTTATATAGAATTTCTGAAGTGTCCTAAATGTGTGATAAATAGAAACAGACTTTAGAATGATCAGCCAAAGAAGGATATAGCCCAGAGACATTGTTTCTGATACTAGATCAGATCATGCTATGGTTAATATAGCTGAAAGATAAAGTCTTTCTGGCTAGTTAAGAAACCCTATGGTCTAGTTCTATAAGTCTTTTCATATCTAATTTTTGGAATTCCATAAAGTATTGTAATAGAACTCATGCATGCATTTCATTCCATCCCACTCTGACTAACCATGAAATATACAGTGTCTATATGCTTCTATTAAAGCTTGTATTATTCAGTGTGGTCAAAGATAAATAGAGGTTATACTTTTACCACCTGGAAGGAAACGTAATCATGAAACATTTAAAAACCTCACCAACACCAACAATCATCCCCCCAAAACATTTTTCCCCTTTATGAGCCAATGTCTACAATTTCTCATCAATGACTGCCTTTGTTTATTAGAAGGAAAAAATAGATAAACATATCTTTTTCCTTATTACTTTCATTCTACTCTATTTATTCATTTATTATCTATACTGGAGATTGTAAAATAGAAATAATATATTGAGGGCAACAAGGCTTTGGCAAATTATAATAGAATACATATTATTAGATAAGATGTTGCATCAATGGTAATGAGAGAAGAGGCTCTTCCTTTGATTTTAAAACAGGAAAAATAATCCCTAATGTACTCCCCTCAAACACTTATATTAGGTCAAATAAAATGACAAAATAATGCTTATGTGATGCTTAGTTCTATCAAAATCCTTTGTTCCCTTGTGGCTGACAAAGGAAAATTGGGTTCCTTCTTTTATCAATATTTCTTATAGATGAAAGTACATGAAAGAAATTATTAGGATGAAGCTATTAACCAAGTTAATTATATAAGAGTTAAGTAATAGACAGCAGAATTGGGACATCATAATTTCTACTGGCCAATATGAAAATTTGGATTATGTAACCAGCATAGGTAAAACATTCTGACAAAAGCACTTTTTTGTCTTTTTCATTTTAAGAAAACTTCTAGAACTTTATTCTAAAGATACATTCATAGGTTTATGCCTGGAAGTAAACTAGGGTTTTATTTCAATTTTACCATTTTTACTTGAGCAAAGTAAAACAGAATAGTAAGTTATTTAAATGATCTTTTATAAATGTTATATGGCACACAGAAAATTTGAAACAATGTACTCAGGTGCTCTATTAAGTAATTTTTCTACTAGTAATCAATAACAGACAGCGAATTATCTTTAACTCTAACTAATGTGTACTAGGCAAAGTTTGGGTAAATATATGTAGATCTATAATTGTAGATCTATGTTTATTACATATTATATTATATTATATTACCAGAGTGGACATGGCCAATTCTCATAGGAATGTAGCCCCAGCCCCAGCTGAAGTCCCTGGAAGTGACCACTACAGCAATAGCTTTGGAAGCTATAAGAAACCAAACAACTTGTCAGAAAGAGATTACAAGGAAAACTTATGTTGTCAATAAGGGCAGAATCAGGAACTGTTTGCCAGTTCCCTTACCAATAAGCAATTCTGAATTGAATTTTGAAGGCAGAGAGAAACACTGGTGGTTAGTCACTAGGAAGTTGGTTTCCCTGGTTGCAATTTCAGGAGCAAGAAGAATGCTGGTCTGGTGGAAGGAAGCAGGAGCTCTCCCTAGATAGAGACTAGAGCACGCATTAGGAGAGCAGCAACCATACCTCTCCTGGGATCATATCACCATGGAAACACCAAAAACTTATAGACCTCCAGAACTATTGCTCAAAATGTCAGACCCCAAAAAGTTTGAAGCCTGGGACAATGTCTCCCCATCCTCTGGTGAGCAGAAACCAACTTTAGCATAAAATTCACAATCAAGAAATAAGATGGAAAAATTGATGAACAAACAGATTTTTAAAAGACAACCATAAAAATCTATCATAGTGTCAAGGAAGACCAAGTCAGATTCAAAAGAAGAGAACAATGTGAAAATAGCTTCTTGGAAAACCTTAACGAAAATAACGCTAATTGGGATACACACCCAACAAAAATTCCTGGAAATTAATTTTTTTAAAGATAAGAGTGATGAGGAAAAATGCAAAAAAAAAAAAGCAAGAAAATTGAATTAATAGCTTGGTAAAAAAAAGTCCTAAAAATTCACTGAAGAATTGGTTTAATAAGTAAAATAGGTCAAATGGAAATGGAGTTACAAAAGCTAACTGTAGAAAATAATTTCTTAAAAATTAGAATTTGGTAAGTAGAAGCTAATGACTCCATAAAGACATCATGAAATAATTGTTACCAATGGAAAAAAAGGAATGTAAATATTATATTTCAATAAATTTTCAAGAAAAAACTCCCATGATATTTCAGATTCAGAAGGTAAAATAGAAACTGAATGAACTATTAGACTCCTCATGAAAGAGATGGAAAAATTGAAAACTTCCAAAATATTTTAGCCAAGTTCCAGAGTTTTCAGTTTAAAGAGAAAATATTTTCAACTGTCAAAACAAAAACAAAATCCAAATATTCAACTATTGTGGCACAACAATCAGAATCACAGATGATTTAGCATCTTTCATGTTAAAGGAGTGAAAGGTTTAGGTTATAATATTCCATTATGAAAAAGAGTTAAGATTATATTAGTCATGATGTCAGACAATGAAAATAACAAAAATAGATTTAATTAAAAGAAATAATCAGATGAATTATATTTTAGTTAGAAAATAAAAGTAATATCAAAACCATTTTCAAGAAAAGGCCCCATTTCTCAAATTCTCAAATATAAACTGAGTATAGAACTGAGTTGAATTTACAAAAAAGAAGAATCATTCCTCAAATGAAAGATGGTTAAATAATTTAAAATAATTTTCAGAAGAAGAAATTAAAGCAATATATATGCATGTAAAAAAATGGATCATATCATTATTGATTAGAGACATTCTAAACATTCTAAACATTCTAAACAATGCTGAAATACCACCTCAATATATCAAAAATGACAAATGCTGGAGGGGTTAGGAAAAATAGGTATCCTAATGGATTTTGGGTTAGTAGTGAACTGGTCTAAAATTTCTGGTGAACAATTTGGAAGTCCTGTCTAATGGATTATAAAATAGTCCACATCTTTTGATTTAACAATATCATTAAATTGTATTTTTTTCTTTATTTATGTTGGGAAAGAAAAAATCAGAGCAAAAGGGAAAAAACCAAAGGAGAGATAGAAAAAAGTTTTTGGACTTTTTTTTTATTTTTGGGTGGAGGAGGGAGGCAACTGGGATTAAGTGACTTGCCCAGGGTCACACAGCTAGCAAATGTTAAGGGACTGAGACCAGATTTCAACTCAGTTTTTCTGACTTCAGGGCCAGGGTTCTATCTACTATGCGATCTAGATGCCCCTAAATTTTATATCTAAAGAAGTTTTTGTTTTGTTTTGTTTTGTTTTGTTTTGTTTTTTGTTTTTTTTAAAGGAAACGGATCTATATATACAAAAGTATTTGGAACAGCTGTTCTAATGTATTGTCAAAGTGTTACCAAAGATTGGAAATTGTAGGGATACTCATCAATTGGGAAAAAGGATGAAAAGGTTGTGATATGTAATTGTGATAAAATACTATCATGCCAGAAGAAATGATGAGGGAATTGGTTTCAGAAAAATAAGTTAAGATTTATAGGAACTGTTGCAGTGAAGTGAAAAGAAACAGTTCATTGTGCACAGTTTCAGCAATGTTGTAATGATGATCATCTATGAAAGACGTGGCTACAGTGATCAAAAACAATGAACTAAGACAATTTCAGAGGATTCAGGATAGAAAAGTACTATTGACCTTCAGAGAAAGAGCTGATGAATTCTGAGTACAAATTGAAGAAAATTTTTCTCACTTTATTTTTCTTTCTTTTCTTAAAATATGATTAATATGGAAATATATTTTGCATGATTTCACACTAATGTTTGATATAATGACATTTGCCTTTTTAGTAGATGTTGGAGGATATTGAAGGAAATGGGACAATTTAGAACTTGAAATTAGAAAAGAATGTGAAAAAAAAAAAATATATATATATATATATATATATATTAAGATAAGAGATTTACTCAGGATCTCAAAGCTAGCAAATGGACATGGTCACATTTGAACTCAGCTGTTCCTGACTTCAAGACAAACCTTTATCTACTGTGCCATTTTACACATAAGATAGAACTTTTGAAAAAGTAAACTAGCTGTCAAATATGGCCACCCTGGTTATACCTCCTAAAACATCCTTAAGGTAAATATAATTATATCTTTCTAGAATACAGATAGGAGAGCATTTTAAAAGTTATGTATGCTCATCTTTCTGCCTGTTACAGTCTTTTATTTCCTAGGAATTAATCTCTGAGATTTAATCCTAGAAATTTTAAAGATAGAATCAAGTTAAGTTTTTTTAAACAAATTATTCCAACATTTACTTTGTTTCAACAGTTTGAATCCATAATGAAGTGAATGGGAAAATTTAGACTCTGCAGCTGATTATAAAGTGGGGGAAATATAGTGATCAAGAACTTGTCAGTCAGTCAAGAGTCAGTCATCAATTAACGAATAGAATTAAAACGAAAGATCAAGTGGAGGGTAATATCTTATATGGATCAATTTATTTTTTGCTTCTTTAATTCCTTTGTTTTCACATTTATTTTGTTTCTTCCTTTCTTCCTATTTTACTTTCTACTGCCTTCCCTTTCTTCCTATCATCCTATATTTTAGAATATTTAAAATTAATTTACAGTTACAGTTTTTAAAAATTAACTAGTTAAAATGTGAGACATTACTATAATTTTGCTTTCAAGTATGTACATACATTGCATATATAATAAACACATGTGTATTTATGTGCATATGCATCTATTATATATACATATATAATGCATTATATACAGTTTTGAATTATTCACTATGAACCATTGATATATGTGTTATAACCATATAGGATGCCTATATATGCCAACTCTGTGTATATTACCTAGGCTTACCTGCCATTTATTGGAAAATTTATTCAAATATTATTGAAGAAATATTTTACTTTTCTTTTTGTTGTAATTTGATTTTTTTTTTGCTTTAAACAAATCATGGACTATAATTAATAAAAAGTTAATATGTTATTATGAATTACTTAGCAACAGTGTTAAGGAGTAACTGATACATAGAGGATCTTGAACCTGAGGAGCTGCATTGTACAGTTCTAAATGTTCGTTTGGGGTGAGTGGGGAGAAAGAAGGGAAGAGAATATTCTAAAAATCACATTTAAGAACTCACATGGATCTATGACCTCATCACTTTAGATTTTGCCTCCACTGATAAAATGTATAATATATGTGGCCCCATAAGCACTTTAAATTACCCATGACCTTAGGAACCTTATATAGGTGAAACTGTGAGAAGTGACAGTACACTTAAGAGTTTCAGCACTAGAATAGAGAAGAAAGCTTGCCTGATGATGGAATAGATAACATTGTAGGGATTGCTCAATCCAGAGTCTTATGGATTGAGCCTCAAAAAAAGGAAGTTTTATTTCTTCTCAATGTATATATATATATATATATATATATATATATATATATATATATATATATATATATATATATATATATATATACATATACATATATATATATATGTATATGTATATGTATATGTATATGTATATGTATATATATATATGTATATGTATATGTATATGTATATATATACACATATATGTATATATACATATATACATATATGCGTATATATATACATGTATATATATGCTATAAATTACCTAAGAAATTGATAGAGTTCTAGAAAAAGTTTGCAAATCTGTGTTTGTCTTAGACCATTCCTTAGCTATTTGACCATGAGCAAGTCATTAACTTGCTGAGCCTCAGTTTCTTTATTTATAAAATGGGGACTGTTTTATTTAATTGTACTGTTGTTGAGCAAAGTTCTATGAAAACCTTGTTTTTCAAAGTTATGATATGATACAGTATTGCATATATGTTTGTCTTTTGGTTTTATGTGCACAGATATATGTTAAAGAAAAGAAGATAACTCAAAAGATAAAGTTGGGGACACAAAGAAAAACAACAACAGTAACAGCAACAAAATAGTTCCTGCTTTTAAGGAACTCATATTTTAATGGGGAATTTAACAGGCAAATGGCAATGGACAAATAAGTCATATAGGATAACTTTGTTATGATATCAAAAGCAACAATAATACTGAAGTAAGTGGGTTGTAAAATGACTTCATGTAGAAGGGAGAATTTTATATGACACTCTTGAAAAAAACTAAAAGGTAGAACTGAAGAGATATTATATTACTGTATGGGGGACTACCAATTAAGATAATTTAGTGTTCTTTGATTGGCTAATGAAGAAGGAAAAATTGCTGCAAGCATCTTTCATGATTGCATTTTATTCCATCTCTGGGTAGGAAAAAAATTTAGGGGGAAAGGCAAGGATGTTTTTAAGTGAAAGAGGAAAATAAAAGGGATATCCAATCTGAATTGAAAAGCCAACAATCAGAAATGTCATAAGTTCCTCAAAATGGAAACTGGAAGTGAAATGTGAGGTTGATAGAATCAAGAATTCACAATGGAAGGAGACTAATGCTGTTTGCTAATGTCATACATCATTATAAAAATGTCTGGCTTCTATCACGTGTCACTTTCCTTTGGCTGCTTGCTCTGGGAATGTAATGGCTAATTTAGCCCTGCATCTGCCACAACCTGTGAGCCCTGAAGCACTAGGTCATAAATTGTAGCTAATTAAATCATGAGCAATCTTGGTTTGTGGGAATATATGTTTTTATTTGTTTTCTGTGAAAAAAATAATTTTATTTAGATATTAAAAGGGACTTTCTGATTATAAGCAATGTAATACTCTGGAACATGATTTGTAAAAACTATATCACCTCCTTTACTAAAGGAGATTTAGATACATGTCTTTAAACTTTATATACAAATAATTTTACGTGCATACATATACACATATATACATATATGTGTTTACACATATATGTGTGCTCATACAAACACAAATATGCATGGAGTCAGATTTCTAGGATGACTTAAATATAATCTGGAATAAAGACAGAGATCATCATGCATGAGGCCTGATGCTTGAAGATAATATACTAGTGAGATAATAGGAAGCAATAGCTGTGATATACATCTTGGTTACATCTTCTGTCCCTTAAAATATGAATACAATTTCAGATCTTTTCATTTCTGTCCTTCTGCATTTTTATATCTAATTTGCTCCCACAGAAGTAAACCTACATTTGTCACTTATTGAACAATTAACAATTAGCACTGTAATACTTTGATGTTTTCTTGTATAATTATTACTTAGCATTTATTGAGATCTGCAAAGTTGATCTCTGCCTTTCTGAATTTTAGCAATGTCCTATACCAAAAATAATCTCATCCTATTTCAACAAAAATGTAAATGACATTGAAATTGATTTATTATTTTAAAGAAACTAAGAGTTGATAGTTTGGGGAAGTGATCAATATAAACATTAAAGAATGATGTCTGGAAGCTCTGAACTATATTGCAGAGAACGCACACATGGAAACTAATTCAACATAACTTTCCCACAATGATGAATTACAAATAAAAATGGATGGCAAACTGAGAAGATCCCAAAGACAAAGCAGCAATGGATGGTAGGAATGTTGGACAGTAGAGCATTGGCTTACAGAGAGACAGACAGTACAGCTAAGTAGGAAATTCTTATGTTTGAGAATGTCTAGATCAATGAAAATTGATGAGGACTTGAAGGATTATGAAAATTCACTGTATATTTTCCATTCAAAAACTAAAAAATATATCATGAATATTGAATTTTCACAAAAAAATTTTTTTTTTCCGATAAAGGAAGGATTCCTCTTTTGGAAAAAGATTTTTGGCATTTAGCCACAGATTTAAGTCACAGATTCAGTAAAGTCCACTTACCACATTTGGTTCTCCATCAATCAACAAATATTGGTAAGCTGAAACTCCCCAAATTCATATCATACTTATTGCTTTACTATGACCAAATACTAAAATCTACTATGTCATTGTGCTTTAGAAATTACTAGCTTTGTGGGAGTATAGGAAAATGAAATCCATATGTTTCTGATTCTGTTACCAAGAGAAATATAGTAAGTGTTTTTTGATAGCTGAAATAGTTCCAAAATTCCTTTTACAATTTATTTTAAAGATTATTCCTTTACCTTATTTCTGTAATGTAAAAAACAAAACAAAACAAAACAAAATCATATTTGGCAAAAACCTCAAATGAAGTTTTGGAAATCGATCCAAGCTCAAATATTCCAAAATCCAATTAAGTTTTAAAGTTCATCAAAGTCATTTCACCACTCATTATTATGTAGGAAAATAACAAAAATAAAACAAATAAAAATCAAATCAAATAAATAAAAATCACTTCTTTAATGTAACAATATATTTTATCTTGTCTGATTGGGACAAAATTTATCCATAAAATGTTTGTTAAAAAAAAAAAAAAAAAAAAAAAAAAAAAAGCTTCACTAAGAGGAATTCTATTAGAATGTCTTGTTGGAAAAAAAAATACTATTTTTTAATCTATAGAAATGAAATGGATGGACAAAAAAATCTGAGCTCAAGTTATATCCCTTCTCTACAAAGCAACTTATTCTTTGAGAGAAAAGCTTTCTTTTCTCTCAAATTTATAAAGAATACACTGAATGCAAGCTTCAGAGTGTCAATTAAAAAGTACCTTTCTGCAGAGGGCCCCTGTAGTAGATGTCAGACTATGAAAGGTTACCAGCTGGCATTAGAGAAAAAGAGAATAATTCACTAAGAAGAAAATGTTTCTGCAGTTTAGTTTTATTCTATACTTAATTAGATTATTGCATTATGCCTGCTATCTAAAGAAATAATTATAAGAGCATATCCAAGAAGTACAGGCTTTTGAGAAACTTTTTTTTTCTCTGATGGAGCAAAAATATCAGAAAAGAAGTGAAATAATTTGTTACCTGGCAACACTAAAATGGATTAGGGACTTCAGAATTATCCTGAAACATGTTTGCAATATGTGATTTTTTATAGCAATGTGACACTAACCAAACTGAAAACAAACAAATGGACATTTTGCTGACTAATCTTGTGCTCACCTGGTTTCAATTTACCTAAATACTTGATATTTGTTGTTTGACATCTTCAGGCATATTCATCATTTCAAATATGAATGATTGAAGTTTTAAGATTTTATTAATATAATAGCAGTTCAAATTATCTTATTCATATGTACAGTAATATCATATATCACTCAAGGAACTCATGAATTGATCACCTCTGCTTTGACCTGTTGAGATTATTTGTGGATCTGAAATTCATCATAACACACACACACACACATGCACACACACATATTTCATTATTCCAGCATTAACTGAAAAGCATGGAGAAGCTTTGACCTGTTGCGATTATTTGTGGCTCTGAAATTCATCATAACTCACACACACACACACACACACACACACACACACACACACATACACACACACACACACACACACACACACACACACACACACACCACTTCATGATCCCAGCATTAATTGAAAGGCATGGAGAAGCAACCAATATTAACTAAAAGAATGGTTATAAATTGGAGCATCTTATAATATCTAATATTAAAAGCCAGGACAGAAATAGATGGTGTGGTCATTATTTTGCTATGAATCCATCATCCTATCAGAGGAATAAATGTGAATGACTGGTTTGGCATTCTTCATTTTCTGCATTTTTAGCCCATACAGCTGAGTGTAAGCAGATGGGTTAGGAGTTTCATCCCCCATTCCTATTATTTTAAAAACACAAGGTCTGAATATCTTAACTGAAACAATCAACAAAATGAAATAGGAATTACGATTTTTAAATAGCCAGATTACAATGTATTGGCAAGCCTTACATCAATTTGAAAGAGTTATTTAAGTGAATAGTACAGTAGATACTGCCACACAATAGATATCTTTTAAATTAGTTGAGAAGATCAAGAGATACTTTCTTAGCCTTTGAATAAAATAAAGAACTAATTTGGAGTCATGCAGTTCAGATCCCAGATAGTATAATATCAGAAAAAAATCCAACAAAGATACTAGGATGAAATAACTAGGTTAAAAAAACAAAACAAAATGTTCTTATTGTTTTTCCCTTCTTGCCTCCATAAAAATCCATGTGAGTTTAGAGATCTTGATATAAGATTAGGAAGTACTGTAGTCAGTATCACAATCCAGCAAAATTAGTTACAGGAACCACAGATATCAGGCAATGACCAAGCAGCAACTCTGAGATGGATGAGCTCAAGAATTAATTTTGCAAGTATTATATCATCTAGAAGAATTACACAGTAAGAGCTAGTAGCCTAATCTTCTCAAGAACCTGCAGCAGATGGGGATTTGAGTGAGGGGAAGGGAATGAAACAAGATGTAACAACAAGAACAGATAGGAATAGCAGCAAGCACAGCATATAGAAAGAGAAGTCCTGAGTATCAACAGATTGATCCAGCCTAGTGGCACATCCAGCATTACAACAGAAATATCCATTCATGTGAGTAGCTAGCCCAGTGATGAGCACTTTTAAATTTGTTGCCACCCTTATGAAGACATTATAAAAAGAAAACTAGATATTTTTGTAATTGAGAATTGCATTTTCTTTTTGTTAAATGCATGTTCTACATTTCAGCTTCATGCATTCTGTACTTTTTTTGATTTTGCTCACATTCCCCAAAGAATGCGATAAAGAAAGAATAGAGTGTGACCAATTTTGTTTGTTTGTGGTGTGTTTTGAACACATTTGTAAATATTAATTGAACTACTTATTACTTTACTAAAGTACATTACTACAAAATAATGGTAAGTTATCTGAAAGCATCAATTGAGCTTGAAACTGACATTCATGATTACTACAATGCTGTCCTAGAGTAAATCCAACTCAGCGGAGACACAACTTGGAATCATAGAAGACAATTCATCTAGTGAATTGTCTAACATGTGATCATCAGAAATCTATCCAAGGCTCTCATCTCTTCTCCTTGTATGCTCTTCCACTTAATAATCTCATCAATTCTATGGATTTAATAATCATGTTTATGCTATATTTCCCAAATTACCTATCTTATTACAACTTTCTATTGTCTCCAATCTCACTTCTTATTGCTTTTTGTCCATGAAACAAGTTGGATTCCAGTAAATATCTTAAACTCAACAGGTGCAAAATAATATTTTTCTTCCCATATCCTCTCCATTTCCTACCTCCTCTACTTCTTTCAGTCTTTCAAATTTGTATCTCATGAGTGATTCTTGGCTGGTCAATGTCTTCAGTAAATCATTTGCCATGCTCTGTTGTTAACCTTTGTAATATCTCTCAAATATTTATTCTTCTCTCTTCTGATCCTGTTTTCACCCTTGTATAGATCATCATCATCTTGCACTTGGAACAATACAATGATTTTCTGGTGAGCCTGTGTGCCTCATTCCAATCCATCTTCCATTCTAATTCCTAAAGTGCAATCCAGGTGTCACCCTAATCCCATCCCTCACCCATAATTTATATAAATTTTGGTAACTCCTCATTGATTCCAGGTTCAAATACAAAATGTTGTGCCATTTAAACCCTTACATAATCTAGTTCTCATCTATTGTCTAGTCTTTTTATTTCCTCCCTGCTGCTATGAACTCTTTTGAGCCAGTAGCTGGTCCATTAACAAACCACTCCATCTCTTAGCTCGCAGTATTTTCTTTGTTCCTCATGCTTGAAGGCTTATTCTCTTTAGTTCTATCTACTGACTTCCCTGACTTCCTTTAAGTCTCATCTAAAATCCCATCTTCTTTATAAAGCATTTTCCAATCAAACTTCTTAGTTCTATGTCTTTTTCTGTTAATTGTTTCATATCTATTCTCCACACATTTTTCCTCTGTAAATATTAGTTTGCAAGTTGTATTCTTTATTATATTTAAGCTTCTTGAAGGTAGAGACTTTTTGTCTTTTTTTGTATATTCCCAGTGTCTAGATCAATTTAAGAGCTTAATAAATGTTTATTTATTTATTTATTGATTGACTGAATTGGCTCATTTGACTGAGACATCATAACTGGGGACATGTTAATCAAGTACAATGTGAATCAGTTCATTATAGGAGTGGAAGAATCAGTTAAAAACCAAAACTACATTCAACATGAAACTTTTAGAATCTTTTAATTCTTGAGATGGAAAGAAAATAGAAAAACATGATTTCAGGCTTGTATGGTATGATGAGTGCATAGATTTTTACCAATGGTGTGATTCCTAGCCAGAGTTCTGTGACTTTATTCCCACTTCAGTGAAAGGTATTCCATATATTGATAAGAGAGAATGAATCAAGTTTGCATGTGGATTGTGGAGTGTTATTACCTTTACAAATTTTATGAATTCTTATGAAGTTATGTTTATTAGTATGTTTCTCTCTTTATCATTGAATAAATATGTATAGTCTAAGATCTAATGGGTCATTGTGAGTAGTTTGATTTACTAAAATGGAGTCTTAAATAGAGGGATTATATCTGCCAAACAGTGTCATGCATAGGATGCTTAGAGAGTTTGAATGTATCCAAGTAATGATGCTACTTCTATATAACACCGACATGCTAGTGGGACAATAAGTTGAGATATTTGAGCAAATGTAACATTGAATTTGAGTGTTGAATTCCAAGGACATTTCACAAAGAAACTATAGTAGAATACTAATTCAGAGCAGGAGATTTGTAACACAAATTCCCCAGCACAATTAGATCATGTGATTTTTTTCCCCTCCTTCCCTTTGGAGGGAAGGAAAGAGAAAAGAATCTCATCCTCTACTGACCACAGTCACTTTGCGTGTGATTTTTCCATCAATATATTTATCAAACTTACTTTTCAGGGGAAATAACCTAGTTTATTAAAAGGGTCAGTAAGAATAAAACTGGAACACATGTTGTCTCTTTAATTCATACTTCTATGTTCCATATCCTTACTTTCAATCAGACTTTATTATAGCCATAAATTCAAGCAGGTGTTTTTCATGAATACACTATGTCCAGAAACACAGCTGTAGTGAATTAGTACTTCTTTAGGAGAGCCAGATATAACTATGTCCAGTGACAATACATAAATACATTCATACATACATAAATGTATAAATTCATAGATAAAAACTTAAGTAAGCAAATAAACAAAGAAATGAATATATGTAAAAAACTAAAGTTCTGTTTTGTTTTATTGAACAGGGAGATAGAGAGTTCATGTCTAGCTTTAGGAAGGTGCTTTGCTATTTTTTTTTCCTTAGGCAGCAAAGTGGTATAGTGGTTTGAATGGCTTCAAAAACTTAATAGCTGTGTGAAATTAGGCAAGTCATTCAACTTTACTTGCCTCAATTTCTCATTTGTAAAATGAGGTGTAGAAAAGAAAAAAAAAGGTGGAGAAATAAATATCAAACCACTCTAGTATTTTTGCCACAAAAGAGGTCCAAAAATAAAAATATGACTAAAGCAAGTAAACAATAACAACAATAATTATTGCTTACCTTGATATAAAATAGAAAATTTATATGAATGGATTTCTGTACATGATAGGATAGAGTAATGACTGCCCTCCAACTCCTCTGAATATAATGGAAGAAATGATTTTGAAGTACAGTTGTAGATATTTAGGAACTGCTAGTAAATATGGGTAATGGTATAGAATTGTAATAAACAATATTGTCCAAAATATTTTGTTTGGATTTTTAATGCAAAATTAATGAAATCCTAAATGAATATGACAAAAGGTCAAGAAGCTCATGATACATTTTGCATTATACAAAAAGATGAGGGCATTCTTTGTTGCTGAGTATTTTATAAAACTACATGAAATGAAATGCCTCTTTTATAGGAGTGGGTCCCTGTTATTCTACCATTACTCATATCCAAACCATGATCAGGTTGTGCCATATGAATTCACTATAACCATATTTACTCCAGTGTGTAACTAACTATATATCTACATCCTAATATCCAGACATACAGCAGCATAATGGAAAATATAGCATGAGATAAATGTCAGTAACTTCTAGTTGATCTAATTTGTATAATAACTATTTGAGTGAATCATACTTGACTTATAAGCATTTAAAATCCCTCAGATTGTATAGAACAATAGTGCCAGCATAATACCGGGAATAATTTTTATTTTGCTGATGTCATAGTTCCTCTGCCATCTGAAAACTAGAGTCTAAGTTCCATATCACTTCTTCATAAAAATCCTTGTTCAGATAGAGAATGTTGATGCTTCTGCAACTGATGAAATGTAGCTATTTATATTAGCTTTATTTTATATTCATCTCAGGGTAGAAGAATTCTCAAGCCACTAAGAAGTGGGATACGATAGCATTTTTGGGAATTGGAGCTCTTTGGATCCCTAAGCTTGTCCTATAAGACCTGCATGTTGAAGCAAATCAAAAAATTTCTGTACAGAGAGAATCCATAAAAATGACACTTAGGGAAATAGATAAGAAATGTAGTGTCATTTCGAAATGGTCTTTTCATTTTGGACAAGAAACCAATTTCCTTGTAAATATCACATATCACATTTTGCTTACTTTTTTTTTTTTCTTCTTTGGCAAGAGGCTTCTTGTTTAGTTCAAGAATCACAGAATCTCAGAAATATCACAATCCTCAAAGTCCAACTGCTTTTATGTAGGAATCCAGTCAACAAGATTACTAGTGTTTGTGACAAAAAGACCTACCAAATTGACTACTCAAAGATCTCTCAGAGAAAGCAGAATTATTTGTTAGAATCTCAAGAAGCAGACCGCATCCTGGTCTGTGAGCCAAATTCATAGCAGGAGAGAGCCACTCCCTTGAAAATATTCACAGCTTTTATACATTTCAAACAAAGAACCTCCAAAATCCCATGCTCTATATGTTGTGATTGGTCACATAAACCTTTATTCCCCTATTTGGTCAGTGGGATGCAGTAGACAAGGTGATATACAGCTTCTTTGGCTGTAATCCCTTCTTTGGATAATGGAATGCAGTCCAGGCCTTATCTAAAATCACTTGACTGGGACCTATAGGCTTGATCTACTTTACCTAACAGTCTTTGACCAATATGTGCTTAATCTGTAAGTTCTTCACCTTTCCACACATTAGCAAGTGGTGATATAGTCTTTGCTTAAAAACACCCAGTGTATGAAACTTCCTTCCTTCTAAAGCAATGCATTCTACTTACTGTTCTTCTTATCATTAGAAATTAGCTCTTAAATGCATTTAAGATCTATTCGGAAACTTCCCTTTATATTTCTTTATTTTGTCCCCTGGAATTAAGCTGAACAGTAAGTCTCTTTTGAATGTGGGTATTTCATCAAATACTTAAAGACAGGTAGTATGATATTATCTCAAGTCTTCCCCCCCAACCTAAATAAATTTAGTTCTTTCAAACTTTTTCACATAGCATTCACATAGCTTCCAGAACCTTTGACATCCACTTCCTTACATTTTCTTAGACCTTTTTTCTAGAAGGGAAGCAAAACTACTCATACACTTGATAGAAGAATGGTAGTCCTCTATAAGGGAAGGTCATACTCTATGACCTACTGCACCATTTGGGTACATATGACCTATAAGAAAGTAATGGGAAACCTACCTAGACAGCCAGATCAGCTGAATGAACCCTGGTGATCTGTGGGGTGACAGATGTTGAAGTCAGAGCACTTTAGAGAGGGGTCTTTTTTTTCTCTTCAAAATAAAAAACAACCAACAACCAACCAACCTAGTTAACTAAAATGTCCTTAACTTGCAATCAGGGAAACATAAATCCAATCTTTCATTGATTCCCCCACCTCACCCTGAAATATGACCTAGAAGAGCTTCATCATAATGGTAGGGAGGATGAAGAATAGAGATACAAGATCTTTTATTATCCTTCAAATCAGAATTTTTCAGAAACAGATTATTTTTTAACCTTTTGAAAAAACCTAGCATGGTGTTCTTGACAAATTGAATTGAGCTCCATGAAAGTAGAAACCATGATTTATTTGTAATTTGAAACACATGAGTACTTAGCTGAGCACTTTGTATACAATAGACACTCAATAAATACTTTTCAAATGGAATGGGATTGGATTACATATACTCTTTTCCTCAGGAAACTTAATTAACACTAAGACGGCCTCAGTAGTGAATTTTGCAGGCAAATGTTTTGCATTCTTTCTTAAATTCTAAGGCCAAATACTTTCAGCTACAAAGATCTTGGCCATTCTAAAGTATTCTAAAGTATGACAGACCATAAGCCAGAGAGCTGATATAAAGTAATGTAGTAGCTTTATTTCCTTCTGGGTATACTATGAAAAAACTATGAAATCTTCTGTTCGAGCCAGCTGTGTAGTTTCCAGAGGTTTCCTCTGAAGTAAGTGCTGGGTTAAGATTAAACTAGGCAAAATGCCTGAAGAGATACTGAATAGGTTTGATACAAATTACATTGTCCTGCTGGTTTGAAAGTGTGCATTACTAGAGCCATTAACCATAATCATCCTCAATTACAAGCACTGTAAGCATGCATACAGCAGCTCAATAAATGTAGCCATTGTTTGCATGTGATGCTTATAATTTGTAAAGATACAGTCACCCCTCCCAGGACATAATACCAAACTCTCATCTTATGTTTCATCTCTCTGCTTTCTTTCTAACATCAGTTCTTATAGATTATCATAAAATAATGAAATAGGGTCAATGCATTTTCCTTTTCTTTATTTAATGCTATTTAACTGTTTACTTGCTTTAATTACACATCAGAGAGTGTCCCTCTACATATTCATATGTATATACTTCAGTGCATCTCTGGTGAATACAATTATTTTCCAACTTTCCTTTTTTTCCTAAAGGACTCATATGTTAAAATGACAGTGGATAAAATCTATTCCATGAAGAATGATAAAGGACAATAGCTGTTATATAGTGATCTATACCCAAATTTTCACCTAAAGTATTAACTAGAAACAATCCCAAATGAAGAATAACTTATCATCCACTGATTACACACATTGCATTTCTGGCTAACAGAAAGATCACATCAAAATGAAATAAAACTTAAAAAGGAAAAAAGGAATAATGAAATGACCTACCATGACTATTATTAATAGAGGCACATTTTTCTCATGTTCTTAATAATGATCTTAATATATACTGTCTTTTTTGCTTATTCTCTTTTTTTTTGTTTTAACAACATCAAGATCTTACAGAAACAAACTGAAATAAAAGAACTATTGAATATACTTTTTTGTAACTCATGATACATATATATATATACTTATTATAATTTAAAATATAATATTAAAATAGCGATTGTTATGATAATGATAATTATTATGTTTAGCAAAAGAAGTATTTTCAATGTAACAAAATGATTTATGTTTTATAATCCAAATGTTTATTAAGAAGGGCAGTACACCAGGGCAGAAAGATAACTTTCCTCTGGGGTTAATATAATCTTATTTTAAGTCTTGCTTTTGACATGTAGTAGCTGGATGAATCTGAGAGTCATTTAACATTTTAGTATCCATCAACTCTTTAAGATAATAAATTGTAAATCAATAAAAGCAATAGTCAATTCATTTTTGTCTATGGAGTTTGCTGAGCATAAATTTTCAAATGTTGTCAAGAGCAAATGCAACAACAGTAAGACTGAAATGTAATCTTTCCTTGCATCTATGTTCAGCAAACTAACTTTAACATTTTTATAAATGGATATAAGAATGAGCATATTATCACATAATACAACTGTGTGTTGGTAGCAAATTTTCATGACCAAAATTTCAATTATTTAGGATCTTTAGCATTATAAGAAATGTTTCTACCAGGGGTGAGAAAGTCCATAATGTTCATAGTCTCACACATCTCCAGGAGGGTTTAGTTTCAGAGGAGCAGTTGCCTTTTCTATTTCCTATAAAGTTAGTCCTAGAAAACCAAAAATGTGCAACATCAATAACAGTACCAGTATTTAGTTCTGGCCTATCACCAGCCTGATACCCAAACACATCATTCTCTGGGCTAAGATATTATCATTTAGAGTTTCATAAAATGTTTTTTTTTTTTTTTCTGAGAATTATAACATGAGTGAAGTTGGAAAACTTATTTAGAATAGCTGGGGTCCTACTTATTTTGTTCTAGTTGCAAATGAAAAGAGAAACATTAGACAGCTGACAGCCTAAGAGAAAACTCTAGCAATAAAACTGCAGTTTAACAAAGCTGGCTCAGAAATGCTCTGAACCTATATAATAATTCTTTTAAGCAGTGGCTGAAAACAAGTAGGAGATTCTGGTGCCATTAGTATTCAAGTCCCTGAGCTTTAGTCAGTGAATATAAAATAAGAGTTCATTTCCACAATCTTTAAACATCACATCACTGGTGCTGTAAAGTTACTATTGAAATTACTCATCACACAAACAGAATTTGGATTATTTCAAGAAGACAGTAGAGATCTGTTTGGTTATATGATCTTCTTCTAGAGCAGCATGTCATTGGATTTTATGTTATTATTTATTTAAAAAAATTAAAAACAACATTAAAACTCTTTTTCTCTAGGTTAATAATAATAGAAACAGTTTGATGTAGAAGAGAGTTTGATGTAGGGTATTTAGATGCCCTAAATTGCAACCTCTGCTATTTGCTATTTTTAAGGCAGAATTACAGAATTTGAGCTAAAAGGGACTTCAGTGACCACCTATAGCAGGAGACAAAATTGTTGAATACCTTCAGAAAATGGCAAACTCATTATTGCCAGAGGAAGTCCATACCTTTTTTGGTTTTGTTTGTTTGTAACCTTTTGTCATTAAGCCTTATTTTTTTCACTTTGTATCTTTCTCACATTGTTCCTGCTTCTTCACTATTGTGCTAAATAAATGCATTAAGACCTTGAACAATTCAGAGAAAACATCTTTCCTCATTTTAGCTACCACATTTCTACTATCACAAAATAAAAACAGAATTGGTAATCCAAAAAGGTTTTGATCCCATTTTTTTACATTCTTATAAATTATCGAATAATTCCTGCCTCACCACCCCAAAAAAGCTTTTATGTGGATTATGTCTATAAACATTTATTATATTAGTAATTTAATATTTTTGCATTATTAGAAAATTGTTTTGAATTTGGATTCCTCCTGAAAAGCTCTTGTTGTTCCCTGGGTTTTATGGATCCTACACTTTAAATACAAGTGGAAGGAAGAAAGGGAGTAAAGAAAGGAGAGGAGAAGGGAGAAAGAGGAAGGAAGAAAGTTAAAAAGGAAGAGAGGCAAGGGAGGGAAGTAAAAAGGAAAGGAAAGGAAAAGAAAAGAAAGGAAAAGAAAGGAAAGGAGAGGAGAGGAGAAAAGAGAGGAGAACAGAGGAGAGAGGAAATTATAGTGTCTTTCTCACTATATCATTATTACTATACTTAGTAATAACACTCTTACTATATCAAAATTATTATATCATCACTTTTATAGTAAGAATTGGGATACTATAAGGCCAAATCTATTTTGCTATCTACTTTTATTTTGTGTGTGAGTTTGAAGAAGGCATCCTTGAAGGAGATCTCCTTCAACTCTGCCTCAGTGAGGAACCCCACCAGGAGGAAATAAGAAAAACAATTGCATTCTGTTATCTAAGTGGGATTGGTCCATTCAATTAAAGAAATTCATTCAATTCTATTCAAATTCCAGCTCAAGCTGAAACCCAGCTTATAGATGAGCCAACCTGGGCTGTCCCAGCCCCCACTAAGACCCAATATAATAGCTTCCTTCAATGAAGGTCTTTTGCACATGGACCTTGGTAGCTCCCTTCACTGCCAGGAACTTCTGTCCATTGAGAACTGCATTCTCTCAGTGCAAAACTCCATTTTCCAATAGATCTGCCACTATAGAAGTCAGTCTCTTTGTAAACTGATTTCTATCTAACAATAAACTTTCATTTTGCAACTAATAATTTAGGAATAAGTGAATTCTTTCACTCCTAAAACCTGTGGCCTATGTAAAGGGGATTCTTAACAACTCTCTTATAGCCACTAGTTTAGACTACTCAAACAGCGTCATATTTATGTTTCCCTGACCAGGAATCGAACCCAGGCCACTGTGGTGAGATCGCTGAATCCTAACCAGTAGACCACCAAGGAACCTTCAAGGAGTTTTAGAGTTTAGAGTTTCAGGCTCCCTTCTTCAAGTTCATACAATTTACAACTGTTGTGATTAGTGATTGTGCAAATCCCTTCATCCTTCTATTTATGTTTTTTTTTTTTTTTAATCCCATCCCTCTAAATTTGAATTTGCTTCTGACCACTACCTTCCTTTATTTGTCTTTCCTTTCACATAGACCTCCTTTCTCGGATTCTCTTCTTCTTCTATTTCTCTGTTGGGTTGGAACATTTTTATACCAAGTTGAGTTTGCATTTATATTTTTCTCTCTGAACTATTATTTCCCTCTTTACTATACAATTCTTAATTATTTATCTCTTTTATGTGAAAAATTATTTCCCAATTCTTCTTCCATCTGCCTTCTGCCACAGCATCCATTTCCTGTAATTGACTTTTCCCTGTGATCTTAGAACTTTTCTAAGTGTCTTAATCATAGTATATTTTAGAAAATACATGTATCATCTTGCCTTACAGAAAGGTAAACAGTTTAACATCATTGAGTGAATTATGATTCCTCTTTCTTGTTTACCTTTTTATACTTCCCTGTAGTCATGTATTTCAAAATCAAATTTTCTATTCAACTTTGGCTTTTTATCAGGAATTCTTTAAGATTATCATTTTATTAAATATTTATTATTTCCTCTGAGGGATTATGCTTAATTTTTTTTCTGGGTAAATTATTCTTTGTTATAATCCTAACTCCTTTATCTTCCAAAATATCATACCCAAAACTTTCTGCACCTTTAACATAGTAGGTACTAAATCTTGTATGATCCTGATTATGGATATTCAGTATTTGGATTTTTTTTTCTGATTTATTAAAGTACTTTCTCTGTCAACTGCATCAAATGAGTTTAAAATCTGTAGATGGCCAGAGCAGAACAACTACAGGCTAGAGATAGGAAAGTAAAAAATGAAACAAGTTTAATCTCAAAGTAAGAGAAATGATTTGCAAGAAAGGAGGCAGCTTAGACACATATACTATGGCTGTTGGGGGAAACCTAAGACAGTGTGGAGAAATCTAAATATTTATAGTAATGACTACACAGTGAGCTATAACCCTGATAATGAGCACTAACAGCAATAATGAGGTAAGTTTAATTCATAGCAGGACTTCATAATTGGAAGATGGGTGCTTGAATATCTGGTATTGGTCAAAGCAATATGTTAATTATATGATTTTGTCAAAAATGACATCATCCAAAGGGTGAATGCAAAAGAGGGTGTTATGTTGATATCAAGACATTGCTTGCTTGTGAGGAAAACAGGATGTTTCCTATTATCTTGACATTTTCCTCTTTTTGTGAAAGAAAAAGTGTCTAAAGAAAATCCCACTCTTCTGGTCAATAAAGGAGAGGCAATTATAAGGCAAGAAGACACAAGATATCAGTTGGGCCAAGATGAGCATTTTTATCCCAGGAGGTCAATTCCTTGTAGAAAACTATTGGGGAAATATGTCTCAGGTATCATCATTATCCATTGTTTGCTTGCAAGCAAAACAAAACAAAACAAAACAAAAAAAAAAAAAAAAAAGAGGAAAATAATATAGGGGAAAAAATTCCAACACATACTCAAATCAGGCCTCTGATGGTTGGACACCTAACAAAAGGGAAGAGGACAATAAACTCAGCCTCACCTTGGAATCTTGGATGTTTCCAGGTTCCTATAGATGAACCCTGAAGTCACTGGAAAGGTTTGGCATCTACTCAGAAGCCAAGACTTTATTTAGATGATCCAGGAATACATACCCATAAGTTTCATATCTTTGGAAAGAGACAAAGATGTGATGGGAGTCCCTTAGAAAATATATGGATTCACAATTGTGAAAAAAAAAAACAAAAAAAAAAAAACTCCTTGCATTGCTCTTTAGATCTGAGGTTCTGCTGAGCATAATATAGGTGCTTGGAAGGAGAGATCTGTGACAAAATAGAGGAAGTTGACCCAGAGACCACATGGAGGCAACACCAGTGCTTGGACCATATCACACCACTCTGGAAACATCAATAATTTCCAAACCTCCAGAATGAATACAATCACTTTAGTTCTTTTAGGAATCTGGGCTTGTTTTAAAATTAATATTTTCCTTTGGGACTTTTCTTATGTTGTTTCAAATTTATTATCTTCTGAGTTTGTTTCTCTCTATATAGATTCTTTTTTATTGTGACATTTTTTTCTATCCTATTTTTTGACTTTCAATTTATTTTAAAGTGGGCTCTATTCCTGGCCCTGAAGAAGTGGAACTGTTTCAGTCTTGAGGCTTTTTCATAACACTATTCCAGAAGAATTTCTGGATTTTTGGAAATTTTGGGTGCTTACAAGATGGTATGATCTGGGGAAAGATGTGGTCATTGCTCTCCTGTTTTGTGTTCTAATATTTACCCAAGAAGAGCCCCTTATCTATAGAAATTGCTATTGATAATACCCCTCCGCCCCCTGCTCCATTTTGACAAAAAGTGCTTTTCTTTGCCTTTCATCTGTGACTTAGAAGTAGATATGGCAATTGAATTGCCAGACAGCTTCCAGTCCTACATCAAATGTTGGCACAGAAGTGTTTTTATAGTATATATCTGGCCAGTTGCCAGATGTTCTTACTGGAGACCTCCTAAAGCTGTCACCTTCTCTTACCACTACTTAGTTCAAGGGATCAAAGGGGGACAAAGGATAGCATAACTGATATTTCTGTTGTTGCTCCTCCTACTTCTGCTGTTATTACTTTTTTGCTGCTACTGTTACTACTATCAATATTACTGCTACAGTGTTATATAAAGGTAATTACATGTTACCAAAATTCTTTTCTTGCAATACTTTATGAAATAGAATTATTTTTTTAAAAAAGAGACCATATATTAACACTTTTTATTTGTCATTTACCTTATATTAGACCATTTAAATCTGCGATTCCAATGATAATAACAAAATTCTATATTCCCATTTTATATATGTAGTTACCTATGGATTTTCATTTCTAATTTAGCTTTCTGTAGCTGATGGGGTTTATTCTTAGGTTACATAAATCTGATGGATCTATATTGCCAAAACAGTATCTCTTTAGCCTTAGGTATTGGTCTTTTCATTAAAAGTAAGCCAATAACTATTCTATAAAAATTCTAAGCAAGTGGATTTCAGAAAAACCTAGGAAGGCATATATGAACTGATTCTGTATGAAGTGAACAGAAGCAGAGGAACATTGTATAACAGCAAAAATATGTGATGATCAACTATGATAGATTATTGTTATCAGCAATGCAGTGATTCCATCCATATCCGGAGAGAAAAGTATGGAGATTGAATGTAGATCAAAGCACATGCTTTTCACAATTTTTTATTTACTTGCATTTTCTATAATATATTTTTCTTTTGCTCTGATTTTTCTTTAACAGCATGAAAAAATGGAAATGTATTTAAAGTGATTTTACATAATAAAACCAATTCAGATAAGGTTAGAAGGGAAGCAGTAAACTGAAAAAAAATTATATCCAAACATTCTGATAAAGCTGCATTTCCAAAATATATAGAGAATTGACTCAAATTTATAATAATATAAGTCATTCTCTAATTGATAAATGGCTAAAGGAGATGAACAGACAATTTTCAGATGAAGAAATTAAAACCACTTATAATCATATGAAAAAAAATGCTTGAAATCATTATTGATTAGAGAACTGCAAATCCAGACAACTCTGAGATACCACTACACATCTCTCAGATTTGCTAAGATGACAAGAAAAGATAATTCTGAATGTTAGAGGGGATGTGGGAAAACTGGGACACTAATACTTTATTGCTGGAACTAGCAACAGATCCAGCCATTCTAAAGAGCAATTTGGAAATATGCCCAAAGGGCTATCAAACTGTGTATACCTTTTGATCCAACAGTATCTCAATTGGGCCTAAAGCTATCATAAAAAAGGAAAAGAATCCATATACACCAAAATGTTTGCAGCAGCCTCTTTTATAGTGGCAAGGAACTGAAAAGTAAGTGAATTTCCATCAGTTGAAGAATGACTGAATAAGTTATGGTATATGCAGATTATGGAGTATTATTGTTCTATAAGAAATGATAAGGAGGAGGATTTCAGAGAGGCCTGGAGATACTTACATGAACTGATGCTAAGTGAAATGAGCAGAACCAGGAGATCAACTTCAAGATTATGTGATATCAATTCTGATGAATGTGGCTCTTTTCAATAGCAAGGTGATTCAAGCCAATACCAATGATCTTGTGATGAAGAGATCCATCCATACCCAGAGAAAGGACTATGTGGATTGAATGTGGATCACAACATAGTATTTTCACTTTTTAATTTTATTTTCATTTTATAAATAATAATAATAATAATAATATTTTTATTTTATTTAAGTTTACTTGTATTTTGTTTTCTTTCCCATTTTTCCCTTTTTGATCTGATTTTTCTTGTGCAGCATGATAATTGTGGAAGTATATATATATTAACTTTGTGCAATTCTTATGTATATAGGTATATAGATCTATAGATATAGATGGATCTATAGACATATATCTATAGATCTATCTACATAAATAGATAGATCTATAGATATATATGCTAACCATGTGCAAATATATATCTATAGATCTATTGATATAGAAATTTATATAGAGAGATTTATAGATATCTATCTAGATCCATAGATCTAGATAGCTATATTCATAAGAATAGCACATGGTTAACATATATTGGATTACTTGCTATCTAGAGGAGGGGATAGGGAAGAAGAAAGGGAGAAAAATAATTGAAACACAAAGTTTTACAAGAGTGAACATTGAAAAGTATCTATGCATATGTTTTGAAAATAAAAGGTTTAACAAAAAAATTAAATAAAATTATTGTACAATATAATCTACTTCAGAATGCTTGTTTTCTTGAATAGGGGAGAGAGAAGAAAGGGAGGGAAAATTTGAACCTCAAAATCTTACAAAAATGAATGTTGAAAGCTATCTTTACATGTAATTGGAAACAAGTATTTTAACTAAAGAAAAGTAAAGCTCAAAACATGAACACTTAACTCAAATAGAAATGTTATTTATAATAAAATTTTAACCATGCTAACTTCTGGCAACTCCTCAGAAATTATCATAAAATCAGTGGGAAAAGTGAACATATGTGTATAGAATACTAGTAGAAACACAGAATTTGTGCTTGAAGCCAGGAAGTTTATTTTAAATATGATCTCAAGTATACTAGTGCTGCATTTCTGTGCAAATTGCTTAACCTCTGTTTGTCCCTGTTTCCTTAACTGTAAAATCGGAATAATTAATATTATAATCATATAGTTTTATGTGAGGATCTAATCACATATTTGTGAAAAAAATTTTATCATGATAGCTGGCATAAAGTAAGCATTTTCTAAATGTTCATTCCTTTTCCTTCTCTTTTTTATGCTGTTTATTGAATTGAAGATGTGTATTTGAAAGTATTTGATAGCCAAAACTATATTTCAAGTGACTAAAGTTTTCTATTCAATGGGATGGATAACCAGTACAATATGCACAAGAAATCATATGAAAGCCATATTCATTCTCTTATTCTTGAAATCATATTCTATTGTGATTTCTTGGCATATAGATAGATTTATCAAGTTCATAGGATGTTCAAAGTGCATATAGATAGATAGATAGATTGATAAATAAAATTTCTGTGTGATAAAATTATTAAAGTTTGTTTCATTTAAAGGTACTATTATTCATATATCTGAACTGACAGAAAAAATTTAAAATAATATTATAACTGACATTTTTCTCTGTAGAAATGCTCTTCTAGTTTACAAAAGGATAATAAACAAAATATTAGGTTTTTGCCATTGAATATATTGAAATATGTTATTTATTTATTTTTTTATTGTTGCTGAAGCAATTGGGGTTGCGTGACTTGCCAAGGCTCACGATGTTAGGAAGGGGTAAGTGTCTGATGGTAGATTTGAGCTCAAGTCCTCTTAACTTCAGGGGTGGTGCTCTATTCACTACATCAACTAGCTGCCCCCAATATGCTTTAAGCAGTGTTCAAAAGCCTATTTTATTAAATTTTATTCAAAATGGTCTTTTTCAAATAATTATATCAATGACTGCTTCCTTTATTTGATATTGTACTTTTTGTTACTAAGAGATAATGCTTCATTTTAGTATTTCTTAGGTACATGATACAGTGCATAATATTTTGTAACCATATAACGCTTCACCCCATGTTTGAAGGAGAATCAGTTGTCTAATCTAGAATTCCACTTTCCTGAAACACAGATAGGACTCATCTCCCAGATTCATAACTTGATAGAATATCCAGTGGAGGTATAATAATGGTCATGCAAAGATAATTAAAGATTAAAAACTTTCTACAAAGATATTTTCCCATTTTCATAATTTTATCTATATATTTGCATGTCTATTCAGCCTATGTTATTGAACTTAATCACTTGTTAAAGGCCATTAAAAGATACAGACAATTAGATAGATAGATATTATGAAAATTAAATAAAACTTTTTATAAAGAAGTTAAATATTATTTATCCTTTTAAGTTGAAGAGGATAAAATTGACATCAGGACATCAAGGACAAAGTATAATTATCACATAGTGATCATTATCATATGATCATTAGGGATGGAAATGTCTTTAAAATGGCTAATCTCATGTTTCTTTTAAGAAACAGTAATATTGATTTTCTCATAGAATACAGAGACTTCTTTGTTGCAGGCAGGACATACTATTTGGCCCTCTGCCATTATCTCTCATGTCTCACAATCAATAGGAAAGTCCTTTTGCGAGACCTTGAGAGTATCACTTCTGACCACTACAAGAGTCCCTGCCTTGAGTGGGTTTAAAAACCTTTTAGTAGAAGGGGAGGAAAATTAGATGGGATCCTTCCAAAAAGAGATGGACTTTTTAAAACATAGAGGAATATGGGTAATAAAATCTGGAACTGGAAGAATGAAACAAGTGAGGGACTTTCTGTCCTGCATTTGTTCTCTTTTTCGTTTGGTTTCTGTACTAAAGGACTTTAGATCTCAGAAAAGAGGAAGCATCGTAAAGGCAAATTGATATCTTCAATATAATTCCCAAAACATATAGGATTCTCTGACAAAATCTTGGAATGGTGAGCAATGAAACCTTGGAAGGGTACTGAAACCAAACTAATCTGAAGACACACAGTATTGTATTTGATGTTGACTCTAAGCAAGCTTTAAAAAAATTTAGTTGTTAGAATCTATGTAAATATAAAATTTAATTTTAAGAATTCTACTAAAGATGTATCTCCTACAACTAATGTTAAGGTAAACTGTCTACTCTTTGGTGAGGAATATTAGTCATGTCATAGTTATTAAAGATAATTAATTCTTGACATTAAGAATTCACTTGTGATTATGTAGTTTCCTCCTGTATCTAATAGTAGAAGTTTAGAAAAACTAATAGTGAAGTTTTTTTAATCAAAATGTTATTAATAATATACAAGCTATAAAGAAAAAAAGAGAAATTTAACGACCTCTCTTTCACACTCCATTAATTCAAACTCAAAATGAAACAGATAAAAATGTTAATAAACTTATTCTGTCCAGAATCTTTACTTTATATATCAAAAACATGAGACAGTCTCACAGATCTCAAAAAAATATGCATATGTGCACAAACTCATATGTATTTGTAATATTGTATATTGTATTTTATATGCTATATATTTAATTTAATATATAATTCTAGAATTATATATTTATTGTATATTATAAATAATATATTATATGTTGTGTGCATAGGTATTATATATATGCATTCATGTGTATATGTATATATATATGTGTATATATATATATATATACATATATGTGTGTGTGTGTGTGTTTGTGTGTGTGTATAATTCCACACATGCATATGTATCACATGTGTGTGGAATTATATAGTTATATGGGCACTAAAGTCATAGTTGAGAATCAGTAAAAGAAATTAATTCTTTAACTGCAACCAAGTTCCTTTAAAGTCATTTTAAAAGATCTATAAGGTAGATGATTACCATAAATACAACAAATGTTCTTCAGACAATATTATATAATTATAGCTAAAGAAATAAAAGATAATATACAGAATGTTCTACATTTTAAAAATTAGGAAATTTAATTAGTGATTTTTTTTTTCCCCTGAGACTGGGGTTAAGTGATTTGCCCAGGGTCACACAGCCAGGAAGTATTAAGTGTCCAAGACCAAATCCGAACTCGGGTCCTCTTGAATTCAGGGCTGGTGCTCCATCTACTGTGTCACCTAGCTGCACAAATTAGTGATTTCTAAAGCGACTCTTTACACTACTTCACTTGTATGACCTGCATAATACCTATAAATGATGCCTCCTTGAGTCCAAACTTCTAAGTATGCTAGTAACTTAAGCAAAGCAACACTGCATAAATGCTTACACAGCCCAACAAAATTTATCCTGTAATTATGAACCCCTGTCATCATTATTCAAACCTTTCATTCAGTGTCCCAATCTAGACCCTCAGTTTTTTATTCTTTCATAGTTAACAAACCATGCCTTTCTTTTCTCATGCCTTTCATCTTTTTCCTCTCATGGGGGTCTGACTCCTTCCTAATATAAACAGTTGATAGGCTACCCTTTCTAGTACTTTCTCACTGATCAAGGTGAGGGACTTGAATACTTCTTGTTCCCATTCCCATTCCCAACTTTATTACAATCACTGAAGTTCATTCAATGCAAACTACTATCTGATCAAATTTTATAGCAATCTTTTGCTTTCAGGACTTCTAGGTTTCTGCTTTGCTTATTTTTACAGATGAAGATGCTAAGGTTAAGGGAAGTTACGTGACTTACTTGAATTTAAATAGGTAGTAGGTGGCAAAGTCAGGATTCAAAGAGGCACATTTTGTTTTGAAATGTGTCATTACATGACACTATATTGACCCTTTAATATAATAATCTAGCAAAAATATATTTACTCACTAATTGTAAAAAGGCTTTGCTGACCCCAAAAAAGGGTATTAAGCTTTTGATGTGATAGATTGGAAGATGATAAATAACATTTAAATAAGCAAATATATGCATATTTATATTTATAGTAATTTCATTATAAAAAAGATAAACTGAATCAATAGACATTTCTGGAATTCATTACTATTTTCTTTCTAGGGAAAGTAAATTTTAAAGTTATCAGTAGTCCAAAATGGTTTTCACAATCAAGAATTAGATTCAATTAAAACCTATCTTTTAATTGAACTTGTCTTAGAAATTAAATAAGAAATATTTGATTTCCTCCTATTTTGTCACTACTATTAAATGTAAGTTATTAATTTGCATAAATGGATGGCACTGAAATTCAATAATATGCATTGAGTAAATGTTTTCATAGAATGAATAGTTTTACAGTTTTAAGAATTTTTACAGACTTCATTATAGCAACCATTTTCAAATCCAAATCCATTTATTTTCATATGACATTTTAAATAGGATCTTGGGATAGAGATTGGTCGAGGAATGGAAAGAAAACTTGACCAGGATATTTCAAAGCATGAAATTAAATTACCAAGAGGCTAAATGTTACACCACAGAACCAAGCCATTTGTCAATAGTAAAAACTCCAAAGACACTCACTCTTTATGAGAGAAATCATTTACAATTCTCCCACACAGCCTATCACTTCAATGGATATTAACAAAAGCTAATCCAGATGAATGTTTATGAAATTGGTTTCATAACTCAACAGAATGTGAACTAAAAGTTCATCATTAAATGAGAAAGACAATCATAAAAGCAGATGCATTAGAGTCTCATTAGAAATAGAGCTGTCTGTTTCTGTTGATAGAAATATTGTGACCAAATTAATCATGTCATTTTAGCTAATGTAAAAAGAAACATACAAGCTCAATGAATGCTTATTAATATTGCGTGATTCATTTTTCTAAATTTTTCTCCATTTAAAAATATTCCCATTAATCATATATAATCACATTGAACTGAACTGGTATTTCTCTTTGTCTCTATCAGAACTACATTACCAACATCATATCTTGTATATAATACATTTATACTTGCAGTATTCCCAAAATGCTAGCGTTGGAAGGGATCCTAGAAGATCATTGGATGAAACTTGCCTTCTTCAGTTTCTAAAAGGATATATATGACATTAAACATATTAATAATTATTTTTCTATAATACATTAGGATTTAAAAGTATTTTCACATTTAATACCTTTTAAGAGCTCTGCTACAGGCTTATGAAGTAAGCATAACAATAATCTTCATTTTTAAGGATGAACCAACTTGGGTTAAACAAGTAAATTGCATCTATTAAATAGTAGGTCTAAATTTAGAAGACAGAATATCTTACTCCAGATTCAATATTTTAAAGTGTGTTTTTTTCCCATTTTATCTTTCTATCTGTTAATGCTTTATTTGAAATATATCACTTTTTTAAGGTTGAAATTGATATAACAAGTATATTTATGGTATCAGCTGAATGTCCAGTAAAGCTAATAATTTGTTTGGTTGAATTTTCTACTTTCCAACTAGTTTTTTTTTCCCTTTTTTATTAAAGCTTTTTAATTTTCAAAACATGCCTATGGATACTACAGTCATCTAGGGGGGAAAAGGTGAAGCAGGATTCAGATAATAAACAGTTGCAATAATTTGAAAGGAGTTACAATATGGAATCATGGACTTATAGATGGCCTGGATATGAAAAATCTAGGTTCTGCCACTTTATAACTCTATGACCTAGATCACATTGCCAGATCTTTCTGACTTAAGATATGATTTCTATTCAGAACACTTTACTGCCATATATACATATGCAGAACTACATGCACTTAATGTATTTATATACCTTAGCATTTCTTTTACTCTTTTTATCAGTGTTAATCAGAAGTAATATGTGGTTTTAATATAATCTGGCCCAATTAGTCTATATTAAAATATGTGTGTATATTTACACACGTGTGCACATATATGCAACTATGCAGGCACACACATGCATGAGTATATATGCACATGCTTATATGAATATAAATAATAGCATTTTAAATTTCTATTGCCTCATACACACAAAATATTATAGGAATTGATTAAATTTTTGCTACATCAAAACAGAAATGATTCTGGTAACAATATTTTATTGACTAGAATAAATAAGCGAATTTAATTATACAGGGTCATTCAGCCAATAGATGTCAAAATGGATCTTTAACTCAAGTCTTCCTATTTCAAGTCTATTTGTCTATCCACTATACTATGTTGTCAATATTAAAAAGTATTTTAAACATAAATTATATAAAATGCATGTAATCATATGTAAATACAGAAAATGTTCAAATTACTGATATACAAAAACTTAAATGTGCTATTTCATAATTACCTAAAAGATCAATGATTTTGTAAATTCATCAAGGACCTCTGATTACATAAAATGTGTTTTATTAAATCTATCTTTCAATTCTGTCTCTCTAACTCAGTTGCTTAGGTTGAGGTAAATATCCTAGTCTAACTAACTGACTAACCTAGTCAGAATCTATTTCAACAAAATTAAAAAAAAAAAAAATATATATATATATATATATATATATACATATATATACATATATATATATATATCTGTGCATAGAGAACATGATTATATAATTTTAATAGATCCTCTCATTTCTTTTAATGTACTAACAAGCTCTTTTAAAAACTGCCTCAAGCTTTTCTGAGCTATAGCATACAAAATATTTCTTCCACATTCTGTTTTCACATGGACAGACTCAAAATCTCTTAATTGAGAATTACATGTTTTTCTATGCTTAGTAAATCTTTTGAAGCACTTAACTTTTAACTATTTCCTGTCTTTTCATCATAAATCACTATTTCAAAAGAATTTATTTGGAATGACTTTTTCACTAACATAGTCTTCTGTAATGATATTTCATTTTTCCTATTACATATATAGATTGTTTTCAACATTCACTTTTATAATATTTTGAGTTCCATATTTTTCTTTCTATCCTTTCTTTTCTTTCTTATCCCCCTCCCCAAGATGACAAGCAATCTGATATAGGGTATACATCTACTGTAACCATATAAAACTTATTTCCACATTAGTCATGTGATAAAGGAACAATCATTAAAAAGGGAAAACCATAATAAAGAAAAAAATAAAAAAATTAAAAATGACAATGCTTTGATTTGCACTCAGGCTCCATAGTATTTTTTATGGATGTAGATAGCATATTCCATTAAAGGACTTTTGGAATTACCTTTTATTAGTGCATTCTGGTGGAAAGTTAAGTCTATCAAAGCTGATCTTTGCTTAATGTTATTGTTACTAAGTATAATGTTATCCTAATTCTGTTCACTTTGCTCAGAAAAAGTTGAGGTAAGTTTTCCCAGGTTTTTCTGTAATCTGACTGCTCATTATTTCTTTTGTAGCCAATAGTATTCTATTCCATTCATATACCACACTTGTTCATTTCTCTCCCAATTAACGGCTCCACAATTTCCAAATTTTTTACCACTACAAAAAAGGGTTGTTTATATATATATATATATATATATATATATATATATATATATATATATTTTTTTTTTTTTTCCATGAGAATCCTTTCCCTTTTTTTATGACTGCTTTGGCATATATTCTTAATAGTGGTATTGCTGGATCCAAATGTAAGCATAATTTGATTGGTCTTTGGGCATAATTTCAAATTTCTCTCTATAGGGTCACTTTCCATATTTTGATGATGATATTAAGGACTAGGGGTTTATTTATAACTTGACAATAGCATTTTCTACTCATATTCTCCCACTGACATCAGATTGATCAAAAAATGAAAGTTAAGCCAGTCATAACATTGTTGTTTCCAGTGCTTTAAAAATCTGTACAATGTCATGAAAAAGAAAACTGAACTGAAACAAAATAATTTGTCAAAATTTTACAGAATGATTGTTGTCACAATTCTATTACGTTTGTTCAGTACCATATAAATTAAAAATCATCTAATCATAGAATTTTAGAACTGAAAGGAACCTTATCAATCAACTAGTCTAGTTCATTGCTTTTGCAAATAAAGACTCCAAGATATTAAATAGTTGAGATTCCCAGTAAGGTACATTATGAATTTTTCAAATGTGAACAATTTTCTAAGTGGCAAAAATGTTCAAAATTATTATGAACAAACCTTTTCAAGTGATTACCTGTTCATTACAACAGATGACATGAAAAAAAAAAACTTGTCATACACACTTGGATAATTAAAACTCTCTGAAGCCCAGTTTCTTCATCCTTCACATGAGAAAATTGGAATAAATGTGTTCAAACCTCACTTGAAGCTTTATCAATTTTCTGTGGAAACTGAAATAGCAATAAAAGACAGTTATACAAAAGCTTTTGCTAGTTTAAATGTTATCTATACTTTATGAAAATCAATCATTCCTCAAGCTTTTATTAAATATATACTACATGCCAGCATATAGTAAGCAGCGAGGATATAAAAACAAAAGTGAAACAACCACTGCTTTCCAAGAGTTTAATAAGGGAGACAACCCATGTATAAATAAGTAAAAATAATTACTGTATAAAAGTTCAACAACTAGAAAGATCAAGAAAAATAATATCCAATGAATTGAGGAATAGTCATTAACATATGAGACATTTTTATGTGTTTATAATATAAGAGAAGTAGGTGACTCAGTATAGAGTGCTGTAACCAAAGTCAGAATGATATGAATCCAAATTGGGCTTCACATTAATTTTATTTATTATTATTTTTTTGCTAAGGCAATTGGGGTTTAGTGATTTATCTAGGGTCACACAGCTAGTAAGTGTTAAGTGTCTAAGGCCAGATTTTAACTCAGGACCTCTTAGACTTCAGGACTGATATTCTATCCACTGCATCACCTAGCTGCCCCAGGGCTTCACATGTTTAATAGCTGTGTAACTGTAGGCAAGCCACATAACCTCTGTTTGCCTAACATTTCCTACTGCAAAATGCAGGTAGTGATAGTTATTACATAACATAATTGTTGTGAATATAATCTCCTGAACAATAGTACAGTAGTATAAATGCATGTTTCTTTCCTTCTTTCTCTATCTCTATCTATCTAGGTAATACTAGAGTATGAGGGGGAGATCTTTTTTTCTGCCAAGAGCCATATGGACATGTATAACATCATTCATGGGCCATACAAAATTATAAATTTAAAGATCTCAAGCAATCAAAGGTTGTTGTCTCTTGCAGTTATCTTGGCTGAGCCAGATCCAATAGTTTCATGGGCCTTGCATTATCTAAATACACATGTTTTGAACCCCTGATCTAGAGAGAGAAATTGTGACCCCAAGGAATCTACAGAAATTTAGACCTAGGCAAAAGAATTTGTATGTCACCAAAAGAAATGTATCATTATAATGCAAATGAGATCAACTGGTCGTGTAGTTTTGATATATCTATATCTATATCTATATCTATATCTATATATTTATATATTTATATATCAATACAAGGGTTTTCCTGGTGCTCACAAAATGTTCAAAGAGATAGGTTCCAGTAGGAATGATAGATCTTCTATGAAGGACATTTGAGAAAAAAACTGAAAAGTCTTAATATAGGAGAGGATTAGAGGGTGAATAGTGATAGAGGAATCACCACATCAAAGATAACACCTGTGCATTGCGGGATGGTAGCATGCGATTTCTCTTGTTTTCAGAAGCTGTGTCATCAGAGTCCAACTTTGGCAGATTCTTCCAAGATAAAAGGAATTTTGACTTGTGTTTAGGAATGAATTTGTCAATTGGTATCTAAAAATCAACCTAACAAACAACTTGAGAGGTTGATCATCTAGTTTAGCTGCAAGATGATAAATGTTTACGTCACAGAAGCTCTTAACTGTAATCTGCTAAGTTAAAGAGGTTGTGAATTTGTCAGAGAGAAAGATGTATAGAACTAAGAAATGATTGACTCTTGAGGCAAATAAGTATGATTTTCTATAAATGTGTGACAAGAAAATCCATTTGATATTCTATAATCATTTGTGTGGTTTAAAATATTTTAAAATTAAAATATTACCTACAAAAGATATTTGGAGAATAACATTATCATGACAGGGTTAATACTATGCATATAAAAACTGTGCCATTTAGTCATAAATTGTTAACTCTGGATAGGAACTGAGTGATATGTCAAATTAAGCATATAATATTTTCTGTTAAATAAAACCATCACAAACTTGTTTTTTTTCTCAATATTATAATTTGATATCATTTACTTGTACCACAGTCTTTAAATAAAATATATTTCTATAGAACATTAGTCTTTTAATAATGTTCTTGATAAAAGGCTTATGAAATGAATAATTAAAATATTATTGCACCCCATTTATAGATTAGGTAATTGAGATTTGGAGAGATTAAATAGTTTGTATTAGATCAAAAAGTAGTTAGTGGTAGAATCTAAATTGTTCATGTCAAGTTCAACCATTAATCTATTATGCTATATTGTGATTCCTTCAAAAGAATTTGAGACAAAATATAAGAAAAATTGAATTTAGAACTAGAAACATTATCTTGAAGGGTTCTGATCAACATTTTTTAAAAATAATAGTAGTAGATGGTCTTTTATTTTCATGACGTCATTTTCAAGAAAGCTAGGTTCTTTAACAAACCATAATTATTAGTCACCAATATGTAAATCATATTAGCTTTACTCTTCTTTCTCTTCACATCCATTTTCCATCAATTATGATAAATCATTGTATGCCCAAATGTGCTTTTCCAAGAAATTATTATTATTGTCATTATTATTATTATTATCTCCAACTCTCTATTTCTTCTCTCTGACCAATTTTATTACTACTATTCATGCTTACACTCATTTTACCAATTGATTTCATGTTTCACTGTGACTTTTACGGCATATACTTCATTACATTCATACCATTATTTTTTTTTTGGATTTTTGGAATCTTTCTCCTTCTATGTCTCAGAGTTAGTATATAATATAATTTTTTCAGGGGTCTTTATTTCCAAGGCTTAAATTCAAGCAGTTTTGGCCATCATTCCTCAGTTTCTTATTAGTTTTACTCTATTATTTCTCTACTCTCTTCATTATCTCTTCTAGGGTTTTTGAGGGAAATTCTGTAGTCCAATAGACTTGGACACTAAGATATTTGGCAGCCAAAAATCTGAACCTACACACTGCTCAAAAATCCTAATTTATTATCTGGTCTGTAACTTACTTTTTTTTACATATTATGTTCTAAAACTTTGAATATTTTCTTAAGATCCCAGTCTTGGACTTTTGTCAATTTTGGGCCCCTGGTAAGTTTAGGTCTCTCTTTTTACTGCCTTCTAACTCAGCCTCTGATTTAGATTCAGGATATCTGGCTTTCTGTTTTGGTTTTGCCCTTGTTTGACTATGACAACAGATAAAGTCCACTCCCATTCTTGGTGACTGAGTTTTCATGTCTGTAGAATGAACATTAGATTGTAGTTGATAAGCTCTGTCATCCATTCTAGTGCTAATATTCTTGAACTCCATGATCTTTATAGGATGAAAAGCAGGGAGAGTTATTTTCCTTTTAAAACTATCATCCCTCCTGAATTATGTATTTCCTATTTCTATTTTTCCTTCACATCGTTAGAGTCATTTTTTCCCTTTTTTCTATTGACACTCCAAAAGAACCTTTTTCATCTTACCTACATTACTCAAATAGATTCTTAACACATCTCTGACTTTATTCATTCCAAACAACTTTACACATTTCTTTCTCACTTATTTTCCTAAACACTTGTTTTTAGCATGATTACCTTAGCGGTTCTAAGGACTGAATACCATAAAAGTGTTTAGGAGCATTAAATCCAACTTTTATATTATAATATATAATGATAGTTGTAATCATTTTAGTATTAATTATGTGTAGCTATGCATAATTATTTATCATCACTTAAGATTTGCAAAGAATTTTGCAAATATATCACTTCATCTTCAAAACAAACTGGGGAAATAGTTGCTATTATTGTCCACATTTTAGAGATGAAGGGGTTTGTCCAGAGTCATACAGCTAATAGATAGTCTGAGGTGGATTTAAATTAAATTCTTCTTAATACTACATCTAGGGATCTATCCAGGATGTCACTTGATGCCTCTAAATTTTGTGATTAATATGTCTTTATATTCTGGGTATGGCATTATTTTGTATCAATGGGTGGAAATAATTATTTTATTCTTTTCCACTGAATGGTAATAGTTTTAATAATAATGTTTAGATCCTCTTTTGAATTAAAATACTTTCTTAGCCATGTAAATTACAAAAACACAAAGAAAATGTTGGATTAATTTTGAAGCTTGTGACTTCAGAAAGAGGCTTATTTATTGATAAACTAAGTGGATATCTCATGTTTCTCCAAAATACACATATACTCATATTCTCAATTAAAATGGCATTTTATTTTATATTAATATGCATTATTGACTGTTCATGATCTTCAACTGATTCATATTTAAGTTTCTCGTAATAGTTTTTTTAGCATTTACTTCTGTGAATTGCCATGCTCTATTTCCTATTCATTTTCTCACTTTATCATCTGATTGACATTTGTGTTGCTGTCCAGTTAGTTCACTGTTAGAAGCTGCTAACCAAGTTCTTCCTCTTTCAAATAGCACTGCCAGTAAGAAATGATATTTTCCCTTCTGAGAAAAAAAACACTCCCTGCATATTCTTGTAAGAGACATTTATAGTTAGTTGCTCTTTCCAAAATTATCAGGAAGAAATGCTCAAAACTAGGTTGCAGTGTGTTTCATGAGTTTTTTTTTTTTTTTTTTTTTTTTTTTTAGAAATGTTGATAAAGGCAAATGCTCACAATTTCTGTGAAGTTTCACAATTTGCATGCTTTCCATGTCGTTCACATTTTTCAAAGCTCATTACAACTCTCACCTACTCCATAAAACCTGACTTCAGATAGGCCAAGAAAGATTGAGTTTCTAAAATATTGTAGCAGTTATCATGCATATCACTCAAACTGAAGGGCCATTCTCATCTGTAAAATGAGCTGGAGAAGGAAATGGCAAACCACTCTATTATCTTTGTCAAGTAAACTCCCAAAAGGGGTCATGAAGAGTCAGACTCAACTGAAAACAATTAAATAGCAACAAAATGAGCCATTATGTACTGTTTTATATTTTTATCTAATTATTTATCAAACAGCACTTTTAATTACCTGCTATGTGCCAGAATATTATGATAAGAACTAGTAATTCAAAGGTATAAGTTAAATGATCCCGGCTGCTGAGTTGCTTCATTCAGTTGCATGAGAACACATGTATAAACAAGTAAAAAAGGTTCCTATTTGAGCTAGTAGATGGAAGAATCAGGAAATATCAGAACTGGAACTGAACTTTGAAGGGAGTAGTGATTTTCAAGGGCTGTGGGAGAAAGGGAAAGAATACTTGATATGGTATGGACAGGAGAAAGGAAATGCAATATAGAATGTAAGAGAGAACAAGTAGGCAAATTTGGCTGAACCATATAGTTCATTAAAAGGTAATAATCTATAATGTTTTTTAAAGGGAAGGTAAAATTTGATTACAAAGGCATTTTTGTTTGAGTTTTATTCTGGGGGCATTTGGGAAGAACCAGCGTTTACAGAACAGGATCATGTCATGGAAATTTCTTAAATATTAAAGGAGAGAGATGATGAAGATACTTTTTTTCCTCTGCCCTCATTGGGGGCATTGCCTTTTTTTAAGGCAGTTTTATTTTTAATGTACAAAGGATGAGTTTATTATTGTTTTATTTTTAATATACACCAGATTAGATTTGTACTGATCTTTTCTAACCCTGAAAAACTGTTATTTTCCTCCTCCCTACTGAATCTTATTTCCCCTCCCTTTATTTATTTTTTGCTGAGGCAATTTGGGGTTAAATTACTTGTCCCAGAGTCACACAGCTAGGAAGTGTTAAGTATCTAAGGTTCTCCTGACTTCTGGGCTGGTGCTTCTCCACAATACCATCTAGCTGTCCCACCATTGCCTTTATCTTAAGAAAGCTCAGGTTCCCACCCGCTATATGAGATCTATGACACTCTTAAAAGCTAGAACCTTCTCTTCTGATATTATTTTCCAGCTACTATATATTTATCTCATATATACATAGTTATTTTCATGTTATCTTCCCTATTAGAATATGAGATTCTTGATGAAAAATATTTTGTTGTTATACTTTTTATGCTATTTATTTATTGACTGATTTCTTTTTGCTTTTCTTGTATATCCAGTGCTTTAACACAGTACCTTGTTTTGTTGTTGTTGTTGTTGTGATTGTTTATTCATTCAATCATATTCATCTCTACATTATTCCATTTAGGCTTTTCTTGGCACAGAAAATGGAATGCTTTTCCTTTTCCCATGTATCCCCATTTTGCAGATGAGTAACTAAAGCAAATAGAGCTTAAAAGACATGACAGGGTTAATACAACTATTCAATGTCTGAGGCCAAATTTGAACTCAGATCTTCCTCATGTTAGGCTAGATGTTCTATCCATTATACTACCTAGCTTCTACTAGTACAGTGTTTGGTATATAATACATGACCCATTAATTTATATTGATTGACTGGTTGCATATGAGAAGTCTATGTAGAATATTAAGAGAACTACTAGTTTCTAATGAAGTATTTTAGATGTAATTCTTGGGTCATATATGAATAATGTATGCAACATGTATGTATCTTCAGAAATATAAAATTTAAACATTTACTGAAACTTGCTTGACAATTCAAGGAGTTGCTGATGTTAAGGAATAGAAGTTTATTTAATCTGAACAATACATTTTTCCTGAATACCTAAAGTTATCAGATTATCTAGTTGGACAGTCCTTTGAATGTTTAGTTTATTAGGTATTTGGAAAATTTTCTGGGCTCTATTTATGAAAAATACAAATGTAATTTGAATATGTTATGTCTATATAAAGCAATGCATGATTCAGATTAATATAAGTCATTAAGGGAAAATTGGCTTTCTAGGGAAGGCCACTTTGTTATGTCACTTATTCAAGACATTTCCCACCAACCCTACCTTACTCTTTCTATAATAAATTACAGGTTGAAATACAAGGGTCATCTTCCTGCACAAAATAGTGAACAAACACAACTCTTAGGCTTTTAGTTTTTTTTTTTTTTCTTCCTCTTAACAAACCTTTTTCCTTCCTATCCAGTCATACCCACATTTTGCATTTTATCTTCCTAGTATATAGAAACTATTTGAAAATGCTTTTGTCAGGAATAGTGATAACATCTGCTCAAAATCTTGATTCCACAAAGTTTTTTAAAGAAAATTAAGGGACAAAAAAGAAAATTATCTGCACAGTAGGTTAACATTATTCAGACTTTTGAAATTTGCAAACTCTAATTAACTGGCATTTATTTGTATTTGATGATTTTCAAAGTATTGTGAATGTATTATCACATTTAGCTCTCACAATGACACTATGAGGTAAATGTGGCAATTAATATTCTGATTTTATAGATGAGAAAACTGAGGCTCAGAGACACAAAATATCATGCAATTCATAATTGCATGAAGTGGAGAATCACTCCTATTTCCTACCTTTTTTCAGATTCAATATTCCATTTTCTAAACTTAACTTAACTTAACTAAGCTAAACAAACATTTTTTTCCACTCACAACCCCTTTTCACCCAAGAAATTTCTATGAAACCCTAGCTATATTGGTATGTAAAATAGATTAAAAATCAAGCATTTTCTGATGGTAAATCAAAATGTTGTGACCCCACATTCAGTTATACAATCCCATTAGGGGTCAAAAACCATAGATTAAGAAACTTTACTCTAAACTAATACCTTTAATAATAAAAACTAGTGACATTTCATAGGATGAAAGGATTAGCTCTCTTCTAAGACCTTAGCATTCCCATAAACCAGCATTCTCATTTTACAAATGCCAAATCTGAAACCCAAAGAGTTGAAATTCTATCACCTGGACTTACTAGAGTGTTACTTCCTTGTGCTGAATTGTCTTCTTGCGTAAACACCCATTGTCATGCAAAAATGTTGACTCTATGTTATTATTTTTGCCCAACCTGTGATTTTATTAGAATAGAAAAATCCTAGTGAAGAAAACATATACTCCAATATAGATGTCCATTTTATCTACAGTTTGTAGTTTTAGAGATGCCTGTGATCCTTAGAAATTAGATTATTTGCTTACAATAAAAATGACCAGATCTTTCTGACTCCAACACCAACTTGGTCTATTAAACCATAACTAAATAATTATACTTCATAATTCCTAAATAAAACTTATCTTAAAAATTAAAGCATACTGACAGTAATTTTATCTCAGTGAAGTGGTTTGTATGAGCATAAAAACAGATGTATACATATAGGTAGTTGTAGATAGATCTGTCTGTATATATATATATATATATATATATATATATATATATATATATATATATATATATGTATATATATATATACACACACATATATTATATATTCCATACATACATATGAATACATACACCTCCAGGAATTGTTGTCTGCAAATAACAATGTAGTAACATCCTCATGTTGCAAAGTTTCTCTGAAAGTTTGTGTATGATTTTCCCCTTTCTTCTGTAAATAGCATCAGGCAACTTTGAACAGAAGCTATGTATCTTAATATGTGAATGTGCGTAGATTAGCATAGAAGGTAGGAAGGTAGTATCTGCCATTGAGTATTCACATTTTTTTATTTTCAGTCATTCTGGAGTAAGTTTGAAATGTTTTGGTATTGGCTAAAAATAAGCGAGTTTTTGTTTGATAGTCTGAAAACACTAATTTAGGCTGTTTAATACATATATTTAATACATATTTAATAATTATTTTCATGACAAAATCTTTAGGCATTTATTCTATGTAAAACAACTTAGATATACCTTGGGTTTGGAAATTGTGCATACTTTTCAAGTGGAGGTAATGATTTGGGAAAATTATCACATTATTGAATTATAAAAATTTCAATAAATGCTGAGCCAATATTCCAATATATTTAAATATGTATGAATTGATATATTTATTAATGCCTTTAACCTCTCTTACTTTGTAAGAGATTTAATCCCTCTCCTATAGAATGAGGAAAGTTGAAGTTTCAGATTCTTAGTTCCTTTCTAGCACCTAAATCTTCATGTTTCTTTATTGTGAGGCCTTTCTGAGTATTGAATTAATTATAAATTTTCACCCTCATTCCACATCTAGTTCTCACATAGCTTTATTATCCATAATTATGCAGTTTCTAGTTAATGTATACTTACTTGAATGTCTATAAGAAAAATCAGAGTCATCTTATCACAGATTTATTGAGATAGATATTCCCTTATTAAATATTTATCTTTAACATATAACTTAATTGTTAAATGAAAAATGATTAATCAAAATTAAATGTAATGTAATTAGTTATATGACTAAACAACATATCTTATTAAGTTCTCCATTGTGCCAGGTATTGTACTAGAAACTGATAAAATCATTAAAATATGTATTTTTGAATTATGGGTTCAGTGTTAATCATACTTCGTATCGTCCTCATATCTGAAGTGAAAGTATAATATTGGAATTTAAATCGAGAGAAATACCAACTAGATGCATTAACAATTTAGGAGTGAAGTATCCATTCCATTTGTGTTTTTGAATAAATAATTTAATAGCAAAAATTACCATTTAAATAACATTTTATAGTTAGCAAAGTTTAAAAATACTTCATTTCATATTCACAACAATCTTAGGAGTAGGTGCCTTATTATTCCTATTTTACAACTGATGAAATTAAGGCAAGCTTTGAAGAGACTTCTCTAACATTATATAGCTTGTAAGTGACTAAGGCTAAATTTGATCTTAAGTGTCCTTGATTTCAGGTCCAAACCTCTATCTACCACAATATCTAGTTACCTTATCTCTAAAATGATAACAGTTAGAAAAAAAATATCTAAACAGTATTTTCCATCTCTGAAATCCTTCATTTCAATGATAGGTAGAATATATTTCCATTTTCCAAAAAGAGGCTTTCAATGAATCTCTGTTTCTTACTTTAAGGAAATAAACTTAATAAAAGAGTATCTTGTCAAAATACAAGCTACATCAAAGAACTTTACTGGAAAATTAGTTTTGTTTTTCCCTTTCCAATATCTCTGTAGATTTTAGGGATTTTTTCATATCATTTATATGAACATTCAAGATGATTTATCAAAAAATATCACTACAACAAGAGTAGATAATCTATCTTGATTTATAAGTAAGACTGTTTTAATTAAAAACTATTCATTATAAATAATAGATTTATTCTCACCATCATCCCCATTCTGGCCTTCTGATTGTTTCAATATTATCTATGAAATTGTAATCTCCTTGAAGGTTTGGACTTTTGTGTATGCCCAATTCCTAGTAAACTGTAAGTACTTAATACATGTTTATTGATTGATCCACAGATCAATGGATTTGGTATAGGATTCCCCAGACATTGAATAGACTCTCTTTTTACAACATTTACCAGTGGAAATGGGCAAAAGTCAAAGGATGAGGGGGAAAAATAGCTGGGGTGTACATAGTTGAATGGAGCACCAGAATGAGTAAAATAACATTCAATGAAGCATCAATATAGAATCTAAGTAGCAAAATGATTAATATTAACTCTGTATTATTTTCTTACTCATCCTATTTGAAAGTAATTTATTTTTTCCTATAACTGGTTCTGTTCTATAACTGCTTAAGTCACGAGTCCTTGTCTATAAAATTATTTAAAAATTCACCTATGCTGTTATGATAAAATTTAAAATTCAGCTGACTGTGGAGGATATGTATTAACACAAGAAATTTAAGCCTAGTATCTTTACACCACCAAGCTATCCTTCAAAGATGTCTGGTTTGCTCTCCAAAAAGATCATGTCTACTATCTCTAAACTTTGCAGTTGCACAAAAATAAAGAAAATGTCTTTGTCTCTCAAGAGAAGGGGGATTGTTGCTAGCCCACATTACCAAATTTACAGCCAATCATATTTTTCCATGGATCTCTGCTTTGTAACTAATAATGTTGTTCATAATCCATGATGTCACTCAACCTGTTCTTTTTGTTGAATACTTCTGAAAACCTACAAAAAGAAAGCTATATAAAGAAAACTCTCTGTATGTTTGGGATGTTTGACATAAATGGAAGCAACTTTTTTATGCAATTATTGCCAGAGAACATGACCTGCTAATAAATATTATATTCTGTGAATTGGCTCAGCTTACCTTTTTGTTAATTTCACTTATAATAGTAAGAATATATTTCTATAGATAGGAATTTAGAAGTCATTTAATTTAACTATCATTTTACATGTGAGGATACTAATTCTTAAAGATTTAAATCATATAGATAGTTAATAGCTATAATAGATTTAAACTCAGGTCTTTTTTCAGAATTTTCCCTTACCTGTAAATCAGAAGAATACCATAAACATAGTGTAATTAGATTTCATAGAAAATAATAAAATTTGTAGTTGGACCCATAAGCACTAAAGAGATCACCAAGTTAGAAAATATGGAGAGAAGATAAGAGTCTAAGATAAAGTTTTAAGGTACTCAATCAGTTGGCATGATAGAAATATGAGCTAAATCATATTATCACATAATCAAATAAATTCATAATTGGAAAGGATATCAGGGAGCATTTATGGTAAATATATACTCAATATAATACATTAGCATCTTAAAAAGTTATTTAAAACTGTATGGATATGTATACATATATTGCATTTAACATATACTTTAACATATTTAACATGTATTGGTCTACCTCCCATCTGGGGAAGAGGGTGGGTGGAGAAGGGGAAAAATTAGAACAAAAGGTTTGGCAATTTTCATTGCTGGAAAAAAGTTACCCATGCATACATCTCGTAAATACAAATCTATATAAAAATAAAAAAGAATAAAAAAAAGTTAATTAATATTTACCAGAAGACCTTTTTTAAACAAAGAAAATCCATTGCTTTCTAGGAACTCTTCTATTTTTGGATAGCTCTTAATATTTAATTAATATTATATTAATTCTACTTCTAATATTAGAGGTAAAATTATCCTAATTCTACCTCTTAGGAATTTTAAATTTTACCCCTGTTTTGACCCTTTTAAACCCAATAGTGTTTGTATATTCTTTCTTCCATTTGACAAACCATCAAGTACTTGATTACTCCTGTTATAGACCATACTCCACCCAATCTTCTCTTCTTCATGAATGAACATTCTTTAATTAATGTTCATAAGAAAATATTGTTGCTGTCATTCATGTGGAAAATGAGTTTCAGAAACAAAAAGTAGCTTGCTCAGAGTCACATAACTAGTAAGTGCCTAAGAATACAAATTCAGGTCTTTCTGACTCCAAAATCCAATACTATTGCTCACTGCACCTATGTCTTTCAAAGGAAGCAATACTCTAGCAGCCATGCTCCCAAATTTGTTCTAGATTAGATTGCTGAAAAAACAGAAAACTGTTTGTGTAGAAGAATGTTGGTTTTCCTTTCAGACTTTGGTAATGTGGCTGTGCGCTGACTTGAAGCTAGGCAAAATAGAAAAGAATTGTGTTTTGTTTTGTTTTTTTTTTAATGTGTTCCAACATTCTCTGTCTTTGTCTCTATTTCTGTTCCTGTCTCTTTTCTCTCCTAGCCCAGTCACCTGTCACACAAACTTACACATATACATGTATTTAATCTAGAAATGGTCAACAGGGTCCAGGAGAGGAGAACCAGTGTGAACCTTTTTATAAATATAATGATGTGCTTTATTAATACTTAAGATTGTTGTTGAGGTTTTTATTTGTATTATATTTGCTGTTTATAGATTTGTAGGTTTTAAGCTAAGAATTCTCTTGATGACAACTGTTATTAGTAGTTCAATTTACACTACATTAACATATTCAATACTGAGCTCAGACTTTTCTTATGGTCTATATTTTTGTGTCTATTAAATATTTCCCTAGAGAAAAACTATGAAGTCATTTTTGTGCATCTGTTTTTTGACTTTCTAAAAACAAGAATAAAATATCTCAAGAGATCTGAAATTCCAATAGAGTCAGGAGTTCAGAAAACCTGACATCTGATGAAAGTTAAGGTATTTGTCCTCTCTCTACACCCACTCCCAAGTCTGCAGATTCATGAACAACATTAGACATTAGGACATTGCTATGAATATGTGTTCAAATTAACTAAAATGCACTCTTGGAAATCCTTGAATGAAATGAAAGCAAGGCATATACATCAGAAAATGAAGATGAAAAGACACAATGAAAATATTAGGATTATGAGAACTTTCCTTGTAAAACTGGTGGAAGGCATTGAATAGTCAAGGAATAATTGGACATAAAGATCAAAAAGTAAATATAATTATTTTAAAACTTTAGATATAATTTAGGAAAGCACTTAGGTTGCAAAATAGAGTGTCAGGCCCAAGGTCAGTGAGACCTAAATTTAAATCCTTCCTCAGACACTTATTAGTTATGTGACACAAAGCAAGTTACTTAATCCTCTTTTCCTCGGTTTCATCATCTGTAAAATGAACTAGAAAAAGAAATGGCAAACCCCTTAAGTATTACTGGTAATAAAACCCCCAGAATGATTCAAAAAAGATTCAAATACAACTAAAATTGACTGAACAACAAAAATAATATTTCAGGCATTTTAATAAATATTGAGGACACAATTGAAACAACAGTCTCTGAATTCAGGGAAGTCATATTATTTTTCATTATACATTCTTTATTTTTTTTACCTATTTCCTTATGAATTATGTTGGGAGAGAAAAATCAAAATAAAAGGGAAAAACCACAAGTGAAAAAGAAAACAGAAGAAAAAGAAAAAAAAAAGTTAACATAGCATGTATTGATTTATATTCAGTCTCCATAGCTCTTTCTCTAGATGCAAGTTGTGGTTTTTCATCCAAAGTTTATTGGGATTGCTTTGGACACTGAACTACTGAGAAGAATCAAGTCTTTTATAACTGATTATCACAGAATCTTACTGTTACTGTGTACAATGTATTCTTGCTTCTGCTTGTTTTGCTCAGCTTCAAATCATGTAATATTTTCCAGGCCTTTCTAAAACTCAGTTTGTTCAGTATTTTCTAATAGAACAAAAATATTCCAATACTTTCATGTATCATAACTTACTCAGCCAGTCCCCAAATGATGGGTATTTACATACTTTCTCATTCCTTGCTACCATAAAAAAGAGCTGCTACAAAAATTTTACACATGTGGATCCTTTTCACTACTCTTTGATTTCTTTCAAATACAAACTTAGGGTCAGAGCCAAGATGGTGGAGAGGACACATGCTTCTTTCAGATCTCCTCATACAACCCACAGAATAATTATAAGACCAGCTTTATATACTAAAAAATATTAAAATTAATCTACAATTTTAGAAAAGTTTCAGGATACAAAATAAATTCACATAAACCATCAGCATTTTTATAAATCACTATCAAAATCCAACAGCAAGTGATACAAAGAGAAATTCTATTTAAAATAACTTTCAATTGTTATTTGGAAATCTATCTGCCAGAGGAAAGTAAGGAGCTACATAAGCAAAACTACAAAACACTTTCCATACAAATAAACTTAGATCTAAACAATTAGAAAAATATTAATTTCTCTTGGGTAGTTCGAGTGAATAAAATAAAGATGACAATACTATCTACAGTAATCTATTTAGTTCTATAAGAAACTCCCAAGAAACTATTTTACTAACCTAGAAAAAATGACAACAAAATTCATCTGGATGAACAAAAGGTCAAGACTTTCAAGGAAATTAATGAAAAAAAAAAGTGCAAATGAAGGTAGCCTAGCTCTACTAGATCTAAAATTATATTACAAAGCAAAAGTCATCAAAACCATTTGGTACTGGCTAATAAGAAATAGAGCAGTTGATCAAGGGAATAGGTTAAGTTCATGGGACAAAATCGTCAATGACTATAGTAATCTATTGTTTGACTAACCCAAAGACCCCAGCTTTTGGGATAAGAATTCACTATTTGGGAAAAACTATTGGGAAAATAGGATACTAGTATGGCAGAAACTAGGCCTTGCCCCACACTTAGCACTGTATACCAAGATAAAGTTGAAATGGGTTTATGATCTAGATATAAAGAAGGATATGAACAAAAATTAGAAAAACATAGAATAGTTTGCCTCTCAAAACTGTGGAGGAGGAAGGAATTTGTGACCAATGAAGAACTAGAGATTATTATTGATCACAAAATAGACAATTGTGATTATATTAAGTTAAAAAGTTTTTGTACAAACAAAACGAATGCAGGCAAGATTAGAAATGAAGCAATAAACTGGTAAAACATTTTTACATTCAAAGGTTCTGATAAAGACCTCATTCTAAAACATTTAGAAAATTGACCCACTATAAGAATTCAAGCCATTTTCCAATTGATAAATGGTCAAAGGATATGAATAGGCAATTTTTAGATGAAGAAATTAAAATTATTTCTAGTGAAAGGTGCTCTAAATCACTATTGATCAGAAAAATGCAAATTAAGACAACTCTGAGATACCACTGTATACCTCTCAGATTGGCTAAAATGACAGGAAAAAATAATGACAAATGTTGGAGGGGATATGGGAAGACTAGAACATAATATAATGTTGGTGGATCTGTGAACATATCCAACTATTTTGAAGAGCAATTTGTAACTCTGCTCAAAAAAGTTATCAAACTGTGTATACCTTTTGATCCCACAGTGTTTCTACTGGGCTTATCTTCCAAAGAGATGTTAGAGAAAGGAAAAGTACCCACATGTGCAAAATTGTTTGTGGCAGCCCTTTTTGTCATAGCAAGAAACTGGAAACTGAATGGATGCCCATCAATTGGAGAATGGCTGAATAAATTGTGGTATATGAATGTTATGGAATATGATTGTTCTGAAAGAAATTGCCAGCAGGATGATTTCAGAGAGGCTGCAGAGACTTAAATGAATGACTATGTAAGTCTCACATTCACATGATGCTAAGTGACATGAGCAGAATCAAGAGATCATTGTACACAACAACAAGATGATACAATGATTAGTTTTGATGGATGTGGCTCTTTTCAATATTGAGATGATTTAAATCACTTCCAATTGTTCAGTGATGAAGAGAGCCATCTACACCCATAAAGAGCACTGATGGAACTGAGTGTGGTTCACAAGATAGCATTTTCAATCTTTTTTGTTGTTATTTACTTGCATTTTATATTGCTTCTCTCTCTCTCTCTCTCTCTCTCTCTCTCTCTCTCTCTCTCTCTCTCTTTACTGGTTTGAATTAATTTTTCTTGAGTGTAATTATATAAATATGCACACATATATTGGATTTAACATATTTCTACCATGTTTAACATGTATTGGACTACTTGCCATCTAATGGTGGGTATGGAGGAAAGGGGAGAAATTGGAATACAAGGTTTAGCAAGGCCTAATGTTGAATAATTGGCCACGCATATGTTTTGAAAAATAAAAAGCTTTAATAAAGAAAAAATGTTCCATCATAAAAAATGCAGACCTAATAGTGGTACTGCTGCATCCAAGGGTATGTGGTTTGATAGCACTTTGCTTATAGAAGAATTCATATTCCAGTGGGGACACTAGAGGACAACATGCAAATATCTAACTAAATGCAAGGTATATAGAGTGTATATGAAGACATTCTTAGAAGAAATAATTTATATTAGAAGATCAAGAAAGTGAGATCATAGAAGTTAATTGCTGAATACAAAATCTGAGATAAGGCTTGAAGAAAAGCAGTAAAGCATTTCTGACAAACGCTTTGCTAGGCACTTAAATGCATGAGTTTCCTTAAAATCTCCATTGCATTCCTGTTGTATATTAGACATATTCTGAAAATTAGAAACATTCATAAATAATGTACCTCTGGAAGTAGGCTTAACAGAAAATAACACAATATTATAACAAGAAGATATTGACAGCTAAATAAACCAGAAGCAAAATTCACAATTCTATGAAAATTTCCTGGATTCAAATGATGTCTTGATGTGCTTGCCTCCATTTGAAGAGTCTAGTCAAATGTGTGTTTCATGTTTGAATGCACCATAACTGATCACTGTGTATATTTGCTCAACTATAGAGTGAATTCAAACTTCAGAGGTTTACAGGGGAAGATTTCTTATTCTAATTTTTATTACCATTGCTTGTTCAGAGACTTATTAATAAAAATAAAGCTATCAATATGGGCTCATAAGATATAATTTGAGGAAATTCTAACTCATTAAATACCTAGAACCTAGGATAGATTTCAGCAGGATTATAGTTGAAAAGGTACCTAAGTTCTACAGATGAAAATAAGAATTAAAATTTATATATCACTCATGCTATACAAGACATAGAATATTATATGAAGTATTCGAAAATTTCTTCCTCAGAAGAAGTGAGCACTTAATAAAGGGGTTTAAATTGGATTGGATAAAATCATCACTAAAATATTGTTTGCCATGCAATGAATTTTTTATTCAAAGTAACTCATGGAGTCATTTACTAAGATATTGGAACCACTAATATTTGCATTAGTAAAAGAAATGCCCATATCTATGAAATAACATCTTGTGAACCATTGTGTTATTATGGGAAAAAAAAACAATAATCACAATGCTTATAGTCTTATTTTATTTCAGAATAATAGAGTTATATTTTTCAATAAATAATAAAGATAGGCATATTAATTTTAAATGACAATTGAGCCAAAACTCTGTTACTTTGCTTTTCCCCAATCAGAGAAACTCTGTTAAAATTCTGTCTCCATCAATTATTACATCTGTGATTTGGGGGAAATAATCTGAACACTCTTAGCCTTAATTTTCTCATCTCTAAAATTAAGGTATTTTATTACATGACATCCAAGGTCACCCCCCCCACATCAAGGAAATCAATGCTCTTATGAGTCCATGATGTAAATATGAGCTATTTTATATTATTATTTGTATCTTGGATCCATTTCAAATGGAGAATATTTTGAATTTAAGCTGATATATAACATGTAGCATGTTATTTTCAAAATTATTGGTTTAAAAAGCGATTTTATGACAGCATTTCTCTCTCCAAAAAATCCAAGCTTCGGTGAACTTTTTATCTTGAAACTTTAAAAAAAGTAAGACAAAAAATGGAAAAATTCAAGGGTATAAAGGATTTTCCTTTTTGGTTTTATCTGTGCCTTCAGTTGGCTTATTAAAGATACCTTGTCTTTTCAAATCCCACAAGCTGACATGTCCTGGTGTGAGCTCTTTTTCCACCTGCACCAATCAGTATGATGCCTTTGCACATGAAATCTAAAGTGACATAATATTCTCCAAATGCAGTTGAGAGATAATTGTCCAGTTATAGAAAAATGGGCACATTTATGTTAGGAGAAAAAAATCATTTAAAATCTGCTTAAATATTTATCTGAATTTTATGGTCATAAGTTGTTTAAAAACAAAGAATAAACATTTTTAACAATTTTCCTATTAGATTACAATAGTAGAATTTTCACATATGATGCTCTGTAGGATTTATGTTCCTTATTTCTATTTTCTTGTTTGCTGGCTTGTGTAACCCAGGTTGCTGAGTAGCTATCTAGATTCATAGAATTCTAACTACATGCAAATGTTTCTCTTCCTCTTTTGCATTAGATGGAGGTCAATATTAAGTTTGGGAACTAAAGAATAAGCTTTGCTCAACTTCCATAAAAAAGGCAATGCTTTAGGCTTGAAAAAAAATGCCTCTCTCTCTCCCATAGGATACCTACTTTATGCCATCTGCTAAATTGAGCACCAGTCAGTTTTCTGGCAAAAACAGAAAACCATCAAAAAATCACCAAAATGTATAATTATTATGAAGGTCTTCTTAGCACGATAAGTTCATGACCAATGTTCTTCCACTGCTTGAGGTTAGCTAGAATATCTTAGGCCACAACCAATACCCCAAAACAAATACATATCCTCCCCTTTAGCTTTGTAGATGACAGATGTATCAAGAAATTATTTCTTCTAATTTAAAGACTCATAGCTATTAGAATGGATCTGAAAAAGGCCTTAGAGATCATCTTGCTCAGGGCTCTAATTTTATAAATGAGGAAATTGAGAACCAACAAGTTTAAGTGAGTAACCCAAGATTTTACATCTGATAAAGAACTGATTTTGGATTTAGATACTTGTGTTATGCCTCCAAATCTAGTGTTGATTATATATTCTGCTCATTGCTAACCTCCTACAGTGAATTGCTTCTGTCTCAAAGTTATTTTTCACTATTGCAGAAAGAACACTGTTCTCAGATCAGAAAAATGTGGGGTCAAAGTCTTCCATCAGCCCCTCTGAATCACAGTTTCCTAATCTGTAAAATGATAATAATAACACTTGCACAGTGTTGTTGGGAATGCTATTTCATAAATATAGCATTATACATGCACATATATGTGTGCATGTGCATGCATGCATTTATGTAAACACATACATATTTAACTGTGTACTTGCTTGTTTATTATTTTGGGACAGGCCTATGATTTTAATGCTATAGATAACTCCTAGTGAGGATATTCTGTTTACTAACCCAAATTGGTCTCTGTTCTGAAGTGGTTTTAATAGGATTTCTTAATCTATGATCTATGAACTCCAAAGGGGTTTACATATACATTTTAGGGTTTCCATGTACTTGAATATGAAAATAATCTTTACTTTTTGTAACTTTTAAGTGAAGCTTATCATTTCCTCCAATCAATTTAAAATTTGCTTGTTAGGGGGTCAACTGAGCAAGCATTTATTAAAGAACTTGTTTTATGCCCAGATACTATACTAAGTATTGAAAATACAAATGTAAACATAAAGACAAGGAAGATAATTTATTTTAGTATTAAAAGGCCAGACATCAAGTGACCTTCCAGAGTGAAGAAGTCACAGGGGAAGAGTGAACTTCCAGGATGAGAAAAAATGTTATAGGATACTGGAGAAAATATAGAGGTGACTAGAGGCTACCATAACACTGAAATATTTAAGAACTCTAGTTCTGGAATTTTACCTAATATAAGTGAGGGGCCCAGAATCAGCCACCTTCCATATGTCAAAGGCAGGACTTTGATTCGTTTATTCCTGACTCTACAGGTCAGCAAGCTATGTACAACTTTTCACTATAAATGTAAACTGTTATTGTTTTTTGTTGCTCCTTATGCTGCTTTTATGTGGATGCAAGAAACAAGTCCTCAAAAAATACTCCTATCAAGATTATCAAATTTCCTCTGTCCCTACCTAGAGTTCTTACAGAACATGAAGCTGCTGAAATATTGTGACAAAACACTTAGAAATCTGTCTGATCAGTTATACATCAAATCAAACAGATTAACATTCTCATTTCAATTCCATTCCTTTGAGTTAAAGTAGTGGTTATTCAAAAATCTCCTGTTGGAGACAGATGAAGTAACAAGGTAGAGTCACAGTTATTGAAGTCATTAGTGTCCACAGACAAATTAGCCTTGATGAATTTTTCAGATTATCTTGGTGTCACTGAGAAAGGATCTGAGTCACTAGGGCATAAGACGAATTTTGATTGGAAAATGATCTGCTATTGTTAAAAAGAAAAAAGAAAGAAGGTATAGTCACAGTGACCTTCAAACAATGAGGCCATAGCATGAAAGCAGTGAACCCAAGTAGGGGAATGCCATTAGAAGAAGCCAAAGAAAAGTATGTTTCATTAGATTTCCATGTGATTTAACTTGTATAATCAATATCATCTTATTTGACTTCTGAAATGGTTAGGGAAGAGTAGGAAGATAGAGAATTTAAAGTTCAAAAAATTTCTAAATGAATGTTAAAAATTTTATCAGTCATTTGGAAATATTTAATAAAATGTATAATACTCCTCAATTCTGGACTTCTCTGCCTCCTCTTAAGCAGTTTATACCCAAACTCCCTTTTGTTCTAGTCTCCACCGCACTTTCTAGTTCTCCTAAATAAATGCTTTTTCCCATTTAGAATTTATTTTTGGATGTTTTGTTGTTGTTGTTGTGTATATGTATGTGTGCTCAATATATATTTCATTTAACTACCTGGTATGCAGTTAATGACATAGTATTCAGAAGAGAGATCTGAATAAATTGTATAATTTTGAGAGCCCTCCATATTAGGAGAGGCAATATCTGAACAACGAATAGCAAATGATCATTGGATCAAGCCATTTATTCAGCCCTTAAATTTACTGATGATGTTCGAAGATTATAAATCCATAGAAAGAAAACATAAAATTGAGACTATCTGGAGAGAGAATAGAAATTTTTTTCAGAACTACTACATTAAGGGATAGACAGAGTTGGGGAAGATAGGAAGAGAACAAAACAAGAATAGACTCCCAAAAGCTAGGACTCAAGTGTGATCAAAAGTAAGGTCAACAATCTTCAGAAATGTCAAAGGGAAAGAGGACTAATAAAAGATTGATTAATTTATTAGTTATTGCTGAGTGCCCAGGCTAAATTAGATATTATTATTTAAATAGAAATAGAAATTAAGAAGACAGAGTATGTGGAAGATGCGGTGTTGAAAATAATTAGAGAGGTTTATTGTGGGGGGGGCGGAGCCAAGATGGCGGAGAAGAAACACAAGACTCAGTGAACGTCCTCACTCCCTCACAACCAATTAGATAAATTAAGTCTCAAAATTAGCTCAGGACTGATAGATACCACAAGGACTGGAAGCACGACTTACCAGCTGAAGAGAATCTGGAGTTTCAACAGGAAAGGTCAGTTCTCAGGGGAGGAATAAGAAAAACCAGCACAGACGGTGGGGTAGGGGCACACTGCGCCCATTGCGCTGGGAAGGGCTCTGGGATCAGAGAAGCCACTGAGGTAAAGGAATCTGGCACAGGCTGTTAGCTCTTCTCTGCTAATTATTTAGCAGTTCAGAAGAGAAAGCCAAAATATTTTAAAACTCAGATTAGATTTTCCCCGATCCTGGGGGGTGACTCAGCAAATCTCTTGGCACCAGGGGGTGTGGCCACAGCTACCTCCTGAGAATAGTTAAGAGACTGACAAGTGGGTGGATACGGCCCAAGGCAACACACACTGCCTAGCTTAGCTGGAGGGAGTGGAACTCAGCTCCAGGAAGTCCCAGAGAAGCGGAACCTTTGAACTAGGGACCGCAGTTTCTGGCAGACACTTCCAGTTTGAGCGCAGGGGCTTCTCACGTCACCTGCTGCAGACATTCACTCCCCACCTGGACACATAGGCTGGGCTTCCTGCTGTCTTCACTATTCTACGCCCTAGAAGCACAGCAGTGCTAATCACCTCTGGGGCACTTCCAGGGAGGGGGTGGGGAACTCTCTCCCAGAGCTCTATCTTAGCTAAGGCGCAGGAGCCGCTGCATCCATCCAGTCTGGGAGGAAGCTGGTAAAGAAGTAAATAATTTCCTACCCCAGGGACAGACCCCAAAACATTTTTTAAGTATGAGCAAAAAAGCTAGAAAAACTATAGATTCCTTCTATACAGAGAAAGAGCAGGTATCCAACCCCAAGGAAGTTAACAGCAAAGATTCAGAAGATAACAACCTAAAGGGGAACGATTCCTGCCCCCCATCACATAACTCTCTCCTAGAAGAAGCTCTTAAAAAATTGAGGGAGATCGAAGAAAAATGGGGAAAAGAAAGGGAAGTTATGATAGAGAATAACAATGTCCTGAAATTGGAGTTGGAAAAAATAAAGAATTCACAGGAGATGCAGGGAAACAAAATTAGTGAATTAGAAAAGGTTAAAAAAACACAAGAAAGTAGGATATCTGAATTGGAAAAGATAAAAAAGTCTCAAGAAAATAGAATTTCTGAATTGGAAAAAGAAAATAATTCTCAAAAAAAAAAAAATTAGGGAAATGGAAAAAAATTCAATAGAGCAAAATAATTCATTTAAAAACGAAATTGGGCATTTACAAAAAGAACTAAAAACTGTGAAAGAAGAAAATAACTCCTTAAAAGTCAGGATGGAACAAATAGAAATGAATGATTCACAGAGAACCCAAGAATCAGTCAAACAAAACAAAAAAAAAATGAGAAGCTGGAGAACAACGTCAAATACTTACTGGGAAAATCTATAGACCTGGAAAATAGATCTAGGAGAGATAATCTGCGGATTATTGGACTTCCAGAAAACTATGACCAAAAAAAGAGCATAGATTCTATTTTACAAGAAATTATCAAAGAGAACTGTCCAGAGATAATAGAAACAGAAGGGAAAGTAGATGTGGAAAGAATTCATCGAACTCCTTCTGAAATAGACCCTAAAAAAAGAACACCACGGAATATAGTGGCTAAGCTGCAGAATTACCACACAAAAGAGAAAATCCTGCAAGCAGCTAGAAAAAAACAATTTAAATACCAAGGTGCCACAATAAGGGTCACCCAAGATCTGGCTGCCTCCACATTAAAAGATAGAAGGGCCTGGAACCTGATATTCCGTAAGGCAAAAGATCAAGGACTGCAACCAAGAATGAACTACCCAGCTAAGTTTAGCATCTTTTTCCATGGAAGAAGATGGTCATTCAATGAAACAGAGGAATTCTATATGTTTCTAAGAAAAAAACCAGACTTAAACAAAAAATTTGATCTACGTCCACAAGACTGAAGAGAAACAGAAAAAGGTACACAGAACCCTTGAGAACTGTAACTCTGTTGTGGGTATATAAAAAATACTCAAGGATAATTTGATTTTACTGATATAAAAGAAAAAAAGGGGGGTGTAGTAAAGGGAAGGAGTGATAAAAAGAGGGAAACTACATCCCAGGAAGAGACATAGAAAATACACCATATCTGAGGGAACTTAGTGAGGGGGAGAATCATTGTGTGAATCTTACTCTCATCAGAAGAGGCTCAAAGAGTAAATAATTAACATATTTGTTTTTCAGAGAATTTTCTCTCGCCTCATTAAAAGGGGGGAGAGGAAAAGGGAAAAGGAAAAGGAGAATAAGTGAAGGGACTTGGAGGGAGGGGGGAGGGATCCTAAAAAAAAAAAAAAAAGAGGGAGGGTTGCACGTCACAAGGGGGGTCTGTAAATTAAATATAAGGGAGGGGGATCAGGGGGGTCAAGGGAAAAAAGCATAATCTGGGGATAATACGATGGCAGGAAATACAGAATTAGTAATTTTAACTGTAAATGTAAATGGGATGAACGATCCCATCAAACGGAGACGGATAGTAGATTGGATCAAAAAGCAGAACCCTACAATATGTTGCCTACAGGAAACACACTTAAAGCAGGGAGATACATACAGAGTAAAGGTAAAAGGTTGGAACAGAGCCTATTATGCTTCAGGTAAAGCCAAAAAAGCAGGGGTAGCTATCCTTATCTCAGATCAAGCAAAAGCAGAAGTAGATCTCGTTAAAAAAGATAAGGAAGGAAACTATATCCTGCTGAAAGGTAGCATAAATAATGAAACCATATCAATACTAAACATATATGCACCAAGTGGTATAGCATCTAACTTTCTAAAGGAAAAGTTAAGAGAACTGCAAGAAGAAATAGACAGTAAAACTATAATAGTGGGAGATCTCAACCTTGCACTCTCAGATTTAGACAAATCAAACCACAAAACAAACAAGAAAGAAATTAAAAAAGTAAATAGAACATTAGAAAAACTAGGTATGATAGACCTTTGGAGAAAACTGAATGGCAATAGGAAGGAATATACTTTCTTCTCAGCAGTTCATGGATCCTATACAAAAATTGACCATATACTAGGACATAAAGATCTCAAAATTAAATGTAGGAAGGCAGAAATAATAAATGCCTTCTTCTCAGATCACAATGCAATAAAAGCTACATTCAGTAAAAAGTTAGGGGTAAATAGACCAAAAAGTAATTGGAAACTGAATAATCTCATCTTAAAGAATGACTGGGTGAAAGAGCAAATTATAGAAACAATTAACAATTTCACCCAAGATAATGACAATGATGAGACATCATATCAAAATCTTTGGGATGCAGCTAAAGCGGTAATAAGGGGAAATTTTATATCTTTAGAGGCTTATTTGAAGAAAATTGAGAAAGAGAAGATTAACGAATTGGGCTTACAACTTAAAAGGCTAGAAAAAGACCAAATTATAAACCCCCAACCAAAAATTAAACTGGAAATACAAAAATTAAAAGGAGAAATCAATAAAATTTAAAGTAAAAAAACTATTGAATTAATAAATAAAACCAAGAGTTGGTTTTATGAAAAAGCCAATAAAATAGATAAACCTTTGGTAAATTTGATCAAAAAAAAGAAAGAGGAAAATCAAATTGATAGTCTTACAAATGAAAAGGGGGATCTTTCCATCAATGAAGAGGAAATTAGAGAAATAATAAGTATTTACTTTGCCCAACTTTATGCCAATAAATTTGATAACTTAAGTGAAATGGATGACTTCCTCCAAAAATATAGGCTCCCTAGATTAACAGAGGAGGAGATAAATTGCTTAAATAGTCCCATTTCAGAAAAAGAAATAGAACAAGCTATTAATCAACTCCCCAGGAAAAAATCCCCAGGGCCAGATGGATTCACATGTGAATTCTACCAAACATTTAAAGAACAATTAGCCCCAATGTTATATAAATTATTTGAAAAAATAGGGGATGAAGGAGTCCTACCAAACTCCTTTTATGACACAGACATGGTACTGATACCTAAACCAGGTAGATCAAAAACTGAGAAAGAAAATTATAGACCCATCTCCTTAATGAATATTGATGCTAAAATCTTAAATAAGATATTAGCAAAAAGACTTCAGAAAATCATCTCCAAGATAATACACTATGATCAAGTAGGATTTATTCCAGGAATGCAGGGCTGGTTTAATATTAGGAAAACTATTAATATAATTGACCATATTAATAATCAAATTAATAAGAACCATATGATCATCTCAATAGATGCAGAAAAAGCATTTGACAAAATCCAACATCCATTCCTACTAAAAACTCTTGAGAGTATAGGAATAAATGGATTATTCCTTAGAATAATCAGGAGTATATATTTAAGACCGTCGGTAAGCATAATATGCAATAGAAATAAACTGCAACCTTTCCCAGTAAGATCAGGAGTGAAACAAGGTTGCCCACTATCACCATTACTATTCAATATAGTACTAGAAACGCTAGCCTCGGCAATAAGAGCCGAGAAAGAGATTCAAGGAATTAGAGTAGGAAATGAGGAAATTAAACTATCACTTTTTGCAGATGACATGATGGTATACTTAGAGAACCCCAAAGACTCTGCTAAAAAGCTACTAGAAATAATTCAAAATTTCAGCAAAGTGGCAGGATACAAAATAAATCCACATAAATCCTCGGCATTTTTATATATCACTAACAAAATGCAACAGCAAGAGATACAAAGAGAAATTCCATTCCAAACAAATGTTGAGAGTATAAAATATTTGGGAATCCATCTACCAAAGAAAAGTCAGGAATTATATGAAAAAAAAATTACAAAACACTTGCCACAAAAATAAAATCAGATTTAAATAATTGGAAAGACATTCAGTGCTCTTGGATAGGCCGAGCAAATATAATAAAGATGACAATACTCCCCAAACTAATCTATTTATTTAGTGCTATACCAATCAGACTCCCAAGAAACTATTTTAATGACCTAGAAAAAATAACAACAAAATTCATATGGAAGAATAAAAGGTCAAGAATTGCAAGGGAACTAATGAAAAAAAACTCAGAGGAAGGTGGTCTAAGTGTACCTGATCTAAAGCTATATTATATAGCAGCAGTCACCAAAACCATTTGGTATTGGCTAAGAAATAGACTGGTAGATCAGTGGAACAGATTAGATACAAAGGACAAAAAAGGGTACATCTATAGCAATCTAATCTTTGACAAACCCAAAGATACCAACATTAGGGATAAAAATCCATTATTCGGAAAAAACTGTTGGGAAAACTGGAAATTAGTATGGCAGAAATTAGATATGGATCCACACTTAACACCATATACCAAGATAAGATCAAAATGGGTCCATGATTTAGGCATAAAGAGGGAGATAATAAATAGATTAGAGGAACAGAGGATAATCTACCTCTCAGACTTGTGGAGGAGGAAGCAATTTATGACCAGAGGAGAACTAGAGATCATTATTGATCACAAAATAGAAGATTTTGATTACATCAAACTAAAAAGTTTCTGTACAAATAATACTAATGCAAACAAGATTAGAAGGGAAGTAACAAATTGGGAAAATATTTTTAAAAACAAAGGTTCTGACAAAGGTCTCATTTCCAAAATATATAGAGAACTGACCATAATTTATAAGAAACCGAACCATTCTCCAATTGATAAATGGTCAAAGGATATGAACAGACAATTCTCAGAGGAAGAAATTGAAACTATATCCACTCACATGAAAGAGTGTTCCAAATCACTACTGATCAGAGAAATGCAAATTAAGACCACTCTGAGATACCACTACACACCTGTCAGATTGGCTAAGATGACAGGAACAAATAATGACAAATGTTGGAGGGGATGTGGGGAAATTGGGACACTAATACATTGCTGGTGGAGTTGTGAAAGAATCCAGCCATTCTGGAGAGCAATCTGGAATTATGCCCAAAAAGTTATCAAACTGTGCATACCCTTTGACCCAGCAGCGCTACTACTGGGATTATATCCCAAAGAAATACTAAAGAGCGGAAAGAGACATATATGTGCCAAAATGTTTGTGGCAGCTCTTTTTGTTGTAGCTAGAAACTGGAAGATGAATGGATGTCCATCAGTTGGAGAATGGTTGGGTAAATTGTGGTATATGAAAGTTATGGAATATTATTGCTCGGTAAGAAATGACCAGCAGGATGAATACAGAGAGGCCTGGAGAGACTTAAATCAACTGATGCTGAGTGAAATGAGCAGAACCAGAAGATCACTGTACACTTCAACAACAATACTGTATGAGGATGTATTCTGATGGAAGTGGAAATCTTCAACATAAAGAAGATCCAACTCACTTCCAGTTGATCAATGATGGACAGAGGTAGATATACCCAGAGAAGAAACACTGGGAGGGGAATGTAAATTGTTAGCACTACAATCTGTCTGCCCAGGTTGCATGTACCTTCGGATTCTAATGTTTATTGTGCAACAAGAAAATGATATTCACACACATGTATTGTACTTAGACTATATTGTAACATATGTAAAATGTATGGTATTGCCTGTCGTCGGGGGGAGGGAATAGAGGGAGGGGGGGTAATTTGGAAAAATGAATACAAGGGATAATATTATAAAATATATATATATATATATATATAATAAAAAAAAAAAAGAAAATAATTAGAGAGTTAAAAAGTGGTAGAACACATTTACTCAGGACTCTAGTACCTAGAAACAAAATATTCCATCTCCTTAATAAACATCTTTTATATCTTAAATATGAGTACTATTTTAGTGAGTCTTGATATATGAATTTAAATACATAGCAAGATCTTTTCTTTTGATTACTTGAATTTATCTATCAATCTATCACTTAGTTGAGTATTTCAACATCTCTCACTATTTCACAAAATTTAGAGACAGATTATAACTGAGGATATATGTAACTGTAATGCACATTTCTTTTTATTTAAATTTTCTTTTCAATTGTGTTTAACAGTCCTCAGCAAAAATAAGAATTTCAGTTGATAAAGAATAATAAAGCCCTGGCATAAGAAATAGTAATTTTTGTTATGTTTAATTTGTTTTTTAGATGTATATTTATATTATATTTATCAAGATAGTTGCAAAACTACTGCATTCTTATGCCCCTTTCCTTTCATTATGTATTTATTATTATTAATATTTTGCACCTAGTTCATTTTAAAGACTCTGTAAATAGTAGATAAATTTGGAGGAAAAATATTCAGTTTGAAGTAGACTGATTTTGAGGTGGAAAAATCACTATATATCCTTTATATTTTTATTGTTTTGATTAACAATGTTAGCCTTCAATGAAGAAACCAAATAATGAAAGATATTGCTTTGTTTGTTTGTTTATTTTCTTTTTCAGTGATTTTGAAGAATCACTTTTTAAAAAATAAATTAAAATCAAGATATAAAGTATCAGGAGAAAACACACAGGAATGATTTGGTACACTTAAAAATTAAATGCAGATTAGTGCAATGCTGACAAAGTATTCTTAAAATAGAAGAATACATGTGTATTTAACATTTCCAGTTTAACATTGCCTTTGATTCACTCTGATAGCTGAGAATGTCTCCAATGAAAATATGGTTCGATAATGCTTCCTGCCTACTCTGAAATATGCTCCAGCTTCTCTCTTCTTTTGATTGTATTCAAATAAGATTTTTAACTGTACATTAGACATTATATGAATTTGCAGAAGGTGACTTTTAACAGAAGCTATTTCTATCTCTTTAAAATATAAGCTATGAGACTATAATTCTCTTTTATACTTACTTATACAGACACAAAACAGTATGAAAATGTCCCTACAGGGAAGATAAGAAGAACAAGTATTTAATTAAATACCTACTATGTACTAAGTACTTAAAGTGCTTTTACAAATATTATACTTAATGGCCTGAATTTATGCACATGCATAAATAAAGAAGAGTTTAGAGTTCATATAATGTTTGATGGTTTTCAGAGTATTTTATATATATATATATATATGTGTGTGTGTATATATGTATATATGTATATATATATATATATATATATATATATATATAAAATCTCATTTGACCCTCATAGCAACCATGGAATACAGGAGCTAGTATAATCCACACTTGGCTATAAGGAAATTTATCTTGAACAATTCAAGAGACTTGCTCAGGGTTACAGAACTTATAAATATGTGAGGCAGGATTTAATTCAAGTCTTAATGACTCCAACTCAAGCTCTCTTTGCTGTGCCATCTATATAGGTTAAAATAGTAAACAAAAGAAGGTAAATCCCCACTCATTGTCTATCAGTCTTAATCCTGATTCTATGCATTTATTTTTATTTTTTTGGAGTGAAGGTGTATATCTGGGTGGTCCAGAGAAGAAATGGATACAGTATGAGGCCTGGAGTGAAGAAGACTCACCTTGTAAGTTCAAATCTGGTCTTATATACTTACTAGCTATGATCATGGATAAGTCACTTAACAGTCTTTGCCTCATTTTCCTCATCTCTAAAATGATCTAAAGAAGTAAATGACACAAACCGTTTTAGTATTTTTGCTAAGAAGACCCCAAATGGCATCATAAAGAAACTGAAATGAATGAACAATAATTTCTCGTTTTACATATACATCTCATTTATTTTCTTTTTTTATCATATCTTTTTATTTACAAGATATATGAATGGGTAATTTTTCAGCACTGACCCTTGCAAAACTCTCTTTTCCAACTTTTCCCTTCCTTCTCTCCACCCCCTTCCCCAGATGGCAGGATGACCAATACATGTTAAATATGTGGAAGTATAAGTTAAATATTATATATATATATATATATGTATGTATGTATATATATATATATATATATATATATATATATATATATATATACATGCAGTTATTTTGCTTCACAAAAAAAAAAAAAAATCAGACATCAGACTTAGAAATAAGGTAAAATTAACCTGAAAAGACTATCAAAAATGCAAGTGGGAAAAAAAGAGGGTTTGGAAATGCTATGTCGTGGTTCATACTCATTTCCCAGAGTTCTTTTGCTGGGTGTAGCTGGTTCTCTTCATTATTGAATTAATGTAAATTATTTGGTTTGTCTAGTTATTGAAAAGAGCCACATCCATCAGAATTGATCATCATATAGTATTGTTGTTGAAGTATATAATGATCTCCTGGTCATGCTCATTTCACAAAGCATCAGTTCATGTAAGTCTCTCCAGGCCTTTCTAAAATCATCCTGCCGGTCATTTCTTACAGAAAAAATAATATTCCATAAAATTAATATACTACAATTTATTCAGCCATTTTCCAATTGATGGGCATCAATTCAATTTCCAATTTTTAGTCACTACAAAAAGGGCTGCCACAAAGGTTTTTGCACATACAGGTTCCGTTCTGTTCTTTAAGATATCTTTGGGATATAAGCCCAGTAGTAACACTGCTGGATCAAAGTGTATGTACAGTTTGATAATTTTTGAGCATAGTTCCAAATTGCTCTCCAGAATGGCTGGATGTATTCACAATTCCACCAACAATCAATCAGTGTCCCCGTTTTCCCATATCCCTTCCAACATTCTGCATTATCTTTCCCTGTCATTCTAGCCGATTTGACAGGTGTGTAGTGGTATCTCAGAGTTGTCTTAATTTGCATTGCTCTGATTAATAATGACTTGGAGCATCTTTCATATGTCTAGAAATTGTTTCTATTTCGTCATCTGAAAATTGTCTGTTCATATCCTTTGACCATTTATCATTTGGAGAATGGCTTGATTTCTTATAAATTACAGTCAATTCTGTATTTTGGAAATGAGACCTTTATCAGAAGCTTTTACTGTAAAAATGTTTTCACAGTTATTATTTCCATTCTAATCTTATCTGCATTAGTTTTATTTGTACAAAAGCTTTTTAAATTGATATAATAAAATTTGCTATTTTGTGATCAATAACGGTCTCTAGTTCTTCATTGGTCACAAATTCATTTGCCCTTCACAGGTCTGAGAGATAAAATATCCTATGTTCTTCTAATTTATTTATAATCTCATTCTTTATACCTAGATCATTAACCCCTTTTGATCTTATCTTGGTGTACAGTGTTAAGTGTGGGTTAATGCCTAGTTTCTGCTATACTAATTTCCAATTTTCCCAGCAGTTTTTCTCAAATAGTGAATTTTTATCCCAAAAGCTGGGGACTTTGGGTTTGTCAAACACTGGATTATTAAAGTTATTGACTATTTTGTCCTATTAACCTAACCTATTCCACTGATCAACTAGTCTATTTCTTAGCCAATACCAAATAGTTTTGGTGGCTGCTGCTTTATAATATAGTTTTTAGATCTAGTACAGCTAGAACATCTTCATTTGATTTTTTTTCATTAGTTCCCTTGAAAGGCTTGACCTTTTGTTCTTCCAGATGAATTTTGTACCTACTCTAATTCCTTTAATCTCTTTTTCAACTCTTTTTGATGAAGCTAGCATTTCTAATACAATATTGAATAGTAATGGTGATAGTGCGCAAATTTGTTTCACTTTTAATCTTATTGGGTATGGTTCCAGTATATCTCCATTACAGATGATGTTTACTGATGGTTTTAAATAGATGATACTGACTATTTAAAGGAAAAGTCCATTTATTCCTATATTCTCAAGTTGGTGTTGTTGTTGTTGTTGTTTTAATTAGCAATGGAGATTGGATTTTATCAAATGCTTTTTCTGCATCTATTGATATGATCATATGGTTTTTGTTAATTTGGTTTTTGATATAGTGAATTATGCTAATAGTTTTCCTAATATTGAACCAGCCCTGCATTCCTGGTATAAATCCTACTTGGTCATAATGTATTATCCTGAGGATGATGCTCTCTAATCTTTTTGCTAATATTTCATTTAAGATTTTTGCATGAATATTCATTAGGGAGATTGGTCTATAATTTGCTTTTGCTGATTTTAATCTACCTAGTTTAGGTATCAGTATCATGCCTGCATCATAGAAGGGAATTTGTAGAACTCCTTCATTCCCTATTTTTTCAAATAGTTTATATAACATTGGAGTTAATTATTCTTTAAATGTTTGAGAGAATTCACATATAAATAAATGTGGTCCTGGGAATTTTTCCTTTGGGAGTTGATTAATAGGTTGTTCAATTTATTTTTCTAAAATGGGACTGTTTAACCAATTGACTTCCTCCTCTCTTAATCTGGGCAAGTTATATTTTTGAAGGTAGTCATCCATTTCAATTAGGTTATCTAATTTATTGGCAAAAATTGGGCAAGGCAACTCCTAATTATTACTCTAATGCCCTATTCCCTGGTGGAAAGTTGTCCCTTTTCATTTTTAAGAAAAAACAATTTGATTTTCTTCTTTTCTTTTTCCAGTCAAATTTACCAAAATTTATCTATTTTTTTTCATAAAACCAACTCTTAGTTTTATTAATTCAATAGTTTTTTTTTTTTTACTTTTAATTTTATTAATTTCTTTTAATTTTAAAATTTCAAGTTCAGTAGCTGAATGGGGGGTTAATTAGATCATTTTTTAGCTTTTTAAGTTGCAAGCCCAATTCATTGATCTTGTCTATTTTATTCCAGTTAGCCTCCAGAGATATAAAATGTCCCCTTATTACTGCTTTGGCTGTATCCCACAAATTTTGGTATGTTGTCTCATTGTTATCATTCTTTTGGGTGAAATTGTTAATTGTGTCTATGATTTGCTGTTTCACCCATTCATTTATGAGCTTATTTAGTTTCCAATCACTTTTTGGTCCATTTACTCCTCGCTTTTTGTTGAATGTAGTTTTTATTGCATTGTGATCTCAGAAGAAGGCATTTACTATTTCTGCCTTTCTGCACTTAATTCTGAGATCTTTATGTCCTAATATATAGTCAATTTTTGTATAGGTTTGATGAACTCCTGAGAAAAAGTGTATTCCTTTCTCTCTCAATTCAGTTGTCACCAAGGCCTATCATACCTAATTTTTCTAATATTCTATTTACCTCTTTTTTGTTTTTACCTCTTATTTGTTTTGTGGTTTGATTTATCTAATTCTGAGAGTGCAAGGTTGATGCCTCCCACTATTATAGTTTGCTGTCTGTTTCTTCTTGCAACTCTCTTAACTTCTCCTTTAGGATGTTAGATGCCATCCAACTTGGTGAATATATGTTTAGTATTGATATCGCTTCATTGTTTATGCTACCCTTTAGCAAGATATAGTTTCCTTCCTTATCTCTTTGATTAGATCACTTTTTACTTTTGCTTGATCTGAGATAAGAATGGCTACCACTGCTTTTTTTTTTTTTTTTTTTTTTTTTTAACTTCACCTGAAGTATAATAGATTCTGCTCCAGACTTTTACTTTTACTCTTTATGTATCACTCTGCTTTAAATGTGTTTCCTATAAACACATATAGTAGGATTCTGGCTTTTGATCAAGTCTGCTATCTGCCTCTGATTTATGGGAGAGATCATCCCATTCACATTTATGGTTAAAACTACTATTTCTTGGATATCTTCAACATAAAGAAGAACGAACTCACTTCCAGTTTATCAATGATGGACAGAAACAACTACAACCAGAGAAGCAACACTGGGAAGTGAATATAAATTGTTAGCATTACTGTCTATCTACCCAGGTTACTTATACCTTTGGAATCTAATGTGCAACAAGAAAATTGGATTTACACACATATATTGTATCTAGATTACATTGTAACACATGTAAAATGTATGGGATTGCCTGTCATCTAGGGGAGGGATTAGAGGAAGGGAGGGGATAATTTGGAAAAATGAATACAAAGGATAATGTTATAAAAAAATTACTCATGCATATATACTGTCAAAAAATTTTATAAGAAAAAAAAAAATGCTACTTCTGTATTTCCTGTCATCTTATTATTCCCAGATTATGCTTTTCTTTTCTTTTTCTTTTCTTCCTTACCATTATCCCCAGTATTAAACTTATGGGCACCACTTGCCTCACACAGCTCTCTTTCTTTAGAATCCCTCCCACCCACTTTGAGTCCCTTCCTCTTTGTTATAACGCTCCCTTATTTATTTATTTATTTTTGTATTCTCTTCTACTTAATCTAGCCTTTTCTTTTTTCCTTTTCCTCCCCCACTTTTTAATGAGATGTTTTTTTTGTTTGTTTGTTTATGTTTTTCTGTAAACCAAGTATGTCTAATATTTTCTCTTTGAGCCAAATCTGATGAGAGTAAGATTCACACAGTGCTCCTCCCCCTCCTTCAATTCCCTCCCTTTTGCCTCTTCATGGTATGTAATTTCCCACTTTTTGTCTTCTCTTTTCCCTTTTCCTAATACAATACCCTTTTTACTTCTAATTCCCTTTTTTGTATTATAACAGTAAAATAAAATTATACAATAGACTCTTTATGCATGCTCGTAACAGAAACATAGTTCTCAAGAGTTCTTTTAATGTTTTAATCTTTTATGCTACTCTTGAGTCCCATATTTGGATGTCAACTTTTTTTTTTTCCTTTGGTTTAGCTCAGGTTTTGTTTCAATAGGAATAAATGGAAATCACCTATTTCATTGAATGTCCATCTTCTTCCCTGGAAGAAAATGCTCAGCCTAGCTGGGTAGTTGATTCTTGGCTGCATTCCAAATTCTTTTGCCTTTAAGAATATCATATTCCAAGCCCTTTGATCCTTTAATGTGGAAGCAGCTAGATCCTGAGCCATCCTTATTATGGCTCTTTGGTTTTTGAATTTTTTTTTTTCTGGATGCTTGTAATATTTTTTCCTTAGTCTTATAGTTCTGAAATTTAGCCACAATACTCATTGGAGTTTTCATTTTGGTGTTTCTTCAGAAGGTGTTTGATGAATTTTTTAATGCCTATTTTACCTTATGAATCTATCACATCTGAGCAGTTTTCTTTGATGATTTCCTGCAAAACTGTTTCTAGGCTCTTTTTTTCACCATAATTTTCAGGAAGTCTAATAATCCTCATAGATCTCATAGATCTATTTTCCTCATCTGTTATTTTTTCCAAGTAGGTATTTAACATTTTTTCTATTTTTTTTCATTTTTGTGCTTTTTCTTGACTGTTTCTTGATGTCTCAATGAACCATCCATTTCTATTTGTTCAATTATGATTTTTAATGAATTATTTTCTTCATTAGCTTTTTTAAACTTATTTTTGTATATGCCCAATTGAGTTTTTAAATGACTTGTTTTGCTCTATGGAATATTTTTTTTCCATTTCACTAATACTTTTCATGAGTTTTTTTTTTTTTTTCTTTTCCATTTTACAAATCCTACTTTCCTGGGAGTTTTATATCTTTCTTTTCCAATTCACAAATTCTGTTTCCCTGGGAGTTCATTACCTTTTCCAATTCACATTTCAGGAAATTGTTTTCTTTTTCCACTTTATCAAATCTTTCTTTTAATGAGTTATATGCCTTTTCCATATTATCTTGTAGAGCTTCTCTTTCTTTTCCCCATGTTTCTTCTAATTCTCTTTTAAGATCTTTTATAATTTCTTCTAGTGGAGCCTTGTGTGATGGGAACCATGCTATATCCCCCTTTGGGATTTTTGTCTGGAGATTGTCTTTTGTTGTTCTTGTCAGGGTTGGAAATCTGCTCTCTTTTTGTATAGTCGCTATCTGTAGTTAGAGTTTACTTGCTTTTTTACTCAATTTTAAAAGCCCTTTGGGTCTGCCTTCAGAGCAAGGAGGTTACTAGCTTCCTCTACAGAACAAAGACTGATGGACAGTAGCTGTCCTGCAAAGGGGTTGCAAAGAGCAGCCAAGCTGTGAAAGTATGACTGCCCTGGGAAGAGCCCCAGGCAGTGATAGTGGTTTTTCCCTGTGAAGAACCCTGCTGTGCAGAAGTGTGATTGCCCCAGGCAGAGCCCCACTGTATAGAAGTTTGACTGCTCTGGGCAGAAGACCACCTCCCCCTACCCAAGTGTGATAGCCCTGGGCAAAGACCCAAGCTGTGCTGTAGTCTGTGCTGAGTCAATTCTGGTGCTAGGTGGGTATGGCCAGGTCCTGTTAATATCTGGTATTTTAGGGTACAATCTACCTTTGGCATTTTTATAACTTCTCAGCTGATCTACTGCTTGACAACCAAAACAGAGCAGCCAACCTGTGGTAGAGACTTCCTTGCAAATTCTCTACGTGCAAGAGACCACACTTCACCCCCAGTATGCTCAGCCTGTGCTAGTCTGTGTTCTGCCTCCCTGCCTGTGCTGGTCTCCTCCCACCAGATTAGAACAGACCTTTTCTGGTGATTTTCCACATTATCTTCTGCTGGTAATTTGTTGTACTCCCAATATACGTGGTTTCTACCAGTCAAACACTATTCCAGAAGCTGAATTTTGGTAATCAGTAAGTAAGGTAGAAGGGAGCTCAGAATGAAGCATGTGTCCTATCCACCATCTTGGCTCCACCTCCCCCAACAGTACTTTTTCTATTTAATATTCTACTCCATAATTTGTAGTCTCTAAAGAAAGGCCACTTCAAGTATGCCTACATTCTTTGGATTACCAGGAAGTTAGACAGAGGGACAGTAGGTAAATTAATCAAAATTCTATCCATTAGTATTTTTCTTCTATAAATTCCCTGATGGCAAGTCTTTTCATATACACACAATATATTACCCTACACACATAATCATATTTATTTAAATAAGAGAATCAAAGGAGTTGGAAGACATACCCATGGTGACTAATTCAAATCATAGCTGAGTAAACTTCTAATAAAGGCAGAAACAAGAATGAAAATATCTTCTCAGGAGTGCTAAAGAAGAACTGGAGAGAAATATTAATAGCTCGTAAAGTTTACATGGAAATTTAATGCAATGATATAGTGAAACTTCAATTGTGTGGTGTTCTGCCTCTAGCAAATAAAAAATATCTAATGATTTATCCTTTTGCCTCAGAAATAAATTCCTCCTTCAAAACACGAAGAAACTGGTAAAAACTATTATTCTCAATTTTACCCTTATCAACAATAAGGAACTAGTTTCTTGGTTGAATATGGTAAAACAATGACAAAAATTGACCTGTAGATTTTAGAATTTATGATTGCAAAAAGTTGGAAAGTACTACATTGTCTCATATAGGGCCTTCAAAATGAAGACTAGATTTTGAATAGATTATATAGTTCAGGAAGAAGGTATATACAATCTAATAAACTAAAATTCTATAAGAAAAATTAATACAAGAATATAGGAAATTCTCAAGAAAAAATTCTAAGGGACAGAAGAAATTCTGATGAGAAAAAGAGAGTTCCTCGAAAGAGATCAATATGGATGGTTCAGAGACCTTGGGGGTAGACATAAAGGATAGTATGACCCTGTAAAATGATTGAGGAAATGCTAAAGCTTATAATAATTATTAAGAAAAGCTAAGGGATAATGTTAAATGATACATAAAAGGAAAATAATTTAACCTTATGCGGGTTTCTTACAATATCTCTTTCATGAATACTTTTTTTTACACTTCTGTATTTACAGTCTGTATATTTTGTATTTCTAAAGGTATTCTGTCTCCTTTTAATTGAAAAATCAAAATTTTTCTTCATCTTTGGTCTTTTGATGATCAGTATTTGAATGGCTTCTTTTTGGCAATGGATTACTTTTAATAGCTGCCCTTCAGATCTCCCCCTTCTTCTTGATTTAGAGTTTCCTTCTGCCCTGAAACTATGACACAGAAGTCAGTATAGGAAATTCAATTGTCAAATACTGTTTGGTCCTCCATCTAATGCTACTCAGTGTCATTCTATAATTTTTCTCCAGTTGCTAGACTCTTTACCATCTCTAACTTGAAGCCTGATTTTGCTTTTATCATCACCACCTTGTTCCACCACTAGTATTTCATTTATTCCAGACTTTAATTTTAAGCATTACTTTAAAGTAGTTTGGAAAGAAATGTTGAGATAACTCAGCTGAGTGCTTTCTCTACTTTGCCTTCTTGGATGCAAAAAAACATTTATTTCTTAAACTGCAACCTTTCCCAGTAAGATCAGGAGTGAAACAAGGTTGCCCACTATCACCATTACTATTCAATATAGTACTAAAAACGCTAGCCTGGGCAATAAGAGCTGAGAAAGAGATTCAAGGAATTAGAGTAGGAAATGAGGAAAGCAAACTATCACTCTTTGCAAATGACATGATGGTATACGTAGAGAACCCCAAAGACTCTGCTAAAAAGCTATTAGAAATAATTCAAAAATTTCAGCAAAGTGGCAGGATACAAAATAAATCCACATAAATCCTCAGCATTTTTATATATCACTAACAAAATGCAACAGCAAGAGATACAAAGAGAAATTCCATTCCAAACAAATGTTGAGAGTATAAAGTATTTGGGAATCCATCTACCAAAGAAAAGTCAGGAATTATATGTGAAAAATTACAAAACACTTGCCACAAAAATAAAATCAGATTTAAATAATTGGAAAGACATTCAGTGCTCTTGGATAGGCCGAGCGAATATAATAAAGATGACAATACTCCCCAAACTAATCTATTTATTTAGTGCTATACCAATCAGACTCCCAAGAAACTATTTTAATGACCTAGAAAAAATAACAACAAAATTCATATGGAAGAATAAAAGGTCATGAATTGCAAGGGAACTAATGAAAAAAAAGTCAGAGGAAGGTGGTCTAAGTGTACCTGATCTAAAGCTATATTATATAGCAGCAGTCACCAAAACCATTTGGTATTGGCTAAGAAATAGACTGGTAGATCAGTAGAACAGATTAGATACAAAGGACAAAAAAGGGTACATCTATAGCAATCTAATCTTTGACAAACCCAAAGATACCAACATTTGGGACAAAAATTCATGATTTGAAAAAAAAAACTGTTGGGAAAACTGGAAATTAATATGGCAGAAATTAGATATGGATCCACACTTAACACCATATACCAAGATAAGATCAAAATGGATCCATGATTTAGGCATAAAGAGGGAGATAATAAATAGATTAGAGGAACAGAGGATAATCTACCTCTCAGACATGTGGAGGGGGAAGGAATTTATGACCAGAGGAGAATTAGAGATCATTATTGATCACAAAATAGAAGATTTTGATTACATCAAACTAAAAAGTTTCTGTACAAACAATACTAATGCAAACAAGATTAGAAGGGAAGTAACAAATTGGGAAAATATTTTTAAAAGCAAAGGTTCTGACAAAGGTCTCATTTCCAAAATATATAGAGAACTGACCCTAATTTATAAGAAACCGAACCATTCTCCAATTGATAAATGGTCAAAGGATATGAACAGACAATTCTCAGAGGAAGAAATTGAAACTATATCCACTCACATGAAAGAGTGTTCCAAATCACTACTGATCAGAGAAATGCAAATTAAGACAACTCTGAGATACCACTACACACCTGTCAGATTGGCTAAGATGACAGGAACAAATAATGATGAATGTTGGAGGGGATGTGGGAAAACTGGGACACTAATACATTGCTGGTGGAGTTGTGAAAGAATCCAGCCATTCTGGAGAGTAATTTGGAACTATTCCCAAAAAAGTCATCAAACTGTGCATACCCTTTGACCCAGCAGTACTACTACTGGGCTTATATCCCAAAGAAATACTAAAGAGTGGAAAGAGACCTGTATGTGCCAAAATGTTTGTGGCAGCTCTTTTTGTTGTAGCTAGAAACTGGAAGATGAATGGATGTCCATCAGTTGGAGAATGGTTGGGTAAATTATGGTCTATGAAGGTTATGGAATATTATTTCTCTGCAAGAAATGACCAGCAGGAGGAATACAGAGAGGCTTGGAGAGACTTACATCAACTGATGCTGAGTGAAATGAGCAGAACCAGAAGATCACTGTACACTTCAACAACAATACTGTATGAGGATGTATTCTGATGGAAGTGGAAATCTTCAACATAAAGAAGAGCCAACTCACTTCCAGTTGATCAGTGATGGACTGCAATAACTACACCCAGAGAAGAAACACTGGGAAGTGAATGTAAATTGTTAGCACTTATATCTGTCTGCCCAGGTTACATGTACCTTCGGAATCTAATGTTTATTGTGCAACAATAAAATGGTATTTACACACATGTATTGTATCTAGGTTATATTCTAATACATGTAAAATGTATGGGATTGCCTGTCATCGGGGGGAGGGAGTAGAGGGAGGGCGGATAATTTGGAAAAATGAATACAAGGGATAATATTATAAAAATATATATATATATATATATATAATAAAATAATAAAAAACATTTATTTCTATATTTCTCTGGATCTTTGTGTATATGATACAAAAATGTTATACAATTCTGGTAATTTTGATTAGAAATTTTAAAAGTCTTTTATTGTGTAGAAAAAAATAATTTTACCCTATATAGCATTAGATACAGTTTTGCAAGGTTTTTTGGGGTTTTGTTTTTGTTATTAAAAAAAATCCCTTGCCTTTTGAAATAGTATCTTCTAGGAACTCCTTTATTTTTATTTGAGTCTTAGGTTCTTTTGGCTCTGACTGTGGTCTTTTAGTACTTGAATTGTTTCTTTTTTCCTTTCTATCAGTATATTTTTCTTTTATGAAAAGAACTCTTGATTTTCTCTGTTCCATACTTGGGAATTTTGTAGTCATTCTATCTTCATTTTTTTCTCTGGTTTTCTGTTGGTTCTTCTTTCATTACTTTCTTTTCCCTCTCTTCCTTCACTCCTTCACACCTTTTCTCAGTTATTAATTCCTATACTAATTGAACTAAATTTGAAATAAGTAATATGCTGAAATATTCTTCAATGATGGATCAATTCATCATTTGTAGAAGGATAAAGAGAACTATGCTTATTGTACTAAGAATTAAGACATAAAATGCATCCCTCATGGAAAATACATCATTATGTATCATATTCAATATTCAATAGATTAGACCTATGTGTCAATGACACAAATATGATAAACTAACCTTAGTGTGGTGGAATGACAGACATGATATTATCCCTGAGGCAACTTCAAGATAAATGCTAAGAATAGGATGTTTTTTTCTATGTTGTACTCATGGATTTAGGAAAGACCAGCTTAGTCAGCATATTGAATTAAAATATGGTAATTGTGGAGAAATTGTGGCTTTTTTTTTTTGAAAGAGAGAAATGCAGAGAGTATGATAGATAAAGACGAGTTATCAACTATGTTAGGGTAATACTGATTCAAATGAAACTTCCTTGAGGAAATTGATGTCTTCTTTTTGTATTTGTATCCCTTTTTCCCAAACATGTGTTATTGCAAATATAGTAAATGTCTAAAATATGTATTGAACTGAATTTGTGGATAGCCACAAACAAAAATGCATTTTCACATTATTATAGTTTAATATAATTTTATTTTACCTTATATTATTTGCTGTTGTCATAAAGTAATTTATTTTTAATTAAATCATACAAGGTTATTCATAAATTTCAATATTTTTATAACAAAGAATAAAAGTCTAGCTACATTTGTTTTGCCTCTCTATACAAGTAGTGACATATTCTGAATGATGTGCACTGGTAGAGTGGTATATCAACAGTTATCTACAGTTAATTTTGACTGCCAATGACAGAAATGCAGATAATTGAACATTTACTAGAAATCCATGTCCAGATCTTATAATTTTGACTGATAACACATTGAAACAAATATGTATGTATTCAAGTGAATTAGCTGTCATAATTACAAGCAATAAAAATATTCAAAAATCTGGAGGGATATAGATATAAATCATAAAAGCATTCAGTCAAGGAACTTGTCACGTTAATATTTCCAATGCATTCAGGAGTTCCATTATCAAAGTGCACAGAAGAAAATAGAGAATCTTGGGTTGGTCAGATGGCGCTATAGGATTTGAACTCTTGATATGAGTTTGAATCATCCTTGTACCAGATAATCTCTAAAGTCATTCAGAATTGGGTATACATTAGATAAACCAGAATGTAAAAGTCTGAAGACTAAAGCTGTTGACTTTTTATGCTTATAACCAATTGTTGATAGATGCTGAAGATGAAATGAAATATCAGAATAAATTAAAGGTCTGATTCAATAAATTGTGAAATTGCAAGGAGTTTTCTTTGTCAATTTAGTATGGTAAGTGTGCTTGGAGACAACTAGTCATGACAATTTTTATCTGCATACATTACCTCTAACATCTAAGTTTCTCTGATATTAAGGGCTTGCTGAAATATGGCATGTTAATTTAGTTTGTCAAAATGGGAAAAGAAAACAAATTGGTTATATGGAAATATTTAGTTTTCTAAAGTCTGTTCCCTCAATAAATAGTTGAAAGAAACCTATTAATTTAAATTTTAATTTAATTTAACCCTAAATTTTTTAAATTTTAATATCCAGCAAATCATAAATTATTGCTGTTCATTTGCTATAAATGAGTGTAGCAAGGAATCAGATGTATTTAGTTTGACATTGTCATGAAGTTTTTTGAATAAACATCTTTAGAATCATAGATGATGCTTTGTTAATTCTGGGAACTTGGGTAGTCAGAAGAGTAATTGAGATGAGTCCTAAAGCCCTCTTCTAAGTCTTGAGAAGGATGCTCAGACTAAAGGTACTCTTTGAATAGCTACAGGCATATGAAACTTTATGATGACCAAGAAGAGTCACAAGCTTTAAATTTGTATCAGAGGTCTCAGGAACAATCACAATCACAACCTTGGAAAAATGGAATGTCATGAATATAGAGCTTTGGAGAAGAACTAAATATTGAATCATTTGGATCAATATTTAATCGACCAATTCTGCTTTTTTCAATTAACTAATTTTTGTTTTTGCATGGCAGTTCATTTTTAAACCTATTTCCCTATGAATTACATTGGAAGAGAAAAATCAAAACAAAAGATAAAAACAATGGAGAGAAAATAAAACAGAAGAAAAAGGGAAAAAAAAGAGTGAACATAGTGTGTTGATTTATATTCAATCTTTAAAATTCTCCCTCTGGATGTGGATGATATTTTCCATCCCTGTAGTGAGCTGTTGTCTCTAGAAGCTGCTGGATCGCTCTCTGGGAAGAGATCTGCTGTGTCTTCTACTCAAATCTCTCCGACAGATTCTTCTTCCTGTAATGAACCGTTGTCTCCAGGCAGTTGCTGTTAACTCTTGTCCAAAGAAGTGACTTCCCTTCCTGCAGAGAGCCCCGTCAAGCCTGATGCAATTCAGAGTCTTCTTCTTGTCTCTGGGAGTCCTCTCTTTTATTCTCCCAGAGAATGGGCGTGGGATAATGCAAGGGCTTCTGGGAAGAACCACCCCAGCCAATGAGCTTGCCCCCTCTATCAAGTCAACCTGAGTTCTCACCTTGTAATTTTCCAGAAAACCTCAGTTCTCACTTAGTAATCCTAACATCTCCCCCTTTCTTTTGATTTAGAACATAGGACAGTCATGACCTTGAAACATAAATCCATCAATATGGGAAGTATTACAGATAATTACATAAATGACCTTGAAACATAAATCCATCAATATGGGAAGTATTACAGACAATTACATAAATTACATAAGCACATAGCAACATAGCAACGCAACACATGCTAGAAGTATATAACATAATCATAAATTGAAAATTTATAAATGTCCATAAGTCCATTGTCCACTATTCTCATCTTGTGTGAGGAAGTCCAATGATTCCTGCTGGTTTTTAAAGTTCTTTAACAGTCTTCTTATTATCCATGCTCTTTCAGTGTCAGATGTTTCTTAGATCTTCTCCTTTATTTTGAGGTCTTTCTCTTTTTCTGTCTCTCTCTGGTGGACAAGGCGAATATGACTCGTTGGCACCCATCTGATTCCTTCTCCTGCTGAAGAAATACAAGCAAACCCTCTCCCCCAGGCAGTTAACCTATCTGGTCTCCTTCTATTTACCACTTTCTAAATCTCTTCTCATCATCTGACAATTACATTGGAGTTGTTTGCACTGGGCATGGCCCTGTTGGTTTAAAAGGCCTGTATTCTCCCCAAGTGTAATCCATTTTTGCAATCTGATTGCCTTTTGGCTGACTTATCAGGTAATCCCTTTCTACCATGTGATTGCTTTTCTGCTGATTGATTAAATCAGAGTCCTGGCCTTCTAAAGGCTCTTTAGGTGTAACATCAGCTGCCATCATGCCCCAAGTCTTTTTTGCCTGGGGCCCTGGACCTGGGCCCCTCATCCCATTTCTCTGAATTATTCTACACTCTGATGCCCAATGGAGTCCTCTGTTGCATTTTGGACATGGGGTTTTAGGTCTTCTCTCACCCTGTCTTCTCACTGTATCTCCATACCTACACTGAGCTCTTAGATGTCCAATTTTTCCACATTGAAAACATCTCCGAGTTTCTCTAGAAGGCCCTTGCCAGGAGGGACCCTGTCTTTCCACATTCATCATTGTCCGGGTGTAAAAAGCATTTGTTCCCACTGTAGCACAGCGTCTTATGATCTCCTCTAAAGGAGCATCTTTGTCTAATCCCCATATAATTCTTTTGCAAATCTCATTGGCATTTTCCTTAGCCAGATGTCTGGTCATTATTTCTGTAGCTGCATTTTCTCCAATAGTTCTTTTGACAGCAGTTTGCAAACGTCCCACAAAATCTGCAAAAGGTTCATTGGGACCTTGCTGTATTTTAGTGAAAGCCTCTCCACAATCTTTCTGTCCAGGAAGGACACCCCAAGCTTTTATTGCAGCCTTAGCAATTTGTTCATATATTGTCATGGTATAATTAATCTGTTCCGAATTCTCTCCATATTGACCTTCACCAGCTAAGTGCTCAAAAGTGAATTGTGTGTTAACTCCTATTTCCAAATTGCATCTGACTTGAATTTTACATAATTCATGAAATTCCGCAAGCCATAATAAATTTTCTCCAGGTTCCAGACATGTCCTTGCTATGGATTTCCAATCATTCGGGGTTAGGACTTCATAAGACAAACCATCTAGTAACATTTTGACATAAGCTGATGTAGCCCCATAAAGGGTACAACCTTTTTTCAAATCCTTAATTTTATTCAAATCTAAAGGTGCATATCTTCTCCTTTTTTTACCTACAGAGTCAGTATTTTCAATCACAGGATATGCATGTATAAAATCACTTATATCCTGTCCTTCTCTCTTAGCTTTAACCAATGCTTTTTCTAATCTTGTCATAGGCTTAGGCTTCTTCACAGGCAATTCTGTTTGTGTTTCTGCCTCTTCCCCTCCTTCTTCCTCCACCTCTGAAGGTGGGGTTGATGTGGGCCTGTCAATAATCTGTTCTCTAGGCAGGGTTGAAGCTTCTTCAAGAGAATCATACCATAATTCCTCATTTAAATCCTCTTGCTCTAGGGAAAGATCTTGATCTTTCCTTTTTTCCTCACACTTCCTCCTCTGTTCATTTTTAGAACTTTTCCTTCTCCTACAACTTGCTTGATAGTTTAAGGCTAATTGAACTATGTTGTAGATATAAAATACTTCTGCAGAAATTGAACGAGGCCCATTTTTTGCTTGAAATTCTTTCATTTCATATCCCACTAGCTTCCATTTATCTACATCTATCTTTTCTTCCTCTAAGAACCAAGGGGATGTGCGTCTTAATGCAGCCAAGAGTTTAGCAATCTGTACCCAGGTTACAAGTAAACTCTGCTCCTCAATTATGTTGATTATACTCTCTATAGTACCACTCCTGAATGGGGGTGGAGCTGAGGTTGCTTCTGGGGCTGGGGATGAGTCGGCTGAGGTCCAGGGATTGAATATAGCTAACATCTGCCCCATTTCAGCTATAAGAGATTCCTGGTTTAGCCCTTAACAAGTTAAGTTCCTTATTTATCTATTAGCACGCTCACTTAATCTTTAACAAAGTTTCCTCGTTACTCACGGTTCTGGGTCAGAGAGACTGAGATCTAGATCGGAAGCTTTTCCACTGGAATCAGGACCGTGTCTGTCCCTGTTCGGGCGCCAAATTGCGAAGGTCTGGTCTAGCTCTTCTTGTCAGGATAAGCAAAAGTCCTTGCCCCACGTTGGGCGCCAAATATAGCGAGCTGTCGTCTCTAGAAGCTGCTGGATCGCTCTCTGGGAAGAGATCTGCTGTGTCTTCTACTCAAATCTCTCCGACAGATTCTTCTTCCTGTAATGAACCGTTGTCTCCAGGCAGTTGCTGTTAACTCTTGTCCAAAGAAGTGACTTCCCTTCCTGCAGAGAGCCCCGTCAAGCCTGATGCAATTCAGAGTCTTCTTCTTGTCTCTGGGAGTCCTCTCTTTTATTCTCCCAGAGAATGGGCGTGGGATAATGCAAGGGCTTCTGGGAAGAACCACCCCAGCCAATGAGCTTGCCCCCTCTATCAAGTCAACCTGAGTTCTCACCTTGTAATTGTCCAGAAAACCTCAGTTCTCACTTATTAATCCTAACACATCCCAAGTTTATTGGGATTGTCTTGGATCACTAAACTACTAGAAGAATCAGATCTGTCAGAGATGATCATCCCACAATGTTGCTATAACTGTGTACAATGTATTCCTGGTTGTTCTTGTTTTGTTCAGCACCAACTCATGTAAATCTTTCCAAAACTTTCTGAAATCAGCTCATCATTTTATAGGAAAATAATATGCCATTACTTTCATATACCATAACACATTCAGCCATTCCCCAATTGATAGATACCTACTCATTTTCCAATTCTTTGCTACCACAAAAAAAAAACCTGCTACAAACATTTTTGCATATATGCCTTTTTTCTCCCTCCTTTATGATTTCTTTGGTATACAGAACCAGTAATGTCACTGATAGTTCAAAGAATATGAATAGTTTTATAGCCCTTTGGGCATAGTTCCAAATTCCTCTTCAGAATTATTAGATAATTTCACAACTCCAACAATTCATCTGTGTCCCAATTTCTCCACATCCCTTCCAATATTTATCATTATCTTTCCCTGTCTTACCAATCTGAGAGGTGTGAGATGGTACTACAGAGTTGTATTAATTTGAGTTTATCTAATCAATAGTGATTTAAATCATTATTCATATGACTTTAATTTTAATTAATTTAAATTTAATTTTAATAGATGGCTTTAATTCATCATCTAACATTGCCTATTCTTATCCTCTGACCACTTACCAATAGGGGAATGCGTTATATTTTTTTAAAAATTTGATACAGTTCTTTACATATTTTAGAAATGAGTCCTTAATAAGAAACACTGGCTATATTTTTTTCCTCCAGATTTGCACTTCTCTTATCTTGACTGTGTTGGTTTTGGTTTGTGCAAAATCATTTTAAGTTAATATATTCAAAGTTGTCCATTTTACATTTCATAATGTTCTCTAGTTCTTCTTTGGTCATAAATTCTTTCCTTCTCCAAATATCTGATAAATAACTTACTCTCTTCATTTGCTTATAGCTTCATCCTTTCTCCCTAAATAATAGAACTATGTTGACCTTATTTTACTATGTGGTGTGAGATGCAGGTCTATATTGAGTTCTGACATTATATTCTAGTTTTCCCAGCATTTTTTTTGTGAAATAGCTAATTCTGCTTTGATATTAGCTTTATCCATAACATGGCAATGCTTGTCTCTCTAAAAGCAAATAAGCATCATATCTCATTGGCTAAAAGGACCTCAGGGTCCATCTAATCTAATACCTTTCCAAATAGTTGTCCACATCAAAAGATAACCAATATCCATCTAGTTTTCACCTAAAAAACTCTAGGTCAATGTAGAAAATATCATTAATTTAACTTGTTGTTGTTGTTGTTGTTGTTGTTGTTGTTGTTGTTTTTTAACACACATGTGGTGGTGGGGTATTTTTTTTTGTTAACTAATTATGAAAAACTATTTAAAATCCAAAAGGCTTAGCACACAGCAAATTTGAGTTTAAAATCATATTAAAGAGTAGATAGAAATTTAAGAGTTTGCATTTAGATTCTTAACAGTTTTCCCCACTAGAATTGACTGTCTATAATCTAGCCATAACTGTTACAATCAACGTGATCCAGTTTAATTTTGCTAGAATTTCAATCTATATTTATCTATGAATCTATTGGCAATAGGAAACACTCTGTTCAAGAAGAAATTCAGATCCTTGCATTAAGATTCTATTCACAAACCTGCACTGATTATAAGTAGAGCATTACATAACTAGTCAAACTCTTTTATTGAAGTCACCAGTCAAAAGCCAATAAAATCTCCATTGAATTGCACCCAAGCCTGCTTTAAAAAACTACTTCCCTGCTGTAATGTCAATATAACTATTAATAATCTTTCAAAAGCTGTTCTTTGCTAAAACAGGTAACAAGACAGCTGCCATGAAAGAAAAGTTTGGCTCACACTGCTCTTTTTATGTGACAGTAATTCAGTCCTGCATTAATCTACAATGATATCTTCCTATTGTCAGCAAGCATGACTGACACTTCTTGATTCTGGTCTAATATTAGAATGGTGGTCATAGAGCATTCAATCTATTTGTGCTGAGCTTTGTCTGAGGCAGTGTGTTATATGTAATTGAAACCTTGACCATCTTTTTTATTCCAGCACCACAGTCTTCATCCATCAGTGCCAAATGAAGGAAGTCAGTGCCATACATCAAACATCATTTAGCACATGCACATCATTCAAAAAGATCAATTATTATAATATTTACTTTAAACTGCCAGGTTGGATCCAAGAAAGTAAGACATCCATCTTTATCAGTTACATATGTTTAATTCTGAAGATTATTAACTGTAAATTTGTGACTACAGCTAACCATACTCAGAATTTCATGTGAGCAATAATTTTTAATTTCATTTAGACACATCTCAATTTATCTTCATTGGTCTTCCCTCAGAATTCCATAAATTCTTATTTTATGAATCCAGTCAGTAAATCCTTACTGAATAAACTGTAGTAACTACAAGCTATGGTTAAGTGTGAGATGATTCTACTAAGTTTTTACTTACATTTAGGGAAAAAAAAAATAAGAGTTGTTACAATAATGTTCTTAGCTGTCTCATACTAAGGCTTTTGTATTCTCTACAGAACATTTACTTCCTAGGGCAGGAGAATGAGCCAAAAATGGGAAGTAAGGGAGAGAATAAAATAAATAGACTTTAAAATAATGAATTATAATCATCAGTGATTAAATAACTAATTTGGGGGTTCATCTCAAATTGTCTTCACTTTTTTTATCTGTGTGGAAAGTTTATAATTTAATGCCAAAAAGCTGTCAACTTTTTTGATATGAAAAATTTATACAAATTGACATCAGATTTTATAATTTTAAATGCGTTAGGAATAACTGCTGTAAATACCTTAAATATTTGAAATTAAGAAAGGAGAAAAAAGTAGGATCCTCATTAAACATTCCGCATACTTTTTACTCACAGTGCTGGATTAACTTTACCTTTTCAAATTAAATGACAGAGTGAGAATGAAGTTACATATCCTCATTCTGATAAAACTGATGCATGAATTTAAAATTCACCATGTTTTCAGATTAATGCATAGAAATAACAAAAAGAGATATGCTACAAATAAATAACTCAATTGAAAAAAATATATACTGGAACCTCCTTAAACCTCCTTCTTGTGAAATCAGATTTTTAAATTTTCATTGTGGATATATATACAACAACAAATCAGGGTTTGATGTATTGCTCTGTTGATTATCTAGACAAAAGAAACTTATGAAGGTAGAATCAGTAATAGAGATTAAATTTAAAAGTGGATTGTGAATGCATTGTATTTTCAAGAAGCCATTTGATAAACTTTTATAAGAACAATCCTGGTCACCATTTCATGCATAATGTGCTTCATCATTCTTGCTTATTAATGTTCAGTTTCAGTATTATACTTTTCATCATTTACAAAATTGAATGTGAAAATATGAAAGGAGGAATTCCCTCTATAAGTTTTTCCCTGATTCATAAGTTACGTTGAAAACATTATCTTATTATTGTTAAGGGATATGTTTGTTCTCTCCATCAAAATATAAATTCTCTAGTGCAATGATTATCAGACATTTTTGACTTTGTGCCCCGTCAGTGAAAAAGTAGCACATATATGCATGTACACACATATGCACAGATATTGTGGATTTGCACAAATACATACATATATAGATATAGATATAGATATATATAGACAGATAGATAGATAGATATAGATATAGATTTATAAAACCTGTGTAAACCAATTAATGCAGAGAAGACACAGTCATCATAAATGAATCAATCAATGCATCTATAAAGAAAAAGGAGGATTTAGCTTTTGATCTATAAACTTAACACAAAATGTGGAAAACCCCTTAATCAAGTTAAAAGGATCAGAGGACTTTTGAAACCACTGGAAATCTTATGTGATAATTTAAGAATATTTCATACAGTTTAAAAATTGATATCAGTTCACTGGTCATCCCAGCAAATAAGTGAATCAACCCAATGGTAAGTGCACCCAGTTTCAAAAGTTATCATTTTTAAAGGGGAAGTAGAATCAGAATTTTAACTTTACCTTGTTCATGTCATAGGACAGAAAAGAAGAGTAGAATTTGTCACCAAGTCAACAGCAGAGTAATACACTAAAAACAAAATGATGTTCATCTTAGAAGATGTTATAACCAAGAGCAAAAATTAAATATATCCAGGAAAGATAGAGACATGGAGATATGAAAAGGAATAATCACTAAAAGAGAAAATAGTCTCAAAAGAATGTGACTCCTAAATCAAATTAGAATAGTAGTTACTGATTCAAGAATCAACTTACAATAATGGATTTGAGAGTATACTCTTAAACACATATGTATACTACACTTATACTTTACTTCATTCTTTTCTTGGATTTGTCTATTTTTACAAGAATTCACCCCAGGATTTTAGAGGAAATATTTCTAACAAATCTTTATCATTTTGGCAAATACCTTTTGCAAGTGCTAATTAAAATACACCTGATTCATAACCAAGGGATAAAAACTGTTTGGAACTCATGAGAGGCATAACTAAAGTGATGGCTCCTCAAAGTTGCCCTCCAGAAACTTGGGAGAAGGAGGATAGGACTTTACAACTAAGAATATATATACAAGTTGAAGAAATTTTCTCCAAAAATGCTAATATTATTTATAAAATATTATTTACATTCTATTGCACAAATAAATATACATTACAAAACTTACACAGAAATAAGAATTTTTAAAAAAGATTAGTTTTAAAATATTTTCAATGTGATTTTAATGCTAGAAGGTCACATTATCATGAAATAACATAAAATGGTATATTTAGTTAGAAAATTAGATAAATATGTTTAATTTCTAAAAGTCTGTATTTATAATGACATGATATATAAATTTTAAAATATGGTTCTAAGTTCATTTTATTTTGATATTTTAATGCCTGTCAAATAAGAAAAAAGTTCATAAAGAAATGCAGTCACAAATAGAAGGTAATCATAAACTATGAAATAATTTTTCAATTTCACCTACCAATTATACAAAAAAATGACATTAAGCTGGCAAATATTCATTTTTTACATTAAAATCCATTGTAGCCAATTATTTGGAAGATTTTAGAACAGTTTAACAAATATGTTTTCAAATTTGGAAAGTGTACAGATGCTATGAGAGAATATAAAGGTGACATGCATTACTTTCTGAAACACAGAATGGAAAAAAGTAGTTATCCAGGAGGAGAGATAGGTCAACAAACTTAAATACTGCAGAATTTGACAGGCAAAATAAGACATCAAATGTGTTAAGTTTAGAAAAAGTAGTTTAAATTGAAGGAGTCAGGGATAATAAGGATCTTAATAGCCTAAAAGATGGAATGACTAGTGGTACCTCTGAGGAAAATAAAGAAACTCTAAATTAGTATGTATTTGGAAGACAAGATATTTTAATATATCTAAATGTATATTAGAACCTATCCATTTCTATTCTTTCTGTATACTTTTTCCCCCTGAAAAATCAAAGTATGGGTTGAGGGATGGGTCTTACATTTCATTGCACAAGAACACAGAGTCTATTGTTGAGGGATATAATCATAAATAAAAAAAAATTATACAGGAAATATTGAAATATTCAACACAAAGAAGACATTAGAATTAAGATGAATTAAGAAAAACTTCTTGTAGAAAGTAAGGGAGGTAAGGATTACATTTTAAATTTGAAGGAAGCTAGAGAACCCAAGAAGTAGAAATGAGGAAGGAGAGCATTGCAGGCATGAAAGTATGGGTTGAGGGAAGGGTCTTACATTTCATTGCACAAGAACACAGAGTCTATTGTTGAGGGATATAATCATAAATACAAATTAAGAATAAGTTGGGAGTTGGATTGTCTTTTTTGAAGAATAATAATGTAGATGGATTGAAAAGTATGTTTGAGGAAGTATAAGTTGTAAGAAGACTGAGGAGTGGGAATGTTTTAAATATGAAGCCTTATAAATGTGGTTTAAATGCCCGAGGAGAAGATATGCATGGACAGAAAAAATAGACAGACAGATAGGCGATAGATAAAAGTAATTAGATATTAAGAAATAGGTAGATATCTAATGTCTATCTCTATCTACAAATATCTATATCTATATAGACAGAAAGACAGATAGACAGACATACAGACAGACAGTTAGAAGATATATATATCCACACATATTTTACTTTGAAGTAACTGAGCCACTAGTGTTTATTGAGTAAGAAAGGGTCATGCATATCAATTGTACTAATAGATAGCCATAGAATCTCAGAGCTAGAAGACATTTTAAAGGTCATCTAATTTAAACTTCTTAATCCATAAAACTTTTGAGATATTAATATTTATATATCATTTAATAATATTTATATATTATTTAATAATATTTAATATTATTAAAGGTTGCTAAGGCCACTATGTAACTCAGTGAATAGATTGCTGGGCTTATGATCTGGAAGACTCATCTTCCTGAGTTCAAATCCAGCCTTAAACAGTAGCTGTGTGACTTTGGACAAACCATTTAACTCTGTTTGCCTCCATTTCTTCATCTGTAAGATGAGTTGGAGAGATTCCTGGCCAAGATAACAGAAAGGACAAACCTATTCATCTAAGCTCTTTCTTGCCCTCAGAATACTTTTTTTTTTTTTTTTTAATGATACAGCCTTGGAATTAGTGTTTGACTGAAAAAACCCACTAATACATTACCAACAGAAGATATGCTCAAAATTTGCCAGAAAAGGTCTATTTTTGCTCATGGATAGGGACAGTTATATCAGACATAGACTGCAGGCAGGCAGTGAAAGAATGGAAGGCAGCTAACAATGGGCAGATCAGGGGGGCAGAGTATAGTCACAGCCCTCAGAAAACTTTTGGGGAGAATTGTACTCAGTGTGAACTTATTTGCCCTGTAGATCAGCAAATAAGCTATAAACAGAGGGCATAAAGACTTCAATCCCAAAACATTAGGGTCTCTTGGAACCTGAACACACCCACCAAACATCCAGAATGATTCAGCATATTCAGAGAGTCTTAGAGAGTGTCTGCTGTGCAAGTAGTGCAGCCATTGCTATTCCACTGCTGCTTCATTGATTGCTACCTCCAGTAGTCTGTAGGGGAAGCTTGGTAACACCACACTGCCCAAAAAGCAGACTGCATTTGCTTTTTTGTTGTTTGTTTGCTTAATTTAATTCTTTTTTGTCAAAATGAGTAAAAAAATTAAAGTGAACTCTAACTATAGATAGCTTCTATATGAATAGAGAGCAGACTTTAAACCCTGAGGAGACTAAAAACAGAGTGTCTCCAAATGAATCTGATCTGGTACCCAACATACAAGACTCAAATAGAAGAAATTTAAAAGGCTCTTACAAGAGAACTAGAAGAAAAATGGGGAAATGAAATGGGAGCTTGGCAAGAGGGTCTGGATAAGTCATCCCACTCACTTAAAATAGAGTGGATAAAGAATTCAAATCCCTGAAAAAACAAAAAAAAAAAAAAGAATTAGTGAAGAGATAAATAGAACACTATAAAATTTAGGTACAATAGATCTTTGTAAAAAAAACAAATAGAGACAGGAAGAAGTACACTTTCTTCTCAGCAGTTCATGTACCCATACAAAAATTTACCATACCATATATTAGGACATAAAAACCTCAAATTCAAATGCAGAAAGGCAGAAATGGCAAATGCATCCTTTTCATATCAAGATGCAATGAAAATCACATTCAATAAAAAGCCAGGGGAAATAATTGGAAACTAAATAATATCATTCTAAAGAATGATTGGGTGAAGCAGCAAATCATAGGGGAAATTAATAATTTCACCCAAGAAAATGACAATAATGAGACATCATAGCAAAATGTATAGGATTCAACCAAAGTAATAATAAGGGGAAGTTTTATATCACTAGAAGCCTCTTTGCATAAAATGGAGAAAGAGAAGATCAATGAATTGGACTTACAACTAAAAAATTAAAAACCCCCAGTCAAACACTACACATGAAATTGTCAAAACAAAATGAGAGATCATTAAAATTGAACATAAAGAAAGTATTGAATTAATAAATAAAATTGAGAACTGTTTTATGAAAACAAAAACAACAAAATAGATAAACCCTTAGTAAATTTGACTTAAAAAAAAGAAAGTGAAAAATCAAATTGTTAGTCTTAAAAGTGAAAAGGAAGAGCTCACAACTAATGAAGAGGAAATTAGAATAATAATTAGGAGTTATTTTGCCCAAATTTATGCAAATAAATTTGATAACTTAAATGAAATGGAAAAATACCTTCAAAAATATAGCTTGCCCAGATTAACAGAGGAGGAAGTAAATTGGTTAGAAAAAGAAATAGAACAAGTTATTTATCAGCTCCCTAAGAAAAAATCCCCAGGACCAGATGGGTTTATATGTGAATTCTACCAAACATTTAAAGAACAATTAACTCCAATGTAATATAAACTATTTGAAATAATAGGGATTGAAGGAGTCCTACCAAATTCCTTTTATGTAACAGACATGGTATTGATACCTAAACCATGTAGGTTGAAAACAAAGAAGGAAACTTATAGACTAATCTCCCTAATGAATATTGATGCAAAAAATCTTGAATAAAATATTAACAAAAAGATTATAGAAAAATCATATCCAGGATAATACTCCATGACCAAGTAGGATTTATACCAGGAATGAAAGTCTGCTTCAATATTGGGAAAACTATCAGCATAATTGACTATATCAATAACCAAATTAACAAAAATCATGGAATCATCTCAATAGAGGCAGAAAAAGCATTTGATAAAATCCAACATCCATTCCTATTAAAAAAAATAAATGGACTTTTCCTTAAAATAGTCAGGCGCATCTATTTAAAACCACAAGTAAGCATCATATGTGATTGGGATAAACAGGAACCATTCTCAATAAGATCAGGAGTGAATTAAGGCTGTCCATTATGATCATTAGGATTCAATACTGTATAAGAAACTCTAGCTTTGACAATAAGGGATGAGAAAGAGATTAAAGGAATTAGAGTAAGTAATGAGGAAACCAAATTATCAATCTTTGCAGATGATGTGATGGTATACTTAGAGAACCCAAAAGATTCTACTAAAAAGCTATTAGGAATAATCCACAACTATAGCAAAGTTGCAGGATACAAAATAAACCCACATAAATCCTCAGCATATTTATACATAACCAACAAAATCCAACAGCAAGAGATACAAAGAGAAATTCCATTCAAAATAACTGTTGATAGTATAAAATATTTGGGAATCTATTTGCTAAAGGAAAGTCATGAATTATATAAACAAAACTACAAAACAGTTTCCACACAAATAGTCAGACTTAAACAACTGGAAAAACAGTAAGTGTTCTTGGATAAGCCAAGCGAATATAATAAAGATGACAGTACTACCTATCTGTTTATTTAGTTCTATATATAATCAGACTCCCAAGAAAATATTTTAATGACCTAGGAAAAAAACAAAATTCATATGGAAGAACAAAAGGTCAAGAATGTCAATGGAAATGAACATCAAATGAAAATATGAAGGTGGCTTAGCTGTACCTGATCTAAAACTATATTATAAAGCAGTGGCCACCAAAACCATTTGGTATTGGCTAAGAAATAGACTAGTTGATTAGTGGAATAGGTTATATTCACAGGACAAAAAAGTAAACAACTATAGCAATCTAGTGTTTGATAAACCCAAAGATTCCAATTTTGGGGATAACAGTTCACTATTTGATAAACAATGCTGGGAAAACTGGAAAATTAGTGTGGCAGAAACTAGGCATGGACCTACACTTAACACTGTACAACAAGATAAGATCAAAATGGGTTCATGATTTAGGCATAAAGAACAAGATTATAAATAAAATAGAGGAACATATGATAGATTACATCTCAGACTTTTGAAGGAGGAAGGAATCTGTGACCAAAGAAGAATTAGAAATCCTTATTGATCACAAAATAGAAAATTTTGATCATATCAGATTAGAGTTTTTATACAAACAAAACTAATGCACACAAGATAAGAAGGGAAATAATAACCTGGGAAAACATTTTTAATGTCAAAGGTTCTGATAAAAGATTCATTTCCAAAATACATAGAGAATTGACTCTATAAGAAATCAAGTCATTCTCCAATTGATAAAAGGTCAAAGGATATAAACAGATAATTTTCAGGTGATGAAATTGAAACTATTTCTATTCATATGATAAGGTGTTCCAAATAATTATTGATCAGAGAAATGCAAATTAAAAGAACTCTGAGATACCACTACACACTTGTCAGATTGGCTAGGATGACAGAAAAATATAATAACGATTGTTGGAGGGGATATGGGAAAACTGGGATACTTATGCATCGTTGGTGCAGTTGTGAATGGATCTACCCATTCTGGAGAGCAATTTGGAAGTATACTCAAAAAGTAATCAAACTGCATATTATTTGATCCAGCAATGTTAATACTGGGCTTTTATCCCATACAATTATTAAAGAAGGGAAAAGGACCTGTATGTGCCAAAATGTTCGTGGTAGCCCTTTTTGTAGTGGATAGAAACTGGAAATTGAATGGATGCCCATCAATTGGAGAATGGTTGGGTAAATTGCAGCATATGAATGTTATGGAATATTATTGTTGATAAGAAATGACCAGCAGGATGAATACAGAGAGATTTGGAGAAACTTGGGACATTTAGGTACGGTTGTGATTTTCTTTCTGTGTTTGCATTTATGTTTACTGTACCAATGTCTTAAGTATTGAATCATTCACATTTCTAATATTTCCTTCCTAATCTACATTCTTCTGGAATAAATACATAGGATCCATAAAATAATTCTTAACAGACTTCCAAAACATAAAGTTACTACTTGGCAGAAATTCTGTATAACTGCCTAGCATGTATTCTAAGAAAATGATGATTCTGAATGAGCAATTGCCCCAGGAAGTAAAACAGTAAAACAGTTTTGCTTTTAAAATTTTTTTTAGTCAAGCACATCATGTATAAACTAAAGTAGTTTTCATTCTTTGGTATAATGAGTATAATGAATAAGAAAGAGAATTCTGTCTAATCGTGTGGAAGTATGAATTAAGAAAATGCAGGAAAAAATCTACAAGTGGACAAAAGTCCCATGCTGTTTCTAAACTCTTAAAACTTGTGATTTGTTACCATTGTGTCCTTCACACTGGAACATTCCAAGAATGATAAAGGGGAAGCCCAGATGTTGCTGCATATTATATTTTCTTCCAGCCATGACTTGTTTTAAATACATACTATACTCTCAAATTCCTTTCCAAGCCTTTAGATAGTAGTAAGTATTGTGATTTCCCTCTATAAAAAACATACTTAATAGATTCCTAAAACAAGGGATTCATATAGTGCTTTGTCACTACATATGAGCAAGTTAATGATTAATGCATGCAGGGTATTTCATTACCACTTGGCAGGCTATTTGATAGGCAGATAGGAAAACTAGAGAGAGAGAGAAATTTCTGAAAAGTTCTTAAGGTAAATATCAGGTAAATATCATTTTAATAAACTCTAAAGGTTTTTAACATACTTTAGAGAATGTCTTGCTCCTTCTAAATGGGGACAGGATTGGGACAAAACATACAGGGAAAAGTGGCTATGGCTTAAACTCAGGGTCATGGGGCAAAATAATACATCATAGATAATCAACACCAGGAATAGAGGAACAGAACCCATAAATGGCCAGAGGCAAAATGACATTTATAGTGGAAAGGGGATCATTATAGTTTTTCAATCTCAGGATCCAAGAATAGCCAGAGGCAAAAGGACATGTCTATATATGTAACCTAGTGATCAGTATCCAGAAAGATTAAGGATCTGAGGTTAAAAGCAGAAACTATAATCCAAGTGGGTTATATAATTGTGTATAATCTTTTACTTAGCAGCACTACTCCTGGGTATCCCAAAGAGATCAAAGAAAAGGAAAAGATTCTATATGTATAAAATTATTTGAACAATATTTTGTGATGACAAAGAATTGAACATTGAAGTCCTCATTAATTTGGGAATGGCTGAACTAGCTGTGGTGTATAATTGTGATGAAATAGTATTGTACTATAAAATTAAGAGCAGGATGGCTTCAGAAACCTGTGATGACTTATATGAATCAATGTAGCAAAGTAAGCAGAACAAGAATAGTGTATATAGTAATAGCAATAATGATGATCAGCTATGAATGGGTTGCCTATTCTAGGCAATGCAATAATCAAAAAAGTTTAAGGAACTCATGGTGAAAAGTGTCATCTACCTCGTGAGAGGGAATGGATGGAATCTTGAGTGAAATTTAAACACACTTTTTAAAACTTTACTTTTCTTACTATTTTTTTGCAACATGACTAATATGGAAATAGTTTGGTTTTGTTATGATTCTACATGCATAATTTATATATTCCTTGCTTTCTCAATGAATGGAGTAGGGATTGGAGGAAGAGAGAGAACTTGAAATTCAAAAAAGAATGTTTTACTAAAAAGTTTCTGTACAAACAAAACTAATGCAAACAAGATTAGAAAGGAAGCAACAAATTGGGAAAATATTTTTACAGGTAAGGTTTTTATAAAGGCCTGATTTCCAAAATATAGGGAGAACTGACCCTAATTTATAAGAAATCAAACCATTCTCCAATTGATAAGTGGTCAAAGGTTATAAACAGACAATTCTCAGATGATGAAATTGAAACTATATCCACTCATATGCAAGAGTGTTCCAAATCACTACTGATCAGAGAAATGCAAATTAAGACAACTCTGAGATACCACTACACACCTGTCAGGTTGGCTAAGATGACAGGAACAAATAATGATGAATGTTGGAGGGGATGTGGAAAAACTGGGACCTGAATACATTGTTGGTAGAGTTGTGAAAGAATCTGGCCATTCTGGAGAGCAATTTGGAACTATGCCCCAAAAGTTATAAAACAGTGCATACCCCTTGATCCAGCAGTGTTATTACTGGACTTATATCACAAAGAAATACTAAAGAGGGGAAAGGGACCTGTATGTGCCAAAATGTTTGCGGCAGCTCTTTTCGTAGTGTCTAGAAACTGGAAGATGAAGGGATGTCCATCAATTGGAGAATGATTGGGTAAATTATGGTATATGAAGGTTATGGAATATTATTGCTCTATAAGAAATGACAAGCAGGATGAATTCAGAAAGGTTTGGAGAGATTTACATGAACTGATGCTGAGTGAAATGAGCACAACCAGAAGATCACTATACACTTCAACAACAATACTGTATGAAGATATTTTCTGATGGAAGTGGATATCTTTTTTTTTTACAAGAGTAATTTTTTTTCATTTTTCCAAATTTTCTCCTCTCTCCCTCTACTCCCTCCCCTAGATGACAGGCAATCCCATACACTTTACATGTGTTACAGTATACCCTAGATATAATATATGTGTGTAAATCCAATTTTCTTGTTGTATGGTAAGTATTAGATTCCAAAGGTATAAGTAACGTGGGTAGATAGACAGTAGTGCTAACAATTTACATTCACTTCCTAGTGTTCCTTCTCTGGGTATAGTTGTTTCTGTCCATCATTGATCAACTGGAAGTGAGTTGGATCTTCTTTATGTTGAAGATATCCACTTCCATCAGAATACATCTTCATACAGCATTGTTGTTGAAGTGTACAGAGATCTTCTGGTTCTGTACATTTCACTCACCATCAGTTCATGTAAGTCTCTCCAAACCTTTCTGAATTCATCCTGCTTGTCATTTCTTATAGAGCAGTAATATTCCATAATCTTCATATACCATAATTTACCCAACCATTCTCCAATTGATGGACGTCCATTCATCTTCCAGTTTCTAGACACTATGAAAAGAGCTGCCACAAACATTTTGGCACATACAGGTCCCTTTCCCCTCTTTAGTATTTCTTTGTGATATAAGTCCAGTAATAACACTGCTGGATCAAAGGGTATGCACCGTTTTATAACTTTTGGGGCATAGTTCGAAATTGCTCTCCAGAATGGCCAGATTCTTTCACAACTCTACCAACAATGTATTGATATCCCAGTTTTTCCACATCCCCTCCAACATTCATCATTATTTGTTCCTGTCATCTTAGCCAACCTGACAGGTGTGTAGTGGTATCTCAGAGTTATCTTAATTTGCATTTCTCTAATCAGTAGTGATTTGGAACACTCTTGCATATGAGTGGATACAGTTTCAATTTCATCATCTAAGAATTGTCTGTTTATAACCTTTGACCACTTATCAATTAGAGAATGGTTTGATTTCTTATAAATTAGGGTCAGTTCTCTATTTATTTTGGAAATCAGGCTATTATCAGAACCTTTAATTTCCCAATTTGTTGCTTCCCTTCTAATCTTGTTTCCATTAGTATTGTTTGTACAGAAACTTTTTAGTTTGACGTAATCAAAATCTTCTATTTTGTGATTAATAATGATCCCTAGTTCTCCTCAGGTCATAAATTCCTTCCTCCTCCACAGGTCTGAGAGGTAGACTATTCCCTCTTCCTCTAATCTATTTATGATCTCATTCTTTATGCCTAAATCATGGACCCATTTTGATTTTATCTTGGTACATGGTGTTAAGTGTGGATCCATATCTAATTTCTGGCATACTAATTTCCAGTTTTCCCAACAGTTTTTTTTTCCAAAAATGAATTTTTATCCCAAATGTTGCTATCTTTGGGTTTGTCAAACATTAGATTGCTATAGATGTATCCTTTTTTGTCCTTTGTTCCTAATCTGTTCCCAGATCGACTGGTCTATTTCTTAGCCAATACCAAATAGTTTTGGTGACTGCTGCTTTATAATATAGCTTTTGATCACTTACACTTAGACCACCATCATCTGACTGTTTTTTCATTAGTTCCCTTGGAATTCTTGACCTTTTATTTTTCCATATGAATTTAGGTATAATTTTTTCTAGGTCATTAAAATAGTTTCTTGGGAGTCTGATTGGTATAGCACTAAATAAATAGATTAGTTTGGGGAGTATTTTCATCTTTATTATACGCTCGGCCTATCCAAGAGCACTGAATATCTTTCCAATTATTGAAATCTGACTTTATTTTTGTGGCAAGTGTTTTGTAATTTTGCTCATATAATTCCTGACTTTTCTTTGGTAGATGAATTCCCAAATATTTTATACTCTTAACATTTGTTTGGAATGGAATTTCTCTTTGTATCTCTTGCTGTTGGATTGTGTTGGTAATGTATAAAAATGCTGAAGATTTATGTGGATTTATTTTCTATCCAGCAACTTTGCTAAAGTTGTGAATTATTTCTAATAACTTTTTATTAGAATCTCTGGGGTTTTCTAAGTATGCCATCATATCATCTGCAAAGAGTGACAGTTTGATTTCCTCATTACATACTTTTATTCCTTTAATCTTGACTCTTATTGCCGAGGCTAACATTTCTAATACAACATTGAATAGTAATGGTGATAATGGGCAACGTTTTTTCACTCTTGATCTTACTGTGAAAGGTTCCAGTTTAACTCTATTGCATATTATGCTTACTGTCATAAATATATGCTCCTGATTAGTCTAAGGACTAGTCAGTTTATTCCTATACTCTTAAGTGTTTTTAGTAGAAATGGATGTTGGATTTTATCAAATGCTTTTTCTGTATCTATTGAAAGGATCATTTGTTTTTATAAAGTTGATTATTAATATGGTCAATTATACTAATAGTTTTTCTAATATTAAACCAGCCCTGCATTCCTGGCATAAATCCTACCTGATCATAGTGTATTATCCTGGGGATGATTTTGTGAAGTCTTTTTGCTAATATCTTATTTAAGATTTTAGCATCAATATTCATTAAGGAAATTGGTCTATAGTTTTCTTTCTCAGTTTTCGATCTACCTGGTTTAGGTATCAGTACCATGTCTGTGTCATAAAAGGAGTTTGGTAGGACTCCTTCATCCCCTATTTTTTCACATAGTTTATATAACATTGGGGCTAATTGTTCTTTAAATGTTTGCTAGAATTCACATGTAAATTCATCTGGTCCTGGGGAAATTTTCCTGGGGAGTTGATTAATAGCTTGTTCTATTTCTTTTTTCTGAAATGGGACTATTTAAGCAATTTATCTCCTCCTCTATTAATCTAGGAAGCCTATACTTTTGGAGGAAGTCATCCATTTCACTTAAGTTATCAAATTTATTGGCATAAAGTTGGGCAAAGTAACTCATTATTTCTCTAATTTCCTCTTCATTGGTGGAAAGATCCCCCTTTTCATTTGTAAGACTAATAATTTGATTTTCCTCTTTGCTATTTCTGATCAGAATTACCAAAGGTTTATCTATTTCATTTGCTTTTTCATAAAACCAACTCTTGGTTTTATTTATTAATTCAATAGTTGTTGTTTTTTTTAACTTTAAATGTTATTTATTTCTCCTTTTAATTTGACAATTTCAAGTTTAGTATATCTTTGGGGGTTTTTAATTTGATCTTTTTCTAGCTTTTTAAGTTGCAGTCCCAATTTGTTAATCTTCTCTTTCTCTATTTTTTTCAAATAAGCCTTTAAAGATATAAAATTTTCCCTTATACTGCTTTAGCTGCATCCCACAGATTTTGGTATGATGTCTCATCATTGTCATTATCTTGGGTGAAATGATTAATTGTTTTTATAATTTACTGTTTCACCCAGTCATTCTTTAAGATGAGATTATTCAGTTTCCAATTACTTTTTGTCTATTTACCCCTAACTTCTTATTGAATGTAATTTTTATTGCATTTTGCTCTGAGAAGAAGGCATTTATTATTTCTGCCTTCCTGCATTTAATTTTGAGATCTTTATGTCCTAATATATGGTCAATTTTTGTATAGGTTCCATGAACTGCTGAGAAGAAAGTATATTCCTTTCTATAACCATTCAGTTTTCTCCAAAGGTCTATCATTCCTAGTTTTTCTAATTTTCTATTTACTTTTTAAAATTTTTTTCTTATTTGTTTTGAGGTTTGATTTGTATAAATCTGAGAGTGCAAGGTTGAGATCTCCCACTATTATAGTTATACTGTCTATTTCTTCTTTCAACTCTCTTAACTTTTCCTTTAGAAAGTTAGATGCTATACCACGTGGTGTATATATATATATATATATATATATATATATATATATATATATATATATATATATGTATATATATATATATATATATATATATATATATATATATATATTTAGTATTCATTATTTCATTTATTTATGCTACCTTTTAGCTTTTTTGGCTTTACCTGAGGTATAATAGATTCTGCTCCAACCTTTTACTTTGACTCTGTATGTATCTCCCTGCTTTAAGTATGTTTCCTGTAAACAGCATATTGTAGGGTTCTGATTTTTGATCCAGTCTGCTATCTGTCTCCATTTGATGGGAGCGTTCATCCCATTCACATTTACAGTTAAAATTACTAATTCTGTATTTCCTGCCATCATATTATCCCCAGATTATGCTTTTTCACCCTTGTCCCCACTGAACCCCTTTCCCAGTATTTAATTTATAAACCTCACTTGTGATGTGCAGCCCTCCCTTTTTAGTATCCTTCCCCCCTCCTTCCAAGTGCCATCATTTTTCTTGTACTCTTCCCTTATTCCCTTTTTCCTTTTCCCTTTTCCTCTCCTCCCTTTTAATGAGGTGAAAGAGAATTCTCTGAAAAACACTTATGTAAATTATTTACTCTTTTAGCCTACTCTGATGAGAGTAAGATTCACACAATGTTTCTCCCCCTCTCTAAATTCCCTCAGATGTGGTAGATTTTCTATGCCTCTTCCTCAGATATAGTTTCCCTCTTTTTATCACTCCTTCTCCTTTTTCTGATACTATCCCCTTCCCTTTACTTCTCCCCCTTTTTTATGTCAGTAAAATCAAATTATGCATGTGGACTTTCTATATATCCACAACAGAGATACAGTTCTCAAGATTTTACTTTTTTTTTTCTGCTTTTCTTCAGTCTTGTGCAAGTAGATAAAATTTCTTGTTTACATCTTGTTGTTTTTTTTTTTTTTTTTCCTTAGAAACAAATTGAATTCCTCTGTTTCATTAAATGTCCATCTTCTTCCATGGAAGAAAATGCTAAACATAGCTGGGTAGTTTATTCTTAGTTGCCATCCTTGTTCTTTTGCCTTTCGGAATATCAGATTCCAGGCACTTTGATCTTTTAATGTGGAGCCAGCCAGATCTTGAGTGACCCTCATTGTGGCACCTTGTTATTTGAATTGTTTTTTTCTAGCTGCTTGCAATATTTTTTTCCTTTGTTTGGTAGTTCTGCAGCTAAGCCACAATATTCTGTGGAGTTCTTTTTTTAGGGTCTTTTTCAGAAGGTGTTTGATGAATTCTTTCGATGACTATTTTCCCTTCTGTTTCTATTATCTCTGGACAGTTCTCTTTGATGATTTCTTGTAAAATAGAATCTAGGCTCTTTTTTTGGTCATAGTTTTCGGGAAGTCCAATGATCCTAGATTATCTCTCCTAGATCTCTTTTCCAGGCCTATAGATTTTCCCATTAAGTATTTGACATTATTCTCCAGCTTTTCATTTTTTTTTTTGTTTGTTTGACTGATTCTTGGGTTTTCAATGAATCATTAATTTCTATTTGTTCCGTCCTGATTTTTAATGAGTTATTTTCTTCATTCACATTTTTAGTTCTTTTTTGTATATGTGCAATTGAGTTTTTAAATGAATTATTTTGCTCTATTGAATTTTTTTCCATTTCCCTAATTTTTTTCGAGAGATTTTCTTTTTCTAATTCAGAAATCCTACTTTCTTGAGAATTTTTTATCTTTTCCAATTCAGAAGTCCTACTTTCCTGTGATTTTTTTTAACCTTTTCTAATTCACAAATTTTGTTTCTCTGCATCTCCTGTAAATTCATTATTTTTTCCAACTCAAATTTCAGGATGTTGTTATTCTCTATCATAGCTTCTCTTTCCTTTCCCCATTTTTCATCAGACTCTTTTAACTTTTTGATACTCTCTTCTAGGAGAGAGTTATGTGATGGGGGGCAGGTATCATTCCCCTTTAGGCTGTTATCTTCTGACTTTCTGCTATTAATTTCCTTGGGGTTGGATACTCGCTCTTTCACTGTGTTGAAGGAATCAGTCGTTCTATTCATCTTTTTTCTCATGGGTAAAATTTTTTTGGGGTCTGCCCTTGGAGTAAGAAGTTTAATTATTTATTTCTTTACCAGATTCCTCCCAGACTCAATGGATGCAGCAGGTCCTGTGCCTGAGTTAAGAGAGAGCTCTGGGAGAGAGTTCCCCTCCTCCTCCCTGGAAATGCCTCATAGGTGATTAGTACGGCTGTACTTTGAGGGTTGTCCAGTGAAGGACTCTGTTGTGTAGCCTAGTAACTTCTCTGTGGTTTAAGACTGAACCCGTAAAAGCCACAAAAAACCCAGCTAATGTGTCCCGTGGGGTGTGGATATCAGCAGCTGACGTGAAAAGCCCCTGCACTCAAACTGGAAGTGTCTGACTTTAACCAGGGTCCCTATTTCAAAGGTTCCACTTTTCTGGGAATTCCACTGCTGTTAGAATTCCACTGCCTCAGGCTAAGCCCAACATGATGTGGATTAGATGTTGCCTCAGGCTATGTTCCCAAGGTTCAGGCTCTTAACTACCCCAAGGTGAAGACCCGGAAAGAAGAAGGTGGCTTCACAACCATGCTGAGATCTGTTAGATCACTTCTGGATTGGGGTGGTTCTAGGATCTGTCTTTATATTTTAAAGTGGCTTAATTTCTCTTCTGAACTGCTGTTTTATAAGCAGAGAAGAGCTAACAGCCTGTGACAGATTTCTTTATCTCAGTGGCTTCTCTGATCCCAGTGTTCTCCCCAGCCAGATTGGCACAGAGTGCTAGCACCTAGCTTTGTCTGTGCTGGCTTTTTTTTTTTTTCTTCCTCCCCTTGAAACTGACCTTTTCTGTTGAAACTCTAGATTCTCTTCAGCTGGTAAGTTGTGCTTCTAATCTTTGTGGTTTCTATCAGTCCAGCTTTATTTTTGAGGCTGATTTAACTAATTGGTAATGAGGAAAGAAGGGAACCTACGAATTTGCATGTATCTTCTCTGCCACCTTGGCTCTGCCCCCCGGAAGTGGATATCTTCAACATAAAAAAAATCCATCTCAATTCCAGTGGATCAATGATGGACAGAAAAACTACACCCAGAGAAGGAACACTGGGAATTGATCTTAAACTGTTAGCACTACTGTCTATCTACCCAGGTTACTTATACCTTCGGAATCCAATTCTTAATGTGCAACAAGAAAATTGGATTTACACACATATATTGTATCTAGGTTATACTGTAACACAAGTAAAATATATGGGATTGCCTGTCATCTAGGGGAAGAAGTAAAGGGGAAAGTTTGGAAAAATGAATACATGGGATAATGCTACTAAATAAAAAAAAATACTCATGCATATGTACTGTCAAAATTTTTATAATTACAAAATTCATAAAAAAGAATGTTTTAAGAAATGTAAAAATACAAGATAAATTAGTTTTACAAATCTAAGGACAAAACAAGGGAAAGCAAACAGGTAAGAGGAAATCAGAAAGAATAACTACAATCTAAGAATTTGCACCAATTTTTAGTTATATTCCTCTTAACATGCACTGCATATAAGATTATCCTCATTCGCTTCATATCTCTGTGGGCCATTCTCTTTCAGTAATATATATTTATGAATAGAAAGCAGTTGATAAGAAGAAAATTAAAAAAGCATTCTATAATTTAATGATACTACAGAAGAGCAAAGCAAATATCTTTGAAACTATAAGTGATTTTAGACCATTAATTAATGAAAGAAAATGAAAAACAATTCCAAGTGTCTCCTTTTCACCACTATTGTAGTCACCATTATTTCAGGTCTTATCAACCCTTTACTTTTCTACAGCAATAGCTTCTTAACTGAGTTCCCCCCTCAGTTTTCTCCTAATTCTAATTCATCTTCCACACAGTCGCCAAGATTTTCTTAAAGTAGGCCTGACCATGCTGCCCTTTTAATTTAACAAATTTCAGTGGCTCCCTATTACCTCCAAGATCATGTATAAATTCTTCTGTTGGCAGTTAATGATCTATACAGATTGTTTTCCCAATTTAGAGACAGAAATTTTATACTAAATACAGTATAAGTTTTACACATAAACTCCCAGGTAAACATTAGAGGAGCTAGCTAGAAGGTCAGAGAAGTTTTGTTTTGTTTTGTTTTGTTTGTTTGTTTTTTTTTTTTAATTAACTGACAATATATATCTGTTAAGGATTAAAATAATTAAGACTTCCAACATTCCCTTTGTAAATGGGGGCAAGAAAATGACATTAAAATAGATTTACATATTTTGAGAACTACAAACTTAGAGAAAAAAAAAGATTCATAAAAGTAAAAATGCAGCATTGCTTTAAATATAGTTGAGCTTTAAATAGATAGATAGATAGATAGATAGATAGATAGATAGATAGATGTACATTTAAATTTATAATTCTGTGCATGTGTTTGTGTATATGTCTTGGATTCCACTTTGAATGTTATTGTTAATTTAATTTCTTGGCAATGAAGCAAAGAATCTGTTTATATATGAAATTATTTAGCTGTGTATTATACAAGTTGAGAATTGTTACATTCATTTCCCTCACTACTTTTCAATATATTTGCTTCTGTTTTTTTTTTTTTTTTAATAACTTCCTTCTCAAGGGAGACTTATATGTCTTAAGATGTATTTCTATCAGTTTTTACTTGGTCTCTATCTTAATTCTCAAATGTACAATAATTTGTACCAGGATTGTCTTATCTTCCCCTCTAAAATACTATAATTTTCTGGACTGAAAAATCTGTCTCTTCAAGATCAAGTCTTTCTATCCACAAGAATATTTGGTCATGAAGTAGGGCAGTATATCCCAAACAGGTAGTTTCATTCAACTACAATGGTTACTTTTAAAGAACCTGCTAGTGATTAGCTGTGACTAATTTTTTTTTTCCTTAATTTAATATATGACATTTTCAGCTACTGTGTATGTGAGAAGTGGCATAATGATAAAAGAAAAAAGAATTGCATTTGCAGTCAAAGGATACCTGGGTTTCACTATTACTTTGAATATTATTTTAAGTGAGAATGTTTTTATTAGACACAAGTTTTGATGCATTTAACCAACTTGATATTTGATACTTGATCCTTTTTTTTAAATTATAGCTTTTTATTTATAGGATATATGCATGGGTAATTTTACAGCACTGACAATTGCCAAGCCTTTTGTTCCAATTTCCCCCCCCCTCCTTCTCTCTGCCCCCCTTTCCCAGATAGCAGGTTGACCAATACATGTTACATATGTTAAAGTATAAATTAACTACAATATATGTATACATGTCCAAACAGTTATTTTGCTGTACAAAAAGAATAAAACTTTGAAATAGTGTTACAATTAGCCTGTGAAGGAAATCAAAAATTCAGGTGGACAAAAATAGGGGTATTGGGAATTGTATGTAGTGTAGTTCTTTCGCTGGGCGTAATTGGTTCATTTCATTACTGCTCTATTGGAACTGATTTGGTTCATCTCATTGTTGAAGAGGGCCACGTCCATCAGAATTGATCATCATATAATATTGTTGTTGAAGTATATAATGATCTCCTGGACCTGCTCATTTCACTTAGCATCAGTTCATGTAAGTCTCTCCAGGCCTTTCTGAAATCATCCTGTTGGTCATTTCTTACAGAACAGTAGTATTCCATAATATTCATATACCACAATTTATTCAGCCATTCTCCAATTGATGGGTATCCACTCAGTTTCCAGATACTTTTCTTGAATTGGCAAAAAAGTCATGGATGTTTCTACACATGGGAGATACTACCAACTCTAAGTTCTCCCTCACAGTGTCTAGTTTAAATCCATTCCCGAAAAATTGTATAGCTAAGTTTTGCCTTGTCATCAAAATTCTCTCATTCTCTGTTCCCTTAAATGTAAAATGGGAATAGTTATAAAACTTATTTCCTAGGCTTACTATAAGGATCAAATTAAGTAACATATATAAAGAACTTTGAAAATTTAAAGTGGTTTATAAATGCTAGTTATTCTTACTATTATGTAATTAGAAAGTGATTACATTAAGAAATGACACAAAATCTCATTAATGATTACTAAATATTTTATACAATGCTATTTCAAATGGAGGGCACATAAAACCTGAGAAAGATTGTCAGAGTTCACTCACAACCCTAGTACTCACTCTCCCCTCAATCCCTTCCATGGTACATTGCTCATATTTACATTTATAGAAATTGTCAACTTTCCAAGTTCCCCTGAAAATGCTTTTTCCATTTCGCTAAGTTCATATACAAAGTCACCAGATAGTTGTCTCCTGGAACTTTTGGTCATACTGCATTAATTCAATCACATTTTCCCTCTGACTTCATTCACACTAGGATTTTCTGTACAATTCCTGTCATCAGCCATAGTAATGATAATGTATAGACAGGTTCTATGGTCTACTTGAAATGTACTACACAAAGTTCTCCTCCAAACTTTTCAGCGGAAACTTACCAGTTTCATGTTTCCGAATTTACTTAAGAGAGTCCAAAATACAGCTGTGTCAGAAGAAATTGAGTGTGTCTTTTATTTTGCTCCAAAGTTGCTGTCTCAGACCTTATAAACATAACTTTCAGTAAGTTCTTGCTTTTCTTATTAGGGAGCAAAATGTGCAGGAGAATGAAAACTCTATTCAACATTTAAATTTCTTCTGATTATTTATTTTGGGTAATCTACCAAAAAAGCTACCTTTTTCTAGGTTTTTTCACTCTTAGTCATGTCTTTTTAAATATAGTAGAACATACGTTCTTTTAGGTTTTAACTCTTAGGTTTTAACATTCTTCCTTGTCCCACCCACCCCCCTGCCTAGAATGAATAACACATATTTAACAGTTGCTTACTAAAAATCAAGCTTTTTTTCTGCTTTCTTTACTTACTTACCCTTTCAAAATCAGAAAAATATATGATATTAGACAAATCAAGTAGATCTGATATCTGTTGCATGTGAATGAGCTTCAGTTAAAGATTCTGACCCAGGATTCCTAATTACATGTATGATAATAAAATCAAAGTATTTGAAAATTAAAAACAACTTCTGATGTCATTCCCTTGAAGATTCCCTTGAAGCATGGATCCATCTCAGTTTCCCAAAAAAGTAGATAATAAGGTTTATCCAGTCTAATGTAGCTCTGATTATTAAAACTTCTTGTTCTTGTTCTTCTCCTTCTCTTCCTTGTTCTTGTCGTCATCTTCCTTCTTCTCATCATCCTCCTTCTTTTTCTTCTCTTTCTTTTTTCCTCCTCACTATGTCTTACTCAACTTTCATTTGTGAAGTTTTGAACTTTTTGAAGTTCTACCTTCAAGTAAAGAAAAATTTTATCTATTTTTTTAAAATAATAATTGTTTTTTTTTTTATTTTAAATACCTGCAAAGATAGTATTCTGCATTCACCCTTGCAAAACCTTGTGTTCCAAACTTTTCTCCCTGCTTTCCCCCTCTTCTCTCCTAGACAGCAAACAGTCCAATATAGGTTAAACATGTGAACAAATTTCATATTCTTAACATGGGATTCATTACTGGTATACATGTGTATTTATGTTTACGTGTATGTTCTGATATAGCTAGGTCCTTTTTTATAGTACATTTTATTTTCTACATTTGAAAACAATCTAAAAAGGGGCCAATGAGTGTTACTAGACTTCTGCAGGTTTCACCAAAGTGTTCTGGGAAAGAAAGTAGTTTTAGAATACAATATCACTCACCACATAATAGTTCCTTCCCCAGTTTTACTGCTCTTGATCAACACCAGATTTTTAGTCTTTAATAAAATATATTACCCAGGACTGAATAACTTATTAAGTGTTCCAAATGTGCTTTATCTGGGGCACAGAGCAGTAGAAATATTTCTTACTCTGAGTACTAACTTTTAATTAATGAAAAATGAAAACTGAGTTTTGTTGGAATGTGAAATGTGTGAGTATAAAATGAAGTATCTTGAAAGGAAAGCTCAAACAAGATTATGTAGGACTTTGAAAAGCCACACTAAAGAGTTTTTTTGCTTAATCCTAGAGGCAATCTCTTTATTTTTTTTCCTCTGTGATTGCCACTGCTATGATTCTTATGTAATACTTATTCCTCACTATGATAACTGGTTTAGTAATTTTATCTGGGCAATTTCCTCTTTCCTCTTCCATTCATAATTTAAAAGCCTCCTTGACCTAATCATTCAGTATCTACTAAAATACATTATTTTGGCCCTTGCTAGAGACAGCATTTCCCTGGCCAATATTATGGCATTTCTTTATGTTGAATTATGGCTTAAGACACAAAGCTCATAATTAAAATTAATATTATTTGCTAGCTTTTCAATTACAATATCTTCAAAGTTCCTACCTGCAACTGGAATAGTAAAGAAATAAACAGATAGACAAATAGAAAGAAAGTCAACTTTTCTGCCACCATGCTTTCATTTTCCTACTCAGGGCTTCATAACCACCAAGAAATTCATTCTCAGTTCCTTCCAATATACTTGAACTTTGTCCCATGAATTAATACTTCAGAGAATTGTAGATAACAATGTGTTTGGCAAGTATCAGGTAACTCTCCACTATATGCCAGATTAAAAAAAAAAAAAAAAACTAAAAAACATAGCATATGTTTTGAATAGAAAAACAAAATATAACCCCCTTTGTACTTAGAAGGATGTCTCAAAACATTAAAAATATCTTTATGTAAGTTATTTTTAAGTCACCCTTTTTTTGGTAAGATCTATGACTCTTCCTTATCTTTCTGTATGAGAGTGAAAACTTTTTTTTTTTTTTTCAGAATTTCCAGATCTACTTTCTATGTTAGTAATTCTTATCTAGGGGTCTGCAAACTTTCTTTAAGTATATGTGTATACATATGTGTATATATGCATATGTATGTATCTAGAGAGATAGCAATATCTCTATTTCCTCTATACAAAATTGTTATAAGACTTTTACAATAGGCAAGGTTATGAAACTTTGCATTCTAAATGAAACTGGTAATGATATCATCATCATTATCATTATTTTGATAAGGGGTCCTTGGTTTCATTCAAACTTCCAAAGCAAACTTTTAAGCAAGACTTAGAACTCCTGCTCCATGTGAAGAAACTGATAACAATTATATACTATCATTTGTTCAGCATCTCTTTCCTGATTCTTTTATGTATCAAATTTCTATACTATGAAGTCTGGCCTAGCTCTCTGGAGGCCTCAGAATTAGCCAGAGTCAGTATAAGCAAAAGTCCTTGGTCTTTAGGGGGAGAAGTGAAGGAGACAGATAAAACTGCCAGGAGTTTTTCCAAGGATCCTTCCTTGATTCTATAGTTCAGAATTTCCAGGAATCTCCACTCTTTTCTCCTCCTCCTCCTGAGGTTAAGGGAAGTTCTCACTCTTCTTTCACTCCACCCCTTAATCCTTCCCTACAGTTTTCCTAACCCCAAGCATTGAGATAGCATTAAGGGTGAGAAATAGCAAACATGCTAATAGAGTTATTGTCCAATAGATAATTAGCCTTAAGTGCTCAGTTGTCTGATTCCAGTGCACCTATTTCATCCCTTTGCACTATACTCTCTACTTCCTTTTCTAGTTGTATTTTATTAAATATTTTAATAATTAAATATTTCATTAAATATTTAGAAGTTATATATTTTTAAAATAACAGTTTTAAAAATATTTGAGTTTCAAATTCATCCCTTCCTCCTACCTCACCCTTACTTCTTGTTAAGGCAAGTCATATATCAATTATAAACATAAATCATGTAAAATATTTCCACATTAGCCATGATGCAAAGAAAATAAAGACAAAGATTTAAGAAAACATTGAAGTTTTTAAAAGGATATTTCAATCTGCACTCAGAGGTTATAAATTTTGTCTCTGGGAATGGATAACATTTTTCCACCATTATTTTATTTTTTTTTAATTATATTTGATCATTGATCTAAACAGAAACAGCTAAATCTTTCAGAGATGATCATTCACCATTACTGACAATAATGCTGTCCTGCTTCTGCCCACTTCACTTTGCATCAGTTAATATAAACTTCTCAAGATTTTTGTTGTTTTGTTTTATTTTTGTTTTTGTTTCTGGAACCATCCTGATTTTCAATTCTTATAGTAAATAATATTGCACAACGATCATTTACCTCAACTTGAGCAGCCATTCCCTCACTGATAGGCATACATTCAATTTCTAGTTCTTTACCACCACAAAAAGAGGTGCAATAAATATTTGTATACTAATATACATTTCCCCTTTAGATTTTTTTTTGGAAGATAGATCTAGTAATGGTATTGCTAGATCAAAAATTATTTACAGTTTATACCCCTTAGAGAGCAGAACTAAATTGTCTTCCAGAATTTTTGGACGACTTCCAAGCTACACCAACAGCATATTAGTATCCTTACTTTCCCATTTTCCCTCCAGTATTTGCCATTTTAATTTTCTGTCATTTTAGTCTGTCTAATGTGTGTGAGGTGGTATTTCAGGATTGTTTTAATTTGAATTTTTCTAATTGATAGTGACTTAGAATTTTAAGGGATTATTGATAGCTTTGATTTCTTCTAAAACTACATGTGCATATATATATATATATATATATATATATATATATATATATATATATATATATCTCAACAGAAATGTTTTCTATTTTTATAATTATACCTCTTTTCCCTATAGATTGGAGAAGTTGAAGCCTTTATCTGAAAAATATGCTATAAAATCCCCTTCTCCAGGTGATTTTCAGCTTCTCTTATAATTTTAGCTGCATTGTTTTCTTTGTTCAACAGTTCTTCAATTTCAAGTAACCAAAATTAACAATTTTATTTCCCGTGATTCTTTTTTAAATTTTGTTTGATCACAAAATCTTTCCTTATTTATATATGTTGATCACACTTTTTCCTTGTTTCCTTAATTTAGTTAATATAATTTCTGAGGTCTTCAATGTTGGGTGTGGTTAGCAAAGTAACTGATCAAAAATATCCCTTATCCAGACACTGAGAAACCACTGACAAAGACTAATTCAGCTCCATGGTTCCCACCTTCTGTGGAGGTCTTCCAATAAGAAATTCAAGTTATGTCAAATCCCTGAGCCTACCCTCTGTATAAAGCAATCTCATCTTGACATGTCTTATCCCAGTCATGTCCCTGTGTTTAAATTTTCCATATAAAATCTACTTATGGGGCATACCATGACTGCTGTCTTTGTTTGGGTCAGTTTACCCCAGTACTCTGCCTCAGGGTATCTTTTTCTTTATATCTCTCTCATGTCATGTGGTATCTCACCTAACTGCACTATGCTTCTTAATGCTACTTCTCCTTTTTACAGCTAACTAATTCTTTTAGGGTGCTAAGTTCCTCTCAGGATTTAGCCTTTCAGCTCAACCTCAGAAGTGTTCCCTTTCCACTGGGTAATTGTGCATTCCAAAGAGGAACTTGAATTTCATATTCTCTCCTATTATTTTTTTTCATATTTACCATTCCAGGTGTTCGTTGTATGCATTCATTTTAACTGTGACCTTTTCCCTAAATAAATCTGCCAAAGAGAATGACAATTGTGAATTTTTCACATAATAGACCCATCACTTTTGGTGCCTATCATCATCTGGTGTCCACATTACTGACATCATAATACCCTTTTATCTTGTAAAGCTGCTAAATCTTGTACCATTTTTGCTGTGATTCCATGATATCTGAATGTTTTCCTTGTGGCTGCTTAAAGCATTTTCTTTTGACCTGAGAGCTCTGGAATTTGGTTGTAATATTTTTAGGATTTTTATTTTGGGATTTCTTTCAAGTAGTGTTTGGTGAATTTTTCCAATTCTATTTTCCATTTTGATTCAATGATATAAGGGAAATTTTCCTTGATAGATACTTTTTCCTTGATTTTCCTATATCAAATAAGGAACTTAGACATTTGTAATATATGCAAATTTATTTTAAATATATACATATATATGTATATATTTCAAATGTCTAAGCTCTATGTTTGATTATGGCTTTCAAACAGACTAACACTTTTAAATTATCTTTTCTCAATATATTTTACTGGTCAGTATTTTTATTTAATAAGATATTTTACGTATTCTATTTTCATTGTTTAACATTATTGTTTCTTGCTGCCTTCATGATTCCACATTCCCAAAATATTAATTTTAATTTAATGTATTTTATTTTAAAAATGAAAGGCTCTCAGAATATTACCCTTTCACACACACACACGTGTGTTTATGTGTATATGCTTTCTTCAGCAACTTTTTGTACAGTTTTCAATTTGACAGTTTGTATTTAAAAAAATATTTATTGTTAGATATTATCTTTATCAGTAAAGTTTTGTATTTTTTACCATTCCATTAATTCTTTTTTAAGTGTTATTTTCTTTAGTTTTTTTTTTGTTTGTTTTTGTTTTGTTTTGTTTTTTGTTTTTGGCCACTTTTAGCAAGTTACTTTCTTTTTACTATTTTCTTGCCTCTCATTTCTTTAGCTATTTTTCCCTCTATCTCTCTGATTCTGAAAATCATTTTTAGCTCTTCCAGGAATGCTTACAGGTTTTCTGTTCAATTTACTTTTTTAAAAAATTATTATTTGAGATTTTGCATATTGTCCTGTGTCTTGATCTTTCCATTCAATTCAGTTTTATATATATATATATATATATATATATATATATATATATATATATATATATATATATTTGTTTTCATTTTTGTTTCTCAAATCAGGTTATTTTTAATGTTTGCTCATGTTTTACAGTCCTTTTCCTAATTTTAACTTTATATTAAAGTTGGGCTTTCTTCCCATTGTGGAAAGGGTGGCACTGTTTCTATCTTCAAGTTTTTTCTGGATTAACCTGTCAAAACTAGTTATGGAGGTTTTGAATTTTGCTGTGCTTCCAAGCTATTGTGATCTGGAAATGTAGTTATTGCACTTTTGGTCTGTGCTTTGGTCCTAATCCAGGAGAGGATTCCTCAAGATTGCAACTAATTGCCCCTTAGGGCTTCTGCATCCTTGCAATCAAACATGATACATTTCTTCAGGACTCTTGCTTCCTTGGAATCATAGTTTCTGTTTCTCAAGGATCCTGCTCCTTGGAGATAGAAAGTATTTGTCTCTACTTCTAATCCAGAACTGTGTAGAGAAAATGGAATTTCTAAATAGCATCCAGTAATAGACAGAGGTCTCCTGTGATCTATTTCAGATAAATTACCAAATTCCATTATTGTTTCTTGACTTCAGAGATCCCAAAACTGCTGTGGCTTCTGTCATCATTCTCAGACATAAACTCTTCTATTTAATACACATAAAGCTTCAGCTCAGCCTCTCCCTTTATGTCATAGATCTTTTTTGACCCAACCTTGGGTTCCAGGTTTGTTTGTTTGTTTGTTTGTTTGTTTTTTTATAATTGGTTTTCCTCCTATATCTTCTAATCAAGAAACATTTCATTCTCTATGAAAATCTAGAGAATATTTTTCCTATAATTATTTCATTCTTTCCCATCATTGCATAAATGGAAATTTACATTTGATACACAGACTTGTTAATTTCCTGTGAAAGAAACATTAGAAAATCTCTACTGTTCAACTAAATGATTTCCTCACTGTCCAACACAAAAAGAGCTCCTCATTTGCATGTTAAATTCATTCCAATATAACTAAGTCTTATTTCATCCCTACTAAGTATAAGACATTAGTCTGAGCACTGAAAATACAAAAACAAAAATAAAACAAGTTCTGTCCTCAAGGAATTTTCAATCTATTTAGGTGAAATGTAGCACTACTGGGAGCCAACATGGCTGAGTAGATAGTGAATCTCTGTAACTCTTTCTTAATCACTTCTGGGCAAACATAAAATAGCATCCCAAGACAGATCCCGTGATAACAGAACTAGCAAGGGGACATGGTGAAGCACTTTTTAATCTCAAGACACGTGTAATATTGAAAGGAGAGATGCCTTTCACTTAGGCAAATGGTGGGAGGAACATTCAAGAGCAAAATACTTCCTAATGAGCAAGTAGTAAGCCCAACTTCACAGCAGAATATCTTGAAAAGTAGGAAAACCAACACCAAGACCACTGATATGCCTTAGAATAGCCAGGGAAGCTTTCAGATTCTGGGAACCACCACATGTTTCTCCAGGCAAACAGGCATCCTCAGTGCCCAAACCAACAAGCATCCTGTAGCATACCAAACTTCATGTGCTTTAGCACATTCCTAAGCAAATATAACTTCCAGAGGTGTGCTTCCTTGTAGCCCCAGGGAAATTGAGAAATACTCCATTGTGCCTCAGCACATGCTAAAAACCATCACTAGAATGTTAGTTCAGCTCAAGGTTAACAGACAAACTCCTAGAGACCTCCAAAAGCATCTGCCAACCCACACCTCACTCTCCCAGCATACCATCAGACATGAGGATCACCCATGCAACATCACAACAACATCAGTTCAGCACCAGGTAAACAAATAGGGCCTGCAGCCAATCGCAAAAGAAGTCTAAGACAGTACTCCTTCCTCCCTGGTAGATGAGCTCAATTTAAAATAAGGGAGGGAAGGGGGGAAGGATTAGCAATTTGACCCTAGAAAGTTATTGTGGTGACAGCAAAAGGCAAGACACAAACTCAAAAGAGGACAATATAAATGCCTATAAGTAAAACTCTGAAGCAAAGCAGGAAGAACTTAAAAGGATTTTAAAAATCACATTAGGGAAGTGGAAAAAAAATTGGGGAAAGAAATGAGAATAATGCAAGAAAATTATGGAAAAAAACCCAGTAAATTGCTTGGAAAATTGCTTAAAAATCATAGAATTAGCCAAATGGAAAAGAAAGTATAAAAGCTGTTGAGGTAAACAATACCTTACAGTTTAGAATTGGAGAACATAACCTAATGATTCTATTATACAAAAAATGAGCAAATAAATTTGAAAAAATGAAAAAAAAATGGAAGAAAATATAAGATACATCTTTGGAAAACAACTGACTTGTAAAATAGATCCAGGAGAGATAATATCAGAATCACCAGACTACTTGAAAAATCTAATCACAAGGAATACCTGGATCACATCTTACAAGAAATTATCGAGGAAAAATACCCTTATATTATGGAACCATTCGTCAAAATAGGCATTTTCTTTAAAAAAATTAAATATTAAAAAAATATATATATTGATTGTTTCAGACAAGAGATCCCCAAATGAAAACTTCAAGAAGCATTACCACTAAATTTTGGAACTAGAAAAACCAAATACAAGAGGAAGAAATAATTAAAATATCTGGATGCTACAATCAGTATTACAAAGGATTTGGCAGTTACAATATTAAAGAATGAACAGCCATGGAACATGATATTCCAGAAGGCAAACAAACTAGGATTACAATTAGGAATCACTTATCCAGCAAAATTAAGCACAATACATCTAGGGAAAAAGTGGTTATTCAAATAAATAGGAGAATTTCCAGTTTTCATAAGGAGAAGACAAGAATTGAATGAAAAATTTGACCTCCAATATTAAGAAAAAAAGAAATATAAACATAAAATGGGGGAAGAAAACATAAGTAATTTAATAGAGCTAGTTGCTTATATTCCTCCACAGGAAAATGGTGCTTACAATTCTTTTTTTTTTCTTTTTTTCACATATTTTTGTTTTCTTTTTTTGTTATACATGTACATTAGTTTTAATACACAAATCTTTTTTGAATCATGTTGGGAAAAATCAGTACAAAAGAGAAACACCATAAGACAAAAAAGCAACAAAAAAACCCTAAATTCGCGCTGATTTACATTCATTCTCCATAGTTTTCCCTCTGGATGCAGATGACAGAGTACTGGGAAGAACCAAGTCTTTCATAGCTGATCATGGCACAATCTTGTTTTTACTGTATATTGTATTCCTAGTTCTACTTGTTTGTCTTGGCGTTAGTTTATGTAAATATTTCCAGATCTTTCTAAAATCATCTTATTCGGGGGCAGCTAAATGGCGCAGTGGATACTGGCCCTGAAGTCAGGAAGACCTGAGTTCAAATCTAGCCTCAGACACTTAATACTTCCTAGCTATGTGACCCTGGGAAAGTCACTTAACCCCAATTACCTCAGCCAAACATACACACACACACACACACACACACACACACACACACACACACACACATATGCATATATACACTTTTCAATTCTTTGTCACCACAAAAAGTACAAACATTTGTAGTACTTTTCCCTCTTTTATGATTTCCTTGGGATACAGACCCAAATATTTGTAATTCTTAAAAATTGTATAACTAATAGCATAAATAAAAGAATATACACAGTAAAAAGCTATAAGGCAAATTTGAGAAATGGCATTAAAATGATAAAAAAAACACAAGGAATGAGAAAGATGTACAGAAAGAAAAGTAGAATGGTGTAAGATAAACCTAATTAAAAGACATAAGAAAGGAGGCTGCATCTTGCTAAGAGGTACCATAGATAATGAAGTAATATCAATACTGAACATTATATACGAACCATATTGTGTGATATCCAAGTTATTAAAGAAGTTAAGTGAGTTACTGAAAGAAATAGACAACAAAACTGTTATATTTGGATATTGCAAATGTCCCCTCTCAGGACTCAATAAATATAATAAAATAAACAAGAAACTAAAGAGGAAGATAGAATATTATAAAAGGTAGATATAACAAACCTTTGAAGAGAAATGAATGGGAATAGAAAGGAATATACCTTTCACTCAGCAGCAAATGGCACCTATACAAAAGTAGATAATGTAATAAGATATAAAAAACCTTCAAAATTCAAATGTAAAAAGACAGAAATCTTAAAAGTATTCTTTTCTGATCAATTCCAATAAAAACAGTTTGTTCAATAAAGGACATTGAAACAGTCAATTAAAATTAACTAGAAACTTGTCTAAGTGGATTAAAAAAAAAAAAAAAAAAAAAACAATCAAAGAAACAATCAACAATTTCCTTAAGCTCTCTCTCACGTTGGGCCTCTTCTGATAGGTATTAGGTAAATTCAGGCTGTGGTACAAAGATGGCAAACTCTAAGACCCCTACCACCTATAATCAATCATAAAAATGATATAGAAATGGCATCAAGAATCTAGATAACAGAGATATGAGTCTCTGAAAGGGGTTGACCCCAAGTTTCTGAGAAATATGCACTTTGCCAAGAAACACAAGAAGGGGCTGAAGAAGATGTATATCAACCATGCCAAAGCCATCAAGACCCTAAGCATCAAGGCTTCCAAGGCCAAGATCTTCAGGCTCAGATTCCCAAGATCATTCCCCGCCCCCATGCTAGCCACAAGATTGTAGCCAAGCATTCAAACCTTAATACTGGTATCAAAAACCCAGGCCCCAGGATCACAAAGCCTGAGTTTCAGTTGGCCAGAACCACTGACCCCAAGACCACCAATCCCACTGACTCCAAGACCACCAAGCCCATGGATCCGAAGACCATCAAGCCCACTGATCTCAAGACCATGAAACCCACTGATCCCAAGGACACAAATGCCCCTAATTCTAAGGTCACCAAGTATGGCACAAAGATCACCAATTCTGATACCAAAGCCTCCAAATCTGACACCAAGCTTGCCAAGCCTGATCCCAAGGCAGCCAAGTGTAAACCCATGCCCCCAAAGTTTGATGCCAAGACTGTCAAAGTTGATTGTAAGTCCACAAAGCCAGTGATTCCAAGGCTTTTCCTTAGTCCAAAGGAAAAGATTCTGGGCTAAAGTTGCTGATTCCAAGCCTTCAAAATAGATGCTTCAGAACAGAAGGACTGGCTAAAACCTAAGCCGCCATTTTTCCTAGCCATTATTCAGTATTTTGTACAAATATAGGAAATGATCAGTGATGAGGAAAAAAATAATAATTTCATTAAAGAGAATGACAAAAAATGAGACAACATATTAAAATTTATGGGACACAGCTAAAACAGTCCTTAGGAGAAAATATATTTCTGTAAATTTTTACATCAAAAAGATGGGGAAAAAAGATTAATGAATTGCACATGCAAATAAAATAAATTAAAAAAGAACAAATTTGTAATCTCTAAATGAACATCAAATTTGAAACACTGAAAATTAAAGTTAAAATTAATAAAATTGAAATATAATATCTATTGAGCTAATAAATTAATATAGGAGCTAATTTTTAAAGCAGATTAGATGGATATCATTAATTAATTTAGTTTTATAAAAGAAAGAAGGAAATCAATCATCTAGTATCAAAAATGACATGGGTTAAATTATCATCAATGGAAAAAATAAAGCAATATTTAGGGAATATTTTACCCAATTATATAATAAATTTGACAATCTTAGCAAAACAAATGAATACTTATGAAAATATAAATTACCTAACTTAACAAATAATGAATAGAAAGGCTAAATAAATAACTTCATTTTAGAAAAATATAAACTCTAGGAAAAAATATCTAGGGCCAAAAGGGTTCATGAGAGAACTCTACCAAATATTTAAAGAACAATTAATTTCTTTTTTTTATTAATTTTTATAATTATAGCATTTTCTTTGTCAGTACATATGCATAGGGATTTTTTTTTTTACAACATTATCCCTTGTACTCCCTTCTGTTCCGAGTTTTTCCCCTCCTTCCTTCCACCCCCTCCCCTGGATGGCGGGCATTGCCATACATATTAAATATCTTATAGTATATCTTAAGTACAATATATATGTGCAGAACCGAATTTTGTTGTTTTTGTTGTTTCAAAGGAGGGATTGTATTCACAAGGTAAAAATAATCTGGGAAGAGAAACAAAACAAAAACAAAAAAAAAAAAAAAAAAAAAAAAAAACAATGCTCACAGTTTACACTCATTTCTCAGTGTTCCTTTTCTGAATGTAGCTGATTCTGTCCATCATTGATCAATTGGAATTGGATTAGCTCTTCTCTATGTTGAAGATATCCACTTCCATCAGAATACATCCTCATACAGTATCATTGCTTGAAGTGTATAATGATCCCCTAGTTCTGCTCGTTTCACTCAGCAAAGAACAATTTATTTCAATACTATGTAAACTATTTAGGAAAATGTAGGTGAATAAGTCCTGCAAAACTCCTTTTATTTAAAAAAAATATGGTTCTTATATTTAAGCCAGGAAGAGCTAAAGCAGAGGAGGAAAAAATAATAGAGCAATTTCCCTAATGAACATTGATGCAAAAACGTTGAACAAAATACTAGCAAGGGGATTAGATCATTATATCATAAATATTATAGACTACGGCCAGGTGGGACTTATTCCAAGATTGCAGGATTGGTTCAATACTAGGAAACCTATCAGAATAATTGACCATATCAACAACAACAACAACAACAACAACAACAACAACAACAACAGAAATCATAAGCTTATCTCAACAGATGCTGAAAAGTCTTTTGAAAAAATACAGCACCAATTCTTACAACACTAGAGAACATATTAATAAATGGAGCATTCTTTAAAATGATAAATGTTATCTATTTAAAACCATCTCCAAACATTATCTATAATGAGAACGATCTAGAAGCCTTTTCAATTAGAATGGGGGTAAAGCAAGGATGGCCATTATTGCTAATATTATTTAATATAGTAATATAAATGTTAGCTATAACAATAAGATAAGAAAGTATTAGAATATACAATGAGAAAATAAAACTATCACAAACATAAAAAATGATATGACAGCATACTTAAAGAACTGTAGAAGATCTAATAATTTTTTTTGAAATAATTAACAACTTTACTAAAGTTGCAAGACATAAGATCCACCCATATAAATCATTAGCATTTCCATATATCAAGGACAAATTCTAGCAGCAACAGATAAAAAGAGAAACCCTATTCAAAATAACTATAAACAATATAAAATACCTTGGAGTTTACTTTGCCAGATAAAGTCAGAAACTATAATTAACACAATTATAAAACATTTTTCACACAAATAAAGACAACTTTAACCACTGGGAAAATATTGATTGCTCTTGGGTAGACTGAGCCAGCATAATAAAAATGACAATTACATCTAAACTAATTACTTATTCAGTGCCATAGAAACCAACTACCAAAAATGACCTGATAGATTTGGAAAAATAACAACAAAATTCATCTGGAAAAACAAATGGTCAGGAATATCAAAATAATTTAAAAAAATGAAAGAAGATGACAATACCAATCATATTATAAAGCAGTCATCATAGAAACTATCTGGTACTGGCTAAGAAATAGAGTGGTAGATAAATTATATAGACTTGATACACAAAACACTGTAGTCAATGACCATAGTAACCTTCTTTTGGATCAATGAAGAGACCCCAGTTTTGAGGATAAAAGAACACTCTTTGACAAAACCTGCTGGGAAAAACTGAAAAATATTAGGACATAATTTGAGTATAAGCCACTTCTCAAACTGTTTACCAAGATAAGATAAAAATGAATGCATGATTTAGACATAAAGGATGACACTATAAACAAATTTAAAAAGTAAGAAATAATCTATCTGTCATTTATATGGGGAGAGAAAGAATTCACAACCAAATAAGAGGCAGAGAGCATACAAGATATAAAATAGATAATTTTGATTATATTAAATCAAAAAGCATTTGTAAAAGCAAAACCAATACTACCAAGATTAGAAAGAAAAACAGAAACCTGGGAAATAATTTTTTAGCAAGTATCTCTGACAAAAGGCCTTGTATAGAAACCACAGTCAAATTTGTAAGAATGCAAGCCAATCCTCAATTGATAGTTAAAGGACACAAAAAGGCAATTTTCAGATGAAGAAAGCAAAGCTGTTTATAGGTATATGAAGAAGTGCTTTAAATCACTTTTGATTAGAGAAATAAAAACTAAAGCAACTCTGAGATACCACCTCACATCTATAATATTGGATAATATGAACAAAAAAAAAGTGATACATGTTGGAGAGTGTATAGAATAAATTTAGATACCATTGTATTATTGGTGGAATTGTAAACTGATCCAAGTAAGAATGACAAGAGGAACCAAACTGTGAATATCCTTTGATGCCTCAATACCACTACTGGGTCTGTATCCCCCAAATTAGAAAAAGACCTACATTTATTTTTGTAGTAATATTTTCATAGTGGGAAAATGTTAGAATTGAAGAGATTTCTATCAATTGTGGAATAGCTGAAGAAACTGTTATATATAAATTTAATGGAATATTATTGTTCAATAAGAAATGAGGAACAGATAGATTTCAGGGGTAAAAAAAAAGCTGGAAAGGCTTGTACAAACTTATGCAAAGTGAAACATGCAGAACTAAGAAAACATTGTATATATTGTGAGCAACATATTGTGGTGATCAGCTATAAATGACTACACAGCAATTGATCCAAGAGAAGCATAAAGGTCTTACCAAGAAAAATGCTATCCATATTAAAAAAAAATTAATGAATTCTGAATGCAGATTGAAGTATATTTTCACCTTATTTTTCTCATTTTTTCTTTGAATCTCTTTCACAACTGTGACAAATATTAATTTTGATAGTACTTACATAAATTATATCAAACTGGATACCATTTCATAAAAAGGGGAAAATAGGGAGATAGGGAGAAAAAAAATTGAAACCCAAAATCTTATAAAAAAAATCAAAGCTAAAACATTTCTTGTTGTCTAGTTGGCGAAAAATAAAATACTGTTTAAAATTTTATTGATTAAAAATGTATACAAAAATCAATTCAAGAATTCTACAAAGCAAGCAAATAAATTGCTGAGGGTGAAATGAGAACTCAATTAATTGTGGGGGATCAGGTAAGATCAAATTTTGGACAAAACATCTAAAATGAACATACATGGATTATAAAGGGTGGAGGAGAAGAGGAAGGATATTTAATAATGACTATGCACAAGCAGAAATTTGAATAATGAATAAGAAGAGCAAATGGCTTAGATAGAATACAGGGGAGTAAAGTAAAACCAGCATAAAAAAATAGGTTGTACCAAAAAATGTCTTTAAACATTAAGCAGAACACCTTATATTACATCAAATTTAATAAGGAAAGGTTTGTGAGAAGGGGAGTCAGATTGTCCTCCTTTTACATATGAAGGAAGTGAGTTTGTTTACTGATTGGATATTAGATTTGAAGAAAAATGAATAGGCAAAGATGCCTCAAAGTTTCGAGGTTGGATGCCTTGAGTAATGATGGTGTTCTCAATAGATCTGGAGAAGTTATATAAGTTGGAGAGTTAGGAAAGAGGAAGATTATGAATTCCATTTTGATTATATTGACTTTCATATATCTATGAATCTTCCAGAAAGAGATGTCCAAAAGGCACTTTATGATGATTATGAATCAAAAGTAAGATTGTAACAGGATATGTAGGTTTGAAATTATGAGGTAAAGTACAGAGATAGAAAAGAAGAGAATCCAAAACAGTTCTTTATGGTGTATTTTCATATTAAGGGACATTATAATTATAATATTGAATATAGTATTAGTATAATATTAGTATGTTGAGAAAGTATCAGAGCAGTTAGGTGGTGCAGTGTATAGAGCACCAGGCCTGAAGTCAGGAGGACCAAATCCAGTCTCAGACACTCAGCATTAAGGAGAGAGAGGGAGACAGAAAGTAGTATTACAAAAATCTAGAGGAGATAATATCCAGTCTATTTTGAAATGCTTCAAATATGCCACAAGAAGAGATGTAGAATGAAAAACTGGCATTGATTTAGAAATTTAATGATTTTTGGTAAATATGGAAAAGTTTTACTCTAGTAGTGGTATAAAAGCTAGATGGCAAGGAAATGAGGAGTAATAAGTGAAAGAGTAGATTTCAGTGAATGCTTTGCTCTTTAAAGTAGGTAGGCATTGAAAGGCATGAGATAACTTCAAGGAATGAAAGGTTAGTCAAATACTTTTTAGGATAGCAGAACTCTTGGCATGTTTTAAGTCTACAGGAAATGATTGAACAAGCAGATAAAGAGAGAGAGAGAGAGAAGATTCAAAGGAGGTATAGCTCAGGCAAGTATTTGGGAGTATTTGAAAAGGGAGAAGAATAAGAGTATAAATAGTCCATCACTAGGAAAAAAAAAGAGAATTTCTTCTATTGAAAGTAAAGGAGAAAATGAGTTAAAATAAAATGAGTGTTAATAAATGTGAAGTCTAAAATTAGAAAAAAAGAAGTTCGTCATCATGATTGGTTTCTGTTTTCTTAATTAAGGATAAATCTAAATGCTTAGCTTTAGAAGAAGGTAGCAAACTTCCCTCCCTCTTTTTTTTAAGTGACTTAAGAAATGTCTTGAAACAGACTTATGTTGGGAGTATGATAGAAAACCAATCAGGAAAAAGGATTTTCATGGAACGCTGAGGATCCAATTGAAATCAGAATAAATTTGTGGAGAATTCAGTCATCATGGCTGCATGATTTTATCTATTCATATTCTGCATCAAGATATAAAGAAATGAGAAGAATGATGTTAAAAGTAACTCAGGATTACAATTGGAAATGAATTTCACTCTGATTTTGCTTCTCTCTTATAAAAATTCTTGTTGTCTCTCCCTAAGTTCTTCTATAATGGCTCTTTCACCAGATTCCTCCCTTTAAAAAAAAAAAAACTTTTCTGATTTTCTATTTTAGTTGATAAATATGTTTAAAATTCATTTAAAGTTCATTTAAAAATTATCATTGATCAATATATCCCTGTTAACTATAAATCCCTAACTGTAAGCAATACTTAACATCCACCAATTATTTGTCAATTGATTTAAATAACTTAAACTTTCTGCTATATCTAATAGTTTTCCTTGTTTTACTTCTGCTTTTGCTTCATCTTCAAACTGTTTCCATTTCATTTTTTATATTTGCTATTTTCATTAATATCTAATGATATTTTCTTAGCATGAATAATATTCTGAGGGACATCACAAATATTCAATATCATGTGATTTCTTCCACCACAGAGGTCCTTAAAGACAAGATGTCATTGGGACACATTCTGCATTATTAAGTCTATAATTTTAATAAATTCAGAGTACAGTATAAAAGCTGGCAAAATTTCACCTAAACAAAAAAATACCCAGTTTTTTTTAACTTAATATGAACTTAACAGCATCACAAGCATCTCTATTCAAATTTCATTTTAACTTGTGCAATTAAACTTTATTCTTTGTAAACCATACTTCTAATCTAAATATGTAATCATTAATATGGATGTTTTCTCTTTGTTTTCTAGTGAAATAGCACAGTAAATGTTCAAAAAAATTTATAATCTCTCTTATGAGTCCTTTTTTCCACTAATGGAGATGATTATTCAACCATTGCTGTGCATCATGGGCAAAATTTCTTAATGTCCTAGTATAAGTTAATAACAAAGAATTCACCCAACATTTTAGGACACTTCATTTATTTCTCCTGATACATTCAGAATTCCTTGTTTGTTTCATGTTGCAACCTGCTCATACTTATCATTCATTTCTTTTTTTAATATTTGTAATAGTTTTTTTTTTAATTTTCAAAATACATGCAAAAATGTTTTCCATGAATGTCCTTTTTATATACTTCATGTTAATTTGAAATTCTATGATAAACACTGAAAGAATATTGAAATTTTTAACTAGGCCTTTGTTTTTTGAAAGGAGCTTAGGAGGACTAATTCATTCACAATTTTCACATCATCAAAAAGATGGGCAGAGTTATAGTGCTAGTCAGAAAAAAAATAATTAATGTGTTGCTTTATAGGCTTGCTTTGTGATCCTATAGAAGTCATTTCTCTCTGTCTCTGTTTCCTCATCTAAAAAAAAGCAGGTAATAAAAAGAATCTACCTCTTTATGGGATCAAATGAGGTAACTTTTATAAATCACTTTACAAACCTTGAAATATGAGGAACAAATGAGATAACAGTGCAAATTTTAAAATATTATTAGTATTATGATTGTCATTAATATCATCATCATCATTATAATGATTTTATTAATATGAGTAGTGAGCAGCTCTAAATTTATCTTTGTCTGTGGATTCATTTTTGGCTTCTTTCCTCAGGGTTATCTGTCAAGACAATTCAATCTAGAGTGATATGGATATGCACACCCCTGACCCTTGTATTGATTAATTCTCTTCAATGTATGAAATACATCATAATTCTCAGATAAAACTAATGCAATTCAGTTGTCTAATTGAATAGTTTTGGGTAATAGCTCTGCTTCTTAAATATTTCATTGATCTGTATTACCATGAAATTAATTTAAAAATCTCTGTTATGCTATTCATTCCAAAGACTGAAAAGCCTCCAGAATTTTTAATTTCTTAAACTATAATGATTTTACTACCATTCTCTTATTTAATTGGAAATTCTCAGAAAGTGAGGTGGACACTTGGTTCCAGTCAACATAAAGTTAAAGCCCACCTATCAGAAACCAGTGAAGTTTTCAGGTTAAAATATAAGGCACTGATGTGGAGGAAGTGGGAAAGAATACTAAAGGGAAAAAAGATTTAGATTTAGTCTGTGAAATAAACTAAATTCCTGGTTCAAGGCAATATGAGACCAATGAATTTGTCTCAGAACTGAAGATTATTGTAGGAAGGTTCCAGTGGGTAGGAGGGAGGGATTTTATTCAAAGGAGAGGTACCATGATTTAGAAAATTAGAATTTATCTAATCCAATCTATATATTTAACAAATGGAGTGAGCCCAAAGTCCTATCCAGAGTCTCATGATAAGTTTATTGGCAGAATTTTATCAGAACAGGCAAGTTTATTAGGTAGTCCTAAGTGAGATACTCGGTCAGCCAAAGGCATTATGACAAAACGTGGGGGACTGATGGAGAGAAAATGGAATACTTAAAGCCTGGAGGATGCCAAAGACAAACACCCAACTCTTATGACTATTAGGAAATAATTAATAAGATAAAAAGTTAGAAACCTTTTCTAGCAATACAGAATATAAATAGGAGGGAAAAATGTTGACTGAATGAAGCTAATTTTAACCTATGTTGTTTACATAATATTTCTCATAGCTTATACAAAACTGCAATGTGCTTTGAATTAAGAATATCTGCTTTGTTGTTTTAAGTAACTGTAATATATAATTAACCCTAATATTACTTTTTTCCTAAATTTGTACCTACCAAAGATCTAATCTTCTTAATGATCTATTATTTTAATTTTATGTCATTTTTACAGATGAGTGTAATTAATCCTGGAGACAAACTGATTTAAATTAAGCAATTATTTATTAAGTACCTTTTGTTTAGGAAATACTTTACTAAGTACTTGAGAATGAAAAAATGAAATAAAAAATAATTATTGTTCTTAGATTAAATCTAATAATTTAATTTATACACACATATATGTATGTACATATGTATATATACTCACAGAAATATATACACACACTAATATGCATGTATTATATATATATAATATATATATATATATATGAGTGTGTGTGTGTGTGTATGTGTATATATCGTAGTAGATTGAGAGCTTAGCTCAGATATAGATTCAAGGGCCATCTCTGATATTTGTTGTTTCCAGCATATTACTTCAGTCACTTAATATTTCAGTGAACTTTATGTAACATTCTATGTTTCAAAGAAGGTAATAGATTACCTGCTGTGAAAGAAGGAATCTCTTTCACTAAATAATTTCATCTCTCTCAAAATCATAGAATCAATATTACATGGTTGGTGTAAGGATTGACTGAGATAACATGTAAAGTACTTTGTTAACTTTAAAGTACTATAAATGCTAGATGTTACATAGGCTATAGATATATAAAAAAACTTTGTTGTAAAACTTTGGAGTTGACTAATTTATATCTCAAAATTCTCCTTTTTAAACTATGATATTGATAATGTAAGCAATGAACAAATTACAATCAATTGAACTGATTAAATAACCCTTGAAATAGTAATGAAACGATAGGTTCCTGTTCAGGATACTTTAGGGAAGGGAAAGATGATAATCCTGCTCTTATTCTCCTTTCTGCCATCTTTTAGATATTCACAGAAAAATTAACCTTAACCTAATTGTCTTGGACCCAGTCATTTTTCTGCAGGGGAGGTCACTTCTTACCAAAAGTGTCTGAAACAAAGTAGTTTAAAGAGAAATTCTCATTCTCAGTAGCATAAAATTGTAGTCTTTATTTATTTATTTATTTATTTGTTTGTTTGTTTGTTTGTTTGTTTATTTATTTATTTATTTGTTTATTTATTGGGTTTCTAAATTTTATAATTACAATAATTTTATTTTATTTATTAATTTATACTTATAAAAGTTTTTGACAGTACATATGCATTAGTATTTTTTATAACATTATCCCTTGTATTCATTTTTCCAAATTATCTCCTCCATCCCTCTACTCCCTCCCCTAGATGAGAGGCAATCCCGTACATATTAAATGTGTTACAGTATAACCTAGATACAATATATGTGTATAAATTCAATTTTCTTCTTGCACGTTAAGAATTGGATTTCAAAGTATAAGTAACCTGGGTAGAAAGACAGTAGTGTTAACATTTTACTTTCAATTCCCAGTGTTCCTTCTCTGGGTGTAGTTGTTTCTGTCCATCATTAATCAACTAGAAGTGACTTGGATCTTCTTTATGTTGAAGATATCCACTTCCATCAGAATATATCTTCATACATTATTGTTGTTGAAGTGTATAGTGATCTTCTGGTTCTGTTCATTTCACTCAGCAAAAATTCATGTAAATCTCTCCAAACCTCTCTGTATTCATCCTGCTGGTTTTTTCTTCTAGAGCAATAATATTCCATAACATTCATATTTCATAATTTACCTAACCTTTAACCAATTGATGGACATCCATTCATTTTCCAGTTTCTAGCCACTATGAAAAGATCTGCCACAAAAATTTTGGCACATAAAGGTCCCTTTCCTCTCTTTAGTATTGCTTCGGGATATAAGCCCAGTGGTAGTGCTGCTGGATCAAAGAGTATGCACAGTTTGATAACTTTTGGGTCATAGTTCCAAATTGCTCTCCAGAATGGCTGGATTCTTTCACAACTCCACCAACAATGCATTAGTGTCCCAGTTTTCTACATGCCCTCCAACATTCATCATTATTTGCTCCTGTCATCTTAGCCAATCTGACAGGTTTGAAATAATATCTCAGAATTTTCTTAATTTGCATTTCTCTGATCAATAGTGATTTGGAACACTCTTTCATATGAGTGGAAATAGTTTCAATTTCATCACCTAAGAATTGTCTGTTCATATCCTTTGACCATTTATCAATTGGAGAATGGTTTGATTTCTTATAAATTAGGTTCAGTTCTCTATATATTTGGAAATCAAGTCTTTATCTGTAAAAATATTTTCCCAATTTGTTACTTCCCTTCTAAACTTGTTTGCATTAGTTTTGTTTATACAGAAGCTTTTTAGTTTGATGTAATCAAAATCTTCTATTTTGTGATCAATAATGATCTCTAGTTCTCCTCTGGTCATAAATTCTTTCCTCCTCCTCAGGTCTGAGAGGTAGACTATACTCTGTTCCTCTAATCTATTTATTATCTCGTTCTTTATGCCTAAATTATGGACCCATGTTGATCTTATCTTTGTATATGGTGTTAGGTGTGGGTCCATATCTAACTTCTGCCATACTAATTTCCCGTTTTCCTAACAGTTTTTTTTTTCAAATCATGAATTTTTGTCCCAAATGTTGGTATCTTTGGGTTTGTCAAACACTAGATTACTATAGTTGTACTCTTTTTTGTCCTTTGTCCCTAATCTGTTTCAATGATGAACTGGTCTATTTCTTAGCCAATACCAAATGGTTTTGGTGACTGCTGCTTTATAATATAGCTTTACATCAGGCACACCTGGACCACCTTCATCTGACTTTTTTTTTTCATTAATTCCCTTGAAATTCTGGACAATTATTCTTCCATATGAATTTTGTTGTTATTTTTTCTAAGTCATTAAAATAGTTTCTTGGGAGTGTGATTGGTATAGCACTAAATAAATAGATTAGTTTGGGGAGTATTGTCATCTTGTTGTATTCGCTCAGCCTATCCAAGAGCACTGAATATCTTTCCAATTATTGAAATCTGACTTGATTTTTGTGGCAAGTGTTTTGTAATTTTGCTCATATAATTCCTGACTTTTCTTTGGTAGATGAATTCCCAAATATTTTATACTCTCAACATTTGTTTGGAATGGAATTTCTCTTTGTATCTCTTGCTGTTGGTAATGTATAAGAATGCTGAGGATTTATGTGGATTTATTTTGTATCCAGTAACCTTTCTGAAGTTGTGAATTATTTCTAATAACTTTTTATTAGAATCTCTTGGGTTTTCTAAGTATACCATCGTATCATCTGCAAAGAGTGATAGTTTGATTTCCTCATTACATACTCTTATTCTTTAATCTCTTTCTCGACTCTTATTGCCGAGGCTAGCATTTTAATACAATATTGAATAGTAATAGTGATAGTTAGCAATATTGTTTCACTTCTGATCTTACTGGGAAAGGTTCCAGTTTATTTCTATTATATATTATGCTTACTGATGGTCTTAAATATATGCTCCTGACTATTTTAAGGAATAGTTCATTTATTCCTATATTCTCAAGCGTTTTTAGTAGGAATGGATGTTGGATTTTATCGAATGCTTTTTCTACATCTATTGAGATGATCATATGGTTTTTATTAATTTGATTATTAATATGGTCAATTATACTAATAGCTTTCCTAATATTAAACCAGCCCTGCATTCCTGGCATAAATCCTACCTGATCATAGTGTATTATCCTGGGGATGATTTTGTGAAGTCTTTTTGCTAATATCTTATTTAAGATTTTAGCATCAATATTCATTAAGGAAATTGGTCTAAAGTTTTCTTTCTCAGTTTTCGATCTACCTGGTTTAGGTATCAGTTCCATGTCTGTGACATAAAAGGAGTTTGGTAGGACTCCTTCATCCTCTATTTTTTCAAATAGTTTATATAACATCAGGACTAATTGTTCTTTAAATGTTTGGTAGAATTCACATGTAAATCCATCTGATCCTGGGGATTTTTTCCTGGGGAGATAATTAATAGCTTGTTCTATTTCTTTTTCTGAAAAGAGAGTATTTAAGCAATTTATCTCCTCCTCTGTTAATCTAGGAAGCCTATATTTTTGGAGGAAGTCATCCATTTCACTTAAGTTATCAAATTTATTGGTATAAATTTGGGCAAAGTAATTCCTTATTATTGCTTGAATTTCTTCTTCATTGGTGGAAAGATCCCCCTTTTCATTTGTAAGACTAATAATTTGATTTTCCTCTTTCCTTTTTCTGATCAGATTTACTAAAAATTTGTCTCTTTTATTGGCTTTTTCATAAAACCAACTGTTGGTTTTATTTATTAATTCAATAGTTTTTTTTTTTTTACTTTCAATATTATTGATTTCTCCTTTTAATTTTTGTATTTCAAGTTTGGTTTTTGGTTGGGGGTTTTTAATTTGGTCTTTTTCTAGCTTTTTAAGTTGCAGGCCAAATTCCTTAATCTTCTCTTTCTCTATTTTGTTCAAATAAGCCTCTAAAGATATAAAATATACCCTTATTACTACTTCAGCTGCATCTCACATATTTTGGTATGATGTCTCATCAGAGCCATTATCTTGGGTGAAATTATTAATTGTTTCTATAATTTGCTGTTTCACCCAGTCATTCTTTAAGATGATATTATTCAGTTTCCAATTACTTTTTGGGGTATGTACCCCTAACTCCTTATTGAATGTAGTTTTTATTGCATTGTGATCTGAGAAGAAGGCATTTATTTTTTCTGCCCTCCTTCATTTAATTTTGAGATCTTTATTTCTTAACATATGGTCACTTTTTGGATAGGTTCCATGAACTGCTGAGAAGAAAGTTTATTCCTTTCTATCACCATTCAGATTTCTCCAAAGGTCTATCATGCCTAGTTTTTCTAATGTTCTATTTACTTTTTAAATTTCTTTCTTGTTTGTTTTGTGGTTTGATTTGTCTAAATCTGATAGTATAAAGTTGAGATCTCCCACTATTATAGTTTTACTGTCTATTTCTTCTTGCAACTCTCTTAACTTTTTTTTTTAGAAAGTTATATGCTATACCACTTGGTGCATATATGTTTAGTATTGTTATGGCTTTATTGTTTATGCTATCTTTTAGCAGGATATAGTTTCCTTCCTTATCTCTTTTAATTAGATCAACATCTGCTTTTGCTTGATCTGAGATAAGGATGGCTACCCCTCTTTTTTTGGCTTTACCTGAAGCATAATAGATTCTGATCCAATGTTTTACCTTTATTCTGTATGTATCTCACTGCTTTAAGTGTGTTTCAGGTAAACAACTTATTGTAGGATTCTGACTTTTGATCCTGTCTGCTATCTGTCTCCATTTCATGCAAGAGTTCATCCCATTCACATTTATAGTTAAAATTACTAATTCTGTATTTCCTGCCATCATATCATCCCCACATTATGCTTTTTCCCTTGACCCCCCTGAACCCCTTCCCCAATATTTAATTTATAGACCCCACTTGTGATGCGCAGCCCTCCCTTTTTTTTAGTATCCCTCCCCCCTCCCTCCACGTCCCTTCCTTTATTCTCCTTTTCCTTTTCCCTTTTCCTCTCCCCCCTTTTAATGAGGTGAGAGAGAATTCTCCGAAAAACAAATATGCCTATTATTTACTCTTTGAACCTACTCTGATGAGAGTAAGATTCACACAATGTTTCAGCCCCTCTCTAAATTCCCTCAGATGTGGTATATTTTTCTATGCCTCTTCCTGGGATGTAGTTTCCCTCTTTTCATCACTCCTTCCCCTTTTTCTGATACTACCCCCTTCCCTTTACTACTCCTCCTTTTTTATATCAGTAAAATCAAATTATCTATGCAGACTTTCTATATATCCACAACAGAGATACAGTTCTCAAGAGGTTTTTTTTTTTTTTTTTTTTTTTTTTTTTTACCTTTTTCTGTTTCTCTTCAGTCTTGTGGATGTAGATCAAATTTTTTGTTTAAGTCTGTTTTTTTTTTCTTAGAAACAAATGGAATTCCTATGTTTCATTAAATGGGTATCTTCTTCCATGGAAGACAATGCTAAACTTAGCTGGATAGTTTATTCTTGGTTGCAATCCTTTATCTTTTGCCTTTTGGAATATCAGGTTCCAGGCCCTTCAATCTTTTAATGTGGAGGCAGCCAGATCTTGAGTGATCTTTATTGTGGGCCCGTAATATTTAAATTGCTTTTTTCTAGTTGCTTGCAATAATTTTTCCTTTGTTTGGTAGTTCTGCAGCTTAGCCACAATATTCCATGGTGTTCTTTTTTTAGGATCTTTTTCAGAAGGATTTCGCTGAATTCTTTCAAAGCCTATTTTCCCTTCTGTTTCTATTATCTCTGGACAGTTTTCTTTGATGATTTCCTGTAAAATAGAATCTAGGTTTATAGATTTTCCCAGTAAGCATTTGACGTTATTCTCCAGCTTTTCATTTTTTTGTTTGTTTTGTTTTGTTTTGTTTTGTTTGACTGATTCTTGGGATCTCAATGAATCATTCATTTCTATTTGCTCTGTCCTGATTTTAATGAGTTATTTTCTTCATTCACATTTTTTAGTTCTTTTTGTATATGCCCAATTGAGTTTTTAAATGAATTATTTTGCTCTATTGATTTTTTTCCATTTCCTTAATTTTTTTAGAGAATTATTTTCTTTTTCCAATTCAGAAATCCTACTTTCTTGAGACTTTTTTATCTTTTCCAATTCAGAAATCCTACTTTCCTGTGATTTTTTAACCTTTTCTAGTTCACAAATTTTGTTTCCCTGCATCTCCTGTGAATTATTTATTTTTTCCAACTCAAATTTCAGAATGTTGTTATTCTCTATCATAGCTTCTCTTTCTTTTCCCCATTTTTCTTCAAACTCTCTTAACTTTTTAATACTCTCTTCTAGGAGAGAGTTATGTGATGGGGGGGCAGGTATCTTTCCCCTTTAGGGTGTTATCTGCTGACTTTCTGCTATTAATTTCCTCAGGGCTGGATACCAGCTCTTTCACTGTGTTGAAGAATCAGTGGTTCTATTCATCTTTTTTCTCATGGGTAAAAATCTGTTGGGGTCTGCCCTTGGGGTAAGAAGTTTATTCATTTATTTCTTTACCAGATTCCTCCCAGACTGCATGGATGCAGAGACTCCTGTGTTTGAGCCAAGAGATAGTTCTGGGAGAGAGTTCCCCTCCCCCTCCCTGGAAGTGCCTCAGAGGTGATTAGTATGACTTAGCTGTGAGGATTGCCCAGTGAAGGACCCAGTTGTGTGTCCTAGTGACTTTTCTGAGGTTTAAGACTAAACAGTAAAGGCAACACAAAGCCCAGCCAATATGTCCCATGGGGCATGGATATCAGCAGCTGATGTGAAAAGCCCTTGTGCTCAAACTGGCAGTGTCTGCTCAGAAACCGTGGTCCTTATTTCAAAGGTTCTACTTCTCTGGGACTTCCAAGTCTGAGTTCAGCAGCCATTCCGGGCAAGCCCGGCACTATGTGGGTTAGATGTTGCCTCAGGCTGTGTCCCTGCTGTTCAGGCTCTTAACTACCCCAAGGTGAAGCCTGGACAGCAGAATGTGGCTGCACAGCCTTGCAGAGATTTGTTAGGTCACTTCTGGATTGGGGTGGTTCTAGGATCTGTCTTTATATTTTAAAGTGGCTTGATTTCTCTTCTGAACTGCTGTTTTATAAGCAGAGAAGGGCTAACAGCCTGTGCCAGATTCCTCTATCTCAGTGGCTTCTCTGATCACAGAGTTCTCCCCAGCCTGATCGGCACAGTGTGCTAGCACCTAACCCTGTCTGTGCTGGCCTTTTTTCTTACTCCCCTTGGAACTGACCTTTTCTGTTGAAACTCCAGATTCTCTTCAGCTGGTACGTTGTGCTTCCAATCCTTGTAGTTTCTATCAGTCCAGCGTTATTTTTGAGTCTGATTTAACTAATTAATAATGAGGGAAGAAGGGAGCTTACAGATTCGCATGTATCTTCTCTGCCTTCTTGGGCTCTGCCCCCAGACTGCCAACTCCTTAAGGTGTTAAATATCTATTTAAATTGATTGCTTTTTCACCTAACCCATGCTCTTCTTCTAATTTTATGATAAATTCAGCATTCAGCTGTATCCTGTCCCTCTTTTTCTGAAGTGTTTTGCTTGATCTCTTTTCTTTGCTTACATGAACTGGGTCCTTATTTGCTACTCCTAACCACTAGTACTTCATACATAGATACATATAGTGGACCTGAATGTCCAACAGACCTTCTTACTTAGAAAATAATAAAAATGTTTTCATTCATTTTTGAAAGTAGTTTTAATGTGATAAGGAAGTAATCTGCCTTAAAAAAAAAATCCTTAGAAATACTTTTGTTCATTTTATCCTTATAGTTTCCTTTATACTTGAGTGTTGTCACTTCCTCAGTTTGCTAAAAGATAAGAATAACTTTACAATTCTTTTCATCTTTCCCTGCCTGCTCACACAAAAAGCAGAGTATAGAATTTTATTCTGAGGTCCCTAGGCATGACAAAATCCAATTAGTTAAGATTGCAGAATTGGTCCAATTCTGTTATTAAAAAAAAAGTTAATGGGTGAACTTTATTACTGAATAAGATTCAAATAAAAGAACTTCACTTAATTTCCAAATTCTGCAATATCATAATTAAGGAGAGAGGATCCTTTGAAATAAGAAAAATGCAAAGAACAAAAAATATCGGTGATGTTTTATATGTTATTGAAAGTAACTTTTTTAATATTTTGTATTTCTTTTCCACAGTCACAGGCAAAGTATACTCCCAAAGACTGTATTGGATAAAAGGAAAATATTAAGATTTATGCACAGAAAACTGGGGGGAAAATTTTACATCCAAGGTTCTGACAAAGGCCTCATTTCTAAAATATATATAGAATTGACTCAAATTTATAATAATACAAGCCATTCTCCAACTGACAAATGGCCAAAGTATATGAACAATTTTCAGATAAAAAATTAAAACCATTTTAGTAATATGCAAATCACTATTCATTAGAGAAATGCAAATTAAGTTGACTCTGAGGTCATACCTCTCAGACTGCCTAAGATAACAAGGAAAGATAATAATTAACATTGGAAGCTATATGGGAAAACTGGGACATGGATACATTATTTATGGAGTTGTGAACTGATCCAACTATTCCGGAGAACAATATGGAATTATGCCCAAAGCACTATCAAACTGTGCACTATTGTGTCTCTACTGAGCTTATATCCCAAAGAGATCATAAAAAAGGGCAAAGGAACAACATCTAAAAAAATGTTTGTAGCAGGCCTTTTTGTAGTGACAAGGAACTGGAAATTGAGGGCATGTTCATCAGGTGGAGAATGGCATAATAAATTATGATATATAAATGTCATGGAATATTATTGTTCTATGAGAAATGATCAGCCAGGTGATTTCAGAAAGACCCGGAGAGACTTAAGTGAACTGATACTAATTGAAATGAGTAAAACAAATGAAAGATTGTTCCCTGTAACAACAAGAATATGAGATGATCAATGCTGATGGTTGTGGTTCTTTTCAACAATGAGGTGATTCAGGCCAATTACAATAGATTTGTGAAGGAGAGAACCATCTGCATCCAGAAAATGGGCTACGGGGACTAAATGTGGATCACAACATAGTATTTTCATCTTTTTGTTGTTTTTTTTTTTTTTTTTACTTGCTTCTTGCTTTATTATTTTTTCTTTCCTTTTTGATCTGATTTTTCTTGTGCAGCATGACAATTGTGGAAATATGTAAAAGAATTGCCATTGTTTAAGATACATTGGATTTCTTGCTGTCTAAGGAAGGGGGTGGGAGAAAGACAAAGAGAAATGTTTTGGAATACAAGGTTTTATAAGGGTGAATGTTGAAAACTTTCTTTGCATATATTTTGAAAATTAAAAGGTATTTAAAAAAAAAGACTCAAGCATAATCATATCCATGAGTTTAAAGAAATTTTGATTTCTGTAACTAATATGTGTACCTAATCTTGATGATTTAAAACAAAAGAAATTATACTAAACATCTTTAGAAAACAATGTGACCCAAATTGGCACATCATTCAGTTCTCCTTGGAAGAAACTTTTTCATCTGTAAAATGGGAGAAAGGAAAGAATTAGACTGCCTGATTTATTAACTTTCTTCATCTAGCCCTCCTCCAAAAGAAGAAGAGAGATAAAGAAAAAAAAGTATTTAAATTAACAGTTGAACAGCTCCTAAAAGGTGAGTATGATTAACTGTTTAAGTGAGTTATAAAATTTAGATGAGACCAGGATACTTCCTTGTAGTGAGGAGAGAACTTCACAAATCTTATAGCACTAAATCAATATAACTTATTATAGTTATGATTATTACGGTTAATTTGTATTTAGAGCTAAGTAAATCATGTTACATACCAAATTCAATAACTATATTTTTCCTGATATGAATTTATTAATAGGTTCAAAACTAGAAGAAGAAAAACATGAGTGACATGGTCATAAAGAATTCTCTTCTCAGTTGTGACAATAGAGCCAGTAGCACTGGACCTTTTACAAGATCCAGGCAAAAAGCTCTCAGTATTTGACAAAGCTTTATTAATTTGATTTTGGTTAATTCCAACTATCACCTAAAATTAAAGCTATTGCTGTCCTCTGGCTTTCTAGATTAGAGTGATCACATTAAAAAGTGTTCACTTAATCTGACATATGGATAATACATAATTCAAAGTGGAAATTAGGTCCCACTGGGGTTTTTCTGTCTGATAAGGGGAAATAAGTGTTGTAAAACAGCTACAAATCAGCTCTAAGTGAAACATAGATCTGTGAACAGCCTTGATTACTTGTCAACAAGAATAGAGGGAAAAAGAAGAGAATGCAAACAAAATAATCTCTTTATAACTTCCTCCTCCATCTACAACAAATCTAGGCCATTCCCAGTGTTTTTGTTAGGGGATGCTGACATTACATTCTTTCCTACAGCGATAATAAATCATTTCATAACTCAAACTCTTTTAATCCAAAGTTAGACTTCTTTGGTGTCCTATATTTCAAATTAATTAGATTTGATGACTAACACAATAAGGGTCTCTTTCTTTAAAATGGCATGGTTATCCAAGGAACTTGAACTATTTAGAAGAAGTATACATTCAATCATAAAAAGGGAACACTTATCAGGATTATTTTATGATTTATTTTATAAATCAAGAAATAACCCAGAAAAGGAACATAGGACATTTGAAGAAAAAGATTTTTTTTCATTCAAATCTTCTTGTGCAAAATGACTAATATGGAAATGTTTTCATGAGTGCACATTTATATACTATATCGAAATACTTCCCATTTTAATCAGAGGGAAGGGGATAAAGAGAGAAAAGGAAAGAATCTGGAATTAAAAACTTTACAAAAACAGTTTAAATTGTTTTAACATGTAATTGGGGAATAAAATATATTATTTTTAAAGAATATCATGAATATGTTAAAAGGACATAAAGAATGAAACTAAGAAATTAGAGACCTATGTTCTTTGCCTTTTGAACAATAGTATAACATTATAGGCAATTTCAAGAGGACAATATGCCTCCTCTTTTTGATACTTTTGACTTGTCACTTCAATTAAAGTTCTGAAAGCTCTGCTTATTTTTTATACCATCGTATAGATACTTGGAAAGTCCTGTAGCTGTCTTACTAATGTACTATCTTCATGGGTGACTAGTCAATATTCTTCTTTCCTACATGCATTATTATGTCTTTTATCCATTTTCTACAAAGAATTTGGTAAATATGAGGTGGTCTACTTATATCTACTATGAAATTCTTTATGCAATCTTCCATCATTCTCTAATGTATGTATGCTTAATATTCATTAGTCATAACAATAACAGAATAGATTTTCAAAGTCAGACACCATTTTTAGGGAGAAGGTAGATCTGAACATGTTTTATAATAAGAAGTACAGGCTCTAGAATTAGAAAATATTAATTCAAATTTTGACTCTAATAGTCACTATCTTTGTGGCTTTAGAAAGTCATAAATTCCCTTGGCCTCATTCTTCTCAACTAAAATCAGGAAGTTTGCCTGTAGGTTCTCTTCGATTTTGTTCCATATCTTCTAACATATAGTTTATGGGGTTTTTGTTTTGTTTTTTAAATCACTCAATCAACTGGGCCTCAGTTTCTTCATTTGAAAAATGAGAAGTTGGACTGGATAATTTCTCCTTATCTTCAGTAAATGTTTATTAGGTCTCATTCTTCTTAAATCCTATGCTTCTGTGGTTTGAAAGTTGCTTGTGTTTATGTCTCTCTACTCAATCTGCAAGTGAAGGCTGTTATCTTCTAGAAGAAACAGACTGAAGTTTTTTACACAATAGATAAAGGGAATCCAGCACTTGGATAAGTAATGGAAGGTGTTTTAAAAAACTGAAAAGTTAGTTCAGAAATATTCAGAGGCCAGAAGATATTACTTGAGCAGTGAAAAGGACAGAATTGAGAGTTCAGTATGAGTTCCCAAATGAAGTTCAATGCTCAGAAAAACTAAAGGCCATGAACTAGAATAACAGTTGTGGAAAACGTGACTAGGAGATGTCAAAACTTAAGAAATTCAGTAAGTTCAAGTTCCTGAATTTTTTAAGTATAAAATTAGCAAGAATTGAGACAGAATTGAGGTAATCACTACATGAAATTCAGTCTTATTTGTGCTACTATAAACTAAAGTCTGATGTGATTGCAATACTATTATCCTTTTAGTATACCACTGTTTATAGCAACAATCACTGTCCATCCACAAAGCCAAATTGCTAGTTAAGTTCCTGATCATTTCCAGACTAGATAACTGTAATCTCCTTGCTGCAGGACTGACTTTCTGGTATTATATAATGTTGTAATGTCTGAAATTGTTATTTTTGACCATTTGAGGGAAATTTTATTTTTTTCAAAAGAGTATTTGAGTTTGAGAGACTCAAGTTATTATTTTTTTAACATCAAGTAGAAATCAGAGAGGCTATAAACAATCTATAAGCACAAATAAGTTTCACAAAAGTGAATTCTCATTTTTCAATCTTTAGGGATTCAAATATATATAATTTTATTAATGGCTGAGGATGGATGATGAATTTACTTTTTTTTTTTTCTTAGCAACTTCTTTCATGTCTACATCTGGTTTCAAATATATAAACTCATTAGAAGATCTACACCAAAGGGAAGAGTGTTTGGCTAGGCAAAGAGGGGCATTTAGTATATGTAAATAAAAATGTTTGGAGAAAATATTATTTATATGTTTGTATATGTCTTATGAATTATCATGGTTCAAGTGAAGAAAAAGGGACATTCTTTGGGAGTGTAGGAATTGTGGTACTGTACTTGGGGTACATTGTTTTGGATAGAGGAACTTTAGCTCATGTAGCAGAATGATTAATTAGGGGGCCACCAGAAAAAGAATGTAATTTTTCCATATACTTTATTTTAAAAAATAACAACAGGTAATAGCCACAGTGGCATCTAATTATGTCAAAATCATGTCCCCTATTAAGGCTAAATGGGATAACCTCTTTGGACATATTTTGTTTATTGAGTGCTTTTATGAATTCTGTTCTCCTTAGAGTCTCTCCTAATCAGTTATTCTATTCTCTTTTTTACTGCATAATAATCATGATACTCAAAGTAGAGTTAAGGATGATTAGAGCTAACATTATTAAATCACTTGACACTTTTTAAACCATATTATACCCAGGGATCCTAGGTAATAGTTACCATAAATTATTTTAATATCCATTTTACTGATGAAGAAATAGAAGCAGAGATGGAAAGCACTTTGTCCACTTCTGCAAGTGTATTTTAGAACTGGGCGTGGAGCCTGGGTTTTCTTATTCTGAGCTCCATATTCCTATACCAAGTCAGAGATGGGAGAGAGGTATTTACAGAGACCCTACATTGCTATTAGATTCCAGACCCAAAGCCCTTCCATGCAACAGTCCTACACACACACACACACACACACACACACACACACACACACAGAAAAAGAAAGTAAGAGAGTAAGTACACTCTTAAATGTGTCCAGGTGTGCTACTGAATGTCACAGTTTATAATTGTATTATGGGGTGAGTGAGAAAATTAAATGAGAATAAAGAAATTAATTCCCAAAATGACCAAATCAAATTCTAGAATCTCAATGTTGGGTAGATACTTAGAAACCAAGTAATCATTCCATACTTGAAAAGAAATCTACTCTACTACAGTCCCACAAACAAATCATCTACCCTCCAATTAAAGATCTCTAGGGAGGAAAAAACACATTTTAGAAAAAGTTTAATTTTAGAATTCTTTACCTTATTGATATTTGTAATCTTTTTCTTTTTAGCTTCAGTCCATTGATCTAGTTCTACTCTCTGGAACAACAACAACAACAAAAACATATAATAAGAAAACTACATTAGTCTCTTTTCTATATGACTTCACTTAAAATACAAATTAATTTATTTATTAACTTAGTAAACATCTGTTAATTATCATATGCAAAGCATAACCCTAGGTGCTATGAAAAATTCAAAAACAAACAACAAAAAAATGGGATACAGATCTTCACCCTTCAAACTCTATTAATCTAGGAGTTAATCTATCTAAATTGATAGGATTTAAATGTTCTCACAACATTTACATATATGCAAAGAACCTTGGAGAATATCTACACCCACATCCTTATAGTTCTAAGAGAACTAAAATCTAGTGAAGTTAAATGACACATCCAAGATCACACAACTAGTTAATGAAGTATGGCTAGAAGACAGAGATATGGCTAGAAAACAATTATTCTGATGAATCAAGTGCTTCTTTCCTATAAGATGGTGCCTATCACAATTATAGATAGATATAGAGTATTGATTATATAGATTGAGAGAGAGAGAGGAAAGAAGAGAGAGAGAGAGAGAAGAGAGAGAGGAGAAAAGAGAGGGGAGACAGAGAGGAGAGAGAGATTAGGAAATTTTGAGACAATAGAAACTAAATGATTAATAAAAGATAATTTGGGATCATATATCTTTGAAGGAAGCAAAAAAAAATTATTTAAATGAGGTTGGAGGCGGGGTGAGTGTGCCATTCATATTTAAGAAGAGGAAGAAAGGTATAATGAATAGGATGCTAGTTTGGAGGTGTGGGTGAGCTAGCTTCAAATCCTTCCCTTGACATTTACTTTGTCACCATACACAAGCATCTTAAAATCTCAGTGTTCCAGGCTTTAGGAAACTCCTAAATGGAGCCCCAGACAGATTAAGATATAATCTAAGGCAATATGAGAACCACAGGTAATCTTTTTATTTCAATTCAGCAAGAAAGACTGCATAGTGGATTTACATTATAAACTTCAGAAAAATTATCAGCTTGCATTGGTACAAGATTCCCTGCCCAGGAAACTCACCATCCAAATGAAATGCCTGCTACAAATCCCAACATTGACATTATATCATGACCAATGTTGCTGTCCCTCAATAATTCCTCATTCTTATTGTGTAGCTAGCCTACCTCCTTTGCTCCTTCTGTGGTCATTTTAATATCATTTTTTGGCTCTTGATTTGTACAATTCATCATCTGAATTCTGTCACATTTGTATTCCCACTAGTCTATCAATTGTTATTTATTGTACCAGAGGTTAATTCTAAATTTAATTTTAAAAACTATATTTTTCTATAAAATGTGGTCAGGACAAATTCATGGATTAGAATGATTAGAAAGGATGAACCTTTTTACATATATTTTATAGATTTTTTTTCTCTTCTCTATCTGTGATAAATATCTTATTCCCCCAAATATATTGTGAGTTGTAAGACGAAGGTTAAAATGAAGGCAGAGTACAGAAAGTAAGGGAGATGTAGAGTCTTCTATGTTAAAATGTAAATGAGTAGAACAAAATATTTTAGAGGTGCAGTAAAAGTTAATAGGCCTTTGGACTGATAAAACTAACTCCTTAATTTTTCTTTCCAAGGAGAACCTATGAGTCTTTTTACCATTTAGCTGACACTTCCTTCTAGTTTCTGAATTCAATTACATTGAGAATAGCATGTTTAATAGATTGCAAGGAGAAAATAGTAAGAAAAATGCAAAATGCCACCTCTATAAAAGACTGAAGGAAATGCTGAATCAAAGGGGAGTGGTTGTAAAATGAATTTTAAAGAAGTTAAAGATATAGATCTGAATTTCTGAAGAATCTTATTTCTGCCTGAAAACAGAGAAAGGGCATAAATTATTTGCACTGATCTTAGAATATGAAAAAAAAATCCAAATAGATTTAGAAATAGGTTCAAAGCATAATCTATCAGAACACTATAATATAATTACCTTGGAGACAAGGCCTATCCCAGCTCAGTGTTTTATAGATCCTTCTTGCCAAGGGGAGAAATGGCTCCTGCATGGGAAGGACAAATTATCAGGTATAAATGAAGAAACAACTGTTCTTAATTGAGAAAGGACCTACCTAGAAAATACAGTTGATGTTAAGTTCTGAAAAAGATCTACTCACTAGGATCATATATCAAAATTTTAAATGTGCAAAAGATATATATGAATTCATATTCATCCTGGAGAACAGATGCATATTCTCCCCTCATGAATGTGATAAAGTTTCTTCATTGAAAAAGAGGCTAAAATTAGAAGACTTTTTTTCTATTTTTAAATTGGATCTACCTCTCTCACCTATAATCGAAATAAAAGGACAATTTATAACCCCAATCCCCCTACTGATTAGCATAAGACTTTGACCTTCTCCATTTCAAAATCTGGCCAATTCCAATTCTTACACTTCCATACCCATTCACTCCCATAGCTTCACCATATTAACTGAGAAGGAAGCTAAAATTATAATAGACTTTTTTTTAAGCTGGCTCTACCTCTCTCAGGTAGGCTTAAAGTAAAAGGACAATTTATAAACCCATTCCCTTTATTGAATAGCATAAGAGCTTTGACTTTCTTAATTTCCAAATCTGGCCAGTTCTAACTCTCTTTTGCCAACAGTGCCATCCTCATATATTCCCATAGCTTCACCATATTAATGCAAAAATTAGTACAGATACTAAATCAGTATAGCTCACTGCAGCTAAGAATTTGTGAATTCATAAGATCCTCTACCTTCACTCCTCTCAGTTGCAGGTATCACAGGTATGCTTAGCTGGGATAGTTAATTTCCCAGGTTCCTTGAAACTCCAATTAAGATTCCATGATTAGGACCCAGAACAGATGCCAATGTATCAAAGGACAATGCAAAAGGTGTTCCTCTAAAGGGATTACCTGAGGATGTAATAGTAAAAGTTTTGAATTTAAATAAAGTAGAAACTAATTTATGAGAAATCGCAAAGGTATATAATTTTCACCCTGCTAATCTCATACATTATACTAAAAATAAAAATTTTAATGAATAGTGTATCTTGAACAAAGTAAAATAAAATGATATTTGTTAGAGATGACAAAAAATTCTGTAACAGAATGCAATATATATTATGCTGCATAGCAGTGGGAAAAGTAGTTAGACAACAAGTATTTATGAAGTACCTAATATTTTTCTTGAACTGTGGTAAGCACTGTGACATGAAGAAAGGCAAAAGACAATTTCTGCTATCAAGGAGCTCAAAATCCAACATAAAAGACAATTTGTAAATAGTTATGTGTAATGTCTGGACTAGCTCTCAGAAGGATCACTGGATGAGCTTTGGTCTTAGGTGGAGGAGTGATGAAGGCAGTAGAGCCACCACAAAGATTATCCAGGATGGAGTCTGGGTCTGAAGTCCTCTCAACCCATAAATACCCTAGTACAATTATATCACTGTAGCACACTGAGCATGTACCAATTGTAGAACCATTACATCATCATATCACACTAAGTATATCACACTCTATCAACTAGAGTGATTACATTATTACATAACACTAAGTATATATGAACTAGAGAACCAGTATCTCATCAATCACACTGAGTAAGCACCCTGCATTAAGTATCCTTGCTTAAAGTATATCTTTCCCAGACTTCCCCACTATCTATGGTAGTCCACATCTCCCGCTTTCTTTTGTTTTAAAACACCGGTGGCCATGCCCCCTTGAATTCTCAGGAAGGAGGTGAAAACACATCTCTGACTTCTCAGGGAGAGAGGTGGGCACCAAAAAGAAATGGGGAGCCAAAGCAGATATAGGTAGCATGTTTCCTCTGGGCAGAAAGGTCTTAATTGAAACAGGTATACATAAATCCATCAGCATGGGAGGTATTACACAAGCACATAGTAATATAACACAGGCTAGTAATGATGTAACAAACAACATGAATCAACATGAGGAATTATTCATGTTTATAAGTCCTAGATGGAGGATATATAAACAACATTCACACATACACCTCCTTCAGCAGCCAAGAGATAATCCAAAAACCAATTTATTGTGCATTATTTTATAGGTCAGGGAATCCAGTGAGTCCTGCAGATTTTGAAGTCCTGAAACAGTCCCATTAACAATTATTTTTAATGCTTATGAGTCCATTGCAATATACATAGGATTAAGAGTCATGATTTTTTAGTAGCACATGTATTCAGAGATGGAACCACCAGATAGTTCTTGGGTCTTTTCCTTTGTTACAAGGGTCTTCTCTTTTTCTATTTCCCTCCAACGGCCAAGGCAAATATAACTTGTTGGCACCTATCTGATTCCTTCTTCATCTGTAGAGATATAAGTAAACCCTCTCACCTAAGCAGTTAACCTATCTGGTCCCTTCCATACAACATTTCTGGATCTCTCCACACTACCTGGATATTATTTAAAGATAGTGGAACTACTCACACTAGACACTGCCCTTCCAGTGCGTTATAAAATCTGTTTGCCAGAGCAAGTGCATCTTTATCAAAAATCAAAATATTAAATATTAAAATCAAAAATTTAAAACCCCTCTAGAGTTACTTGTGGCTTCCCCCCCTTTTTTTAGAGGAGCATCTTGATGTCTTTGTTTCTCCTCCCCTACTGTTGCGTGTCCTTGAGGATTAAAAGGTATGACAGTGATGTGTAAAATCTGATACTGTGCACAAAAGTGTGCAAAATGTTTAGAAATATATGCAGTTCCATTATTTGATTTTATTACTTGTGGTGCAACCATAGTTGCAAAATCTTGTATAAGGAATTCAGTGACTACTCAGGCAGTCTCTTTTGCTGCTGGTATTTCAAAAGTAAATCCTGAAAGGTATCTACTAGAACATGGATAAAAGACAGATGACCAAAAGACTGATAATGTGTCACACCCATTTACCAAATTACATTGGGAGGAGGGTTCTTCCCTGGAGAGATTTAAGAGTGTGGAAAGGAAGGCAAGCTGCACAGGGTTTTACTATACTCCTAGCTTCCTCTTTTATTATCCCAAATTGCAAATGTAAAGTTTGAGCAGCCTGATGATATTTAGAATGAGGTTCTTGGGCTGCCTGAAATATATATATATATATATATATATATATATATATATATATATATATATATATATATATATATATGAAGCTACAAATTTTATTTGGGCTGTGGCAATTCTTTATACCCTGCCTACTTACTGAATCAGACATTATATTTACAGCTCCTGGATAATAAGTAAGAGCTAGCATAATTGAATACAATTCATTCTGCTGAATAGACTGAAAAGGAGTTCTGACCACTCTCTGTATAGTTATGTTTGCATGCATCTGTAAAGATAGTTGGTCCTTTAAGAGGAACCTTATAAACCTTTTCTTCAAAAATCCATGGCCAATTATGTAATAGCTGGATTATCTGTAATGCAGACCCATGTATAAAATTTGGAGCTGCGGTCAATAAAATTTGCCACTCTGGGATGGTTTCACAGCATGCATTAATTTATGCATTGGTATAAAAGGTGTATTATCTTATCAAGTCTTATTCCAGATACTACTAACTTAATAGCCTTTAACAAAATTTTAATCACAAGAACTGTGTAAGGAATAAGGCTTTGTTATGGTTGGGCTGGGAGGTTTACCCACACAATCACACTGTGTCATTGATGAATGACTGCTGTGGGTGCCTCTTATGTAGCTAAAACTCTTGTTTCCAAGGTTTTTTGAGTGATTATTTCAACCACATTGGATAAAGCCAATTCAACTTATCTCAGAGCCTCTTGAGTTTCTTTTGTAAGCCAGCATATTGAGTTTAAAGCATTCTCTCTCCTTAAAATGTCATATAATGGTTGTAATACATAGGTAGTTAAGCCTAACACTGGATGCATCCATTGAATATCTCCTATCAATTTCTGAAAGTCACTTAAGGTGTTTAACTTCTCTGTTCTTAAAGAAAATTTTTGTACTGTAAGCACCTTAGGATATACTTCATATCCTAAATATTGAAAAGGAGCATGTCTTTAATTTTTTCTGGAACTATATGAAATTTGCATTTCCTTAGTGTTTCTATTGTCTTTTGGAGACATGCTTCAAACATTTGTTCCTCAGGTGCACAGGCCAAAATATGATCCATCTATTGTAATAACATAACTTTTGAAAATTCTTCTCTTTATGGAATAATTGTAGCAGCAACATATATTTGACACATAATAAGGCTATTTTTTCATTCAATGTGGCAAAACTGTCCATTCAAATTTTTTATAAGGCTCAGCTAAATTAATGCTTGGCACTGAAAAGGCAAATCTTTTCATATCCTCCTTATCCAGAGGGATTGAATAAAAACAAGCCTTAATGTATATAATCCGAAGAGGCCATTCTCTAGGTAACTGAGTAGGAGATGGATGTTCAGGCTGAAGAGTTCCCACGATTTCCATCTGTTCATTTACTTTTCTCAAATTAGTCAACATCCTCCATGTTCCATATTTCTTTTTTTACAACAAATACAGGGGAATTCCAAGGATTTAGAGAAGGTTGTAAGTGTCCTTAGTCAAGTTGTGCCTATATTATATCTAATAAGGCCTTTTTTTTACTTGTTAAGGGCCACTGTTCCACCTACACTGGTATATCAGTTTTCCATTGAAGGGAAACAGATGAGAGTTTAGGCAGGCCTTCAACAACAGCCCTGCCTAAGTACTCATTTGTAATCCTAACTCTTTTAAGATGTCAATTCCCCATAGACTTATGAGGATTTTATTCACTACAAAAGAAGTAAAAACTCCTGTTTCATATTCAAATGCCCATCTCAAAGTGGTAACACTAAATTAAGCTGCTATTGATCCTCCTATGCCTGATATATGGTTGTCTGCCTTAATCTTTGGCCGATGACAGGGGCAAAGGGCAACTCTAATGCTTGTACAAAATACACCTGTTTCTTCCAACTCTTTCAATGGGATTCCATTTACATAGATAGTGAGCACAGAATGGTCAGTTATAATAGTTGCAGTCCAGAATATTCCTGAATCATGTTGCTGGGAATCAAAATATGGGTAAATATCACCAAATTGCCTATCAGCAGTGTGTATCAGTAAACCTGATGTTACTACTTCTCCTAGGTGATAAGTCACACATTGTCTAGCTGTATTAGTGACTGCAATATTAGCTACACATTCCTCAGTTTCTCAAATCATTGCATGGATGGACAATGTTTTGTAAGCACTCTCAGGAGTTGAAATGGTCAAGCCAACTGTGTGTGAAGGCAAGGGATCTATAGGCCAGACAGGGACAGATTTCAACTCTCCAGGGGATATCTCAGTAGTCCCAGCTGCATACAATTCTATTCTCCCCAATTTTAATCCCTTTCCTCCATCAAGTTGCTTCTTGCTGATTGATCATGTTGGAGTACTGAACTTCTAAAGACTCTCTTCGTGTAACATTGGCTGCCATCATGCCCCAAGTGTTTTTTGCCTGGGGCCTAGAACAGAGGAACCCTCCAATTTCCCTGAGTCAATCTACATTCTGATGCCCAAAGGAAGCCTTGTTGCATTTTGGACATGGGGTTTGGGGTGTGGTTCTTCCACCCTGTTTTTTCACTCTATCTATAAATGTCAACACCAAACTTTCGAATGGCTTACTTTACCACATTGAAAACATTGATGAGTCTCTTTGGAAGTCCCTTGCAAAAGGGACCCTGTCTACCCATGTTCAGATGTTGAAAAGTCTGCATCATAGCTTGGTCATAAAAGATATTTGTGTCCACTATGATACAGTATCTTATAATCTCCTCTAAAGGATCATCCTTGTATAGTCCTAGTATAATTCTTCTACAATCCTCATTAGCATTTTCTCTAGCAAGTTGTCTTATTATATTTTCTATTGCTACATTTTTGCTAACAGTTCATATAACTGTCTGCAGATGTCCCAAAAAATCAGCAAAGCATTCATTTGAACCTTGCACTACTTTCATGAGGTTTTTCCCTCTATCTTGTCTTCCTGGGAAGGTGCCCCATTCTTTGATAACAACAGAAGCAATTTGCTCGTATGCTGCTATAGGGTAATTAATCTGCATTTAAGTGTCTGCATAAAGACCTGTACCTATTAGCTGATCAAAGGTGACTAGTATATTAGCTCCATGTTTCCTATTTCATTGGGATTGAATTGTACAGAATTAACTATACTTAGAAAGCCACAACAAGTTTTGTCCAGGTTCTAACCATGTCCTTGCAATAGATTTCCAATCACTAGGTGTTAAAATTTCATGAGCCAAATTCTTTAATACCATTTTATCATAAGATGATATAGACCCATAAAGAGTGAAGCTTAATTCGGATCTTTGATAATTTCCAGATTAAAATGAGTGTATCATCTCCTTTCTTGGCCTGAAGAGTCAAACTCTTTAATCATAGGATATGCTTCTATGCTCAAATCAGATGTATCCTGTTCTTCCTCTTTAGCTTTCATTAATGCCTTTTGTAAACATGCCATAGGAACTGGACAAAACTGATGCATGGGTGGTGCTGATGGTGTCATTGCCCCTCCTACTCCTCTCCTCCCTCCACCAACAAAGGCGAAATTGAGGAGGAGAGTCAGGAGATGGGGAATGTATTAAGGGCACCTGCTCAGATGTAGGCAGAAGTGAAACTGAGCTGTGAAAGTAAGAACTACTATGCTCTTTAAGCTCATCAGCATTGTAGTTAACTCCTTTCTTGTACAACTCTCCATGCCTTTTAGCTGCTTTGTCAAAACCATTCTCTTCCTGCTCTTTCTCCTCATACTTCCTTGTCTAGCTGTCCACATTAAAATTGTTTTCTTTTTTTAGAAATTGTGGGCTCCTTTAAAGCCAGTTGTATTATATTGTACAAAAAGAATGTTTCTTCAGGAATTGAATGTAATGTACAGACTAACTTTCTAAAGTTCCCTGAAGGAGCCTTTGTCTTAGATGAAGGAGTGATGAAAGCAGGAGAGCCACCACAAACCATTACATCACCATATCACTCTAAGTATATTCCAACTAGAGTGATTACATCATTACATCACACTAAGTGTATGTGAACTAGAGAACCATTATCTCATTAATCACACTGAGTAAACACCCAGCTGTAAGTATGCTTGCTTCAAGCATATCTTTCTCAGAGTTCCCCACTCTCTACAGTCCTCTCCAGTTATGTATTATATACACCATGCCATTTCTCCCCTCTAGGCCTTTGCATAGGCCATTCCATATACCTGGCATGTTTTTCCTTATTGTCTACTTTTTTCTTATAATGCATTGTTCAAAATTGTCTTCTACACAAAGTCTTTCCTAAGTCTACAAGTTTTTAATGTTCCCTTATGATATGTTTCTTGTTTATTTTACATATTGTTTTTACTTTCTTAGGTCTATACATAATATATTAATGAAATGTAAATTCCCTGAAGACAGATATTTAATTTCTGTCTTTGTATATATAGTGCACATTCATGGCTGGTTCATAGAGCAATAATGTGCTTAAGAACTGCCTGTTGAATTGAAGAATATTTGGAGAAGTAAACGGCACACCATTCCAGCATCTTTTCCAAGAAAATCCTGTGGACATTATGGTCCAAGGGGACATGAATAGTACAACATGCCAGAATAAACTGAAAAACAACAAATATTTGCTCAATTGATGTCCTATCATCATTTTAGGAGAGTATTTTGTAAACTATAAAGTATGATATAAAATAAAATAATAATGATAACAATATAACACACTGAGGCACATCAAAATGAAACAACTATTGATTTCAGTTCTCCAGTTCCTGACAAATCACTCACTCATTTTGCATTGCTATCCCTTCTACTTCATTTAAGTCTGATTTTTTTTCATTGAATGCAATTTTACTGCCCTTTTCTCTTCATTTATAACTCTCTTTCCTTATTAAATGTGGGAGTTCAAAATTTAATTCCTCCCAAATGCCTTCATACAATTTAGAAGCTTTTCTACATCCACTCCATTGCTTTAACTTATTTAAATCACAGGTCAAAGCAGAAAAACAAAAACAAAAATATACCCATAGTTCAACAGCTATAAAGTTCTTCAGTGACTTGCCTGTTTTGACTTGATCTTATTGGTCAATTCAGTAAAATTATAATATAAACCAGTTAAACTGCTTTATTGAATGAGTTTCTTCCAAGTCAAGCTAAGAAATTTTTATTATAATTTTCATGTGCAGCCTAAAATCATACCTTTATTTCTAGTTTTTAACTAATCTTGCAACTAGGGCTCACTTTTCTTTCCCCCATTATTATCACACTACAATCATTTTCTTGGTTACCAGAGAGATCATTCTTCTTATGTATAATAGGAGCTGTGTGATCATGTATTTTCTGGAGAGAATGGTCACATAACTTTTCCCATGTTCCTTGTCTTCAGCTAAATGGCTTTATACCAGTGAATTAATTTTAAAAATTCATAAAATTGTGAAATGTGGGCAGACAAACACAATTTTTTTTAGATACTCATTAAGAAAGACCATGACTGGTGGAAGGAAATGTGGTAGCAAATATACTATAATTAATCACAGAAGGTGTAGGAGCAAACAGAACAAAGACAAGTCATGACATGGATAGAAAGGCAGATGGCAGCATAGAGACAAAGGAATGGAATAATGAAGGTAGGCACATAGCAGGGGGGGGGGGGGGGAATTGGGAAGGAGAAAACAGAATATATCACTTAAATAATTGCGCCTTAGAGTTTGCAGCAAATAGACCCAATGGCAATGGAACACAGAGAGTAGGGATTAAGTAGGAGAGAGGCAAGAGTTTCATTTTTACAGAACTTTGGGGAGAACAAACTAACTTTTATCTGTCCCACTTTGGCATTAATGCATTAGCAATGTAAATCATCTCAAAGTTATTTGTAGAACTTAAAAGTCATCATCTAAAAGTTGTGAGAACCTTTTTGATATTCTGTGGACTAGAAATGTGAAAGTCTGAATTTTGTTTGGAATTTAAATTTTGGAGGACAAAACCCTGATAACAATGTCCTACAAATATTCTTCAGATTCATCACATATTACTAGAATGAACATTTTAGTTAATATATGATACAATTTGTGGATTATGCTCCTTGGATTTAGGGGAATATTAATAAATGACTTCCATGTCCCTCTTTGCAATCTTATTTCCTGCTGTTATGCATTTATACCTGCTATTTATGATACTGTATTCTCTAGAGGAATGGTTGGGGTATCAAAACAAGATAAAATTTTACCACAATCTAATTTATAATTCAATATCATTCCCCTTAAACCAAACATTATGCTAAATTTTCCTATTATTATGAAGGCTATCATCATTCTATGAAGATTTGAAATTTCATATCCATTCTTAACTTCCTACTTTCCTTTAGGCTTTGCATGTAACCAGATGTCAAAGGTTATTGATTCAACTTCCATAATACTTTCCTCATATACTTCTCTTTCTCATGTGTATGTCATTGCTCTTTCTTTGACATGACTCAAATTAATGCCCTTATCAGCTGGCAATTAGATCAATAGCCTTCTATTTTTTTTTTTTTTCACCTTGATTGCTCTGCCTTCTCTGAACTATCTTCAATATGTATTCAAATAAATGACCATATCACTCACCCTATCAATCAATACTAGTGGCTCTTTATTATTTCTAGAAATAATAATGAAATTTTTTTTTAACATTTAAAATACATCATAGTCTGACTCTAAAATATTTCCAACATTATTAAAATTTATATCACTTCACATTCCCTTATCCTTACAACCTGGTATTTTTGATGTTCTTCAAACATGTCATTCCACACCCTATGTAGACACATTTTTGTACATTTTCTTATTCAAAATGCATAGCTTCTCCACCTTTGTCTCTTAGAATCTCTAGTATACCAAAACTCAGTTCAAGCAATACTTAAAGTAGGAAGTCTTTCCTTATTCTTTGCAACAATTACCTTGAATTCATGCACATGTATTTTGTATGTAATTAGTGGTGGTAATAAAATGGGTATAACAAAAAAGTCCATTTTATTATCAGTCATGAGATACAACAAAAAGTGAAGTCACATGAATTTTGTGTATGTGAAACTTTCCTATCCTTGACTTCTTTGAAGTATATGTAATCTCTTGGTGAACGGGAGTAGATAATATTGTATTATGTATGTGTGTATATCTGGGAAGTGTCAAAAGAGTTCTGTAGGCACTAACCACAAAGACATTTTATTTATTGATGCTATTTCACTTAGTTATAACATAATCTAGGAAATCATCATTTCTTAAATTGTTGATATAATTTCACCAATCATCTTGAGTGAGTATTTGGGGAGTTTCTTGATTTTTTTTTTGGTAATTCCATTAATCAAATCAATAGAATTGAGGGTTCAGAAGAAATTATCATAAATATGTATATTTCTCATTAATTTTAAGATTAGATATTTCAAGGAGGTAATGTGCTTTCTTACTTCACATAGCCACTATGACTACATGAAGTACATAAAGAAATATATATATATATATATATATATATATATATATATATATATATATATATATATATATATATACATATATATATGTATATATATATATATTATGTGAATATATGCATATATATTTATTTAAAGAAGTGCATTTCTTTGAAAAAATGTCAAATCTAAATGTTGCCTCCTCAAAAAATTATATAGCTATTTTTCATGTCAGTTTTATGCATAATAAAATAAAATAAACCATTTTGTTAGAAGCCTTTTTCCAGAAAGTGAATATTTAAAAGCCAAATGATGCCCTTTGATTCATGGTCTTCTCTATTTGAAATTCCTGTTTGCAGATGTATGAGCTCTTCTGAAATAACATTTTTGATCAGACAATTCCCAGAGCTTTAGATTTTCATTAAAATGGCTAATAAAGAGTAACATTTTCCCATGCCAGAGTCTCCCTGATGGCAGGTACTAGAATAACTTCCCATCTAAATAAAGATGATATAATAACCCAAGAATTAAGAATAGCAAATCTACTTTTTCCTCCACACTCATAGTGTATTTATATAGTGCAAGTTCCTCTAATCACTAGAAAAATATGAATAGTATTTTAAGTTATTTCGCTGATTTAAGAAGTAAGGAAAATGAAGTCAATTACAATCCACCAAAACTGGCAGATTCACTTAGCTCCAAAGGGATACTGGTTTAAATTCTGGAAAATAATTCACAAGGTAAAGCTATTTTTTTTTGTCTTGCAATATTATAATATATGTACTTTCATCTTCTCCCAGAAATATTAGACTTAGCTATACCATGCAAAGGTTTCCAATCAGCATTTAAACAGAATATTTATTTAGCTACTAGATACTGGATACTAAAAGAGTCTTGGAATACCAATGTTAAAATGCCCATTTCTTGATTGTTTTATTTCATATCTTCCCTCCCCTTGCCCCACAAAATAATTTGATTTTCATTTTCTTTAAAGATTTATAGCAACAAATTCAAAAATTTCAGAACCCTGTAAACCTTCATATCACCAAACTGGAAAGTCTCAGTATCTGAATGTACTAGGGATGGATTCCAGAGCTTTAATCTGCTCTGGCTCCATATCTGTAGTTTCTGTAGTAATAACATTAACAGTAACAAAACATCCCATGTTATATTAAGGTTTTCAAAGTCTTTTAATTCTGGGTTCTTTCTCTTTGCCTGCTATTTTCCCCGTTCAATCACTTTCCAAATCTTATCTCCTTTACCTACTTGATCTTGAGCACTATGCTAGGCACTGGAAATTAAGGAAAAAAAAAAAAAAAAAAAAAAAAAAAAAAAGGAAATAATGGCTACTATCAAGGAACTTATATTCTCTCAGAGGAGGAAGACAAACTGTAAAACTATAAATTTCCATGTATAGATAGATATATAAAGATGTTGTTTTGAGTTTATTTTGTATGTATTTACACATACACATATATACAAAATAATCTCAAAACTCAGCACGATATAACATGTATGTGTATGTAGGTTTACACAGAATAAATTCAAAATTCAGCATCTCTTCCCTTATTTACTTCTTTCTATTTATATCACAGCCATACTAATTTGTGTATTGTGTAGGACCTTCCATCTTTTGCTAGAATATTGCAATATATTCCTAATTGGTCTCTGCGCCTCAAGTCTCTTTACTCTCTAATTTATTTTTCACACAGCTTCCAAATTTATATTTTTAAAGCACAACACTGACAATATCATTCTTCTGTTAAAGATGCTTCAGTGGCTTCTTACTGCCTCTGGTATCAAATACAAGCTCTTCTAATTAGCATTTAAAGCCATTCACAATCTGGTTTTACTATATATTTCTTGGTTGATTACACCTTTCTCACCCCCTACCCCCACTTGAATCTATCAAAACTGGCCACATTGCTGTTCAACAAAGTTAGTATTGCATCTCTCACCTTTATAATTTTGCATGTCACCCCCCCTCACCATAATATCTTTGATTTATATGGCTTTCCTTTCTCATCTCTACTTGTTGGAGGGCTTGATGTCATTCACACACAGCTCAAATAGCCTCTCCATTAATAAACATTTCTGGTTTCCACTGTTTTTATGGCTATCCCCTTAAAAATCAGCTTTTATTTGTTTTGCATTTAGCCTTTTCTTATTGGTCTCTGAATGTCTACAATACCCTACAATGAAATCATCTTATAAGGAAGGTTTTAGTTGTTTGTTTTTATTATTTTAATAAAACACAGTAAATATTTATAAATCTTACTTTTGACTTTCATATAGGAATATTGTAATATTGATACAAGTATTTGAGTCCCCATTTTTAGAGATGAGAAAACAGACACAGAGAAGAGCATTGACTTTCCCACAGCCACATAGTAAGTGCCATATAGATTCCTATGTTTATAACTAACCAACTTTACACCATACCACACTAACTATAACTGGGACCTCTTATTTGGCAGCAATTCTCTTCAATTCATATCTCTTGTCTCCTTCAACTAGGGAAACAGCTTAAGCTATTTGCTCTCTGTATTTGACATTTGAACCAGGTCCTGCCATTTACCTTCTTCTTCTGCATTAAGGATAGACCATGCAAATTACTGACTCCTCCAAACCTTAAATATGGCTCTAAGATCCTCAACAGAGGAGAGGGTACTTTAGAATTCTTTGATTGTTTGCTGACCAGGAATTCTATTCACTAAAGCAAACTATCCATACATTTGCAGGTTAGTCCTAGAGAACTGCTTTAGAGTAAATGACTTTTCAAAGCCACACAACTAGCAAGTATCAGCAGAAGGATATGCACCTGAGTCTTTTTGAAGCCACACACAGGTGATCTCCATTTCTTTTGGAATATTCTAAGAGACATGGCAATTCTACTCCAACTCATAGAAAAGCAACAAAAGCTGCCAAAAAAAGTTCTTTTTTTTTTAAATAGTTTTTATTTACCAGATATTTGCATGGGTAATTTTACAACATTCACAATTGCCAAACCTTTTGTTCCAATTTTTCCCCTGCTCCCTTCCCCCAGATGGCAGGTCGACCAATACATGTTAAATATGTTAGAGTAAAATTAAATACAATATATATACACATGACCAAGCAGTTGTTTGCTGAACAAAAAGAATAGGACTTTGAAATAGTGTACATTAGCCTGTGAAGGAAATCCAAAATGCAGGTGGACAAATTTAGAGGGATTGGAAATTCTATGTAGTGGTTCATAGTCATCTCCCAGAGTTCTTTCGCTGGGTGAAGCTGGTTCAGTTCATTACTACTCTATTGGAACTGATTTGGTTCATCTCATTGTTGGAGAGGGCCAGGTCCATCAGAATTGATCATCATACAGTATTGTTGTTGAAGTATATAATGATCTCTTGGTCCTGCTCATTTCACTCAGCATCAGTTCATGTAAGTCTCTCCAGGCCTTTCCGAAATCCTCCTGTTGGTCATTTCTTACAGAACAATAATATTCCATAATATCCATATACCACAATTTATTCAGCCAATCTCCAATTGATGGGCATCCATGTAGTTTCCAGTTTCTGGCCACCACAAAGAGGGCTGCCACAAACATTCTTGCACATACAGGTCCCTTTCCCTTCTTTAAGATCTCTTTGGGATACAAACCCAGTAGCAACGTTGCTGGGTCAAAACCAGTTCTTTAAAAGGGTTGATGCTATCACCTACTAGGAAGAAAACTGCAATCATTTTTAGATGTTGGAAAAAAGAAGATCCCATGGTTTAGCAATATTTTCTGTTGCTTTCTATCATTTATCTAATAGGATATTTTCTGTCATGATGTAACAGTTAAGAAAGCAGGGAATATATGTCATTCTATCTCTGTCTTTGCCTCTCTGTGTGCTTGTCTCTGTGTGTCTCTCTGACTGTGTTTCTCTGTGTCTCTCTTCCTATCTTCATTTCTATCTCTGTTGCACTGTGTGCTTCTCTCTGTCTCTCTGTTCTGTTTTTTTCTGTCATTCTCTCTGTGTCTGTCTCTCTGTCTCTGTCTCTCTTCTCCATGTGTGTCTTTCTCAGCCCTCCTTTCTCTCTCCCTCACTCTCCCCTATTTTATCAGTTGTTGTGAACTGATAATATATATACAAGGTGTATGAAATGATGTCCTTTAGTTCTTCAGTGAAATTAACTCCCTCAGCAACGTTAAACACTGTATCTCCAGATTGGCAGCTTGCCATCTGGAAAAGACTGACATTTGGTTCCCTTGGGTCCTCTGAACAGCATTGCTGCTAGATAGCATTAGTACCAGCATGAAATGGAAATAGCAGTGGCAAGTTAGTTGAGCACAAATAAGACAGGCCCTCATGTTCTGCTTTTTAAAGAATAAGAGGAAAACAGGAACTATTGGCCTTTCAAAATAATTTCATTCAATATCTTTTCTCATAGAGAACAGGTATGAAACAAATGAAAGGAACAATGAAAACTATTTATTTTTCACTGTTTCCCTAAGCAACAACCTGAACATTTTGTTAATGAGGCACAAATTAACCCATCACCCCAATTTTGGGTTATGATGACTATGTCATATGAAGAATTGGAGGTAGTGATCAAACCTCCAAATGCCTGTATATACAATGGGGGTACAAGATAAGTACTTAATAAATACTTGTTTATTGAAAAATGAACTGAAATTATGTTAATCTTCAGAAGTTTCCAGGATTTCACAAATTTTCAAAACATTTTTCCTTCCATAAAAATAAACATTCTATAAAATTTTGTCTTCCAAACACATAAAATATTCAACATGAATATCCATTTATTTCAGAAATAGGACAAAGCCATGATTATCTGAATTCATTGCAAAAGACAAGCTACATTTTTTTTTAAATGAATGGATTATCTGTAGTCATTTCCTAATTGCCTACTGTGGATACAATTCTCTACTAAACACAAAAACATATTGCAAGATTTAATTTTTCCACTAATTTATGCATTAAAATCCTGTTGCTGTTTGAGATCTAAAATTCCACATGAAATGAGACAGATTTCAATGAGGAATGTGTTAATTTAATTTGTCATTTCTTTTTCCTTTCAGTTTTAAATCAACTATTCCAAAAGCTCTTAAAGAAACTATAAAGTAATATATTGTATTTAACTTATACTTTAATAACATATTTAACATGTATTGGTCAACCTGCCATCTGGGGGAAGGGGTGGGGGAAAGAAGGGGAAAAGTTGGAACAAAAAGTTTTGCAATTATCAATATTGAAAAATAACCTATGCATATATCTTGTAAATAAAAATCTATAATGAAAAAAGAAACTGTATAGTAGCAACAGTTTTATTAAAATGAAGTAATAGAGAGTCAAGTAATTCAGAAAACATTTTTAATCAAGGCTTTTTTTTCTTTGAAAGTAAAGATAACACCCAGTTTTCCCATTTAATACCAACCTCTACACCAGCCATGAACCAAAACAGTTATCAAATTCTGAAAATAATGAGACTCCACAAAAAATGAGCCAATATTAGGTATTCCATGAGAGTGATATGTATTCACTTCTGTAGGTCTGAAATGTTTATATAGTACTGAGAAAAGGAAGAAAGGGGAGAAGAAAAATGAAAGGGGAAACTCAATTCTAAAAGTAATGTAAGAATTTATATGTGAGCCTAAGGTTCAGCAAATTAACTTCATGCTTTCCCTGTAGAACCTGGAGTTGCTACTAAAATTTCATTTTTTTGAGAGATAGAGAAGAATAATATTCATAACAGAGGGCAAATATTGAGACCAAATGTGGCCTTTGAGACAGAACAATATAGTAGCTAGACCAAGAAAGCTTTGTTTGAGTCATGTTTTTTATGTGTTCTCTTGGGACCACATATGAATAACAAATACTCCTAAGGACTCAGTTTCATCATTTGTTTAATAGAGGAAATAATATGGGTCCTGTGTACCTTAAAGGTTTGTTGTGATGAAAGTGTTTTGCAAATCTTAAAATACAATTAGAATGTAATTATTATGAATTAATTCTCTAGAATCAGAAGAAATCAACTAGAAAATTTTTTTCATGGGTAAGGATTTGATATCCAAGATAAAAATACAAATAATAAAAATATATAAGCCCAAATGCCAATCTACAACAGATAAACAGTGTATAAGAACAAAACATTCTCAAAATAAGAATTGTAAACTGTTAACAATCAAATAAAAAATGTTTCAAATCACTAATAATAATAAAAAAAAATTTGCAGGACAAAATACCTTAGATTTTACCTCATCTCCAGTAAAGTGGACAAAAAAGAGGAGACAAAAAGAGGACAAAAAAATGGAAATAGTTAATGGTACTGTGGAGTTTTAAAAAGAGAGATATTCAAATGAAAGAAAATCACAAAAAACTTATTCTTCAAATGATTTTGCAATTATGCAAATAAAGATACTTAAATTTAAAGACTACTTACCTAAATATTCTACAGTTAGATATGTCCCCAAAGAGATCTTTAATGAAAAAATAAACAAAGGTTTCATTTACATTAAAATATATATAGCACTTTATGTGTTAACAAAGAATTAGAAACAAAATAGATGTCAGTTTATTAGAAAATGGCTAAGTAATTTATGGCATGTGAGTACAATGGAATATTGAGATATAACAAATGTTAAATTAGCTAAATAAAAAGACATAAATAGAGACTTACTTGAATTGATGCAAAATTAAGTAACCAGAAATATGAAAATACATGCAAATGTTTTAAAATTTAAGTAGAGATTGGGGCGAAGCCAAGATGGTGGAGAAGGCAGACATGAGAATCTGAGCTCTTCTCACCCTCATTACCAATTCTTAAAAATCAGCCTCAAAAATAGCACTAGACTGGTAAGGTTCACAAAGATTGGAAATACAACTCACCAGCCAAAGATAAACTGGAATATCACCAGAAAAGGTTTGTCCTGAGGTGGCATGAGTAGACCAGTTCAGGGCAGTGATAGAATCAGAACTGGTGCAGCCTCTGGGGTTGGAAGGTTACATAGAGCTCTCTGCCATAGCCTGACTGCTTTGCTTTAGTGGCAGAGTAGTGGACCAGTAGAGAAGTTGGAGCCTTGGATAATGGGTACACTGAGGGATGCCAGAGACTGATAAGACCTGGCTGTGCCCACCCAGGAGCAGAAGTGACTCAGCGCAGATCATAACACAGCTCTTCACAGCATTCTGCAGCTAGGGGCTCTTGCAGGGGGGCAGTCACACACAGCAGAGGCACAACCTGGGGCAGCTTCTCATCTGCACAGTGCAGGGTTCAGCTGGGGTAGTGCTCAATTGTGCTCCCTAAGCAGAGACACTTCCAGTGCAGTGAAGGATAGGGTGACTGCTAATACTCAAAGCAGGATTTTTTTTTTTTTTTGGGGGGGGCAGTGATACTTTTGCTGCTTAACTTCTAGCCCCAAGGTAGTCACTAATCCTCACAATGGGGCTACTGGCAGGACACTTATACAGCTGGACCCTTGATACTCAGGCCTACTCACTTCCCTGTGGAGCTCTACCCAGAACTCTCCTGCAGCTCCACTGTTCCTTGCAGCCTATTAAGAGGACAGGTACTGTTCATATACCCATCCTTGCTCTGCAGAGGAAGCTGGTAACCTCCTTGCCCTGAAGGCAAACCCTAAAGACTTTTAAAAAATGAGTAAAAAACTGAAGAAAACTATTGATAGCTTCTATACAGAAAGAGAGCAGATTTCCAACCTCAGGAGACTAATAGCAGACAGACTCCAGCAATACCCCAAATAACTCTCTCCTAAAAGAGACTATTAAAAATCTCAAAAGAGAGTGAGAAGAAAAATGGGGAAAGGAAAGAGAAGCTATCAAAGAGAGTAACAACTTCTTGAAATGTGAATTGGAAAAGGTAAAGAATGCACAGGAACTGCAGGGAAACAAAATTTGTGAATTCCAAAAGTTAAAAAATCACAGGAAAGTAGGATTCTGAATTGGAAAAGATAAAGAATTCCCAAGAAAGTAGGGTTTGTGAATTGGAAAAAGAAAATAACTCACGAAAAAAAAAAAAAAAAAATTAGTGAAATTGAAAAAAAAATCCCATAGGGCAAAATAACTCATTTAAAAACTCAATTGGACATATACAAAAATAATTTACAACTGTTAATGAAGAAAATCACTCATTAAAAATCAGGACTGAACAACAGAAATGAATGATTCATTGAGACACCAATAATCAGTCAAGCAAAATAAAAAAAAAAAAAAATGAAAAACTGGAGAAAAATGTCAATTATGTACTTGGCAAAATGACAGACCTAGAAAATAGATCTAGGAGAAATAATCTATGGATTATTGGACTTCCCTATAATTATGATGAAAAAAAAAAGAGCCCCGGTACTATTTTATAGGAAATCATCAAATACAACTGCCCAGAGGTAATAGAACCAGAAGGTAAAATAGGCATTGAAAGAATTCATCAAACATCTACTGAAAAAGACCCTTAAAAATAATAATAACTCCATGGAACATTGTAGTAAAATTTCAGAACTACCAGACTAAGCAAAAAATATTACAAGTAGCCAGGAAAAAAAACAATTCAAATACTAAGTTGCTACAATAAGGATTACTCAAGATCAGGCTGCCTCTACATTAAAGGATAGAAGGGCCTGGAATCTGATATTCCAAAAGGCAAAAGAACTTGGAATGGAGCCAAGAATAAACTACCCAGCTAAGTTTAGCATTTTCTTGCATGGAAGAAGATGGACATTTAATGAAACAGATAAATTCTATAGGAATTCTGAGGGGAAAAAAAAGCAGATTTAAATAAAAAATTTGATTTCCAACCACAGGATTCAAGAGAAGTAAAAAAAGTAAAAGGAATGCTTGAGAACTGTATTTCTGTTGTGGATATACAGTAAAACTAAAAAAAAAAAAAAAAAAAAAAAAAAAAAGAGTAGAAATGGAAAGGAGATAGTGTCAGAAAAAGGGAAAAGGAGGGATTAAAAACAGGGAAACTACATCCCATAAAGAGACAAAGAAAATCTATCATATCTGAGGGAAGTTAAAGAGGGGGAGGAACATTGTGTGAACCTTACTGTCATCAGAATTGGCTCAAAGAGAAAATAATTGACATATTGGTTTTACAGAAAATTCTCTCTCACCTCATTAAAAAGGGGGAGAGGAAAGGGGAAAAGGAAAAGAGTAATAAGGAAAGGTAAGAAGAAAGGAAAAGGGATTTAAAGGGAGGAGGGAGGAATACTAAAGAGGGAGGGCTGAGTGATGCAAGTGCGGCTCATAAGTTTAATACTGGGAAGTGTTTCCAAGGGGGTAAGGGAAAAAAGCATAATCTGGGGATATATGATGGCAGGAAATAAAGAATTAGTAATTTTAACAATAAATGTGATTGGGATGAACTATCCCGTTAAGTGGAGGTGGATAGCAGATTGCATCAAAAGTCAGAATCCTACAATATGTTGCTTAAAGGGAACACATTTAAAGCAGGGAGATACTTACAGGGTTGAGGTAAAAAGCTGGAGCAGAATCTATTATGCTTCAAGTGAAGTAAAAAAAGCAGGGGTGGGCCATCTGTAACATGCCCTCCTGGCAGTTAAAATTACTAGTCTGCCCTAGGCCCAACAGAGTACATTTGACCACTGACCTTTGCAGTGTCAACTCTCACTGGCTCACCTCCTCTGAGGCCTTTAAAGGTCTCTGGCCAGTATCTCTTGAATCTTTATTTTAATAACCAGTAGCACACTCAAGAACAGCCACGTGTAATCTTAAAAGCTTTTATTATACCCACTCACATAATGCCCGGACTTGTCAGCTCCCTAGTGAACACCTGGTCTAAAGACCCACGTGTTCTCTACCAAACTCCTTACCTCTTAGCTATCCATCAGCTTGGCTTGGCTTGGTTACCCCAGGTTAGGGAGCCAGGTTAAAGAGAGCGACTCCAGTCTGCAGTGGGCTTATAAAGGGCCTGTGAGGTCACACACACAGCCAATCAGAGAGAGAGCTGTCATGCATTATGAAGCTATCTCAATATGGACAAGATCCCACCCACAGAGCAGTCCTATATCCACAGAGAATACTTCTGGGCCACTCAAATCTCCAGTTGAACTGTAGCGCCACCCATTTAAAGGGCCCTTACAGCCATTCTTATGTAAGATCAAGCAAAAGCTGAAATTGATCTAATTAAAAGTAATAAGGAAGTAAAGTATATCTTGCTAAAGGGTAACATAGACAATGAAACTATATCCATACTAAACATTTATACACCAAGTGGTATAGCATCTAACTTCCTAAAGGAGAAGTTAAGAGAGTTACAAGAAGAAATAGAGAATAAAACTGTAATAGTGGGAGATCTCAACCTTGCACTCTCAGAATTAGATAAATCAAACCACACAACAAATAAGAAAGAAATTAAAGAGGTAAATAGAAAAATTAGAAAATTTATGATAGATCTTTGGTAAAAACTGAATGGTGAGAGAAAGGAGTATACTTTCTTCTCAGCAGTTCATGGAACCTATACAAAAATTGACCTTATTTTAGTACATAAAGATCTCAAAATTAAATGCAGGAAGGCAGAAATAATACAAAAAAAACTACACTCAAAAAGAAGTTAGGGTAAATAGATCAAAAAGTAATTGGAAACTAAATAATCTCATCTTCAAGAATGATTGGGTGAAACAGCAAATTATAGAAACAATTAATAATGTCACCCAACAAAATGCCAACAATGAGGCGTCATACCAAAATTTGCGGCATGCAGGTAAAGCAGCAATAAGGGGAAATTGTATATCTTTAGAGGCTTACTTGATGAAAGTAGAGAAAGAGAAGCTCAATGAATTGGAATTGCAACAAGCTAGAGAAAGACCAAATTAAAAACCCCCAAACAAATACTAAATTTGAAATTCTAAAATTGAAAGGAGAAAAAAACTATTGAGTTAATAAAACTAAGACTTGGTTTTATGAAAAAAAATAATAAAATAGATAAATCTTTGGTAAATCTGATCAGAAAAAGGAAAGAGGAAAATCAAATTGTTAGTCTTAAAAATGAAAAGGAGTTACTTTGCCCAACTTTATGACAACAAATTTGAAAATTTAAGTGAAATGGATGACTACCTCCAAAATATAGGCTTCCCAGATTAACAGAGGAGGAAGTAAATAGTTTATGTAATCCCATTTCAGAAAAAGAAATAGAACAAGCTATTAATCAACTCACTAAGAAAAAATCCCTAGGACCAGATGGATTTTCAGGTGAATTGTACCAAGCATTTAAAGAACAATTATCCCCAATGCTATATAAACTATTTGAAAAAATAGGGAATGAAGGAGTCCTACCAAACTCCTTTTATGACACAGACATGGTACTGATACCTAAACCAGGTCGATCGAAAACTGAGAAAGAAAACTATATACCAATCTCTTTAATGAATATCGATGCTAAAATCTTAAATAAAATATTAGCAAAAAGATTACAAAGGATAATACACTATGATCAACTAGGATTTCTACAGGAATACAGGGCTGGTTAAATATTAGGAAAACTATTAGTATAATTGACCATATTAATAATCAAATTAATAAAAAAAAAACCATCTCACTAGATACAGAAAAAGCATTTGATAAAATCCAACATCCATTCCTACTAAAAATGCTTGAGAGTATAGGAATAAATGGACTATTCCTTAAAATAGTCAGGAGCATATATTTAAGACTGTCAGTAAGCATAATATGTGATGGAGATAAACTGGAACCTTTCCCAGTAAGATCAGGAGTAAAACAAGGCTGCCCACTATCACCATTACTATTCAATATTATATTAGAAATGCTAGCCTTGGCAATAACAGTCAAGAAAGAGATTAAAGGAATAAGAGTAGGTAATGTGGAAATCAAACTGTCACTCTTTGCAGATGATATGATGGTATACTTAGAGAACCCCAGAGATTCTAATAAAAAGTTATTAGAAATAATTCACAACTTTAGCAAAGTTGCTGGATACAAAATAAATCCACATAAATACTCAGCATTAGAAATTTTATTCAAAACAACTTTCGAGAGTGTAAGATATCTACCAAAAAAAGTCAGGAATTATATGAGCAAAACACTTGCCACAAAAATAAAATCAAATTTAAATAATTGGAAAGATATTCAGTGCTCATGAATAGGCCAAGTGAATATAATAAAGATGACAATGTTCCCTAAATTAATGTATTTATTTAGTGCTATACCAATCAGACTCCCAAGAAACTATTTTAATGACCTAGAAAAAATAACAACAAAATTCATATGGAAGAACAAAAAGTCAAGAATTTCAAGGGAATTAATGAAAAAAAAAAACAAAAAACAAATGAAGGTTGCCTAGCTGTACCTGATCTAAAACTATATTATAGAGCAGCAGTCACCAAAACCATTTGGTATTGGCTAAGAAATAGACTAGTTGATCAGTGGAATGGGTTAGGTTAGCAGGATAAAATAGTGTACAACTATAGCAATGTCGTGCTTGACAAACCCAAAGATCCCAACTTTTGGCATAAGAATTTATTATTTGACAAAAACTGTTGGGAAAACTGGAAATTAGTATGGCAAAAATTACATATGGACTCATACTTAACACCATATCCCAAGATAAGATCAAAATGGGTCCATGATTTAGGCATAAAGAATGAGATCATAAATAGATTATAGGAACAGAGGATAGTCTACCTCTCAGACCTGTGGAGGAGGAAGGAATTTATGACCAAAGGAGACTATTGATCACAAAATACAAGATTTTGATTACACCAAATTTAAAAAAAAACAAAACAAAACAAAAAACTTTTGTACACACAAAACTAATGTAAACAGATTAAAAGGGAAGTAACAAATTAGGAAAACATTTTTATAGTTAAAGGTTCTGATATAGGCCTCTTTTCCAAAATATGTAGAGAACTGACTCTAATTTCTAAAAATCAAACCATTCTCCAATTGACAAATGGTCAAAGGATAGGAACAGGCAATTTTCAGATAATGAAGTTGAAACTATTTCTACTCATATGAAAGTGTTCCAAATCACTATTGATCAAAGAAATGCAAATTAAGACAACTCTGAGATACCACTACCCACTTGTCATATTGGCTAAGATGACAGGAAAAAATAATGATGAATGTTGGAGGGGCTTTGGGAAAATTGGAACACTGATGCATTGTTGGTGAAGTTTTGAAAGAATCCAACCATTCTGGAGAGCAATTTGGAACTATGCCCAAAAAGTTATCAAACTGTGTATACTCTTTGATCCAGCAGTTCTAATACTGGGCTACTACAAAAATACTAAATAAGGGAAAGGGACCTGTATGTGCCAAAATGTTTGTGGCAACCCTTGTTGTAGTGGCTAGAAAGTGGAAAATGAATGGATGTCCATCAATTGGAGAATGGATGGGTATATTATGGTATATGAATGTTATGGAACATTATTGCTCTGTAAGAAATGACCACCAGGAGGATTGTAGAGAAGCTTGGAGAGACTTACATGAACTGATGCTGAGTAAAATGAGCAGAACCGGGAGATCATTACACACTTCAAATATGATATTATATGAAGATGTACTCTGATTAAAGTGGATATCTTCAACATAGAGATAATCTAATTTAGTTCCAGTTGATCAATGATGGACAGAATCCGCTACACCTGGAGAAGGAACACTGGGAATTGAATGTAAACTGTTTGCACTATTGTCTTTCTACCCAGGTTACTTTTACCTTCTGAATCCAATTTTTACTGTTCAACAAGAAATTTGGTTTTACACAAATATATTGTATCTAGGATATGTTGTAATACATTTAACATTAATTGTATTGCCTGTCATCTAGGGGAGGGGATAGAGGGAGGGAGGGGAAAATTCCGAATAGAAGTGAGTACAAGGGATAATGTAATTTTTTTACAACATTATCCCTTATACTCACTTCTTTTGTACTGTCAAAAATTATAATTATAAAATTAATTTTAAAAAATAAAAAATAAACTAAAATAGATTTTATAAAATGGATGAAGAAAACAACTCCTTGAAAAACAGAATTTGTGAAATGGAAAAAAAAAAACATCTATTGAAGAAAACAACTCATTTAAAAATTCAATTGGTCAAATACAAAAGGGGCTTAAAAAAGTAACTGAAGAAAATAATTCACTAAAAATTCAAAATGAACACGAGGAAATTATTGATTCAACAGGATATCAAGAATCAGTCAAGCAAAATAAAAAAAAATAAATAGAAGAAAATGTAATACCTCATTGGAAAAACAACTGACCTGGAAAATAGATCTAGGAGAGACAATCTAAGAATTCTTTCAGGAAACCATCAAGGAAAACTGCCCTGAAGTCCTAGAACCAGAAGGTAAAATAGTCATTTTTAAAAAATTAATTGATTAATTGTTGAAAGAGACCCTAAAAATGAAAGCTCCAAGGAATATCATAGCTAAATTTCAAAACTCTTAGACCAAGGAAAAAAATATTGCAAGCAGCCAAAAAGAAAGAATTTAGATATTGAGGAACCACAATCAGTATCCTCCAGGACTTAGCTGCTTCCATCTTAAAAGGACTGAAGGACCTGAAGTCTGATATTCCAAAAGGCAAAGTAGCTTGGATTGCATTCAAGAATCCATTATCCAGCTATACTGAACATTATCTTTCAGGGAAGAAGATAGACATTCAATTCACAGTTGAATTTCATTTATTTCTGATGAAAAGAAAAGATCTGAACAAAACAATTTGATCCTTAAATACAGAACTAAAAAAAAGCATAAAAAGGTAAAAAGGAAAGAACTGTTAAGAAATATATCTCTGTTATAGCTAATATAACCAGAGGTATAGTTATATTATGGCTATACTTAAAGAGTACAGATATAATTTTGATTTTATTGTGACAATATGAAAGGAAAATAGAGATGGGAAGGAGATTTTATTAGAAAAAGAAGAAAATGGAGGTATAATGAGGGAAATTGCATATCATGAAGAGGAAAAGAAGACCCATTACAATTGAAGAAAAGAAGGGATGGGGTGAATACTGTGTGAATCTTACTTGTATCAGATTTGGCTCAAAAAAAGAATATCAAATATATTTGGCTTCACATAGAAACATGTTTCAACCTACAGGGAAGTAGGAGGGGAAAGGAAAGGTATGGATACTAATTAAACAAGAAGTAGAAGAGAAAAGGTATATGAAAAGTGGAGAGGCCCTAAAGGGGGAGGGCTGTTTGAGGGATGTGGTGGCCAGAAGGAAAATACTGGGGAGGAGGGAAAAGAGGAAATGAAAGAGAAAAGCACAACTTTGGGAAAATAAGATAGTAGAAAATACAGAATTAGTCATTTAGATGTAAATATGAATGGGATTAACTCTCTCAGAAAATGGAAACAGATAGCACATTGTTTATAAGAAATACATTTAAAGCAGAGTGACACATTCAGAGAAAAGGTAAAAAGTTAGAGCAGAAACTATTATGCTTCAGGTGAAATTAAAAAAAAAAAAGCAGTAGTGGTCATCCTAACCTCAGATCAATCACAATAAAAAATAAATCAAATTTAAAAGATAAGGAAAAAAACTATATTTTGCAAAATGGTAGTAAACATATATGCACCAAATGTTATAGAAACCAGATTCCTAGAGAAGAGTTGCAAGAAGAAATAGACAGCAAAACTGTACTAGTAAAGGATCTCAACCTTCCTTTCTCAGGACTAGATACATCAAACCACAAAATAAATAGGAAAGAAGTTAAAGAGGTAAATAGAATTTTAGAAAAGTTAAGTATGATAGCTCTTTGGAGAAAATGAAATGGATACCAAGAGGACTATCTTTTTTTTTTTTTTTTTTTTTTTTTTTTTTTTTTTTTTTTTTCTTGGCAGCTCTTGGAACCAATACTATTAGGGACAATGAGGCAGTGCTCTCTTTTTGAGATGTGCCATGGAGCCTGTATGCCATGTCATCTGGTAGGGCAGGCCCAAAAGGTAAAAAGGGGTTTGGCTTCTGAGGAAGTAGGTTGTGTCTTTCAGGAGTTAAAGGAATTAATAAGTTTCTTGGGATGGCAAAGGGTATGTCCTGTTACTAGATCTCCTCCTAAGATGCAATAGTAACTCCAAAAACCTCCCTTCTCGGACTTCACCTATGCAGTTCTGAGTGGGCTGGGCACAAGCAGTCCCAAAAGAGAGGCAGCATAAATAGATAGCCTTGAACAGAACTCACTCTCCTACACTCTTGCTTCCTGCCACCCCCACTGAAAGAATGCATTTTCTAGCAATGAAAAGGAAATTGTACCAATAATTTGCAACTATTTTGCCCAATTGTATGACAATAAATATGATAACATAAGTGAAATGAATGAATATTTACAAAAATATAGATTAAGAAAGTAGGAAACCAATTACTTAGTCGCATTTTCAAAACAAAAATAAATAAACAAGCTATTAACTCCTTAAGGAAAAAAAAATCTACAGGGCCAAATGGATTTACATGTGAATTCTACCAAATTAAAAAAAAAAAAAAAAAAAAAAAAAAAAAAAAAAAAAAACAATTAATTTCAATATTATGCAAACTCACTGGAAAAATAGGGAAAGAAGTAATCCTACCAAATTATTTTTATGACAAAGACATTGTGCTGATACCTAAATCAAATGGGATCAAAATAGAGCAAGAAGAATATAGACCAATTTCCCTAATGTATATTGATGCAAAAATCTTAAAGAGAACATTAGCAAAATGTTTACAGCAAGTGAGCATCTAGAAATATATAACTTCCCCTAAGAACTGCTTTGGCTGGATCTCATAAATTTTGGCATGCTGTCTCATTATTGTCATTCTCTTAGATGACATCATCAATTGTATCTATGGTTTATTATTTCACCCACTCATTCTTTAGGATCAGCTTATTTATTTTCTAATTAATTTTTGGTCTATTTTTTCTGACTCTATTACATGTGGTTTTCATTGCATCATGATCTGAAAACTATTTCTCCTTTCTACATTTGGTTTTGAGGTGTTTTCCCCCCTAATATGGTGTCAGTTTTGTATATTTCCCAGCCCATTACCTGGTCTATATGCCCATCCTTTAGTAGCCGTGACTAGGCCAGCTCACCTGCCTTCCAGCTCCAACCCGTATCACACAAATACAGATCGACCAGGTGGTACAAACATTCTGTCTTTATTCAGTCATTCTTTCACACATTCCTTTTAAAAAGGTTACACTAAAGGGTACAGTAATAAATTGAATTTTCCTTAAAATGATGAATAGCAAGCATCAGATGTAATGGGGATAAAATACATTCATTACCAGTAAGTTCAAAGGTGAAACAAGGTTGGCCATTATCATCATTACTATTCAATATTGTATTAGAAATGTTAACTTTAGCAAAAAAGAAAAGAACAAGGGATTAAAGAAGTAAAGTAGGTAATGAGGAAACCAAATTATCACTTTTTTAAAAATGATATGATTGTATTCTTAGAGAACCCTAAACAATCAACTAAAAAACTGCTAGAGACAATTCACAACTTTAGCAAAGTTGAGAGATGCAAAATAAATCTACTGAAATCATCAACATTTTTATATATTACCAACAATGTCCAGCAGCAAGAGATACAAAGAGAAATTCCATTAAAATACCTGTAGATAATATAAAATATCTGGGAGCCTACCTGCCAAGGCAAAGTCAAGAACTATATAAACACAATTACAAAACACTTTCCACACAAATAAAATCAGATCTAATCTCTTGGGAAAATATTAAGTGCTCAGGGTTAGCTCAAGCAAATATAAGAAAAATAGCAATGCTGCCTAAATTAATGTACTTATTCAATTCCATACCAATAAAACTCAATAACTTTATAGAGGTAGAAAAAATAATAAGAAAATTCATCTAAAAAAACAAAAGGTTAAGAATTTTAATGAATTAATGAAACAAAATTCAAATGAATGTGGTCTAACTGTACCAGACCTAAAAACTATATTATAAATCAGTGATCATCAAAACTATTTAGTACAAGCTAGGAAATAGAGTAGTTGATCAATAGAAGAGATTAGGTTCACAGGACAAAATCATTAATGACTGTAGTAATCTGATGTTTGACAAACCAAAGACCCTAGCTTTCATGATAAGAACTCACTATTTCACAAAAACCTGCTGGGAAAATTGGAAATTATTTAGACATACTGATATTATAAGCAAATTATAACAATGATCAACTCATTCTCTATTTTATTCATGTAGTTATTCACAGATATAAAATTTCCCATAAGGAAGGCTGTAATGGGCTAGAACAAGCAAATAATGGATAATGGAGCACGTGAGACTAATTGCCAATTGGACAATTCTCTTTTAACATGTTTGGAGGATGACCTTCCCCAACTATTTGGTGCTGGCTGGAGCAATGGTGAACAAAGAAGGGGAAGTGACATGAATGGGTGGAGTAGGAAAAAGGAAATTGAGGCCTTCTCCTGGCATTGGAAAGAGAGGAAGAAAATGTGGAGATTGCTAGATCTAATCCCCTGACCTCAACTGTAAAAGACCAAGAATAAAGACTTTTTATTATCTTGACTCCGGCTGATTCTAGGAAGACAGGGTTCCAACAGAAAACTTTAATTGCATTACATAGGTTGTGGTATACTGTCTCATTATTATCATTCTCTTGGATGAAATTATGGATTGTTTCTGTTATTTATTGTTTGAACCATTCATTTTTTTAGAATTTGGCAATTTCCAGTTAGGTTTTAGTTTATTTTTAATTGGCCTTTTATTGAAATATGATTTTTATTGCATTGTATTCTGATTAGACAGCATTTACAATTTCTGTCTTTTGGCATTTGATTGTGAATTTTTAATGGTCAATTTTTATGTATGTATCATGTACTATTGAGAAAAATATATATTCCTTTCAGTCCCTATTCAATTTTCTCCTTAGATCTGTCATACCTTTTTCTTTTTCTTTCTTTTTTCTTTCTTTTTTTTGTGAGCAAAAAAGCAAAAAGAACTCCGACCATAGACACCTTTTATGGAGAGAGATAACAGACCTCAAACACTGAAGTTCCTAAACACAAATCAGTTCTAGATGAAGTCACAAAGGAAGATATGAGGTAGTCCCCATTTCACAAGACTTTCTTGGAATATCTCAAAAAGGATCTTAAAAGAGAGTTGGAAGAAAAATTTGGAAAGGAAATAAGGTCGTTACAAGAGGGTATGGCTAACAAAAAAAAGAAATGATCTGAAAAAAAATCTCTAAAAATGTATTTCACAGAGAAATCTGCCTCACCTTATAGGGAAGTTGGAGGGGAAAGGAGAAAAGAAAGGGGAAGTCTAATAGAAGGGAAAACAGAAGTAGTAGGGGAAAGATATAAGAAAGGGAGAAGAGCTCTAAAGGGGAGGCGCTGTTTGAGGGAGGTGGAAGTCAGAAGCAAAAGACTCAGGAGAAGAGAAGAGGAATAGGAAAAAGAAAAGCATAACTTACCTGGAAATAACAAAACAGAAAATACATAATTAGTTATTTTAATTGTGAATGTGAATGGTATGATTATCAGATAGCAACCTGAATTAAAAGCTAGAATCCTGCAATATATTGTTTACAAAAAATACATTTAAAGCAAAGTGATACATATAGAATAAAGGTAATACTCTGGAGCAGAATTTATTATGCTTGAGGTGAAGTTAAAAAAAAAAAAAAGCAGGGATAGTAATCCTGATTTCTGATCAAGCAAAAGCAAAAATAGATCTAATTAATAGAGATAAGGAAAGAAACTATATTTTGCTAAAGTATAGCATATATAATGAAGCAATATCAATATTAAACATATATGCCCCAAACAGTATAGCATCCAAATTTCTAGAGAAGAAATTTGTGAGCTGTGAGAAGAAATAGACAGCAAAACTATATTAGTGGGGGATCTCAATCTTGCTCTCTCATAACTAGATAAATCAAACAACAAAATAAATAAGAAAGAAATCAAGGAGACAAACAGAATTTTAGAAAAGTTAGGTATGATAGAACTTTGTAGAAAATTGAATGGAGACAGAAAGGAGTATACTTTTTTCATGGCAGGTTTGTGGAACATCTACAAAAATTGATCATAATTGGCTCATAAAACTGCAAAATCAAATGCAGAAAGGAAAAAATAGTAAATGAATTTTTGAGGTTATGATGCCATCAAAATCACATGCCATAAAAGAATAAAAGACCAGGGGAAAATAGAAAATACATTGGAAATTAAATAATCTCATCCTAAAGAATGAACGGGCGAAACAACAAATCATAGACACAATCAATAACTTCAACCAAGAGAAGGACAATAATGAGACAACATACAAAATTTGTGGGATGGAGCTGAAGAAGTTTTTAGGGGAACTTTTGTATCTCCAGATGCTTACTTGCATAAAATAGAGGAAAAGATCAATGAATTGGGTTTACAAGTAAAAAAAGAAACTAGAAAAAGAACAAATTAAAAACCTTCAATTAAATACCATATTTGAAATTCTGAAAATAAAAAAAGAATAATAAAATTTAAAGTAAAAAAATTATTAAATTAATAAATAAAAGTAAGTTGCTTCTATGAAAAAACAGCAAAATAGACAAAACTTTTGTTAATTTGATTAGAAAAAGGAAAGAAGAAAATAAAATTGTCAGTCTCAAAAATAAAAAGAGAGAGGTTTCCACCAAAAAATTGGAAATTAAGAACAGTAATGAGGAATTGTTTGCCCAACTATAGGTCAATATATTTCAATAATCTAAGTGAAATGGAGTAATAGATACTAGATATATAAAATATAGATTGCCCAGCATAGCAGAAGAGGAAATTAATTATTTAAATAGAGCCACTTTAGAAAAAGTAATAGAACTAGCTATTAATCAACTCCCTAAGTCCAGATAGATTTACATGTGAATTCTTCAAAACATTTAAGGAACAATTAATTACAATATTATATAAACTATTTGAAAAAATAGTGAAAGAAGGAGTCCTCCCAAATTCCTTTCATGATATAGATATGGTGGTTATAGCTAAATCAGACAGGGTGAAAACAGAGAAAGAAAGTTACAGACCAATTTTCTTAATGCATATTGAAGCAAAAATCTTAAATAAAACATTAGCAATGAGATTACAGAAAGTAATCCCCAGGATAATTCACTATTACAAAGTAGGATTTATACCAGGGATGCAGGACTGGTTCAATATTAGGAAAACTATTAGCATTATTGACTACATCAATAACCAAACTAAGAAAAATCATATGATTATTTAAATAGATGCAGCAAAAAACATTTGAAAAAAATGCAACACGCATTTCTATTAAAAACATTACAGAGTATAGGAATAAATGGACTTTTCATAAAATGATCAGTAACATCTATTTAAAATCAGCAGCAAGCATACATAATGAGAACAAACTAGAACCATTACCAATAAGATTAAGGGTGAAACAAGGTTGCCACTATCACCATTACTATCCAGTATTTTTTTTTTTAGAAATGTTAGCTTTGGCAATAAGAGAAGAAAAAGAGATTAAAGGAATTAAAGTAGGTAGGTAATGAGGAAACTGAATTATCACTTTTTGAAGATCATATGATCAATCTTAGAGAACCCTAGAGAATCAATTGAAAAAATACTAGAAAAAATTCACAATATTGACCAAAGTTCCAAAATGCAAAATAAATCCACATAAATCATTAGCATTGTTCCATATTGCCAGCAAAGTCCAGCAGCATGAGGTACAACTAAAAAATCCATTTAAAATAACTGTCAATAATATAAAATATTTAGGAATCTATCTGCCAATGGAAAGTCAGGAACTATATGAACACAACTACAAAATACTTTCCACACAAATAAAGTCAGATCTAATCAGTTGGAAAAATATCAAGTACTCATGGGTAGGCCAGGCAAATATCAAAAAAATGACTACTTATTTAGTGCCATACCAATAAAACTCTCAAGAAATTATTTTACAGACCTAGGAAAATAGTAACAAAGCTTATCTGGAAGAACAAAAGATAAATAATTTCAAGGACATTAATTTAAAAAAAATGCCAATGAAGGCAGCCTTACTGTGCCAGACCCAAAATTATATTATAAAGCAGCAGTCATCAAAACCATTTGGTACTGGCTAAGAAATAGAATAGTTGATCAGTGGAATATATTAGGTACACAGGACAAAATAGTCAATAATTATAAGCCATCTAGTGTTTCACAAACCCAAAGACCCCAGCTTTTGGGATATGAACTAATTATTTGACAAAAACTGCTCAGGAAACTGAAAACTAGTATGGAAGAAATTAGAGCTCGACCCACACCTAACACCACATACCAACATAAGATTTAAATGGGTTCTAGTTTTAGACATGAAGCGTGATATTATAAGCAAATAAAAAGAATATAGGATACTTTACTTTACCTCTCAAATTTGTGAAGAAGCAAGGAATTTATGATCAAAAAACTGAAACTCAATCCTGAACATCAAATAGATAATTTTGCTTATACTAAGTTAAAAAGTTTTTATACAAACAAAATTATAGACAAGATTAGAAAGGAAGCAATAAAATTGGGAAAACAAACATTTTTGCATTTAAGAGTTCTGATAAAGGCCTCATTTCTAAAATATAGAGATAATTTCCTCAAATCTAAAGAATTCAAGGCATTCTGCAATTGATAAATGATCAAAGGATATGAACAGAAAATTTTCAGATGAAGAAATTAAAACCATCTCTAATTATATGAAAAGGTGCTTTAAATCACTATTGATCAGAGAAATGCAAATTAAGACAACTCTGAGATACCCCTACATACCTCTAAGATTGACCCAAGATTCCAGGAAAAGACAATGACAAAGGTTGCAGGAGATATGGGAAAACTGGGACACTAATACATTGTTGGTAGAATTTAAATGGATCCAGCCATTCTGGAGAGCAATTTGGCACTATGCTCTAAAAGTTATCAAAGTGTGATTACCCTTTATTCCAGCAGTGTTTCTACTGGGATTATATCCCAAATAAATCTTAAAGGAAGGAAAAGGACCCACATGTGAAAAATGTTTGTGGCAGCTCTTTTGGTAATGGCAAGACATTGGAAACTGACTGGATCCACAGCAGTTGGAGAATGGCTGAATAATTTATGGCATATGAATGTTATGGAACATTATTGTTCTGTAAGAAATGATCAGAAGTATGATTTTTCAGAGACCTGGAGATACTTACCTGAACTGAAGCAATGATGAAATGAGCAGTACCAGGAGATCATTGTACATGGTAACAGCTAGATTATACGATGATCAATTCTAATGGATCTGACTGTTTCCAACAATGAGATGATTGAGCCCAGTTCCAATGATCTTGTGATGTAGAGAGCCATCTACACTCACAGAGAGGACTGTGGGAACTGAGAGTAGACCATAGCATAGCATTTCCACTCTTTTGTTGTTGTTGTTGTTTGCTTGCATTTTGTTTTCTTTCTCATTTTTTTCCCCTTTTGATCTGATTTTTTCTTCTGCAGCAAGGTAATTGTGTGTATATATATATAGTTTTGTCAGGGAGTGTATTGAAAAATTATCCATGCATATGTTTTAAAAATAAAAAGCTTTATTAAACAAAAAAGATATATCATATCTAGATTTACTAGGATTCTATTAACTTCACTAATTTCTTTCTTCTTTATTTTCTGGTTAGATTTGTCTAATTCTGAGAGGCCAAGTTTGAGGTCCTCTTATATAACATAGTTTTGCTATTTCTTTCTATAACTGAATTAATGTATTATTTAGGAGTGTGAATGCTGTACCCCTTGGTACATAAACATTTATTATTGTTACTACTTCATTGTTTACAGCATTCTTTGTGAAGAAGATATGTTTTCCTTCTTTATCTCTTTTAATTAGATCTATTTTTGCTTTGGCTTTATCTGACAACAGAGTTGATGTCCCTGCTTTTTTTAAACTTCAGCTGAAGCTTAATAAATTCTGTTTCAGACTTTTGCCTTTATTCTGTATGTATCTGTGTTAGATTATAAAATGATTTGAATAAACTATCTCAGTTTTGTTTTTTTTTTTTTTGCAAACAATGAAGTTGGAATTGGAATGAATTCTTTGAAATTTTCATAAAATGCACTTGTAAATCCAGCTATAGGGCATTTTATAAATAATTCTTTTTATTTTGTTAATCTAAATTTTCTATTTATCTAATAACCTGCATGTTTTGTATTTTAAAAATATTCATTCATTTCCATTACGCTTTGACTTTTTGGTTCATAATTGATAACTTTTAAATTTTTCTTCATTTTGCCTTTTTCTTATTTTTTTTTATTTTTACTTATCCAATTGTGTTTACTTTCTGTGCAACACCAAATTAGCTTATGTTTTGTATACTTTATTTTTATTGAAATAAACTAATTATTTTATATTTATTTATTAATCACATTTAAAATTTTATCTCATTTTCTGTCTCAAATTTTATTTTTAGTATAGTTGCTATTTTTGTTGTTATTCTATCCCAAGTATATTTTTCTCGTTTATTAATGAACATGTTTAATGATAGAAATGTTCCCTTCCAGCTACCTTGACTACATCCCCAAAATATGGAATGCTGTTTCAGTGTTATCATTTTCTATAACTAAATTATCTATTGTGATTATATTAGTCTAAATTTAATTCTGAAGCTTTTCTTCAAACCTTCAATGATTTTTTAAAAGTTATGGTTGGTAAAAATGTGTGTAATAATTCTAATTTTTCTGTATTCATGATTTTCTTGTATTGCACTGTCAAGTTTTCTAAAGGTGCTCTTCAAAGGATGCTAATGGTCACTTAAAAAGACCCAGCTCATTAGATTGAATTGAAGTCATCTAAATTATTTTTTGAAAAGCAATGAAAAATAAGTTTGCTTTATTTTCAAAACCCAAGTCCAACTTCTTCTGTGGATTATTAACCTTACATCCCAGAAACCACATTTCACTCATTGTCCATTCCTGTTACACTGACGTCTCTAAAAAGCTATCAAATACCAGTTCTCATTCTCTACTTTTAAGTATCATTTTAATCATCTCTCTCTCTAGCATACATTAATAAGTCATATATTCTCAGTCCAACCCCAATTGTCCCTTGTTCTAATTATCCTATTGATAATATGCATCAGGAAATCAAAATTTACTGTTTTCCAAATCTACTGACACAGTCACTCCTCTTTCTATGTTCAAAAAGATATAAATTGCTTCATTTTTCTTTCTTCCTCTCTTCTTTCCTTCCTCCTTTCCTTTCTTTCTTTCTTACTTTCTCTGTTTTTTCCCTTGTCAAACACTGCCTAATAGCCATATGAAATAGTACCCATGATCCTTTCCTTGAAGTGCTCTGTTTTACTCATAAAATGAAATAATTAAAAAAAAAAAAAAAACAAATTGCAAAAATATTTTTAATATAAGGAAAACAAAACTTCACTTTGCCATACATGGGATGTAAGCATATCATCCTGAAAGTATTTCTCTTAGGTGGAACTCCTTTTTTTCATCTTTTGCTATGGTCAAAATTTAATACCACACAATTGCTTAAACATTTGTTTATAAACTATTATGACTAGTTTGGCTTTCTAGAATGAAGTTTATGATTCTATCCTGTTCAAAGTATTATAATGATTTCCAAAAATGAAATTACATTAGAAATGTCTTCAGAGGAAAAGCACAGCTTCTTTTTGATATGTGGTTATTGAAAATATCAATGAGTGTTCTTTTATATTTCATTACTGAATTGAAACACATTTTCCCAGGCCTGAATTTTTAGTTTATTTCCTTGGCCATACTTACAACAACAAATGTAGAAAAGCTTACAGATTTTTATATCTGGAAAGTAACAGAGACAAGTATGAAAGCAGTATAATATAGTTAGTAGAGTTCTGGACTATATGTCAGAAACACATGGGTCAAAATGTTACTTCAGTTACTAACTAGCTGTATTACTTAACTCCTAGAGCCTTTATTTTGCACTTTTATAAACTGAAGAGTATGGAGATAATGACTTCCAAAGTTTCTTCCAACTTATTTTAATAAGTAATAATTATGCTTGTTTCATAGGCTTTTTCTCTATTGCTCTCACCTTAATTCATTCATCAAAATATTATTTTGTTATTGTGCTACTGCCATATGTCAAAATTCACATCTTTATTTCTGATAACTAGTTTAAAAATAATTGAGCCATTTAATTCTTATAAGAGAATTAAAACAATTCCTATAAGTGAACATCCTAATGCTTTCTTCAAAATGTTCCAAATTGATTTGCTCTATTAATTTGCTTTAAGCCATTACAAAATGCTTAGTCATAAAAACATTACTTGGCATTCAGGGACTGTGCCTGTATTCAAATATTCATACAAACTAATTAATAAATGTAAAGAAAGCATATATTTCTCTTTACAAATTTCATGAATAAATAAGCACAGAAAGGGTTAAAAGCCTTGCTATTGCTCTTAATCATGGATCAACTTTTGAAAGCCAAGAATAAAAATGCATGGCATCTAGAAATATGCCATCTTCAGTTTTGCAATTTTCATCTACTTTAACAAGCAAGTCCTATTTCTTTGAAATTTAGTTGAAAGAATTGCCTAAGTACCTTTCCTTAGTTTTACTAGACCTCATTTCTTGAAGCACTTTTTTATATAATGCACTTGAAAGCCTATCATATAACTTCCTATACTATCCTTTCTCTTTTTTCCCAAGGTGCCAGATTTTACAGCCATAAAAGATCATTTTAGAAGCTACTAATGCTGAATTAAAGTACTTCAATTCTTTTTTTGTAGTAATGTAGAAAATGGAAACGAGGTTAGTTATCCAATAGTAGCATACTCCAAGATGACTTTTAACTCTCAAGATCTCATGATAGTTTCCAAAACTACTGAGGACTTTAACAGCACCTCATAAAAAGTTTTGAGAATAATTTAAAGGGGATCAATTTTAGTGAGTGCCCATTTATTTTGAAATGCATTTCACCTGTATCAGTATTTTATTTTGACTTTTCTTTATTCTCAGATATGTGATGTTATATTTTAAAAAATCAGTAGGATTTCCAGTGCCAAGATGGCAGTGAGAAAGGAACCCTGTGAAGCCCTCCAAAATTTCCCTCCAAATACTAGAAAACCATTTCAGAAATAATTAATAACAAGGAAGAAGATTACTAGCAGAGCAAGAAAGGCCTATTTCACTTGGGTACAAAGGGACTTTCCCTTCCTACAAAAAATCCCAAGACTACCAGCAGTAGCCAGCTGCATAAGAGGGTGCCTGTAGCAAGATTCCAAATCTAAAGCAATACTCCAGTGAGTCTCTGTCCTCCTGAAAAAGAGAAGACCCGCTGGGAAATTGAAAAATCTGTGGAGCAACCCCCTTCTCACAAAAGCCACCAGCAGAGGCTTCGCACCCATTGCAAATGATTAGTGAACCCCCTCTTCCAAAGTCAGCCAATATAAAGACTTTGTTACAATAGTAACCTACCAAAAAGGTCCCACACCTGGGGCAGATTACCAGCAAAATCTCACTCCTAGAGGAAGCAAACAGGGAGTCTTCTCCCCCACCTCTTGCCAGTATAAGCCAGAAGAATACACAACACTTCAGTGAAAGCAAACAGCTAAACCCTGAAGCCCAGTGAAAGCCTGCAATACTGGGAAAAAAAAATAACCTCCTTAAAAATAAAATCAATTGCATGGAAAAGGAAGTACAAAAGTTCACTGAAGAAGAATAATTCTTAAGAAATTATAATTGAAAAAGTGGAAGCTAATAGTTCTATAAAAATCTATAGAAATCAAAGCAAAATCAAAAATCGAAAACAAGGAAGAAGAGGAGGAGAAGGAAAAAAAAAGGAGGAAAAGGTGGAGAAGGAAGAGGAGGAAGAGGAAGAGAAGGAGGAAGAAGAGGAGGAGGAGGAGGAAAAGAAGAAAATGTGAAATTATTTTCCTCATTGGAAAAAATAATTGGCCTAGAAATTGATCCAAGGGAGATAATATAGAAAGTTATATGACTACTTGGAAGCCATAACACAAGTGCACACACACACACACACACACACACACACACACACACACACACACACACTCACACACACTCACACACACAGAGAGAGAGAGAGAGAGAGAGAGAGAGAGAGAGAGAGAGAGAGAGAGAGAGAACCCTGGATAACATCCTTAATGAAATTTTCAGAGAAAATTGTCCTAATGTATTAGTACTAGAGGACAAAATAGAAATTGAAAGAAAATACCCATCACCACCTGAAAGAGATCTTAAATGAAAATTCCCAGGAACATCATAGCCAAATTTCAGAGCTTCTATATCAAGGAGACAGCATTGCAAGCAGTTAAAAAAAAAATATTGTGAGGCTAGCCATATGATTACATAGAATTTGCCAGCTGACTTGGAATACGATATACTAGAAGGAAAAATATTTGGGATTGCAATTAAGATTAACCTTACCAGAAAATTAAATAAAAAATTTTAAGGGGAGAAAATTGATAGTCAAATAAAAAAAAATTACAGATTCTTAATTAAAAGAACAAATCTAATTTTTTTAAATGGATCTCCAAATACAAGACTCAAGGGAAACATAAAATAATTAAAAAAAAAAAAAAAAAAAAAGAAAGAAACAAGAGAGGGAAAACCTGAGAAATTCAATAAGGTTAAGTTGTTTGCATTTCTATATAATGAAATAATGTTTGCAATTTTTAAGAACTTAATTACTATAAGAACAATTAAGAAAAGTATACATAAATAGAGATTGTGTATATAAGTTGATTTTTGAAAGGAAAATTTCCTAAAAATAAAATATAAAACATATAGATTTGAAAAAAAATTGTAATGGAAAAAGAAGGAAAATTGAAAGGGGTAAATTGTAGAGGGCAAAAGTGATAATTTGCAATTTGCAATTTAATAAATTGCAGAGTGAAAAGTGATAATTTGATTTCCTCATTTCCTACTCTAATTCCTTGAATCTCTTTCTCGGCTCTTATTGCCGAGGCTAGAGTTTCTAGTACTATATTGAATGGTAATGGTGATAGTGGGCAACCTTGCTTCACTCCTGATCTTACTGGGAAAGGTTCCAGTTTATTGCCATTACATATGATGTTTACTGACGGTTTTAAATATATGCTCCATATTATTTTAAGGAATTGTCATTTTATTCCTATACTCTGAAGTGTTTTTAGTAGGAATAGATGTTGGATTTTATCAAATGTTTTTTTCTGCATCTATTGAGATGATCATATTTTTTTTTGTTAATTTGGTTATTGATATGGTCAATTATGCTAATAGTTTTCCTAATATTGAACCAGCCCTGCATTCCTGGTATAAATCCCATTTGGTTATAGTGTATTATCCTGGGGATGATTTTCTGAAGTCTTCTTGCTAATATCTTATTTAAGATTTTAGCAACAATATGAGATTATTTAGTTTCCAATTATTTTTTGGTCTATTTTCCCCTGTTTTTTTTTATTAAATGTAATTTTCATTGCATCTGAAAAGGATACATTTACTATTTCTGCCTTACTGCATTTGATTTTGAGGTTTTTATGTCCTAGTATATGATCAATTTTTTGTATAGGTTCCATGAACTGTTGAGAAGAAAGTGTACTTCTTTCTGTCTCCATTTAGCTTTTGCCAAAGATCTATCATATCAAACTTTTCTAGTATTCTATTTACCTCTTTGACTTCTTTCTTTTTTTTATTTTGTGGTTTGATTTATATAATTCTGAGAGTAAAAGGTTGAGATCTCTCACTATTTTAGTTTTGCTGTCTATTTCTTCTTGCAGCTCTCTTAATTTCTCTTTTAAGAATTTAGATGCTGCACCATTTGGTGTGTATATGTTTAATATTAATACTTCTTCATTATCTATGCTACCCTTTAGGAAGATATAATGCCCTTCCTTATCTCTTCTAATTAGATTTATTTTTGTTTTTACTTGATCTGAGATGAGGATGTCTACCCCTGCTTTTTTGGCTTCACCTGAAGCATAGTAGATTCTATTCCACTCTTTTACTTTTATTCTGAGTGTATCACCCTGTTTCCAGTATGTTTCCTGTAAACAACATATAGTAGGATTCTGGCTTTTAATCCAGTCTGCTAACCTCTTCCTCTTTATGGGGGAGTTTATCCCATTCACATTTATGGCTAAAATGACTACTTCTATATTCCTTGCCATCCTGTTAACCCCTGCTTATGCTTTTCTGCTTTCCTTCCCTCTTACCCCCTCCCCAATATTAAACTTGTGAGCACCACTTGCTTTTCACAGCCCTTTCCTTTTAGTATTCCTCCCCCACCTTAAAGTTCCTCACCCTATTTTAACCCTTTTCCTCACAATTTCTGTATTTCCTTCCTCTTAGCTTACTTCTTCCCACCCACTTTTCAATGAAGTGGAAGAAGTTTCACCATAAATTGAATATATCAGTTGATACACACTATTCATCCCCCTCCTTTCTTTTTCTCAGATATAATAGTTTACCCTTGCTCTTCATAAGATGTAGTACCACCACTTTAACCTTTTTTTATGATATAATTTCCTTTCCACCTCTGGTTTCTAGGACAAATGTGTTCTTTCCATATCTTTATGGCAGAGATATACTTCTCAAGATTTCTTTTTAGAAATCGCTTGAGTTCTGTATTTGAAGATCAAACATTTTGTGTAGACCTGGTTTTTTCATCGAGGATAGATGGAATTCATTTATTTCATTAAATATCCATCTTCTTCCCTGGAGAAGGATGCTCATTTTTGCTGGGTAAGTTATTCTTGGCTGCATACCAAGTTCCTTAGCCTTTTGGAATATCATATTCCAGACCCTTGGCTCCTTTAATGTGGATGCTGCTAGATGCTGGGTTCTCCTTATTGTGGCTCCTCCATATCTGAACTGCTTTTTTCTAGCAGCTTCCGATATTTTTTCCTTTGTCTGATGGTTCTTGAACTTGGCCACTATATTTCTTGGTGTTTTAATTTTAGTGTCCCTTTCAGATGAATTTTTTCAATGTCTTTTACCCTCTGTTTCCAAAACGTCTTGGCAGTTCTTTTTGATAATTTCCTGGAAAATAGTGTCCAGGCTCTTTTTTTCCTCACATTTTTCAGGGATTCCAATTATTCTCAAATTGTCTCTCCTGGATCTGTTTTCCAGATCTTTTATCTTTCCATTAAGGTACTTGACATTCTTTTGAATTGTTTCATTTTTCTGTTTTTGCTTGACTACTTCTTGGTTTCTCCTTGAGTCATTCATTTCTACTTGTTCGAGTCTAATTTTCAATGATGTATTTTATTCACTCACTTTTTTTATTTCTTTTTGTAACTGTCCAATTGAGTTTTTAATTGAGTTTTTTTTTCTTCTATGGATTTTTTTTCCATTTCATCCATTTTATTTTTTAGAGAGCTTTTTTTTTTTTCCAGCTCACTAATTTTATTTCTCAATGATTTGTTTTCTTTATCCACTCTGTCTTTAAATGAATGGGATAACTTCTCCAGACTCTTTTGCCAAGCTTCTCTTTCCTTTTCCCATTTCTCTTCTAGCTCCCTTGTGAGAGCCTTTTTGATTTCCTCTATGAGAATTTTGGGTATTGGGGAGCAGATCATATCCCCCTTACGGGATTCCTCTAGAGACAGTCTGCTTTTAGTCTCCTCAAGTTTTGAAGTCTGCTCTCATACAGAAACTGTCAATGGTTAGAGCTTTTTAAATTTTTGTTCATTTTGTCAAAGCAAGATTTAAAGAAAACAAATTGACAAGAGAAACAATTAATCTGTTTCTGGGTGGGGGGATGGGCTGGATGGTGTTACTGGGTTTCCTCTAGAGACTGGAGGAGACAGTAGCAAGGCACTAGCAGGACAGTGATGGCTGTGCTGCATCTGCACTCTGAGGCTCTAAGAACGTGCTTAGTCACTCCAGGTGGGGGTGGGGGTGGCCAGGTCCAGAGAGACTCTAGCTTTCCAGGGTTTTATTCTTTACCTCTGGTGTTTACACCTTCTTTGCTGCTCCTGGCTTGCTGCCAAGATGGAATATCCACACTGGGGTAAAAGTATTTTTTTCAGAAATGGAAGAGATCACACACCTCCCCCCTCTGGTCTGAGCTTGTGAGCTGCCTGTCTTGCTTGGCTACCTGCCCCCAGTCTGTGCTCAGTCTGTTCAACCCTCCCCCGAGCAAACACAGACCTTTTCTGGCGAATTTCAAGGATGTCTTCTGTTGGTGATTATTTGTGGGTTTCTTTTCCAGTCAAGCATTAATTCTGAGGCTTGTCATGAAGTAGATTCTGTGAGAAAAGGCAGAGCTCAAGCAGCTGTTTGCCTCCTCTCCTCCAGGTTGGCCGGAAGTCCCAAAGAAAAGGTTTTTAAGGTTCCTCTTACAGGACAAACTATCTTTACAGATACATCTAAAATTAACATTTGTGCTTATACTTTCAAAACTTAACTATAAAGAGAGCAGTCAGAACTCCTTTTAAGTTCACTCAGCAGAATGAATTGTATGCTATCATGCTAGCTCTTACTTATTATCCAGGAGATGTAAATATAATATCTGATTTGACCTATTCAATAGGTATGATACAAAGAGTTGCCACAGCCCGAATAAAATTTGTAGCTTCTAATATATATCAATGTAAGAGCAAGTGAGAAAGCATCCAGGTAAGATTTATACCTTGCATATCCACTCTCATAGTGGACTCCCAGGTCCTATTTTTGATGGAAATTCAAAGGTAGATAGCTTTCTAACCATTTTGGCCAATACTCCTTTATTTCAGACAGCCCAAGAATCACTTTCTAAATATCATGAGGTGGCTCAAGCTTTATGTTTGAAATTTGGGAGAACAAAAGAGGAAGTTAGGAGCATAATAAAAAGCTATACAGCTTGCCTTCCTTTCCATGTTCCTTCCTCCCTCTAGGGAAAAACCATTGTGGTTTGAAACCCATTGAAATTTGGCAAATCAGTGTGACCCATTATAAATCTTTTGGTCATCTATTTTTTATCCATGTTGTATAGACACCTCTTCAGGTTTTACTTTTGCAATACCAGCAGCAAAAGAGACACCGCAAGTAGTCACTGAATTCTTTATACAAGTTTTTGCAATTATGGGTGTCCTACAACCAATAAGAACAGATTATGGACCTGCTATACTTCTAAACATTTTGCATATATTTGTGCACAGTATCAGGATTTTACCTACCACTGGCGTACCTTTTAATCCTCAAGGACAGGCAATTGTAGAGAGGAGAAACAGAGATATCAAGACACTCCTCCAAAATCAAAAGAAAGGGGGAACCACAGGTAACCCTAGAGTACTTCTATATTTAGCTCTTTATACTATTATTATTATTATTATTATTATTATTATTATTATTATTATTATTATTATTTTGATAAAGATCCACTGGCTTCAGCAGACAGATTTTATAACCTACCCAAAGGGCAGTGTCCAGTGTGAACAGCTTCACTATCTCTAGATAATCTGCAGGTGATGTGGAAAGATCCAGAAAGTGGTGAATTCAAGGGACTTCCAATTTGCTCAGCTCTTAAATACCTCAGTATGAATATATCACTACAGCATACTGAGCATGTGCTTAACTAGAGAATCAATCACACTGAGCAGGTGCTTAACTATAAACACCCTGCTGTCAGTATCTTAAGTATACCTTTTCAGAGTTCATGCCCTCTACAGTAAATTATCCTGCATAAAAGAGGAGAGAAAAAGCTTTTATGATGGAGGAAAGATAACAAGGGTAATGAGTAAAGTTAAACATTTATGTTCATAAAAATTGTCTCAGAGGGAATAACATACATTTCTATTTCAAAATTCCAATTATGGGTGTCCCACAACTAATAAAAACACATTTTGATATAGAAATCTATTTAACATTGTAAGAAAGTAAAAAGGGATAAGGATAATAGAAGAAGAATGAGGGAGGATAGATTGGGGAAGGTGATGATCAAAAGTAAAATACTTATGAGGAGGGAAAGGAGTGGGAGGGTTAAGAGTGAGGAGGGATAAGAGGAAAATAACATGGAGGCACATACACAGTTATCCCAATTATAAATGTAAATGGAATTACTTCACTTATTAAACAGAAGTGGGAAGCATAATAGATTTAAAACTTACATCCTAAAATATGTTCTTATAAGAAACACAATTAAACAAAGATATATGCGTAAGATAAAGGTAGGGGGTTAGAAAAGAATTTGCAAAGCAAAGAGGGATAACAATCATGATTTAAGACAAAAATATCATATATATATATATATATATATATATATATATATATATATATATATATATATATATATATATATAAGGAAACAAAGAAGAGTGCTATATTTTGCTAAAAGGGAGCAGAGATGCTGAACTTATATCAGTATAAACTATGTATGCACCAAATGGTATAGCATTTACAATTTTGAAATAGAAATTGAATCAGTTATAGGATGAAATTGATAATACAACTATACTAGTAGGGAACTCCAACTTCCCCCTCTCAGAACTCAAAAAAAAAAAAAATTATCAACAAAACTGATAAAAAATTAAGAAGAAAAAAGTAAATGAAATGAATAACATTTTAGAAAAGTTAGATATGTTAGACTTCTGGAGAAAATTAAATGAGAATAGATATTAATATCCATTTTATTCAGCAGTACATAGCATATAAACAAAAATTGACTGTGTGGACAGACATTAAAACGCCACAACCAAATTCAATAATAATAAATGCATTTTTGCATTTTTCAGATTGTAATGCAATACAAATTATATTCAATAATGGACAATGGAAATACATTAAAAGTAATTGGAAATTAAATAATCTAACCTTAAAAATAAGTGGATCTAAGAACAAATCATAGAAACAATTGATAGTTTTATTAAAAAAAAATACAACAATGAGACAACATTTATGTGATGCAACCAAAGCAGTATTTAGGGGAAATTTTTGCAACTCTAATAGCTTACTTACATTAATAAAATAGAGAAAAAAGCAGATCAATGAATTGAACAAACAGCAACCAAAAAAACAAACAACAAACACACCCTCAAATAAAAACAAATTAAAAATCCTCAAACACTGAATTCAAAATCATAAATCAAAAGAGATATCAATAAAACTGAAAGAATAATATTGAACTAACAGACAGAACTAAAGTTGATTTTATGAAAAATTGATTAATTTTATTTAAAAAAGAGGGAAACCAAATTAACTAATTTCAAAAAGGGGCAAATTTAACTCCAATGAAGAGGAAGTTTTAAAAAAAAATTGCAAGAAGCTATTTCCCCTATTATAAGCCAATAAAAAATTCACAATATAAAGGAAATAGATGAATATTTGAAAAAACATAAACACCTCAGATTAACAAAGGAAAAATAATATACTAAGTAATCAAACCTTTGAAAAATAGAAAATTGAGTAAGCCATCAATGAATTTTACAAGAAAAAAATCCCAAGATAAACTGGATTCACAAGCAAATTCTATCAAACATTAAAGGAAAAAATTAATCCCAATGCCACATATATATTATTTGGAAAAATAGGTGAAAAAAAAAAAAACGCCAAATTCTTTTCATGACACAAATATGGTGCTGATATCTAAGCGAAGAAGAAACAAAACAAGAAAAATAATACACCAATATCACATCAAACCTATCACTTTTACTAACATAACAAGAAATGAAACTGTTGCAGTTGGAAGAGATGTGTGAAAACTGGAAAACTAATTCAAAGTTGGTATGCTATAGAACAATTTGGAGCTATGCCCAAAGGACTATAAAACTGGGTATCCAGTAGTATCACTGATAGTTCTATATCTAAATGTCATCCCCCCAAAAAAAGAGACAGGAATCTTTTTTATATCAAAAATATTTATAGCAACAAATTTTGTGATGTCTGAGAATTGGAGATCTAAGAGAATTCCATCAATTGGGTAAAGGCTAATCAAGATGTTGTATATTATTCTAATGGAATATTATTATTCTATAACAAATGACTAGCAGAATGATTTTAGAAGAATCAGAAAAGACTTACATGAAGAGATGCCTAGTGAGTGAACAGTATCACTTATTGTGCAAAGTAAAAGCAATATTATTGGATAGAGAATAATTTAGCTATTCTCAGCAATACAATAATCCAAGACAATCCCAAAGATCTAATAATGAATCATACTATCTGCCTCCAGAGAAAGAAGAAATATTGACTGAAGCATGCCACTTTTTCACTTTCATTTTTTTTGTCTTTTGAGCCTTTTACAAAATGATTATTATGGAAATGTTATAAATATTTACACATGTATAACATATTGATTGATTTTGTTTACTGTCTCAAGAAAGGGGAGGAAAAGGAAGGATAAAATTTGGAAATCAGAACATTCATTAAAAGTGTTTTTGTTTTGTTTTGTTTTGTTTTTAATCACTAACTGAGCAGGGACTAGGTCTACTATTCCAGGTTACTGTCTGATATCCTGGAATAATTGGTTTACAAAATCTTACTTAAGAAGCTCCTTCCCTTGTAAATAGTTTTTTCTTCTCTATATATAACTTTATTCTCATTTTTAAAGTGTTCTTCAGTAGAGAAGAGGCATTTTACCATGCTATTATACTCATTAATCAAATGTTTTACACATGTGAATACCAAGTAAATATTTAAAAAGAAGTTTATAAAGATAGAGATTGTGAACATTATGTGACTTTGATAAGAAAATTCCTAAAAATAAAATATAAAACGGTTTTAAAAGCAAATTGTAATGGGAAAACAACATGGAAGGTTGAATGGGATAAATTATCCCACATAAAAGAAGAAAAAATAACAAACACTCTGACAAAGACCCTATGCAGATTCCCACATTCAAATTAGTTGGATTTGCTTTTTAGGTATGTTCACTTCCTTCTTTTTAACCTTTATGTAGAAAATGGTCTTTCATGGCATATGGATTCATTAATCTCATAAATCTGGAGTATACTGGGGATAGCAATAAATTTTGAGAGATAGGGAAGTTTATTTGATTGTAAAGATACTAGGGCCTTTAAACTGGAGAAAGAAAAAAAGGGAGAAAATATATTTTAAAAGCACGGTATTAAATGTGCTTGGCATAGTTGTAAAAAAAAAAACTGTTAAAACAAATAAAAGCAGGAGAAGAGCAAGAATAATCCCTTAATTCAGGGGAATTACATCTGATATAATAAGACAGCACATTAAAAAAAAAAAAAAAGCCAAAAGGAGGGAGGAGAGGCAGGCTTGAATAGCAGAAAACATTCAAATGGTGAGGGAAAATGGAGAAAGTTTAGTGGAGGGCTTGGAGAGAACGAAAGACTTTAATTGCATAAACTATTTCCTTAAAATTAAAGTTATGGAAAGAGAAAATCAAACAAATTGGTTTCAGGGAAGAGGGCACTTTCATTGTGAGATGTCTTTATGCAAAACTTGCTTTGAATTTTCAATGTGAGAACAATGGAACTTCATGCAAGAGAAAGTTCTGCAAGTCAAGAGAAGAGCAAGTGAAAGAAAACCTGTGCATAGCTTGTATCATTTTATTGTAGAATTTAACTCAATATTTTGAGTAGTTGAAACCCAAAATTCATAGAAAGTACAATTAAAAAATTTTTCTAATGTGTAATTGTTGTAAATTGATTTGCAATGCTCAGACAATCTCACTCTTTTGTCACTGGAACTGCTGAAATGCATATTATGTATTATATATCATATATATAATAAATACATATTATACATTATATATTATATGACAGTGGTAGCCAAACTGAAGGAAAGTTACTGGAAATATATTTGATTAAATTCTATTAAGAAAGTGTCAGGTAAATATCTACTAAGTTCCAAGTACTGCTTTATATTCTGGGTCCATAGAGACAAGAACAAATATATATATATATATATATATTCTTCTACTCCGAAACTACTCAATTCTAGCAAAAGTATATAATATTTAAACAATACCTATGAAGTTTTACATCAAGAATACAATGCCTAAACTTAAATAATATAGATTATGTGATAAGAAGCAAAGTGTAATCAATCTATCAATATCAGCCTTAAACTAAGACATAAACCGTAATTGATGATTTTTATTTTTATAACACCCCCATGGCACTTGTGAAAGGGCAATGATCAGTGGTATTTAAAACTGGTAGGTAAAGATGGGTTATGTGGTCTGTATCATGGAGAAAATTATATCACAGATGTTTTGGAGTATTTGAATATGAAGTATGTTAAGATGGTAAGAAAGAAAAATGAAAAAAATGAATGAGGTAATATAAAGAGTGACCAAGAATCAAGACTAAGCTAATGATATTCTTGTACATTCAAGAAAGCAATTGAATATTCTTGAGGAGAGTACCAGGTATTCTATGAAACTTCTGATGCTAACCATTACAGCTGAAACTTCTAGATCTATACTACAAGTTTAGGGACAAATATGAATAATACAGGATGAGAAAAAAAAATTAGCTCTCTTAACAACTTTGACTATGATTGTCTTTGAAATGCCTCTGCATCACCCACAGCAATGCTTTCTGGTTTGAAGGGAGATTCCAAGACAATGATCCCTACCTAAGTTAAAAAGAATATTAATATGTGAATAAAGTAGCTATATGAGTAAATGTAATTAGCACTACTTAGAATTGTGCTTGCTTTCTGGTTCATAAAGGTGGAAAATTCAGGCATGGTTCTGACATTTCAAGTCTTAAACTCTTCATTTAATACAGATAGCAAAAATAAATGAATAAACAACTAAAATACCCACCTCTTTAAAGATCAACTGTACTGATAAGTTAAATTGGACAAAAATGGGTGTGGAGCCAAGATATCAGAGAGAGCAGCCATGACTTTCTTCTGTGACCTCCTCTCACCTTCTCTCAAAACAATAGCAGATTAAGCTCTAAACTGGTTTTGGAGTCAAAGAATCTCACAAATATTTGGAATACAACACATTCCCAGAAGAAGATACTTTGGAAGAACTTCAGAACAATTCTGTTTCATATGGGCAGGGGACAGTCTGCCAAACACAGACCACAGCACAGAGAGACAGGGCAAAAAGCTCAAACAGGAAGTGAGTGTTGAAGATTCCACACACTTGGGAATCTTCTGTGAGCTTCTTAGGGTACTCTGTCCTGGTTGCAAGCAGGGAGTTTGGTAGATTTGCTACAAAAGGCAAATTGTAAACCATTGAGCCTTAGAATTCCAGAGGTAGCTGCCATTACCCAGCACTGAAAATCAATCAGCAGAACTGCCTCAGAGAAATTAAAACAGCTGTTGCTCCTTCTAATTGAACAGACCTCAAGCCTTAAAAAAAGATGAATAAAAAACCAAAAGGAACTCTCATCTTAGACAGCTTTTATGGAGATAGAGAAGAATACCTCAAATCTTAATGTTTCTTTAAAAATGTCCCAAAGTAACTCCAAATGAAGCCCCAAAGAGAGATATGAGCTGGTTCCCATTTCACAAGGCTTTCTTAGAAGATTGCATAAAGGATCTTAAAAGAGAAGAAAAATGGGGAAATTAAATGAGATCATTGCAAGAAGAAATGGAAAAAGCATATAATGTCCTACAAAATATATATGAAAAAGATACCAATTATCTGAAAAATGAAATTTGTCAAATGGAAAAAGAATGCAATGAACAAAAAAATTCAGGTTTTTTTTTTTTTTTTTTTTTTTTTTTTTTTGGCCAGTTGCAAAAGGAGCTAAAAAAGGTAACTGAAGAAAACAATACACTAAAAATTAGAATTTAACAAATGGAAGTGAATAACTCAAAAAGACTTCAAGAATCAATCAAACAAACAAACAAACAAAAAAAAAAGCATTTAAAAATAGAAGAAAATATGAAATGCCTCCTAGGAAAAACAACTGACCTGGAAAATAGATCTTAGAAAGACAATCTAAGGATTATAGAACTTCCTGAAAGCCATGATGAAAAAAAAAAAAAGAAACTAGACAATTTTTTACAGGAAATCATAAAAGAAAACTGTAATGATATTTTAGAATTAGAAGGTAAAATAGCCATCAAAAGAATTCACGAATCACCCCTTGAAGAGACACAAAACTTAAATTCCCAAGGAATATCATGGCTAAATTTCAGAACTATTGCGGCAAGGAAAAGATATTGTAAGAAGCCAGAAAGAAATAATTTAAATAACGGTGAGCCACAATTGGGATTACCCAGGACCTAGCAGCTTCCACCTTAAAGGATTGAAGTAGGGCAAAGAAACTTGGATTACAGACAAACGGTATACAGGGAAGCTTTCCATCTTTCAGGGAAGAAGATGGACATTCAATGATATAGGTGAATTTCATCTAATTCTAATGAAAAGACCAGTAATGAACAAAAAATTTGATATCCAAATACAGATCTCAAAAGAAGCATAAAAATGTACAAAAGAAAGAAAGAAAGAAAGAAAGAAAGAAAGAAAGAAAGAAAGAAAGAAAGAAAGAAAGAAAGAAAGAAAGAAAGAAAGAAAGAAAGAAAGAAAGAAAGAACTCCTGAGAACAATATTTCTGTTATGGGTATAATGAGGGAAAGGAAAGGGGGAACCCCATTTCTCGGAGCATAGATAATCCATGAGGTGCAGTGTCCCCTGTAAAATGAATTTACAGGCCCAAAAACCTAGATTGATAAATAAAAAGGTTTATTGTAGGAATTTGGAAGTAAAGTTCAGTTACAAAGATGCCAGGGTCAGAAGTGGCTGCTGGGCTGGCAGGAACCCCTACATGGCTGGAAGAATAGCATGTGTTGGCTGGGAGGGCTCCTGTGAATAGGGGTCCGGTTTGGCCCTTTTTATATCTAGAAGATGATGGGTGGTACCCTTAAGTTCTCAGCGGGCTTTTCAGTTAACTCAGATCCTGTAAGGACTGGGGTAAGCTGAGCTGATAGTGGGGCTGGGCCCAGATATTCAGAGGCTGCCTTTGACCAGGATTTGTGAATCAAGGTCATCCATGGGTTGGGCAATTAGAAAGGAATTTTAAAGAGACTTCGACCCCCATCAGTTCCCCTCTTAAACAGTTGAGACTTAAATTCATTAAAAAAACGAAAATTGCAACAGTGTCCTTCATTTAAGGCAAGGTTGAAGATTTTCTCGAAAGACCTTCAGAGTAGCGGGGTCCTTTCATCTTGTTCCCCCCTGAAACCATCGCCTCCAGATGCATGTGGGAGAAGGGGCGTCAATCTCCTCTTTAACTGCTTCGAGTTGACAAGGGTCGTAGAGATTTGGGGTTCCATGCCAAGAGGTGAGGCATGAGGTGTGGGGGATAGCAGCAGGGCATTGAGAGGGTGTCCCAGTCAGTTGTCCGCAATCAATGTTCTCTAGGCTGAAAGGCCAGCTGAGAATTCAAAGTGTGAAGCCTACAAAAAACATATCTCAGGAACAGATTAAAAGTGGGGTGTCATCCAGGATAGAGATGGTGACATTCAGGAGAATGGGGTCTTTAGCAAGAAATGCATCAGGTCCGTTCTGTGGGCTGCTTGTCTGAAGGCCCATCTAATTATCAAAGAGAAATAGGAGAAAATGCTGAGAAAAGATTATTTGTAGCCTATTTCTTTCACCCTTAATTTCCAGGAAAGCTAATTTCTCCTAGGGTTGGGATTAATGGATGTGGACTCTTCTGAGCCTTTAGGGGAGGCAAGAAGCCTTGATATCTAGTAGATTTAATGAAGCACTGCTCTTTTGTAAGGCAGGGTCTAGGGATGGGTATATCCCCAAGTTGGCAGGGCTGCAGATCAAGATAAGAATGCAATTTAAGCTCTTGGAAATGTTGGAAAATTTTCTGTTTTTCTTGAAGAGAGTTAGCTATTCAATAAGCAAAGATCCTGAATCTTTTCCTTTCTACTTTCCCCACTCTTTATGGAGGAAGGGTGAAAAGTATCTGCATAGCTTACTTGCCCCTGAGGTGTTTGGGCTGGCCTTAGATAAAAGGAAACAGGGCAAGAGCTCAAATTCCTACCAGGGAGGAGGATGCTAGGGGGCCATGTCAACCCTTGTGGTGTTCTGTGGTGGTAAGAAGGCAGTTCCTCCTGCTTGAATTCAGGGCAGAGACTGGGGTCTTCTAAGGCTTAAGTCTGGAAGAGATTTGCATTAAAAGAGAATCTCTGCTCCTCTCTGAGTGTCTGGAGGCAGGAGTTGCCCTGAGAAGAGAACTGAGAGTCTCAGGTTGATGAGATAAAGGAAACCCACAGGGGTTAGAAATCAGTTTTGGTCTTACAAATCTCTATTAGTTGTCCAGTAGCAGACAGATGACCAGGCTAAATGCTTATTTGCCCAAGCATTTAGGATACAATGATTACATATAATCAGGCTAGAAACATCAAGGTATGACATAATTGAATTGTATTAACAATTTTTATTGACTATTGCTCTGATGTTAAAATCATGAGGAAAAAAATGAAAGAACATAAATTCTAAAAAAATATTTATCATAACCTTATGTTGATAACAATAAGGAATTTGTCCCCATAGGTTCATATCCAAGTAGATGATATTCATACAAATCAGTTTGTTTTTAAAATACCCAACGCAAATACAATCATATACAGAATGTCTAATTCCACATAAGAGAATTCAAGAGGTTAGCAGCTAAACTTTTAGAAATAAATCCTACTGATGTATGGATGACATTCATAGAAACCCAGGCTAAGTTTGATTATTGCTCTTTCCCAACCTTTTGGCTCCAAAAGGGGCTAGCTTTGCTGGGTGTGTCCTAACAGCAGGGAGGCCCCCATCAAGGTGGGTAGAGAGAGATTAGTTAATCTGTTCAGTGGAGTTTATTGAGAGGCAATAACCAGACAAACTCTATAGCTTTCATTCCCTTTAGGCATCACTAAGAGAGAGAGAAATACAACAAAAAAACTTTTATTTTGCCAGAGCTGTGCCATGACATCTCAATGAGAAATGCTTGGCTTGAGTGTAAAGCTCCAAACAGCTTTACAAAGTCCCAGGAAATTGAGCTGTCCCACCTGGCTGATAGAGTGTGGGGGTTTGTGTTACCTAAGAGAGGCGAGAGAAATATTGGAGTAGGTTTCTAGAGAGATGGCATAATCAGTGGAGACAGCATCTTGATAAGGCATTCCCATAGCTTGGGATGGGAGAGTCATTCTGCTATTCTGAAACATAAGATCTTATCAAGTATTCTGATAAAGAGGCAGGTTTAGGTTTTGTAGAACTAAGAGGCAGGGAAACTGAGGTAGGACTGAGTCAGGATAACTAGGGAAACTGAGTCAGGACAATAAAACAAACCAAACTAGAACTAGAAAGTGCAAGGACTTGTGGCAAGTACCAGTTTCTCCCCAATAGCCCCAGAATTATTAGCATAGAACAGCACTCCTTATTCAGAGAGACACAAGCTTCCCTGTTTGAATCTCTGCAGTTGGGGGCATCTCAGCCAGAGATGGACAGTCTGTGGTCATTTGTGCATTTAGCTCACCGTCTGCTCTGTAGCAATGCTCAGGCAGTCCTGCTGCCCTGAGAAGGTTCCCCAAGTCAGGGGCTCCGAGAGAGAGAGACAAAAAATGAAGTTTGAGAGCTTTCTCTTCTCTCTCTCTCTCTCTCTCTCTCTCTCTCTCTCTCTCTCTCTCTCTCTCTCTCGGGAGGAGAGATTCCTGAGTAAATTATGCAATTATTCCAATACAGGCCACCCCAACCCATTAGAATTCGGATGTCAAAATTCTGAAATAATAAGGAATTGGGGTAACAGGGGTGGATAAACAGATCAGAGAGGCTGCCAGTCCTTGGACAGTGGTCTGATTTTGGTTGTTTCTAAAGGATAATCCCAAAGACTGAATAAGGCATTTTAAAAATTAAAGCATAAGCCAGCCAATCATAGTCTAGCAAATTTTAAGCAAAGAGAAAAATAATTTCCAATTCGGGCTGAACTGAAATAAGACATCAACTTTTCCCAATTTCCTGACCAGCTGAAATCTCAGTTTCCTTCCCCCCCTGTTTACAGAAATTATCAGATTATATATATATATATATATATATATATATATATATATATATATATATATATATATATATATATATATATCAGACTTGTAAATTTCCTGAAACAGCAATAGTCAAACGGTTTTATATAGCAATAGTCAAACAGGTTTATACAGCAATAATTAAAAGTTTTTCTCATACAGAACAATAGTCAAGCAGTTTTATGCAAGTACCCCAGTTTTAAGGAGTCTTAAAAAAAATCAATTAATTTGAAAGCCGGCCTGTCTCACTAAGAGCCTTTTTGGTGGAAGGTGGGTGTGGAGAAATCCCATGTGGCCCCTCCCTACTCTGTTAGAAGAGGAGGAGGGAGGGGAAGGCAGCTAGCATTTGCCTCAGGCTACATACAAGGTAGAATAGTGATGGGAAGACCCTACCCCCACCCATCTTCTAGTGATTATGGTGTGGAGGCGTTTGGGCCATTTATTAAGGTCAGACCCTAATTGGAGATAAGGTACTCCAGAAGAAAGTTGGGGGTTGGGCAAGTAGAGAGATTGGAACTCTACATAGAATTCAGGTGTTAATTTAGCCATTCTCTAAAAGGCAGCTTGAGGGAGAATCTATTCTTATTCTATATCCCTGGCTTCCTGGACTGAAGCCAGAGAAGTTCAGTCAAGAAAGAGATAGTTTAAGGAAACTGAGGCAGTAAAAAAAGAACTGTTGCACACCAGAACAGAGAAAGATTATAGCAAGGCGCCAAATTAAAGTAGTTAAGGAGTGTTTTTGTAAATAGTTTCAATCACTTTAATTCACTCCTGCCTTCCTGCAGTCAGTACAGGAGGGAAAAAAAAAGGAGAAATCAAAAGAAACTATTTTCACTCTCTTAACAATTAATTTGCCTGGATTCAGAATTTTGTTCCCCAGCCCAAATTACAAAGATGTCCTTTCTGAAGCTCTAGCCTGGCCAGGATCAGAAATTAGACATCTTTTAATTGTCAGTATATGAGGAAGCATAGGGGGCATCCAATGGGGAGAAATAAGACAGTGCACTAGGAGCTAAAAGTCCTGGACCAAGAGAAAGTCAGGAATTCCCACCTGCAAGGTTACTGAGACAGAAAAAGGCTTGAACAGTGAGCAGGTAAGTAAGCCCTGAGGCTTACAAAGAAAATGGGCAGTTTTAAACTCCTGTCTATAAAGCATGATCTAATGCAGGAAAATGAGTACCAATTTATAAGGTATGGGACAAGCTAGTTTTCTGAGAAGCCTGGAAGCCTTTGCTCCTTTAAGATCCAGGTAAAAGCTATGAGAGGGGCATTTCTAGAGATCTTGAAAAGAGTCCCCAAATTTCCCCACTGTACCCCAAGAAGGGGACAGGGTGGGAGCATTTAAATGGCAGGTTAAGCCACATGGGAGAGGTTGGATAAGAGAGAGGATGGGGGAAGGGAGAGATGTTATCTTACTCAGTGCTTCTCAGGTGGCGAAGGTGAAGGCTCACATGGTTGGGTAAAGACATATCTCCAAGTTTGCCCTGATCCATTGACCATCTCCTTGTGGCTACAGCTTGGCCACTATAGTGGAGTGCAAGAGGGCTCAAACAGAGATATCTCCCCCAGAAGAAATCAAGGAGACTGCCGGCCTGGGAGCTGAGAGGGTTGGCCATGCGGTGGGGGGAGGGGTGAAGAGACACTCTCCTGTGTGTCAGAGTTGCAGCCTGAGCACAGGCTTTTCTGGTGAGATAAGGGGATTAGAAATGCTTTGGAAAAGCAGCCTGTAGTGACAGAGTGAGACAAAAGGAGAGCTTTTTTTTTTTTTTTTTTTTTTTTTTTTTTTCCTGAAATGCTAGTAGTCTCCAGGGGGACTTTGCGCACACCCCAAACCTGGTCTGGGTGTCCTTGTTTTAGAGATAGAGTGAGACGAGAGTAGGAACACAGATATTCTTCCTGGAAGCTGCTCGAGCTGCTAAGGACGAAAATTGGTTCTGAGAAACTTGAAAAGGTTAAGGTTAGTTTTCAGGGTAACAATTTTCGGGGTCCCTGTATGGGCCATGAACTAATGAGGGAAAGGAAAATGGGAACCCCATTTCTCAGCGCATAGATAATCCCATGAGGTGCAGTGTCCCCTGTAAAATACATTTAACGGCCCAAAAACCTAGATTGATAAATAAAAAGGTTTATTGTAGGAATTTGGAAGTAAAGTTCAGTTACAAAGACACCAGGACCAGAGGTGGCCGCTGGGCTGGCAGGAACGCTTACATGGCTGGAAGGATAGCATGTGTTGGCTGGGAGGGCTCCTGTGAAGAGGGCTCCTGTTTTGCCCTTTTTATATTTAGAAGATGATGGGCGGTACCCTAAGTTCTCAGCAGAATTTTCAGTTAGCTCATATCAGATAAGGGCTGGGGGAAGCTGAGCTGATAATGGGGGGCTGGGCCCAGATATTCAAAGGGTGCCTTTGACTAGGATTTGTGAATCAAGGTCAGCCATGGGCTGGGCAATTAGAAAGGAATCTTAATGGGCCTTCAACCCCCATCAGGTATACTTAAAGAATGCAGGTATAATTTGATTTTATTATGATAATATAAAAAAAGCTAGAAGTAGAAAGGGTATCGTACTGGTAAAAGAGGGGAAAGGAGGCAAAATAAGGAAAATTACATCTCATGAAGAGGTAAAGAAAACCTGTTATAATAGAGGGAAAGAAGGAAGGGGGATGAGCATCCTGTGAATCTTACTCTTATGAGATAAAGCTCTAAGAGAGAATATCAGACATATATGGTTTCACAGAGAAAATTGGCTCCTTTTATATGAAAGTGGGAAGGAAAGGGGAAAAAGAAAAGGAAAGACTAACAGAAACAAAAAAAAGAGAAACACTAGGGGAAAAGTGTAAAAAAGGGGGAGGATCTCTAAAGGAGAAGGTCTGTTTGAGAAAGGTAGTCATCAGAAGCAAAATAATGGGGAAGAGGGAAATAGGAAAGAGAAAAGAATAAAGAAAAATAAGACAGAAGGAAATACAGAATTAGTTATTTTAACTGTGATTATGAATGGAATGAACTCTCCTATAAAATAACAGCAGATAGTAAAAACCAGAATACCACAATATAGTGTTTACAAGAAAGACATTTAAAGCAGAGTGATATATACAGAGTGAAGGTAAAGAGCTGGGGCAGGATTTATTATGCTTCAGCTGAAGTAAAAAAATAAAATAAAATAAAATAAAATAAAAGCAGGGGTAGCAAACCTGATCACAGATAAAATAAAAGCATAGACCTAAAAAAAAAAAAAAAGGATAGATCTAATTAAAAGAGATGAGGAAAGAAACTATATTTTACTAAAGAGTATCATAGATAATAAAGCAATATCAATAATAAACATAGGTACACCAAGTGGTATAGCATCCAACATCCAAATTCCTTGAGAAGATAAGAGAGATAAAAGGAAAGATACACAGCAAAACTATACTAGTGGAGGATCTCAAACTTGCCCTCTAAGAACTAGATAAATCAAACCACAAAATAAATTAGAAAGAAGTTAAGGAGGTAAACAAAATGTTAGAAAAGTTAGGTATGATAGAACTTTGGGGAAAATTGAGTGGAGACAGAAAGGAATTTACTTTTTCCTCAGCAGTTCATGGACCTTATATAAAAATTCACCATGTGTTAGGGTATAAAAATCCCAAAAGCAATGCAGAAAGACAGAAATATTAATGTATTTTCTTCAGATCATTATGCAATCAAAGTCACATACAATATAAGGCCAGGGGAAAATAGATCAAAAGTTAATTGGAAATTAAATAATCTAATCCTAAATAATGAATGGCTAAAACATCAAATCATAGACACAATCAATAACTTCATCCATGAGAATGACAATAATGAGACAACATAACAAAATTTGTGAGATACACTCAAAGAAATTATGAGGAGAAAATTACATCTCTAGATGCTTACTTGCATAAAATTAGGAGAATATCAATGAATTGGATTTGCAATTAAAAGCTAGAAAAATAACAAATTAAACCCCCAATCAAATACTAAACTTGAAATTCTAAAATTAAATAATTTGAAAGTAAAACTGAATTTCAATAAAATTGAAAGTAAAAAAAAAAAAAAATAATTAATAAATTAAAATAAGAGCTAGTTTTATGAAAAAAAAAAAGCCAATAAAATAGATAAGCATTTTGTTAATTTGATTAGAAAAAGGAAAGGAGAGAATCAAATTGTTAGTCTCAAAAATAAAAAGGGAGAACTTTCCACAAATTAAGAGGAAATTAGAGCAATAATTAAGAGTTACTTTGCCAAACTATATGTCAACAAACTTGATAATCTAAATAAAATGGAAGAATATCTACAAAAATATAGACTGTCCAAGTTAACAGAAAAAGAAATAAATTATTTATATAGTCCCATTTTAGAAAAATAAATAGAACAAACTATTAATCAACTCCTAAGAAAAAATCTCCAGGGCCAGATGGATTTAACTGTGAATTCTATTAAATATTCAAAAAACAACTAATTCCAATGAGTATACAAATAAATGGACTTTTCCTTAAAATAATCAGTAGCATATATTTAAAACCATCAGGAAGCATCATATATAATGGGAACAAACTAGAATCATCACCAATAAATCAGAAGTGAAACAAGGCTGTTCATTAACATCATTACAATTCTGTATTGTGTTAAAAATGTTAGCTTTGGCAATATGGTTTCATGAGGAAACCAAATCATCATTCTTTGCAAATGATATGATTGTATGCTTAGAGAATCCTAGAAAATCAACTAAACAACTACTAGAAACAATTCACAACTTTAGCAAAGTTGCAGGATACAAAATAAATCCATGTAAATCATCAGCATTATTCTATATTACCAGCAAAGTCCAGCAGCAAGAGGTACTACCAGAAAATCCATTTAAAATAACTGTCAATAGTATAAAATATTTGGGAATCTATCTGCCACCAGAAACTCAAAAACTACAGGAACACAACTACAAAATACTTTCCACACAAATAAAGTCAGATCTAATCAGTTGGAAAAACATCCAGTGCTCATGGGTAGGCCGAGCAAATATAATAATAATGACAACACAACCTAAATTAATCTACTTATTTAGTGCCATATCAAACAAATTCCCAAGAAATTATTTTACAGACCTAAAAAACTAATAAAGTTCATCTGAAAGAACAAAAGATTAAGAATTTCAAGGGAATTACTGAAAAAAAAATTGCCAATAAAGGTTGCCTTGTTGTGCCATATCTAAAACTATATTATAAAATAGCAGTCATCAAAACCATTTGACATAGGATAAAAAAATAGAATAATTACTCAATGGAATAGGTTAGGATCACAGCACAAAATAGCCAATAACTTAGTAATGTAGTGTTTTAACAAACCTAAAGACCCCAGCTTCTGGTATAAGAATTCAATATTTGACAAAAACTTCTAGGAAAATTGAAAATTAGTATAGAAGAAATTAGAGCTTGACCTCCACTTAACAGCACATACCAAGATAAGATCTAAATGGATTCTTGTTTTAGACTTAAAGAGTGATATTATAAGCAAATTAGAGGAACAAATATACAAATAAAACAAATGCAGACAAGATCAGGAGGGAAGCAATAAGTTGGGAAGTCATTTTTACATTTAAGAGTTATAAGTTAGTTAGATTCTAGAAAACAACTTGGAATTATTTATTTTTATACGTATTATTTTTCCGCAGCAGATTTTAATGTATATTTTTTTCTGATTTTTAAGGAGCATTGCCTATCTTGATTTGTAATGGTATTGGCTTAAGAAAGTGTCGGGAAAAACAGAAAGCCAGAGCACACTGGCAAATTTTCTGAAACTTGTGACCTAAAAGAATTAATCAATGATACTTATTCAAAGTTAGATCTGAGAGCAATGAGGTATTAGATGGACAATGACAAAACCAAGTTCCTATGTCTGTTGGCATTAGAATAAAATTTTCTTTTTATGAAGGAGAATTGGGTGGATAGAATAAGAAGAAAAGTTTGTGGAATAAAAATAAGAGGCATCATATTTTTACATGTGAATTCTACCAAACATTTAAAGAACAACTAATTCCAATGGTATATAAACTATTTGAAAAAATAGGGATTGAAGGAGTCCTACCAAATTCCTTTTATGACACAGATATGGAACTGATACCTAAACCAGGTAGATCGAAAACTGAGAAAGAAAACTATAGACCAATCTCCTTAATGAATATTGATACAAAAATCTTAAATAAGATATTAGCAAAAACACTTCAGAAAATCATCCCCAGGATAATACACTATGATCAAGTAGTATTTATACCAGGAATGCAGGGCTGGTTTAATATTAGGAAAATTATTAGTATAATTGAACATATTAATAATCAAATTAATAAAAGCATATGATCATCTCAATAGATGCAGAAAAAGCATTTGATAAAATCCACCATCCATTCCTAATAAAAACGCTTGAGAGTATAGGAATAAATGGACTATTCTTTAAAATAATAACTAGCATATATTTAAAACCGTTAGTAAACATCATATGTAATGGCGATAAACTGGAACCTTTCCCAGTAATATCCGGAGTCAAATAAGGTTGCCCACTATCACCATTACTATTCAATATTGTATTAGAAATGCTAAGCTAGGCAATAAAGGTTGAGAAAGAGATGCAATGAAATAGAGTAGGAAATGAGGAAATCAGACTATCACTCTTTGCAGATAACATGATGGTATACTTAGAGAACCCCAAAGACTCTGCTAAAAAGCTATTAGAAATAATTCAGAATTTTAGCAAAGTTGCAGGATACAAAATAAATCCACATAAATCCTCAGCATTTTTATACATGATCAACACAATCCAAGAGCAAGAGATACAAAGAGAAATTCCATTCAAAATAACTGTCGATAGTATAAAATATTTGGGAATATATCTACCAAAGGAAAGTCAGAAATTACATGAGCAAAATTATGAAACACTTGCCACAAAAATAAAGTCAGATTCAAATAATTGGAAAGACATTGCGTGCTCTTGGATAGGCCAAGCAAATATAATTAAGATGAAAATACTCCCTAAACTAATCTATTTATTTAGTGCTATACTAATCAGACTCCCGAAACTATTTTAATGACCTAGAAAAAATAACAAGAGAATTCATATGGAACAACAAAAGGTCAAAAATTTCAAGAGAAGTAATGAAAAAAAAATTAAATGAAGGTGGTCTAGCTGTACCTGATCTAAAACTATATTATAAAGCAACACTCACCAAAACCATTTATTATTGACTAAGAAATAGACTAGTTGATCAGTGGAGTAGGTTAGGTTCACAGGGCAAGATAGTGAATAAAAATTGTAATCTAATGTTTGACAAACCCAAAGATCCCAACTTTTGGGATAAGAATTCATTATTTGACAAAAAATTGCTGGGAAAACTGGAAATTAGTATGGCAGAAACTAAGCATGGATCCACACTTAACACCACATACTAAGATAAGATCAAAATGGGTCCAAGATTTAGGCATAAAGAACGAGATCATAAATAAATTAGAGGAACATAGGATAATTTACCTCTCAGACTTGTGGAGGAGGAAGGAATTTGTGTCCAAAGGAGAACTAGAGATCATTATTGATCACAAAATAGAAAAATTTTTACACCAAATTAAAAAGTTTTTGAACAAACAAAACTAATGAAAACAAGATTAGAAGGGAAGTAACAAATTGGGAAAACATTTTTACAGTTAAAGTTTCTGATAAAGGCCTCATCTCCAAAATATACAGAGAATTGACTTTATTTTATAAGAAATCAAGCCATTCTCCAATTGATAAATGGTCCAGGGATATGAACAGACAATTTTAAGATGATGAAATTAAAACTATTTCCACTCATATGAAAGAGTGTTACAAATCACTATTCATCAGAGAAATGCAAATTAAGATAACTCTTAGATGCCACTACACACCTGTCAGATTGGCTAAGATGACAGGAACAAATAATGATGAATTTTGGAGGGTATGTGGAAAACATGCATTGTTAGTGGAGTTGTGAATGAATCCAACCATTCTGGAGAGAAATCTGGAATTATGCCCAAAAAGTTATCAAACTGTGTATACCCTTTGATCCAGTAGTTCTACTACTGGGCTTATATCCCAAGGAAATACTAAAGAAGAGAAAGGGACCTGTATGTGCCAAAATGTTTGCGGCAGCCCTTTCCATAGTGGCTAGAAACTGGAAAATGAATGCATGTCCATCAATTGGAGAATGGTTGGATAAATTATGGTATATGAATGTTATGGAATATTATTATTTTGTAGGAAATGACCAACAGGAGCAATACAGAGAGGCTTGGAGAGACTTACATCAACTGATGCTGAGTGAAATGAGCAGAACTAGGAGATCATCATACACTTCAACAATGATACTGTATGAGGATGTATTCTGATGGAAGTGGATATCTTCAACATAGAGAAGAGCTAATCCAATTCCAGTTGATCAATGATGGACAGAATCAGCTACACCCAGAGAAGGAACACTGGGAAATGAATGTAAACTGTGAGCATTTTTGTTTGTTTATTTGTTTTTCTTCCTAGATTTTTTTTTAACCTTCTGAATACAATTCTTCCTTTGCAACAACAACAACAAAATTCGGTTCTGCACATATATATTTTACCTAGGATATACTATAAGATATTTAATATGTATGGGAATGCCTGCCATCTAGGGTAGGGGGTGGAGGGAAGGAGGGGAAAAACTCGGAATAGAAGGGAGTACAAGGGATAATGTTGTAAAAAAAAAATTTACCTATGCATATGTACTATCAAAAAAATGTTATAATTATAAAATTATTTTAAAAAAGCGGAATCATATTTGCTTTTCTTTTTTTGTTGGTCTAATAAAAGTTTTGTTAAGATAGTTTTCCAATATTGGCATTAAATTGGTCTTTGAGTATTCTATTTCACAATTGTATTCCTAAATCTGAAATAATTCATGTAAGGCTCAACTGTTTCTCATTTCTATTTATGGCAAATATTTCTAGAATTTTTGAATAATTTTAGACCATTACGGAATATCCTAAATTTTAAATAATAATTTCATATCTACTGCTTAGCTTAAATTGTATGTGTTTATGTGTGTCTGTATTTCTCTAATGTTTTGGAATCAGCAGTCACAAATTTGAAAACAAAAATGCTAGATGTTAAATTTTGGGTAAAATGTGTTTTGAAATCTTCTATATACATTAAAGAAAGGGTATCTAGAGAAGTTTGTTCTAGTTTGTTACTACTGTGCAGGCAGTGCAGCCATTGCTGTTCCATTGCTGTTTCATTGCTTCATTGCTACCTCAGGTAGTCTATAGAGGTGTTAAGTGCCACTCACACTTAACTACCACTAATCTATCCTGAATCCTAGGTCTAATCAGAGAAATTCGGTGAATATTATAAATCTTACCTCTTTTTGAGGTCTCCAGAAATCCTCTGGCAGCACAACAGAGCACTCAAGAGTTTTGGCAGACAAGCTTAGACTTTATTCACGTGGTTTTCACCTTATTCTATGATCTCCTGCACTGAGTACCTGTCCCCAAGGCCTAATGCCAGGTGAAGAAGGTGGAAAGGAAAAAAAAAAGGGTCAAGGCGTTCCTCTGTGCTTAATATAGGGTCTATGAGGTCACAGGCATAAGCCAATTGATGATGGAGATTACATCCCATACTTGATGTGATTTCAGAGTGTTTAGGACTCCCACCATGGTTGGAGGTCCCACCCATGAAGGAAGTCCCTATGTACTCATACCCAATTACATCTGAAGACCTTGAGACCATTGGCCTACTTACATCCCAATTGTGCTTGCCAGACTTCTCTAATGGACCCTTACAAATCCCCTTTCTTTCAAAACAGGGACTGCTCATCTCATATCAAGCTACTTGGCATCAGCTATAGTTTGATTGATATCACCGGGTATCATGCTTAAGGAGGTAGGAAGCAACAGACCAATAGACAAAGATATGACAGTGAGAACTAGGCTCAACTGTTACCATAACCAAACATGGGTAACGCTATGTTTAACCCACTCATTAGCCTTATCCTTAAGGAGATAAGAAACCAAGTAGGTGTCAATGAGATAGGATGTCACCATGGTAGGATGTCACAATTCTAGTGCACTTACATACATGACACTTGTCACAATTCTTTTGCACTTCTATACATCTTTTGAAAGAAATCACAGATAAAGATGCAAAACACAGATAAAGGTACACATAAGCAAAGTCATGTCCTGTAGCATAGTCTCAATAACATTGGCAGGTGGGCATGTTGGTTTTTCATCCACTAATTTAGAGGCATAGTCCTTAAATAAAAAACATAGGGCAAAGTCTCTCCCTAGGCCACCACAAGGTGAGTAGCCATAGGAAAAGCAAGCAGGCCCATTGTCCATTTACAGTCTGTTTATATTGCACATCACCCAAGACAGTCCATTTCAGCTGCTACACTAGAGCTGTGTCTGCTATCTCTGGTGAAACGGCTCAGGAGGGACATTGCTGCCATCTGTGTCTGGAGAGCTGCTGACATCTGGCTGGTCCCTCTGGGATGTTATCTGGTCCTTCTCTTGGATCACCAGATCACGAATGTCTCTGGTGTGAATCCACTTCTCTGATATAAGGTCTGCATCTAGAATGAAAGGACCCAGGACCCCAAACCTTGACCCAATTTGGGCCTTTCCAAATGTCATCCAGGCCTTTCCATCTCACTGTGGAAATAAAATTTTTGTCAAAAAGACAAACAAAAGTCAGACAAAAGTTAGTGAATCTGTCACTTAGCTGCAATTTTTGTGTGTACCAGAAGTGCATTGCTAAGGTAAAATCCAAAGAATTTACAAATGTAAAATCCAAAGAATTTTAAAATTGCAAGCAATCACATGCATGTATTCCACATCTTTTACATATCCCAAAATTCCCTTCTTTTGATTAAAACGGAACATCTTGGGGGCATAAATAGTCTGTCCATTAATGACCTGGCTAGTAGGGCTATAAGAAATGCCAATGGGATGGGAAAAGTCAAATTCAATGCAAAAAGACCTAAAGGCAGAAGATTTATAAGCCCCAATCCATAACCTGTCTTGAATGCAAGTGAGACTCCTACAATGGAAACATGGGTTGATCACAAGTCTAGCTGTTTCTTCAGATTGGAGTGAAGCTATAAAGAACTGAGGATATATATCCACAGTAACATGGATGTTCTGCCTTTTAAAATAAGTAATGCCATTGGTCTTAAAGCATTAAATTTTAAACCATAAGGGTTTTGTTCTAGAGGGAACATAAAAGAGTGAAAAGAAAGATAAGCTGTACAACCTTTTGCCATGCTCCTAGCATCCTCTTTAGTTATCACAATTTGCAAATATAAGAATCTATCAGCATGATTATAAAATATGTGGTTTGAAAGTCCACTCTGAAAATGGACATGTAGTATATAATACTTACCTAAGCACTTTCTCAGCCAAATCTAAAATTATTTTTATATACCCAGGTGCAAGGATTAGAGCTGCAGCCAATAAATTTTTCCACTCTGGGATGGTTTTACAACATACATCAATTTGTGCATTGATACAAGAGATATATATTTCACCAGGTCTTGTCTCAGATAATTTTACTACTTTCTCAATTGCTTTTATTGAAATTTTAACCACAAGCAGTGTGTAAAATTTAAAATTTTTATCTGATTGTGTTGGGAGGTTCACCCACTTCATACTGTCTCCTTGATGAAGGATTGCTATGGGTGCCTTTTTTGTAACAAAATTTGATATTTCCAATACTTTTTAAGTTATTTCTCAGCCATATTAAAGAAAGCCACTTCAATCTCTTTTAGAGGCTCTAGAGCTTCTTTTTAAAGCTGTCACTGTGAGTTTACAGCAAGGTTTCCTCTTAAAGGCAGTAGTACCTTAACTCTTGGAGATACTTTTCTCACAGGAGCAAGATCAGCAACCACGTGCCTTTGAAGCAAAGTAGAGCTGTTCTTTATGACATGTGGCAAGGCCATCCATTCAAATCCTTTATAAGGCTGAGCTGTATTAATGCTGGGCATTGAAAAGATAAGTTCCTTCACATTTTCATCTAGAGAGATAAAATTCTTAATATAAAAAGACCCTTAGGAGATTGAGGAGATGGAAGCCCAAGCTGAAGAGCTTCTACCATTTCCACATGTCCATTTACTTTTCTCGGATCAATAAACATTCTCCATTCCCCAAATTTCTTTTTTATAACAAATTTAAGGGAATTCCAAGGACTTAGAAAAGCCTGGAAATGTCCTTGGTTAAGTTTTTTGTTTTTTGTTTTTTTGTTTTTTTTCTGTTGGATGCCTAATGAAATTTGAATTTTTTTCATTTTTTAAGAAGTCTCTTCCCCACTGATTAATGGGGAATCTTTCAACTGTAAAATAAATAAATTTTTCTAGTCTTAAATTTAAATTTCCATTCCCAAGAGATAACATTAATTTTAGCTACTCTAGTTCCTTTTATGCCAGACACATAGGTATTTGCTGTGGTCTTTAACCAATTACAAGTTCAGCTGGCACATCTAATAGCTATATTATCTATATCTGAGTCTACTAACATTTTCAATGGTCTGCTGTTCATACAGATAATCAGCAAAGGACACTCAGCCAAGAATCAGTCAAACAAAACCAAAAAAAAAAAAATGTGAAACAATGGAAAAAATGTTAAATACCTTCTTGGGGAAAGAACAGACCTGGAAAATAGATCTAGGAGAGATAATCTGAGAATTATTGGACTTCCTGAAAATTATGTTGAAAAAAAGAACCTAGAAACTATTTTCCAGGAAATTATCAAAGAGAACCACCCAGATGTTATAGAAACAGAGGGTAAAATAGACATTGAGAGAATTCATCGATCACCTACTGAAAGAGACCCCAAAATCAAAACTCCAATAAATATTGTGGTTAAACTCCAGGACTATCAGACCAAGGAAAAAATAATATAAGCAGCTAGAAAAAAAAAAAATTCATACATAGAAGAACCACAATAAGAATTACTCAGGATCTAGCAGCATCAACATTAAAGGATCAAAGGACCTGGAATTTGATATTCTGAAAGGCTAAAGAACTTGGTATGCAGCCAATATATTATCTAGCCAAAATGAACATTTTTCCCCCCCAGGGAAGAAGATGGACATTGAATGAAATAGGTGAATTCCATCTATTTCTGATGAAAAAAATAGAACTAAATAAAAAGGTTGATATCCAAATATAGGACTCAAAAGAAGCATAAAAAAGATAAAAATAAATCTTGGGAACTATATTTTTCTAATGAGCATATATAAAGAGTAATGTATAATTTGGTTTTAATGTAATAATATAAAAAAGAATCGAGAGGTGGAAAGGAAATTGTACCAGAAAAAGGAAAAGTGGAGGTACTACATATCACAAAGTGGTAAAATAAACCTATTATATCTGAGGGAAAGAAAAGAGGGGAATGAACATAGTGTGAATCTTACTATCATCAGAATTGGGTTAAAGAGAAAAATATATCTAATATTAGATATATTCGATTTACAGATAAAATTTTCCCACCTCATTGAAAAGTAGGAAGGGGAAAATGGAAAGGGAAGGAATAAGCTAAGCAGAAGGGAATACAGAAATTGTGAGGAAAAGGGGTAAGAGAGGGGGAGAAACTTTAAGGTGAGGGAAGGGATCCTATAAAGGGAGGGCTGTGAGAGGCAAGTGGTGCTCACAAGTTTAATACTGGGAAAGGGGTAAGGAGGAAGGAAAGGAGAAAAGCATAAGCAGGGGTTAACAAGAAGGCAAGAAATGCAGAATTAGTAATTTTAACCATAAATGTGAATTGGGTAAACTCCCCATTAAAGTGGAAGCTAATAGCAGATTGAATTAAAAGCCAGAATCCTACAATATGTTGTTTACAGGAAACACACTGGAAGCAGGGCAAAACAAACTGAGTAAAGGTAAAAGGCTGAAGCAGAATCTACTATGCTTCAGATGAAATTAAAAATAATAATAATAATAATAAATAAATAAATAAATAAATAAATAAATAAAAAGCAGGGGTAGCCATTCTTATCTTAGATCAAGCAAAAGAAAAAAAATTGGTCTAATTAAAAGAGATAAGGAAGGGCACTATATCTTGCTAAAGGGTAGCATAGATAATGAAGCAATATTAATAATAAACATATATGCACCAAATAGTGTATCATCTAAATGTTTAAAAGAGAAATTAAGAGAGCTGCAAGAAGATATAGACAGTAAAACTATAATATTGGGAGATCTCAACTTTACACTCTCAGAATTAGATAAATCGAACCACAAAAATAAAGAAAGAAGTCAAAGAGGTAAATAGAATACTAGAAAAGTTAGGTATGATAGATCTTTGGAGAAAACTAAATGGAGACAGAAAGGAGTATACTTTCTTCTCCGCAGTAATTGAGCCCACAAAAAAATAGACTATATATTAGGACATAAAAACCTCAAATTCAAATGCAGAAAGGCATACTAAATGTAATCTTTTCAGATCTTGAAGCAAAGAAAATTACATTGAATTAAAAGCTAGGGAAAAATAAACCAAAAAATAATCAGAAACTAAATAATCTCATCCTAAAGATTTATTGGGTGAAACAGCAAATCATAGACATAATTAATAATTTCACCCAAGAAAATATAAATAATGAGACATTGTACCAAAAGTGTGGGATGCACCCAAAGCAGTAATAAGGGGAAATTTTATATCTCTAGGGGCCTACTTACATAAAATAGAGAAAGAGGTCAATGAATTGGGCTTGCAATTTAAAAAGCTAGAAAAGGAACAAATTAAAAACCCCCATCCAAACACTAAACTTGGAATTCTAAAAATAAAAGGAGAGATTAATAAAATTGAAAGTAAAAATAAAACCATTGAATTAAAAAATAAAACTAAAAGTTGGTTTTATGAAAAAACCGACAAAACAGATAAACACTTAATAAATTTGATTTAAAAAAGGAAAGAAATTGTTAATCTTAAAAATGAAAAGGGAGAACTCACCACTAATAAAGAGGAAATTAGAGCATTAATTAGGAGTTACTTTTCCTGACTTCATGCCAATAAATTTGATAACTTAAATGAAACGGAAGAATACCTTCAAAAATATAGCTTGTCCAGATTAACAGAGGAAGAAGTAAATTGGTGAAACAGTCGCATTAAAAAAAAAAAAAAAGAAAAATAGAACAAGATATTAATCAACTCCCTAAAATAAAATCCCCAGGATCAGATGGATTTATAGGAGAATTGTACCAAACATTAAAGAACAATTAATTCCAATTCTATATAAACTATTTGAAAAAATAATGATTGAAGGACTCCTATCAAATTTCTTTTATCATACAGACATGCTACTGATATTAAACCTGGTAGGTTGAAAACAAAGAAAGAAAATTATAGACCAATCTCCTTAATGAATATTGATGCAAAATCTTAAATAAAATATTAGCAAAAAGATTACAGAAAATCATCCCCAAGATAATACACCATGACTAAGGAGGATTTATACCAGGAATACAAGGCTTGTAAATATTAGGAAAACTATTAGCATAATTGACTATATCAATAACTAAATTAACAAAAACCACATTATCATCTCAATAGATGCAGAAAAAGCATTTGATAAAATCCAACAACCATTCCTAATAAAAGCAGTTAAGAGCATAGGAATAAATGGGTTTTGCCTTAAAATTGTCAGTAACGTCTATTTAAAACCATAAGTAAGCATCATATGTAATGGGGATAAACTGGAACCATTCCCAATAAAATTAGGAGTGAAACAAAGCTGCCCACTATGACCATTAATGTTCAATATTGTATTAGAAACTCTAGCTTCAACAATAAGAGTTTAGAAAGAGATTAAAGGAATTGGAATAGATAATGAGGAAACCTAATTATCACTCTTTGCAGATGATATGATGGTATACTTAGAGAATCCCAGAGATTCTATTAAAAAGCTATTAGAAATAATCCACATCTTTAGCAAAGTGGCAGGATACAAAATAAATCCACAAAAATCCTCAGCATTTTTATACATCAGCAACAAAATCCAATAACAAGTGATACAAAGAGAAATTCCATTCAAAATAACTGTCAATAGCATAAAATATTTGCGAATCTATCTGCCAAAGGAAAATCAGGAATAATATGAGCAAAACTACAAAACACTTTCCACATAAATAAACATAAATAAAAAAAAAACATAAAAAAATTGAACAATTTGAAAAGTATTAAATGCTCCTGGAATAGCAAAGCAAATATAATAAAAATGACAATATTAACTAATCTATTTATTTAGTGCTATATTAATCAGACTCCCATGAAACTATTTTAATGACCTAAAAATAACACAAAATTCATATGGAACAACAAAAGATCAATTATTTCAAGGGAACTAATGAAAAATGAATCAAATGTAGGTGGCCTCACTGTATTTGATCTAAAAGTATATTAGAAAGTAGTGGTCATCAAAACCATTTGGTTTTGACTAAAAAATAGACTAGGTGATCATTGGAAAAGGTTAGCTTCACAGGACAAAATAGTCAATAACTATAGCAATCTAGTGTTTGACAAACCCAAAGATCTCAGCTTTTGGGATAAGAATTCACTGTTTGACAAAAACTGCTGGGCACAAACTAGACATGGACCCACACTTAACACCGTACACCAAGATATGATCAAAATGTGTTCATGATTTAGGCATAAAGAACGAGATTATAAATAAATTATAGGAACATAAGATACTTACCTCTCAGACTTGTAGAGAAGGAAGGAATTTATGACCAAAGAAGAGCTAGAAATCATTATTGATCACAAAATAGAAAATTTCGATTATATCAAATTAAAAAGCTTTTGTAAAAACAAAAGTAATGCAACAAGATTAGATGGGAAGCAACAAACTGGGAAAACATTTTTACAGCTAAAGGTTCTGATAAAGACCTCATTTCCAAAATATATAGGGAATTGACTCTACTTTATAAGAAATCAAGGCATTCTATAATTGATAAATGGTCAAAGGGTATGAACAGACAAATTTCAGATGATGAAATTGAAATTATTTGTACTCATATGAAAGGGTGTTCCAAATCACTATTGATTAGAGAAATGCAAATTAAGGCAATTCTGAGATACTACTACACACTGTCAGATTGGCTAAGATGACAGGAAAAAGATAGAGATGAATGTGGGAAGGGATATGGGAAAACTGGGACACTGATGCATTGTTGATGGAGTTATGAACTGATCCAGCCATTCTGGAGAGCAATTTGGAAGTATGCTCAAAAAGTTATCAAACTGTGCATACCCTTTGATTCAGCAGTGTTACTACTGGGCTTATACTCCAAAGAGATAGTAAAGAAAGGAAAGGAACTTGTATGTGCCAAAATGTTTGAATTATACAGAGTTCACTATACTTAAAAAGCCACCACAAGTTTTGTCCAGATTCTAAAAATGTCCTTAGTATAGATTTCCAATCATTAGGGATTAAGACTACAAAAGCCAAATTCAAAAGCCAAATTCTCTAATAAAACCTTAACATAAAATGATGTAGACCCATAAAGAATGCAAGTCTTTTTCAGATCTTTGATAATTTCTAGATTAATTGCAGTGTATTTTCTTTTTTCTTGACCTGAAGGGTCAAACTCTTCAATCACAAGGCATACTATTATTTTTAAATCTGATGTATGTTGCCCTTTCTCTTTAGTTTCTCCAAAGTTATGCCCACTACCATTTTGTGATTTGATGGTCTTACTGTGAATGACTGGAACTTTTCTGAGATTTATATATCACATGACTAAAAGGCCCTGATTTGCCCTGATTCAGTCAATATTAAGAGCATGTGTTTTTAACATATGATAGAATTTATAAATATGTTTCTTTGGTCCTTAAGAGAACTGGTACATAACTTTTAGATACATCTTTCCAATCTTTCTTCCTGTTATTGCTGTCTTATATTGACTACATATAAATTTACTCATGATACTTACTAGAAGACCTTTTAGTGAAGAGGCCTAAATGAAATACCATTTTTAACACAGTAATCCATAAATAGCATTTTCTAAATGATAAAAATCTAATATCAATTTCTCTAGAAAATGCAAGCATAACCTCATTTGTGTATGCTGAGTTTCATTTCTTTCAGAATATTAGCATTGGCATTCTTTCTAAAAGTCTTTTTTAAAGAGAGCACATAGCAATAGTTAATTTAGTTGTTCATATCATAGAGCCAGCTTTTAAAATAAGCATGTAATTGATGTTGTGGCCAAAATTGAATTTGAGAACAAAAAAAAAAAAATGCTATTCACTAAGATAGTGAAAAAAAATTAGTGTGCACAATTGTACATTAGTCACCTATTAAATACCTAAGGCAGTTAGAAAACATAAGTAGAGAAATAGGCCAACAATCAAAATCTAAATTCAAACTAGCACAATTGTTTATGACTGTGGGCAAGTCACTGGAACTCTCCATTTTCTCAACTTAAAATAGGAATAATAATGATAACTTTCTTACATGGTTTATTTAGAGTATCAACTGAAATATTTGTGAAGCATTCAGTAGAGTGACTGGCAAATAGTAGATAAGTAATAAGTACTTATGGTATTTTCCAGAATAAACTTTATAACCTAGGGAAAATCAATTTAAAGAAATTCACATGCTTCCATACCAGATTGATATGACTCTCTCTGTTATGCTGGCAGACTCTTGCAGTAACTCCCACAGTCTTAGAACTGGCAATGACAAAGTAATCTTTATCTGTGATAATTTTAGGAGCCAAGAAAAATAAGCCCCTATGTTGTAGAGCCATCATTTCTCCTTGGATTTTGTCTTCAAAAACATCAACAACAGCAAGTTCATCAGCAAGACTCTCTAAGTACAATGATAGCACAGATCATACCAGTGGCAGGAATCTTAATGTTAGGAGCCAATTCCTTTTTAGCAGCTGCTTTTTTTTTTTCTTTATGAATAAACCTTGTGTTTTTCCTGAAGAGGGGTCAATTGCTGATGAGGAAACTTGTCTCTAGTGGAAGAAAATGTCAGCTTTGGTTCCTCCTTCCTTCTTTTTTTAAAAGTTGAACCAGGAGAGCTACTGAAATTATGAAAAAGGCTGTGACCTAGAAGTTTAAGGCCAAAGTTTGACTATGCTTTTAAAAAAATTAAAAACTAGAGCGGGTAACTAAAATTATAACTTAGATTTTCCTATCCCACCAAAACAAAAAATAATGGAACTTGCTAGCATTCAATTCATCAGCAAATATCATGTTGCAAATATACATGTGTGCAATTTAAATCTAAATTATTTTCAGAATAGTAATAACATAGAAACATGTGATATATATATATATATATATATATTACATGTGTCATAGGTGATTTCACAATCCTATGACACAAATAATCATGTTGCTTACACAATCGTATGCCTGCCCTCTGCTTTATATAACCTTGAAATGCCAGATATTAAATGTTCCCTTTATTTGTTCAACTTTACACTATAATTATATCAGGCTCGTGAATTAAATCAGTACCACAATATAATTTTTAGAAACTAGATGCATAGTATCATATGATGAACACCTTGGGTTGATTCTAGCTATTTTTTCCTCATGATGAAGGAAAACAGTAATAAAAAAAGGCATCACACATGGTTCTTACTTTATGAAATAAAAAATCATCTATCTCCTGTGGCATGAATGCTGAGCTTGTGGTTCGAATATTTCACATTTCCTATGGTGATATAGGCAGTACATATTTGTTCTTAAGCTTCCCAATGTGCTTTCCATTGGGTGAAGAAGCCCAGCTTACTCCAAAGCTCAGTATGCTTCAAAATTTCATTATAAGTCCTAGACTGTCCAGTAGACATAATTTCTGAATGTTGTATTTTGTTTTGTATTCAAAATATCTATTTATACCTCTGCCAAAGCAAAATAAATCAGTGACATTGCAGTAAATGGACTGCTTTTTGTTTGGAAAGCTTTCAGATTTCAAATGCAGTGTAGCTTAGATAACTGAGGAAAAGAATTTAGGTGCTTCTAGAAAGTCTAGAAGTAAAAAAAAAATATTTTCAAATTGGCTACTTCAGCAGTTTCTAATTCTTTCAGGACCAGCTTCAGTCAGAGGGCTTTCTTAAGGAGATAGGGGAAGGTACAGAGAAGACTAATAAGAGAAATATGTTCTGAATTCACACATAAACAGCAGGACTTTCATAAAGGAAATCAAAATTTTTCTCTCTAATTTTTTCATTTTATGTCTTTATGTCTATTTCTATCTCTGGTTGTACTTTTGTTTCTGACAATAAACAATCCTTACCTTTAGTATAAATATTCCATGTATCATGCTATGTTCTATTTATTAATGATAATTGTTGGAATACATAGGAGAGCTGTTGGAGTACATGGGAGCCACCTGACAGTGGCTGCTGGAGATCCAACCCAGACCTGCAGAATGGATTACCTCTTATGATAGGATGACACAAGAAGACTGAGAGGCACTTGTTGTTTTCTGACCTCTCTGACTAGAGGCCATTACATTGTCTGACCTTTTTCCTCTTCCCTCTGCCTCCAATTTATCTCATTCCCAGTCCACAAGACCTGTGTCAGCAAAGGCTGCCTTGCAACTCCTTCAGATGTTATGATCCACAGCTGTGGAGGCTCTCGGAGAATTGATTTGCCCATAACAATAATATTTATTTTTTTTTAAGTGGAAATCTCATCTATTTGTGTACACTCTTCACTGAGACAAATCTAACATTTTGAAAAGGTTTAGCATTTTTATGATCCCTGTGATTGAAAAAGTCAAAGCCTGGTAGCCAATCCTTTAGTGACCCATCTTATTAAGTTTAGCTTCATGGAAAAATCAGAAGAAGCATTGTTTGCCTCTGGAAAATTATTGTTCTTTTCTACCTTACTAAACTTTTCCAGCTTAGTAATACTTTCCAACATTTGAGTTCTACTAGCACAACCTTCAGGACATCTGAATTGTTTCTATGCAAAGAGTCCCAATGGTCCTCAAACTTTTTAAATAGGGGGCCAGCTCACTGTCCCTCAGACTGTGCAAGGGCTGGACTATAGTAAAAACAAAAACTCACACTCTGTCTCCGCCCCTTAGCCCATTTGCCATAACCCAATGGGCTGCATAAAAGTCCTTACCCCACAGCATCTGGCGCAGGTTGTAGTTTGAGAACTGCTGGATGAGACATTAGAATTGAATTTCAATTGAAAAGTAACAATAACTGTAATGATAGCAACAAAAATAGCAACAACAATTGTAATAGCAATACATTGATTAAATTCTTTAGAGTATAATAATGGTTTGTTCGTTTGTTTCTCATTCACACAGCATCCCTAGGAGATAACAGAGAAAATGCTACTACTCTCGTTTTATAGAAGAGAAAATTCAGCCTAAGAAAAGTATAGAGGTGGGTCCACTACACAGGTATTAAATAGTGAAGTTACTAATCAAACTTCAGACTTCCAAGTGCAAAAATCCTTAATAAAAGGACCTCCCCCCAAATTAGTAATAATCCAAGCTTGCATTAGTTTTGAGTTTTGCTGCTTATGCATTGTTCACAAGGACTGTTACATTTGATTTTATTAACAATTCTGTGAAGTAGACTTAATAGACATTATTATTCTATTTTACATGGAATGAAAAAAGGCTTCTAGACTAAATGATTTTCCACATTCACATCATGATTACTACCATCATCATCAACATCATCATCAACATCACTATCATCTCATCCTAGCGAAAAAATAATTATCAATCTGGGCAATAGTTCATAGAACATTTAATGTGAATGAGTAAAAAGCAGTTTATTGACATGTGCCCAACACTATTTCTGTTCAAGCTCTGTCACTTATAATGAAAATTATTTTCCTATATCAAGAACAACTTAAATTTGTATACTGTGTTGAGGTTTGTAAAATGCTTTACATATTTTATCACATTTGAGACTCTTGTTTTGTGAAGTTGCCATATGGTTTATATAGCTAGTAAATGATATAACTGACACTAGTACCTAGGACTTCTAACAGATAATCCAGTAATCCTTCAAGGAAATATACTTGTATATACCAACATTTAGATGTTTATTTGTTTTTCCAGAACTTCAGGTCAAGAGTTCCTGACAGCTTATCTACAGAATACCATTGAGAAAACAACATGGAAGTTTACTTCATTTTATTCTGTTTCAAAATTCCTCACTATAGTGATATCTTGTTACCAGCTGGCTTCATGAATACAATATCTACTTCCTCACATCTTTCCACCCATGCCAGTTTTTCCTCTCTTCAGGGAAGCTTTGATATCAGTTTCCTAAATAAGGTTGGACAGGTAGAGTGATCATTTATACTTTTCAACTATAGCGTTTTTCTCAAGGAAAAAAAAAACTTTACAAGATAATATATAAATACAAATGTAGCAGTAATGGTAGAGCTGTTGGTATTGTAGTGTATGTGCATGTGTAGTCTTGTTGTGTTTTTGACATAATGCAAAAAGCCAATGTATTTGTAATATTATAACATCAATGTATTTATATTTTCTTATATAATTTTCCCATTATATTCTTTCATATTTGTTTTTTATTTGGGGGAGTTCTAGATTCTCTCCCCTATCCCTACTCACAATTAAGAAACCACATGTATGATGTAAAATTTTAAATAAAATTTTTCCAAAGAGATTACAGTAACTTATCAACAAGATATTAAACTATGACCAAGTGGGATTTATACCAGGAATGCAAAGCTAGTTCAATATCAGGAATACTATTATCCCTATGAATATCCCAATATCAATAGCAAAACCAATAGAAATTATGTTATAATATCAATAGATGTTGAAAAATCGTTTGACAAAATTCAATACTAAAAACACTAGACAGCATAGGGGTAAAGGGAGCTTTCCTTAAAATAATAAGTAGTATCTATCTAAACCAAACAGCAAGCATTCTTTGAAATAGAGAGAATCTACATAAATTCACAATAAGATCAGGAGTGAATAAAGGATACCCATTATCACAACTATTATTCAGTATTGTACTAGAAATGTTGGCTTTAGCAATAAGAAAGGAAAAGAAAATTAAAGGAATTATAATGGGTAATGAGGAAATAAAATTATCACTCTTTGCAGAAGATATGATGATATACTTAGAGAATCTGAGAAAATAATCCAAAAACCTACTGGAAACAATTGACAGCTTTAACAAAGTTGTGTGATATAAAATAAACCAACAAAAATCATCAGCATTTTTATATATTACAACATAAACCAGCAAGAAATAGAAAGAAAAATTCCATTTAAAATTACTGTGAACAAAGTAAAATATTTGAAGGTTTACCTGCCAAGACAACAAATCTAGGAACTATATGAATATAATTATAGAACATTTTTCACACAAATAAAATCAGATTTAAATAACTGTAAAAATAATAATTGCTCATAGGTAGAACTAGATAATATAATAAAAATGAGTATTCTGCCTAAATTGGTGTACTTCTTTAGTGTCATATCAAAGTGCCAAAAAATTCTTTTATAGAACTAGAAAAAAGTAACAGCAAAATTCATATGGAAGAATAAAAGGTCAAGAATATCAAAGGAATTAATTTAAAAAAAACTCAAAGAATGGTAGCTTAGCAGTACCAAACTTAAAACTATGCTATAAAGCAACAATCATCAAAATAATTTGGTACTGGCTAAGAAATAGAATGGTACATCAGTGGAATAGATTAGATACATGTGACACATTAATTAAGGCCTATAGTAATCTAGTATTGAATAAACCTCCAGAATCCAGATTTAGGAATAAGAACTCACTATTTGACAAAAGCTGCTGGAAAAACTAAAAATATGTCAAAAAATTGACATAGACCTACATCTCACATCCTGTACCAAAATAAAGTCAAAATGGATATATGATTTGGGCATAAAGGAAGATATCAGAAACAAATTAAGAGAGCAAAGGATAATTTACCTTTCAGATATTTGAAAAAGGGAGGAAATTATTACCAAAGAAGAACTAGAGAATATTATGAAAGGCAAAATGGTCACCTTTGATTTCATTAAATTAAAAAAAAAATTGCATGAACAAAAAAACAACAGAAACAAGATTAAAAGGGAAGTACAAAATAGGGAGCGATATTTAAAGCCAGTGTTTCTGATAAAAATCTCATTTCTAAAATATGTAAAAAACTGTGTCAATTTTCTAATAAAAGTCAGTCCCCTATAAACAGACAATTTTCAGATGACAGAATTAAGCCATCTATAATCATATTTTAAAAATGCTCTAAATCACTCTTTATTGAAGAAATACAAATTAAAATAACTCTGAGGAATCACCTTCCCACCTCTCACATTGGCTAAAATGACAGGAAAAGATAAAGATAAATGTTGGAAGGGATGTGGGAAAAATGCATTGTTACTGGAGTTGTAAAAAGATCCAACCATTCTCAAGAGTAATCTGAAACTATACCCAAAAGGTTATCAAACTGTTCATATCCTATGACCCAGCAATGCCACTCCTGGATCTGGATATGGATCCTAAGGAAATCACAAAGAAGAGAAAAAGACCCACATATGCAAAAATGTTTATAACAGTTCTTTTTGTGGTAGCAAAGAATTGGAAAATGAATAGGTCCCTGTCAATTAGAGAATGGCTGAATAAGTTGTGGTATATGAAGATAATGGGATATTATTGTTCTATTTTTTTTTAAAATGATGAAAAAGTTGATTTTTAAAAGACCTGCTTTACATGAACTGATGCTGAGTGAAAAAGCACAACCAGGAATGCATTGTATATTATAACAGCAAAAACGTGTGATGATCAACTATGAAAGCCTTGATTGTTCTAAGTGGTTCAGTGATCCAAAGCAATCCCAATAGACTGGACAGAAAATGCAACCTATGTCCAGACAAAGAACTATGGAGGATGAATGTAAATCAACTCATTCTCTATTCACTTTTTTCCTGTTTTTTTTTTTCTCTCCCATGTTTTTTTTTTCCCCTTTTGCTCTGATTTTTCTCTCTCAACATGATTCAAAAAACAATGTGTATTTAAAATAAATATTTTTAAAGAGGCAACCACATGTGAAGATATATAACATGTTTCTATGTCAAGTTATAAAATAAAACATAAACCTCCCAACCCTAATAAAAGTAAAAACCCTCAAGAGAAATTATGTTAAAAAAAAAACAAGAGAGTGAAAAAGAATACTTCAATGTATATTCAGACACAATCAGTTTCTTCTCTTGGTATGGATAGGGTTTTCCATTGTAAGTCCTTCAGAGTAGTCATGGATGATTGTGTTATTGGGAGTAGCAAAGTCATTTACAGCTCGTCATCGCAGAACATTGCTATTATTTTGTATACAGTACATTTTACTTTTCTTGAGTTAATAGAGGACTTTTCTAGGGTTTTATTTCCCTGAGAGCATCATGCTCATCGTTTCCCATAAAACAATAATTTCCATCACAAACAGATACCCCAGTTTATTGAGTAAATTAAAATGGACTAAGTTTTGAAAAAAAATAGCAAAAACTAGGGACAAGAAGATAAATTTATTGGAAAAAGAGAAACCAGGTGCTTCATTCAACTGATATGCTAATTTTATGGCTTAGAGGTAGAGTTGAAGAGTGGCTTGGTTTTGAATTTATGTGCATGTACAATACTCATAATTCTCTGGGCAGAGCTGGGGGAGGGGTATATTTCAAGAGATATGCTTTTAAGCCTGAAATGTCAGTAGGTCTAAGTGGCAAACATCCAATTTTATTACATCTCTGCATAAATTATAATCAACTTATTATTTTATTCATCTCAGATGATTGTATTACATTCATATACTGTAACTTATTCTAACAAATAGACTGTTAATATGACAGCAAGCAATATTTGTAGCCATAGCATTTCAAAATGCTCTAAGTCACAAATGGTCAAAGAAATGCAAATTAAGACAACTCTGATGTACCAATCCACTCCTTTCAGATTGACTAAGATAACAGGGAAAGATAATAACAAATGTTGGGGGGTATGTGGACAAACTAGGAAAATTCATTGTTAGTGGAGTTGTGAACTGATCTAACCATTCTGTAGAGTATTTAGGAGTTAAGTCCAAAGAACTTTCAAACTGTGCATATCTCTTGATTCAGCAGTGTCTTTATAGGGTCCTGTATCCTAAAGATATCATTAAAAAGGGAAAGGGACCCACATGTGCAAATGTGTTTGTACCAGTCCTTTTTGTAGTGGCAAGGAATTAGAAACTGATTGGATGTCCATCAGTTGGGGAATGGCTGAATAAGTAATAGTATATGAGTGTAATTCAATATTATTGTTCTATAAGAAATGATCAGCAGGATGATTTCAGAAAGGCTTTGAAAGACTTACATGACCTGATGCTAAATGAAGTAAGTAGAACCAGGAGAACATTGTACAAGCAACAACAAGATTATGTGATGACCGATCTTGCCTCTCGAAGATGGCGGAGAAGAAACACACGACTCAGTGAACGTCCTCACTCCCTCACAACCAATTAGATAAATTAAGTCTCAGAATTAGCTCAGGACTGATAGATACCACAAGGACTGGAAGCACGACTTACCAGCTGAAGAGAATCTGGCGTTTCAACAGGAAAGGTCAGTTCTCAGGGGAGGAATAAGAAAGACCAGCACAGACAGTGGGGTAGGGGCACACTGCGCCCATTGCGCTGGGAAGGGCTCTGGGATCAGAGAAGCCACTGAGGTAAAGGAATCTGGCACAGGCTGTTAGCTCTTCTCTGCTAATTATTTAGCAGTTCAGAAGAGAAAGCCAAAATATTTTAAAACTCAGATTAGATTTTCCCCGGACCCTGGGGGTGACTCAGTAGACTCGGCACCAGGGGGTGTGGCCTCAGCTACTACCTGAGAATAGTTAAGAGATTGACAAGTGGGTGGATACGGCCCAAGGCAACACACACTGCCTAGCTTAGCTGGAGGGAGTGGAACTCATCTCCAGGAAGTCCCAGAGAAGCGGAACCTTTGAACTAGGGACCGCGGTTTCTGGCAGACACTTCCAGTTTGAGCACAGGGGCTTCTCACGTCACCTGCTGCAGACATTCACTCCCCACCCGGACACATAGGCTGGGCTTTGTGCTGTCTTCACTATTCTACGCCCTCGAAGCACAGTAGTGCTAATCACCTCTGAGGCACTTCCAGGGAGGGGGTGGGGAACTCTCTCCCAGAGCTCTCTCTTAGCTCAGGCGCAGGGGCCGCTGCATCCATCCGGTCTGGGAGGAAGCTGGTAAAGAAGTAAATAATTTCCTACCCCAGGGACAGACCCCAAAACATTTTTAAAAATATGAGCAAAAAAGCTAGAAAAACTATAGATTCCTTCTATACAGAGAAAGAGCGGGTATCCAACCCCGAGGAAGTTGACAGCAGAGAATCAGCAGATAACAACCTAAAGGGGAACGATTCTTGCCCCCCATCACATAACTCTCTCCTAGAAGAAGCTCTTAAAAAATTGAGGGAGATCGAAGAAAAATGGGGAAAGGAAAGGGAAGCTAGGATAGAGAACAACAACGTCCTGAAATTGGAGTTGGAAAAAATAAAGAATTCACAGGAGATGCAGGGAAACAAAATTAGTGAATTAGAAAAGGTTAAAAAACACAGGAAAGTAGGATTTCTGAATTGGAAAAGATAAAAAAGTCTCAAGAAAATAGAATTTCTGAATTGGAAAAAGAAAATAATTCTCAAAAAAAAAAAATTAGGGAAATGGAAAAAAATTCAATAGAGCAAAATAATTCATTTAAAAACGAAATTGGGCATTTACAAAAAGAACTAAAAACTGTGAAAGAAGAAAATAACTCCTTAAAAGTCAGGATAGAACAAATAGAAATGAATGATTCACAGAGAACCCAAGAATCAGTCAAACAAAACAAAAAAAAAAAAAAATGAGAAGCTGGAGAACAACGTCAAATACTTACTGGGAAAATCTATAGACCTGGAAAATAGATCTAGGAGAGATAATCTGCGGATTATTGGACTTCCAGAAAACTATGACCAAAAAAAGAGCCTAGATTCTATTTTACAGGAAATTATCAAAGAGAACTGTCCAGAGATAATAGAAACAGAAGGGAAAGTAGATGTGGAAAGAATTCATCGAACTCCTTCTGAAATAGACCCTAAAAAAAGAACACCACGAAATATTGTGGCTAAGCTGCAGAATTACCACACAAAGGAGAAAATCCTGCAAGCAGCTAGAAAAAAACAATTTAAATACCAAGGTGCCAAAATAAGGGTCACCCAAGATCTGGCTGCCTCCACATTAAAAGATAGAAGGGCCTGGAACCTGATATTCCGTAAGGCAAAAGATCAAGGACTGCAACCAAGAATGAACTACCCAGCTAAGTTTAGCATCTTTTTCCAGGGAAGAAGATGGTCATTCAATGAAACAGAGGAATTCTATATGTTTCTAAGAAAAAAACCAGACTTAAACAAAAAAATTTGATCTACACCCACAAGACTAAAGAGAAACAGAAAAAGGTACACAGAACCCTTGAGAACTGTAACTCTGTTGTGGGTATATAAAAAATACTCAAGGATAATTTGATTTTACTGATATAAAAGAAAAAAAGGGGGGGTGTAGTAAAGGGAAGGAGGTCGGTTCAGAAAAAGGGGAAGGAGTGATAAAAAGAGGGAAACTACATCCCAGGAAGAGACATAGAAAATACACCATATCTGAGGGAACTTAGTGAGGGGGAGAATCATTGTGTGAATCTTACTCTCATCAGAAGAGGCTCAAAGAGTAAATAATTAACATATTTGTTTTTCAGAGAATTTTCTCTCACCTCATTAAAAGGGGGGAGAGGAAAAGGGAAAAGGAAAAGGAGAATAAGTGAAGGGACTTGGAGGGAGGGGGGAGGGATCCTAAAAAAAAAAAAAAAAAAAAGAGGGAGGGTTGCACGTCACAAGGGGGATCTGTAAATTAAATATCGGGGAGGGGGATCAGGGGGGTCAAGGGAAAAAAGCATAATCTGGGGATAATACGATGGCAGGAAATACAGAATTAGTAATTTTAACTGTAAATGTAAATGGGATGAACGATCCCATCAAACGGAGACGGATAGCAGATTGGATCAAAAAGCAGAACCCTACAATATGTTGCCTACAGGAAACACACTTAAAGCAGGGAGATACATACAGAGTAAAGGTAAAAGGTTGGAACAGAGCCTATTATGCTTCAAGTAAAGCCAAAAAAGCAGGGGTAGCTATCCTTATCTCAGATCAAGCAAAAGCAGAAGTAGATCTTGTTAAAAAAGATAAGGAAGGAAACTATATCCTGCTGAAAGGTAGCATAAATAATGAAGCCATATCAATACTAAACATATATGCACCAAGTGGTATAGCATCTAACTTTCTAAAGGAAAAGTTAAGAGAACTGCAAGAAGAAATAGACAGTAAAACTATAATAGTGGGAGATCTCAACCTTGCACTCTCAGATTTAGACAAATCAAACCACAAAACAAACAAGAAAGAAATTAAAAAAGTAAATAGAACATTAGAAAAACTAGGTATGATAGACCTTTGGAGAAAACTGAATGGCTATAGGAAGGAATACACTTTCTTCTCAGCAGTTCATGGATCCTATACAAAAATTGACCATATACTAGGACATAAAGATCTCAAAATTAAATGTAGGAAGGCAGAAATAATAAATGCCTTCTTCTCAGATCACAATGCAATAAAAGCTACATTCAGTAAAAAGTTAGGGGTAAATAGACCAAAAAGTAATTGGAAACTGAATAATCTCATCTTAAAGAATGACTGGGTGAAAGAGCAAATTATAGAAACAATTAACAATTTCACCCAAGATAATGATAATGATGAGACATCATATCAAAATTTTTGGGATGCAGCTAAAGCAGTAATAAGGGGAAATTTTATATCTTTAGAGGCTTATTTGAAGAAAATTGAGAAAGAGAAGATTAATGAATTGGGCTTACAACTTAAAAGGCTAGAAAAAGACCAAATTATAAACCCCCAACCAAAAATTAAACTCGAAATACAAAAATTAAAAGGAGAAATCAATAAAATTGAAAGTAAAAAAACTATTGAATTAATAAATAAAACCAAGAGTTGGTTTTATGAAAAAGCCAATAAAATAGATAAACCTTTGGTAAATTTGATCAAAAAAAAGAAAGAGGAAAATCAAATTGATAGTCTTACAAATGAAAAGGGGGATCTTTCCACCAATGAAGAGGAAATTAGAGAAATAATAAGGAGTTACTTTGCCCAACTCTATGCCAATAAATTTGATAACTTAAGTGAAATGGATGACTTCCTCCAAAAATATAGGCTCCCTAGATTAACAGAGGAGGAGATAAATTGCTTAAATAGTCCCATTTCAGAAAAAGAAATAGAACAAGCTATTAATCAACTCCCCAGGAAAAAATCCCCAGGGACAGATGGATTCACATGTGAATTCTACCAAACATTTAAAGAACAATTAGCCCCAATGTTATATAAATTATTTGAAATAATAGGGGATGAAGGAGTCCTACCAAATTCCTTTTATGACACAGACATGGTACTGATACCTAAACCTGGTAGATCGAAAACTGAGAAAGAAAATTATAGACCAATCTCCTTAATGAATATTGATGCTAAAATCTTAAATAAGATATTAGCAAAAAGACTTCAGAAAATCATCTCCAAGATAATACACTATGATCAAGTAGGATTTATTCCAGGAATGCAGGGCTGGTTTAATATTAGGAAAACTATTAATATAATTGACCATATTAATAATCAAATTAATAAGAACCATATGATCATCTCAATAGATGCAGAAAAAGCATTTGACAAAATCCAACATCCATTCCTACTAAAAACTCTTGAGAGTATAGGAATAAATGGATTATTCCTTAGAATAATCAGGAGTATATATTTAAGACCGTCAGTAAGCATAATATGCAATAGAAATAAACTGCAACCTTTCCCAGTAAGATCAGGAGTGAAACAAGGTTGCCCACTATCATCATTACTATTCAATATAGTACTAGAAACGCTAGCCTCGACAATAAGAGCCGAGAAAGAGATTCAAGGAATTAGAGTAGGAAATGAGGAAATTAAACTATCACTTTTTGCAGATGACATGATGGTATACTTAGAGAACCCCAAAGACTCTGCTAAAAAGCTACTAGAAATAATTCAAAATTTCAGCAAAGTGGCAGGATACAAAATAAATCCACATAAATCCTCGGCATTTTTATATATCACTAACAAAATGCAACAGCAAGAGATACAAAGAGAAATTCCATTCCAAACAAATGTTGAGAGTATAAAATATTTGGGAATCCATCTACCAAAGAAAAGTCAGGAATTATATGAGAAAAATTACAAAACACTTGCCACAAAAATAAAATCAGATTTAAATAATTGGAAAGACATTCAGTGCTCTTGGATAGGCCGAGCGAATATAATAAAGATGACAATACTCCCCAAACTAATCTATTTATTTAGTGCTATACCAATCAGACTCCCAAGAAACTATTTTAATGACCTAGCAAAAATAACAACAAAATTCATATGGAAGAATAAAAGGTCAAGAATTGCAAGGGAACTAATGAAAAAAAACTCAGAGGAAGGTTGTCTAAGTGTACCTGATCTAAAGCTATATTACATAGCAGCAGTCACCAAAACCATTTGGTATTGGCTAAGAAATAGACCGGTAGATCAGTGGAACAGATTAGATACAAAGGACAAAAAAGGGTACATCTATAGCAATCTAATATTTGAGAAACCCAAACATTCCAACATTAGGGATAAAAATTCATTATTCGGAAAAAACTGTTGGGAAAACTGGAAATTAGTATGGCAGAAATTAGATATGGATCCACACTTAACACCATTTACCAAGATAAGATCAAAATGGGTCCATGATTTAGGCATAAAGAGGGAGATAATAAATAGATTAGAGGAACAGAGGATAATCTACCTCTCAGACTTGTGGAGGAGGAAGGAATTTATGACCAGAGGAGAACTAGAGATCATTATTGATCACAAAATAGAAGATTTTGATTACATCAAACTAAAAAGTTTCTGTACAAATAATACTAATGCAAACAAGATTAGAAGGGAAGTAACAAATTGGGAAAATATTTTTAAAAACAAAGGTTCTGACAAAGGTCTCATTTCCAAAATATATAGAGAACTGACCATAATTTATAAGAAACCGAACCATTCTCCAATTGATAAATGGTCAAAGGATATGAACAGACAATTCTCAGAGGAAGAAATTGAAACTATATCCACTCACATGAAAGAGTGTTCCAAATCACTACTGATCAGAGAAATGCAAATTAAGACCACTCTGAGATACCACTACACACCTGTCAGATTGGCTAAGATGACAGGAACAAATAATGACAAATGTTGGAGGGGATGTGGGGAAATTGGGACACTAATACATTGCTGGTGGAGTTGTGAAAGAATCCAGCCATTCTGGAGAGCAATCTGGAATTATGCCCAAAAAGTTATCAAACTGTGCATACCCTTTGACCCAGCAGCGCTACTACTGGGATTATATCCCAAAGAAATACTAAAGAGCGGAAAGAGACATATATGTGCCAAAATGTTTGTGGCAGCTCTTTTTGTAGTGGCTAGAAACTGGAAGATGAATGGATGTCCATCAGTTGGAGAATGGTTGGGTAAATTGTGGTATATGAAAGTTATGGAATATTATTGCTCGGTAAGAAATGACCAGCAGGAGGAATATAGAGAGGCCTGGAGAGACTTAAATCAACTGATGCTAAGTGAAATGAGCAGAACCAGAAGATCACTGTACACTTCAACAACAATACTGTATGAGGATGTATTCTGATGGAAGTGGAAATCTTCAACATAAAGAAGATCCAACTCACTTCCAGTTGATCAATGATGGACAGAGGTAGCTACACCCAGAGAAGAAACACTGGGAGGGGAATGTAAATTGTTAGCACTAATATCTGTCTGCCCAGGTTGCATGTACCTTCGGATTCTAATGTTTATTGTGCAACAAGAAAATGATATTCACACACATGTATTGTACCTAGACTATATTGTAACACATGTAAAATGTATGGTATTGCCTGTCGTCGGGGGGAGGGAATAGAGGGAGGGGGGTAATTTGGAAAAATGAATACAAGGGATAATATTATAATATATATATATATATATATATAAAATTAAAAAAAAAAAGATTATGTGATGACCAACTCTGGTTGACATGGCTCTTTGCAACAATGAGGTGATGCAGGCCAATTCCAATGGAAAAAATGGAGAAAGCCATCTGTATCCAGAAAGAGAGTCTAACTCTTCCTGATAACATTTGGAATTTTCTTGACAAATATTCTAAAATGGTTTATCATTCCTTTCTTTAGTTCATTTTACAGATGAGGAAACTGAGGCATACTAGGTTAAGTGACTTGCTCGAAATCACACAGTTAATAAGTTCCTAAGGCCAGATTTGAACTAAGCAAGATGAATCTTACTGACTCCAGGCCCATTTGGTAATTTGGATTAAAATGATGTCTTTGATATTAGCTATGCATGGGTTCATTGTGATACTAATATATCGCATGAAGAGAAACACATCTTTTTTATAAAATCTGGGGTCCTACCTTTTCAATTAATGAATAGTGACCAGAAGTTAGCTTGAATTTGAAAATATTTCCCATAGACTAATAATATTCCAAGGATCAGACAGATATAATTATACCCTGTCTCTCATTAATCCAGACAATGACATCCCCATTCTACATTCATGGGCCAGCTTTTATTATAATCTACTTAAACAAGGTGACCAAGAACCTCATAATTCCCATCTAGCTGCAAGACTTTATCATGTTCCTTTAACCCCCATCTACTTTCAGCTTTTTTCTGTGTTGTCTCATTCAGTTGAAATTCTTTGAAGAAAGGGACAATCTTGCCTTTGTTCACATCCCTAGTGCTTAACACAATATTTAATAATGTGCTGAATATATATTTATTAACTAACTGATAGAGTGACTCAATATGTTGTGTGATTCAATAAGTGATGACAAACTTCCATCCCTAAACTCACTCCACAGCTATGCTCAATTTCTGGGAATGATCATATGGACTGAACAAATAGATAACAACTTTACTTTGGAATATCACTCTTCAAATGATTTATGGGAAGAGCTAGATATTCAATTTACAGATCAACACAATATCATTGATGAGACTTATTACTTTTATTTGTTTGTTTCTTTGTTTATCTCGCGAAACAAAGAGTAGGAAATTAAAAGTATTAAGCACAGGGCAAGTAAATTTTAATTAAGTTGCTTTTGTTGAAGAAAGTGTTTTTTGTTTTTTTTTTTGTTTGTTTGTTTGTTTGATTGGTTGTTTTTATTTTTAATGAGTACATAAGTAACTATGTAGAGCAAAAAACTGTGAAAAAAACAATTCTTTCTACTCATAGAATTGAATCAGATTGTCCCTAAAGTAATAAATATTATAATATTATAGATGATGGTTGGATTAAAGTTAAGAGGAACCAGATTAATATTCCTATAAGTGTGTGTTTGTGTGTGTGAGTGTGTGAGTGTGTGTGTGTGTGTGTGCATGTGCATGTGCATGTGCCTGTTTTAGTAATATCAAGCCATAACTCATTAAAATAGGTAGAATATTGGCATCTGAAAGCACTGGCTGAAAATTGATGGGAAGATTTTGGGGGTACCAGCATAGAACAAGCAGAATTAGGGTTCATTTTTGGAGTTTTAGGTGGAACCATATGCATTTTTTTTTTTTTACTTAAACAAGTCTATTAATTGTCAAGGTTAGACCTATACCTTTGGTGGATAGCAGCTCATTGACCAAGGAAGCTTGTGCCAATTTATAAAGATGTAGATTTCAATTATCTCTAATTTGATATGTTTGTATTATTATGATCTATTTTCTTGTTTACTGTTAGTAAGTCTTTTAAATTGATTCAATCTTTTCTAATCTCTATGTAAGAAAAAGAAAAAAATAGATTATCAGGAATTTCAAAGAAAAGACTAGAGGCAGTGTTAAAGAGATTACTTTCATTTCAACAAACAAAGAGTAATAAATAAAAAAGTAAAGAAGAAAGTTAAGAAATAAAGATATAAATATTGATGCCAATGAATCTGGCCATCCCTTCAAATCCTGAAAAGGAAGTGTCTGTGATGGTAAAGAAATATAACAAATACAAATTTCAATTCAACAATCATGTAATAAAAATAAGTATTAATATTTTATTTTTACAGCACTTACTATATACCAGGCACTATGCTATGTGCTTTAAAATTTAAAATAATAATTTAATCTAGGAAGCTAGATGGAGGAAGACCTGAGTTTAAATCTGACTTCAGATATTTAACACTTCCTAGTTGTGTAATCCTGTGCAAGTAACAACTTCAATTGTTCACGAAAGAAAAAAAAGTTTAAAACTATAAAATAATTATCTCATTTGATCTGTAAAACAATCCTGGAAGATAGGTACTATTAGCATCTCCATTTTATAGTAGAGGAAACAGAAACATGTTAAAGCTGAATCAAACAGATAATATAGTTTGAGGCCAGAATTAAAATCAGATTCTCCTCACAATAAGCTTAAATTTCCTTCTACTGCATCATTGACATGTCAAACATTTACTATCTACTAAATACAGAACTCTGAATAATATATAATGTTTAAATCAGATATTCTCTACCTCGATGAAGCTTACAGTCAGAGTTTTAGCCTAGAAACATTTTTTAATTATGTTGTACGGATTGTTACCTTTTACTGCTTATGATTATCCTGTCTATAAATATATCAATGAGCCTAAACAAGGTTTTCATAACAGAAACCTATCCATCTCTACAATATTTTAGGAGACAAATGATTCTAGGTAAACTTATTGTGCTTATCTAACAAAGATGAAATGCAAAAGAATACTTCCTATGTGTTCTCATATAATGGTTTTGTCTTATACATTCCCTATAATTTTTGCTCTTACTTAAATGATTTGAAATGGTTTGCAGTATTGAATGCATTTAGAAAGATATGGATTCATCATTAACAATAAAGATGATAAATTAACATTTATTAGATTGCAAAAATCAAGTATAGAATGTAAATTTCAAGAATTGGTGTAATGTGCTATTGTCTCCAGAAACTGCCAATAGCTCTCTGGTCTAGAGGAGAGACTTCTTCCAGAGAGCTGCCTCAACTCTGGCCTAGAGCAGAGATCCTCTATATCTCAAGTGCTACTCTCTTTTATCCTCCCAAAGAATGGGTGTGGGATAATGCAAGGGCTTCTGGGAAAAATTACTTCAACCAATGAACTTGCTCCTCCTAAGCATGCAAGCTCCTCCCCAGGAGTTCACAGATGTAAAACTCGAAGTAAGGCCAGAACTAGAGAATTGTTAAGTACCGACTTAGCACTTAGTAAGAAACCTAATATCTCATTATCTCATTACCACTTAGTAAGAACCTAACAAATTGGCATAACTGACAACTTTGTTAATCAACTGTTAATTTTTTTTTTCCAAAGAAAAAGTCTTTGACAAGAACCACCAAGATCTCTCATTTTACTCTTTTCCATGACAAAACACAAATTGGATTTTTAACTACTCTAAAAATGAGTATGACCTAAAATTAACAAATGATAAACAGAATAATACTTGATTTCATTTTATACTATGATTATTTTCTGAATTGTTGACTAAAGAAGATATTATAATGATAGTTCCTTCTCTTTATATAACTAATCTTTGAAGTGCTTTAACCTTCCCTAAACCAATGATAAGAGCCAGCATTTATATAATGCATTACAGTTTATAAAGTCTCCTAAAAAGTTAAATATTTCTTGCATGCTTACTCCCTGTTTGGTTATGTAAAAGTAACTTAAAAATCTCGGTCTCTTTGGCAACTCTCTATCTCTTTGGCAACTCTCTAATAACATATTTTACAGATAATTATATGTAAAAAAAAAAAAGTGGGGGGGGAATTCCCATGATGGAAAAATTTTACACTAATGAAATTGTAGGTTTAGTTCCATCACAAAATATCAGGTGACATTTATAACCATACAATTTTTTCCAAGCTTTGTAAGAACACAGTTTCATCTCTAAACTTTGAACAATCATCTGCCAATATGAAATTCCATGCAAAGATCTAAGTTTGGCTAACATTTGCAAAATTTCCAACACATCCTTTTTTGTGCATTCTCACAGTAGCTATTTCTAAAGTTATAAAAATGTGTCCTAGGAATTTTTGAGTTCTATTCTGTCAGAGTTATTCATATAACTATAAACTAAAATAGCCAAGCTCTAAATCCCCAAAGTACATATATCAAGTTGCTGAATACCTCTTTGCCTTAAAATCAATCCTGAGATGTTGACTAATATCTTCACTTATATACAAATATGCATATAATTTTATTTTTCCATACTTAATCATAAAAATCACATGTAGAAGATGTATTACATCATATACCTGTCAAAATATCACAACATACATGAAAAAATATTAAGTTTAAAATGATCCATAAAAATCTCACCAGAAATGGAAATAATAAAGCAATCTAAAGAAGTCATTGAGTCAGTCAATATGTGTTTATTAAGTACTTAATGAAGACCACTTAAATAAGAAAAGCTGGATTTTGTGATTCCTCTTCGGGAAATAGTCTCATCAATCACCATGAGCTTTAAAAGTATAGTTCAATACAATCTTGAAAAGTAAAACAATAAACTTATATTAGTTCCTACTATGTGCCAAGGTTATGTATAATTTTGATCTATATGTTTCTATAAATTGTTCATAGAAATTCTGTCCAATGTACATGTATCCCTAAACTGGTGCCACATTCCAAAAGAAAAAAAAAAAGAAAGAAAGAAAAGAAAAGAAAAAACAAAACAGTCAGAGTATTACTTTTGTTCTATTTTTCATATAAAAAGGTAACTATGCAGTACTCTGGTTTCTTTCTATTTTCTATCATCTGCAATGTACTTCCTTTTCTGAGCATGCCAATGCCTTTAATAACAACATATAAATAAGTGATACATATACTTTAGTCATTGGGAACCATAAAAAGTAGCATCATGAAGTATTTAGCATTAATTAGGTAGACCAGACTTCCTTCATTGCAAATTATCTGGGAAATTTAAGCTGTTTCTCTTATACCAACAAACTAGGAAAACTTATTGTCACCCAGCTAGTCTAAGAAGTCCAAAGCCCATTAAGTCTAGTTAAAAAAATGAACAAGTTTTCAAACTAGGTAGGATAAAACTATAGAAATATTGTGGAACCCACTATCCAGTTTCCTTGTCTACAAGGAAGGGAGAGTGGCATGTCTTGCCTTTATTGATGGAAACTATTTTGATAATTAATACCATAAGGGTAATTGCTAATTTCATACTGGGTACATAGAAGGCCACAACCCTTGGGAGATGATAGAAAATTAGTTGTGAAATGAATGGCTTGGAATACAACCAAATATCCTTATGAGATTATTTCCTCTTAACTCAATCTTTTTTTAAAATTTTATTTATTTATAATTTTTTCACAGTATATATGCATGAGTAATTTTTTTTAATAATATTATCCCTTGTATTCATTTTTCCAAATTATCCCCTCCCTCTCTCTACTCCCGCCCCTTGATGACAGGCAATCCCATACATTTTACATATGTTACAATATAACCTAGATACAATATATGTGTGTAAATATCATTTTCTTGTTGCACATTAAGTATTAGATTCCGAAGGTATAAGTAACCTGGGTAGATAGAGAGTAGTGCTAACAATTTACATTCACTTCCCAGTGTTCCTTCTCTGGGTGTAGTTGTTTCTGTCCATCATTGATCAACTGGAAGTATTAACTCAGTCTTTTTAGTAAAATTAAAGAGAACAGGACTAGAATCATAAAAGGAAATATTTAAGACTGACTATGCTAGTGTTCCAAGGGGCCATTACCCTCAGGGTAAGCTTACATTATGTTTTATACTCTTTCTTTATCTTGTCCCTATTCATCCTTTTATCAACTTCAGCTTTCTTAAGTCAGATGCAAGATGTGACACAAGCATGAAGACTGAACATATTAGATAACAAAGTTCTCACCTCCATACATCATTTTTTTAAAAACTTTTTTGCATTTGATTCTCTATCCAGCTTACCAGGAAGTCCCTTCTTCTTGCTTCAATCCAACTATAACATTTCTTTATATTTGTAGAATAACTCTCTTCATATTTCACTGAATAAAATGAAATGAATCTTTACAAACTTCTCAATTCTATACAACAGTTAACTTCTAAAGCATTTCCCCATCTACATCCTACACACAAACACTTCCCCTTGCCAATGAAAACTCTTCTAATTGTGCCTTTGATATTTTAATCCTTTATATTTGAGTTGCCTGCAAGATCACATCTTTAATTAGTCTTTAATTATTTCCTCTCTTTTTTCTTTCTTCAATCTAATAGTTTGGATAGAAGGGTGAATGAGTATAAGACATATTGAGAGATGCAGGATGAATCCCCTGGGAACTGGGAAGATATTATCCCTTACATATAGAGAAGGTAGAAGGGGATAAGGGTTTAAGGGGAAAGGAATTTGAGTTAACTTTTGGATATGTTAAGTTTAAAATATCTATTTTATATCCATTTTGAACTGTCTAAAAGTTAGAGATGCAAGATCATAGGTGCAGGAGATATTAGAGGAGAATAGATAGGTTGGAGAATCATCAGAATAAAGATGAGGATGAAATCTGTGGATGCTGCTGAAATTACCAAATGAAGAAGGCTTAGGACAAAACCCTGAAAAATGTTCATTTATAATTGAGAAGGCATAATCTGCATAAATGTCCAGCAAAGAAGACAGAGGAGGACTGACCAAATAATGTAGTATTCCTGAGAACTTGTACATATATTTGCTTCATAAAAGCTTGTTGAATGAAGAATTATATGAATGAATGAAGATAGAATTTAATGACAGGAACAAAATGAAGAAAGATAGATTCAACAAAAGCATTAGTGAGGCTTAGCCTTTTGTTCCCAGATCAGTAAGATTCAATACTTGTCTGGGACAAAAGGTTATTGAGGCAAGAAAGCCCAATGCAATGAGCCATTTGATGTGATTTTACTGAGGGAATTTTGCTGAAAGCAAACCAGCTCAAATTAGAGAAAGCATGCATGAAGCAAGAAAAAAAACAAAAAACAAAAAAAAAATTGGGTTAGTCAAAAAATAACCTAGATTCTAAAGAGAAGATAGAATCTTTCTTCTCTGGGAATCAGGAAGAATAATTGAGCAGTGAATGTAAAGTTAAGTAGGCAAAAACCATAGAGCTAATGAGGAGAGATTATTCTAAAAGAATTGTTAGAAGGAAATTGGTAAACCAGAATATATCTCAATGGTGGTAAAATGAAAACCACTTCTTATAAGAATTGGCTGAATAATGTCAGGATGCTGAGCTTGGAAATATCAATCATATATGCTATCTTATGTGTAAGACACTTTATTAAGATCTGGGATGCAAGGACAAAAGTAAAATAGACCTTTCCCTTGAGAAATATACATTTCCCCCCCTCCAGAGGCTGGGGTTAAGTGACTTGCTAGGAAATGTTAAGCGTCTGAGACCAGATTTGAACTGTGGTCCTCCTGAATTCAAGGCTGGTGCTCTATCTACTGCCCCACCTAGCTGCCCCAAGAAATTTACATTCTGATGGTGAAGACAATACTCATAAATATATAAGAAGAGAATATATAGGGAATGAATACAAAATAGGTTTGAAAAAGAGGACACTGGTCACTGGGAGTTAAAAGGTTTCAGTTGCAAGATATATGTTTGAAATGATTTTTTTTGTTTGTTTGTTTGGGTTTTTTTTTAAGGAAACCAGAGATTCTAAGGCAAAAACAAGGAAGGAAAACATTCCAAGCATTTGTGGCTGGGGGGAAACAACACTTTTTCTTTACTTAAATGTTTAGTTAATTGTTATCCAGAAAGAAACGACCATGTCACAGTGTATAGAAAGCTGGTCTCAAAGTAAGGAAGATGGGTTCAAGTCTTATTTCTTATCCTGCCTATGTCATTTTAAACAAGCCATTTGTAGCCTCTGTGCTCTATATACCTTTCTAAAAGTTTAATTTATAAGGAAAGTGATAATCTAGATTGTTAAAGATTTTCAACATTTGAGAATTCTCTCTACCCATGAAATCACTGATTTATTCCCTACTGTTATTGAAATAGAAGAGAGATGAAGGATTCAATCTGTTTGTTTGTTTTGATATTGGGTGCAGTAAAAATGAATCTCAATCCTGGGAGAGATACTGAAATTAGAGATATAGATCTGAGAATCATCCAGAGAAAATTTGAAGACATGGGAGTGAAAGGGTTCCCTGAGAACAAACGCAGAGAGATATGGAAGAAGAACCAGAAATTAAAAAGAAAAGACAGTGATGGAGCTGTAGGGGAGGGAGAGAAGGAAGGGGGAAGAAGTGGGAGAGAATGACAAAAAAAAATAGTAGTTAGATCACAATAGCATGACAAAAGCACAGATAAAAAAGACTTTCAAGAGGAGGAATTTCACAGTACTTCATGTGTCCAAAAAAGGTCAAGACTGTTTATTACTATTTTTTTTTTGATTAGGAAATTGCTAGTGTCCTTTGAAAAGGCACCCAGATACCTCAGTGGAATGATACAGTAAGCAATGTTAAATACTTCCAAAGCACAATGAAACTAACTTCAGATACTTTATTATTCATAGGGATCCTGGAATGTCTTCTCTCAAAGTTTCACCATCAGAAAACAACATAAGGAAAGGTCATAACATAGACCTTCATTCTTTTGAATTATATAGCAATCCTCCCTACTATTATCAATTAAAACAAAGGATATTTAATTAAATACGATGTATGAATATTTAACAACTCCAAAAATAAAATAAAACAATTCATAAACTGGCTAGTTTATGAAGAAAGGTGTGTGTTTGTTTTCAGTCAAAACTAGTTTTCTATCACTGTTTTGCTTCATTAGCCTTCTAGGAAACATATTGAAAAGCTTACTGTCTTCATGTGAGACTTGAAAATGGAGATTGCTACCTTGACAACAAAATGAGAAAACATAATTGTAGAACAATATAAGTTCTAACTAAAAACATCCACATTCCCCCCCAGTTAAATCTTGGTTAAGTTATTTAGTTGAAAATTAAAGGAAGGCATTCTAGATTAATTTCTGACTAGCACTGAAAGAAAAATATATGAAGTATTATGAAACAAAAGAGTTATTAATTTAAAAGTTGGTTTGAACAAATAGAATCTAAAATCTACAGTGGAATTGGTCCACATCTTTCAGAAGATATTGCTATAATGCTTTTCCTTTGATCTGAATATGCTGACTTCCCACATGGATGACAAATAGAAAGATAGATAAGAAAGTTCAGATATATATTATCCATGCTGAGCAGAATCCTTTGCCATTTAGTTTTCAAGAAATAGAGTCCAAGAAAGAGAAGTTTGATTTTTGTGACTGTGTCCATGTGATGAGTGTGTCTTTAATACAAGATATAGGAATCAAATGAATCTATGCAAAAGATGGAGAAGCTGGAAAAATAAAAGCAGATATTTCTTAGTTGAGGTATGCTGAGCTCCATGGTTGGCAGATTACAGCTGTGGTAATGACTCATCTTCACAGAATTTTATTATGTCTCTGGGAAGGGTACTTTCAGTTCTCCTCCAACTTTATCCCCCTTCTCTGCCCATTTTAATCTGTTCTTTTTCATCATCTTGTAAACTCAGCTCCTTTTGCACATGGGCTGTCATTTTGCTTGTTTCTATTGTCAGTTCTTAGCATGGTGCTTAACACAAAGTAAATGCTTAATGTCTTGACTTGAAAGTTGACTTAGTGAAATAGTACAGTAGATTTGCAGACAGATTGAGCTGAATTCAAACCATTGCCTAGACTGTTATAATTTACAAGAACTCAGATAATTTATTTAATGTCTCTCAGCCTAATTTTGTTTGTTTGTGATTTTGTTTTGTTTTTAATTTGTAAAGCAAGCAGCTAGGGGCTGGGGCCTGTAGTCAATAAGACTCATATTCCTGGAGGTGGAGCCAAGATGGTGGAGTAAAAGCAGGAACTCACCTAACCTCTTCCCAAACTGCTCCAAATTCCTTTAAATAATGACTCTAAGCAAATTTTAGAGCATCAGAGAACCCAAAAAGATGGAGTAGAACATTTTCCAGCAGAATAGTTTTGTGGAACCAGGGAGGGAACCCAGTGTGAAGTACTAGTGTAATAAAGACCAGTGCAACCCCAGTCCCCCACCCAAGCCCAGCCCTAGCCCCACCCCAGTAAAAGAATAATGAGTCTAGAGCCCTCTGTATAAACATCAATACTGGCAGTTTTAGATCTCAATACAAGGATACCAAAGACTATTTGGAAGGTCAGAAAAAAAGGTCTGGGATAAGTGAGCATGCCAGCACAGCCTGATCCTGGCCCTGAACCTAGCTTCTGAATTAGCAGAAGTACTGATGGCTTGAGATTTCTCAACTCATAGAAACAAAAGGGGATTGAAAGGTTAGCAGAAAGGTCTGTGGCAACATGGTGGGAGACCAGTGTGCCATTCTAGTATAAACCACACATCTAGCCCTAGCCCAACACCAACATCTGCTAAGCAGGACTCGGTTGCTTTAGTTCACTAACTCTTATAGCTACAATGGAGCTCAGATACTTCTAACAGTTCCAGAACAGAAAAGATGGTCTATGGTTAGGTACCTAGAAGGCTCTCTGAAAACATCCTGGGACAATGTACCTTCCACCTGGAAACAGAACCCTACCTTAAGGATTAACAAACTGAGTAATAGGCTAAGAAAATGAGCTGACCACAAATATTTCTGATCATAGAAAGTTTACCATTGTGATGAGGAAGATTACAACACACATCAAAAAAAAAAAGTTAACAAAGCCAAAGTTCTTATATACAAAGTCTCCCAAAAAATAAGAATTGGTCTCAGGCTATAGAAGATCTCAAAAGAAAATTTGAAAATCAAATGAGACAAGTAGAGGAACAATTAGGAAAAGATTTAAGAGTTGTACAAAAGGAAATACAAAAAGCTAATGAGAAGAATGCCTTCCTTAGAAGGTAAAATTGGCCAAATAGGAAAAAAAGGTACAAAAAAGCTCACTGAGGAAAGTAATTCTTTAAAAATTAGAATTGAGCAAATGGAAGCTAATGACTTCATGAAAAATCAAAATACAATAAAGTGAAAACTGTCCAAAAAGGAAAAAAAAAAAAAAAAGTGTGTAGTAAGTATTTCATGGGAAAAACAACTGATCTGGGAAAAGATCCGGGAGAGACAATTTTTAAAATTTTGGTCTACCTGAAACTCATGATCAAAAAAGAGATGGACATCGTATTTCAAAAACTGTCAATGAATAGTGTTTTGTTATTTTAGAACCAGAGGATAAAATAGAAATTGAAATAACCCCACCAATCACCTCTTGAAAGAGATCTCATAATGAGAACTCCTATGAATATTTTAGCCAATTCCAGAACTGCCAAGTAAAAGAGAAAATATTCTAGGCATCCCAGGAAGAAACAATTCAAGTTTAATGGAGACACAGTCAGGATAACACAAATTTCAGCAGCTTCTACATTAAAATACCAGAGGGCTTAAAACATGATATTCTAGAGAACAGTTTACAACCAAGAAATACCTACTCAGCAAAACAGTATAATCCTTCAGAGGAAAAGGTGGTCATTAAGTGAAATAAATGATTTTCAAACATTATGATGAGAGAAGAGCTAAATGGAAAATTTGATTTTCAAATACAAGACTGAAAAAAGCCTAAGGAGATAGACAAGTAAGTGATATTATAAGGTACTTAATAAGGTTTATCTGTTTACATTCCTACATGAGAGAATGATACTTGTAACTTAGAACTTTTTCATTATTATGGCAGTAAAAGGAGTATATATAGTTAATATGAGGTAAATATGAAAGGATAAGATCTAAAAAAGTGATAAAAATTAAGGGGTGAGAGAGCAACATACTGGAAGAAAGGGAAACAGAGAGATAAAATGGTGTAAATTATCTGTCATTTCAAAAAAGAGGCAAAAGAAAGTTTTTATAGTAGAGACGAAAAGGAGGAGGAGAAGGGGAGTGAGTGGATTTTACTTTGATCAGAATTAGCTCCAAGAAAAAATAACATACATACTTAATATGAATGTAGAAATCTACACTGTAGGAAAATAGGAGAATGCGATATGGGAAGGGGTAGAATGATGAGAGAGGGGATGTTGGGGAAAGAATAAGTAGTTGCAAAACACCTTTGAGGAGGGACATGCTGAAAGGAGAATAGAAGAAATGGGGGAAATACAGTTAGCAACAGTAATTGTAAAAATAATATTGAAGCAAGTTTCTCTGTTAAGGCCTCATTTCTCAAAAATAGAGTTAACTGAGTCAAATTTATAAAAAATAAGAGCAATGTCCCAATTGAGTAATGATCAAAAAATATGATCTACATTCAAAAGGCTAGAAGTCATGCATATTCTTTGACTTAACAATATTACTACTAGGCTTGTATACCAAAAAAGATTTCTTTAAAGAGGAAAAATTTACACACACACACACACACACACACACACACACACACACACACACAGACAATTTATTTATTTATAGCAGCACTCTTATCAAGGCAAAAATAATGGAAATTAAGGGAATGATCAACAATTGGAGGAATGACTGAATAAATTATGGTATGTGTTTGTGATGGGATATTATTGTTCTATGGAAAATGATGAGTTGGATGCTCTCAGGAAAAACAAAATAAAACAAAACAAAACTTGGAAAGTTCAGAGTACTAATAGCAATGTTCTGGGATGACCAACTTTAAATGGCTTTGCTATTCTCAATAGTAAAATGAGCCATGACTACTCAGAAGGACTTACAATGAAAAATCCTATACATACCCAAAGGAGGAACTGATTGTGTCTGAATACAAATTGAAGCATTCTCTCTCTCTCTCTCTCTCTGTCTCTCTCTCTCTGTCTCTCTCTCTCTCTCTCTGTCTCTCTCTCTCTCTCTCTCTCTCTCTCTCTCTCTCTCTCTCTCTCTCTCTCTCTTCTCTCTCTCTCTCTCTCTCTCTCTCTCTCTCTCTCTCTCTCTCTCTCTCTCTTTCCTGTTAGGTTCTTACTAAGTGCTAAGTTGCTACTTAACAATTCTCTAGCTCAGAATTCACATATTTAGTTCAAATCTTTAAGGGATTCTACACCTTTGAAGGAATACTTTAAAGGAGCTTATTCATTGGTCAGTAAGGAGTTCCCCCAAGCTCCTGGGAGTACCCACAAGCCCATTCTCTGGGAGGATATAAGGAGCCACCAAGGCTGCCTCCCAGGACATTGAAGTGCAGGCTGGAAGGAGAGCAGTTGGGATTGGAGAAGGACAAGACTTCCCGAGAGAACTTCAGGGAACTCTGGATTGGAGAAGGAAGAGAGATTCAAGATTCTACCTTTGCTCTGGCTGGAGGCTCCAGAAGCCTCCCAAGAAACCTGCTCACAGAGGAAAAGGATTTAACAGAAAACAAAAACCTCCTCCCAGAGAACAATTCACAATTTAGAGAAACAGGACTTTACATTTTGGCATCCAATGTGGGGCAAGGACTTATTCTGAGCCCTTCAGAAGAGCTAGCCTGGTCTTTACACTTTCTCTCTCTCTCTCTCTCTCTCTCTCTCTCTCTCTCTCTCTCTCTCTCTCTCTCTCTCTCTCTCTCTCTCTCTCTCTTTCTCTCTCTCTCACACACACACACACACACACACACACACACACACACACACACACACAAACACACACACACACACACACACATATTTTTTCCCCCCCTATTAGGACAGGTCTTTGTTTTCTTTCACAACATGATTTTTATGGACATGTTTTTCACATGTGGTTTCTTAATTGGTGTGGGAATTTTTAAAAAAATAAATGTAAAAGTCAATTAATTTGAATTTAATTGGGGAAAAATAAATAAATATATTTTTAAAATGCATCATCCATCCTGAGTTAAAACCTGACTTCAAACATTGACTAGCTGTGTGACCCTAGACAAGTCACTTAAACTTATTTGCCTCAGTTTCATCATTTGTAAAATGAGCTAGAGAAGAAATGGGAAACCACTCCAGTGTCTTTGCCAAGAAAATCGCAAATGGAGTCACGAGGTGTCAGACATAGTTGAAATAGCTGAACAACAAAAGTGCAGATACAGTATTTAAACAACAGGAGTATTATGTTTAAAATAAATAAATGAATGTGTATGTGTGTGGATGTGTGTGTGTGTGAGTGTGTGTGTGTGTGTGTGTGTGTGTGTGTGTGTGTGTGTAATGCTTTGGAAATCTCAAATGCACTTTAAGTGTTAGAAGAGCTAGAAAGATAATAGTATTATATTCTTTCATATCAAGAATTACAAGAGTTTCTGGACAAAACAAAAATCTGACTTAGAGTCAATTTGAAATTCTTTAACTTTGATATTCTTTTCTTTCAAGTTTTGTGGATCTTCTTATGAAACTACCTGATTAGATACTGAAATCTTTGCCTAGCATTTTTTGGTTCTTTATTTTGTATCTTCATGCTCCTCATTCACTTTTACTTGCTTTTTATGAAGGAGAAAGCATATTATATTATTATCAATAAGTAGAATTTAATTTTAATATCTGTACCATATGAGTAAGTTAATCTCTTGTTGAATATTTTTGAAAAAGTAAGTTGAAGAAAATCACATCAATGTCCCATCAATTTCCCAGGAGACTAACAACTCCTTGAGGATAGAAACTATCATTTATGTACTTATACCCATAGTAAGTCAAAGAATTCCTCATACTGTAGGCATATAATAGGTGCTTGTAATTTGGTTGATAAATTAGAAGATATGATTACAAAATATTTTTAGGCTTAATATTCACTGAACAATAGGCAAGGCTTAAGAAAAAAAAAAAAAGATTAATTACCCTTTGATAGTATATGAGCAAATTGTTGCTGCTACTTTCAAAACATAGGGCAGCCTCCCAGGAAAGCAAGATTGAGGGGAAGCCTTCATGAAAATGGGGCAAGGTCCAAATGAACTCTTTGCTGATTTTGTGGGAAATCTGCAAACAGCTCTCATATTAATGATTGGAGAAAATGCAACTACAGGAATTATGATAAGACAACTGGCTAAAGAAAATGGTAATCAGATTTGTAGAAGAATTATTCTGGGACTACACAAGGATGCTCTTTTAGAAAAGATCATAAGACACTGTGCCACAGTAGGCACAAATGCCTTTTATACCTAGGCTATGATACAGAATATGGGAAGAGAGGGTCCTTCTTGGCAAGGGACTTCCAGAGAGACTCATTAATGCTTTCAGTGTGGTAAAGTAGGCCACCTGAAAGCTCAATGTAGGCAAAGAGATAGAGTGAGAAGATAGGGTGAAAGAACAAAACCCAAACTCTATGTCCAAAGTGCAATAAGAGCCTCCACTGGGCCTCAGACTTTAGACTAATTCAGGGAAATGAGAGATGGGGCCCAGCTCTAAGACCTCAAACAAAAAACAGGTGGGGCATGATGGCAGCCAAATTTACATGCAGACAGTCTTTAGAAGTTCTATATGATTTATATGAACTCTGATATGATCAATCACATGAAAAGCAATCAGATGGAAGAAAGGGATTACATGATCAGTCAGCTGAAAAGCAATCAGGTGAGAGAAAGGGATTACACTTGGAGATATATAGGCTTTTTAACCCGACAGAAAAGCAGTGTCCACTGTGAGCAGTTCCAATGTAATTGCCAGGTAACATGGAGAAATACAGAAAATAGTGAATGGAAGGGACTAGATAGGTTAACTACTTGGGGGAAAGGTTTGCTTGGATCTCCACAGATGGAGAAAGAATCAAATGGGTGCCAATGAGCCTTAGTCACCTTGTTCACTAGAAAAAGACAGAAAAAGAGAAAAACCTCAAAACAAAGGAGATCTAAGAAACATCTGACACTGAACGAGCATGGCTTATAATGAGACTTACAGAACTTTAAAATCAAGAGGAATCATTTGATTTCCAGACATTAAAAAAAAAAAAAAAATTGTTGATAAGACTGTTGCAGAACTTCAAAACCAGTAGGAATCATTGGATTTCCTGAGATATGATAAGACTGATACAGGGGGGCGGAGCCAAGATGGCGGAGAAGAAACACACGACTCAGTGAACGTCCTCACTCCCTCACAACCAATTAGATAAATTAAGTCTCAAAATTAGCTCAGGACTGATAGATACCACAAGGACTGGAAGCACGACTTACCAGCTGAAGAGAATCTGGAGTTTCAACAGGAAAGGTCAGTTGTCAGGGGAGGAATAAGAAAGACCAGCACAGACGGTGGGGTAGGGGCACACTGCGCATACATCCCATTGCGCTGGGAAGGGCTCTGGGATCAGAGAAGCCACTGAGGTAAAGGAATCTGGCACAGGCTGTTAGCTCTTCTCTGCTAATTATTTAGCAGTTCAGAAGAGAAAGCCAAAATATTTTAAAACTCAGATTAGATTTTCCCCGATCCTGGGGGGTGACTCAGCAAATCTCTTGGCACCAGGGGGTGTGGCCACAGCTACCTCCTGAGAATAGTTAAGAGACTGACAAGTGGGTGGATACGGCCCAAGGCAACACACACTGCCTAGCTTAGCTGGAGGGAGTGGAACTCAGCTCCAGGAAGTCCCAGAGAAGCAGAACCTTTGAACTAGGGACCGCGGTTTCTGGCAGACACTTCCAGTTTGAGTGCAGGGGCTTCTCACGTCACCTGCTGCAGACATTCACTCCCCACCAGGACACATAGGCTGGGCTTCCTGCTGTCTTCACTATTCTACGCCCTCGAAGCACAGTAGTGCTAATCACCTCTGAGGCACCTCCAGGGAGGGGGTGGGGAACTCTCTCCCAGAGCTCTATCTTAGCTAAGGCGCAGGAGCCGCTGCATCCATCCAGTCTGGGAGGAAGCTGGTAAAGAAGTAAATAATTTCCTACCCCAGGGACAGACCCCAAAACATTTTTTAAGTATGAGCAAAAAAGCTAGAAAAACTATAGATTCCTTCTATACAGAGAAAGAGCGGGTATCCAACCCTGAGGAAGTTAACAGCAAAGATTCAGAAGATAACAACCTAAAGGGGAACGATTCCTGCCCCCCATCACATAACTCTCTCCTAGAAGAAGCTCTTAAAAAATTGAGGGAGATCGAAGAAAAATGGGGAAAAGAAAGGGAAGTTATGATAGAGAATAACAACGTCCTGAAATTGGAGTTGGAAAAAATAAAGAATTCACAGGAGATGCAGGGAAACAAAATTAGTGAATTAGAAAAGGTTAAAAAAACACAGGAAAGTAGGATTTCTGAATTGGAAAAGATAAAAAAGTCTCAAGAAAATAGAATTTCTGAATTGGAAAAAGAAAATAATTCTCAAAAAAAAAAAATTAGGGAAATGGAAAAAAATTCAATAGAGCAAAATAATTCATTTAAAAACGAAATTGGGCATTTACAAAAAGAACTAAAAACTGTGAAAGAAGAAAATAACTCCTTAAAAGTCAGGATGGAACAAATAGAAATGAATGATTCACAGAGAACCCAAGAATCAGTCAAACAAAACAAAAAAAATGAGAAGCTGGAGAACAACGTCAAATACTTACTGGGAAAATCTATAGACCTGGAAAATAGATCTAGGAGAGATAATCTGCGGATTATTGGACTTCCAGAAAACTATGACCAAAAAAAGAGCCTAGATTCTATTTTACAGGAAATTATCAAAGAGAACTGTCCAGAGATAATAGAAACAGAAGGGAAAGTAGATGTGGAAAGAATTCATCGAACTCCTTCTGAAATAGACCCTAAAAAAAGAACACCACGGAATATTGTGGCTAAGCTGCAGAATTACCACACAAAGGAGAAAATCCTGCAAGCAGCTAGAAAAAAACAATTTAAATACCAAGGTGCCACAATAAGGGTCACCCAAGATCTGGCTGCCTCCACATTAAAAGATAGAAGGGCCTGGAACCTGATATTCCGTAAGGCAAAAGATCAAGGACTGCAACCAAGAATGAACTACCCAGCTAAGTTTAGCATCTTTTTCCATGGAAGAAGATGGTCATTCAATGAAACAGAGGAATTCTATATGTTTCTAAGAAAAAAACCAGACTTAAACAAAAAATTTGATCTACATCCACAAGACTGAAGAGAAACAGAAAAAGGTACACAGAACCCTTGAGAACTGTAACTCTGTTGTGGGTATATAAAAAATACTCAAGGATAATTTGATTTTACTGATATAAAAGAAAAAAAGGGGGGGGTGTAGTAAAGGGAAGGAGTGATAAAAAGAGGGAAACTATATCCCAGGAAGAGACATAGAAAATACACCATATCTGAGGGAACTTAGTGAGGGGGAGAATCATTGTGTGAATCTTACTCTCATCAGAAGAGGCTCAAAGAGTAAATAATTAACATATTTGTTTTTCAGAGAATTTTCTCTCGCCTCATTAAAAGGGGGGAGAGGAAAAGGGAAAAGGAAAAGGAGAATAAGTGAAGGGACTTGGAGGGAGGGGGGAGGGATCCTAAAAAAAAAAAAAAAAAAGAGGGAGGGTTGCGCGTCACAAGGGGGGTCGGTAAATTAAATATCGGGGAGGGGGATCAGGGGGGTCAAGGGAAAAAAGCATAATCTGGGGATAATATGATGGCAGGAAATACAGAATTAGTAATTTTAACTGTAAATGTAAATGGGATGAACGATCCCATCAAACGGAGACGGATAGTAGATTGGATCAAAAAGCAGAACCCTACAATATGTTGCCTACAGGAAACACACTTAAAGCAGGGAGATACATACAGAGTAAAGGTAAAAGGTTGGAACAGAGCCTATTATGCTTCAAGTAAAGCCAAAAAAGCAGGGGTAGCTATCCTTATCTCAGATCAAGCAAAAGCAGAAGTAGATCTCATTAAAAAAGATAAGGAAGGAAACTATATCCTGCTGAAAGGTAGCATAAATAATGAAGCCATATCAATACTAAACATATATGCACCAAGTGGTATAGCATCTAACTTTCTAAAGGAAAAGTTAAGAGAACTGCAAGAAGAAATAGACAGTAAAACTATAATAGTGGGAGATCTCAACCTTGCACTCTCAGATTTAGACAAATCAAACCACAAAACAAACAAGAAAGAAATTAAAAAAGTAAATAGAACATTAGAAAAACTAGGTATGATAGACCTTTGGAGAAAACTGAATGGCTATAGGAAGGAATATACTTTCTTCTCAGCAGTTCATGGATCCTATACAAAAATTGACCATATACTAGGACATAAAGATCTCAAAATTAAATGTAGGAAGGCAGAAATAATAAATGCCTTCTTCTCAGATCACAATGCAATAAAAGCTACATTCAGTAAAAAGTTAGGGGTAAATAGACCAAAAAGTAATTGGAAACTGAATAATCTCATCTTAAAGAATGACTGGGTGAAAGAGCAAATTATAGAAACAATTAACAATTTCACCCAAGATAATGATAATGATGAGACATCATATCAAAATCTTTGGGATGCAGCTAAAGCGGTAATAAGGGGAAATTTTATATCTTTAGAGGCTTATTTGAAGAAAATTGAGAAAGAGAAGATTAGCGAATTGGGCTTACAACTTAAAAGGCTAGAAAAAGACCAAATTATAAACCCCCAACCAAAAATTAAACTCGAAATACAAAAATTAAAAGGAGAAATCAATAAAATTGAAAGTAAAAAAACTATTGAATTAATAAATAAAACCAAGAGTTGGTTTTATGAAAAAGCCAATAAAATAGATAAACCTTTGGTAAATTTGATCAAAAAAAAGAAAGAGGAAAATCAAATTGATAGTCTTACAAATGAAAAGGGGGATCTTTCCACCAATGAAGAGGAAATTAGAGAAATAATAAGGAGTTACTTTGCCCAACTTTATGCCAATAAATTTGATAACTTAAGTGAAATGGATGACTTCCTCCAAAAATATAGGCTCCCTAGATTAACAGAGGAGGAGATAAATTGCTTAAATAGTCCCATTTCAGAAAAAGAAATAGAACAAGCTATTAATCAACTCCCCAGGAAAAAATCCCCAGGGCCAGATGGATTCACATGTGAATTCTACCAAACATTTAAAGAACAATTAGCCCCAATGTTATATAAATTATTTGAAAAAATAGGGGATGAAGGAGTTCTACCAAATTCCTTTTATGACACAGACATGGTACTGATACCTAAACCTGGTAGATCGAAAACTGAGAAAGAAAATTATAGACCAATCTCCTTAATGAATATTGATGCTAAAATCTTAAATAAGATATTAGCAAAAAGACTTCAGAAAATCATCTCCAAGATAATACACTATGATCAAGTAGGATTTATTCCAGGAATGCAGGGCTGGTTTAATATTAGGAAAACTATTAATATAATTGACCATATTAATAATCAAATTAATAAGAACCATATGATCATCTCAATAGATGCAGAAAAAGCATTTGACAAAATCCAACATCCATTCCTACTAAAAACTCTTGAGAGTATAGGAATAAATGGATTATTCCTTAGAATAATCAGGAATATATATTTAAGACCGTCAGTAAGCATAATATGCAATAGAAATAAACTGCAACCTTTCCCAGTAAGATCAGGAGTGAAATAAGGTTGCCCACTATCACCATTACTATTCAATATAGTACTAGAAACGCTAGCCTCGGCAATAAGAGCCGAGAAAGAGATTCAAGGAATTAGAGTAGGAAATGAGGAAATTAAACTATCACTTTTTGCAGATGACATGATGGTATACTTAGAGAACCCCAAAGACTCTGCTAAAAAGCTACTAGAAATAATTCAAAATTTCAGCAAAGTGGCAGGATACAAAATAAATCCACATAAATCCTCGGCATTTTTATATATCACTAACAAAATGCAACAGCAAGAGATACAAAGAGAAATTCCATTCCAAACAAATGTTGAGAGTATAAAATATTTGGGAATCCATCTACCAAAGAAAAGTCAGGAATTATATGAAAAAAATTACAAAACACTTGCCACAAAAATAAAATCAGATTTAAATAATTGGAAAGACATTCAGTGCTCTTGGATAGGCCGAGCGAATATAATAAAGATGACAATACTCCCCAAACTAATCTATTTATTTAGTGCTATACCAATCAGACTCCCAAGAAACTATTTTAATGACCTAGAAAAAATAACAACAAAATTCATATGGAAGAATAAAAGGTCAAGAATTGCAAGGGAACTAATGAAAAAAAACTCAGAGGAAGGTTGTCTAAGTGTACCTGATCTAAAGCTATATTACATAGCAGCAGTCACCAAAACCATTTGGTATTGGCTAAGAAATAGACCGGTAGATCAGTGGAACAGATTAGATACAAAGGACAAAAAAGGGTACATCTATAGCAATCTAATATTTGACAAACCCAAACATTCCAACATTAGGGATAAAAATTCATTATTCGGAAAAAACTGTTGGGAAAACTGGAAATTAGTATGGCAGAAATTAGATATGGATCCACACTTAACACCATATACCAAGATAAGATCAAAATGGGTCCATGATTTAGGCATAAAGAGGGAGATAATAAATAGATTAGAGGAACAGAGGATAATCTTCCTCTCAGACTTGTGGAGGAGGAAGGAATTTATGACCAGAGGAGAACTAGAGATCATTATTGATCACAAAATAGAAGATTTTGATTACATCAAACTAAAAAGTTTCTGTACAAATAATACTAATGCAAACAAGATTAGAAGGGAAGTAACAAATTGGGAAAATATTTTTAAAAACAAAGGTTCTGACAAAGGTCTCATTTCCAAAATATATAGAGAACTGACCATAATTTATAAGAAACCGAACCATTCTCCAATTGATAAATGGTCAAAGGATATGAACAGACAATTCTCAGAGGAAGAAATTGAAACTATATCCACTCACATGAAAGAGTGTTCCAAATCACTACTGATCAGAGAAATGCAAATTAAGACCACTCTGAGATACCACTACACACCTGTCAGATTGGCTAAGATGACAGGAACAAATAATGACAAATGTTGGAGGGGATGTGGGGAAATTGGGACACTAATACATTGCTGGTGGAGTTGTGAAAGAATCCAGCCATTCTGGAGAGCAATCTGGAATTATGCCCAAAAAGTTATCAAACTGTGCATACCCTTTGACCCAGCAGCGCTACTACTGGGATTATATCCCAAAGAAATACTAAAGAGCGGAAAGAGACATATATGTGCCAAAATGTTTGTGGCAGCTCTTTTTGTAGTGGCTAGAAACTGGAAGATGAATGGATGTCCATCAGTTGGAGAATGGTTGGGTAAATTGTGGTATATGAAAGTTATGGAATATTATTGCTCGGTAAGAAATGACCAGCAGGAGGAATACAGAGAGGGTTGGAGAGACTTAAATCAACTGATGCTGAGTGAAATGAGCAGAACCAGAAGATCACTGTATACTTCAACAACAATACTGTATGAGGATGTATTCTGATGGAAGTGGAAATCTTCAACATAAAGAAGATCCAACTCACTTCCAGTTGATCAATGATGGACAGAGGTAGATACACCCAGAGAAGAAACACTGGGAGGGGAATGTAAATTGTTAGCACTACAATCTGTCTGCCCAGGTTGCATGTACCTTCGGATTCTAATGTTTATTGTGCAACAAGAAAATGATATTCACACACATGTATTGTACTTAGACTATATTGTAACACATGTAAAATGTATGGTATTGCTTGTCGTCGGGGGGAAGGAATAGAGGGAGGGGGGGTAATTTGGAAAAATGAATACAAGGGATAATATTATAAAATATATATATATATATAATAAAAAAAAAAAGACTGATACAGAACTTCAAAATCTGAAGGAATCATTGGATTACTTGAGATATTAATGAGGGAAAGGAAAAGGGAAACCCCATTTCTCGGCGCATAGATAGTAAGTTAATCCCATGAGGCAGAGTGTCCCCTGTAAATGAATTTACAAGCCTGAAAACCTAGAGTGATAAATAAAAGGTTTATTGTAGAAATTTGGAAGTAAAGCTCAGTTAGAAAGACACCAGGGCCAGAGGTGGCTGCTGGGTGGGCAGAAACACTTACATGGCTACAAGGATACCATGTGTTGGCGGGAGAGCTCCTGCAAAGAGAGCTCTCTGGCTTGTTTCTTTTACACCTAGAAAATGATGGGCAGTACCCCCCAAGTTCTTGTCGAGCTTTTCAGTTATCTCTGATTGGGTGAGGGCTAGGGGAAGCTGAACTGAAAGTGTCCTGGGCCCAGATATTCAAAGGGTGCCTTTGACCAGGATTTGTGAATCAAGGTCAGCCATGGGTTGGGCAATTAGAAAGGAATCTTAAAGGGACCTCAACCCCCATCAATATGATAAGACTGATATAGGACTTCAAAATCTGTAGGAATCATTGAATTCTCTGATACATGAATTAATGTACAATAGCTTGGTTTTAAACTATTTCTAGGACTTATGGACATGTATATTCCTCATGTGGATTCATGTTGTTTGTTATTTAATACTTCCCATGTTGATGGATTTATGTATACCTGTTTCAAGTAAGACCTTTCAGAAATCCGCTAATCTGCTTTGATTCTCCATTTCTTTTGGTGTTTTCACCTCTTTTTTGAGGAGACAGGGAAGGTGTGATCACCTCCTTTTGGGGGTTCTCACTTCCATGAGAAATCAGGGAAAATGTGACCACCTTATGTCCTAAAACAAAAGAAAATGGGAGATGCTATGGGCCAGAACTCTGAAACAAGGATTCTTACAAGGTATTATGTCAGTAGAATTGATGAGACAATGGTTATCTAGTTTAACATATTGATTAATAGTTTTCTAAGTTCAGTGTGATTGATTTAATCTTACAACAAATAATGGTTTCCTAGTGATATAATGATTGGTTTATACTCAGTGTAGAGCATATAAACTGGGAGTCAGAGCTAGAGAAGACAAGTGGACTGGAGGCAGGAGATCTCTTGGAGCTAAGTACAGACAGATTCATTCCATCTTCATCAGCTCTTGGTGGCTGGCCTGGCCTCCTGCACTTCTCCACTGAAACCATGACTCAGGAAGTCCTCCAACAAAAGCTTGCTTGGGCCCAGGCAAAGAAACTAGATTGAAAGGAGATAATAAATGATTTGGAATTTAACACCTGGCTATTCTTGTGGTGATTACTCTATTGAAAGGAAGGCTCCTCCCAAGACCTCCAGAAAACCAACCAATAACACTATAATTAAACAAAACAAATGTTCATAATATCCATATCCAAAAATATATATCTCATTCTACAGGTGTCAGAGTTCTGTTAATCATACTGAGTTTAAAATTGAATGAATCCCTCCATTTTTTTTTTTTTTTTTTTTTTTTTTTTTTTTTTATGAACTGCCTTCTGAGCAAGACTCATTTAATTCCATATTTGTACTTGAGGTTTTCTTTTTAATTAATTAATTAAATGCCTACAATATGCAAAATATAATACATTTGAAAATCAGTGCTTCATCTGTATGATTTTATATTCTTCTAGGAGGAAGGGAAGGGAAAATATTGATCCTTTAACACATAATCCAATTATAATTTCTTTTACTTTTAAATTTAAATAATAAATCAAGCATTTCCATGGCATAGCACAATAAACAGATAATTACATATAAAATTACAAATGTATTATGCACAACTTGTTATTCCTTTCAAATACACAACAAAATTATCACATCAATTTTTCCCCATTTTCCTCCCTCCCTGTCCCTTCTTCCCTAGAAATGGCTGTCATCAGACACAAATAGGTTTATGTGTTAAAGTTAATTTGGATATGTATGATAGTTTTGTACTTTGAAATAAGTCTAAGTTACAAACCCATGTTCTGTAATGAGCCAATAGAAATCTTTTTAACATCATAGCAATAACTAAGAAAAAAAAACTTCTAAATTATTTTTTTCATTTTAAATTTAAATATCAAGCATATAATTTTAGTCTCTCCTACTTTTCCTCAGAAAGAAAGGAAGCAATAAAGGAAAGATGGAGAAAAGGAAGAAAGGAAAAAAGAAAGGAAGGAAAAAAGGCTTCTGTTGAAGAAGTCTACAATAAATACATGCTTTTCTTATTTTCCACATTACTCCATATCTTTCTTTATGAGATAGGTAGTGCTTTGTTTATTAGTGCAATGGAAAAAAAAAAAAAAAAACTTTTTATCATTTCTATGATTAGAGTTCTTAGATATTCCAGTATTGTTCATTTTCATGATATAAATGTTATAGAAGAAATTGTTCTCATTCTACTCATTTCACTCCCCACTATTGCACATTTCTCAGATCTTTTTAAAAATGTATTTTTCTTCAGTTCTTACAACACAATAATATTTTGTTATGATTATATACTATGATTTTGTATCCTATAACAAGAAAAAAAGTCAAAAACCTATTTAATTCATATCACATTGAATCATTTCTTAAATTTCATATTCATATTTTTTATAAAGTGGTCATCACCACCTTTTTCTCCTAACCCAAACTTAATGATTTGATATAAATATTGAGATTTTATTAATAACATTGGTAGTGTAAAATATTTTAAATGACCACTTTATTTTTTATTAATTTTGTAATTATACATTTTTGACAGTATATATGCATGAGTAATTTTTTTATAACATTATCACTTGTATTCATTTTTCCAGATTGTCCCCTCCTTCCCTCTACTCCCTCCCCTAGATGACAGGCAATCTCATACATTTTACATGTGTTACAGTATAACCTAGATATAATATATGTGTGTAAATCCAATTTTCTTTTTGCACGTTAAGTATTGGATTCCAAAGGTATAAGTAACCTGGGAAGATAGACAGTAGTGCTAATATTTTACATTCAATTCCCAGTGTTCCTTCTCTGGGTGTAGTTGTTTCTGTCCATCATTGATCACCTGGAAGTGAGTTGGATCTTCTTTATGTTGAAGATATCCACTTCCATCAGAATACATCTTTATACAGTATTGTTGTTGAAGTGTATAGTGATCTTCTGGTTCTCCTTATTTCACTCAGCATAAGTTCATGCAAGTCTCTCCAAGCCTTTTTGAATTCATCCTGCTGGTCATTTCTTACAGAGCAATAATATTCCATAGCCTTCATATACCATAATTCACCCAACCATTCTCCAATTGATGGACATCCATTCATCTTCCAGTTTCTAGCCACTACAAAATGGGCTGCTACAAACATTTTGGCACACACAGGTCCCTTTCCCCTCTTTAGTATTTCTTTGGGATATAAGCCCAGTAGTATCACTGCTGGATCAAAGGGTACGCACAGTTTGATAACTTTTTGGGCATAGTTCCAGATTGCTCTCCAAAATGGCCGGATTCTTTCACAACTCCACCAAAAATGTATTAGTGTCCCAGTTTTCCTACATCCCCTCCAACATTCATCATTATTTGTTCCTGTCATCTTAGCCAATCTGACAGGTGTGTAGTGATATCTCAGAGTTGTCTTAATTTGCATTTCTCTGATCAGTAGTGATTTGGAATACACTTTCATATGAGTAGATATAGTTTCAATTTCATTATCTAAGAATTGTCTGTTCATATCCTTTGATCATTTATCAATTGGAGAATGGTTTGATTTCTTATAAATTAGGATCAATTCTTTATATCTTTTGGAAATGTGACCTTTATCAGAACTTTTAACTATAAAAATAATTTACCAATTTGTTACTTCCCTTCCAATCTTATTTGAATTAGTATTGTTTGTCCAGAAACTTTTTAGTTTGATGTAATTAAAATCTTCTATTTTGTGATCAATAATGATCTCTAGTTCTTCTCTAGTTATAGATTCCTTCCTCCTCCACAGGTCTGAGAGGTAGACTATCCTCTGTTCCTCTACTTTATTTAGGATCACATTCTTTATGCCTAAATTATGGACCCATTTTGATCTTATCTTGGTATATGGTGTTAAGTGTGGATCCATATCTAATTTCTGGCATAGTAATTTCTAGGTTTCCAAACAGGTTTTTTTTCAAATAATGAATTTTTATCCCTAATTTTGGTATCTTTGGTTTTATTAAACCCTAGATTGCTATAGTTGTACCCTTTTTTGTCCTTTGTACCTAATCTGTAACACTGATCGACCAGTCTATTTCTTAGCCAATACCAAATGGTTTTGGTTACTGCTGCTATATAATAAAGCTTTAGATGGGGTATACCTAGACCATTTTCATGTAACTTTTTTTTCATTAATTCCCTTGAAATTCTCCACCTTTTATCTTCCATATGAACTTTGTTGTTATTTTTTCTAGGTCACTAAAATAGTTTCTTGGGAGTCTGATTGGTATAGCACTAAGTAAATACATTAGTTTGGGGAATATTGTCATCTTTATTATATCTCTCTCAGTTTTTTATCTACCTGGTTTAGGTATCAGTACCATGTCTGTGTCATAAAAGGAGTTGGGTAGGACTCCTTCATCCCTTATTTTTTTCAAATAGTTTATATAACATTTGGGCTAGTTGTTCTTTAAATGTTTGGTACAATTCACATGTAAATCCATCTGTTCCTGGGGATTTTCTTCCCGGGGAGTTAATAGCTTGTTCTATTTTTTTTTTTTTTCCTGAAATGGGACTATTTAAGCAATTTATCTCCTCCTCTGTTAATCTAGGAAGCCTATATTTTTGGAAGAAGTCATCCATTTCACTTGTTATCAAATTTATTGGTATAAAGTTGGGCAAAGTAACTCCTTATTCTTTCTCTAATTTCCTCTTCATTGGTGGAAAGATACCCCTTTTTATTTGTAAGACTAACAATTTGATTTTCCTCTTTCCTTTTTCTGATCAGATTTACCAAAGGTTTATCTATTTTATTGGCTTTTTCATAAAACCAACTCTTGTTTTTATTTATTAATTCAACAGGTTTTTTTTTTCCTTTCACTTATTGATTTCTCCTTTTAATTTTAGTATTTCAAGTTTGATTTTTGATTGGGGGTTTTTAATTTGGTCTTTTTCTAGCTTTTTAAGTTGCAGGCCCAATTCATTAATCTTCTCTTTCTCTATTTTGTTCAAATAAGCCTCTAAAGATATAAAATTTCCCCTTATTACCGCTTTACCTGCATCCCACAGATTTTGGTATGATGTCTTATCATTGTCATTATCTTGGGTGAAATTATTAATTGTTTCTATAATTTGCTCTTTCACCCAGTCATTCTTTAAGATGAGATTATTCAGTTTCCAATTACTTTTTTGGTCTATTTACCTCTAACTTCTTATTGCATGTAATATTTATTGCATTGTGACATGAGAAGGCTTTTTATTATTTATGCCTTCCTGCATTTACTTTTGAGATCTTTATGTCCTAATATATGGTCTATTTTTGTATAGGTTCCATGAGCTGCTGAGAAGAAAGTATATTCCTTTCTATCACCATTCAGTTTTATCCAAAGGTCTATCATACCTAGTTTTTCTAATGTTCCATTTACTTTTTAAATTTCTTTCTTATTTGTTTTGTGGTTTGATTTGTCTAAATCTGAGAGTGCAAGGTTGAGATCTCCCACTATTATAGTTTTGCTGTCTATTTCTTCTTGCAACTCTCTTAACTTTTCCTTTAGAAATTTAGATGCTATACCACTTGGTGCATATATGTTTAGTATTGATATGGCTTCATTGTTTATGCTACATTTTAGCAGGATATAGTTTCCTTCCTTATCTCTTTTAATTAGGTTAATTTCTGCTTTTGCTTGATCTGAGATAAGGGTGGCTATCCCTGCTTTTTTGGCTTTACCTGAAGCATAATAGATTCTATTCCAACCTTTTACCTTTAGTCTTTATGTATCTCCTTGCTTTAAGTGTGTTTCCTGTAAACAACATATTTTAGGGTTCTGACTTTTGATCCAGTCTGCTATAGGTCTCCATTTGATGGGAGAGTTCATCAGATTCACACTTAAAATTAAAATTACTAATTCTGTATTTCCTGCCATCATATTATCCCCACATTATGCTTTTTTCCCTTGACCCCCCCCGAACTCTTTCCCCAATATTTAATTTATAAATCTCACTTGTGACGCACAGCCCTCCCTTTTTAGTATCCCTCCCCCCTCCTTCCAAGTTCCTCCCCTTATTCCCCTTTTCCTTTCCCCTTTTCCTCTCCCCCCTTTTAATGAGGTGAGAGAATACTCTGAAAAACAAATATGTCAATTATTTACTTTTTGGGCCTACTCTGATGAGAGTAAGATTCACACAATGTTTCTTCCCCTCTCTAAATTCCCTCAGATGTGGTATGTTTTCTATGCCTCTTCCTGGGATGTAGTTTCCCTCTTTTTATCACTCCTTCCCCTTTTTCTGATCCTAGCCCCTTCCCTTTACTTCTCCCCCTTTTTTTGTATCAGTAAAGTCAAATTATCCATGTGGACTTTCTGTATATCCACAACAGAGCTACAGTTCTCAAGAGTTCTTTTTACCTTTTTCTGTTTCTCTTCAGTCTTGTGGATATAGATCAAATTTTTTGTTTAAGTCTAGTTTTTTTCTTAGAAACAAATGGAATTCCTCTGTTTCATTAAATGGGCATCTTCTTCCATGGAAGACAATGCTAAACTTAGCTGGATAGTTTATTCTTGGTTGAAATCCTTGATCTTTTGCCTTTTGGAATATCAGGTTCCAAGCCCTTCTATCTTTTAATGTGGAGGCAGCCAGATCTTGAGTGACCCTTATTGTGGCAACTTGGTATTTAAATTGTTTTGTTTTTTTTGTTTTTTGTTTTTTTTTCTAGCTGCTTGTAATATTTTTTTCCTTTGCTTGGTAGCTCTGCAGCTTAGCCATAATGTTCCATGGAGTTCTTTTTTTAGGGTCTTTTTCAGAAGGTGTTTGATGAATTCTTTCAACACCTATTTTCCCTTCTGTTTCTATTATCTCTGGACAGTTCTCTTTGATGATTTCTTGTAAAATTCAATCTAGGCTGTTTTTTTGATCATAGTTTTCGGGAAGTCCAATGATCCTCAGATTATCTCTCCTAGATCTATTTTCCAGGTGTATAGATTTTCCCAGTAATTATTTGACGTTATTCTCCAGCTTTTCTTTCTTTTTTGTTTTGTTTTGTTTTGTTGTATTTGACTGATTCTTGGGTTCTCAATGAATCATTCATTTCAATTTGTTCCTTCCTGATTTTTAATGAGTTATTTTCTTCATTCACATTTTTAGTTCTTTTTATATATGCCCAATTGAGTTCTTAAATGAATTATTTTGCTCTATTGAATTTTTTTCCATTTCCCTAATTTTTTGAGAGAGTTATTTTCCTTTTCCAATTCAGAAATCCTACTTTCCTGTGATTTTTTACCCTTTTCTAATTCACAAATTTTGTTTCCCTGCATCTCCTTTGAGTTATTTATTTTTTCCAACTCAAATTTCAGGACATTGTTATTCTCTATCATAGCTTTTCTTTCCTTTTCCCATTTTTCTTCAAACTCTCTGAACTTTTTAATAGTCTCTTCTAGGAGAGAGTTATGTGATGGGAGGCAGGTATTGTTCTCCTTTAGAGTGTTATCTGCTGACTCTCTGCTGTTAACTTCCTTGGGGTTGGATACCCACTCTTTCTCTGTGTAGAAGGAATCAATCGTTGTCTTCAGCTTTTTACTCATTGTTAAAAATCTTTTGGGGTCTGCCCTTGGGGTAAGAAGTTTATTTATTTATTTATTTACCAGCTTCCTCCCAGACTGGATGGATGCAGAGGCTCCTGTGCCTGAGCTAAGAGACAGCTCTGGAAGAGAGTTCCCCTCCTCCTCCCTGGAAATGCCTCAGAGGTGATACAGCTGCTCTGTGAGGGTTTTGCAGTGAAGGATTCTGCTGTGGTGGTCTAGAGACTGCCTTGAGGTTTAAGACTGAACAATAAAAGCGACAAAAAGCCCAGCCAACGCGTCCTGTGGGGTGTGTATATCAGCAGCTGAAGTGAACAGCCCCTGTGCTCAAACTGGAAGTATCTGCCGGGAAACTGCCGTCCCTACTTCAAAGGTTCTGCTTCTCTGGGAATTCCATGGCTGCTAGAGTTCCCCAGCCTCAGGCCAAGCCTGGCCCCGTGTGGATTAGATGTTGCCTCAGCTGTGTCCTTGCTGCTCAGGCTCTTAACTACCCCAAGGTGAATCCCCAGGACAGCAGCAGGCAGCTTCACAGCCCTGCCGAGATCCGTTAGGTCACTTCTGGATTGGGGTGGTTCTAGGATCTATCTTTATATTTTAAAGTGGCTTGATTTCTCTTCTGAACTGCTGTTTTTTAAGCAGAGAAGAGCTAACAGCCTGTGTCAGATTCCTCTATATCAGTGGCTTCTCTGATCCCAGAATTCTCCCCAGCCCAAGCGGCACAGTGTGCTAGCATCTAACTGTCTGTGCTGACCTTTTTTCTTCCTCCCCTTGGAACTGACTTTTTCTGTAGAGATTCCAAATTGTCTTCAGCTAGCAAGTTGTGCTTTTAATCCTTGTGGTTTCTAAAAGTCCAGCATTATTTTTGAGGTTGATTTAACTAATTGGTAATGAGGGAAGAAGGGAGCTTACAAATCTGCGTGTATCTTCTCTGCCATCTTGGCTCTGCCTCCTCCTAAATAACCACTTTAAGAATTAAAAATAAATATATATTTCCAAAGGTTAGAAAACATCTTGGAGTTTAAGCAGGACAAATCTCTTCCTATCTCTCTTTTCTCCTTCCCAAAGTTATCTGTGTTGGTATGAAGATAAAACTAATAGGGAACTGAGATGCCAGTGTCCTTCATAGTAACCTCAGATTGTTTGTTTGTTTGTGGGTTTGTTTTTGTTTGTTTGTTTGTTTGTTTTTTGCATTGTTTCCCAATCTCAAATAATCAGACAAGAGGGAAGCAAAATATCCAGACTCCTTTGTAACATACTATGTTTAATAATGTATAGGTCTACTCTGTTCCCTGTAGAAAGTTTATATTTTTGATGATGAGAAACCAGAGAAATCTAATATTTATCACATAATTCTTCTGGGGAGGGGGAATGTTGACCTACTGGAATCTTTTATCATCAAAATATGTGTAATTGGATTGCTAGATCAAAAGAACAAATGAATAATTTATTGCAAAGTTGTCAGATTGGTGAATCTGCAAACGGAAACAAAAAGCATTCTGTGTCATTAAACATCTGTCTTCTACAAGGGCATACAAGTTCATTTTAAGCAACTGATATAGTATAGTCACTGTAGAAAAGATGTCTTCGACTTCATTAATGTCAAAGGTATAGTAGAATGATATGTCTTTCAAACTAGGCAACACTGTAGATGTACCATTAAAGACCCTTATTTCCTGGATATTGCTCCTTTTTTTTAGCATCCCCATTCCTTCTTCTTTTTTTTTTTTTTTTTTTTTTTTTGTAGGGATGTGGATGGTAGAAGGGAATTGAAAGCATGATTTGATTGATGTTGGGAAGTTCCAGACTGAAAATTCCTTTTACCAATACTGACAGGCACTATTTAAAACCTTAAACAATTTCTAGGTTCAATGATTTGCCGAGATTCATCCACTAAAAAGTGTCAGAGGACAGATTTTGATCTTGTTCTTCTTGATGCCATGGCCAGCTCCCTATCCACAATACCAAAGCTATCTCTTATTTAATTTATCAATGATAGATACACAGATGGGTAAATAGGGAAATAGAACAATTACATAGTGATAGATAAATAATTGTAGGTGTAGATAAGTAAATAGATATAGATAATATAGATGTAAATGTAGGTGTAGAGGTAGAGTAAGAAGTAGAGATAGAGAGAAAAAGATAGAAATATAGAGGTATAAGTAATAGAAATATAGATAGATAGATGAACACTGAAATTTATATCGATATTTACCTGTTTTCTTTTTGTGATTTTTAACTTTGTTCTTTAAGGGTTTTTTCATCCAAATAGAAAATATATAATAAAATAAAATATGCTATATAATAATTTTTGTAAGTTTTTGATTCATTGATTAACCTTTCCATGGGGGGGAGGGGAATATCATTTCTTATTGTTTCATTTTGTAACTAATTTTGTCCAATGCCAAAAATAACACAAGTTGTTGTATATGTGGGAATCTTTTTTGTCTTAAGCTCATCCATTTTCATCTAATGCTTTATAGGAAGAATGTAGTTTTACACTAGAGTAATTCTCTACATTTTCTTTTAGAATATTAATCCCTTCATTGCCATAAAGGGAGAGAAAGTATAAATCCTCCTGTTTTTGTTGTAAAAATTGCAATGCACATATTCTTTCCTGAGTTTCTTTTTGGAGTAGAAGAGCATATAGCTAATTATTAGTAAAGAACTTTTAAAAAGGCATTACTTATAGAATATCATTTTGCTATAATAAATCTATTACACATTAATGCAGTACATTGTCAGAAACCAAAAGGGAAAAAAGGAAGAAGTTAAAAGTGACATGGAGGAAGTATTTGGGAGGAAGAAATTTGGAAAAGATTCGTATTATATTCAATAAAGATGAAGAAAAGTGCTTCTCTTTGAATTAGTGAAGTATGAAAATTTTTATGTTTCCACCAAAGGAAATATACTCTATAGTAACATTTGAAATAAGGATATTGAAAGCTACTACTTCTTTTCTTATAGCTCGCTTTAATTGGTATTCTGGTATAGAGCTGACATATCCCTGGATGGCACATCTGTTATGTGTAGATTGCAATCAGTAGAATAGGTTTTCCAACAAATGACTTGTCAAAACTTTGACAGAAGAATTACTTATGCTTAAAGTCAGTCATTCATACTATGGTACTTCAAATGCTCATACCCACAGAGGTGGGCTTAGCCCCCACAATGAAATTTGAAAGACAGAAAAGAAGCAGCTAAATTCTACATATAATTCAACAAATCCAATTTAAAATAAGAAAATAATGTTTTTAACTACACATTTTAACATTTCCCTTAGGACATGTGTATTTGGTATAGCTACTAATTACCAAAATATTGAGTTTTTGTTGTAGTTGGGGGCTTTTTTTGTGTTTGAGAGATAACAATTTTTGCCCTGGGACTGAACACCTTAAGCTTCATTAGCTAACACCTGAGAGTATCAGCTGAAAAGCACAAGGAGGCTTAGTTGACAGCTATCTGAAAGTAAGATGTGTGTGCATAAGATGTGCGTTCATGCATGGGAGAGAGGGGATGTTCCTAGACTGTATAATTTTAGGTTGAAATTTGGGTGGGAGAGTAGATGGGAATAGGAATAAAATACTAAATCTGAGAGTTGAAGAATGGAGTTTATATAATGATCTATAGAAATTTGGAATCACTAAGATTCCAATGGTATCACTACTCTTGAGAAAATTCATCATTAAATGAAGAATACTACTCTTCTCTATAGAGGTTGAAGAGGGATAAATTTAAAGGGAAAAAATTTAAAGGGAAGAAATCCTAAAATAAGGGTTGGGTTTATAATTTCTTTGGGCATAGGGAATTATTAAGAAAAGGAATTATATCTGCCTATGTAGGTTTCTATGTGCTCTGCCACTTATAGTTTATGTGACTTGATCTGAGTCACACCTTAAGTATATATGTATATACAGTGAATTTTAAACCCATATCTTCCTCAATTTAAAAACTGGCACTATCTTATCATTATTGCAATAGGTATGTGGATATTATAGATATATAAAATATGCATACAAACATCATATATCTATGTGTGGGCATGTATGTATATAAGTTATGTAATGTATATATGTTGGTGTTATTCATCCTTCCTGTTTGAAGAATCAATAACAACATGAGGTAGTATCTTGACTTGCACATAAATTGAAGCTAAGTGAAGCAAAGTTTCACAAAGTTGTCAACTTCCCTCTTTTCAGAGTTACTGAAGTACAATGTCAGGAAAAAAAGTCAACTGGCAATGACCCAGGATATGTCGGATGACTTGGTGTCTTTAATGTCTGACCAAGCTCCAAGCACCAGCTTCATGGCCATTGGAACAAAGTATTCTCATTTGTCCATTCTACTGGGGTAAGTCTTAACATGCTTGAGGCAGACATCCCCAAATTCACCATGTGTTTGAGGTCTGTCAGTTACCCTCAACTTGATTTATCTCATTTGCTGAAATGGTTAAACTGGGATGTGGTCTGTGCATACTATGGCATTTTGAAGTCAAAGATTTCAATTGAGTGACAGGTTGACACCAAAGATAAATGAACAGCCCAGTAAAGGACTCTGCAAGTCCTCATATCATAGATACTCATCCCTAAAAACTTTATTCCTCTATTTAACAAAATTAAATATTGAAATTAAACATCAAAGAAAAGCTGGAACAAGGATTTCCCTTACATGGCTTTCAATAAATCCTTTGTTAAAGGTTTTTTAGATCTATGAATTCAATCTTGATAAAAATCAAAAAAAAATTAACATCTTAGCAAAATGTTTTTTTAATTTCCTGCTATCATTGACAAAAAGTGGTTATTGCCTTCTGAATTTCCAGAAAGTTAGAATTAATTACATTATATTATTTTAAAATCCTGTTTTAGTTAGCTTAAAATGAGATATGCTTTAAAAACTATAGAAATAAATTGGCATTAGGTATTGGAATAACAATATTAATTTGAATGTTAGAATAAAATTAAATATTAAAATAATATAAATGAAGAAAAACCTCAATGTTAATTAAGCCTAGATTAAATTTCTATTGGATCCAGACTTTGAGGACAATACACCATTGAAATAAACTTAAAAGAGATGTGACACATACACATAAAAACTAAGAGAGAAAATAATAATGCCTGGTATAAAAATAAAAGAGACTAAAACAAGGTATCACTGTACAAGATACGGGTCAAGCTACAACTAACTGGGATAATTAGGTTCTCTTGGGGGAGGTATATTATCTGATATCTGAAGAATTAGGATTTTGCAAGACGTAATTGTGAAAAAAAAGACATTTCAGACTTGAAAAACAACATCAAGAAGGAAAATTGGAATGTATGTTTTGTAAGAGTGCAATTTGATTGACTCAAAGTAAATAAAGGACAGTGGTATAAGACTAGAAAGATACATTGGAACCACACTATGAAGAGGTCTTAAAGAGCATGAAAAAGAAGTTAAATTGTATGTGTTAGTAATTAGAAAGATACTCAAATCTTGTTATAACTTTAACTAAATCCATGTATAAAATTAGTTTTGCAAAAGTATGCAGGATGGATTGCAGTTAGAGAGGGAAGATAAGAAAGACAAAGAAGGGAGTAGAGGGGGAATGGGCTATTTGTAATCAAGGTCCTAGGTAATCACAATGGGAACTGAGATAAAGGAGATCATTAGAGATATTACTGAGATAGAAAAAAATTAGAACTTGGCAACTGGTTGGATGCAGAATATGAAGGAGAGAGAGAAGAAATTAATAAAATTAATAAAAACCAAAGTTTTTCAAATGAATAAAAGGGGGAATTGCTGATGGGAATAATGAAGACAGAAGCAAAGAGCAGGATTCTAGAGAAAGATAATGAATTCAGTTTCGGATATGCTGGATTTGAATTGCCAGCAAAAGAATTCAAAATAAAGATGGCATGTAAGCATTTGCAATATAGAAGAATGCCCAAGTCTATTCTAATACCTACTAGTGCTAGTATCAATAGCTCCCCAAGCACCCATACATATATGTGTGTATGTGTACATACATAAATATACCACACACTTACATGTATCAATGTTGTTCTTTTTACCTATGCAATCTCTTTGAGGAAAGAAACTGTTTCCTTTGCATCCCAGAGTACAGATAATATCTGGTAAACACAATATGCTTACTGGGTACTTTTTGGTTGTTTGGAGGTCAAAGACTCGGTCATTGTTGGAGTTATAGCAATGAAAATGCTTACTGGTGGAGACAGCATAGAAAGAAAAGAACTGTTAGGCAAATATAAATGGGAATAGAGTAGGACAGGGGAAAAGGAAGAGAAAAAAGGCTCCATAGCTAAAGAAAGAGCAAGAAAGAAAGGGTTAAAATGATGAGGATCACAGGATTGTAGATTCAGAACTAGATGAAATTTTAAAGGACCAATAAAAGTCTACTGGATTTGCTTATAAAGTGGGGGTCATTAATTAGGTCATTGATGTCCTTATGTTTAGTTGAAAGGTAAATAATAGATTGTGAAAATGATGATCATGATGATAATTGCTTGCTTATATAGTATTTTAAAATTTGCATAGTGCTTCACATGCAAATTTTATGATATTTGATCTTCAAATCAACCATTAGATAGAGGTGTTTATTTATTTTCATTTTCTAGATGAAGAAACTGAGGTAGACAATGATTAAATGACTGACCCAAGTTTACATAATTTATGAGAACAGATTTGAGATCATGAGTTTCTAACTTCAGATCCAATACTCTATTCACTGTTATCACCTTGCCACCCAGAAAAAAGGATATATATATATATATATATATATATATATGTATGTATATGTATATATACATATATATATGTATATACACATATTCCATTACAAATTAAAATTTATAACATTTTATGCCTATGAAATTGTAGAAAGCAAGATCAGAAAGCATATTATGCTCCAGGGATTAAAAGTAAGAAATGTACTTAGGAAGCACATCTTTGCAGTCAATTATTCATTATTTATTGTATCACTACAACTCACTTCAAATGTGCTCTCTCTCTCTCTGTATACATATATATATATATATATATATATATATATATATATATATATATATATATATATATATATGTTTCACTACAGATATTGATAATAGTTTACAAAACTATGAAAAAAATAGCAGTTCATCCTTTTAAGTCTTTAAGCTCTTATACTGAACACATGATTTTGATATTTTTTATGACAACTCTTCGTCCTTTTCAATAAAGCTTCTATACTTTAAATTCACCTAAACTATATTGCCTAGGTTCCCCAACAAAAATCTCAACAAACGTTTAAGGCCTCAACCCTATCTTCCTTTATTTCCTCTAATTAGATTTTTTTCCTCAATTATTCTTTCTTCTGAGAAACTCTTTGATTTTTTTCAGTTCAATTCAATTAAAAAATAATTATTCAATACTGCATCTATTGCCATATCAATGGAAGTTTTATTTTTCAAATCATTGTACTTGTCCTAAGTCTCATAATTTGGATTTCCTAGATTCACTCTATCTGCCATAGTTAAATATTCCTATTGGTTGGAGCTTTATTTCCCTTTTGTCTCAAAAAGTTCATCTGCTCTGCTACTTTTTACTATCACTGGCCCATTTATGAGGTGACTTCATTTTTGTTCCACTTTTTGAAATATGTCTTCCTGATAGCATGTCATTAAGTTAATATGACTAGTAATTGTTTTATTATTGGTCTTTATGTACAGTTTTCTCTTAATTTCCAAAAGTAAATTAATCCAAATAGAGAGCTATTAATAGTAATGGTTACTGTAACAAATACCACTTATTACTGTTGTAGCATAGAAAACAGCGAAACAAAAATACTAAATCACAAAACTAAGATTATGTGTTTGCATTTATTTTCATCTTTGTTATTTTTTACATGTTGTTCAAAGGGACTTTTTATAATACTTTCCCCACCCTTGAATACCCAACACACTTTAAAATCAAAGTGAAAAAGAAAAAAAAAAAAAAAAAAAGGATTGTTCCCCAAAGCACTAATTCAAAATTGTGTGTAATTACTGAGTTTCTTAGTTTTGTTATATATTCTCACTTTTCATAACTCCTTGTATATCTATTCTTAAATATTAATGAAACATAGCTATATATACATATATGTGTATAAACACATTCTAAATAAGCACTCTTTTGTTGTTTTTCTCTAAGTACTGTAATACTTTTAATTATACAAATGTTTATTATTTATACATTTGGCATGGAACTCAACTCATTATTACATTATACATACATTGTAATGAAACTTTCAAGGCAAATGATTTCACCTTTCCAGCTAGAGGCCTTTTGTATGTTAAAATAAAGAATCATTATGAAAAGACACTCCCTTTATGATACTGTTGCTTATATAGAACAGCCTTTTTGTTATAAACCTTAGATTTTCCTTATATAGCAAATTGTCTTTGTAAGAGTCAACACGAGCTTGGTAAGTGACAATTTAGATAGTTTCCTAGGTCCTTGTGAGATTAACTGGTCTACTCTGAGTCTTGCATTCACATATGTCTAAGGCAGCATTTGAACTCAGTTTTCTTTGACTCAGATTCCAGCACAGTATTCAGTGTTATATTTTCTCTCTGTTAAAGCAGCATGGAGTAATTAAATATTATCTTCTAACAAATTTGTTTTGAGAATAGTTAAAATTTTTCCTCCAGTTACTTACATTAAGTGTATTTTTAATTTCAAAAATATAGCTAATATTCAAAAATGTGTAAAAGGAGAAATAAGAGGATGAGATTGTTTACCAATAATTTAGATTTAGATTTAGATGACATATAATGTTTACAGATTTTTTTAATTCTATAAATCAAAAGAACCATGCTAAAATTATGGAATAATAAAATTGAAGACATTTTAATATTATTTTATGTAACATGTCTCCTGATAGTGAAATTACCATCCAACAAATCTAACAAATAGTCATCCTGCCTCTATTTATAATAGTGAATTTACTATCATATGAGATATCACATTTTCTTTTGGAAAAATAATGATAAGTATAGATAGTTCCCAAAATCTACTATTTAACAGTTTTAGTTTCTAGAACTTCACAAAATAAATATAAATATCATCAAAACTCAGACTTTCAGTTTTTTATGATCCCCCAGTAAAATAGTCACAGCATAGCTGGTGTATTTGTGTTTCCTATTACTATACAAATTGCATCTACACTCCATTCAACATGGACTTCCTTAACCTTTTCCAAAGTATTACTGCTGGAAACTCTAATATTTTATAAAACTCAAATTCCAAGATCCTCTCTTCCAGTAGATTTTCCATGTTGTTTTGAATAAAAAGTAATCTAACCCTCCTCTCAACTCCAATAATATTTTACTTGTGTCTCTCTTATTGACCATTTGTTTTTCACTTTTTATAAATTTTTTATTTCATTTTTTTTAAAATTATCTACAATTTCTATCTCCTTTAGACAAGCAAATAAATCTAAGAAGATGAGTGTAATGCCTTATACAATTTGTACTTCTAGCAGAGTTCCTGGCACATATACTCTCTCAAGAAATATTTATTGGATGAACTAACAGATCAATCTGACAAATATAATATCATTTCTATTTTTCCGATGTTATGCTTATCCCAAAGGTCACTTCTCAAGTTCATGAATTTATCTGCAGTTTTATATAGAATCTCAGATTTCTTGATTATTATTATTATTATTAATATTATTATTGAGAGTTTTAAAAAGGGAAGATATTTTATGGTTAAAAACGGCTTTTAAAATTAGCTATTCTAACATCCCTTCACACACCATTCCTTATTTAACAAGTGAAGAAACACAAACCTTGAGAAAGGAGGTGACTTGCTTAAGCTAAGACATGTTATAAATGCAAATATATGATTAGATTTCAGGTCTTTTGATGCTTAATCAGCTACTCATAGCATCATTCTGTGGTTGGAATTAAATTCTGTCTTTGCTAGGTCCTCATCATCCTCATCATTACTAACTTTTAATTTAGTATATATAGCTACAATATAAAAATATTTATATTAAATTTTATATATAATATGTATATATATTATATATAATTTAATATTATATAAATAAATATAAATAATATTAAAATATTATTGTATTTTTGTCCTTATAACAACCCTGGAAGTTGGGTATTATTACCCATAGAGGAAATTAAAGTGCCCAGAGTGTATGATCTTTCCCAGGGTAACATGACTAGTTAAGATCTATATTGATAATTAAACATATTTTTCTGCCACTAGTCCAGCACTCTTTCCCCTGAGCTCCTTGGTAATTCCATAATTTTTAGCAAATCACTGAAGCCTTTTGAATCCTCTTTTCCTTTTTCTCTAAAAGGGCAAGGTTAGATTTGATGATATAAAAGTACTCATCCAGTTTTGTAACATAGGCTTCTATAATTCCAAATCCAGTGTTCTTTCTACTAAACCACTTTTATAACTAATTAATGGCAGCAGCTGGACTGGAACCCAATCTTCTCTATCTACCTCCCAGAATAGCATTCTTCTAATCATAGATTATAATTAGTGTGTACAAATGAGTAGCCAAATAAATAAATAAATAAACAACATGAAAGTGTTTTAAAACTACATTGAGAATTTCCAAGTTGTGAAAAGATTAATTCACTATAGATTTCTTTAAATAATGAGTTCTCTGATTCATTTAAAATGCATTCAATTCACACAATTCATTTAAATATTTTGATACACCTAAGGACACATCAAGTATTTAATGTAAGGTATATCTAGAACACCTGTAGCTTCTAATGATGATGATATATTCCTTAAAGTCATAATATTGGTTCTTGATAAGCCAGAATTGGCACATCAAACTATGCACTTCATCTTGGCACCTAAATTAAATTTAATTTGGGAGTGGAGGGAGGTCAAATATATGTCATTTTAAAACTCTGGTCAGATTTATCTACTAACTTGAGTTCAAAGAATCTTTGAATATTATGCATTTCCCCCTTTTTAGTCATCATTTAATAGAAAAAGAAGGTTGAAAAAACAAGTCTAATGATCCTAAGGAGAATTATTTTTGTAAATGTGCCAAGTATATGTTCACACTATACTTGGCAATAAGTAGTGATCTCCACCTGTCATTTGCATAAAGAAATAGGATTGACAGAATGTGCCCTCATATGGAATTAACAGTGATGGCATATCTTCACAGAGGGTAAAATTATGTAGAACTTGCTAGATTAGAAATTGTGTAATTTCATATTTAATTTTTAATACTAGTCAAGGAAATATAATTTTCCCTTAAAATATTTTATATTAAAAGCTTACAATTTTGTCTAGCTAATTCATTTGCAATATTTTACAAAAACAAAACAAAACAAAACAAAAAAAAAAAAACAAAAAAAAAAACTAGAACTCCTCTAAACATTTTTGATACATTTTACCATTGGTTACTTAGAACATATGATCTCTATTAATACATGAATTAAATTTGAATTGTTTTTCAAATAAGTTTCTATGATGTTTATTTCCTAGTAAACATGGTAAGGTAGGTCAATAAGAGTCATATAATAAAACTAATATTACCTGACAGAGTGGTATCTTCTTTTTGTCTGAGTTAAAAAAAAAAAAAAAAAACTTATCAAATTTGTAAAGCACATCAGGTGAAGAGATGTTATCAACAGATAAGTGATGATCTCCCTTCTTGAATCAACAGTGGGAAGCCAAAGGAAGTATAATCAAAATAAATCTCAATAAGTTTTATTAGATGACTTTTTATGTGATAAAAGGAATTGTGACACAAACATAATTTTCAAGACTTCAAATAAATCTTATTATTCTAAGAATATTATGTAAATATACTTATACATTTATAATTGAAAAATTGATCAAACAAATGCATGTTGGTGTCTATGATAGGGACCATGCCCCAATTCAGCCCATACACAGACATTCTATGATTATTTCTTTTCCTCTTGCTGCATAGTAAAGTCTTCAGTTGACTATTGTAAATAAGTTTACATATAAAATTTTTTCCAACAGAATTAATGTTCCTTCTTCCTTGCTGAATACCATGTGAAACAAGACTGAACTTTAGAGAGCCAGTGTTGTGATGCTCATATTCCTAATAATTCCCAATTAATTGGCCAACTAGCCATAGTCTCTGAGAAAGATATTTTATTTTTCTCTTATTTATATGTCTTTCTTTATTATAGGAGACCTATTACAAGGCCAGATAGTAGCCATACCAAAGAAGAAATGAATTATAAGGAAAGATCCGCTTATTAAAAGGTGGCAAAATATCTTTTTGGTTGTCAAAACATTAAGTTACACAAGTAAAGATTTGTCCTTTACACTAAGAAATAAATCCACCTGTGGAAGTGCTTATAAAAATGCTTTATTTCAAAAACATGTAGAGAATTGACTAAAATTTCTATAATTTCAAGCCATTCTCAAGTTGATAAATGGTCAATTTTCTGATGAAGAAATTTAAACCATTTCTAGCTAAATGAAAAGATACTTTAAATCATTATTGATCAGAGAAATGCAAATGAAGTGCCAGTACACATCTCTTAGATTGGCTAAGATGACAAAAAAAGAAAGAAAGAAAGAAAAAGAAAGAAAGAAAGAAAGAAAGAAAGAAAGAAAGAAAGAAAGAAAGAAAGAAAGAAAGAGAAAGAAAGAAAGAAAGAAAGAAAGAAAGAAAGAAAGAGAAAGAAAGAAAGAAAGAAAGAAAGAAAGAAAGAAAGAAAGAAAGAAAAAGAAAGAAAGAAAGAAAAAGAAAGAAAGAAAGAAAGAAAGAAAGAAAGAAAGAAAGAAAGAAAGAAAGAAAGAAAGAAAAAGAAAGAAAGAAAGAAAAAGAAAGAAAGAAAGAGAAAGAAAGAAAGAAAGAAAGAAAGAAAGAAAGAAAGAAAGAGAAAGAAAGAAAGAAAGAAAGAAAGAAAGAAAGAAAGAAAAAGAAAGAAAGAAAGAAAGAAAAAGAAAGAAAGAAAGAAAGAAAGAAAAAGAAAGAAAGAAAGTAAGAAAGAAAAAGAAAGAAAGAAAAAGAAAGAAAGAAAAAGAAAGAAAGAAAGAAAGCTATCTATGTATATATTTTGAATATAAAAAGCTTTTTTTTAAAAAGAAATATATATTTTATAAAATAAATCCCCAGTAATGTAGTTTGTCTTTACATATCTAAATTCCTAGTGTATCTCTCTCCACAACTTCTCATAGAGAATTATATCTTATAACAAAGAATAAAAGGAAAAAATCACAAAAAACCCCAGCACATTCAAAATGTCAGATATTATCTTCAATGTTCCACATTTATTGTCCCCTCAAAGGAAGATACCTAAGAAAGGTTACTTCTTATATCATTTCTTTCACTCCATGTTTGGTTTATTAGCACTTCAGAACATTACATTTTAATATATTCCCTTCCACTTACCTTGCAATTGTCATTTTATATATTATTTTCCTGATTCTTCTTATATCGCTTTGCATTAGTTCATATAATTTTCATCCCATCCAAGTTTTATTGTAGCATAGTAAAGTTTCTTTTTTTATTAATTTTATAATTATAAATTTTTGACAGTACATATGTATGAGTATTTTTATAACGTTATCCCTTGTATTTATTTTTCCAAATTTTCCCCTCCCTCCCTCTACTCCCTCTCCTAGATCACAAGCAATCCTATGCATATTAAATGTGTTACAGTATAACCCAGATACAATATATGTGTGTAAATCTAATTTTCTTGATGCATGTTAAGAATTGTATTCCAAAGTGTTAGGTTCTTACTAAGTGCTAAGTGGGTACTTGACAATTCTCTTGTTCCAGCCTTTCCTGGAGAAGCTCTTGCATGCTTAGGAGGAGCAAGCTCATTGGTTGAAGTACTTCTTCCTAGAAGCCCTTGCATTATCCCACGCCCATTCTCTGGGAGGATAAAGAAGGCAGCTCTGGAAGAAAAAGTTAGTCTCTGCTTTAGATCAGGCTTGATGCAGCTCTCTGCAGGAAGAGAAGTCACTTCTCAGGACAACAGTTAACGGCAACTATCTGGAGACAAAGGTTCTCTACAGGAAGAAGAATCTATCTAAGTGATTTGAGTTGACACAGCAGATCTCCTCCCAGAGAGCAATCAGCAGCTTCTGGAGACAACAGCACGTTACAATTGGCACAAAATGTGGGCAAATTTCATTTGAGCTGTGGCAATTCTTTATACTACACCTACTGAATAGGCTGAATAAGTAATTATATTTACACTGAAGGTATAAGTAACATGGGTAGAAAGACAGTAGTACTAACTGTTTACATTCAATTCCCAGTGTTCCTTCTCTTCCTGTAGCTGTTTCTGTCCATCATTGATCAACTGGAAGTGAGTTGGATCTTCTTTATGTTGAAGATATCCACTTCCATCAGAATACATCTTCATTGTATTGACATTGAAGTGTACAGCAATCTTTTGGTTCTGTTCATTTCACACAGCATCAGTTGATGTAAGTCTCTCCAAGCCTCTCTGTATTCATCCTGCTGGTCATTACTTACAGAGCAATAATATTCCATAACATTCATATACCATAATTTACTCAACCATTTTTCAATTGATGGACATCCATTCATTTTCCAGTTTCTAGCCACTACAAAATGGGCTGCAAAAAATATTTTGGCACATACAGGTCCCTTTCTCACCTTTAGTATTTCTTTGGGATATAAGCCCAGTAGTATTACTGCTGGATCAAAGGGTATGCACAGTTTGATAACTTTTTGGGCATAGTTCCAAATTGCTCTGAAGAATGGCTGGATTCTTTCACAACTCCACCAGCAATGTATTAGTGTCCCAGTTTTCACAAATCCCCTCCAACATTCATCATTATTTGTTCCCGTTATCTTAGCCAATCTGACAGCTGTGTAGTGATATCTCAGAGCTGTCTTAATTTGCATTTCTCTGATCAGTAGTGATTTGGAACACTCTTGCATATGAGTGGATATAGTTTCAATTTCATTATCTGAGAATTATCTGTTCATATACTTTGGCCATTTATCAATTGGAGAATGGTTTGATTTCTTATAAAGTAGGATCAATTCTCTATCTATTTTGGAAATTAGACCTTTATCAGAACCTTTAACTATAAAAAAAATATTTTCCCAATTTGTTACTTCCCTTCTAATCTTGTTTGAATTAGTATTGTTTGTACAGAAACTTTTTAGTTTGATGTAATCAAAATCTACAATTTTGTGATCAATAATGATCTCTAGATCTTCTCTAGTTATAGATTCCTTCCTCCTCCACAGATCTGAGAGGTAGACTATCCTCTGTTCCTCTAATCTATTTATGGTCTCATTCTTTATGCCTAAATCAAAGACCCATTTTGATTTTATCTTGGTATATGGTTTTAAGTGTGGGTCCATATCTAATATCTGCCATACTAATTTCCAGTTCTCCCAACAGTTTTTGTCAAATAATGAATTGTTATGCCAAAAGTTGGGATCTTTGGGTTTGTCAAACACTAGATTTCTATTTTTATTCACTATCTTGTACTGTGAACCTAACCTATTTCACTGATCAACTAGTCTATTTCCTTGCCAATACCAAATGGTTTTGGTGACTGCTGCTTTATAATATAGTTCTAGATCAGGTACAACTAGGCGACCTTCATTTGAATTTTTTTTTCATTACTTCCCTTGAAATTCTTGACCTTTTGTCTCATTTCCAAAATATATAGAAAACTGACCCTAATTTATAAGAAATCAAACCATTCTCCAATTGATAAATGGTCAAAGGATATGAACAGACAATTCTCAGATGATGAAATTGAAACTATTTCCACTCATATGAAAGAGTGCTCCAAATCACTACTGATCAGAGAAATGCAAATTAAGACACCTCTGAGATACCACTACACACCTGTCAGATTAGCTAAAATGACAGGAACAAATAATGATGAATGTTGGAGGGGATGTGGGAAAACTGGGACACTGATACATTGTTGGTGGAATTGTGAAAGAATCCAGCCATTCTGGAGAGCAATTTGGAACTATGCCCAAAAAGTTATCAAACTTTGACCCAGCATTGCTGCTATTGTGATTATATCCCAAAGAAATACTAAAGAGCGGAAAGGGACCTGTATGTGCCAAAATGTTTGTGGCAGCACCTTTTGTCGTAGCTAGAAACTGGAAAATGAATGGATGCCAATCAATTGGAGAATGGTTGGGTAAATTATGGTATATGAATGTTATGGAATATTATTGCTCTGTAAGAAATGACCAGCAGGAGAAATACAGAGAGGCTTGGAGAGACTTACATCAACTGATGCTGTGTGAAATGAACAGAACCAAAAGATTGCTGTACACTTCAATGCTGTATGAAGAGGTATTCTGATGGAAGTGGATATCTTCAACATAAAGATCCAACTCACTTCCAGTTGATCAATGATGGACAGAAATAACTACACTCAGAGAAGGAACACTGGGAAGTGAATGTAAATTGTTAACACTACTGTCTATCTACCCAGGTTACTTATACCTTCAGAAGCAAATACTTAATGTGCAACAAGAAAATGGTATTTACACACATATATTGTATCTAGGTTATATTGTAACACATGTAAAACGTATGGGATTGCCTGCCATTGGGGGGAGGGAGTGGAGGGAGGGAGGGGATAATTTGGAAAAATGAATACAAGGGATAATATAAGAAAAAAATAAATTAATTAATTAAAAAAAAATTCTCGACCTCTTGTTCTTCCATATGAATTTTGTTGTTATTTTTTCTAGGTCCTTAAAATAGTTTTTTGGGAGTCTGAATGGTATAGCACTAAATAAATAGATTAGTTTAGGGAGAATTATCATCTTGATTATATTTGCTGGCCCTATATAAAAGCACTTAATGTCTTTCCAATTATTTAAATCTGAATTTATTTTTTGTGGCAAGTGTTTTGTAATTTTGCTCATATAATTCATGACTTTTCTTTGGTAGATGGATTCCCAAATATGTTATACTCTCAACCTTTGTTTTGAATGGAATTTCTGTTTGTATCTCTTGCTGTTGCATTTTGTTGGTGATGTATAAAAATGCTGAGGATTTATGTGGATTTATTTTGTATCCATTAACTTTGCTAAAGTTGTGAATTATTTCTAATAAGTTTTTATTAGAATTGCTGGGGTTCTCTAAGTATACCATCATATCATCTGCAAAGAATGGCAGTTTGATTTCCTCATTACCTACTCTCATTCCTTTAATCTCTTTCTCAACCCTTATTGCCTAGCTTAGCATTTCTAATACAATATTGAATAGTAATGGTGATAGTGGGCAACATTGTTTCACTCCTGATCTTACTGGGAAGGGTTCCAGTTTATTTCCATTACATATTATGCTTACTGACAGTCTTAAATATATGCTCCTGACTATTTTAAGGAATAGTGCATTTATTCCTATACTCTCAAGTGTTTTTAGTAGGAATGGGTGTTGTATTTTATCAAATGCTTTTTCTGCATCTAATGAGGTGATCATATGGTTTTTATTAATTTGATTATTAATATGGTCAATATACTAATAGTTTTCCTAATATTAAATATTTCCTAATAGTGTATTATCCTGGGGATGATTTTCTGAAGTATTTTTTGATAATATCTTATTTAATATTTTAGCATCAATATTCATTAAGGAGATGGGTCTATAGTTTTCTTTCTCAGTTTTTGACTTGCCTGGCTTAGGTATTAGTACTATGTCAGTGTAATAAAAAGAGTTTGGTAGGACTCCTTCATCCCCTAATTTTTTCAAATAGTTTATATAACTTTGGGGCTAATTTTTCTTTAAATGTTTGGTAGAATTTACATGTAAATCCATCTTGTCCTGGGGATATTTTTCTTGGGGAGTTGATTAATAGCTTTTTCTATTTCTTTTTCAGAAATGGGACTATTTAAGGAGTTTACCTCCTCCTCTGTTAATCCAGGAAGTCTATATTTTTGGAGAAAGTCATCCATTTCACTTAAGTTATCAAATTTATTGGCATAAAGTTGGGTAAAATAACTCCTTATTGTTTCTCTAATTTCCTCTTCATTGGTGGAAAGATCCCTTTTTCATTTTTAAGGCTAACAATTTGATTTTCCTCTTTCCTATTTCTGATCAGATTTACCAAAGCTTTATCTATTTTCTTGGCTTTTTCAAAAAACCAACTCTTAGTTTGATTTATTAATTCAATAGTTTTTTTTATTTTCTTTCAATATTATTGATTTCTCCTTTTAATTTTAGAATTTCAAGTTTAGTTTTTGGTTGGGCGTTTTTAATTTTGTTTTTTTTTCTAGCTTTTTAAGTTGGAGGCCCAATTCATTAATCTTCTCTTTCTCTATTTTCCTCACGTAAGCCTCTAAAGGTATAAAATTTCCCCTTCTTACCGCTTTAGCTGCATCCCACAAATTTTGATATGATGTCTCATCGTTGTCATCATCTTGGGTGAAATTATTAATTGTTTCTATTATTTGCTGTTTCACCCAGTCATTCTGAGATTCTTTAGTTTCCAATTACTTTTTGGTCTATTTACCCCTAACTTCTTGTTGAATGTAGTTTTTATTGCATTGTGATCTGAGAAGAAGGCATTTATTATTTCTGCCTTCCTGCATGTAATTTTGAGATCTTTATGTCCTAAAATATGGTCAATTTTTGTATAGATTACATGAACTGCTGAGAAGAAAGTATACTCCTTTCTATAACAATTTAGTTTTCTCCAAAGATCTATCATACCTAGTTTTTCTAATGTTCTATTTACCTCTTTAATTTCTTTCTTATTTGTTGTGTGGTTTGAATTATCTAATTCTGAGAGTGCAACGTTGAGATCTCCCACTATTATAGTTTTGCTGTCTATTTCTTCTTGCAACTCTCTTAACTTTTCCTTTAGGAAGTTAGATGCTATACCACTTGGTGCATATATGTTCAGTATTGATATGGCTTCATTATATATGCTACCTTTTAGCAGGATATACTGTCCTTCCTTATATCTTTTAATTAGATCATTTTCTGCTTTTGCTTGATCTGACATAAGGATGGCTACCTCTGCTTTTTTGGCTTTACCTAAAGCACAATAGATTCTGCTCCAACCTTTTACCATTATTCTGTTTGTATCTCTCTGCTTTACGTGTGTTTCCTGTAAACAACATATTGTAGTGTTCTGAGTTTTTATCTAGTCTGCTCTCTGCCTCCCTTTAATGGGAGAGTTCATCCCTTTCACATTTACAGTTAAAATTACTAATTCTGTATTTCCTGCCATCATATTATCCCCTGATTATGCTTTTTTTCCCCTTTGTCCCCCCTGAATCCATTTTCCATTATTTAATTTATGGACCCCACTTGTGACATGCAGCCCTCCCTTTTTAGTATCCCTCCCCTCTCCTTTTAAGTTCCTTCCCCTTTCTTGTACCCTTCCCTTATTCCCCTTTTCCTTTTCCTTTTTCCTCTCCTCCCTTATATTGAGGTAAGAGAGAATTCTCTGAAAAACAAATATGTCAATTATTTACTCTTTGAGCCTACTCTGATGAGAGTAAGATTCACACAATGTTTCTCCACCTCTCTAAATTCCCTCAGATGTGGTTGATTTTCTATGCCTCTTCCTGGGATGTAGTTTCCCTCTTTTTATCTCTCCTTTTCCTTTTTCTGATACTATTCCCTTCCCTTTACTACTTCCTTTTTTTTTTTTTTTTTTTTGTTAACCGTTTTTTTTAGTTATCCCTTTTTTTATGTTATATCAGTAAAATCAAATTATCCATGTGGACTTTCTTCACATTTTTAGTTCTTTTTTGTATGTCCAATTGAATTTTAAATGAATTATTTTACTCTGTTGAATTATTTTCCATTTCACTATTTTTTTATTTTTTTAATTTTTTTTAGTGAGTTTTTTTCTTTTTTTTCAATCAGAAATCCTACTTTCTTGTGATTTTTTAACCTTTTCTAATCCACAAATTTTGTTTCCCTGCACCTCCTGTGAATTCTTTACTTTTTCCAACTTAAATTTCAGGACATTGTTATTCTCTATCATTGCTTCTCTTTCTTTTCCCCATTTTTCTTCAAACTCTCTTAACTTTTTCATCGTCTTTTCTAGAAGAAAGTTATGTGATGGGGGACAGGTATCATTCTCCTTTAGGGTGTTATCTGGAGACTCTCTGCTGTTAGCCTCCTTGGCGTTGGATACCTACTCTTTCTCTGTATAGAAGGTGTCAATCGTTCTTTTCAGCTTCTTACTCATTGTTAACACTCTGTGGGGGGGTCTGCCCTTGAGGTAAGAAATTTATCAGCTTCCTCCCAGACCGGGGGTGGAATGCAACAACCCTGTGCCTGGGCTAAAAGAGAGCTTAGGGAGAGATCCCCCTCCCCTCTCCCCAGAAATGCCTCAGAAGTGGTTAGCATGGCTGCACTGCAAGGAGTGCCCAGTGAAGAACCCTGCTGTGTGGCCTAGCGACTGCCCTGAGCTTTTAACCTGAACAGTGGAAGCATCACAAACCCCAGCCAAAGCCTCCCGTGGAGCCATGGATATTAGCAGCTGATGCAAAAAGCCCCTGCGCTCAAACCAGAAGTGTCTGCCCGGAAACCACAGTCCCTGCTTTAGAGGTCCCTCTGTTCTGTGAATTCTTCTGCTGTTGGAATTCCACTGCCTCAGGCTGAGCCCCACACTATGTGGATTAGAGGCTGCCCTGGGCTGTGTTCCCGCCGTTCAGGCTCTCAAATATCCCAAGGAGAAGCCCTGGGCAGCAGAAGACAGCTGCACAGCCTTGCCCAGATTGGTGTTAGTCCACTTCCGGATTGGGGTGGAACTAAGATCTGGCTTTATATTTTAAAATGACTTGATTTCTCTTCTGATCTGCTGTTTTAAGAGCAAAGAAGTGCTATCAGCCTGTTTCAGATTCATCTATCTTAGTGGCTTCTCTGATCCCAGAGTTCTCTGCAGCCGTTTGGCACAGTGTGTTATCACCTAACCATGTCTGTGCTTGTCTTTTTTTTTCCTCCCCTCGTAATCTACTTTTTCTGTTGAAATTCCAGATTCTCTTCAGCTTCTAATCCTTGTGGTTTTTATCAGTCCAGCATTATTTTTGAGACTGATTTAAGTAGCTGCTATTGAGAGAAGAAGGGAGCTTACAAATTCGCATGTATCTTCTCTACCCTCTTGGCCCCAGATTGCATAATAAAGTTTCTTAACATTCATATACTACAATGAATTAAATCATCATCCAATATGTAGATATTTATTTTCTTTCCAATTCTTTGCCATTAAAAAGAAAGATTTGTTATATATGGAACCTTAGGCTTTTTGGGGGGTTTCTTTTACTTTCTTGTAATAATTGTCCTCCTTGGTATATGTGCTTAGCAATAGAATCTTTGAATCAATGATTATTAATTTAGTACATGCTTTGTAAAGTTTCTTTTTTTTTTTATGTCTGGACCTATGCTCAATAGTACACCTTTAGTAATTCATAGCATGGTGCAATGGAAAGAGTAAGGTGCTACAGTTGTGCTTCAGAAATTAAAATAGTGGTACAGCCATTTAAATTTTTTCTAAGTATAAGTTTCCTCATCTATAAAATGATAGGATTTGATCTCAATAACATCTAAGGTCCCTTTTATCTGTATAGGTTTTGTATTATGCTTCTCTGAAGGGAAATGCTTCTGATTGACATTTCACTTAATGATTTGAAGCATTTTTATGTGAATGTTAATAACTTATGATTCTTCATTTAAAAAACTTCCTATCATTTGACTACTTATCTCCTAAGAAAAAGGCTGTTTTGCTGTTTTGTTTCTCTTAGAAGCCTATGTTTTATTTGTTTAACTGATATCAGAGATGCCTGATTAAAAGTTCCCCACCTAATTCCAACCAAAGAGATTGTTTCCCTTTTTATCCTTGTTTTGTTTTTTTGTTCATGAAAAAACTTTTCATTTTCATTTAATCAATATTATCTATGTTGTGTTTTTGAATGACCCATAGATAATTTTTGATTAAGAATCATCACATCAATTAGCTGTGAAATTTATGTTTTCTGGTACTTTTTCATTAAAATTAAATTTATTTTGCTATTTAGATCATATATTAATTTTGAATGTATTATGATTTTGGGTGCTCACTTTTGTCTTAACCAAATTGCCTCCAGATCCCATGCAAATTTTGCTACTAGTTCTTGTCAACTAAAGTGTTCTAATCTAGGTGATTTAATTTTTTATACTTTATAGAATTCTAGGTTTTTTGGCTCAATTATTTCTGATTCTTCCATGCCAAGTCTGTTTTGTTATGCTGCTTTTATTATTTTAAACAAAACTAAATAATTTTGATGAGCTTTGCTTTATATCAGGGGTCCTCAAACTATGGTCTGCAGACCAGATGCAGCCCGCTGAGGACGTTTATGCAGCTCTCAGGGTTATGGCAAAATCAGACTGGAAGTGATGTTCAACCTAAACTCCCATTAGCAATGCACATTTCCTGCACTGGGCTGAGGTGCTGGAGACAGTGTAAGGCAATACTGAGGTGAGGTGAGTTCCCAGTCTGAGATGTGTGGGGAAGGGAGAAAGATGCAGAATACAGAGAACTGATGGCTTGTGGCCTTGTAAAGTAGAAGAAGACATCACAACAGACAGGTGTGAGGGATGTACAGTGTATGCTGCGCATGTCACAGCCGCTGAAGGGGGAATATATGGGCTGTGTCTGGTGAGCAGGTATAGTAACAATTAGTACTACAAGTCCCAACTTGACTTTATCATTATGCTGTAATGACAATGTAATGCCTTCTTCTCTAGCACATGTTGCAGTACTGACTGCTATTGTCACTCAGAGTGAGACTCCTGGTATCAGGCCATGGCCCTGTATCCATAGTGACCTCATGTCTGGCTGTTGTGATCATCAGTTTTATCATTGTGTGTATGTTCTGTGGTTTCATAAAAGATGGAATATTGCTAACATATGTCATCACCTTATAATCACTGGGGGTCTGACCTTAGTGCCCCCCTACTTATACTGAGTATAAGGAGGTGCAGAGCTGATGTACTACTTCATCCCCTTCCAGATTCTTAAGGTCCACACACACTTATGCAGCTTCAAGTCACATGATGACCTTCCCGGAAACCCCAATGTATGATTTGTCACTGAAGTTCATTCTGCACATACAATATATACTGCAGTTATATACACATATGCACAGTCTTGCCTGTGATTATGATAAATTACAAGTGCAGCATGTACGATTGTGCAGCACTAGATCATCACAATTGAGCCCAGGATTCAGAGGAAGCCAGGGCATTTGGGAGGGCTGCCTGAGAGGTGACTTGTGTGCAGTGAAGGTCTGATGTGGGAAAGAGAATCTGGGAAACGGAGGCATCACAGCCCAGAGGCAGCTTGGAGGAAGCTGGGCATTGTGGTCTGTATATCTCTGTGTGGGCAAAGTTAATATGTATATATATATATATATATATATTGGTATTTTACTAATAGTAATTTAGAATCCCTTAAAAATAATGATGTCAAGAAAAAGAAAAAAATTGAATTGGAGTTTACTTTTTCATGCAGTACAAGGAAAGAGCTATATGTCTATTCTGCCAGAATATAGTGTCTGTGTTCAAAGAATATAATTTGTGTCCACACTATGAAACTCAACAGAAGCATAAATATGATTGTTTGGTTGGAGAAGTGAGAAAAAATAAAATATTAAAACTGAAAAATACATTGACAACTCAGCAAAATATTTTTGTGAAGCAGAAGCAACTAAATATTTCATCACTACGAGCAAGTTTTCAAGTTGCCAAGCTAATAGCATGCACTGGCAGACCATCTGTGGAGGGAGACTATTCGTGGAGGGAGAATTTGTTAAAGAATGCCTTCTTCTGGTGATTCTGTTTGTGATTCTGCCTCTTCCCCTCCTCTTTCTTCCTCCACCCCTGAAGGGTTAATTGAAGGAGGAGATGGGAAATGCTCCTGTTGCTCAGAATTGTACTTAACTCCATTATTATCTGATTCTTCCTTTTCACCTACTTTAGTTGGATCCTCCCCCTCCTGTTCTTTCTTCCTTTTCTTTAGTTTAACACTTTTTAAAGCTACTTGAATTAAAGTGTATGTATGAAGTGTATCTTTGAAAATTAAGTTTGGTTTAGAATTGTAATGTTCTCCTAGTTGCTCTCCTACTAATTTCCACTCATCTATGTCCAATTCTTTTTCCTTAGAGAACCAAGGAGATGTGTGCTTTGCAGTTTTTAAAAGTTCAGTGATCTCCTCCAAAATTACAATCAATCCTTGCTTTGTATAACCTCGGCAATGCTCTCTAAACATTTTCCTTGAACAGAAACAGAAATCTGTTTTATAAAAAATTGCCCTATTTCTCTGAAATTCTACTTTAGCTCTTTAACAAAGTTTCCTTGTTTTATTCACTCTTTCTAGGTCAGAGAGACTTTTCCACTGAACTAGGATCAGAGGCTTTTCCACTGAAATCAGGATCTTGTCAGTCCCTGTTTGGGCACCAAAATGTAAATTCCGGGTTAGCTCCCTGAAGGGCTCAGAATCAGCCAGAGTCAGGATAAGTAAAAATCATTGCCCCACATAGGGCGCCAAAATGTGATCTTCTGTTGTCTCTAAATTGCAATCATTCTCTGGGAGCAGGTTTCTTTTCTGTAAATCCTTTTCTCTGGGAGCAGGTTTCTTGGGGGGCTTCTGGAGAGGCACCCTTGGCTTTAGTTTTAGTTCAATAATACCAAAATGCAGCCAGGAGTTAAAGTCCAGAGCCTATATTGTGTCCTTCAAAGTCTTAAATCTTTTCCTGTCAGAATGTCTCCAGCCAGCTTCAGTCTCTAGCTCCCTCTGAATCCAAAGCCTCCAGCCAGCACGAAGGTACACATGGGAATGAATCAGACTCTGCCTTCAAGAGTGTATGATAGTGGGTTTCCAAGAAGTCAATCCTAGTTGTGAATCTCCTGGAAGTCCATGAGCAGGATTTTCCTTTAGACTTGTGAATCTGCTGGACTTGCGAATCCACTGAATCCTAGCTCTGAATCTCCTCGAGCTTACCTAAAGTTCTCTTGGGAAGTCTTCTCCTTGACCCAATCCAGACTGACTTCCCCACTTAATTTTGGCTCCTTATATCCTTTTAGAGAATGGGCTTATGGGTACTCCATAGGCTTGTGAGAACTCCTTACAGAACCAATGAGCAAGCTCCTTTAAAGGTGGTAACTCCTTTAAAGATTTGAACTAAAGGTGTGAACTCTGAGCTAGAGAATTGTTAACTACCCACTTACCACCTAGTAATAATCCTAACAAGGAGTGAAACAACGTTGCCCACTATCACCATTACTATTCAATATTGTATTAGAAGTGCTAGCTTTGGCAATAAGAGTTGAGAAAGGAATTAAAGAAATTAAAGTAGGTAATGAGGAAACAAAATTATCACTCTTTGCTGATGATATGATGGTTTAATTAGAGAACCCCAGAAATTCTACTAAAAAGCTATTAGAAATAATCCACACCTTTAGCAAAGTTTCAGGATACAAAATAAACCCACATAAGTCATCAGCATTCTTATATATCACTAACAAAATACAACAGTTAGAGTTACAAAGAGAAATTCCATTTAAAAGAACTACCGATAGTATAAAATATTTAGTAATCTATCAGCCAAGGGAAAATCAGAAACTATATGAGCAAAACTACAACACATTTTCCACACAAATAAAGTCAGAAATAAACAACTGGAAAAATATTTAGTGCTGTTGGATAGGGTGAGGAAATATAAAAAAGCTGACAATACTATCTAAACTAATCTATTTAGCACTATACCAATCATACTCCCAAAAAACTATTTTAATTACCTAGAAAAAATAACAACCAAGTTCATATGGAAAAACAAAAGGTCAAGAATTTCAAAGGAATTTATGAAAAAAAAAAAATCAAATGAAGGTGGCCTTGCTGTACCAGATCTAAAATTATACTATAAAGCAGAGGTCCAAAGGCATTTGGTATTGGCTAAGAAATAGACTAGTTGATCAGTGTAATAGATTAGATTCAAAGGCCAAAGCAGCCAAAAACGTTAATAATCTAGTGTTTGACAAACCCAAAGACCCCAGCTTTTGGGATAAGAACTCACTGTTTGACAAAAGTTACAGGGAAAATTGGAAATTAGTAGGGCAGAAACAAGGCATTGACCCGCACTTAACACCATACACCAAGATAAGGTCAAAATGGATTCATGACCTAGGCATAAAGAATGAGATTTTAAATAAATTAGAAAAAACATAGGATAGTTTATCTCTCAAACAAAATAGAATTGGTTATATCAAATTGAAAAGTTTTTGTACAAACAAAACTAATAGAGACAAAATTAGAAGGGAAGCAATAAACTGGGAAAACATTTTTACAGTCAAAGGTTCTGATAAAGGCTCATTTCCAAAATATATAGAGAATTGACTCTAATTTATAAGAAATCAAGTGATTCTCCAATTGATAAATGGTCAAAGGATATGAACAGACAATTCTCAGACAAAGAAATTCAAATGATTTCTAGCCATATGAAAAGATGTTCCAAGTCATTATTAATCAGAGAAATTCAAATTAAGACAACTCTGAGATACCACTACACACCTGTCAGATTGGCTAGAATGACAAGAAAAGATAATGCAAAATTTTGGAGGGTATGTAAGAAAACTGAGATACTGATTCATTGTTGGTGGATTGTGAATACATCCAGCCATTGTGGAGAGCAATTTGGAACTATGCTCAAAAAGTTAAACTCTGCATACCCTTTGATCCAGAAGTATTACTGTTGGGCTTATATCTCAAAGAGATTTTAAAGAAGGGAAAGGGACCTTTATGTGCAAGAATATTTGTGACAGCCCTCCTTGTATTAGCTAGGAACTGGAAACTGAGTGTATTCCCATCAATTGGAGAATGGGTGAATAAATTGCGGTATATGAATATTATGGAATATTATTGTTCTGTAAGAAATGACTAGCAGGATGATTTCAGAAAGGTCTGGAAAGACTTACATCAACTGATGCTGAGTGAAATGAGCAGGACCAGAAGATCATTATATACTTCAGCAACAGTACTATATTATAATCAATTCTGATGGATATGGCCCTCTTCAACAATGAGATGAACCAAATCACTTGGAGCAGTAATGAACTGAACCAGCTTCACCCAGGGAAATAACTCTGGTAGATGCCTATGAACCACTACATAGAATTCCTAATCCTTCTATTTTTGTCTGCCTACATTTTTTATTTCCTTCACAAGCTAATTGTACACTATTTTGAAGGCCGATTCTTTTTGTATAGCAAAATAACTATTTGGACATGTATACATATATTGTATTTAACTTATACTTTAACATATTTAACATGTATTGTTTAACGGACATCTGGGGGAATGGGTGTGGGGAAGGAGGGGAAAAGTTGGAACAAAAAGTTTTACAACTGTCAATGCTGAAAAATTACCTATGCATATATTTAAAAAAAAAAAATAAAGAAGTCATTAAACAGTCCTGAATTTCTTAAAAAAAAAAAAAAATGTTGCAGTAAAAAAGAAAATATAAGAATAAGAATTTGTGTGGGAAAGATGTTAAGGAAACTTTAAGATAGGAAAATGAAAGGAAAGAAGAAAGATAACTAACTAATTTAAAAAAAAAAAAAAGTATGGATCCAAAGCTTGGATGATAAACCCTGTGGGTACATAGTTGCAGGTAGGAAGTTTTGAGTTTAAAGAATTGGATTAAAAATCTTAAAAAAAAAAAAAAGCAGAAGAATCAAATGGAGAGAAACAGAAGCCTAATTGTCATAACTTTAAAGAGAGAGTGGACTAAGTAAGTAATTAATCAAAAAGGTGACAGAATGGATGAAGAAAACAATAATCCTACAGTCTGTTGAATTAAAAGAAATATATGCTAAATATGACAAAAAAATCAAATTGAGAGTTTGAAATATCTATTTGAAATATGATTCCAAAAAAGCAGGAGTTGCAATTATACCATTTTGTTTTTCAGTCCCTTCAAATATTCCAGACTCTTTATGATACCCTGTGGGGGTTTTTTGGGCAAAGATACTGGAATGGCTTGCTATTTCCTTGTTCAGCTCATTTTACAGATGAAAAGAATTAATTAATTTATAAAAAATAAATCAACAATGTTCATTTTTTTATTTCAGAAAAATATAACAAAAAGATCAAAAATTAAGTTAACAAATCAACAATTTGACAGAGAATTTAGAGGTTAAATTCTAATAAGAGGGAATAAAAGGAAAAAAAAAAAAAGAACTGGAAAGGATTGGAGGAAAGATATCTTACCTGGGGCATGTGGCAGAAAATTAGCAAAAATAATAAAAGTTAGAAATAATTATAGGGGTTCTAGGTACTTTCTCAAATAGAAATTTTGGAGAATAGCTCACCAATGTGTTAAGAAATGGATTTATTTGGTTTCCACATATAAAAATTAAATTGGAGAAATGAAACTTGAATTTGAAAATTGAAACCCACAGGGACTTGAGAGGCTAGCCAGGTTGGAGGTTATCTACTCCAAAGAATGTAAGAAAATAAACTCCTTAGGGATTGGGACTAGGTTTTCTAATCAGGTGTGGTAGCCTGAGATTTGAAAGGAATCTTTTGTTCTTTGCCCCTGCTTTCCACTGTTATCTTCCTCTTCTAAAAAAGGATGTTCCTTGGGGGCAGGAACTGGATTTACTGGGAAACACCCTGCTCTGTTAAGCATTTTATAGCATCAGACTCTCAATTTTTTAGAAACTTCTTTTTACAAATACCTACCATGGAGAAAGGAGCCAGGGGGTTGGGGAGGGAGAGCTCATGTTACAGAATAAAAAAGGGAATGTCTTTTGCCTGTATGTGTATGTTTAAAACCATGCTTTTTGTATTAGAGACTGCACACATTTTCTCATGAGAAAATAAATAAATAAACTTTTTCCTACACTCATACTCAGACTTCTGATTGTTTTAGTGTCACTATGTATCCCACATATATGTATTACTGAACAACTAAAAGATACCTTAATGAAGGCATAATAAAGACATTTAGAATTATATCATGGAGAATTATATGTAGTTGAGCTCTTTGATTTTTTTTTTTCTCAAGTTTTAATTAAGAGTAATGACAGCATTTATCTAACCAGATTATAGTAAAGCTCACAAGAGATGATGGAAATACTTCTTAAAACAAGATATAAACATCACCTATTAATCTGAGAGCCACATTTTAAGAACATTGATAAGCAAAAGTCCTAAAGGAAGGGCCAAAAAGATAATGAAAGGCTTTTAGATAACATATAGATGAGTTAGATAAAAGACAAAAGTATTAACTATTGAGAAGTGTAGACTTAATGGAAACATTCTACTTTTTTGCCTAAGAATTTGAAAGAATGTCTTTCAGATTTTTTTTTTTTTTTGAACTCTTAAAGAAAAAATTAGGTGCAATCAGTTAAAACTGCAAAGAAAAAGTTGAAATAGGAGGGGGGGGGATTCTTATCAATCAGAATTATCCCAAAATGAATTGGGTGTTTCAGGGGTTAATATGTGTTTGACCACTTGTGCAGAATTTTGTAGAATATATTAAATTTTTGATTTGAAATTCTCAAATTCTGTGATGACTGTTTAGTTCTATAAAGTTTATGAGAGAGCATTTTGGTATAAGAGATGTTGTAATTATTTTGTTGTTCAGTTATTTCAGTTGCATCTGACACTTTCTGGCTTTGTTTGAGGTTTTATTGATGTATGGGATAAACTGAGTGAAGACCTCTCATGGGAATATGGCTTTGAGACTTTACAAGGACAAGTTGAATTATAGCTAAGAAGCTGCAGGTATTCATTTGTCTTGGATGAACATTCCTCTCCTGTTTCCAACCAAGTTTTAATTAGCATTTAAATACTTCTTTTAAAGATGATGATGATTTGGGGAATTCAGGTTACAGAATTCTCTCATCTGTTGTAGAACAGTTTTTTAGAGAAATTTGAATTAAGGGCTTCTTATTTACTAATATTCTTTTGTTTCTGGGATAGACTTCCCTGTTTGGAGAGTAAGCCTGGATTCCCCCAGAAAAGGGGAGAAAAATACAGAAGCTTCTTCATTCAGGGTCTATTTAATCTTGTGTTTTGCAGTTTGTGATTTGTACTCCTTTACTGACATCTTGTCTGCTGGGAATTGCTCTTTTTTTGGACATTGCAATAAATCCCTTTTTGCCTTTTTCTTACTTAGAAAGTCTTGATTGTTTTTGTGATTCTTACTATCCCATACAGTTAACAAAGATATTTGACTGGTATGTTATGTCCTTCTTCAGCTCATTATACAGATAAGGAAGCTGAGGAAAACAGGGTTAAGTGATTTGGTCAGGAACAAAGGCCAGGTTTGTTGAAGGCCCATATCTAAAGCCAGATTTGAACTCAGAAAGAGAAGTCTTGCTGGTTCTAGGGCAATACTCTTAACTATGATGCCATGTAGATGATGCACTCTATAATTTGAGGTTGTCACCAAATGATGTAGCTTGTGGACCAAAATGATGTGCATGATGTAAACACCGATGATGGTAGGCACCAAAAGTTGGAATTCAGTCATGTGAAGAATTCACAATTGCCATTCTCTTTGCAAAAGGTAGATTTATTTAGGGAAGAGGTTACAGAGAAAATGAAATGATATAATACATCAGGAATAGTAAATATGAAATAGAGTGAGAGAGCATCTGAAAGATAAATTCCTCAGTATAACTTAAATTATCTAGCAGGAAGGGAGCATCTCAGGAGGTTGGTGCATGCCCTTAGGTGTCAGGCTAAATCCTGAAAGAGACTTAGTCCCCTAAAAGAGTTGGTTAGCTGTAAGAAGGAGAAGTGGGGTTAGAAAGCATAGTGGAATTTTGGGAGATATTACATGGCATGGGGGAGGAGAGGTAAGGAGAAAGACACTACAAGGCAGAGTACTGTAGCAGACTGACTCAAAAATCTCCAGCCAAGTGATGATTGATAAGTAGATTTGATAGGGAAATTTAATCTCAGGGACATGACTGGGATTCTTGACAAGGTATAGCAAGGTCAGACTGCTGGAGACCTATACAGAAGGTGGATCTCAGGAGGTTGACATAACTTGGATTTCAGACTGGATCACTTCCCCAAAAGGTGGGACTATGGAGTTAAACTTATTTCTGTCAGAGCCTTCTGACAATTTGGCCTAGAAATCAATTCCTCTTACTAACCATATCAAACAGAGAAGACCTCATTATTCCCTATTCTTTACATTTGTTAAGGAAATCTTTTGAAAAGTTGGTTGGGAGACCTTAAACAGAATAGAAACTATCAGATTAATGCTGAAATTTTAGAAGCCAAATCCTTCTTAAGTAATGTCCAGAAACAAGGAGTAAAACACAGTGGGCTCTGGTATTTGGTGACTTCATAGGAATGCAAAATTAGTTACCAGGGCACAATAGCAATGATTAACACAATCAGTTTGACCTTTACTGGGGGCCTACTCAGATACTCAGTAGCATTTAGCTGGGGTCTATTAACCCCAACATCAGTTTCCTTCCAAACAGATGGAGCCCAAAGTTCTTTGGAGTATGGGGTGATGATCTCATTTTCTGAAAGTATTTCCTGCTGGAAATGGACATAGAGCTCATTTGGAGGGATAGCCCAGAAGATGATTAAAGGGAGTTATTCAGTGAATTCTAAGTCAGGTCCCTGAAGCTGGTCAATGTAGCTGTCAAGTGCTAGTCATTTGAAGGTGACCAAATCCTAAACTAAACCTAAGAAGGAGAGATTAGGAAAGTTGAAAAGGGCTATTGGGTGGCCAAGGACACATATGCCAAAATGTTAAAAAAAAATTACCTAAAATACTCTAATCTAAGTCACATTGCATGACAATAGCAGCAGAGTTTCACAATACATAAATGTTCTTATATTTTGAAAGGTTTAGAGACGTTATAGAAACATATTTCTAAAAAGATATCTCTGGTAAAAGGCAGATGACTATGCTGAATATTCACCTATCTAATGATAGAAAACATTTACCTAATGACTACATATTCTCAGACAGAAAACAATAAAATTTTATATTTTCAGTTTGCTCATGACTTTTAATGGTTATGCTCAGATTAAAGCTTAAAGTTCACTTGTTCTGAATATAGAAATGTGCTATAAGAGAAAAAAGTAGGGACAGGACAAAGAATTCTTAGCTGTTTAATTTCAGGTATGAAAACCATGGATGAATTCATCCCCTTGCCAGACTTAGGAATAGGTTGGAAATATTTCTATACAAAGGAACATGATTTGGGGTATCGAATTAAAAGGGTCTGACTTCAAGCAGAGCTCAAAGAGCCATTCTTAAAATTCCTTTTACCTAAGTGAACAAACTTCCAACTTCTGAAGTTTTGTGTCATTTCTCTGGGATGGTGGGTTTTCTGGTTTATTGATCTTCATCCATACCTGAATTTAAACTCAAGAAATAATATTAGTTATAATTCCTTCCAATTTTTCTCTCACATAGCCTAATCTTTTATCATAGGCTTTAGATCTAAAGAAAACAAAGCTTACAAATCATTGTGCCTAAACTGTCTAGGGCTGATACAAGGAGACCATGATACACTTAATAAATGTTTAAAAAAAAATTGCTGAATGGATTTTGAAATAATGATTTTCAGAGAATTTGAAGTTAATTAGAAATCTAACAAAATTCTCTTAGAAGTTCCTTGCATTACTAAGCAGTAGAACCTTGATACAGCATGTTATCTAAGCAATATTTAAGTATTACAGAAATGATTTTGCTCTTAAAAAACCACCACAGACTTGAAAAATAAAAACTAGTATTTGGTTATTAATACTGTGACAACATAGGCTATCTCTTCCAGCAAGTGGCAGGGGGAAGACAAAGAAGATCTGAGCAGAATGGGATTCTTTCTACCCACCCCAATAATCTGTGAAGTGGAACAAAAGCTCAAGCCAGGTAAAGGAGCATCTACAGCTAGTGAGAGAAGGGTGGAGTGTACCCTCATGTGTACTTATACCAATTGATCTAAAATAAAGCTATGATACAGTTTTTAATCCTAAATTTCAGAATTCATATGTATTTCCTTTCTTTTTTTTTATTTTATTTTATAATTATAACATTTTTTGACAGTACATATGCATGGGTAATTTTTTACAACATTATCCCTTGCACTTACTTCTATTCAGATTTTTTCCCTTCCTCCCCCAACCCCCTCCCCCAGATGGCAAGCAGTCTTATATATGTTAAATATATTACAGTATAATTTAGATACAATATATGTGTGTAGAACCGAATTTTTTGTTGCACAGGAAGAATTGGATTCAGAAGGTAAAAATAACAGTTTACATTCATTTCCCAGTGTTCCTTTTCTGGATGTAGCTGGTTCTGTCCATCATTAATCAATTGGAATTGGATTAGCTCTTCTCTATGTTGAAGAAATCCACTTCCATCAGCTTACATCCTCGTACAGTATCATTGTTGAAGTGTATAATGATCTTCTGGTTCTGCTCGTTTCACTCAGCATCAGTTGATGTAAGTCTCTCCAAGCCTCTCTGTATTTCTCCTGTTGGTCATTTCTTATAGAACAATAATATTCCATAACATGCATATACCATAGTTTACCCAACCATTCTCCAATTGATGGACATCCATTCATCTTCCAGCTTCTAGCCACTATGAAAAGGGCTGCCACAAACATTTTGGCACATACAGGACCCTTTCCCTTCTCTAGTAGTTCCTTGGGGTATAAGCCCAGTAGTAGTATGGCTGGGTCAAAGGGTATGCACATTTTGATAACTTTTTGGGCATAATTCCAGATTGCTCTCCAGAATGGTTGGATTCTTTCACAACTCCACCAACAATGCATCAGTGTCCCAGTTTTCCCACAGCCCCTCCAACATTCATCGTTATTTGTTCCTGTCATCTTAGCCAATCTGACAGGTGTGTAATGATACCTCAGAGTTGTCTTAATTTGCATTTCTCTGATCAATAGTGATTTGGAACACTCTTTCATATGAGTGGAAATAGTTTTAATTTCATCATCTGAAAATTGTCTGTTCATATCCTTTGACCATTTATCAATTGGAGAATGGCTTGATTTCTTATAAATTAAAGTCAATTCTCTGTATATTTTGGAGATGAGGCCTTTATCAGAACCTTTAACTGTAAAAATTTTTTCCCAATTTGTTACTTCCCTTCTAATCTTGTTTGCATTAGTTTTGTTTGTGCAGAAACTTTTTAATTTGGTGTAATCAAAATGTTCTATTTTGTGATCAATAATGGTCTCTAGTTCTCCCTTGGACACAAACTCCTTCCTCCTCCACAAGTCTGAGAGGTAAACCATCCCCTGTTCCTCCAATTTATTTATGATTTCGTTCTTTATGCCTAAATCTTGGACCCATTTTGATCTAATCTTAGTATGTGGTGTTAAATGTGGGTCCATGCCTAGTTTCTGCCATACTAATTTCCAGTTTTCCCAGCAGTTTTTGTCAAATAATGAATTCTTATCCCAAAATTTGGGATCTTTGGGTTTTTCAAAGATTAGATTGCTATTTTTATTCACTATCTTGTCCTGTGAACCTAACCTATGCCACTGATCAACTAGTCTATTTCTTAGCCAATACCAAATGGTTTTGGTGACTGTTGCTTTATAATATAGCTTTAAATCAGGTACACTTAGACCACCTTCCTCTGACTTTTTTTTCATTAGTTCCCTTGCAATTCTCGACCTTTTATTCTTCCATATGAATTTTTTTGTTATTTTTTCTAGGTCATTAAAATAGTTTCTTGGGAGTCTGATTAGTATAGCACTAAATAAATAGATTAGTTTGGGGAGTATTGTCATCTTTATTATATTCGCTCGGCCTATCCAAGAACATTGAATGTCTTTCCAATTATTTAAATCTGACTTTATTTTTGTGGCAAGTGTTTTGTAATTTTGCTCATATAATTCCTGACTCTCCTTTGGTAGATATATTCCCAAATATTTGATACTATCGACTGTTATTTTGAATGGAATTTCTCTTTGTATCTCTTGCTGTTGGATTGTGTTGGTAATGTATAAAAATCCTGAGGATTTATGTGGATTTATTTTGTATCCTGCGACTTTGCTAAAATTCTGAATTATTTCTAATAGCTTTTTAGCAGAGTCTTTGGGGTTCTCTAAGTATACCATCATGTCATCTGCGAAAAGTGACAATTTGATTTCTTCATTTCCTACTCTAATTCCTTGGATCTCTTTCTCGGCTCTTATTGCCAAGGCTAGAGTTTCTAGTACTATATTGAATAGTAATGGTGATAGTGGGCAACCTTGTTTCACTCCTGATCTTACAGGGAAAGGTTCTAGTTTATCACCATTACATATGATGTTTACTGAAGGTTTTAAATATATGCTCCTTATTATTTTAAGGAATAGTCCATTTATTCCTATACTCTCAAGCGTTTTTAGTAGGAATGGATGTTGGATTTTATCAAATGCCTTTTCTGCATCTATTGAGATGATCATATGGTTTTTATTAATTTGATTATTAATATGGTCAATTATACTAATAGTTTTCCTAATATTAAAGCAGCCCTGCATTCCTGGTATAAATCCCACTTGGTCATAGTCTATTATCCTGGGGATGATTTTCTGAAGTCTATTTGCTAATATCTTATTTAATATTTTAGCATCAATATTCATTAAGGAAATTGGTCTATAGTTTTCTTTCTCAGATTTCGATCTACCTGGTTTAGGTATCAGTATCATGTCTGTGTCATAGAAGGAATTTGGTAGGACTCCTTCAATCCCTATTTTTTCAAATAGTTTACATAGCATTGGAGTTAGTTGTTCTTTAAATGTTTGGTAAAATTCACCTGTAAATCCATCTGGTCCTGGGGACTTTTTCTTAGGAAGTTGGTTAATAGCTTGGTCTATTTCTTTTTCTGAGATGGGACTACTTACTTCTTCCTCTGTTAATCTGGGCAAGCTATATTTTTGAAGATATTCTTCCATTTCATTTAAGTTATCGAATTTATCGGCATAAAGTTGAGCAAAGTAGCTCCTAACTATTGTTCTAATTTCCTCTTCATTAGTGGTGAGTTCACCCTTTTCATTTTCAAGACTATCAATTTGCTTTTTCTCTTTCCTTTTTTTAATCAGGTTTACTAAGGGTTTGTCTATTTTGTTGGTTTTTTCATAAAACCAACTCTTAGTTTTATTAATTAAATCAATAGTTTTTTTACTTTCAATTTTATTAATCTCACCTTTTATTTTTTGAATTTCAAGTTTTGTGTTTGTCTGGGGTTTTTTTAATTTGTTCCTTTTCTAGCAATTTTAGTTGTAAACCCAATTCGTTGGCCCTCTCTTTCTCTATTTTATGCAAGTAGGCCTGTAGAGATATAAAACTTCCCCTAATTACTGCTTTGGCTGTATCCCACACATTTTGGTATGATGTCTCATTATTGTCATTTTCTTGGGTGAAGTTATTAATTATGTCTATGATTTGCTGTTTTACCCAATCATTCTTTAGTATAAGATTATTTAGTTTCCAATTATTTTTTGGTCTATTTTCCCCTGGCTTTTTATTAAATGTTATTTTGATTGCATTATGGTCTGAAAAGGATGCATTTACTATTTCTGCCTTACTGCATTTGATTTTGAGGTTTTTATGCCCTAGTATATGATCAATTTTTGTATAGGTTCCATGAACTGCTGAGAAGAAAGTATATTCCTTTCTGTCTCCATTTAGCTTTCGCCAAAGATCTATCATATCAAACTTTTCTAGTATTCTATTTACCTCTTTGACTTCTTTCTTATTTATTTTGTGGTTTGATTTATCTAATTCTGATAGTGCAAGGTTGAGATCTCCCGCTATTATAGTTTTGCTATCTATTTCCTCTTGCAGCTCTCTTAATTTCTCTTTTAAGAATTGGTGCATACATGTTTAATATTGATACTGCTTCACTATTGATGCTTCCCTTTAGCAGGATATAATGTCCTTCCTTATCTCTTTTAATTAGATCAATTTTTGTTTTTGCTTGATCTGAGATGAGGATGGCTACTCCTGCTTTTTTGGTTTTGCCTGAAGCATAATAGATTCTGCTCCACCCTTTTACTTTTAGTTTGAATGTCTCATCCTGTTTCAGGTGTGTTTCCTGTAAACAACATATAGTAGGATTCTGACTTTTAATCCAGTCTGCTAACTGCTTCCTCTTTATGAGGCAGTTTGCCCTATTCACATTTATGGTTAGAAGGACTAATTCTATATTGCTTGCCATCCTATTAACCCCTGCTTATGCTTTTCCCCTTTCCTTCCCTTTTACCCTCCTATCCAGTATTAAACTGATAAACACCACTTGCTTTTCACAGCCCTCCCTTTTTAGGATCCCTCCCCCACCTTAAAGATCCTCCCCTTATTTTACCCCTTTTCCTCGAAATTACTGTATTCCCTTCCCCTTAGCTTACTCCTTCCCTTTCACTTTTCAATGAAGTGGAAGAAGTTTCACCATAAATCGAATATGTCTATTGATACACGCTATGTTCATCTCCCTCCTTTCTTTCTCTCAGATATAATAGGTTACCTTTGCCTCTTCATGAGATGTAGTATCACCACTTTATACTTTTTCATGATATAATCTCCTTTCCACCTCTAGTTTCTAAGACAAATTGTACATATGTTCTTTACATATTTTTTTGACAGAAGTATAGTTCTCAAGATTTCTTTTTAGCTTTTTTAGAAGTCTCTTGAGTTCTGTATTTGAAGATCAAACCTTTTATGTAGGTCTGGTTTTTTCATCAAAAATAGATGGAATTCATTTATTTCGTTAAATGTCCATCTTCTTCCCAGGAAAACGATGCTCATTCTTGCTGGGTAAGTTATTCTTGGCTGCATACCAAGTTCCTTAGCCTTTCGGAATATCATGTTCCAGGCCCTGCGTTCTTTTAATGTGGACGCTGCTAGATCCTGTGTTATCCTTATTGTGGATCCTCCATATCTGAATTGTTTTTTTCTAGCAGCTTCCAATATCTTTTCCTTTGTCTGATGGTTCTTGAACTTGGCCACTATATTTCTTGGCGTTTTGATTTTAGGGTCCCTTTCAGTAGGTGATCGATGAATTTTCTCAATGTCTATTTTACCCTCTGTTTCCAAAACGTCTGGGCAGTTTTCTTTGATAATTTCCTCGAAAATGGTGTCCAAGCTCTTTTTTTCCTCCCATTTTACAGGGAGTCCGATTATTCTCAAATTGTCTCTCCTGGATCTGTTTTCCAGGTCTGTTGTCTTTCTGGTAAGGTACTTGACAGTCTTTTCAATTGTTTCATTTCTCTGGTTTTGCTTGACTCCCTCTTGGTTTCTCCTTGAGTCATTCATTTCTACTTGTTCCAGTCTAATTTTCAATGATGTATTTTCTTCACTCACTTTTTTTATATCTCTTTGTAATTGTCCAATTGAGTTTTTATCTTCTATGGAATTTTTTCCCATTTTATCCATTTTATTTTTTAGAGAGCTGATTTCTTTTTCCAGCTCTCTAATCCTGTTTTCCTTGGAGTTGTTTACCTTTTCCAGCTCACTAATCCTGTTTTCCTTGGAGTTGTTTACCTTTTCCAGCTCACTAATCTTGTTTCTCAATGATTTTATTTCTTTATCCATTCTGTCTTTGAATGCATGGGTTGACTTCTCCAGGCTCTCTTGCCAAGCTTCCCTTTCCTTTTCCCATTTCTCTTCCAGCTCTCTTGTGAGAGCCTTTTTGATTTCCTCTATGAGGTTCTTTTGTGTTGAGGAGCAGCTCATATCCCTCTTAGGGGATTCATCTGGGGACATTCTGTTCCTAGTCTCCTCAGCATTTGAAGTCTGCTCCCTCTCCACACAGAAGCTGTCAATGGTTAGAGCCCTTTTGAATTTTTTGTTCATTTTGTCAGAGTAGGAATCAAAGAAAACAAACTGACAAGAGAAATAATTGGTCTGTTTTGTGGGGGATGGGGCTGGATGGTATTAATGGGCTTCCTCTACAGACTGGGGGTAGGGCAGCAGAGAGCCACTAACAGAACAGCAATGACTGTACTGAGTCTGCGCTCTGAGGCTCTGAGAACGCACTGAGTCAGTCCAGGTGGGGGTTGGGGGTGGCCGGGCTCTGAGAGATGCTGGCTTTCTGGGGTTTTAATCTTCACCTCTGGTGTTTACACCCTCTCCACCGCTCCTGGCTTGCTGCCAAGACGGAGCATCCACACTGGGGCAAAAGCCCTTTCACATAAATGGCAGAGATCACACCCCTCCCCCTCTGGTCTGAGCTGTGTGAGCTGCCTGTCTTGCTCTGGCTGTCTGCCCTCAGTCTGAGCCCAGTCTGATTGACCCTCCCCTGAGCAAACACAGACCTTTTCTGGCGACTTTCAAGGATGTCTTCTCTTGGTGATAATTTGTGGATTTCTTTCTGGGTCAAGCATTAAGTCAGAGGCTTGTCATGAAGTAAGTTCTGAGAGAAAACGAGGAGCTCAAGCAGCTGTCTGCCTCCACGCCGCCATCTTGGCCGGAAGTGTATTTCCTTTCTTGTATGGGAATTTCACATTCCATACCTAGCTCATTATGTAAGGCTTATGACCTTTTTAGCTGATAGACAGAATCCAAAAATAAAATCCATCTAGACAAAGTCTTCACTGTATCCTTCCATCCTAGACACAATAGCAATCAGTTTTTGACTTTTTTTTTTTTTTTTTTAGGATTTAAAATCATCAATTTCAAATACCTCAAAAGAATAATTTATTATAGTACTACATCATAAAGGACCCATGAACTTAGTTAATATTTACTGAGAAGATTCAACTGACAGTTTTGCTTTGTTTTTTTGTTTTTTTTTTGGTCAAAGAAATAAACCAATTTTACAATTCAGAACGTAGGTAATAACTAAATAATTTTGAGTGAAACCTTAAAAAACAAAGTAAGCACATATCCAATGGGGTGGATGGAATTTTAAAACATAGTTCATAACATGTTAAAGTTGCACAATATAAAATTTAGTAAGCAACATAACATCCTTAAACACATTCATGCAATTAGGAAATACATACATGTAAGTCACGTTTTTTTTACAACCAAATCAAATACAAATTTTCACTAGTGATACTTTAATATTTGCACACAGATTTTTAAGATCTCATATCAGAATAAATAAGTTCACAATTTTAGCACAATTTCAGAATCAGAATCAGAGTTCCAACTTAAACACACACAACCCCAATATTTAAGGTTGCAGAAAACTGTCCTTTCAAGTCCATCTATAAAATTCAATGCTCTACACTTAGGGTTGAAGGGAAAAAGGGTGAGCCAATAAACCATACCCTTTTACACAAACATACACACATATACATACACACAGAAGGGGAACAAAGCAAGGGCTATAAGAAAAGCTTTAAGAAATTAGCATACCTCAGCACCCTGGGGGAGGGAGTCAAAGAATTTTGGACCTAAGTTTTCTGCAGGGAGTTTGTAGCTTGGTTATTAGCCAACTTCCATGCCAGAAATATTAAGGAGCTATATAAAAAATGCTGGGGTACTAGCATAAACTCCAGAAGAATCTAGGTTAGCCAGGACAGATTTCATAAGCTTCTCTAAGGAAGAGAAGCATGCAAAATCTCAGATAGTGAGCTTTTTCTTTCTGCAGCTTTTCTGCAAACCTCAGGTTCAGGTCAGCAGAAAGCTTTTAGTTACAAGCCAAATTTCAGCTATGTAATTAATTACAGAAATAACTCTTACTTATTAATTAATATTTACTATTTTCTAGCAAATAAGTTTCTCTTTTGCTTCAAAGGCAGATGTGAAAGAAAAGGAAGGAAGGAAGGAAGGGAGGAAGGAAGGAAGGAAGGAAGGAAGGAAGGAAGGAAGGAAGGAAGGAAGGAAAAAAGGAAGGAAGGAAGGAAGGAAGCAAAGAAGGAAGGAAGGAAGCAAGGAAGGAAGGAGGGAAGAAGGAAAGGAAGGAAAGAAGTAAGGAAGGAATAATCTTTATTTTTTCATGTTACATCTTCCAAATGTTGTTTTTGAAAAGTAATTTCTATATAACCATATTTTATTACTGTCATTTGGGATTTCATTTCCATACATACTTTCATACTTTAAACCCTAAATTGAAATGAAATGGAGAGAAGGGAGTAATTAGTTCACTTATACTCTTCAAAATAGTGACAAACTGCTTACTAAATTGTGGAAGTAGAGAATTTACCAGAGAATTTCACACTCAGTATGAATCTCTAGAGAATGGAAAGAGATGTAAAACAGAAATTGTCTTAGTTTACATTATATATTTGGTTTCAATAAGCTTGTATGATATTTGCTTTTAGGACTGAGAGTGATATGTAAATAAATAATGAATGACATTCATGGTATTTTCAGTTCTATTCCACTTGTCTAACAAAATAATATAAATAGTGAGCTATACCACATGTATCATATATATATATATATATATATATATATATATATATATATATATATATATATATATATATATATATATATATATATATACACACACACACACACACATATATATATATATATATGTCAGAACTTTCCTCTAAAGAGTTACAAGTATTACCAAAGAGAAAGTTGTCACTAATGAAAATATAATTTCTACCTTAAAATATTTTCTCTTTGTGTTAAACAGTCAATGTATTCTTTATCTAAAAATAGAATAATATTCTATGGAATTTTCAAAGTGGTGATCATCAAGATTTTGAGTTAATTTAATTTTAAACCTTTATTAAATTAGGTGTAGAATCCTAGAATGAAAGATTGTAGCTATATATGTATATATAACACATGCCTATTATCCCCAGTTCTAAACCATATCATAGCAAAACATAGTTTTTCTTGATACATCTCACAATTGTTGGTAGACTGAGAAAAATATTTTATTTTTACTTTCTTTTTTTAAACAATCACTTTTAATTTTCAAAATACATACAAAAGTCATTTTCAATATTCACCCTTGCAAAACCTTGTCTTCCAAATGTTTCTCTCCTCTCCACCCCTTACCCTCAGACAGTAAGTAATCCAACAGATGTTGAAGATGTTCTAAATATATTTCCACATTTATCATTCTGTACAAAAAATATCAGATAAAAAAGGCGGAAAATGAGAAAGAAAAAAAGCAAGCAAAGAAAAACACAGAAAGGTGAAAGCATTATGTTGTGAACCACATTCACACCCCACAATCCTCTTTCTGGATGCAAATGGCTCTCTCTCTCACCTAACTAATGGAATTAATCTGAATCACCTCATTATTGAAAAGAGTCAAATCCATCATAGTTGATCATCACATAATCTTGTTGCTCTGTATAGAGTTCTTTTGGTTCTATTCACTTCACTCACCATCAGTAGATGTATAAATAATTTGTATGTAGAAGAATAGGCTTAGTAGGGCAGAAAGAGCTCTGATGATAGCTATTGTGATGTTACCATTGGTGATGAGTTCTTGTAGGATGTCATTTAGGCATGAATCCAGTGAGCGGTGGTTTCTCCAGGCCTTTCTGAAATCATCTTGCTGATTGTTTCTTACATAACAAAAATATTCCATTATATTCATACATCATAACTTATTCAGCCATTCCTCAATGATGGGCATCTACTCACTTTCACTTACTTGCCACTACAAAAAGGGCTGCTACAAATATTTTTTGCACTTTTTCTTTTTTTATGATCTCTTTGGAATATAAACTTAATGAAGACAATGCTGTATCTAAGGATATGCACATTTGATAGCATATATCCAAATTGCTCTCTAGCATGGTTGGATCAGTTCACAACTCCATCCAGAATGCATTGGTGTCCCAGAGGAAAACACTTTTTTTTTTTTTTTTTTTTCCCCCTGAGGAAATTGGGGCTAAGTGACTTATCCAGGGTCATACAGCTAGATAGAGTCTTAAGTGTCTGAGGCCAGATTTGAAGTCAGGTGCTTCTGACTTTAGGGCCAGTGTTCTATCCATTGTGCCATCTAGCTGCCCTAAATAACTTTAAAAACATTCTAAGTTATAATTCAACAGAAATTTAAATTTTATGACAATATACATATTTCAACCATTCATTAAAAAAAAAAAAGCTTGCATAGCAAGCAAGAAAGCATTCTGTATGTGTGTGTGTGTGTGTGTGTGTGTGTGTGTGTGTGTGTTTATGTTATTCAACATCTATATAAATTACACAAGTGATTTATGCATCAGATAATGGGCTAAAACACATAGTAGAGCATATAGTTCTTTCTGAGACAAAGTCAGGGTAATTTTCTTCTCCTCTCAGACATGCTTTGCCCTTTGATAATGGAAGTATGGGGAATACTTGATTACATTATCCTGATTCTTACTTCTATGCTATGGTTCTTATGGATGGTTATGCTTATGAACTTAGCCATTCTTCAATTTTTCTTTGCCAATCATTTTTTCCAAATCATAAAACAATCATACATTTTATTGTGAAGGATGATTAAGAATTGTATTCACCATTTCCTCACATTTTTACAAGGTTCAGAATAGTAAAAATAGGAAAAAGGGATCATTTAAAAGTGAAGAAAATGAAATAGAAAGAAAAATAGTTGGAGAAGTAGAGTTGGCAATGACTAAAAGATTGAAAAAGAGGAAAACATTAAAAGGGAAAAAAAGATGGAAAACAATGTGGATGTTTAGACAATACTGAAAAGAGAACATTATTCGACAGCCCTTCTCTTTGGTTGTTCTATTGTAAATTCTATGTTTTGTTTTGATGATTTCATAATAGTATTTAAACAAGTCATATGCCCTTTGGAGTCTAATACTGAACAATAATCCAATGAATTTAATTCTAAACATCTGCATAGCAAGCAATCTTACTAAATGTATCTAACGTAGGAGTAATTTATAGACCATTATTAAGACAGATTCAAAATACAAGTTGATTTTCAGCCACTTGGTCATTTTCCAATTACTGCATCTTTACTCCTAAATTCAAAGTTTCTACATCATAAGAATGAATGAATTGAGTGAGTTATAAAAATCACTTACTAAGCAATAGCTCTTTGCTTAGAATTGTGGTGGGCCTAGTAGATACAACTACAAAACTCAGCAACCCTAGCCTTTAATGAACTTATATCTTTATATGTGTTGGGGAACCTTCCTTGAGAGGCATAATAGCCTATTTTTAAACTGAATAAAGACAAAATTGTTACTGTTTGATTTTGTCTGATTTTTATCTCATGGGAGTTTTCTTGGCAATAATAATAGATTGGTTTACCATTTTTTTTTTCCAGTGCATTAAGGTAAATAGAAATGAAGTGATTTGCTCAGGTCAGGGTCACACAGTTACCAAGTGAATGAGGCTCCCTTTGAACTCAGGTCTTCCTTACTCTAGTCCCAACCTGTTCTATCCATTGAGTTATCTAGTTGCCTCCTGAATAGAAACATCAGAAATTTTAAATAGCTAACTTCCATTCACTTTAAAAGAAAATTAAGATGTTTACAAAAACTGTGTACAAAAGCATAAGCACTCAGTGAGAAGAATAAATTAAAAGTGTGGGCAACTAAAAGATATAAGAAAAGATTTTATGATTCATTCATGGTTAAAGATGAAACAGGTATTAATTTAGCCTATAAAATCATTTGATCGTTGGGTAGTAGTGGAGAAATCTGAAAAAAAATATTGGAGACATAAAGGGAGACTGATATATATATATATATATATATATATATATATATATTTATACATGCATACACACATACATATATACATATATATTTTAAATGTAGGGTGTATATATGAATGTGTGTATGTACACTTGTTTTTATATTCTCAAATCTATTAAGTCTTTGGATGAAAAATTATTTAGCAAATGCCTTTTTCTTTATTATGCACTTCTACTGTTAAGCAATATATAAGATGTTGTATCTTTGTAAAAAGGAAAAAAAAAACCCAGTGAACAAAACAAGTCATTTAGAAGTTCAAGTAGGCAAATATAAAAGGAGATTTAAAAAGCTAACTGAAGAAAATAATTCACTAAAAATTAGAATTGAACAAATGGAAGCTAATGACTCAATGAGATATCAATAATAAGTCAAACAAAACCAAAGAAAAAAGAAAAACAAATAGAAGAAAATGCAAATTACATTGGAAAAGCAACTGACCTGGAAAATAGATCCAGGAGAGATAATCTAAAAATATTGTACTACCTTAAAGCTTTCTTTCAAAAAAAAGATTTTTTGAAAAGAAATTTTTCTTTCAAAAAAAATCTTTTTTGAAAAAAGATTTCTTTCAAGAAATCATCAAGAAAACTCTAATGTCCTAGAACCAGTAAGCAAAATAACCATTGAAAGAAATCACTGATCATCTCTTGAAAGAGACACTAAAATGAAAACTCCAAAGAATATTTTAGCTAAATTCCAAAATTGTCAGATCAAGGAAAAAAGACTGCAAGCAGCTGGAAAGAAACAATTCAAACTTTGAGGAGCCACAATCAGGATTACTCAGGGCCTAGAAGCTTCCACTTTAAAGGATTAAATGGCATGAAATCTGATATTCTGGAGGACAAAGGAACTTGAACTGCATCCAAAAATCAAGTACCTAGCAAAATTAAAAATTATCTTTCAGGGGGAGAAATGGACATTAAACAAATAGGGAATTTTCATCCATTTTTGATGAAAAGATCAGAGATGAAATTTTGATCTTCAAATGCAGAACTCAAAAGAAGGATAAAAAAGGTAAAATGGAAAGAAAACAACAACTTTTTTTTTTAAGGTTAAAATATTCCTATCTGGAAAAATATTCCTATATGGGAAGATGATATGTTTAACCCTTCAGAATAGTATCTTTGTTAGGGGTGTACTAAGAGGGAGTAGGTATAATTTGTCTTTCCTTGTGATGAGATTAAAAAAAAAGAAAAACGGATTGTACTGGAAGAAGAATGAAGGGGAGGTAAAATAGGGTAAATTATATTGCATGAAAAGACAAAAAAGACATTCCAGTTGAGGGAAAGAAGGAAGGGGAATAAGCATTATGTAGACCTTAATCTCATTGGGTTTAGCTCAAAGAGAGAATATCAGGCATATTTAGTTTAATAGAGAAACTTGTCTAATCTTATAGGGAAGTAAGAGGAGAAAAAGAAAAGGAAAGGAGAAAGGAGAACAGAAGTAGAAGGCGAAGCTTTCCAAGAAAGGGCTGTAACAGGGAGGGCAGATTGGTGATCAGAAGCAAAACACTGATGAGGAGGGAAAAGGGAAAGGGAAAGAGAAGAGCATAACCTGGGGAAATAAGTTAGCAGAAAATACAAAGTTAGTAATTATAACTGTGAATATGAATGAGATCAACTCTCCCATGAAATGGAAGTAGATAACAAACTGAAATAAAAACCAGAATACTCAAATTTGTTGTTTGCAAGAAACACATTTGAAGCAGAGTGATACAGAGTAAAGTTAAACAACTGAAGCAGAATCTATTATGCTTAAACTGAAGTAAAAAAAGGAGTAGTAATCCTGATCTCAAACAAAGCAAAAGTAAAAATAGACGTAGTTAAAAGAGATAAGGAAAGAACTACATATTATTAAAGGGTACTATAGATAATGAAATAATATCAATACTAATAATATATGTACCAAGTTCCTAGAAAAGTTAAGAGAGATGCAAGAAGTAATAGACAGAAAAATTATATGAGTGGGGAATTGCAACCTTGCTCTATCAGAACTAGATAAATAAAACCACAAAACAAACAAAGAAGTTAAGGGATTAAATAAAATTTTTGATAAAGGTGACCGACCTTTGAAGAAAACTGAATGGGGAGAGAAAGAATATATCTTTTTCTTGGCAGTACATGAAACCTACACAAAAATTGGCCATGTCATATGGTCATTAAAAATCTCAAAATCAAATACAAAAAGGCAGAAATAATAAGTGCATCATTTCCAGATTATGATGCAATCAAAATTATATGTAATAAAGGGCCAGAGAATAATAGACCAAAACTTAATTGGAAACTGCATAATGTAATTGTAAAGGATGAGTGGGTGAAACAACAAATCATAGAAAAAAAATCAATAATTTCATCAAAGAGGATGACAAACTTATGGGATACAGCCAAAGCAGTTATTAGGGAGAAAGTTACATCTCCATATGTTTATTTGAATAAAATAGAGAATGAGAAGATCAATGAATTGGGCATGCAATTAAAAGAGCTAGAAAAAGGACAAATTAACCCCCCTCCAATTACATGCCAAATTTGAAATTCTGAGTATAAAAGAGAGATTAATAAAATTGAAAGTGAAAAAAATTGCATTAATAAACAAAACTAAGAGTTAGTTTTATGAAAAAACGAACAAGATACTTTTTGGTTAATTTGATTACAAAAAGGGAAGAAGAATGTCAAATTACTAGTATCAAAAATGAAAAAGGTGAACTTTCCACTGATGAAGAGGAAATTACAGCAATAAGTATGAGCTATTTTGATCAACTGTATGACAATAAATCTGATAATCTAAGTGAAATAGTTGAATACTTACTAAAATATAGATTGCCCAGAGTAAGACAGAAAGAAAGAAATTACTTAAATAGTGCCACTTTACAAACATTTCCCTAGGAAACAATCGCCAGCACCAGATGGATTTACAAATGAATTTTACCAAACCTTTAAAGAACAATTAAATCCAATTCTATGCAGACTATTTGACAAAATAGGGAAGAAGGAGGCCTTCCAAATTCCTTTTATGACAAAGATATGGTGCTAATGCTTAAACCAGGTAGGGGAAAAACAGAGAAAGAAAATCATAAAACAATTCCCTTAATGAATATTGATGAAAAAATCTTAAATAAATGTTATTAAAGAGATTACAACAAATTATTCTCGTTATAATAAATCTTGGCAAGTAGGATATATACCAGGAATGCAAGGCTACCTAAATATTAGGAAAATTATTGGTAATATATCAGTAGCCAAACTAACAGAAATCATATGATTATCTCAATAGATGCAGAAAAATCATTTGACAAAATCCAGTACCCCTTTGTATTAAAAACAGTAGAGAGCATAGGAATAAATGGAGCTTTCCTTAAATGATTAGTAGCATCTATCTAAAACCATGAGCAAGCATCATATAAATTAGATGCATTCTTGATAAGATCAGGTATGAAACAAGGTGTCCACTATCACCAATACCATTTAATATTGTATTAGAAATGTTAATTTAGCAAAAAGAGATGAAAAAAAATAATGAAGAACCCAAATTATCACTCTTTGCAGATGATATGATAGTATACTTAAAGAATCAACTAAAAAACTCCTAGAAACATTTAACAACTTTAGCCAAGCTGAAAGAGAAAAAATAAATCAGCATAAAGCATCATTTGTTTTCTTTCTTTCTTTTTTTTAATGCTTCATTTTCATTATGGAACCAAAAATAAGAAATACATTCTAAGACTTCACTTTAGCTTGATATCACTGAATATTTTATATTTTCTCATTATCCCAATGTTTGCCATCACAGCATTATCTGATTAACGATTTTTGTTTTGATTTGCTTCCTTCTCAACAATAATATTTTGCCTGCGATTTAAAGTTTATCAGAGTTGAAGATAACTGTCTAGCTTATTTCCATATTCACCTCACTCCACCCTTTTAAAACATAGTTATCATTCCCACATATGTGAAGCAATATAATCTTTAAAAAGCTGTATTCAATTGATACTCAATCTACATAAACTAAAATTCTATTTTATTTGCATTTCATACATAAGGAAAAATGTACAACACTCATGTAGATTATTCTATTTTATCATTCTATTCCTCAATTTTTCCCTTCTTTTAGAAACCACCTTAAGAATATTACTTGATTAATGGCACAACTTAGCTTAAATTTCTAAAGCATATAAAGTATGATAACTTTTTTAAAATGCCATTTACTTGATATTGAGTTTATGGTATCATAGTAGAATCATAACATAACATCAATTTTCCATGGTCTTAATAGAAGTTACATTGAAGAACAAATATATAAACAGAAAGTACATGAATGCTTATCCTTAGAGAGGAAGAGGAAGAGAAGGAAGAGAAAAAAAAAGAAGGAAAGGGAATAGGAAGAGAAAGAGGAGGAGAATGAGTAGAACTAGAAGAAGGAGGAGGAAGAAGAGGAGGACTATGAAAAGAGGGGGAGAGGAGGAGGAGAAGAAGCTGCTATAAGTTCTTTTTTTCTCTCATATTTTCACACCAACTCCATTCCTTAAGAAGGTGTGGAGCTTTTCTCTTCACCAATAAGGATAACGTAAAGCAAATGCATTATATTTGGGCACTGGACAGTTGCAATATCTAAAGGTCATTAAGGAAAAAGGGAGGAATAAGTTTTCATATGATTTTCTAACTACAGGGCCCCTGTGTTTTTAGTTTTTTCTTTCTTTTATTCCTCTCTCCCTCCCTACTTCCCTCCTTCCTCTCTCCTTCCTTCCTTCCTTCTTTCTTTCCTTCCTTCTTTCCTTCCTTCCTTTCTACTTCCTTCCCTTCCTCTTTCCCTCCCTCCTTCCATTCCTCCTTCCTTCCTTCTTTCATTCCTTCCCCTCCTCTGTCTTTACTTCCTTCTTTCCTGCCATGCTTCCTACCTTCTTTCATTACTGGGATGACAATATATGCTTCAATAAGCTTTATTATAAACACTTCCTAGCATGAAAAAAAAAATTACATTTTCTGATTCTTAAAAACAGCAGGATTTTTTGCAAATGTTTATATATTTTAAGATATATGTATTGTAAGGAAAAATATCATCTGGGGTGTTAATTTTACCTTTGGTAATACTATTATTTATCATCTGGATATAGCATCAATATGCTTGAATTTTTCTTATAATAAATTCCTTTCTGCATAAAGCTCTCTTGCATTGAAACAGATTTAAATAGTCAAAGCCTTAGTATCAGGAAGTTAGCAATAATATTGTTATCTTTAATTAATTTATTTATTAATTATCAGAATTTCTATATGTTACAAACATATAGAACAAAAGTCCAGCAGCAAGACATACAAAGAGAAATTCCATTTAAAATAAATGTAGATAATATAAAATATTTAGGAATCTTTCTGACAAGACAGAGTTAGGAACTATATAAAAACAATTATAAAACACTTTCCACACAAATAAAGTGAGATCTATACAAGTAGAAGAATATCAAGTGTTCTTGGGTAGGCTGAGCTAATATAATAAAAAAAGACAATTCTACTTAAATTATTCTACTTTTTCAGTGTCTTACTAATCAAATTGCCAAGGAACAACTTTACAGAGCTAGAAAAAAATAATAACAAAATTGATCTGGAAGAATAAAAGGTCAAGAATTTCAATGGAATTAATGAAAAAAATGCAAATGAAGATGGTTCAGCTGTACTGGGTCTAAAACTATATTATAAAGCAGTGGTCATCAAAACCATTTGGAAGTAGTTAAGAAATAGAGTAGTTGATGAGTGGAATAGGTTTGGTTCACAAGATACAATATTTAATGACTATAATAATGTAGTGTTTGATAAACCCAAAGCTTGTTGGTATAAGAACTCACTATTTGACAAAAATTGCTGGGAAAATTGAAAATAGTATGGCAGAAAGTTGGCAACAATCAACACCTAACACTTTAAACCAAAATAAGATCCAAATAAGTTCATGATTTAAACATGAGAAATAACATAAGCAAATTAGGACAACAAGGGCTAGTCTACGTCTCAGATCTGTGGAGAACTGAAATCTGTGGAGAAGGAATGAATTTATGGCCAAAGTACTAGAGTATAATATGAAATGCAAAATGAAGAATTTTGTTTATATTAAATTAACAAGTTTTTGAACAAACAAAACAAATGCAGACAAAATTAAAAGGGAAACAAAACCGAGGGAAATTTTTACATTCAGGGCTTCTGATAAAGACCTAATTTCTAAAATATATAGAGAATTGACTCAAATTTATAAGAATACAAGACCTTATTCAATTGATAAAAGGTCAAAGAATATGAACAGATAATTTTCAGATGAAGAAATTAAAACTATTTATAGTCATAAGAAAAATGCTCTAAACATTAATCAAAGGTACCATTACACACCTCTCAGATTGGCTAAGATGATAGGAAAAGATAATGATGAATGTTTGGAAGGGATATAGGAAAATCAGGTTACTAATACATTGTTGGTGAAGTAGTGAACTGATTCAATCATTTGGAAGAGTAATTTGGAACTATTCCCAAAGGGTTATCAAAATGTGCATACCCTTTGATCCAGCAGTTTTTCTACTGGGCTTGTATTCCAAAGAGATGATAAAGGAAGGAAAGATACCCACATGTTCAAAAATGTTTGTGGCAGCCCTTTTTGTAGTGGCAAGAAATTGGAACTGAATGGATGCCTATCAATTGGAGAATGGCTGAATAAATTATGGTATATGAATCTTATGGAATATTATTGTTCTATAAGAAATGATCAGAGACAATTTCAGAGTATTTCAGAGAGACCAACTGATGCTAAGTGAAATAAGTAGAAACTTCAAGAAAACACTGTACACACTGTATGATGATAAATTCTAACAGAGTTTTCTCTTTTCAACAATGAGATGATTCAGATCATTTCCAATAGATGAAGAGTACCATCTGCATTCAGAAAGAGCATTATGAGGACTGAATGTGGATCGCAACAGTTTTTTCCCCCACCTTTTTTTGTTGTTTGCTTGCTTTTTGCTTTCTTTTTTATTTTTTCCTTGTAATCTGATTTTTTTTTGTGCAGTATGATAAATGTGGAAATCCATATAGAAGAATTGTACATGTCCAATATTTTTATATTGAATTATTTGCTGCTTAGAGAAGGGGTAGGGTAAAGGAAGAAGAAAAATTTCAAACACAAGGTTTTGCAAGGGTGAATGTCGAAAACTATCTTTGCATATATTTTGAAAATAAAAAGCTATTGTTTAAAATATGAAAGATTATCTGAAACAGATTTATTTGCTAAACTAAAACACAGTAATATTATAATAATGTTAAAATACAGATACATTTCATTTATTTGTAAATATATATTCATATGCATGCACACAAATGAATATGTATGTGTATATGCATATATACAGTGTTTGTTTTAAACTTTATATTAATTGTATTACATTTAGTTCATTAGATAAATAGGTTTCATATAATAAATAGTGAATTATATTTTATTTTTGTTTTAACATGTTTGTTTTCACTAATGTAGCTAGCCTATTATTAATTTTTTAAAGTTTATATTAATACATGTTGAATGAATGATTAGAATGCTTTTATTCAGCACATTTTAAATGGCAGGCATTTTGCCAAACTCTGGGGATATAAAAACAAGTATGGGAGTCCATGCTGTCAAAGATTATACCTCCTGAGGAAAGACAACACATAACTGGGAGCTAGAGAAGAGAAGGCAAGTTGTAGAGGAGATATTCATGCTGCTTCATAATTTGAAAATGGCTGGCAATAGTGGATGGTCTGGCTCTGTCTAAGATAAAACAGAAGGTAACTTAACCCAGCCAAAGGTTTTGAAAAACTTCTAGAAATATTGCAAATTTGAAAACTGAGACTCTTTCTTTTTGCTTCTATTTGTATTCCAAGTATTTTACATAGTGTCTGTCACATAGTTAAATGTTTCATAAATATTTTATTATTCTAGCTGTCTATCTATCTGTCTGTCTGTCTATTTACCCATCATTTATCATCCATTTCTGTATTCTTTGTCTCTGTTTTGGTCTCTAACCACCTCTCTTTCTCGGTCTTTTTGTTTGTATGGGTATGGGTATGTGTGTCTGTCTCTCTGTTTCTCTCTGTCCTTCACTCTCTCTGTGCCTCTGTTTCTATCTCTATATCTGTTTGTTTTTGTCCCTTCTCTATGTTTAATATACATACAAACAATATATTTATATGTATTTGTACATGTGTCTTTTGTTTTCTTAGGTTATGAATTTCATATTTGTTCAATATATCATATATTGATAAGATATAATTGATTGTTTGGGATTATTAAAATTAAGAAAAAATGTTCCTTTATATACATACATTCATATATATATATACATATATATATATACTGGAAGAGTGAATTTCACATAAAAGGCCTTAAAAGCATTCATTGAATTCTGCTGAATTAATGAATAATAGTTACTTCAGTGGCTGTACCTCAAGCCTGAGCTAGTTCCACTCTCATCTTAATCATTCATATTTCTTTAACTGTCTGCACCTTTTTAAGAAGCCCTTTGTAATTTTTATTATGAGTTGTTCTATCTTTCCTTCTTTTAAGATAGAAAATACAAGTTCAGAGTTATTTTCAATTTTTTTGTCAGTTGTTAGTAATTTCATAAAGATGATTGCTATTTACATTTATTCTGGATATTATTTACATCTGTTGAACTTTTGTTTGCTGGTTATAATTTTATACACTTTCAGTGCTATTTGTTCTTAAACATTTAAAAATATTCACTTTTATAAACACATCAAGATCAATGGATCAATGTTGGGAAGTTCACTTATCATTTATTTAATTTCAAGTTCTGAAATTTAGTTCTTTTGTTTCTATGTTTTTTTAAAATTCAGATATTTTATGTTTTGTAAATATGAATCTATTTAATTTAAGTTTTTAATCTAATTGGCATATGTTTGAGAATATAGATTTTTGTTCTTTTTACTTTTTATTTTCAATGCTTTGTGAATTCCTTCTACTTCCCTAAATTGTGATTCTTTGTAGTTTTACTTCACAATCCATTTTGTAACATTCTTTTGTTTTTTGAGAGGACCTACTCCGTATATATTCAAAGTCCTTATCTTTCTATTTTTCTTACAAAATCCATTGTCTAATGCTTTTGGGGTAAAACACAGGATAAAGAGATGACTAACAAATTAGCATTAGATAGTCATACCATAGTTATTCTTAGTATCTTTTTTTGGTATAAATCATATTTGAGTCTTTTATTTATCATTGATTTTAAGTCATCTACATCCCAGCTTCCTATACTGTGGTCCTTGATTCCATATAGGGTTTTGTAACTCAATTTAATGGTCACAAAATTATTTATTATCAGTAAATGTTTGACTTGTATACTTACACACCAAGGGTCATGTAAAAATTTCTTGGGTAAAAGGGGATAGGAAAAAGTTTAAGAAGCACTGATTACCCTATTGCTAATGGAATTAGTTGGTATTTCAAATATTTGGTTTCTTGCAATATCTTGTTTTTTTTCTTTTTTGCATATTGAATATAGAATTTGGTCATCACATTTCTGACTGTAATAAATCAGAAGATTCTAGTTGAATTCCCAGATCCTACATACATACACATATAAAAAAAACAAAGGGAGAAAAAGAGAGACAGAGAGACAAAGAAAGAGAGAATGTATGTGATTGTATGTTTATATCTGTATATATAGATAGATGTATACATATAATGTATATATCTATATACATGGTATATGTTTGTGTGTATGTATATATATATATATATGCATGTTTATATATTATTTCATTGTATAATTGAAACAGAAAAAAATAAAGAAATGTTCAAAGTATATGTATATATACAAAAATAGAAATTAACTGTATACATGGTAAAATATCTGGATGCTATTTAGATTCCAAGTTTAACAAAGTACAAGGATACTTCAGCACTTATCTTCTTTGAAATTTGTCAAATTTGGTAATCGAAACATTTCTACAAGAAAGAAAGTGCTTTAGTACCTGACACTTATTTGGCACTCATCATACTTGGTTGTTGTCTTGATTGAGCAGTAGGGATTTGAGGGTGGCAAGTAATACCGTCCAACCCCCTTCACCCATGCTTTGTCATCCGCTGTGGGCAACTCTTCCTCATTGCATGTAGCATGTGCAGGACTGTCAGGTTGGAGTTCACAATGCTGAGGTTGTGTGGGTTGGTGGCCAGGTAGAGGGGAATTTCCTTCAAGATGATGTGGCTGCAGTGTATAGTCACCTTGCTCCCAAAACAGTATACTCAAAGGAGAATGCTCAACTGAGAATGCTCAGCAGGAGAGAAGCAGCAGGAAGAGGAGTATTATCAGTGATAGCAACAGTAGCAGCTCAGGTGGATGGCATGACTATCATCAGCCATTATCTAGCAACCCCTTCCCCCAAGAAGGAAGCTTGAACTTCATGGTGTGGGAATAGAGTATGAAGGTGGCTATTCCTCTCAGACAGTGAAGTGGGTCAAGAAGGGAGTATCCCAACTGGACTAGTCTGAACTGATTGTTTCTCCACAGTTGGAAGTTTAAATTGCCTCTTCTGGGAATTGGGTGGGGAGGAATGAGTAGGCTGTGAACTGGAGATTCTTATAGGAAAAAAATCCTTCAATATGTGTAATGTTCTTCTCTAAAATATTATGTTAGATAACTGACTTAGCACCTTGTAAGAATTCTAAGAAGTATGAATAATTTTTGCCACTTAGGGAGCCTCTTGGAACCAATTAATAATGAATACTGAAGCACCACTATATCTTATCACATAGTAGCAATCTCTGTGTTGATTAATTGGCTAGATTTCTTTCATGTGTTTGTTATAAAAATGTACATATAAAACCATTTTAAGCAAAATGTATATGTGTGTATCTATTATGTCTACATGTATATGTATATATATGTATATATATATATATGTGTATATATATATATGTATATATATATATATATATGGATATATGGATATGACATTCAGAATTTAACCCATGTTCTCTGACCCACAACTGGGAGGCTTAGGATGTTGATGTTTTCTCTTTAAGCCCAGTTTCCTGGGTAAGTTTTTACAATTTTTATTCCATGTGTTCCTATTTTGCTTTTTAAAATAAAAAAAAAATTCTTATATCAGAATTACAATAATTTACATCATTTTCAAGTGCCTCAGTAAGGTATTTTACATTAATTTAAAATTTTATTTTATTAAATATTTCATACATTTGTTTGTTTTAATTTTAGCATTCATAAAAAAATCTGAATTCCAAATTTTCCAAACATCAAAAATATTTATAGATATAAAAAATAAGGTGAATGAGAGAGTAATAGAAGAGGTTAAAATGTTATTATTATTGCAATAAGCATAAAATTAAAGTATCCCAGGGAAAGGCATGCCAGTAGAAGAGATGGATTATAATTGCAATAGTCTCTTCAAAAGTTTTAGCCAATATCTAGTTACTTTAAGTGGGTTTCTTTGCAGAAATAAAACTGATAGATACTATATATATATACCCAGGAAAATAAGTTGTGAACGTTTCTTTTCTTATCTTTTTACTTTTTTTTTTCTCCTTCTAACAGTTATTCCTCTTCAGAATGCCATAGAACCCTAGAAAACACAACAGCCAAAGCACAAAGGAATGTATATGTGCACAGTATAGATCCAAACAGCATGCCTCTTGGTTAATTAGGAAATAGCTTAAAACAGCAACATAAAAAATCCAAATACCATCCTCATTAATGTTCTGAAAACAACCAGTGCCAAGTATACCATAAAATTAATTATTTCTAGGCTGCAATTGGGGCAGGATAAAGTAACTTGATTTCAAATGGAAAGGCTAGAGCATAATAAAGAAATAAAGAAGCCAGGGGTTTGGCTTACATGGTAATGTATTGATTGGAACTTACACTTCTGACTCAGAGATGCTCTGGATCTAAAATCAGGATAAATAGATATTTTTCATAGTTTAAATAAGGCTATTTCCATTGTTTTACTATTCAAGATAATATATTTCTGACAAATGACTAACTGCTTATTAAATAAAATTTCAACTATCAGCGTCTATATTAAATAAATTATGAAGATGTGAAAAGTACAGAATCTAGTTTATTAAAAACTCTGTCTGAGTGCTAGCTAGGGATATTTCATTGCATAAAATAGAATCCATCTATCACTGCCATATCTGAACATGGGGGAAAAAAAAGTCAAATTATAGGGCTAGGCAGGGTTTTGAAAGATCTCCTGCTCTAATCCCAGGGCACATTCAAGTAGTCTCTTAAAAAATAAATACTTAATCTTAACTTTAGCTTTTTTAAGGAAAAGATGCTATATGCCCTCTTTTCTCAAAATATTTCACCCAGTTATGTTTAAAATCATTTTTAACATTTGTTTTTAATACTTTGTATTCCAGATTCCCTTTTCCCAAACCCAATCCCAATTAAGAAGCCATATGTAAAGTTATGCAAAACATTTCCATAAAAGTCATGTTGTGAAAGAAAACATAGATCTCCCACCTTAATGAGGAAAAAAAAAACTCTCAAGAAAAATAAAATTAAAAGCTAGAGCATCCTTCAAAACTGTGTTCAGACACAATAAATTCCTTTTCTGGGCATGGGTAGGATTTTTAATCATAAGTCCTTCAGAGTAGTGGCTCATTGTACTGGTGAGAATAACAAAATCATTTATAGCAAAACATTGTTATTATTTTGTAGATGGTACATTTTGCTATACTTGATTTCACGACTTTCCACGTCTTTGTCTGAGAGCATCTTGTTCATCATTTCTTACATGACAGTAACATTCCATTATATTACATGATATAATTTATTTAACCATTCCCCAATTGATGGGTATTCCCTCAATTTCCAAGTTTTTGCTCTGACAAGAGAGCTGCTCCAAGTATTTTTGTACATAGGTTCGTTATCCTTTTGCTAAAACTCTTTTGGTATTCATGCCTAATAGTGATATTGGTAAATCAAAGGATATGCATTAATTTACATTGATCATATCTTTTGATCATTTATCAATTGGGATGTGGCTCCTATTTTTTATATAAATTTGATTCATTTTTTTCTGTTTTTGAGAAATGAGGCATTATCAGAGAAACTTGCTTCAAAATTCTTTTTTAAATTTACTATTACAATTACTTACTAATAATTACAATATTTTACCCCATTTATTCTATTCACTTTTCTTTCACCCTGTTCCTCCTCAAAAGTATTTTGCTACTGATCACTCCATCCCCCACTATTCTTTATCATTTATCCACCCTCCCATGTTCCTTTAATCCATTCCTCTGCTATTTTCCTATCAGGTAATATAGATTTTTATACCCATATTGAATGTGTATGTTATTTACTCTTTCAGCAAATTCTGAGGAGAGTGACATTCATTCACTCATTCTCTTCCTCTTCACTATAATAGCTTTTTCTCGCCTCTTTTTATAACAGATCATTTACACCATTCTACTTCTCTCTTTCCTTTCTTCTAGTACATTCCTCTCTCACTCCTTACATTTATTTTTTAAAAGATATTATTCCTTTATATTCAATTAACACCTATGGCCTATGTCTATATATACTCCTTCAAACTGCCATAATAATGAGAACATTCTAATGCATTACCAGTATCAAGAAGGAAGGTTGGAACTGATTACTGCATTGCGCTTCTCCAGAATCCACTTTACCACACTGAAAGCATTGAGTCTCTCTGGGAGTCCCTTGCCAAGAGGGACCCTGTCTTTCCATATTCTGCATCATAGCCTGGATATAAAAGGCATTTGTGCTCACTGTAGTACAGTGTCTTATGATCTCTAAAGGAGCATCTTTGTGTAGTCCCCATATAATTCTTCTACAAACCTCATTAGCATTTGCTTTAGCAAGTCGTTTGATCCTTATTCCTGTAGTTTCATTTTCTCCAATCATTCATATGACAGCTATTGCAGATGTCCCATAAAATCAGCAAAAGTTTCATTTGGACCTTGCTCTTTTTTTGTGAAGTCTTCCACTCTATCTTTTCCTGGGAGAGAGCCCCATGCTTTTATAGCATCATCAGCAGCAATTTGTTCATATGCTGCTATGGAATAATTAATCTGTCCTGAAGTTTTTTACATACTGACCTTTATCTGCTAGTTGGCCAAAGGTGATTTGTATAGTAACTCAAGTTTGCCTATTTTGTTGGGCTTGTACCCTACATAGCTCACTATACTCTGAAAGACACAACAAGTTTTGTCCAGGTTCTAAACATGTCCTTGCTATAGATTTCCAATCACTAGGGGTTAAAATTTCATAAGCCAAATTCTCTAATATCATCTTAACATAAGATGATGCAGCCCCATAAAGAGTGCACTCTCTTTTAAATCTTTGATAATTTCCAGATTTAAAAGGAGTGTATCTTCTCCTGGCTTGACCTGACGAATCAAATTCTTCAATCCCAGGATATGCATTTATCAAATCAGATATATCCTGTCCTTCTTTTTTAGCTTTAACTAGTGCCTTTTGTAATCTTGTCATAGGAAGTGGACAAAGCTCCTGCATGAGTGGTGCTGATGGTGTTACTGCCCCTCCCCCCCTTTTCTCCCTCCTCCCATGAAAGGTTAATTGAGGGGGTAAGAGTTGGGGGATGCCCTAATGACTCCTGCTTTGAGGCACCACACTCCTTAATTTCATCAGAATTGTACTTAACTCCTTTCTTGTCTAATTCTTCATCCTTTTCACCTCACTTGTCAATATCCTCCCTCTCCTGTACTTTCTTCTTTGTTTCTTAATCTAATACTTATATAATTCCTTAAAGCAGTTCTATTAAGTTATATCTATAAAATGTTTCTTTGGGCATTGAATCAAGGCCATTATCATTGTAGTATTTACATAGTTGCTTTCCTACTAATTTCCACTCTTCTAGATCTAATTCTTTTTCCTTAGAGAACCATGGGGAGATCTGTATTTTAATATTTCAAAGAGTTCAATGATCTCCATCCAAATTACAATCAAACCTTAGTTTTTTATCAGTCTAACCAAGTTTTTGACACATTTTCCTTAAGATGGAAAAGAAGGCTCATTTCTAAATAAATATTTGTTTTATTTCAGCTGAAGCACTAGTTTAGCCCTTAATAAACTTTCCTTCTTGTCTATTTTTGTACTTACACTAATTTCTGGATCACAGATGTTGGTTCTTAGTCTCATGTTCTGGTACCAAAATGTAATGTTCTTTGTTAGTTTTCCATAGGTTTTGGGAGCAGCTTTCTTGTCAGTTGAGTAATCACCACAAGAATAATCTGGTGTTAAAGTCCAAATCCTTTATTATCTCCATCACAATCAAGTTTCCTTGCCTGGACCCTGGGCTAGCTTTCTTAGAGGCCTTCCAGAGTCTGGGTTTCAGTGGAGAAGCTAAGTAGGACAGTTCTGCCACCAAGGTTTTGTGAGATGGGGTGAATGAATCTGGCTCTCCTTGGCTCCAACAGCTTGAGCTCCTGCCTCCAGTCTGCTTCTCATCTCTGGCTCTGAATGAATCTGGCTCTGTGTTGCATGTTATATTCTCTACACTGAGAATTAACTATTCATTATATCAGTAGAATACCATTATTTGTTGTAAGATTAATCAATCCTACTGAATACAGAGAAATATTAATCACCATGCTAAACTAGATAACCATTGTATCATCAATTCTACTGACTTAATCCCTTGTAAGAATCTTTGTTTCAGAGTTCTGGCCCATAACAGAGCTTTTAATGCTACCCTCTTCAATTTGCTCTATCAAATCAAAGATATGTTTTCTTTACATTCTTTTTCTAATTTCATTATTTACAGTGATTTACAAGGAAATGTGTTTTACATAACAAAATATGTATAAAGAAATCAAATTACTTTTCTTCTCAATGGAAAGAAAAAAATTGGAATTCATAATTGGAAAAGAATGTTAACGTTGTCTTTACATATAATTGTAGAAAGTAAAATGTTAAATAAAATTAAAGACAAAGGAAAGAAAATAAATTAATAGTGTGTGTATATAAAACCATACTCTCTCATTTCACTTAAGTGCTAACACTACATTTCCAGTGACAGACAGAATAAAAAGATTACATGTACTTCATCCTGTCCCCAAAAGATTCTAATCTCCTTTGCCAGGTATTTCTTTGCATGCTGTTTTGAGAATATATTTATTTTGAATGGTGGCATCTATTAAAAACATTGTTCTAAATTTTTTTTTTCTGAATCATTATTATACCTATTCACTTGCTTGATCAGTTACAATGATCTAGTTCTATTGAAGTTGATTGACTTAATTCTCCAGGACATTTTTGTATTTCTTCTTGCTATAGAAGAATTTGTTGTCTGTCATTCTACTAAAGACAATGGATTTCTGTTACATAATTCCAGGCATCAGGGTATATGGTATACAATTTGTTAGATTTTGGGCAAGTTCTATTTTTTTTCATCATTCAGTGATGAGTTATACTGTTTCCACCTTTTCCTTGCATAATATATATTGATGCTAAGTCTAAGAATCTTAAAGAAACCCATCTCTTTTTTCTAATGTCATTGAACTTGTCCTGAATTGTCATCATAAATTCCTTTGTTACAATACACACATACACACATACATACAATGCATATTTTACTCATTTACCCTTTTTTCAATACATTGATTGTTTTCATGCTCTTGTGCCTGATGATAGCCTGTTGACTCAAGTCTTGGATATTTGTCATTTCATGATATGGAGGTTTAAAGCCACTTGTAATTATATTTAACAAATCAAATGCTATATATAATTGTTATCAGACCTTACTTTTTCACAAGTGATATTAGTTTTTTTCTAAAATAACTATTGTTATGTGTTCATTATCATTATTAATATATAGTATTAATAAATTTTTTGATATTATTTAAATGCTTTTTAAATCTTATTCCATTTACATATCTCAGTTGGCCTCTAAGATAGTTACTATTATCCAAATCTTACAGCTATAAATGGTGTCACATTTACCTTGCTGCATATGTCAGATGCATTTTGGCTAAGCTTCCTTTAGTAAGTTCTATCATAGAGTTTAATTTTATTTTCAATATTTGATTTTTCCATATATTTTCACTCATGCTTCCAATTTTTCAAAGCCATTTAGAATCAGCATGTGTTTTTTTTCAAGGAGATATCTTCCATCTCAAAAAGTTTTATATCATTGATAAACTTTGCAAATTTCCAAATTTAATTTAGGTATTGTTTATGTTTAGGTCCTTCTGTGTATGAGTAACAGTATCTCCTCCATTATAGGCAATCATTTTTCACTATGAATATTAGGTATGGAACAACTTTCATTTTTCCTACCACAGAAAATGCATAGATGCAAAGATTCATAAATTAATTCAAGAAACCTGATTTGTGCAATTATAAGTAGATTGATCAAACTCCTTTCAAAAAGAAAAAATCCTTGAATGACTGCTATTTTTTTCCCATTCAAGTTTTACCTCAATTATTCTAGCAACTTAGCACAATATCCTAATTGTTTGACAAGGTGCAGATATTCTGCGTCCTCCTGGTGTTGAGTCTATCCTCAAGTTCTCAGATAATATTTTTGAAGTCTTCTTAAGATCATGGATCTTTAGATGGAAAAAAAAATTCAGAAACATTATGGTGTGATCCATTAAGTTTTACAGAAAAAGAAACTGAGTTTTAATGAAATTGAGACTTGTATTAAGTCAAATACGTAGTCTCCTATCCACTTCCTATCTTTATGAAATTGTAGTCTAGTACTTCAAGAGAAAGTAAATGAGTAGAGAGGAAAATTGGACAATAACTAAAAGGACTGAATTATTTCATAACGGACTCTCAGAAATTTCAGAGATAAGCATTCCTCTGAACAGTCTGGCTCCTGAGGGTCCAATGACCATTATTTCTGAAGTAATATCATTTATAGTCAATGAATACAAAACCAGAGGAATTTCTTGCATCTTCTGAGAAAATTGGTTACTTTTCTAATGGAAAAGAGCTGTCATTTCAATAAAATTCTGTTTGTTGGAGTCTCATCAAAATTAAAGCAAAGAAAGGCTAGGAAAAGTGCCAGAGACTCTCCGAGTCATCTTGTTTCATCAAAGATAATACATATTAAATTATCTATCTATTCTGTTTTGCTAAAAAAAAATCTTTTGTAAATCTAAAAGTGTTAATGTTATTACTGTTAGTTTTATATTAATTATTTAATATTTCAGTAATTAGAAGTTAATGAAAATAAACATTATAAGTGTCTTTTAAATTGTTAATTCAAATGCAAATTTTTCATGCTCTTGTTATTTAGAATCTTTCTATCTATCTACTGTATTAGATATAATTTTTATTATAATGGTCTCTCTTTTGTTGATGGTTTTCCAAGCCAATAAATATGAAATTCCTTTGATTTCAAAGATACATGTATTGTGCAACCTACTTTCTTGGAATATATACATATATCATATGTACACAGAAGAAGAGGGAAAGAGAGGGAGAACAAGAGAGGAAAAGGGAGGGGACGAAAGAAAGAAGAGAGAGACAGAGATAGACACAAAAACAGAGAGATAAGAAGAGAAGAGGAGAAGAGAAGAAAAGAGGAGGGGATTGGAGAGGAGGAGAGAGAAGGGGAGAGGAGGGAAGAGGGAGGGAGAGGAAAGGGGAAGAGAGCGAGAGAGGGAGAAGGAGAGATGCCAAAAAAAAAATAGATTGTACAATTTGGATTCCATTGGGTACTAAAAGCATTACTTTCTTGTACATGATTAATATCTTATTCTTTCCTTGATGCTTATGATTAGTTTCTTTACTTAGTTGCATATATTTACATTTAGATGAAAATGTAACATAGCTACATGATCTTATAAAGCAATTTTTTTTAATCAAACAAAGCAATGTGAATTCACAGCAAGGTACTCTAATCCCCAAAACAATTTCTGGTGTAGAATTTTTTCACCTATATTTAAACATACAAAGTCAATCCTATAAAGCCAAGACTATTTTCTAAACTTTTTTAAGGGTGTTTTGTTTTGTTTTGTTTTGACAATTTCAGTTTCCTAATATTTAATCTTTACCCTATTATTAGCATCAAGCACACATTTAAATTTGATTCCTTAGAATTTTGTGCTTCTCTATTTTTCCCATAATATGAATAAAATTATGTTTTTTTCTAACATGTTGCACAATCAAAGGTTTTCGTGATGTACAATAAGTTTAATAACTCAAGAGTTCATTCAATAGAATATAAATTCCTTTAAGTTAAGGACTACTTTCGTTTTTGTCCTTTTTATTCTCAGTGCCTAATATGTTACTTGAAACACTAGAGACATTCAAATGTTTGTTGATTATTCAAATTACATTGAATTTTATCAAGAAACAAGAGACAAGCCAAAAAAGTTTCCAAATCATCACATTGACAGATTTCAATGAACTTTGGTACATCAGTATTATTGTTGTTGTAATCTATAATAGTAGTGAATGAAAACTACAAGTTTCCAGAAAAGTGATCTCAGTTCCTCAAGTGTGAGAAGCACTATAGAAACATATAAAGATTTCCTTAGTGTGAATTCTTTTATGAGAGGAATAAGAGGAGACATCCATATAATGTCCTTATATGTTGACAGCTAGCTCTCTATATCACTTCACGGCCACCATGTTAAAAAAACAAAAAACAAAACAAAAAAAAAACATTCTATGTATACTCTGTTCACTTGCTTGTCCTTCTTCATTCCCTACCATAGAACTTTGGACTCTGCTTCTGGAACTACCTTGAATTCTGATAGGTAAATATACACTTCATCTTTCCCCAAACCAGGCTTTTATTCAATTTCCTGTAGATTTCCATACCATGTAATCTTATTCATACAACCCTCTATCCTTTCCTACTCAGCATTATATGTGGTCTTTCTTCTTTAGAACACAAGCTACTTGAGGTAAAAGACTGCCTTACCTATTCTAAGTATTCCCACAACTTTGGCTCATAGTAAGTGAAACATAAATTATTTGATACTTATTCATTCTTTATTCTTTAGTTCATATAAATTCATTCCTTAGCCTACACCTAGAATAGTGGTATAAATTCATTATATGTTATATACATGCAAACACAGAGACACAAATTATATATTTATACACTATATCACTAAAAATGGGTTTTATATCTACATTTGCAATTTACCTCTCTCTCTCTCTCTCTCTCTCTCTCTCTCTCTCTCTCTCTCTCTCTATATATATATATATATATATATATATATATATATATATATATATATATATATGTATATGCATATACACACATACATATGTATTTGAAAATTTTGCTTAAATATAGGTGTATTTACCTGAATTCTAAACTCCCTGTTAACTCTGAGATACTGATTCTATGACAATTCTGAAAATAATATTTTTGGCCTGACAACACTGCAATACAGCATGGTGAGAAGCAGGAAGTATTCTACAATTGAGCCATCTGTTTAGCCACCTTCCCTATGTCCTTTTCCCAGTTGCTTCACAGTTAGGACATGAATGCCAGTTGGAAAAAAATAATCCAGAAGAGACAAATAAGCATGCTTTTTTCATACTATTTTCAGATATCATAATAGCTAATTATATATGTCAGCTTGAGGGCAGAACATTGAGTTTCCCATATATGATCCCTATTGATACAAAAGAAGTCTTTGGGAAGAATATTTAAAATGTTTTGACAATTTAAGTCAGATATAGTACAGAAAGATTTCCTTTTGAAATTTGTATCTCTAACTTATCTGGTGCTCCCTCTTGTGATATTCTTCTCTAAAGTGTAATGTTCTCTGGGAGCAGTTTTCTTTTCAATTCAATAATTCAGTTTAGATTCAATAATCACGTCAAATGCAGTCAGGTATTAAAAGTCCAAATCCTTTATTTTTTCCTTCAAAGTCTTGTCTCTTTTCCTGGGGTCCAGTTAGCTTTCTTAGAGGACTATCTCTATCCTTGGTTCCAAGAGCTCCTGCCACTAGTCCTTTGCTTCTGTCACCTTCTGCCTCTAGCTTCCTCCGAATCAGCTTCTAGTGGGCTTGTCCTTCCTGGCCCTGAGACCTCCTCCTTATATGCCCCATACTTAGTATACACCAATCATTATATCACTACTAAACCATTTTGTAGGATTAAATCAATGCTAAACTAGATTTAACCACAGTCTCCTCAATTCCGCTGAGTATCTTGTTTCAAGTTCTGGCCCATAACATCTCTTTGTATGATCATATCAATCATACTGAACCATAATAAATTAGATAATTATTGTATCTATCAATTCTTAGTACCTTGTAAGAATCCTAACACCCTCTAATCAACAGGAAAAGGGTCTTTGGGCAATTGTCTTTTTTTTTTTTATTATTGACCATTCTTAAGAAATTAGAAAAACAAACAAACAAACAAAAAACATGCTGATATGGCTCAGCTCTTACTCTATTCTAATTCATATTGCAAATTTTCAAAGTAAAAAAAGAAAAAAAAATCTTTTTTGGGACAAGTGTGAAGGTTCACATCACTATATCTAAAGTTTAATTGATGGATGACATTGCCACATTTTCTTTCATGAGATTGAATTTCATTTGTTTAATTAAAGAAAAAATCTGTAAATGTAATATTTGACTGATAATCTTCATAGGACTTTCTAATCTGATATTGACACATCCTAAAATAGGCAATAATAATCTATTGGAACATCCAGTCATTCTAGAATATGCTGGGGAAATCACTTTGCAGATTAAAATCAAGTTGACAACTTTTTTTGATCTTACTTTTCTTATCAGAAAAAAAAACCAAAACACATAGCACAGGACTCTGGGAAATGTCTAAAACAGCCTTCTAAGCATCCAGACACATTCCTAAATAATCTAGATAATGAATTCTTAAGTGAGAAATCTTAACTTTGAAGAGGACAGAAAAAAATATTGATGTAACCCAGAAAAGTCATAGTTACATAAGAACAAAATTAGATTAGGACTCTAAAAATGATAAAATTAATTGTGAATTAAAGCTCCAAATTAGCATTTGAAAAATACTTCATAAAATCGTAAAAATAATTTCCCCAAAGGAAGAACAAAGTGACAAATTGGACAAGAAACTAGACATGGAATCAGAAAGATCAGGAAGACTTGAATTTGAATCCTATTTAAGATACTTTCTAGTTATTAGACAGTTTGTTTCTCTCCAGGAAATGACAATAGCATATACTTCACAGAAGTGTGAGGATCAAATGAGTAAAGATGTGCAAAGGATTTTTACAAATCTTAGAGTTCTATATAAATGCTAGCTACTATTATCACTAGTACAACTACCACTACTATCACTAAAAATAAAAAGCCATCTATCTCTATTTAAGCAGGCATATTTTTTTTTCCCAACAACCCTGCCCTACTCATTCAGTCTATATTTTAAGACCTCTATTTATGGGAAAGTTAATATATTTTGATATTCTGATATATTCCACTTTGATAAAACTCTACTTCTAAGAATTTTTTTTCTTTCTTATGTTGAGTTTTAATTAGTCTATCCATAACTTCTATTCATTTCCTTTGATTAAGTTCTCTGAGGTCATTCTCATGACAGGAAGAATTTCAAGCATTTGCAACTATTATATCACACACCTTACATTGGTAATCACAGGGAAAGATAATGATAAACTATTGTATCACACACCTTATATTAGAAATCACAGGGAAAGATAATGAAAGATAATAGTAAATGTTGGAGGAGCTATGAAAAAAAAAAAAAAAACTGGGACACTAATGCATTGTTGATGAAGTTATGAAATGATCCAACCATTCTGGAGAGTAATTTGGATCTATACCCAAAAGGCTATAAAACTTTGCATACACTTTGACCCATCAGTGCTACTACTGGCTCCCTATCTCAAGGAAATTATAAAGAAGGGAAAAGGATCCACATTATTTTTTGGTAGCAGTTCTTTTTGTGGTAGCAAAAATTTTGGAAAATGAGTAGGTATCTATTAATTGGGGAATGGCGGAAGAAATTGGGGTATGTGATGACAATGGAATATTATTGATCCACTAAAAAGGTTGAATAAACTGACTGTAGAAAAGTCTGAAAAGATTTACATGAACTGATACTGAGTGAAACAAACCAGGAATACATTGTACACAGTAACAGCAAAACTGTGCAGTGATCAATGATGAAAAACTTCATTATTTTAATTGGTTAAGTGATCCAACGCAATTCCAATAAACTTTGGATAGCAAATTCCATCTGCATTCAGAAAAAGAAATATAATTATCACATGTAAATCAATACATGCTAAATCAACATATTCACTTCTTTTTTCTGCTTTTTTTTCTCTTTGGCTGTTTTCCCTTTTCTCTCCCAACATAATTAATAAAAAAAAAAATGTATATTACAAAAGTCAGGCAATTACCTTCTCATCCCCTGATAACTGAGACAATATTAGCATTCTGTCTTCATAACATATCATATATCAGAACCTTTACCTGTACTCACATAGCTACTTTAGTTGAGAGACTCATTACATCTCATGTAGACAAGTGTAAAGTTTCTATAATTATTCTCCCTAATTTCAATCTTTCTTTGATCTAATCCATTCTCCTCACAGCTGCCAGAATAATTTTCCTTAAGTAAAGATCTGAGCATTTAACTCCCATACTTAATGAACTCAAATGGCTCAATTTTTGCCTCTAAGATGAAATATAAACTTTATTTAGTTTTCCTGAACTAGCCTAGTCTTCACCATTATATATTGTTGCTGGTACCACAATCTACTATTTAATTTTCTCTTATTTCCATGTCTTTGAACTATCTACCATGTCTGGAATTCCTTCCTCCCCACTTCCACCTCAAGACCCAGTGTAAACACCAATTTCCACATACATACATACATACATACATACATACATACATACACACATACACATGCATATATATATATATACATATATACATATATGCATATATGTGTATTATGTATGTAATTTATGATGTAATGTCTCCCTCTAATAGAATGCAAGTTCTCTTTTACTGCAGGCATTGTTTTCTTAGTTGCATTTGTATCTCTAATTTAGTTGCAGGCAAATACAAAGTTTTTAACAAATATGTATTGATTAATAGATAATGCAAGCAACCTAATATTATTATGATTATTATATTTGCCTTCCATGTCAAATTGGTGACTCAATTTGAAACTGAAATACAGTAAAGTGCTGCAACTCAAATCATGGTCTCCCTATAATTTCTCCTATCGAATTCTTTGCTAATTTAATTATAAATACAAATATTTGTGTAATGTATAAATATGTGTGCATATACATAAACATATGAGAAAATGGAATTTGAGAGCTGAAGAGATTTGGTAAGGGTATTTGCTAACTATGAAGTTAGAATTCAAAGCTAGATTCCAAGTCCAGCATTCTATTCACCATGTCACACTAGCTCAAGATGAGAACATTGAGAATTTCCTATAGAAATGTAATTGCACTACATTTCCCATACCTAAACATGTTTATGAATACTTTCTTTATCTGCATAGAACATCATTCTATCCCCAATTCAGGTCATCTTATTTTGAGTCATTGCAATAGGGTTAGAATGACAAACTTGGATCCAACAGGACCCAGGTTTAAATTCTACTTCAGGATTAATAGCTGTGTGATAATTTGCAAATCCCTTAACCTTTCACCAGTTTTCTTGTCAATTAAAAAAAATAATAATTTTAATTTGATACTTTGTAAATTCTCTTTCAGCTATAAATTTATTATCCTGATGATATTAATCAATATAAGGAAGGACTTTTCCTCAAGTTTTTTTTTTTTTGAAAAAAGAAAAACAAAACAAAATAAAACAAAAACCTATATACCCAACTTCTTTTTTTTTTTATACTAGCTAAACTGATAAATGTTAAGTGATGTCTCAGAGTTGTTTTAAAATGCATTTCTCTAAATTGAAAGTAATTTAGAACACTTCATATGCCTATAAAAAGCTTTGAATTCTTTATCTGAAAACTTCCCATTTTTACCCTTTGATCATTTATCAGTTTAGGAATGACTTGCATTCTTATAAATTTGATTTGGTTATTTATATATTTGGGAAGTGAGATGTTTGTCAGAGATATTCCTGTAAAGATTGTTTTCCAGTTTTCTGCTTTCTTTCATAATCATTTCTAATCATTACATTAGTTTTACTTATACAAAATCTTTTTAATTTAATATAAGCTAAATTATATATTTTACATTCATACTTCTCTCTATCCTTAGAAAGGGTCATGAATTTTGCCAAATATCTAATAGTTAGTCTATTCCTTGTTCTTCTGACTTGTTTATGATGTCACCCTTTATCTCTAAATCATGAACCCATTTTGATTTTTATCTTTTTATACTCTGTGAGATGTTGGTCAAGTAGTTTTTGTACTATTGGTTTCATATTTTCATACAAGTATGTTTCCTAGTGAGTTCTCAACCCAAAAGATGGAGTCTTTGGGCTTATCAAGCACTAAGGTACTGTAGTCATGTACTCCAGTGTTTTGTGTCCCAAATCTATTCCATTAATCTACCATCCTATTTCTTAGCCAATACCAGAAATTTTAAATTAAAATTAAAATTTTAATACTATGCCCAGCAGAATATCATGAAAATTTAAAATATGTAATAAATTTCCATTTCAAAAAAGCATATATAATAATAGAAGAGATGATACTCACAACTATCTTTTCTCGTCCTCCCACACCCCACCACTCCCAAGCACACTATATTTAAGCAGGGCTATATTCACACCCATACATATAGATATATGCACATATACATGTGGGTGCATTTACACATATGTAAACATTAATCTAAAACAATATTAATATGGATATTTCTCTCTTGATTGAATATTTAAGTCTGACTTTCTCTGAAATCAATGATTACTAGTCCTATTTTTTCTAATAAATTCTAATTCTGATCCTTGTTATGGTTTTTGTATATAGCTCTTATTTCCTAGCCCTGCTAACTCTTCTACTTTAATTCTATTCCTTAACTCATTTTCTTATTATGTAATCTCTCCCCACCCATGAATCCCTCTCTTATCTTCTCCCTTACCCCCTTTTCTCCTTTTTTATCCCATACGCATTAATCTATAGATTTTATACCACTTTTACTAATCTAAACTCTCTCCAATAAGCCACCTTATTTTATGCCATTTTCCCTCCCTCTTTATCACTTTCCTATTATTCTATACATCTTACCCATTACCATAAATCTACAAACCATTCTATTCCTGTCTTTTCTTATTACTTACCCTTTACTTCTTTATAGATTTTGTTACATATTAAACACTTTTGGTGTGTAGATTTTCAGAACTACCAGTCCTCTTCCTCTAATACCACTGTGTCAGTTCTCCCTCTGTATCTCATTTGCAATTGTGTAATTACTATTTTTACCTTTTCCTAGACATTTTTGCTTTTTTAGAGTTATATCATTTTCAGCTCTGTCCAAAACTCACTTAATAGTTGTTATTGTTGTTGTTTTTAATCATTTCTTTCTTTAGTGAGACAATTGGGGTAAAGTGACTTGCCCAGGGTTACACTACAAGGAAGTTTTAAGTCTCAGGTCAGATTTGAACTTAGATTCTTCTACTTCAGGACCAATACTCGACTGCACCATGTAGCTGCCCCAATCTTTCTTTTGAACTACCAAATTATTGATGTCACTCTTAAACATATAGGTTGCATTTCTATTTTGGCCTTCTTGAGTGCCTTGAAATTAATATTTGATGTAATCTTATATATTAACTTCTCTAATGAGTTCAGGTTTGGTTGAGAAAAAGTTTGGAACACTGCAAATTTGTGGAATGTTCATTTTCTTTCATTCAATTTTACAGTTAGTTTTGATGAATATGACATTTTTGGCCATACAGTTAGTTCTTTTGATTGTCAATACATATTATTCCAGCACCTACAATCTTTTATTGTAGCTTCTGACAAATCTTTTACAATCCTAATTGGAGCTTGAGCACATCTAAATTGTTTTTTTTTTGTTTGTTTGTTTCTGTATTTGTTTGTTTCTTATAAAACTGAACTGAGGGTTTTAAAATTTAGCAAAAATTTTTATGTGATTTCCTTTTAGAATTTCCTTGAGGAAAATTGTAGTGATTGGAGGATTTTTTTTTCTATTTGCACTTTCCCCTCTTGCTCTATCACTCCATGACAATTTTATTTGATTATTCTTGCATTATTCTGTGAAGGTTCTTCTTTTGTATATAATTTTCAGGTAGTCCAATTATTTTTATATTTTTTTTTTTCTTGAGCTGTTCTTTAGATTTGTTGGTTTTCTTATGTTTCACATTCTCTTCTTTTTTCATTTTTAAAATATTATGTTTTATTAGTTTTTGGTATTTTATAACCTTCCCCTAGCCCAATTCTAATTTTCAAAGAATTATTTTCTTCTTTAAGACTATATCTCCTTTTCTATCTGGTTAACAATTTTTTCTTCATAATTTTCTTGTTTTTCTTTGATGGTTCTTATATTTTTTAGTTTTTTTTTCCAATCCCATTCATTTGACTTTTTAAAATAAGAGCTTTTTTATTTCTCAAAATACATACAAAATAGTTTTTAACATTCAGCCTTGAAAAAACTTATGTTCCAAATTTTTCTCCCTGCCCTCACTCCTCCCCTAGAATGCAAGCAATCCAATATAGGTTAAAAATGTGCAGTTCTTCTCAACTTATTTCCACATTTCTCATGCTTCATAAGAATAATTAGATGAAAAAGGAAGGAAATTAGAAAGAAAAAAAAACAAGCAAGCAAACAACAACAAAAAAAAGGTGAAAATATCATATTGTGATCCACATTCAGTCCCCATAGTTTTCTCTCAGAATAGCTCTCTCCCTCGCAATTTTATTGGAATTGACCTGAATCATCTTATTGAAAAGAGCCATGTCCATCACAGTTGATTATCACATAATCTTATTGTTGTTTTGTACAATGTTCTCTTGATTTTACTCACTTAAACATAGCACCAATTTATGTATCTTCAGGCCTTTATGAAACCAGCCTGCTAATCATTTCTTATAGAAAAATATTATTCCGTTATATTCATATACCATGACTTGTTCCCCAACTGATGGACATCTACTCAGTTTCCAATTCCTTGCCACTATGAAAAGGATTACTATAAACATTTTTACACATTGGGTTCTTTTCTCTTTTATGTGATCTCTTTGGGATACAGACTCAATAGAGATACTGCTGGATCAAGGAGTATGCCTTTTGAGTACAGTTTCAAATTATTCTCCAGAAGGGTTGGATCATTTCACAATTTCACCAACAATGTATTAGTATCTCAGTTTTTCACCTCCCCAACAGTCCTCTTAACCAATCTAACAGCTATAAAGTAATATCTCAGAGCTATCTAAATTTTCATTTCTCTAATCAATAATGATTCAGAGATTTTAAAAATATGATTAGAAATGGCTTTGATTTCTTAATCCGAAAATTGTCTATTCATAAATTTTGACCAGTTATCAATTAAGAAATGCTGGTATATTTGTGATTCTTTATATATAAATTTGGAAAATGAATACAAGGGATAATGTAAAAACATTACTCATGCATATGTAGTCAAAAATTATAATTATAAAATTATTTTTAAAAATTTAAAAAAAAAGATTCTTTATATATTTTAGAAATGAGGCCTTTATCAGAAACCTTGTTTATAAATGTTTCCTCGAGTTTTCTGCTTCCTTTATAATTTTGGCTGCACTGGTTTTGTTTGTACAAAAACTATTTAAATTTAATATATAAAAAGTTATCCATTTTTCATGTTATAATGCTCTCTAGTTCTTCTTTGGACATATTTTTTTTTTCTTCCCCACAGATCTGAGAGGTAGACTATCCCTTGATCTTCTAATTTGCTTATAGTTTCATCTTTTATTTCTAAATCATGAACCCATTTCAACTTTATCTTGGCATATAATACTAGAAGTTGATCAATGCCCAGTTTCTGCCATAGCATGATCCAGTTTTCCCAGCAATTTTCCCCCCAAATCTTGAGTTCTTATCCCAGAAGCTGGAATCTTTAGGTTTATCAAACACTAGATTACTATAGTCATTGACTATTGTGTCTTGTGAACCTATTCCACTGATCCACTACTCTATTTCTTAGCTAGTACCAGATGGTTTTGATGCCTGTTGCTTTGTTATATAGTTTTACATCTGGTATAGCCAGGCCACCATCATTTCTATTTTTTCCTATTAATTTCTTTAAAATTCTTGACTTTTCTTACTGATGAATTTTGTTATTATTTTTTCTAGCTCTATAACATTATTTCTTGCCAGTTTGATTGTTATGGCACTAAATAAGTAGATTAATTTAGATACAATTTTCATTCCAATTACATTACCTCAGTCAACCCACAAGCACCTGATATTCTTCCACTTGTTTAGATATAACTTTATTTGCATGACAAAATGTTTTGTAATTCTGTTCATGTAGTTCCTGGCTGTGTCTTGGTGGTTAAACTCCAAATATTGTGTATTATGTACAGTTATTTTAAAATGGAATTTCTCCTTCTATCTCTTGCTACCAAAATTTATTGGTAACACATGGAAATGCCAATAATTTCTGTGAATTTATTTTATACACTGCCACTTTTATAAAGTTATTCATTGTTTCTAGTGATGTTTTTTAGTTTATTCTCTAGGATTCTCTAAGTATAAATATCATCTGCAAAGAGTATTAATATATTGTTTTCCTCATTACCTACTCTAATTTCTCTTATGGCTAAAGCTAACATTTCTAATACAATATGAAATAGTAATGGTGATAGTGGGCAACCTTGTTTCACTGATTTCTATTAGGAATGCTTCTAGTTTATCTCTATTATATATGATGCTTGTTGATGGCTTTAGATGATTGCTACTCATCATTTTAAGGAAAATTCAATTTATTCCTATATTCTCTAATGTTTTCAATAGGAATGGGTGTTATATTTTGCCAAATACTTTCTCTTCATCTATTGAGATAATCATATGATTTCTGTTAGTTTGGCTATCAATATAGATAATTATACCAATTGTTTTCCTGATATTGAACTAACCCTAGATTCTCAGTATAAATCTTACTTAATCATAGCATGCTATTCTGATGATAAATTGTTGTAATCTTTTTGCCAATATTTTATTTAAGATTTTTGCATCAATATTCATTAGGAAAATTGGTCTATAATTTTTTCTCAGTTTTTTGCCCTTTCTGGTTTAAGTATCTGCACCATATCTGTGACATAAAAGAAATTGGACACAGCTTTTTCTTTCCCTATTTTTCTGAATAGTTTGTATAGTAATGAAATTAATTGTTCTTTAAATGTTTGGTAGAGTTCATTTGCAAATCCATGTGGCCCTGGATATTTTTTTTCTTAATGAATTCATTAATACTTATTCCATTTCATCCAAAAGAATGATAATAATGAGAAAACATACCAAAATTTATGAGATACATTCAAATCAGTTCTTAGAGGAATTTTATATCTCTAGATGCTTACATGGATAAAATAGAGAAAAGGAAGATCAATGAATTGGACTTGCAACTAAAAATGCCAGTAAAAGAAGTAATTTAAAACTCCCAATTAAATACCTAATTTGAAATTCTGAAAATAAACGGAGAGATTACTAAAATTTAAAGCAAGGAAAGAAAAATTGAAGTAATAAACAAAACTAAGAGTTGGTTTTGTGAAAAAAATGATCTAATATGTTTAGAAAAAAAACTAAATTATATGTATTAAAAAATGAAAAGTGTGTACTTCCAATGAAGGAGAAATTAAAGCAATAGTTTGGAGTTATTTCATCCAACTCTATGACAATAAATCTGATCACCAAAGTGAAATGAATGAATATTTACAAAAATACAGAGAATTGCTTAGAATAAAAGAAACAAATTATTCAAATAATTGTTTAGAAAAAAGAAATCAAAGCCATTAATAAACATTTTATTTGAGTTTTAAAACCTTCTACATTTTTTTTTCTAGACAAGTAGTCATTAATTATTACTCTTTAGGGTAGGAAAGTTTTTCTTTTACTTAAATGTCCTTCTGTGAAGATGAACCCCCAGTTTCCCCATCCATAGCATATTTCTACAGTTGAATTTTTTTCTTCTTTGCCTATTTTTTTTAATGGCAATTAATATAAATACCTTTAATTTGGGGTGGAACATGATGCTTATGGCTTCATTTCTCTATTCTGAAACTCCAAATTAAAAGTTCCACACTAGTGCTAATGCCCATATCCAGCAGTGTTTGGAGTCTCTGTGGCATGGTTGAGGCTAGCATTCTTTATCAACAGAAGTTCTCTCAATCTTCCCTGCCTCAAACCCATGATTCCCTATACTGTACAGGAGGTGAAAGTTCTTCTGGTTTGGGATGATGTCCCTTCCAAATTAAGCCAGTCTCAGATGTACTGGCTTACTATTTCTATTAAGCTAGGCTGGAGGTATTAAGCTAGGGGAGGGGATGAGAGGAAGGGAAGGAGAAAATTTGGAAAACAAGATTTTAAAAGGGTGTATGTAGAAATTTATCTTTGCATATATTTTGAAAATTAAAACTTATTAAAAAAATAAATTTGTCAAAGAAAAAAAAAACAAAACAAAACACTCAAGCAATCAATAATTTCCTTAAAGTGAATGACAACTATACACAACATACAAAAATTTATGGAATGCAGTTAAAGCAATAATTAGGGGAAATTTTATTCATTTTAAAATTCTTACACCAACATAATGGCAGGCAAATATTTTGAATAAAAAAGAAATTAAAAATGTCCAACAGCATCAAATTGTAAATCTTGAAATTCAAAAGTTGGAATTAGCAAGATTAAAAGTAAAACAAAAAACAAACAAAAAAAACTTTTTATAAAAGGTTTAATAAGTTTAGTACGTGATTTTATGTTAGAAAAAAAATAAAGTTGTTGGTTAATATGATTTTTTTTTAAAAGAAGAAAAGCAAATATCCAGTTTCAAAAATAAAATAGTGAAATTATCATCAACAAAAAAATTAAGGCAATTATTGGGAAATATGTTGCCCCTTATACACCAATAAATCTGACAATCTGACAAAATTGGTGATAAGGGAATAGAAAAACTTAACACCCCAATCTTAGAAAGGAAGCCATTAATGAACTTCATCAATGAACTTCTTATGAAACAAATCCCTAGGGCCAAATGTTTTCAAGAGTAAATTCTATCAACATAAAGAATAATTAATTCCAATACTAAAGAATTTGGAAAAACAGGCAAAGAACATTTTCCAAATTCCTTTTATGATACAAATGTGGTATTAATACCTAAACCAAAAAGACCTAATGAAGAAAGACATTTGTAACCTTATTTTCCAAATGAAAATTTATGCAAAAATTTTGAATAAAATACTAACAAAATGGTTACAGCAATATATCACAAGAATTATGCAGTATGACCAGTTGGGATATATATCAAGAATTCAGATGTGGTTCTACATAATTGACCACATCATTAATGAAATCAACCAAAACATTTATAATTATCTAATAGATGTTTTACACATATATATATATATATATATATATATATATATATATATATATGTATATACATATATGTATATGTATATGTATATATATACATATACATATACATATATGTATATACATATATATATATATATATATATATATATATATATATATATATATATATATATATATATATATTTTTTTTTTTTTTTTTTTTAACAAAATGTAACACTATTCCTATAGCATCTATATTATGCCACTGGGTCCAGATGGCTCCAAAAGAGAAGATGAGCAGGGGTGGAGCCAAAATGGCAGAGAGGACACATGTTTATCTTTTCCCTCAAACTAATTTTTTATGAAAATCAACCTCAGAATTAGTGCTTGATTATCAAAACCTATGAATATTGGGAGTACAACACATAATCAATAGAAGGTAATCTTGAAATTCAACAGAAAAGGTCTGTTTTTGCTTGTGAGTGGGGACACAGCAGGTTTAGGCCAGACACAGAATCAGGTAGATAAGCAATGAGAGCATGGGAAACAGCTCATGCTGAGAAGAGCAGAGTTGGGTGGTGTGTGGTCTCTACTGGTAGAAAATCTGCTTGGAGAATTGTACCACAGTATCAGCTACTCTGCCCTGGCAGCAAGCCAGTAAATCAACAAAGAAGCTATGAACACAAGGGGTAAAGACTATAACTCCAAAAAGGTCTTGATGGACTTGGCCACACCCACCTAGCACTGGGAGGACTCAGCAGGATCTCAGCACACAACTGCTTATCACAGCTCAGATGCTAATCCCAGCACAGCCACTGTTGTCCCACTGCTGCTTCACTGCTACTTCCTGTTGTCTATTGAGGAAGCTTGGTAATACCACACTACCCCAAAACAGACTACAGTTTTTTTTTTTGTTTGTTTGTTTGTTTTTTTTTTTTTTTTTTTTTTTTTTTTTTTTTTTTTTGTTAAAATGAGTAAAAAGGCAAAGCAGGCTCTAACCATAGATAGCTTCTATACTGAAAAAGAGCAGAATTCAAACTCTGAGGAGACTAAAAGCAAATTGTCTCCAGATGAAGCCCCAAATAGTGATATAACCTGGTCCCCATCACACAAGACTCTCATAGAAAAAATTTTAAAAGGCTCTTAAGAGAGACCTAGAAGAACAATGGGGAAAGGAAAGAGAAGCTTTTCAAGAGGGTCTGGATAAGTCATGTTATTCATTAAAAGATTGAATGGATAAAGAAATTAACTCACTGAAAAACAGAATTAATGAACTGGAAAAAGAAAATAGCTCCTTAAAAAATAAAATTGGCAAAATGAGGAAAAAAAAAAAAAAAACTTCCACAGAACAAAACAATTCACTTAAAAACTCAATTGGACAATTACAAAAAGAAATTTTAAAAAGTAAATGAAGAAAATAATTCGTTAAAATCAGAATTGAACAAATAGAAATGAATGACTCAAGGAAACACCAAGAATCAGTCAAGCAAAACCAAAAAAATGAAAAAATAGAAAAAAATATTAAATACCTACTTGGGAAAACAACTGACCTAGAAAATAGACCTAGGAGATACAACACAAGATTTATTGGACTCCCTGAAAATTATCATGAAAAAAGAGCCTAGACATTATTTTTTTGGGAAATTATTAAAGAGAACTGCTCAGATGTTATAGAAACAAAATAATCCATCAATAACCTACTGAAAGAAATCCCCAAATCATCAAAACTCCAGGAAATATTGTGGGTAAATTCCAGAACTATCAGATTGAGGAAAAATTACTACAAGCAGCCAGAATTCAAACAAAACAAAACAAAACAAACAAAAAACAAAAACCAAAACCAAAACCAAAACCAAAACCAAAACCAAAAAACAAAACAAAACAAACAAACAAACAAACAAAACCTCAAATCCAGAAGAGCTACAATAAAGGCTCAAGATCTAGCAGCATCCACATTAAAGTATCAAAGGGCCTGGAATCAAATATTCGAAAAGATTAAGTAACTTGGTATGCAGCCAAGAATAACTTACCCAACCAAACTGAATATTTTCTTCCAGGAAAGAAGATGGATATTCAATAAAATAGGTGAATTCCATTTATTTCTGACAAAAAAGCAAAATTAAACAAAAAGTTTGGTCTCCAAATGTAGGATTTGAGAAAATCATAAAAAGATACAAGAAATCTCAGGAACTATATTTTGTTATGAGTATATATAAAGAGTACATGTATAATTTGGTTTTAGTGTAATAATATAAAAAATAATCTAGAGGTGGAAAGGAAATTGTACCAGAAAAAGAAAAAGTGGAGGTACTACATCTCACAAAGAGGTAAAATAAACCTGTTACATCTGAGGGAAAGAAGAGAAGGCAATGAACATATTGGGAATCTTACGCTCATCAGAATTGGCTCAAAGAGAAAATATTAGACATATTTGATTTACATAGAAACTTCTCCCACGTCATTGAAAAATATGAAAAGGAAAAGCAAAAAGGAAAAGTATAGGCTAAATAGAAAGGAATACAGAATTTTCATGGAAAAAGGTTTAAGAAAAGGGGAGGGATTTTAAAAGAGGGGGATTCTAAAGAGTGAGGGCTGCATAATGCAAGTGGTGCTCACAAGTTTAATACTGGGGAGGGAGGTAATGGGAAAAAGAAAGAGAAAAGCATAATCTGAGGTTAACAAGATGGCAGGAAACACAGAATTAGTAATTTTAGCCATAAATATGAATGGGGTAAGCTCCCCCATAAAGCAGAGGTGGATAGCAGATTGGATTAAAAGTCAGAATCCTATAATATATGTTTTACAGGAAACACACTTGAAGTAGGGCAACACATAAAGGGTAAAGGTAAGTGACTGCAGCAGAATCTACTATGCTTCAGGTGAAGTCAGAAAAGCAGGGGCAGCCATCGTGATTTCAGATCAAGCACAAGCAAAAATTGATGCAATTAAACGAAATAAGAAAGGGCATTGTATCTTGCTAAAGAGTAGCATAGATAATGAAGCAATATCAATATTAAACATATATGAACCACGTGGTGTAGCATCTAAATTCCTAAAGGAGAAGTTAAGAGAGCTGCAAGAAGAAATAGATAGCAAAACTATAATAGTGGGAGATCTCAAACTTACACTCTTAGAACTAGATAAATCAAACCACAAAATAAATAAGAAAGAAGTTAAAGAGGTAAATAGAACACTAGAAAAGTTAGGTATGATAGATATTTGGAGAAAACTAAATGGAGACAGAAATGAGAACACTTTCTTTTCATCAGTTCATGGAACTTATACAAAAATTGGCCATATATTAAGACTTAAAGACCTCAAATTCAAATGCAGAAAGTCAGATATAGTAAATCCATCCTTTTCAGATCACAATGCAATAAAAATTACTTTAAAAAGCCAAGGAAAAATAGGCCCAAACATTATTGGAAACTAAATAACGTCATCCTAAAGAATGATTGGGTGAAACAGCATATCATAGACATAATTAATAATTTCACCTAATACAATGACAATAATTAAATGACATACCAAAATGTGTGAGATTCAACCAAAGTGGTAATAAAGGGAAATTTTATATCTATAGAGGCCTATTTGCATAAATAGAGAAAGAGAAAATCAATGCAACTAAAACAGCTAAAAAAATGCAAATTAAAAACCCCAAATTAAACACTAAACTTGAAACTCTAAAAATAAAAGGAGAAATTAATAAAATTGAAAGTTAAAAAAAAAGAATTAATAAATAAAACCAAGAGTTGTTTCTATGAAAACAATAACAAAACAGATAAATCTTTGGTAAATTTAATTAGAGAAAGGAAAGAGGAAAATCAAATTGTTAGTCTTAAAAATGAAAAGGCAGAACTTGCCATTAATGAAGAGGAAATTAGAACAATAATTAGGAGTTACTTTGCCCAATTTTATGCCAATAAATTTGATAACTTAAATGTAATGGATAAACACCCTCAAAATATAGCTTGCCCAGGTTAACGGAGGAAGAAGTAAATTGGTCTCATTTTAGAAAAAAAAAAAAAATAGATCAAGCTATTAATCAACTCCATAAGAAAATATCCCCAGGACCAGATGGATTTACAGTGAATTTTATCAAAAATTTAAAGAACAACTAACTCTAATGATATATAAGCTATTTGAAAAAATAGGGATTGAAGGAGTGCTACCAAATTCCTTTTATGGAACAGATATGGTACTGATAGCTAAACTTGGTAGGATGAAAATAGAGAAAGAAAATAATAGACCAATCTTCCTAAGGGACATTGATGCAAAAATCTTAAAATACTAGCAAAAAAGATTACAGAAAATCATCACCAGGGTAATGCACCATGACCAAGTAGGATTTATACCAGGAATGCAGAGTTGGTTCAATATTAGGAAAACTATTGATTGTCTATATCAATAACTAAATTAACAAAAACTATATGATCATCTCAAAAAATGCAGAAAAAATTTGATAAAATCCTATTAAAAACACTAGAGATTATAGGAATAAATAGACTTTTCATTAAAGTACTCAGTACCATTTATTTAAAACCATCAGTAAGCATCATATGTAATGGTGATAAACTGGAACCTAATAAAATCAGGAGAAACAAGGTTGCTCACTATCACCATTACTATTCAATATTGTACTAAAAATGCTAAGAGATTAAAGGAATTAGAGTGGGTAATGAGAAAACAAAATTATCATTCTTTGCAGATGATATGATGGTATACTTAGAGAACCCTAGAGATTCTACTAAAAGGCTATTAGAAATAATCCACAACTTTAACAAAGTTTCAGGATACAATATTTTGTCCATGTAAATCCTCAGCAATTTTATACATCACTAAAATATCCAACAGCTTGTGCTTGATCTGAGATTGCGATGGCTGTCCCTGCTTTTCTGACTTCACCTCAAGCATAGTAGATTCTGCTCCAGTCTTTTACCTTTACCCTGTATGTATTGCCCTGCTTCAAGTGGACAACATTTTGTCCATGTAAATGCTCAGCATTTTTATACATCACTAACAAAATCCAACAGCAAGAGATACAAAGAGATATCCCATTTAAAATAATTTTCAATGGAATAAAGTATTTGGGAATCTATCTGCCAAAGGAAAGTCAGGAACTATATGAGCACAACTACAAAACACTTTCCACACAAATAAAGTCAGATCCAAACAATTGGAAAAAATATTAAGTGCTCTTTGATAGGTCAAGCAATGACAATATTACCTAAGCTAATCTATTTATTTAGTGTTATACCAATCAGACTCCTAAGAAACTATTTTAATGACCTAGAAAAAATAACAACAATTCATCTGGAAGAACAAAAGGTCAGGACTTTTAAATGATGGTGGCCTAGCTATACTTGATCTAAAACCATATTATATAGCAGTGGTCACCAAAACCATTTGATATTGGCTAAGAAATAGAGTAGTTGATCAATGAAATAGGTTAGATTCACAGGAAAAAATAGCCAATTAATATAGCCAATAGCTATATTAATCTAGTGTTTGACAAACCCAAAGACCCCAACTTTTGAGATAAGAATTCACTATTTGACAAAAAACTGCTAGTAAAATTGGAAATTAGCATTGCAGAAATGAGGCATTGGCCCCCACTTAACACTGTACACAAAGATAAGATCAAAATGGGTTTATGAATTAGGCATGAAGAATAATGTTATAAGTAAATTAGAAGAACATAGGATAGTTTATTTCTTAGACTTGTGGAGGAAGAAGGAGTTGATGACCAAAGAAGAACTAGAGTCATTATTGATCACAAAACAGAAAATTTTGATATCAAGTTAAAATGCTTTTGTACAAACAAAACTAATGCCGACAAGATTAGAAGGGAAGCAATAAACTGGAAAAACATTTTTATAGTTAAAGGTTCTGATAAAGGCTTCATTTCCAAAATATATGGAGAATTGACTCTAATTTGTAAGAAATCAAGCCATTCTCCAATTAATAAATGGTCAAAGGTTATGAACTAACAATTTTCAAACAAGATGACTATATAAATATGTACACATATATTGTATTTAACATATACTTTAAGATGTTTAACATGTATGGGACTTCCTGCTATCTAGGGGAGGGAGTGGAGGGAAGGAAGGGAAAAGTTGGAACAGAAGTGTTTACATGGGTCAATGTTGAAAAATTACCCATGCATATGTTTTGTCAATAAAAAGCTATAATAATAATAATAATAATAATAATAATAATAATAATAATAATAATAAGAGAGAGAGAGAGAAGATGAAACTAGTCATTTTGTACAGCCCTCCCTCATTTAAATCCAGTTCATTTGCATGCCATGGCAACACCTCCCTGAAGTTAATAAAATAAAGGACAAACTACTACTACTGTTGCTACTCCTACAAAAGTAATTCCTTTTTGTTAGGTAAGAGTCTTGTTTGTTTGAGTCAATCAGAATTGTATCTGAATTGGGCCTGTAAAACTTTTTGAATCAATCAGTTATGTCTATGGAATTTAACAAATTGAATTGCCTATCTTAGAATCAGACAGCAATTCTGAATTCTGAAAGTGATAAGAAGGAGTTAGGGTAATACAAAGCTGAGCTGAGAACTATTCATTCTTGGTCAACTGTTAGGTTCTTACTTAGTGCTAATGAGATAATGAGATATTAGGTTCTTACTAAGTGCTAAGTCAGTACTCCACAATTCTCTAGTTCTGGCCATGACTGGGAGTTTTTCTTGTGAATTTCTGGGGAAGAGCTTGCAGTCAACCAGTAAAAGGAAAAAGAAAGAGTTAGTTGTAGCAGAAAAGTGATATATAGAAGAAAGTCATTAGCTCTATGGGCATATTGAGCTAATGCCATCAGTGTAAATACTAATTAACTGAAAAAAGTTCCTGGAAAAGGTCTGCTTTCTCTCTAACTTCTTTCTGTAATTATCTATTCATAGATACTATAATATATTATTTTTTGATAACCAACTGGAATATTACCTGAACCACAAAGAATCCAAGAGTTAATCAGAGTAATAGATATAAATACAAATTCAGACAAAGAGCCAAAAATCTACCTGTTACGAAGTTTCCTACTTGAGATATAGGAGAGTGGCCTATAACAATTTTTATTAATCTCAACATTTTTGCCTATGATATATTCCCTAATGACACAGAGGAAAAACCTACATGAACCTTAGGGGTCATTTTCTAACCCCAGACCAAAATGAACTAATTATTACAAATATTCTTCTTTTACAAGTCTAATAATAACTAGAATGAATACTTTAGTATCTAATTCTTTTATTTCCTATATATATTAAATAATATATGGTGTAAAGAAGTTGAAATGACATTTAATAAATGAAATTGGATAAGTTACTGGTTCTGACCAAATGCATGTAGAAAAAAAAATCTTTGCCAGTGATAACAGTTTTAAAGGCTCAGAAATTGATTTTTTAAGCTATTGCAAAGAGGGAAACATCCCCAGAGAATGAAAACTATAACAGATGGTACTTTTACCACACACACACGCAAAAAAAAAAAAAAAAAAAAAAAAAAAAAAAGGCACTGTGAAGAAGAGATCAGCAACAACTCAACATATGCCCACTTTCTCATCTCTATAAGATCTCAGCAAGAATGAACTATGTATTAATTGAAAAAAATTTGGATGAAAACATTAGATAAGGAAAGGAGACATTTGCATTTGATTTTGTGTTGCAGAAAAAAATATCTTCATAGTGAGACAACCAATTGAAATCTGTAACATATATATATAATATGTATATATATATATATATATATATATCTTTTTTTTGGTTGATCAGAAAGTACACATGAATTTAATAGAACAAAACAAAACCATAAAGACCCCAAAAAGTTGCCTCCCTTGCATATGTAAAAATCTTGCAAAATTCCTTGAGAGAAATAACCACAAAGAAAGAGAAGGTAAGAAATATTGAATAACAACATCAAATGAGGGGGTTAAAAGGAACAGGGAGATGTAAACTTGCTTATGGTGTTTTCCAGTGTGAGAGAAGACATTTTGTATGGAGTATAAATAGAAGTATTTCTTATTCATGCAATTGTTATCAGACGCTCTTGCTCACTGATGACATTTTTGGTTATTATATCAAGCTCTGAAATACTATAGGGGCTCTTTAATGAAATTCACAGTCAATAGAAAAAAAAAATCGACCTAACCTTCCATACATGAAACAAAGAAACAAACAAACAATGGTCATAAAAAACACATATTATTCAGATTCTGACATGCAGTTGAATAGGAAATATATGGAATTAGTATGTCAGTAAAGATATGTTGGGTACCACAGATAGAAAAATCAGCTGCATTAAAAGTTTAAACTAAGAATAGTGTTAATAATAATAATAGCAATATTTATATACATTTACCTTCTACCAGGCACTTTCTTAAACAGTTTAAAATTAGTAGAAGAGAGTTACATGTACCATGTAACTTTTCAGTGTCCCTGTTGAGGTCAACACTATACTTGAGAGCCTCAGGTGTCAATACCACTTTTTAGTTTAAGTTAATAGAAAACAGTCAGTGTGTGCATGGGAGAGAGAGAGACAGAGAGAGAGAGAGAGAGAGAGAGAGAGAGAGAGAGAGAGAGAGAGAGAGAGAGAGACAGCGAGACAGAGAGACAGAGACATAGACAAAGACAATGACAGAGATAGTGACAGAGACAAAGGGAGAGGCAGAGACAGAGAAAGAGAGAGATAGAGATAGAGACAGAGACAACAGAGACAGAAATAGAGACAATCAGAGATAGAGATAGAGAGTGATAGAGAGTTTGCATATTTGCTTTAGAAAGTACCAGGTAGGAATTGTAAAGCAATTGAATTACCTGAAAAAAAAAAAAAAAAAAAAAAAAAAGAAAAAAAAAAGAAAAAAAGGGCTTATCTTCTTTAAAGACCAGGGGAAAGACAGAAAGAATTGTAGATAAATCAAGAGTTTTAGAATGAAGAAAAAGAGATAGCTTATATCAATTGACTTCAATTTCCTCTGTAAAATAAAAGGCAAAGTCAATTTCCTAGATGCTGTAAGAAGATAGCCACAATGATAATGGAGCTGTGAATTGGTTCAATGATTCTGCATGTCAGTTTGGAATTTTGAAATACAAATAATCTAAACCAAATACCATTTGTTTTTTGTCCAGCAAGTCTCCCTACTGAGCAAATAAATATATACATTTTATACACAGACACACAGAAATGTACACACACACACACACACACCCCAAAGATTCAATATTTTCCATACCAATATTCATGGCAAAATCTTTGTGTTAGAAAAGATTTGGTCCCCTTAGATAAGTAAGCATCAATTAATTGTGTAGCAGCTAAAATATAATCTATTATGTAATAGGATAGTTTCATGAAGTTAAAATAACTAATGTGAAAGATTTAGAAAATCATAAATTTGCATGCATTAATACATAGTGAAATGAGAACAAAAATGATAATATATAAAATAACTACAAAGAAAATAATTCTATTTTTATGAGGAGTCAGAACTCTGAATGATTAGAAATCCAATTATTGGTCTGGAAAATGCATAATGAATCAGTTCTCCTCATGAGAAGTTAGAATAGAAATATATATATATATATATATATATATATATATATATTTAGATATGCTACTATATCAAGTAATGCTTACTTATTTACCATTGTCTGTAATGTAGCAGGCACTCAATTGACTTCCTTTTTAACTCAAATGGAAGGTTTTAATTTGGAAAAATTAAGAATTTTTAGGTTTTTTTTTTCTCAAGAAATGATTGTGATATAAAGGCAAAAAGTCTTCAACAAAATATATCTTGAAAAAAATAAAGAATTTGATGACCTTCAGTAGTGTTATTTTTCCATTGTCAATACCCTTTTGATAGTAGTATTCATTTATTCCATACACAAAACAAAAATCTACTTTGTCTCATAGATTTGAAAGAGTACATCATCTCAGATTAATTCATTTGAATTCAAAAGCAAACTTTCCATTTACTATCTATGTGACACAAGTATGTTGTCACTCATCTTTGTTGCTTGTTCTCTAATTTATAAAATGAATAGCGGTTAGCAATAAAAGTTCCTTTAATGCTCTTAAATCTCTGATCCTATGAAAACTCACCTCAATGGTTTAACCTTAAGTTAGTTTCCCTATTTTTGGTTACTTTTGTAATGGCTTATTTAGAAGGCACTATGACTATGAGGTAGCCTGAATACCTTTTACACTAATGACACATTTAGAATGTAGCACTTCATTAGACAGATTTACAGCAGATTCTAGAGTTCCTTGAAAGGGAAATTGAATTACACAGTTGTGGTTTGTTAAATACCATGGTGATGTCTGGAGTAGATGCAGTTACAAAACACTCTAAATATTAAACTCAAGCAGATGGTGCGAAAAATGAAAGAATAGATTAGTGTTACTCCAGTGCATATTGTGTCACAGTATTATGGTACCATTAATCAAAAATAATGATAACTAATAATTAGTCCATTAAATTTGAAGAAATTAAAGAGAGTATGTGACATTAATGTTTATATCTCCATCCCAAAATTTTGAAATTCCATAGTTTAAACCTCCTGAGTTTCTATTTTTTTCCTTTAAAATAATTTATTAAATTCAGGTGGGGCCATCAGATGAATTAAGCACACCATCTGGCTCCTCTTTTATAAAGATTAATGTTGAAATAAACTAATCCCATTTCTTCATTGACAATTTTAATTCAAGCATCTGTTCTTTTCTTCTTTTTGACCCTTCCTATACTACTTAGATAGACATAGTCCTTGTAGATTATAGTGGCCCAAACAAATAAAATTTCATTAAATCCATATATATATATATATATATATATATATATATATGTATATATATATATATATATATATATATATATATATATATATATATATATATATATATATATATATATATATACACACACACACACACACACACACACATCCCTATACACAAAATACATTTAAAATAATAACTAGTAGCCCAGTTCATTTTATTAAATCCTCTAATTAGTAGAGAACAAGTGCTTTGAAGGTTATCAAAAAATGTAAAAAAATATTCTTAGTTACCAAAAAATTGTGAGCTCATGTAAAGGTTACAAAAATTTAAATAATATACTTAATGAGGATTTCTTGGACAAACATAAATACATATTACAATTAAAAATATTACTGTAGGTCTTTAGATAACCTGAGTGTTATCCAGGTAGCATTTATGGATCTGGAAATAAAAATGATAATGGTCAATTGAAAGGATTTTTATGGTTTCTGGTAACTTAAAAGTTTTTAGCAGAATTCATGTGAATAACAAATTGTAAGATTTACCCATTTCTTTTTTTTTTCCCATTCTAATTAGGGTACACAGGATTGTTTGTTGTGTCTATTTTGGGGAATGTTTTCATGCAGTCTCTTTCATTAAAAAGATTAAGTGCTTGTTCAAATCTTAACCCCTTGGTGTGTCTTATTAGTTCAGTAATGTTTTCAACAAAATTCACTCTGTGATGCATTAGAATTGAAGAGTTGGTGCTGATTCTAAACTGCATGCTGGGTGGGCAGGGTCATAAGCTTTATGACTTCAAGCAAACCATGGTATAAGAAGGTGTCCCATGCAGCTACATACAGACTAAGGCAATTGGAAAGGCACAGGCAATCTTCATTTAAACAAACAAAATGATTTTGAGCTTTGTCCCTGTTCTTATTCAAGTCATACTGCAGGTGAGTACTTTATGGGTTACACAGTGTGCAGAGGGTTAACCTTCCAGAAGGCAAAATTCCAGTAAGTGTGAGGATCAGCATTTCTTTATTGATTATTTTCACAGATTAAAGGGAACTTAGGGTAGAAAGAACCTCAAGCTAGTGAAACCTTATTAAGCATGCAGCCTTAGTATATAATAGTTCAATATGTTTAAAGTATTATGAGTTTGAGAAAGATGCTGTTCATTTCAGATTCAGGCTGAAACAAAACAAATTTTACATGTGTAAAAACTTTACCTTGGGTAGGAGATTATAGTGAGCATTCCCAAACTTCTAGATTTACCTTGAGATTTAAAAAGTACTTGATTTCAGTGGAGGAAAGACACTTGAGGTTGAGACTAAAACTTTGTATATATGAAAAAATGAAATCCAATCCAAACAACAAGAATGTTTATGCAGTGCAGACTAAAGAGATTTTCACAGAAACACTTAAATAATCTCTTTATATCATACATGTTAATCGGTGAAAAAATTTTAAATACCTACTATGTTAAAATAACTAGTATGTTAAAAAACATAGTTAAAACATACTTCTGTTTGTTAAAAAAAAAAAAAAAAAGCCAACAATGTTCCCTGCCCTCAAAGTGCTTATGGTCTAATAAAAATAGACAATGTACAAAGGAAAGTATGAGGTAGAGAAGTATCTAAATTGGCTAAATTGGAAGCATAATAGTTTTGGGAGGAGCTCTCCAATCTCAGTCCTCCAGAAAGTGAGAAAGAGGTAGGTGTAAATGTATGTACGAATGTGTACCTATATGTATACTTATGTGTACATGTGTAAATGTGCATATAATACACAAACATATATACACATAGATGTACATAAATGTGAATTGTGTGGATATATGTACATTGTATATACACATAAAGACATGTTTGTATGTGATCTTCAAAAAGGATTTGGACTTTAATTTGTTAATGCTTTTTATTTCCTATAATTTGGAGAACTTATTGTCCTTCTGAGGAGATATAGTCAGAAAATTCAATGAACAACTTTTTTTTCCTAATCAAAACTCTTGGCCACAACTAATTGATAATTCTTTGGAGTCCTTAAAATGGCTTTCATATATTCAAATAATTCTTTATTTTATTTATTTTATTTTGCATTGTTTTAAACTTTGACTATTTGATATTTTTAGTTCATGTGTTGCAATAAATTATCATGATGTATCTTCAATGTCTCTTTTGCTCATAGTCTTCAAGACCTAAGATAATGATAGAAAAATGTAGCACTGAATTCATTTAGATCTGTTTAAGGTAGAATGAGTTGCCTCAGGAGGGAGCAGAGCATTTCTTTTTCTTTCCTTTTCTTTTCTTTTCTTTTCTTTTCTTTTCTTTTCTTTTCTTTTCTTTTCTTTTCTTTTCTTTTCTTTTCTTTTCTTTTCTTTTCTTTTCTTTCTTTTCTTTTCTTTTCTTTCTTTCTTTCTTTCTTTTTTTTGAGCAGATTATTTTTCATTAATTAATTGTATTAATTATTACAAAATTTTATGCATAGGTAATTTTTCAGCATTGACAATTGCAAAATCTTTTGTTCCAACTTTTCCCCTCCTTCCCTCCACCCCTTCCCCCAGATGGCAGGTTGAGCAATACATGTTAAATATGGTTTTTTTTTTAATTTTTTCTTAATTTTATAATTATAACTTTTTTTGACAGTATATATGCATGGGTAATTTTTTTTACAACATTATCCCTTGAACTCACTTCTATTCTGAATTTTCCTCTCTTTCCCTCCACCCTTTCCCCTAGGTGGCAGGCAGTGTTATAGTATATCCTAGATACAATATATGTGTGCAGAACCAAATTTCTTGTTGCACAGGAAGAATTAGATTCAGAAAGTAAAAATAACCTGGGAAGAAAAACAAAAATGCAAACAGTTTACACTCATTTCCCAGTGTTCCTTCTCTGGAAGTAGCTTGTTTTGTCTATCATTGATCAATTGGAACTGAATTAGATTTTCTCTTTGTTGAAAATATCCACTTCCATCAGAATACATCCTCATACAATATCGTTGTTGAAGTGTATAATGATCTCCTGTTCTGCTCATTTCACTCAGCATCAGTTCATGTAAGTCTCTCCAATCCTCTCTGTATTCATCTTGCTGCTCATTTCTTAGAGAACAATAATATTCCATAACAATTATATGCCATAATTTACCCAACCATTATCCAATTGATAGGCATCCATTTATTTTCCAGTTTCTAGCCACTACAAAGAGGGCTGCCGCAAACATTTTGGCACATACAGGTCCCTTTCCCTTCTTTAGTATTTCTTTGGGATATAGGCCCTTAGTAGCACTGCTGGATAAAAGGGTATGCAGAGTTTGATAACTTTTTGGGCACAATTCCAGATTGCTCTCTAGAATGGTTAGATTCTTTCACAATTCCACCAACAATGTATTAGTGTCCCAGTTCTCCCACATCCCCTCCAACATTCATCATTATTTGTTCCTGTCATCTTAGCCAATCTTACAGGTGTGTAGTGGTATCTCAGAGTTGTCTTAATTTTCAATTCTCTTATAAATAGTGATTGGAACACTCTTTCATATGAGTGCAAATACTTTCAATGTCATCATCTGAAAATTGTCTGTTCATATCCTTTGACCATCTATCAATTGGAGAATGGCTTGATTTCTTATAAATTAGAGTCAGTTCTCTATATATTTTGGAAATGAGGCCTTTATCAGAACCTTTAACTATAAAAATATTTTCCCAGTTTGTTACTTCCCTTTTAATCTTGTTTGCATTTGTTTTATATTTGTACAAAAGCTTTTCAACTTGATATAATCAATTTTTTTTTTTATTTTGTGATTAATAATGATCTCTAGTTCTCCTTTGGTCACAAATTCCTTCCTCCTCCACAGGTCTGAGAGGTAAACTATCCTATGTTCCTCTAATTTATTTATGATCTCGTTCTTTATGCTTAAATCTTGGACCCATTTTGATCTTATCTTGGTATGTGGTGTTAAATGTGGATCCATGCCTAGTTTCTGCCACACTAATTTCCAGTTTTCCCAGCAGTTTTTGTCAAATAATGAATTCTTATCCCAAAAATTGAGATCTTTGGGTTTGTCAAACACTAGATTGCTATAGTTGCTCACTATTGTGTCCTGTGAACCTAACCTATTCCACTGATCAACTAAACAAATGGTTTTGGTGACTGCTGCTTTATAATACAGTTTTAGATCAGGTACAGCTGGGCCACCTTCATTTGATTTTTTTTTCATTAATTCCCTTAAAATTCTCGCCCTTTTTTTCTTCCATATGAATTTTATTGTTATTTTTTCTAGGTCATTAAAATAGTTTCTTGGGAGTCTGATTGGTATAGCACTAAATAAATAGATTAGGGAGTAATTGTCATCTTTATTATATTCACTCAGCCTATCCAAGAGCACTTAATGTCTTTCCAATTATTTAAATCTGACTTTATTTTTGTGTCATGTGTGTTGTAATTTGGGAGCAAATCATTTCAAACAAAAGCTATATGACTACTTGTTGATCACATTGTAGGGAAGAATATTTTACTGATGTGGGCTAGTTTGGAAAGTTATTGAAACTTTCTATAAGAATGAAATTCTGTGAATAAGAAGGCATGATTACATCATATATATTCAATTTTAAACACATTTAAAAATATAAAATTCTTCGTTTTGTTTTTTTTTTCTTAAAGATTTTCAAGTCTTAATTACAACTCAAACATTTGTTTTGATCTCTTGAGCAATTTGGAGATTCTTCCTTGATTGCCACTTTCTTCAGTGTTTTTCTTTATTTTTGATATATACACTAAATTTTGTTCTGGTTAATCTCTTTTGCCTACTAATTATAGATTATTAAATCCATCAATAATAAAAATAGATTGATAAATGCAGATCAAATGGTGTGATGGCGACTAACAAGAACCATAGGAAAGATTCATGCAAAATTTATGACCTGGAGCTACTTCATTCAGATAGGAGAACTGAGGTTCCTCTTTCCCAGACTAATAGATATCTTTGATCTATTTTCCTTTTTTCCCCCTTAGCATGCAGACATAACCTTAATTGATTATGAAGACAGATTCCATTATATACACAGAGATGAATTATAGAATCATAAGACTAGAGAAGACAGTGTAGCTCAATATTTTTATTCCATACATGAGTAAATAGAACCCTTGAAAGTTATTTATTTTCTTTCTGGAAACCACATTGAGAGTTCATGGGAGATTTGGATGTTGAACTCAAGTACTCTCCCCCCAATCCTTCTTCTAGTACAAGGTTTACTGGCATTACATCCAAGCCAGGAGTCATATTTAAGAAATTGCTATTTTGCTCCAACAACATTCTAGGACAGATTAAAAACAAGAACAACAATGTCTTAAAATATTAAAAAAAACAATTATGGACATAAGCACTAGAAACAAAAGGTAAAGTCCAGCTCAAACAACTAAAAGGCCACTGTGGACATAAAACTAAAAGCCAAAGAACTAAGAAAGCAGAATAATAAAACTTTGAACATAGCAAAAGCAACTTAAACAATTTAAAAGCCATTGAAAATAAGTTGTAAACATTCTTCAAACACTAAAATAAAGGTAATGCAGAAAAGGAAAAGGGGTCAGAAAAGGGTCTAAATTAACTTCTTTTTTGAAGTCTAGAGAGTCTAAATTGACTGCGAATGTGTACTTCAAGTTAGATGTGAGCCCTATGACATATTTCAGTTGAAATTTTGGGGCAGAATTCCTTGGTGCTTTTCCTGTTCAAATACCTCTTTTCTAACACAAAACCTTTTTTTTTCAGACTATCAATAGATAAGATATAAAGGAAAGAGAGAAATCATCCACACCTAGAATCAAAGGATCATTGATTTAGAATTGAGGAAGCTTTGTCCTAAAAAAGTCATCTGGATTTGCTGCCTTATTTTACAGGTGGGGAAACTGAATTATGATTATTGGTCCTTTTTTTTCAAGAGAACCAATGATGATGTCTTGATTTTGTGTGCAAATTGGATTTAAGTAAGGCAAATTTGCACATAGGTGTCAACCTTACTTTTTCTTCTAGAGTTATTGAAGTGCAATGGCAAGACAAAAGTCATGATGATTCATAATGGCCCAAGATTCCACAGACAACCTTGGCATCTTCAAAGTCTTTAATGACAACCAAACATCCAAATGCTCCATAGTGCCATCTTCAGCTGACTTCATGGCTATTGTTCACATTTGCCCATTTTATCAGGGGTGTCTTTACATACTTGGGATAAACAACCCCCTAATTCACATTTGGGTTTGAGGCCTCAACTGGAACCTCTGGCAGGAGAATTTCGTATTTTCTGGGCTGTTTGTCCACCTTTGGAATTTATCTTTCACTGGACTCTCACCTATGGCTTCAAGAATATTGGCTAAATTAGGTCAAAGATAGCTGATGGGAAAAATTGAGCATTAAAAAGGAAATTAATTTGACCAAGGCCATGCAGATAACTAGCAATTGGAAAACAGATTTTCTGATTCCTCATCTATATAGGTTTTCTTAATTTGGAGCCACCCCTAAAGGAGACTGAAAAGATTTCAAGTGGAAGTGTGAACTTGGAAATAGAAAAATGTTTATTTATTGTAATACATTTTATCTCCTTTGTGTTAATATTTCAGTTTATACATAAAAAAACATTACTTTGAGGAGGAAGTCTATAAAGTTTATGATGTTGTCAATGGAATCCATAAGAGTATTCCATATCATGAAAAACTTTTTTTTTCAGTTACTATCACTCTTTCTCCCACTGTTTTAATGTATATTTTAATCATTGTTTTATTTTTTTATTTAAATTGCTATATGGAACTAAATGCAAATAAAAAAATAAAGGAAAAGTAAAAAGATAAAATTTAAGTTTGTTGAAAAATCACTATACAAATTTGGAAATATTAATATGGTCCTTATTGATAGCTAAAATGATAAATAATGCAAAGATATAATATTGCCCATCACTGAGCTATGAAAATAAAAGTTAGAAGTTCTCATATTTAGTCTTCATCTTATCGAAGATGCAAATCCAAAAGTTGAAATACATTTGGAAATATCACATTTGGAAATATCACAAAACTTGGAAAGCATTGAAAAAAGAGAACTGGCTCTAGACGAAGAAGAGAACTTAAATAGAAAAATTACCTATCACTCATTATGTGAGTGATTTTGAATCTTATTTAATCTCTCTGCTCCTCAGTTTCATTAGTTGTAATTTTTTAAAATGATTAATTGCTCTCTCAGTGCTGTTCTGTCTTTATATTAATGATTTTATGAAATTGGGGCTTTTCTACTTTTAGGCCATATGGCATTGAGCAAATAGTAAAACCTCTGAAGTATAATGTCTTCAACCATAAATGAAGGGGCTATATTAGATAATCTCAAATGTCCTTTCTAGCTTTAAAGTTCTATAGTTTGTGAGACTCTGAAATGCTTTATGATGTGATGATTGCTGCTTTTTATCTTCCTCAAAAGTGTCTCTTTTCATAAAAAAGATATATAAAGAAAAAAAGTATCTCTTTTCATTAGTGAATTATGTTATTTGGTTTTTTAAAATTAGGAGAAATTTCATGCAGAAAGGGAAGGGAAATTAGTATTGAATTTATTTTCAGGGCACAAATTAATTCAAAAACATCAAGTAGCCTATGATGGAAATATTGCTATACTATGCTTCATAGGCCTGTTGTGTAAAAAAAAAAAAAAACACAGAGATTGTGAATCAGAGACAATTATTTGGGGACTTTTCACTAATGAAACTAATGTACTTTCTTGTATATAACATTAATATTTTCAGTGAACCAGTAAAAGGATATGCATGTAATTTTTCAGATTTGCTTTATATTGTTTTTATTAAAACAAGCTAAATTAATATTTCTTTTAGGATAGACAAGTTCACTTAAAAAAACATTTGAGTAACAGTCATCTTCTAAAACATAGGTAACTACTGAAAATAAGGTCATTTATAAATCAACTTATTCCTGGACCCAGTGTTTTCAACTATGAGTTAAGATCACTAACAGTCTAATTTAGCATTCTATTTTCTAATTGTCCTATAGTGAATAGGCTCAAATCTTTAGTAAATAAAAGACATTATGATAATATATATATTCCTCCCATGTAGTTGTTTCATTTAAAGGTATGTAAATTTAGTTTAATAATGCATGTTTGTCATAAATATTAAATAGGAAGAAATATTTTTAAAGAAGTGAAACATGTTATTAAGCTAGACATCTAGGAATGGAAACTGAATATGGGAATTGATGGAGGGGAATTATTACAAGGAGTTTTAATTAAACTTGACCATGAAAATTCCTAGTCTAAAACCAGGTTGGAATAAACCAGGGTAGTTGAAGTTTACATATGCCTTATAAGACCTTTTAGATTTTGAAAATACTTCAGATAGCATGATCTCTCACCTCTTCAAAAATAGATACAGCAAAAGCAAAACCTGAAGAGAGACATGCTAAATCAGAAGCAGCCGCCAACAATCTGGTTTCCTCCAAATATAGAGTAACTATTTCAGTACCTCAGGATTTCTATATCATAAGTCAATAATTCAAGGAGTCTCTTTAAATCTATGAAGTAATGTATTGTCACACTGCTATGTCAGGATATAGGACCAGTCTTCTGGCTCCACTTGTCTGATTAAGCCATCTGTTCATAGCACTCTAAATACTTGGTTCAGAAAGATGATATTATTAGAAAGCAAATATTTCCTTTTATTCCCAAGGCCATTATTTTACTGAGAAATCTGATGTGTGTGTGTGTTTTTTTTTTTAAGTCTTACTATCTGACAAAGGAGATTATAATAGAGAATCTGGTTATAATTTCTACAGAAGACCAGGCTTGCCTAATAATTCTGTCAGATTTAAGCAAAACCATATGTTTTCATAAAGAGCCAATATTTCCAATAGAGCTTTAATGTGGCCACATGAAAATAATATATGTGGTATAATTTTTAGAAATAATCATAACAAAATGTGATTTTGTAAAAAAAATTAAAAAGTTACTTCTGAATTGATATATTTATCAGATCTATTATATGAAGGCTAGTTATTAATTAAAATGCAAATTCCTTCCTAAGGCTCCATCTGGCTGCTTACAATAACTTTAATCTTAATAAAGCATTCAGTTGGGAAAATTTAATAAATAATTCAAAAAAATTTTTGCCTACATAGTTCATGGCTGAAGCAGCTTGATCTAGTGGATAAAGTGGCAGGCTCAGATTCAAAAAAGATCTGTGTTCAAATTTACTTTCTAATATAGTCTGATCATGTGGCAGATCTAAGGGCTCTCATTAACTGAGTTAATTAAGCTATACAGAAGATTTTTGCTTTCATTGGCAGTTTCCTCTTCAGTGAATGCTATATACCAATAAAATCACAAATCCACACTCTATCTCTATATAGTCAGTAAAGGAAAATTCAGTTCATGTACAAGTGAGCACAAGACCTACTCAGTCATTTTATGTGTTAATGAGAATAATGTCATTTAACTTCATCCTCTCAATTCCTTGATAATTGTGAAATGAATATATGCAGTTTATTAGTGTCCCTACAATGTTGCCTTTGCAGATCAAAAATTTCAGGCTCATTCAAATATAGTTTTTGCCATAAAAATAAATATAAGTATTCAAATATTCACATTTATCAAAAATATTTTTGGTAAAACACTAGATATTTATTTTATTATTATTGTTATCATTGTTATTTATTATTCATTTTATTTCTAAAATAAACAAAGCTAATTTCCTCAAAACACAAATTTATAAACATCTTTTCTGTTAAAATTATGTCCCACATTCTAATTTGATGTTTACCATCACATTACGCTTTCTTTGGGCATCATTGAAAACATATGCTAACTTCTACAACCTTGCTAGGACAGTGACAGTGACAAATATTGCTAATTAATATGTATTCTCCACCTACCCCCTGACTTTCTGCAGACTTTTGTTAAAAAACAAAACAAAACAAAACAAAAAAACCTCCATGTTATAATTGTAAGCACACTGATTTGATTACTAGAAAAGAGATGAAATCTGAAAGTTCCTGCTCAATTAGAAAATAAGTTAATAACTACAGTACTGATTGATGTAGTATACTAAGAAATCAGAAGTTGAAAAATATAGTGGTAAATGATTTCAAGATAACATTGGAACTAAGACCAGGGTTCAAGAGATCAAACTGAGAATGTAGCCCAGGATGAGCCCACAAACTTTTGATGCAGAAAGAAATAGCAGCAATATAAATTCAACAGCATCCTCAATTTGCTTCACTTGGCAAAATAAAACTAGCCAAAACCCTTATTTCTTTATAACTTGTGTAATACTTAAATTTTTGTCTCCTCCATCAACATTTTTTCATAGCAATGATTTATCTGTAAAATAATGAACATATTGAAATACTGACATACTAAGATGTCTTAGCTATAGCTGTGCCCTGATAGAATGGAAGCTCCTTGATAGTAGAGTCTACTTCACTTTTAATTTCTTAGCAGTAACTAACCTCACACTAGAACATCTAGACCAGTGGAGACTGAAATACTATGCCATCCATCTTTATTTTTTTTTTTCTACTTGCTTTTGCTTTTGTTATAAGCTCCTAATCAACTGCTCCAAGTAAGACTTATATAATTGTTCCAATGAATGCCTTCTTAATCCTATTTATAAGCTGTTCATATCTTTCAAACTCACAATGTCACTTCATAAGTTCATAGATATCCATTGTTTTTTGATAACCTACTCAAGAAAGGAAACACAAAAAATGCAAAGATTTCCAGGGACCAAGATACAATATCATCTAGTTGAGTCCACATAACACATAATGATACATCCATTATATTATATGGAGGAGGACTTGCCTTTCCTCACTATTCACTAATAACAAACTGTCATTAGGAGAGTTGCAACCAGAGTTACAGAAGGCTGTTATTTGTATATCCATAGTCATTAATTTTTTAGTTTACCATAAACCTACACTACCTTAGTACCTGACACATTGTAAGCATATAACAAAAAAGATTGTTGACTAATAATGTGAAATAACTAATTTTTCAACTTTTATTGACTGTAGCAAGAGTAAAGAGAAAAAGTTAGAACAGTTTTCAACTCAATAACATAATTTTCCCATAGCATCAGCCAAATCTGCATTGTAGTTCTAGAAAAGATAACATAACAAAACTTACAGTAAAGATTTGAGTAATTCATGACTGGGTAAATATTCATACATGTAAATATATGAATATGTATACTTATATACAAATATAATTGTATGTGCATGAGTATATATTACATGTGTGAATATATACTCAAATATGTACATGTTTATATGTGAATACATACACTCAAATATAGAAATTTACTGCCTCCAATTATTTGTCTTTGCTTTGATATCAAAGACCAGTAATTTTAAATAATCATATCTCTAATATTAATGTAATGAGAACAGAAATTTTTAAAAAAATTAAATATAAATACAAATTATTCCTCATAAACAAAAGTTCAGAACATCATGTGTATTTGTACAATATTGTAAGGGCCCTTTAAATGGGCGGCGCCACAGTGCATCAGGAGATTGAGGCCCAGAAGTAATTTCTGTGGATATTAGGACTGCCCTTGGGTGGGATCTTGGCCATGATGAGATAGCTTCTCGTAATGGGTGAGTCTCTCGCTGATTGGCTGTGTGTGTGACCTCACAGGCCCTTTATAAGCTCACTGCAGGCAGCAGTCGCTCTCTTTAACCTGGCTCCTAGCCTGGGTGGCCAAGCCAAGATGGGTAGCCAAAAGCACTAAGGATTTTGGTAGTGAACACGTGGGTCTTCTGACCAGGTGTTCACTAGGGAACCAACAAGTCAGGGCAACAGTCAGGGCATTATGTGAGTAGGTATAATAAAGGCTTTTAAGATTACATGTGGCTGTTCTTGAGCGCGCTACCTGTTAGTAAACTATAGATTCAAGAGATTGTGGCCAGAGACTTTTGAAGGCCTCAGAGAAGGCGAGCCGGGTAGAGCTCACTCTGCAAAGGTCAGTGGTCAAAGGTACTCTGTTGGGTCTAGGATAGACTAGAAATTGTAACTGCCAGGAGAGCACGTTACACAATATCAATATATTTAAAGGGAAATAATAGTGAAGTTACTACAAGAGGACAAATAGTTAGCAGATCACTTTTAAAGACTGTATTGATGGGCCAATATGAAACATAAACCAAAGTTTATCCTTAAAAGTAGAGTTGCTGAAACTTAAAAATATACCTAGATGAAGATATATACAACTGTTCAAATTTTCATATCACAGCAGAGATAAGTCAATCATTACTAAAGTGTCAATAACCCTACTTGAACTCAGGAAAAAGTCAGATTATTGTTTCCATTCCTGGGTTCTTTAATTTAAGAAAAATATCAAGAAAGGAGCGGGGATTTAGTAGAAAAGCACAAATAAGCTTCAGAGATAAAGGAAACAAAAAACAAAACAAAACAACAAAAAAAAAACCTGATGTAGCAACAATGGTAAATGCAACTTGGATTAATTCAGCCTACAGAACTAAAAAAAACCCGTAAAAGTAAAGATAGCTTGATGCAGTAGAAAAGCAGAGCCAGGACTAGGAGTTATGGCACTTGTGAAACATTTATCTGAGAGCTGTATAACAAAAGACAGCATGCCTCAGGAATATGCACTTGTATTGGACAACACACTTCAAGAAGGCAGAGGATGAAGGAAAATGATTACCAGAGGACAGAATTCATGGTAAGCAGGAAAGAGAAAAAGTAGATAGAGTCCACAGTAATGGACAAATACAGAGTAATGACTGAACAGAAAATTGTAAGAGGAATAAAAAAAAACAAAAAAACAAACAAACAAAAAAAAAACTTCCCCAATTTGGTAGTGTGGGTAAAAGTCATAGACAGACTGATTTAGTTATGGCCCTGGAGACAAAGCTCTGAATCTGGGGTCATAGGTCTGAGTTTACAGTCTGGCTCTGAAACTTATGTGACTATTTGTAAGTTATTTAAATTCCTTCAGATAGTCTCAACAATTTGAAATTTAAATGGTTAGAGTGCTTAAAATCTCTAAATCCTTCTGAGCTTAAAATCTTCTTATCTTGAGATAAGCCTAATCTTTCAGTGCATTTTTCATTGTCACAATTGTTTAACACACACACATACATAAATATTAAACAAATATTCCCTTTACAGAAATAGATATATTGTATATTAAATTATATATCATGTATGTTTTATATGTATGTATCTATCTTTCTCAGTAGAGGAAACTACCACTTACCCCCTTCTTCTATCGATGACTGATTGACATTTTTTTCAGAAAATTATCCTCTTAAAAGGTTTTAGAGATACAGAGAAGTCAAGTGATTTGGCAAAAGTCACACAATCATGTGTCAGAAGCAGGATGACAATTGTTCTTCTTGACTCCAAAGCTGGCTTGATATTGATTGCATGATCCTTCTTTGCTGAGCATTTTGTAGGATTCTGACTAAAGGAGAGAGCTGGACAATATAACTCTCTTTACCTCTAAAGCTCTATAGTAATTATCCTTATTCTATAATTTCCTCTTTTTATTTTTTTCTTCCTTTCTCTTTTTCAAGTCTTTTGGGGTTAAGTGACTTGCCTACTATCACACAACTAGGTAATGATAAGTATCTGAGGGTGGATTTGAATTCAGGTTCTTCTGTCTCCAGGACCAGTGTTCTATATTCTGTGCCACTTAGCTGCTCCTTATTCTCTAATTTTCAAAGAGAGAGTCAGAATATAATCATAAAACAAAGTAACTGTAAGTAGTCACAGATATTATAAAGAATATATCTTCCTTACCTCTATGTATTTGTACTTAACAGGAATTATTTAAGTCTACAGATGTCCCCCTAAAATTAGGTAGAACAGGATGAAATGAATATTAGTTTTCTTCATAAAACTACAGCTGTTCTGTGCTGACTTGATTGGTGGGACAAAGAGGGGGAATTGACATGTGTGGGAGGAGGAGCAGGACAAAGAGGAAATTGAGACACTGAGGTTTGAGGGAGGAAGGTGTGTGTGAGATTGCTAGACCTAATCCCCTAACCTTGACCTTAAAAGATCAAGAATAAAGACATTTAGTGATCCTGACTCCGGCTGATTTCTGGAAAGACAGAGTTCCAGCAAAAAAATATTTTGTTAAAACATGGATCAAAATTTATGCTTCATTTAATGATATATCCCACATTATGAGTTATCACTAATTGTATCATACACATGCTCTATGTGGCACAGTGCTGAATTTAAAACAAGACAAATTTAGGATTGAATCTTACATTGGACGCTAGCTGTGTAACTTTGGGCAAATCACTCAAAATTCTGGGGTCTTGACATTCTAATTAATAAAATGAGGGATTTAGATTTCATGATCTTAGAGGGCCTTACCAAATTTCAAAATTCTGTGATTCTCCTTTTTCTTTTTCTAAGATAAATTGGGAAATATATTATGCTACTTTTTTTTTCTTTAAAGAGTCAGAATATTGTATTTACAATCTATTCTTTTCAATGATAGACAGTCATTCAGTATTTTCTCCTGATATGAATTATTGATTTGCTTAAATAATCCACAAGTTAATGCTGGGTTTTTTTCAGTTAAAGAAAGATGTTACCTTTATTCTAATAGAACATAGGCAATATGGTAGGAATGCCAAATAAATCATATAATTTGGATATCTAATGTATATTAACTGCAAAACACAGAATTTTTATTTTTTTAATTATATATCTTTCATTAAGGCAGGTGTATTAGAAAAGGAACTTCTTGTGTTCTCTGGGTTAATGTTAATTTTTAGTCTAGTCTGGGAATTTTGGATAAGATCTTTGATGGTTCATCCATTCAGGACCAGAAACCCCTATGTCTTAGACCAAAACCTTTATTTTCTCTTTTTTTCTTTTTTTAATTAAAGTTTTTTTTTTTATTTTCAAAACATATGCATAGGTAATTTTCTTTATTTCTAAAAAGCTTTTATTTTGAAAATATATGCATTGATGATTTTTCAATGTTGACTTTTGCATATTGGGTTTCAGATTTTCCCCTCCTTCTACCCCCCCCTTCCCTAGATGACAAATAATCCAATATATGTTATAGATGTTAAAATATAAGTTAAATCCAATATGTGTAAAGATATTTATACAATTTTCTTGTTGTATAAGAAAAATTAGATCAAAAAGGAAGGAAAATGAGTAAGAAAACAAAATACAAATGAACAACAACAGAAAGATTGAGAGTGAGAATGTTTTGTTGTGATACACATTCAGTTCCTACAGTTGTCTCTCTGGGTGTAGATGGCTCACTTCACCACAAAATCACTGGAACTAGCATCAATCATTGTTGGAAAGAGTCAAGTTCATCAGAATTGATCATCATATAATCTCGTTGCAATGTATGATGATCTCCTGATTCACTCAGCATCAGTTCATGTAAGGCTTTCCAGGCCTCTATAACATCATCCTGCTGATTGTTTCTTGTAGAACAATAATATTCCATAACATTCATATACCATAACTTATTCAGCCATTCTCCAACTGATGGGCATCCACTCAGTTTCCAGTTTCTTGCTAATACAAAAACGGCTGCCACAAATATTTTTGCACATATAGGTCCCTTTTCTTCCTTTAAGATCTCTTTGGGATATAGAATAGAATAGAAACATTGCTGGATGAAAGGTTTGATAATTTTTTTAGCATAGTTCCAAATTGCTCTCCAAAATGGCTGAATCCATTTGTAATTCCACCAACAATGTGTCCCAGTGAAACCTTTATTTTTGAATTCTAGCATTCACATTCTTCTTTTCAGTGACTTAAACTGTATTATATCCCTAGAAATTATTCTCAATTAATGCTCTAATGAACTAAAAGAATACAATTAAATGAGATTAGGAACTAAATATCTGTCATAGACAATTTGATGTAGTATTAAGAAGCTAGCCCTTAACATCAGAAGACATGATTGTGTATTAAAAATATCTCAATTCCAAGTCTCAATTTCTTCCAGTGGAAGATGGAGATAATAATATTACTAAATTCACAAAGTTGTTACTAGGAAAACTTTGAATACCTTAAAATGTTATATATATATATATATATGAAAGTCTTTTATATGATGATATTTGTTATTTCTTTCCATAACAATTTTATCACTATATTATTTAAACATCAATTATAGTTAATGATCAAAGTGAGTTCATTTGCTCAATATTTCTTAAAAATCATTGATGTCATCTTTAGTCTTCTTGATCTATACCTTGCCACTGGACACAGATGGCTCTGGAGGGAAGAGTAAAACAAGTGACCTTGCACAATCTTCACTCACTTAAATCCAATTCACTTGTGTGGCATGGCATCTTTTATGTGATGTAAGTCTTCTTCAAGAACAAAGGACAAACAACAAGTACCAGTGGGTAGTATTACAATAAAGGTCTAGAGATACATAAAATAAAATACATTTGAATTATAGATGTCATAGTCATTACCAAATCTCTCAGGGTATTCATTACATATAGATCATGGGCTCATGGGATTATTAGTTTAGTTCTGGAAGGAACCTTGGAGGCCATCTCATTCCATCACTTCATAGAGTAAAAGTAAAGTCCAAACGGACCAGTTGAGGTATGAGTTGCCCAAAGTCATACAGGTAGGAACATGGTAGATGTGGTGACTCTAAACCATGTAGTGATTCTACTTAATGATATTTTCATTTGAGCAGGTATATCCTGGTTAGTAACAAGAAGGACTGGAATGTGCTGTTGTCTCCAGAAACTACAGTTTCTGGAGACAACAGCACATTCCAGTCCTTCTTGCTCTCTGGGAGCAGATCTGTTGTGTCAACTCAAATATTTGGGACAGATTCTTCTTCCTGTAGAGAGCCATTGTCTCCAGACAGTTGCTGTCAACTCTGGTCCAGAGTAGTGACTTCCCTTCCTGCAGAGAGCCGCCTCAAGTCTGATCCAGAAAATACCCTCTTTCTCCTCCAGAGAGCTGCTCTAACTCTAACCTAGAACAGAGACTCTTCTCTATCTCTCAAGTGCCACCCTCTTTTATCCTCCCAGAGAATGGGAGTGGGGTAACGCAAGGGCTTCTGGGAAGAATTACTTCAACCAATGACTTGCTCTTCCTAAGCATACAAGCTCCTCCCCAGGAGTTCACAAGAAAAACTCCCAGTAAAGGCAAGAACTAGAGAAGTGTTAAGTACCGACTTAGCACTTAGTAAGAAGCTAATATCTCATTATCTCATTAGCCCTTAGTAAAACCCTAACATCTCCCACTTTCTATTGATTTAGAACATAGGGTGGTCATGATCTTGAAACATAAATCCATCAATATGGGAGGCATTACACATAATTACATAGATTACATAAACATATAGTAGCATAGTAACATAATACATGCTAGAAGTATGTAACAAATAACATGATCAAATAATCATAAATTGAGAATATATACATGTCCATAAGTCCATTGTCCTTTAGTCTCATCTTGTGTTAGGAAATCCAATGATTCCTGCTGGTTTTAAAGTTCTTTAACAGTCTTCTTATTAGCCATGCTCTTTCAGTGTCAGATGTTTCTTAGATTTTCTCCTTTGTTTTGAGGTCTTTCTCTTTTTCTGTCTCACTCTGATGGACAAAGTGAATACAACTTGTTGGCACCCATCTTATTCCTTCTCCATCTGATGAAATACAAGCAAACCCTCTCCCCCAGGCAGTTAACCTATCTGCTCCCTTCCATTCACCACTTTCTGGGTCTCTCCACATCACCTGGTGATTATCTAAGGACAGTGGAGCTGCTCGCACTGGACACTGCCCTTCTGGTGGGTTATAAAACCTGCCTGCCAGAGCCAGTGCATCTTTGTCAAAAATTAGAAAATTAATGGTATAGAGAACTAAATTTAGAAGTTCTCTAGGGCTACCTGTGGCTCCCCCTTTCTTTTGTTTTTGGAGGAGTGTCTTAATGTCTCTGTTTCTTCTCTCTATTATTGCCTGACCTTGCGGATTAAAAGGTATTCCAGTAGTGTGTAAAATATTATACTGTGCACAGAAGTGCACAAAATGTTTAGAACTATATGCAGGTCTATTATCTGTTTTTATTTCTTGTGGCACACCCATAATTGCAAATGCTTGTATAAGGAATTCAGTGACCACTCAGGCTGTCTCTTTTGCTGTTGGCACTGAAAAAGTGAATCCTGAAAAGGTATCTACTGCCACATGAATGAAAGATAGACGACCAAAAGATTTATAGTGGGTCACATCCATTTGCCAGATTTCATTGGGTCTCAAACCACAAGTATTCTTGCATGGAAAGGAAGGCAAGCTGTACAGCTTTTTACTATGCTCCTAGCTTCTGCTCCTGTTATTCCAAATTGCAAACGTAAAGCTCAAGCAGCCTGATGATATTTAGAATGAGATTCTTGTGCTTCCTGAAATGAAGGAGTACTGGCTAACATAGTTAGAAGGCTATCTGCCTTTGAATTTCCATCAAAATTAGGATCTGGAAGTCTACTATGTGAGTGGACATGAAAGATATAAATCTTGCCTGGATGCTTTCTCACTTGTTCTTGAAGTTGCTTAAAGAGCTGATAAATATTAGAGGCTGCAAATTTTATTTGGGCTGTGGCAATTCTTTGTACTACACCTACTGAATAGGCTGAATCAGTAATTATATTTACATCTCCTGGGTAATAAGTAAGAGCTAGCATGATAGCAAATAATTCATTCTGTTGAGTGGACTGAAAAGGAGTCCTGACTACTCTCTTTATGGTTAAATCATGAGAATATTTTCTTTGAAGGCATCTGTAAAGATTGTTGGTCCTTTAAGAGGAAGCTTAGAAACCTTTTCTTCAAAAATCCATCACCAACTATGTAGTTGTGGGGTTATTTTTAATGGAGACCCATGTGCAAAATTTAGAGCTATGGCCAATAAAATTTGCCATTCTGGGATGGTCTCACATCATACTTTAATTTGTGTGTTAGTATAGAATGTGTATATTTTTTCAGGATTTATTCCAGATAATTTTATTACTCTCTTAGTAGCCTTTAATAAAATTCTAGCCACAAGCACTGGATAAGGAGTAAGGCTTTGTTCTGGTTGTTCTGGGAGGTTCACCCACTCAGTCACACTGTCTCCTTGATGAAGGACTGCTATGCGTTCCTCTTTTGTAGCAAAAACTGATATTTCCAAGGATTTTTGAGTGACTCTTTCAACCACATTGGATAAAGCCAGTTCAACTTCTCTCAAAAGCCTCTTGTGCTTCTTTTGTAAGCTGGCATGGTGAATTTAAAGCACTGTCTCCCCTTAAAATGTCATATAGAGGTTGCAGTTGATTGGTAGTTAGGCCTAACACTGGATGCATCCATTGGATATCTCCTATTAATTTTTGGAAATCATTTAAGGTGTTCAATTTCTCTGTTCTTAAAGAAAGCTTCCCTTTCTTCCATCTGATTGCCTTTTGGCTAATTGATCATGTCTTAAAATTCTCTGGATATAACCTCGGCTGCCATCATGCCCCACTTGGGGGGCTGAAGCTGGGCCCCACCTCTCATTTACCTGGGTCAATCTACATTCGGAGGCCCAGTAGAGACCCTTGTGACATTTGGACATGGAGTTTTAGGTCTTCTCTCACCCTGGCTTCTCACTGTATCTCCATATCTACACTGACCTCTTAAATGTCCAATTTTTCCACATTGGAAACATTGATGAATTTCTCTAGAAGTCCTTTGACAGGAGGGACCCTGTCTTTCCACATACATCATAGTCCGGGTGTAAAAAGCATTTGTTTCCACTGTAGCACAGCGTCTTATGATCTCCTTTAAAGGAGCATCTTTGTCTAATCCCCATATAATTCTTTTGCAAATTTCATTGGCATTTTCCTTAGCCAGATATCTGGTCATTATTTCTGTAGCTGCATTTTCTCCAATAGTTCTTTTGACAGCAGTTTGCAAACGTCCCACAAAATCTGCAAAAGGTTCATTGGGACCTTGCTCTATTTTAGTGAAAGCCTCTCCCTGATCTTTCTGTCCAGGGAGGACACCCCAAGTTTTTATTGCAGCTTTAGCAATTTACTCATATATTGTCATGGTATAATTAATCTATTCTGAATTCTCTCCATACTGACCTTCACCAGCTAAGTGCTCAAAAGTGAATTTTGTGTTAATTCCTATTTCCAAATTGCATCTGACTTGAATTTTATACAATTCATGAAACTCCGCCATAACAAGCCATAACAAATTTTGTCCAGGTTATAGACATGTCCTTGCTATGGATTTCCAATCATTCGGGGTTAGGACTTCATAAGATAAACCATCTAGTAGCATTTTAACATAAGCTGATGTAGCCCCATAAAGGGTACAACCTTTTTTTAAATCTTCAATTTTATTCAAATCTAAAGGTGTATATCTTCTCCTTTTTTGACCTGCAGAGTCAATATCTTCAATCACAGGATATGCATGTATAAAATCACTTATATCCTGTCTTTCTCTCTTAGTTTTAACCAATACTTTTTCTAATCTTGTCATAGGCTTAGGCTTCTTCACAGGCAATTCTGTTTGTGTTTCTGCCTCTTCCCCTCCTCCTTCTTCCTCCACCTCTGAAGGTGGAGTTGATGTGGGCCTGTCAATAATCTGCTCTCTAGGTGGGGTGGAAATTTCTTCAAGAGAATCAGAGTCATCACACCCTAATTCCTCATTTAAATCCCTTTGCTCTTAGGCAAGATCTTGATCTTTCCTTTTTTCCTCACACTTTCTCCTCTGTTCATTTTTAAAACTTTTCCTTCTCCTACAACTTGCTTGATAGTTTAAAGCTAATTGAACTATGTTGTAGATATAAAATACCTCTGCAGAAATTGAATGAGGCCCATTTTTTTGCATGAAATTCTTTCATTTCAAATCCCACTAGCTTCCAGTTATCTACATCTATTTTTCTTCCTCTAAGAACCAAGGGGACGTGCATCTTAATGCAGCCAAGAATTTAGCAATCTGTACCCAGATTACAAGTAAACTCTGCTCCTCAATTATCTTAATTATACTCTCTATAGTACCACTCTTGATTGGGGGTGGAGCTGAGGCTGCTGCTGGGCCTGGGGCTGATTCGGCTGAGATCAAGGGAATGTCTTTGGCTAACATCTGCCCCATTTCAGCTATAAGAAATTGCTGGTTTAGTCCTTAACAAGGTAAGTTACTTATTTGTCTATTAGAACACTCACTTAAGAGGGGCGGAGCCAAGATGGCGGAGAAGAAACACACGACTCAGTGAACGTCCTCACTCCCTCACAACCAATTAGATAAATTAAGTCTCAAAATTAGCTCAGGACTGATAGATACCACAAGGACTGGAAGCATGACTTACCAGCTGAAGAGAATCTGGAGTTTCAACAGGAAAGGTCAGTTCTCGGGGGAGGAATAAGAAAGACCAGCACAGACGGTGGGGTAGGGGCACACTGCGCCCATTGCGCTGGGAAGGGCTCTGGGATCAGAGAAGCCACTGAGGTAAAGGAATCATGCACAGGCTGTTAGCTCTTCTCTGCTAATTATTTGGCAGTTCAGAAGAGAAAGCCAAAATATTTTAAAACTCAGATTAGATTTTCCCCGATCCTGGGGGGTGACTCAGCTGACTCGGCACCAGGGGGTGTGGCCACAGCTACCTCCTGAGAATAGTTAAGAGACTGACAAGTGGGTGGATACGGCCCAAGGCAACAAACACTGCCTAGCTTAGCTGGAGGGAGTGGAACTCAGCTCCAGGAAGTCCCAGAGAAGCGGAACCTTTGAACTAGGGACCGCGGTTTCTGGCAGACACTTCCAATTTGAGCGCAGGGGCTTCTCACGTCACCTGCTGCAGACATCCACTCCCCACCCGGACACATAGGCTGGGCTTCGAAGTGTCTTCACTATTCTACGCCCTCGAAGCACAGTAGTGCTAATCACCTCTGAGGCACTTCCAGGGAGGGGGTGGGGAACTCTCTCCCAGAGCTCTATCTTAGCTCCGGCGCAGGGGCTGCTGCATCCATCCGGTCTGGGAGGAAGCTGGTAAAGAAGTAAATAATTTCCTACCCCAGGGACAGACCCCAAAACATTTTTTAAGTATGAGCAAAAAAGCTAGAAAAACTATAGATTCCTTCTATACAGAGAAAGAGCGGGTATCCAACCCCGAGGAAGTTAACAGCAAAGATTCAGAAGATAACAACCTAAAGGGGAACGATTCCTGCCCCCCATCACATAACTCTCTCCTAGAAGAAGCTCTTAAAAAATTGAGGGAGATCGAAAAAAATGGGGAAAAGAAAGGGAAGTTATGATAGAGAGTAACAACGTCCTGAAATTGGAGTTGGAAAAAATAAAGAATTCACAGGAGATGCAGGGAAACAAAATTAGTGAATTAGAAAAGGTTAAAAAAACACAGGAAAGTAGGATTTCAGAATTGGAAAAGATAAAAAAGTCTCAAGAAAATAGAATTTCTGAATTGGAAAAAGAAAATAATTCTCAAAAAAAAAAATTAGGGAAATGGAAAAAAATTCAATAGAGCAAAATAATTCATTTAAAAACGAAATTGGGCATTTACAAAAAGAACTAAAAACTGTGAAAGAAGAAAATAACTCCTTAAAAGTCAGGATGGAACAAATAGAAATGAATGATTCACAGAGAACCCAAGAATCAGTCAAACAAAACAAAAAAAAATGAGAAGCTGGAGAACAACGTCAAATACTTACTGGGAAAATCTATAGACCTGGAAAATAGATCTAGGAGAGATAATCTGCGGATTATTGGACTTCCAGAAAACTATGACCAAAAAAAGAGCCTAGATTCTATTTTACAGGAAATTATCAAAGAGAACTGTCCAGAGATAATAGAAACAGAAGGGAAAGTAGATGTGGAAAGAATTCATCGAACTCCTTCTGAAATAGACCCTAAAAAAAGAACACCACGGAATATTGTGGCTAAGCTGCAGAATTACCACACAAAGGAGAAAATCCTGCAAGCAGCTAGAAAAAAACAATTTAAATACCAAGGTGCCACAATAAGGGTCACCCAAGATCTGGCTGCCTCCACATTAAAAGATAGAAGGGCCTGGAACCTGATATTCCGTAAGGCAAAAGATCAAGGACTGCAACCAAGAATGAACTACCCAGCTAAGTTTAGCATCTTTTTCCATGGAAGAAGATGGTCATTCAATGAAACAGAGGAATTCTATATGTTTCTAAGAAAAAAACCAGACTTAAACAAAAAATTTGATCTACATCCACAAGACTGAAGAGAAACAGAAAAAGGTACACAGAACCCTTGAGAACTGTAACTCTGTTGTGGGTATATAAAAAATACTCAAGGATAATTTGATTTTACTGTTATAAAAGAAAAAAAGGGGGGTGTAGTAAAGGGAAGGAGGTCGGTTCAGAAAAAGGGGAAGGAGTGATAAAAAGAGGGAAACTACATCCCAGGAAGAGACATAGAAAATACACCATATCTGAGGGAACTTAGTGAGGGGGAGAATCATTGTGTGAATCTTACTCTCATCAGAAGAGGCTCAAAGAGTAAATAATTAACATATTTGTTTTTCAGAGAATTTTCTCTCACCTCATTAAAAGGGGGGAGAGGAAAAGGGAAAAGGAAAAGTAGAATAAGTGAAGGGACTTGGAGGGAGGGGGGAGGGATCCTAAAAAAAAAAAAAAAAAAAAAAAAAAAAAAGAGGGAGGGTTGCGCGTCACAAGGGGGGTCTGTAAATTAAATATCGGGGAGGGGGATCAGGGGGGTCAAGGGAAAAAAGCATAATCTGGGGATAATACGATGGCAGGAAATACAGAATTAGTAATTTTAACTGTAAATGTAAATGGGATGAACGATCCCATCAAACGGAGACGGATAGTAGATTGGATCAAAAAGCAGAACCCTACAATATGTTGCCTACAGGAAACACACTTAAAGCAGGGAGATACATACAGAGTAAAGGTAAACGGTTGGAACAGAGCCTATTATGCTTCAGGTAAAGCCAAAAAAGCAGGGGTAGCTATCCTTATCTCAGATCAAGCAAAAGCAGAAGTAGATCTCGTTAAAAAAGATAAGGAAGGAAACTATATCCTGCTGAAAGGTAGCATAAATAATGAAGCCATATCAATACTAAACATATATGCACCAAGTGGTATAGCATCTAACTTTCTAAAGGAAAAGTTAAGAGAACTGCAAGAAGAAATAGACAGTAAAACTATAATAGTGGGAGATCTCAACCTTGCACTCTCAGATTTAGACAAATCAAACCACAAACAAACAAGAAAGAAATTAAAAAAGTAAATAGAACATTAGAAAAACTAGGTATGATAGACCTTTGGAGAAAACTGAATGGCAATAGGAAGGAATATACTTTCTTCTCAGCAGTCCATGGATCCTATACAAAAATTGACCATATACTAGGACATAAAGATCTCAAAATTAAATGTAGGAAGGCAGAAATAATAAATGCCTTCTTCTCAGATCACAATGCAATAAAAGCTACATTCAGTAAAAAGTTAGGGGTAAATAGACCAAAAAGTAATTGGAAACTGAATAATCTCATCTTAAAGAATGACTGGGTGAAAGAGCAAATTATAGAAACAATTAACAATTTCACCCAAGATAATGATAATGATGAGACATCATATCAAAATCTTTGGGATGCAGCTAAAGCGGTAATAAGGGGAAATTTTATATCTTTAGAGGCTTATTTGAAGAAAATTGAGAAAGAGAAGATTAACGAATTGGGCTTACAACTTAAAAGGCTAGAAAAAGACCAAATTATAAACCCCCAACCAAAAATTAAACTCGAAATACAAAAATTAAAAGGAGAAATCAATAAAATTGAAAGTAAAAAAACCATTGAATTAATAAATAAAACCAAGAGTTGGTTTTATGAAAAAGCCAATAAAATAGATAAACCTTTGGTAAATTTGATCAAAAAAAAGAAAGAGGAAAATCAAATTGATAGTCTTACAAATGAAAAGGGGGATCTTTCCACCAATGAAGAGGAAATTAGAGAAATAATAAGGAGTTACTTTGCCCAACTTTATGCCAATAAATTTGATAACTTAAGTGAAATGGATGACTTCCTCCAAAAATATAGGCTCCCTAGATTAACAGAGGAGGAGATAAATTGCTTAAATAGTCCCATTTCAGAAAAAGAAATAGAACAAGCTATTAATCAACTCCCCAGGAAAAAATCCCCAGGGCCAGATGGATTCACATGTGAATTCTACCAAACATTTAAAGAACAATTAGCCCCAATGTTATATAAATTATTTGAAAAAATAGGGGATGAAGGAGTCCTACCAAATTCCTTTTATGACACAGACATGGTACTGATACCTAAACCTGGTAGATCGAAAACTGAGAAAGAAAATTATAGACCAATCTCCTTAATGAATATTGATGCTAAAATCTTAAATAAGATATTAGCAAAAAGACTTCAGAAAATCATCTCCAAGATAATACACTATGATCAAGTAGGATTTATTCCAGGAATGCAGGGCTGGTTTAATATTAGGAAAACTATTAATATAATTGACCATATTAATAATCAAATTAATAAGAACCATATGATCATCTCAATAGATGCAGAAAAAGCATTTGACAAAATCCAACATCCATTCCTACTAAAAACTCTTGAGAGTATAGGAATAAATGGATTATTCCTTAGAATAATCAGGAGTATATATTTAAGACCGTCAGTAAGCATAATATGCAAAAGAAATAAACTGCAACCTTTCCCAGTAAGATCAGGAGTGAAACAAGGTTGCCCACTATCACCATTACTATTCAATATAGTACTAGAAATGCTAGCCTCGGCAATAAGAGCCGAGAAAGAGATTCAAGGAATTAGAGTAGGAAATGAGGAAATTAAACTATCACTTTTTGCAGATGACATGATGGTATACTTAGAGAACCCCAAAGACTCTGCTAAAAAGCTACTAGAAATAATTCAAAATTTCAGCAAAGTGGCAGGATACAAAATAAATCCACATAAATCCTCGGCATTTTTATATATCACTAACAAAATGCAACAGCAAGAGATACAAAGAGAAATTCCATTCCAAACAAATGTTCAGAGTATAAAATATTTGGGAATCCATCTACCAAAGAAAAGTCAGGAATTATATGAGAAAAATTACAAAACACTTGCCACAAAAATAAAATCAGATTTAAATAATTGGAAAGACATTCAGTGCTCTTGGATAGGCCGAGCGAATATAATAAAGATGACAATACTCCCCAAACTAATCTATTTATTTAGTGCTATACCAATTAGACTCCCAAGAAACTATTTTAATGACCTAGAAAAAATAACAACAAAATTCATATGGAAGAATAAAAGGTCAAGAATTGCAAGGGAACTAATGAAAAAAAACTCAGAGGAAGGTGGTCTAAGTGTACCTGATCTAAAGCTATATTATATAGCAGCAGTCACCAAAACCATTTGGTATTGGCTAAGAAATAGGCCGGTAGATCAGTGGAACAGATTAGATACAAAGGACAAAAAAGGGTACATCTATAGCAATCTAATCTTTGACAAACCCAAAGATTCCAACATTAGGGATAAAAATTCATTATTCGGAAAAAACTGTTGGGAAAACTGGAAATTAGTATGGCAGAAATTAGATATGGATCCACACTTAACACCATATACCAAGATAAGATCAAAATGGGTCCATGATTTAGGCATAAAGAGGGAGATAATAAATAGATTAGAGGAACAGAGGATAATCTACCTCTCAGACTTGTGGAGGAGGAAGGATTTTATGACCAGAGGAGAACTAGAGATCATTATTGATCACAAAATAGAAGATTTTGATTACATCAAACTAAAAAGTTTCTGTACAAATAATACTAATGCAAACAAGATTAGAAGGGAAGTAACTAATTGGGAAAATATTTTTAAAAACAAAGGTTCTGATAAAGGTCTCATTTCCAAAATATATAGAGAACTGACCATAATTTATAAGAAACCGAACCATTCTCCAATTGATAAATGGTCAAGGGATATGAACAGACAATTCTCAGAGGAAGAAATTGAAACTATATCCACTCACATGAAAGAGTGTTCCAAATCACTACTGATCAGAGAAATGCAAATTAAGACCACTCTGAGATACCACTACACACCTGTCAGATTGGCTAAGATGACAGGAACAAATAATGACAAATGTTGGAGGGGATGTGGGGAAATTGGGACACTAATACATTGCTGGTGGAGTTGTGAAAGAATCCAGCCATTCTGGAGAGCAATCTGGAATTATGCCCAAAAAGTTATCAAACTGTGCATACCCTTTGACCCAGCAGCGCTACTACTGGGATTATATCCCAAAGACATACTAAAGAGCGGAAAGAGACATATATGTGCCAAAATGTTTGTGGCAGCTCTTTTTGTTGTAGCTAGAAACTGGAAGATGAATGGATGTCCATCAGTTGGAGAATGGTTGGGTAAATTGTGGTATATGAAAGTTATGGAATATTATTGCTCGGTAAGAAATGACCAGCAGGAGGAATACAGAGAGGGTTGGAGAGACTTAAATCAACTGATGCTGAGTGAAATGAGCAGAACCAGAAGATCACTGTATACTTCAACAACAATACTGTATGAGGATGTATTCTGATGGAAGTGGAAATCTTCAACATAAAGAAGATCCAACTCACTTCCAGTTGATCAATGATGGACAGAGGTAGATACACCCAGAGAAGAAACACTGGGAGGGGAATGTAAATTGTTAGCACTACAATCTGTCTGCCCAGGTTGCATGTACCTTCGGATTCTAATGTTTATTGTGCAACAAGAAAATGATATTCACACACATGTATTGTACTTAGACTATATTGTAACACATGTAAAATGTATGGTATTGCCTGTCGTCGGGGGGAGGGAATAGAGGGAGGGGGGGTAATTTGGAAAAATGAATACAAGGGATAATATTATAAAATATATATATATATATATATATATATATATATATATATATATATATATATATATAATAAAAAAAAACTCAATTGGACATATAGAAAAAGAAGGGGAAAAAGTTAATGAAGCTAATAACTTATTAAAAATAAGAACTGATTTGATTAAAAAAAAAAAAAAAAAAAAAAAAAAAAGAAGAGGGGGGAATAAAGTGGAAAAGCACCCCAAATGGGACTGTGAGAAACATAATCTTGAATCTTTGTAGTTAGAAGTTTATTATTAGTTCTTCACTCCCTACTGCAGATGGGATTCTTACACCCCCAGATGTGCTGTCCTGAGAGACCTGAGTCCTTGACAACCTGATAAGCTTAAAGAAATACTCCTTGCTGCTGCCTGGGAATGACCCCCTTAGAGTGATAACTTTTTTGCCTCCTGTTTAGAATGGAAATTCCTTTATTATGACAAATGTATCAAGAAACAATTTGATCTCTCTCTTTTCTTCCTATAAATATGTGGCCCTGAGACCACTCATTGGCTGACTCCCTTGTTTTGGTGGGGTGCAGTCACTAGCTAGCAATAAACGCTCTCAAATTTTCAAAAAAAAAAAAAAAAAAAAAAAAAAAAAAGAACACTCACTTAATCTTTAACAAAGTTTCCTTGTTATACATGGTTATTTCTGTGTCAGATTTCCACTGGAATCTGAATCGGAGTTTTTTCTACTCGAATCAGGATCCTGTCTGTCCCTGTTCGGGCGCCAAATTGCGATGGTCAGGTCTAGCTCCTCTGAAGGTCTCAGAATAAGTCCTTAAATGCAAAGGTCTGGGCTAGCTCCTCTGAAGGGCTCAGAATAAGTCCTTGTCAGGATACGCAAAAGTCCTTGCCCCATGTTGTGGATGCCAATATGTAATGTGCTGTTGTCTTCAGAAACTGTTGATTGATCTTTGGGAGCAGATCTGCTGTGTCAACTCAAATCTCTGGGACAGATTCCTCTTCCTGTAGAGAGCCGTTGTCTCCAGACAGTTGCTGTCAACTCTGGTCCAGAGTAGTGACTTCCCTTCCTGCAGAGAGCCCCCTCAAGTCTGGTACAGACAAGACTCTCTCTCCTCCAGAGAGCCGCTCTAACTCTGACCTAGAACAGAGAATCTTCTCTGTCTCTCAAGTGCCGACCTCTTTTATCCTGCCAGAGAATGGGCATGGGATAACTCAAGGGCTTCTGGGAAAAATTACTTCAACCAATGAACTTGCTCCTCCTAAGCATACAAGCTCCTCCCCAGGAGTTTCACAAGCAAAAACTCCCAGTAAAGGCAAGAAACTAGAGAATTGTTAAGTACTGACTTAGCACTTAGTAAGAACCTAATATCTCATTATCTCATTAGCACTTAGTAAGAAACCTAACAAAGGACAAAACTGACAAAAATCAGAAAAACTAGAGAGAGCAGGGGGGACTTCAGAGTTTCACTTAGTCCAACCTTCTTAATACATATTAACTCATATTCTTAATACATATTCATGGAAATGGGTCCCATAAAACACTGAGAAATTTACCTAAGATCTTATAACTAGTTAATGAAAACATTTACTTTGTAATAAAAACATTATGTCACCAGTAGCAGATTATTATGTTATATTATTATTGTATTGTTAGTTATTTTAAATCTTACACTAAATTTTGCAAATATATGGCAATAATTGTTTAGACCTGGGATTTCATACATGAAGGCTCTCACTTTGAAATGAAATTTATCTAGTTTGTCTCATTCTATGAAAAATTTAATTTATATTCTTCTCTAAGTTTTCAATTTAGCTTATACTCAAGGCATTTTCCTCTTGGTTTTTTTATCTTTCTATGCCTAAAAAATGTAAAGTTGATACTATCACTTTCATCTCTACATAATCAGCCTACCTCCTTTTCTGAGAGCCTATTTTTTAGTAGAGTATGTTTTTATGTTGATTTTTTGTGAATAGATCACTGTTTTTTATAGTGCAGTAAAAAGTTAGATCTCTAGTGTGGAATAGTGACAAGAAAACTGATCGTAGAGGCAGGAATACCTTTGAGTCTTCTTCCTAAAAACATATTACCTGTATGATCTTAGCTAAGTATTTTAGCCTCTCATTACTCATAAGATACTTCATAAAACTAAACTTTAAAAGAGAATATATTTGGGAGCAAAATTATTCACTGGAAACCTCCTAAATCAATGAAATCACAAGCCTAATAGAAAAAGTCCCATAGAGAGACAGATAGATAGATGATAGATAGGGAAATGTTATATGGAGTCTGGATTGCATTTTGGATAACTTGCAATGTTGCTTCTTTAAATATAATCCTTTAGAGTAGATTTTTTATGACTGATAGCTATCTAATATAAGTGGGAGAATTTTTTAAGTTTAAAAAATAGAGTTATGTGACAGGGAATAAGCAATACGCTTTTGTAATTACTTGATTTTTTCTATGTAAATTATTATAAAGAATATTTTGAAAATATTATTTCTTTTGTCCTTATTATATAACTGGCGAGTAAGTGCTATTGTATCTTCATTGTACAGAGGGAATTGAGAAAAACAGAACTCAAATGACTTGTGCAGAATCACATAGCTAGGATGTGCTTGAGTGAGAAATTGAAATCAGGTTTTCCTTATTGATAGAACTAATATTTCTAATACAATATTGAATAGGAATTGTGATAGTGGACAACCTCATTCCATCCCTGATCTTATTAGGGATGCATCTAGTTTATCTCCATTACACATGATGCCTGCTGATGGTTTTAGATAAGTGCCACTCATCATTATAAGAAAAACTCCATTTATTTCTACTCTCTCTAATGTTTTAAAGAGGAATTGGTATTGGATTTTATCAAATGCTTTTGCTGATTGATTTCTGTTAATAATTCTGATAGCTTGGCTATTGATATAGTTAATTATCCTAGTAGTTTTCCTAATATTGAACCAGCGAGCCCTTCATTCTTGGTATAAATCATATTGGGTCATAGAGTATTATCCTGGTGATGACCTGCTGTAATCTCTTTACTAATATTTTATTTAAGATTTTTGCATCAATACTCATCAGTGAAATTGGTCTATAATTTTCTTTCTCTCTTTTGACTCTTCCTGGTTTAAGTATCAGTACCATAAATGTGTCATAAATTTAGAGGGACTCCTTTATCTCCTATTTTTTTTCAAATAGTTTTTATAGTATTGGGATTAATTGTTCTTTAAATGTTTGGTAGAATTCATTTGTAAATCCATCTAGTCCTTGAGATTTTTTTCTTGGGGAGTTGATTAGTAGTTTGTTCAATTTCTTGTAAAATGGGATTATTTTAGTAACTCATTTCCTTCTCTGTTACTCTGGGCAATCTATATTTTTATAAGTATTAATCCATTTCATTTAGATTATCAAATTTATTGACATACAGTTGGGCAAAATATTTCTTAATTATTGCTTTAATTTCTTCTTCATTGGTGGTGAGTTTATCCTTTTCATTTTTGATACTGGAAATTTAATTTTCTTCTTTTCTTTTTCTAATCAAATTACCTAATAGTTTATCTATTTTGTTGCTTTTTCACAAAACCCATGCTTAGATTTATTTATTAATTCAATAGTTTCTTACTATAAAATTTATTAGTCTCCATTTTTATTTTAAGAATTTCAGATTTGGTATTTAATTGAAGGTTTTCTATTTGTTATGTTTTTAGCTTTTTTGAGTTGCACTACTTTATTCAAGTAAGTATTCAAGTACTTTATTACTTTACTCAAGTAAGCATCTAGAAATATAAAATTTCACCTAAGAACTGCTTTGGCTGCATCCCATAAATTTTAATTTTACTTTTACTCTGTATGTATCTCTCTGTTTCAAGATATTCTTGTAAACAACATTTTGTAAGATTCTAACTTTTAAAATACTCTGCTGTCTGCTTCCATTTTATTGGAGAATTCATCCCATTAATATTCACAGTTAAAATTGCTAATTCCATATTTTCCATTGTCCTATTTTTCCCAAGTTATACTTGTCTCTTTTCTTTCTTCTTTTCCTTCCTTATCAGTTTTGCTTTGGCCATTCAATCTGCCCACCTTTTTTCAGCCCATTTCCTTTTCTCTAATTATTTTCTCTACTACTTCTGTTCTCCCTTCTATTAGACTCTCCTTTCTTTTCTCCTTTTCCTTCCTACTTCCCTATGGGGAAAGACAGGTTTCTATTTCAAACTGAATATGGATAATATTTGCTCTTCAAGCCAAATCTGATCAGATTAATATTCACACACACAATGCTCATGCCCTCCTTTCTTTCCCTCAATTTTAATAGGTCTTTTTTGCTTCTTCATTCTCAAAAGTTGCACATAACATCTTCCCAGTCAGGGATGCAAATATATCCATTTTATGATACCTTTTTTCTTCCCTTTTTACCTTCTTATGTTTCTCTTGGGTCCTGTATTTCTAGAGCTCTGGTCTTTTCATCAAACATATTAGAAAACCTATATCTCCTTGAATATCCATTTTTTCTCTGAATATTAATGCTTGGTTTTCTTGGGTAGTTGATTCTTGACTTCAGTCCCAGACCCTTTGCCCTTTATAATATCATATTCCAGGCTTTTGGTCTATCAAAGTGGAAATAGCTAGGTTCTGGGTAATGCTGATTGTGGCTCTTTGATGTTTGTATTGTTTCTGACTGCTGTAGTATTTTCTCTTTGATCTGATGATCCTGGAATTTAGCTACAATATTCCTTGGAGGTTTTATTTTGGGGTTTCTTTCAGGAGGTGATTACTGAATTTTTAAAAAGGCTATTTCACTCTCTAATTCCAGATTATCAGGCCAGTTTTCCTAGATGTGATCTTGAAAGAAGTTGTCTTGGACCTTTTGTTTTTCATTGTGGTTTTCAAGTAGACTAATAATTTTTAGATTATCTCTCCTGGATCTATTTTCCAGGTCAAGTGTTTTTCTAATAGTTTACATTTTTTCTAATTTTTTGGGGGAAGGGGTTATTTGATTGATTCCTAATGTCTAATTGAGACACTCTTCCATTTTTTTCAATTCTAATTTTTAATGAGTTATTTTCTTCAGTTAGCTTTTTTACCTCCTTTTGCATTTGTCCAGTTGAACTTTTAAATGAGTTGTTTTGTTCATTGGATTTTTTTTTTCCCATTTGACCATTTGACCAATTCTATTTGTTTCAGGAGTTGTTATCTTTTTCCATTTCACCAATACCCATTTTTGTGGAATTATTCTTTTTCCATTTTGCCAAATCTATTTTTCAAGAAGTCATCTACTTTAATATGTCTTTTTTATCCTTTTTCACAAATTGTATTTTTTAAGGAGTTGTTTTCGATTCATACAATTTTTGTGTTTTCATTTACAAACTCATTTCCTTTTCCCATTTTTTCTTCTAACCCTCTTTTAAGATCTTTTTTGAATTCTTCCACAAGAGATATATGAGATGAAGACCAGCTCATATCACCCTTTGAGGCTTCATATGGAAAAGTTTGCCTTTAGTATACCCAGGGTTTATTCTTCCCTGTCTCTATATTAGCTATCTATGGTCAGAGTTCTTTTTGGTTTTTTTGCTCATTTTTAAAGTTTGACGTCTGCTCTTGGGGCAAAGGGAAGATTGTTCCAAGCTTTCTCTACAGGTGACAAGGGTTTTATGCTGCCCTATGGCTGATGTTCTCAGTTTTCATCCTTTGTTAGATAGGTGAGGCCCAATCCTACTTATTATGCTGGGGTTCAGGAGCTTGCTATTTGCCTTCTATAGTTGTGTCAGGAAATCTGCTGATCGATTAGTTTCTGTACCAGCACAAAGTAGTCAACTTTTCAGTATTTTGGCTAAGAGCGTCCAAATAGATTACTCAGGCAAGTGGAGCCTCTCTGCCCTGGGCCTCCCTGCAACTGCACCTGTGGTGGGCCACATCCCTCCTGCCTGATTGAGATAGATCTTTGCTGAAGTCATTCCAACATATCTTCTCCTGGAAATTTTTTGCACTCCAAATATTTGTTTGTTCTGTCACTATAAAATCCATTCAGAGGTTTGATCTGGTATTGCTTCTGAGGGAAACCAGATAGAGCTAAGGCAAAGACCTATCTGTTCTTCACCATTTTGGCCCCTCCACCCCAAACTCAAATCTTCCTGATAACAGTTTCCAAATTTTATTCAATGTGCCACCTAAATATTGAAATAAGAAGTGAAAAACATCAATATCTATTTGTGGGTTTCATAGTTTGTTATTGTTATTATTATTATTAAATAGATTTAGTCAAATCTTATGCTGACTCATAATAATAGGACTTGGAAGGTCTATTTATAATGAACTGAACATACCATCTGGGGGGGGGGTGTCCCTGTTCATCTAACAGACTTTCTACATCTTGGCTATACGTTGTGTAGTATTGGTAATACGGAAATGAACTCTTAAGAATGCTTTGAGCCCCCACTTTAATATCATCACTTCATATCCAAATAAAGTATTATAAAGAACAAAATGTAAAAGTCTAGAAGAGGACAATTTTGTGAATAAAAATATTTAATGCCTTCCTATCTGTCCCTTAATTTTCATTTCATTTTTTGACTCATTCCAAAAGATATTATTGGAGGAATGGACTTTGCTTCAATTCTGGCCCCCCAAAAGATCAATAATGTGTTTTCTAACCACCTAAAGAAAATTTTAAGAAAATATTATAGCAAAATTAGATCATAAGTAAAGAAATGGGGCTTTCTCATGGAATTGATTAAATATAAGATTTAATCCATCATAGTTTCATAATATGGAAATTAACTTTGTGATTGGTAGTCCATTTGTAATAATAAAACAAACATTAATATAGTAACATAATGATGGACAAGAAGCAGTTCTATTTAGAAGTAATATTGTTTGGGACAAAACTTTTCCATTTCCACCCATCATTACTAGTTCTTTCTTCAACAAAAACACTTTCTCAATATATTTTGCTGAGTGGAGAATTAGGAATCCTGTTTTCACCAGTTTCTCCGTATGTAAATCATATTTCTTTTATGGTGTTAAGCAGTTTTCACAAGTTGGAAATATGTCATTTTGCCAAATAAAAGAGAGCACCTCTCTTAATGAATATTATAGAGTTTTGTCAAGTCCAAATCAAAGGAAAATATTATAGTTAGAGCAAAATTTTATTTATTCTCAATAAATGGAAACATTATCCGAGCAAAAGTCATGAGGACTAACCCTAAGTTAAATGTACATTTAAAGTGTATTTCATTTTATCCATAAAAATACAGTCAAATGTATAATAATGAAAATTTCATGAACATATTGGTTTATGAAATTGAATATTTAAGAGTGAGGAATGAGGTGATACTTTGACATTGTTCTGCCAATGCCACTTCTCAATAGATTTACATTTAAAACTATTTCCCCCCCTACATTTTTAAGGGAAAAAAAAAACTTTTCAAGTTTGAATTGTTCAACATGTACTGCATTCTCTGTACCATAGCTCATTCATTCTTTAGTTTCTGGATCCAAATCATAGAATGAGCCTCCCTCTTAAATACTCTTTGTGGCTATATCCCCTTTTCCTCACCTCCACCCTCAAAAGCATAGGACTTTTCAGCATGCTCTTACTCTGGGTTCATTTTTCACAAACTCTTTAATTCCTTTCCTAACCCTTAGGAATTCAAAGGGGATGCTTAGTATTCTAGAAATATTTGCAATTTCCTTGGCTATTACTATCTTCACATTTTTTTTTTGTTAGGGTCAGCACCAACATTTCAAAGATCAAGGTTTTGGGTATCTTAAAAACATTCTTTTCCTAAATATATCAAAAAAAGAATAATTTTGAGATCATAAAAATTTTCCCAAGTAAAATTTATTTCCTTGTATTTTTCCCCCAAGTTATTTAATCTTACAGGCTACCCCCCCAAAAAAAATCACTGCTTTTTACTAGAGACATTTTGAAAGATACTATCAAAGTTCATTCTTTCCCATTTTATCATTTTTTAAAACTCCAAACAATAAATTTCTATTTGTAAACTCTACTTTTCTTCCTGTCCTCTATTTGTAAAAGTGTTATTTATGGTGAATCCCACCCCTTTCCTCATCTACAATCATAGAGAACAGCAATAATCATTTTTTTTGAGGTAGAAGACTAAAAGAAACTAGACTAGTTTTTTTTTTTTTTTTTCCCCTAAGGGAATGCATCATCTTTCTGCTGAATTCTTATCATTTTTTAAATTAAGCAATTATTCACCCAACTACTGATCTATATAAAAAAGTCAATTTTATAGGGAAAGATGATTTAGGTTAACTAGTATTTGTGGAATGTAAATGTATCTACTAAATAAACAATGAAGTTCCATTTTAATTTTTGGAAATTTGGTATTTTTCTGCTTTTCTAATTTTAGTAATAATAGAGTTTTGTATATCTCTTTAAGCTCTGAGGCAGCTAAGTGGTACAATGGATGGAGCTCCATATTTGGAGTTAGAAAGATATGAGTTCAAATCCAACTTCACTTACAAGTCGAGTGACCCTGGATAAGTAATTTATTCCTAATACCCCCCCAAAAAAAATTGAGCACTAAAGAATTAAGAAATGCACATACATTCACACATTCTTCAAGTGAATAACTCCAAAAATAAAATGTAGATTTGTAGGGAGGGGGATTCAAAATGATTACTCTTTCATGATTTCATCTCTCAGGAAAGAAAAAGGGAAAACTGCAAATCTTAAGAAATAAAGAATATTGTGGTCAGGCCTGTGGTTACATCTATTGGTACAAAGAAGAGAGGAAAGAAGGGAAGAAGAAAAGAAAGAAGGAATGAAGGAAGAAAAAAAGAGAAATAAAGAAGGAAGGAAGGAAGGAAGGAAGGAAGGAAGGAAGGAAGGAAGGAAGGAAGGAAGGAAGGAAGGAAGGAAGGAAGGAACAGGAAAGGAAGGAAAGAAGGAAATAAAGAAAGAATAGCTTTTTCTTCCTAAAATGGATTTGGTTCTTCTCAGTCCAAAGTTCTTTAATATGTAATACAAAGATTAAAATATCCTCCTGAACATGAATTCTGCAAGCCATCTCATTGTAAGTCAATGATGACTCAGAGAGATAAGACAGATTGGGGATGGGAAAGAAAAATAGATGAAGAAAGGGATAGGAAACATTGCTAATCAAGCAAACATTTGTTCATAGCAATAATTGTGTTTAAGTATGAACGTGTGTGTATGTATTACCTCTTCTCACAAAAAAATTGGGATGACTCTAACAATTTGTAACAAAAACAGTACAGAAAATTGTTTACCTTGGGGAAAAAAAAAACATTCATTTTAAAGGAAAACTGCATTGCACAGCATTCTAGGACAAAACTCAAATATCTGCTTACGCATTAAAGCCGAATTCCTTTTCACAACAGAAAGAAATAGCATCTAGAAATGTCTACTTTTTGCCTACTAAGGCTAAACATATATGAAGGGCAATGGACTCTGAGACAGAAATCAAAAATAGGGAGAAAAAACTAATAACTGGCAATATTTTCCAGGATTTTTAACTCTTTTATTCCTGAAGAGCTTCAGTGCCATAAAAAACCCCACATTTTTCTACTTGAAACCTATACATCCTAACAAATAGTTTGATTTTAAAAAATAAACCAAATTTTAACTCTGCTTATAAAATTTTAATTTACCGAATCTATATTTATCAATATCACCTTCATCTCTTTTACACAATTTTCACCTGCTCCTAACATTCTCCACTACAATTATTATAGTCATAAAATCAACTCTATCACAAGTATCATTCATTAAAACAAATAAGATGCAATGTATTAGATTTACTTTGAAGTTTAAAGGAAACCATTACTGTTAAAAGATTACAGTGGCATATATACTTCTCTCTGGTTTTTCTTCATACTTTGTAATGTTTAGTTTTACTGATATTAGTTGAGTTCATTTAAAAATAAATTTTGAAATGCACAAACAATAAAGGAAACGAAGAGCTACAGAAAAGAAGGGCTTGTTTGTTTATTTTGTTTTTTGAGACTTCAAAGACTCAGAATATCTTCACTGGAAAAAGACTTTAAAATTCCCCTATTCCAATCCAAGTAGTTTAAAAATATTGAATATGAGATAGAGTGGGGAAGTTATTTCCCCAAAGATCACACTATACAATTGGTGTTTGGAAGACATAGGCATATGGCAAAATTCTTTGTTGTTTTCTGATTTTTATCACATTGAAAACATAAGTCCAGCTGTATGAACTCTATTTTTGGAAGACCTTCTGTTCTTCACTTAAACTGGAAAATTTAAATTGATGAAGCAACTTTAAAAAGAACAGTAAAAAATGTTTTAAAAATAATTTGACCCTTCACAAAGTTTTGGTTTTATATCTGGATGAAAGTTGGTGTCATTCCTGTTGTTGCTGCTATTGCTTTTGTTGTTATTACTAAAGTTGTTGCTTCTTCTATAAAATTACATCATTATTCTATAGCCTTTGTTTTGAATTAATGGGAGAAATAGGGAACCAGTAAAACAAAACACTTTTGTATGCTTACTAATTAGTGAAATCATGGAGCGCCATGAGGAAAAGTCTAAATCAGTTATATTTAATGTTTGTCATGGCCAATTGGGACAGAGAGAGCTATCTGGCTGTATTATAAAGTGTTCTATAGGCAGTAAATGAGCACACAGTATAGTTGACCATTTAAGCACTGTTTGTAGGTCTGGTAATGCAAGGGGGATTAGGGCTTCTAAACAATGGAAGAGGCACATACAAGAGGGAAATTCCCAAATCCCACCCCCCACCCCCAAATAAGGAAAGAGTTTGTTAAACTTGAGAAAGACAAAACGATATATGAATAAATCTTACCTAGAAGGTATGAATGAATTATAAATTTCTAAATGTACTGCCAAAAGAGGATTTTTCCCCTGAGTCAATTGGGGTTGAGTGACTTGCCCTGGGTCACACACACAGGAATTATTAAGTGACTGAAGCCACATTTAAACTCAGGTGGTCCTGACTTCAGGTGCTCTATCTACTATATCACCTAGCTGTCCCCCAAATACTCTTTTTTTAAGTGTTTGCAGAAATCAGCATTAGAAAAATATTGGTACAATGTAAAGGGCAGGAACTTTGGAGAAACAATTTGCTGAGATTCAAACAGCTAATAAGTGTTTGAGGATAGAATTCAACTCAGAATTCAGTCTTTCTGAATTCAGGCTTGGCTCTATATTCACTGTACCACCTAAACAGCCCTAATAGTATGAGATTACTGAGAACTATTCTATCTTCTATCAACATGAAAATTTGTAGGGGGCAGCTAGGTGGTGCAGTGCACCACCCTTGAATTCAAGTGCACCAGCCTTGAATTCCGGAGGACCCGAATTCAAATCTGATCTCAAACACTTAACACTTCCTAGCTGTGTGACCCTGGGCAAGTCACTTAACCCCAGGCTCAGGGGGGGGGGGGAAACATGAAAATTTGTGAAACATTATAGTCTATTGTTTTATTGATTGAAAAGATGATATTAATTGATCTTCCCTTGTCATTTGTTTTGTTATTTTTACCATACACTGAAATTATGACTATATAATCAATGGCTCCTGCTTGATCCTTTGAATGATAATATACTAGAATAATGTTTAAATCATACACTTTAGGTGGCTAATATGTAAGACCCATGTTTTATATAATATCATAGAGTTTCAGAGGAAGTTAGAGATTATGTAGTCTAATACTCTCATTGAATTTTATCAAAAAGCACCAAATAATCAATAGATTACAAATATCCCTCCTAGCTTTTATGTGGGAATATCTCACATAAACTGCTTCTATCAAAATTCCCTTCTTGATATAATGGCCCGGGTACACTTTGGAGCCTTATGACTTTTCTGGTATTTGTTTTATTAAGTTAGACCTTGAAAATTTTAATATTAGACATTTACCTGATAGTGGCCCCTATTTCTATTTATAAATTTTAAGGTTCACAAGGCTTCAAAATAGAGAACTGTTTTTTTTCTTTTTGTTTTTTGGCTTCATACTCTTTAATTCTTTCTTTGAATATGGATAGCATTTTACATCTTTAGAAATGTCTTGGATAATCATTGTATTGCTGAGAAGGAGAAGAACTATGTCAATCATAGTTATGCATTATACAATGTTACTGTTACTGTGTACATTGTTCTCCTGATTATGCTTACTTTACTCAACATCAGTTTATATCAGTCTTTCCAGGTTTTTCTGAAATTGCCTGCTCATCTTTTTTCACAGAACAAGAGTATTCCATTACCTTCATATAGCACAACTTGCTCAGCCATTCCCCAGTTGATGAGCATTTCATCATTTCTTAATTTCTTGCTACTAGGAAAAGAGCCATTTTCCCTTTATTATTATATCTTTGAGATACAGACCTAGTAGTGATATTTCTAGATTAAAGGGTATGAATAGCTGCATTGCCTTTTGGCCATAGTTCCAATTTGCTCTCCAGAATGGGTGAATAAGTTCACAACTTCCCCAACAAGACATTAGTAGGGAACTGGTTTTTTTTAACAAAGTAAAGGAACAAAAAGGACATATCTGCTGATGTAGAAGAGTCAAGAAATATTTTCTCTCCTTGTCTGGTAGAATATCCTATGATGGAATTCATTGGCTTTTTTACATTATTTACATTTATGTACATTATTACCTTGGGTGGAATAAGTCAAGATATTACTCTTGTGATATGTTTGGTTCTGTTTGAGGTTCTCCATTTCTTATGTGAAGACCAGTATTAGAAGAGATTCTTCTATAGACTACAAGCAAACAACTCTTCTACTTATTGCTGAACTTCTTCTGTTACTGTTTTTCTATTTCACTGCCATTATACTCTATTCCCAGCCCCCCTCCAAAATGTGAGTTTATTATTCTTTTTATCAGTTATATTTTCCTCACCTAGAATATGGCATCAACTAGTAAGCTAGGGATTATTCCTATGTGCTCAATACAATAGCTACTGGAACCATGACAGAAATGTAGTATAAATGTACAGATGGTCTTCACAGGATAGTAACAGGTTGTCTGACAGGGCTAACCCTTACTTATCTTGCGTTGTATAACAACTGACATCCCATGAATGTTTTCATTATGCAGTAGCCACTTTAGAGATTTTACTGAAAACTGAATGGATAGAGGAAATAGCAAAAGTTCTACAGGTGATTTTGTAAATTCAATTTGGATTAATATTTTGATTTCCCTACATTTAGTATAAAAATAACAGAATTTTTTGAACTGTCATGAAGGTCACTGGCACAGTTAACCAGGAGTGGTACTTCTTCCAGTGTTGAAGCCAAAATAATTTGATGCCCTTATTAAATGTGTAACAAAGTCATGATTTTCTCCTTTGAGAACTTCCTGCTATACGTCCACTTTTCACAATCCCTGACAATTTTGAAATAATATTTATTTTCATATTCAGGTTACATAATTGACACCAGCATTCCATGAAGCTTATCCATTTAATGATTCATTATGAACTATAATATGCTGCTTTATTCCCAATAAAGAGTGTTCCTAAAACCAAAATCCAAAATATCAGAATAAAAATATGTACCATTTAAAATTAATTAAACAAATTCAAGACAATGAAAAATATATAAAAAATATAAAATAACTAATGGGAAAAACAATTGACCTGGAAAATAGACTCAGGAGACACAATGTGAGAATCATGGGACTCCCTGAGGGCTGTAATCAAAATGAAGATCTGGATGTCCTCTTTCAAGAAATTTCCAAGGAAAAATGCCCTGATGTCTTAAAACTAGAGGGTAAATTAAGCATTGAAAGAATCCACCAATCATCTCAGGAAAAATATCCCAAAATGAAAATTTAAAAGAACATTATAGTCAAATTACAGATCTATCAAATCAAGGAAAACTACTGTAAGTGCCCAGAAAGAAACAAGTCAAATAACTTGTAGACACAATAGGATTGCACAGGGCTTAGCAGTTGCAATATTAAAACATCAGAGATCTTAGAACACAATATTACAGAATCAAAGGAACTAGAACTACATTCAAGAATCAACTATCTGACAAAATTAAGAATATGTCAAAGGATAAAATGGTCACTCAATGAAATATAAGGAATTCAAATTTTCATAAGGAAAAGACAAGAATTGAACAAAAATAAATTGATATAGCAAAACCTAAGAAAAGACTAAAAAAGCAGAAAAAGAAAAGAAAACCTAAGAGATTCCTTAGGATTGAACTTTTTTAATACTTACTAAGAGATGAGAAAAAAGAATACTCTGGATGCAGAAGGAAGTGACAGATGGAAATTACTTCACATGAATAGGCACAAAAAAAAAAAAAAACTATTATATTGGGTGGAAATTATGAGAGTGGGCAATGGGCATCACGTGAATCTTACTCTCATCAGTATTGACTCAAAGAGCAAATTATATATGTATATATATATAATCAGTTGAAGATAGAAATCCATTTTACCAGACAGGAAATTGGGAGGGTAAAAGGGGAGGAGACAATGACAGAAGAAATAAAAGATATGGGGAGATGGTGGACAGAAACAAAACACTGGTGAGAAGGCAAAGGGTGAAAGGAGAGGTCGAACAAGGAAAAGTAAAATTAAGGAGAATACAGAATTAGTAATCATAACTGGAAATTTGAATCAGATAAAGTCTACCATAAAAAGAAGCAGAAAGCAGAATAGGTTAAAAAATTCTACAGTATGTTGTTACAAGACATAACATTTGAAGCAAAGAGACACAAAATAAAGTCAAGGGGCTAGAGCAGAATCTGTTACGCATAATCTGAAGTTAATAATTAAAAAAAAACAAGGGTAACAATCCTGATTTAAAATACAGCAAATGAAAAAAAAGGATATAATTAAAAGAAATAAAAAATAAACTATATTTTGCTTAAAAAAAGAAAAAGAAAGAAAGTACCTTGTAATGAATTAATATCATTACCAAACATATATGGACCAAGTGATGCTGCATCCAAATTATTAAAGGAGAAGTTAAATTGTAGGCACATGACCAAAAAAGAAAGAACATTATGAAATGTAAAAATAGATAATTTTTATTATTGAATTAAAAAGATTTTGCAAAACCAAACCAATGCAACTAAGATTAGAAGAAAAGCAGAAAGCTGGAGACAATCACTACAGAAAGTTTTTTTGATAAAGACTTTATTTTTTACAATTTTAATAGATTAAATTTAAGTGATTGACACACTATCACTGGGATTCAAACCTTCTGACCACAAATTCAGTGCCTTCTCCTAATTACTTCCTAATGTTTTTTAAAATTCATTCTCTTTCTCTGATCTTTACCCTCATCACCTTTGCTCCATTCTTAAACACTTAAATCAGTTACTAATTTCAGCAATATATGCATTTGAAAAGAGGAAAACACTTTGAAAAAATGTCTATTAATATAAACTACACATTGGAACAGGAAATTTAGATAGATCTAAAAATAAATCTTGATTTATAGCCAATGGAAGAGCCTCTTCCTTAGGACTGATGATACTTCAGAGCGTATCTGTGATCAACTGGAAAACATCTCTGTAATTTTTCTGCTCTCTCTATAATCAGTGAATTGATATTTTAAGAGTTCAATCTTATTCCACAGTGAAAGCATATTTGCTCACTCTAGATGATGAGTCTTACTATTTACAATTACATGGAGGGGAAGATGTAAGGAACAGCATAGGCTCTTATTATACACTTTGGGTTCATCTAAGCAGTAAAAGGACCCTAGAAAGCAAAATCACTTCGTCATGAAAATTATATGATAATATAGCAAAAGTGATTATATCAGAAAATAATTCATTTTAATCTAAGTTGGAACATGTCAAAAAGTTATATATATATATATATATATATATATATATATATATATATTTCTATGCACATAAATGTGTGTATGCATGTGTATATGTTTTTGTTGCATAATTTCAGTAACATAGCTAGTAAGTACTTGAGGCAAGATTGACTTTAGGGCTATCACTAAGTTCACTCTGCTATATAACTGCTCCATACATATGCAGACACACATACATATATATTCCTTATATTATCTACACACAAACACATATTTTACTTATTATATATATATATATATATATATATATATATATATATATATATATATATATATATATGTGTGTGTGTGTGTGTGTATACATGTGTGGTAAACATATACATGAATACATATGCCACACATATTTATATATATACATATAACTACACTTGCATATTCATACATGTATACACAAATACATATGCTCATGCATGCATGCACATAACTAATAGGCTTTAAATCCATTGGTGATTAAGAACTTGACAAAATGGTTGGATGAAAAAAAAATTGGTTACTATGGCCAAGAAGGTGGTTCCTACTTAGGAATTATGAAGGGCTTAGAGCCTGGTCAGAGATATCAAAGATTCCAAAGTCATCCACTGTACCCTGGAACATCAATGGGATCTTGTTTCTTGCCACCAGATATTTGCGACCCTGGAAAGAGTAAGTCTGATGACTGTGCAATTCCACCTCACTTAAAACCAATTCATTTGCAAGTCATCACCCAGTGATAGCATTGGGTCCCCCTGAAAAATGAAGAATGAACCTTTTATAAGTGTCTGTGAAGACGGTGGGGTAGGGGCACACTGCGCCCATTGCGCTGGGAGGGGCTCTGGGATCAGAGAAGCCACTGAGGTAAAGGAATCTGGCACAGGCTGTTAGCTCTTCTCTGCTAATTATTTAGCAGTTCAGAAGAGAAAGCCAAAATATTTTAAAACTCAGATTAGATTTTCCCCGGACCCTGGGGGTGACTCGGCACCAGGGGGTGTGGCCTCAGCTACCTCCTGAGAATAGTTAAGAGACTGACAAGTGGGTGGATACAGCCCAAGGCAACACACACTGCCTAGCTTAGCTGGAGGGAGTGGAACTCAGCTCCAGGAAGTCCCAGAGAAGCGGAACCTTTGAACTAGGGACCGCGGTTTCTGGCAGACACTTCCAGTTTGAGCACAGGGGCTTCTCACGTCACCTGCTGCAAACATCCACTCCCCACCCGGACACATAGCCTGGGCTTCTTGCTGTCTTCACTATTCTACGCCCTCGAAGCACAGTAGTGCTAATCACCTCTGAGACACTCCCAGGGAGGGGGTGGGGAACTCTCTCCCAGAGCTCTCTCTTAGCTCCGGCGCAGGGGCTGCTGCATCCATCTGGTCTGGGAGGAAGCTGGTAAAGAAGTAAATAATTTCCTACCCCAGGGACAGACCCCAAAACATTTTTTAAGTATGAGCAAAAAAGCTAGAAAAACTATAGATTCCTTCTATACAGAGAAAGAGCGGGTATCCAACCCCGAGGAAGTTAACAGCAAAGATTCAGAAGATAACAACCTAAAGGGGAACGATTCCTGCCCCCCATCACATAACTCTCTCCTAGAAGAAGCTCTTAAGAAATTGAGGGAGATCGAAGAAAAATGGGGCAAGGAAAGGGAAGTTATGATAGGGAGTAACAACGTCCTGAAATTGGAGTTGGAAAAAATAAAGAATTCACAGGAGATGCAGGGAAACAAAATTAGTGAATTAGAAAAGGTTAAAAAAACACAGGAAAGTAGGATTTCTGAATTGGAAAAGATAAAAAAGTCTCAAGAAAATAGAATTTCTGAATTGGAAAAAGAAAATAATTCTCAAAAAAAAAAAAATTAGGGAAATGGAAAAAAATTCAATAGAGCAAAATAATTCATTTAAAAACGAAATTGGACATTTACAAAAAGAACTAAAAACTGTGAAAGAAGAAAATAACTCCTTAAAAGTCAGGATGGAACAAATAGAAATGAATGATTCACAGAGAACCCAAGAATCAGTCAAACAAAACAAAAAAAATGAGAAGCTGGAGAACAACGTCAAATACTTACTGGGAAAATCTATAGACCTGGAAAATAGATCTAGGAGAGATAATCTGCGGATCATTGGACTTCCCGAAAACTATGACCAAAAAAAGAGCCTAGATTCTATTTTACAGGAAATTATCAAAGAGAACTGTCCAGAGATAATAGAAACAGAAGGGAAAGTAGATGTGGAAAGAATTCATCGAACTCCTTCTGAAATAGACCCTAAAAAAAGAACACCACGGAATATTGTGGCTAAGCTGCAGAATTACCACACAAAGGAGAAAATCCTGCAAGTAGCTAGAAAAAAACAATTTAAATACCAAGGTGCCACAATAAGGGTCACCCAAGATCTGGCTGCCTCCACATTAAAAGATAGAAGGGCCTGGAACCTGATATTCCGTAAGGCAAAAGATCAAGGACTGCAACCAAGAATGAACTACCCAGCTAAGTTTAGCATCTTTTTCCATGGAAGAAGATGGTCATTCAATGAAACAGAGGAATTCTATATGTTTCTAAGAAAAAAACCAGACTTAAACAAAAAATTTGATCTACATCCACAAGACTGAAGAGAAACAGAAAAAGGTACACAGAACCCTTGAGAACTGTAACTCTGTTGTGGGTATATAAAAAATACTCAAGGATAATTTGATTTTACTGATATAAAAGAAAAAAAGGGGGGTGTAGTAAAGGGAAGGAGGTCGGTTCAGAAAAAGGGGAAGAAGTGATAAAAAGAGGGAAACTACATCCCAGGAAGAGACATAGAAAATACACCATATCTGAGGGAACTTAGTGAGGGGGAGAATCATTGTGTGAATCTTACTCTCATCAGAAGAGGCTCAAAGAGTAAATAATTAACATATTTGTTTTTCAGAGAATTTTCTCTCGCCTCATTAAAAGGGGGGAGAGGAAAAGGGAAAAGGAAAAGGGGAATAAGTGAAGGGACTTGGAGGGAGGGGGGAGGGATCCTAAAAAAAAAAAAAAAAAAAAAAAAAAAGAGGGAGGGTTGCGCGTCACAAGGGGGGTCTGTAAATTAAATATCGGGGAGGGGGATCAGGGGGGTCAAGGGAAAAAAGCATAATCTGGGGATAATACGATGGCAGGAAATACAGAATTAGTAATTTTAACTGTAAATGTAAATGGGATGAACGATCCCATCAAACGGAGACGGATAGTAGATTGGATCAAAAAGCAGAACCCTACAATATGTTGCCTACAGGAAACACACTTAAAGCAGGGAGATACATACAGAGTAAAGGTAAAAGGTTGGAACAGAGCCTATTATGCTTCAGGTAAAGCCAAAAAAGCAGGGGTAGCTATCCTTATCTCAGATCAAGCAAAAGCAGAGGTAGATCTCGTTAAAAAAGATAAGGAAGGAAACTATATCCTGCTGAAAGGTAGCATAAATAATGAAGCCATATCAATACTAAACATATATGCACCAAGTGGTATAGCATCTAACTTTCTAAAGGAAAAGTTAAGAGAACTGCAAGAAGAAATAGACAGTAAAACTATAATAGTGGGAGATCTCAACCTTGCACTCTCAGATTTAGACAAATCAAACCACAAAACAAACAAGAAAGAAATTAAAAAAGTAAATAGAACATTAGAAAAACTAGGTATGATAGACCTTTGGAGAAAACTGAATGGCAATAGGAAGGAATATACTTTCTTCTCAGCAGTTCATGGATCCTATACAAAAATTGACCATATACTAGGACATAAAGATCTCAAAATTAAATGTAGGAAGGCAGAAATAATAAATGCCTTCTTCTCAGATCACAATGCAATAAAAGCTACATTCAGTAAAAAGTTCGGGGTAAATAGACCAAAAAGTAATTGGAAACTGAATAATCTCATCTTAAAGAATGACTGGGTGAAAGAGCAAATTATAGAAACAATTAACAATTTCACCCAAGATAATGATAATGATGAGACATCATATCAAAATCTTTGGGATGCAGCTAAAGCGGTAATAAGGGGAAATTTTATATCTTTAGAGGCTTATTTGAAGAAAATTGAGAAAGAGAAGATTAACGAATTGGGCTTACAACTTAAAAGGCTAGAAAAAGACCAAATTATAAACCCCCAACCAAAAATTAAACTCGAAATACAAAAATTAAAAGGAGAAATCAATAAAATTGAAAGTAAAAAAACTATTGAATTAATAAATAAAACCAAGAGTTGGTTTTATGAAAAAGCCAATAAAATAGATAAGTGTCTGTGAAATTCTTCAGTGAAGATAATCAATTGAAAGAGTTTGAATTCATGGATTTCCTCCTAAGAAATGTATAAATTAATAATTTTCCAAATTTCTTCATTTTGCTTCATCAGCTAAGTTTCAGTTATATTTTAAATGTATAGTCTGTTTACATAATATATTTGCAGTTTCATGCACAATTATTTTTTTTTCTATTCTATTATGGGATGAAATTGCTTGTTTTATTTCTTAAGCTCAGTATAAAATAAATAAAATTTAAAATAATTATTTCTCAAAGGAATTTACATTTATTCTTTTCTAGATGGAAAAGTAGAATAGGGGCATATAAGATTGTATAAGTTCTTTTTTTATTTTATTGATTGTTAAGTCGACAGTTTATTGGTGATAAGCCATTCTGTATATATCTACCCTGGTTCTCAGAATGCCGACAAAGTCTACTGCCAGAATAATGTTTGTACCCTTTCCAATGCAATAGAAGTTGCCAGCCCAAGTACTCTCTTGGTGTTACTTTTGAGAACCAAGATCACCTTCATACCTTAAAGCTATATAGCACCATTAGTGTAAGATTTTGAGCACACACACACATACACACACATCATAAATATAGATAGATACATTTATGCCTACATATATCTATGTACATGCATATATATTCACAAACATTCTCCAAACAATAAGTTAATATAAACAAAAATGTTGGGGTCTTTGGTACATAAACTCTTTATCTCCTTTTATCATTTTGCTTTTTCATATTTCCAATTTTAATGAGGTTTGTTGCCATAGGATGGCCTTACTCATTCACACAAATATGCTTATGCACACACACAGACCCACATACATACATAAATAGAGACAAGAAGAGACAGAGAAAGGCAGAGAAAGAGATAACCTGAGAGGGATGAAAGATAGGAAGGGAAGAGAAATAGAGATGGAAAAAGACAGAGAGAGAGAACACATATTAAAATTCCCCATTCCTTCAGAGAACAATTTGAATGCCACCCATTCCATGAAACTTTACTCAGGTCCCAAGTGAAAATATTCTATTCTTTCCCCATATTTTCTTATTATTTTAGCTTGATTTTTCTCTTTTGCTTATTTTACTCATTAATATTTTTATATTTAATCTTAACATTTTATTAATATTATTATTAAGATTAATATCTTAATCATCTCTGCCCCATGTTGCCTCTCCAATCTGTTTTAAGTTTTAGAATCTTTGAAAGCATGGCATATATATTAAATTTATACTTGTGCCATTTCTCTGATTAATGATGATTTAGAACATCTTCTTCATATGATGATATGGTTCTAATTTCTTTATCTTAAAATTGATTGTTCATATTTTTTGTTTTTATCAAATGGAGAATGACTTGAAGTTGAGTAACTTCTCTATATTTTAGAAACGAGGACCTTATCAGAACCCTTGAATATACATTTTTCCCAACTTATTGCTTCGCTTCTGATTTTGTCTGAATTGGTTTTGGTTATACAAATATTTTTTAGTTTAATATAATCAAAATTATCCATTTTGCATTCAATCATGTACTCTAGTTTTGTTTTGGCCACAGATTCCTTCCTTGTCCACAGATCTGAGAGGTAAACTCTCTTTTGTTCTTCTAATTGCTTTACTTTTTATGTCTAAATCAGGGACCCGTTTTGATTTTATTTTGATATAGGGTGTTAGGTGTGGTTTCTTCCATACTAATTTCCAATTTTTCCAGCAGTTTTGTGAAATAGTGAGTTCTTATCCGCAAAACTGCCGTCTTTGGGTTTGTCATTACTATAGTCATTGACTATTTTGTCCTGTGAACCTAACCTATTCCATTGATTGACTACTCTATTTCTTAGCTAGTCCCGAATGGTTTTGATGACTGCTGCATTATAATATACTTTTAGATCTGGATCAGCCAGGCCATCTTTATTTGCATTTTTTTTTTCATTAATTCCCTTGAAATGCCTGACCTTTTCTTCTTCCAGATAAATTTTGTTATTATTTTTCCTAACTTTGTGAAGTAATTTCTTGGAAGTTTGATTGATATGGTACTGAATAAGTAGATTAATTTAGGTAGTATTGTAATTTTAATTATATTAGCCCAGCCTACCTGTGAGCAATTGATATTTTTCCCAGATATTAGATCTGACTATATTTGTGGAAAGTGTTTTGTAATCATGTGCATATAGCTCCTGACTTGGCATTGGCAGTAAAAGTTTTTAAAAGTTTTCTAATAAATTCTAATAAACAGAATTGATCAAAATCTGATTTGTCCTCTAATCCTCCAAAACATCCAGGGTCACAATTTTGGTGCCATTATCTATTTATTCCCTACTGTCAGGGATTCCACATAATAAATCTTAGCCAAATCTTATCATTTCTAAATTCACAATTTCTGTCCCCTTCTCATCACTCATATAGCTACAAGCCTGGACCAGATCATCATCATCCTCTTTTCATTATTACAATAGGCTTTTGGTTGGTCTCCTTGCTTAAATCATTTCCCAATCTAATCTATTCTGGAGTTGCATGTGAACATTTTTAATGAATTGTTCTGACTATACCATCCCCCTTCAATGAGTTCTAATGGCTCCTTATTACTTCCAGGAGGAAATGTAATCTTTTTGGCCTTAGATTTATTATTATAATTATTATTTTTGCTGAGGCAATTGCGATTAAATGACTTGCCCAGGATCAAATAGCTAGGAAGTGTTAAGTGTCTGAGGTCATATTTGAACTCAGGTCCTGCTGACTTCAGGCTGGTGCTCTATCCACTGCACCACCTAGCTTCCCCAACATTAAAATTCTTTATAAACTTGTCACTCTCCACTTTTGAGGCATCTTATGTCGCTTATAATTCTGATATAACGACCTGCTTATATTTCCTCAATACAGCATTCTATTTCTACTCTCTCTTTGGCTGCCCCACATTCCTGGTATGCTCTGTGCCCTCACCTTCACTTTTAATTTTCTCTGATTTCTTTATTGACTCAAAGCCTATTTTCACCTAAAAAGTTGTTTTCCTCACCTTCTAATGGCCCCCCTATCTTCAGAATATCTTTAATAAATTCTGTGTATCCTGACATGTTAATATATTCATTAGTCCGAACTATTAGAAGACAAGGATTGTGGGTTGTTCTTTGTTGTTGTTATATTGGCTTGGTTTTGGTTTTTCACCTTTTTTTGCCTCTTTTTATGAATCTAGTACCTATCATAGAATTTAACACATAACAAGGGCTCAATAAATCACTGTTTACTGACTGACTCCCCACCTAACTCACTAACTAATATACTGAGTACCTAGTAACTTACATTTTACTGACAAGCTAATTTTCTTTATCTCAAAAGTGTCCTTTTCAAGTACAAGCAGACTATGGGATCTGTAATTAAGTTTGTGTATGTGCACAGTTATATGTTAATAATGAATGATATGCTGCTTTCCCCAAAGTCTCTATTAAATTTCCCTTGTGTATATATAGTGAGCTACATAGTCCAGGATTTTTATACAGATTACACAAAAATGCTGTTACCTCACTTGCAGTAGTAATTAATTTATTGACCAATAGTTCTATGTAGCTGAAAATTTATGATCTGCTCATTACCTAACATAAAGAAATTCTAATGACTTTTTATCAGGTTAATGAATGTCCATTTTTTATCTTACAATTAAACAAAATATAATTTTTTTTCAAATCATGAACAATTTCTTTGAATCCAGGTAGCCTCCCTCCTGAAATTCATCTTTAAATATTAAGGAACAAAAGAGTCAAATGACTGCTTTTGTCATTTTGAGGATTCCACCAACACTGCACTATTCATGTAGACCCTGCTCATTTTTATCTTAACTCAGTGCTTCTTTTTACTGAGTAAACATGTTTCCTTCTTTTATGATTTTGTACCCTCTGGCACAGCTCAGTGAATCAATTCTTCCAGTCAGAACTAATGCTACATGAGTCAAACAGAGGCCAAACAATAGCAAACATAAAAATGGAAGGAATTTCTAGCATTACACTTTTGGTTGGATCAGCTGGTCAATGCATGATGGAATTAGTCTTCAGTTTGATTCATTTTAATAACAGATCTTCAGCCTGTAGTGTTTCTACATGAAAGAGGGAAATATGATTTTTTAAGCCAATAGTACTGAGATGACCTTCATCTTAAAGATGAATGTAAATAATCTCTATTAAAAGGAGCAATAAGTAATTTTGCTTTGTGGAAAATAATTTAAGCATCTTTACTATTGCTGTGTGATAGGCAGAGATAAGGACCTTAAAGCATGTTCCACTATGGCAATTTTTTATGTTTTAATCTCTAGATCATTTATAATTTGTAGAACATGTAGGCACAATCTTCTTTCCCTAAATATTAGACAGAATACCTATACACTATTTTGTTTGCTTAAATACTGCTGTAAGGGTAGAGAATAAATCATTCAATTCCATTATGTACTTGATACCTTAAATACCTGTGAATATGGCTTAACTAATCAATCACTAATATACAAAGGGTTAAAATAAGAATGAATATTATTTAAGAATCCTGTTCAGATGATAGGCAAGAGAAAGGATGGGATTCAAAAAATTAGTGCAAGAGATTTTTTCATACATCTGAGGATTTACTAACTGGGAGAAGTAGGTACTTCAGTTTTGATCAGGTTTTAATCCCAATTCTCCCCTTTGACTGAAGGAGAATGTCAAGTTCTAAATGATTCAGAGAGTTTTGTATTTCTTATATCTCCATTATTGGCTCAGTGGCATCCCCAGATGATCTGGCAACAATTTCTTTATTAGGAGTTAAAGAGATACTGGATTTATATCTTCCTAAGAAACCTAAGAAAGAAACTACATTATAAACAAGGAAAACTTCTTGAAATTCTCATAAATGAGAGAATAGGGCTTATACCAGTTAAAAGTTCTGAATTTGCCATTTGCCACATGTGCTTTCTAATTTTTATCCACTTTCCCCAGGTCATTATGTGTATTTGTTGGAGATATCACAATCTTCTTGGGAGATATTTTCCATCAAATATTCTTTCTGTATCCCATTACTAAATATCCTTTTCATAAAATCTACTTATGTTATTTGGCTAAGTTGATTTTCAGCTGATTATCTAAGGTTTAGGTGAACACAATGGTGTGTCTTGAGTAGATTAGAGTTTGCCCTAATGCCTAAAGGGTACTTCCTAGAACCCCAAGAAAGACATATAATGAGCCTCCCTCTGAGAAACTGATATTTCTGTGAGAGTGTGAATTGGTATGAAGAAAACCAGATCATAAAGAGGCTATATTAAAACTTCAAATTTAGAATATTTTGATGAAAGAAGTTATTATAATGCCATGACAAAATGATAAAATTCCTAATGGCACTTGAAAAGAAATAATTGATGGGGGGAATAAATGTATTATCCCTTTAGTTTCCTTTTTTTTTTAAATAAACTTGCAATAAGTTTTACCATCACATAATAATGACTTGAGGTAAAGAAATTCTTCAAATTTTTGAAGTGTTTCTCACCTTTATTAGGTAGATATAGGATAGACAAATTTCTGACTGAAAGGGAGATTCACTATAGAATTTCATGTAATTTTTGTTTATTATAAAGAATATTATCATAACTATAGTACATAAAATATTCTTTGGTAAGTGCATAGGTGAATGAATGCTGAAAGATGGGAAAATATAACATGAGGGCAGTAACTAAATTTTAGAGCAGTTTTGAATCTTCTCTGGCACCTCTCATAGTTCTTAGAATATAGGAACAGTTTCTTCCCTTTAAATGAATTGTTGGTTGAAGTGAACCCTCAGAATCTGGGGATAAATATTGCAATAATTTATGCTGAAGTAACTTAAATTCAACATAAATGAAATTATGATCCTAATAGTTGCGATGATGGTAGATGTAATCCATTTAATATTTTGATATTTGTAAAACTCTCTACCTATATAATAGCAACTAATATATTTAAATTCTTTAAATTTTCCAAAGAGTACAAATATTTTTCATCAAATCCTCAGAATAACCATAAGAGTTAGGACGGATTATTATTCCTGTTTTAGCACATAAATAGATAGAAGTTAAATGACTTGCTTGGAATCACGTAGCTATTAAGTCAGATTACATTTGAACTTGGGTCTTCCTGACTTGCTGGTCCAACTCTGTATCTACTGCATCATATACATACATATATACATATATACATATATACACACATATTTTATATATATATATATATATATATATATATATATAGTCTTGTATTATTTGCACAATAATCATGCTAAATAGGTATTATATATTAGCAATCAGTGGAAACTTTCCAAAGGGGGATAAAACATTTTAAGAATTTATACGTGAATGCATTATTGATGATAAAAATATGTCTCTAAAGATTCATTAAAGTACCTCTCTGAAATCTTCTTAGGAAGTCAACAACACAAAATATAATTAAAATTTTTAGAAAAGAATACATCAAAAATCTTTTGTTACACTCTTACTATGTGGTAAGCACCATACAAAGCACTTGAGATACAAATCCAACACTGAGATAGCTCATGTTTTCAAAGGTCTTTCTTTTAATTTCTATAGAGAACACATACAGTAATAGAACATATCTAATATGAACTAATGAAAATACAATGAAAAAGTTATCTTTATAGGTAAGTAAAAAATTACATAGAATTAAATTCCATCAAACTAAAAGTAGATTCATTATAAAAGAAAATAGAATTGAACACAATTCAGAGTAAATGAAAATATAGGCTCAAAATAATTGTGAATTCAATAAGTACTGGATTATCTTAAAAACAAGGAAAATGCAAAGATCCAAAATAGTTTATTACACATCAACTTCAAGATTACTGGCAGCCCAGAATCTTAGCAGCAGAAAATAATTTTGATTTGTTTTATTCCAATTAAAAAAGAGAAACAAACATCCTCAAAATGCCTCTTGTTTTATATATTGATTCAATTGTTTTTGATAATATCTCTTGTTTGCAAGATTTTCTCACATTTATCCATCTAGTAATATAGGAGATAATACTTTTTTTCAGGCAAAATCTTTCTCTTAAGGATGAGACAGGTGAAATAATACATATGCTTTATATGTAATATCTCTTACTATAAAAGGAAACATAATTCAGTGATTTAGAAAATTTTATCCAATAGTCACAACCTAGATAATATTCTAATGTTTCATGAAAGCAAAAACTGAATTTGTTCTATTTGGAAGGAGAGTTAATAAATGTTTTGTAGGAATTGCTAACTATAAAGTAAAGAGGGGAACAATGTAGGAATATATTACCTTGAGGGTTAAATTACAAGGTTTTGCTAAATTCAGATTTTTATGAAAAGAACTCAATCAACCACAGGAAAAATATATATTGTAGAAGCATAAAACAAAATTTTTGACTGTTCAGTGAGGAAGAAATCAATGAACTTGGGTCACCTGTTATGGGAGGAAGTCAGGAAGATCAAGCAAGGTCACACTTTGTGGAGTCCAACCAAAAATTAAATCATATGAATTGTTATAAATAATGATGTAATATATTTCCTGTTTAAATAAAAACCTCTGGTCATGATCAGGGTTTCTGTAATAACAAGGAATCGTGTTACCAAAATTATGATGTAAATGAACCGTTGCTTCTGAGTCAGCTAGTCAAAGATCATCAAAAGCATTAAAATATAAAGTTAAGAGTATGAGCTAATAGAAACCTTTGCCTATTTGTCAGCTTAAAATCTATTTTCACCCTTTCTCTCTATAAATCCTAAAGACATACACAAATGCCTTATTAATATTATTATTTCTTCACTTTGTTTATAATCATGCTTCTGAGATTATAGTAGAATATCTGAAAAATAAAGAGAATGTGGCAACAACTGAAATAAGAATTGCCCCAGACAAACAGATAGTGTTCAAAGTGTTAAGCAAGATTACCAAGTTTCTTTTTGTTTGCTTTTTTTCTCTATTTCTCTTAGAGTGACTAAACTAAGGCACATTTTGCTTTTATGCAAACAAGTATTAATTGTTAAAAGTTCAATAGGATAGAGACTAGGCATTTATTTAGGACTAGCAAAAAGCCAACACACTGTTCTTATATAATCCCTTTACCTTCCAATTTTCAAATGAAATTGCATTGAATTATAATTCTGCTTTCAAGATTAACCGTGATTCTGGGCTAAAAGACGACCATGAAAAATAACATTGAAAGGTTTCCTCATTTGTGTGTGTGTGTGTGTGTGTGTGTGTGTGTGTGTGTGTGTGTGTGTGTGTGAATAATTTTCATACAATTTTTGAACAGCAGAGTATACCAGAAATGTTTTTCTAAATTACTATTCTACTCATTCCTCTTTGCTGTGTGGCTACATTCTTGCTGTTTTTATGGCATTATAATAATGTATTTTTAATTTCAAATATTTTTAAAATCTTAATATGATGGTAAGAGAACTATGTATCAGGGGCATTACTTAACTTTTTTGGTAACTACGAGTATTCAATTTGCCATTCATTAATATTAAGCAAAATGACAGAGACAGACAGAAACAGAGACAGAGAGACAGACAGAGAAAGAGATACAGAAAGACAGAGACAAACAGAGAGACAAAGAAAGAAAGAGAAACACACTACCGGGCTTATATCTCAAAGAGATTTTAAAGAAGGGAAAGGGACCTGTATGTGCAAGAATGTTTGTGGCAGGCCTCTTTGTAGAGGCCAGAAACTGGAAACTATGTGGATGCCCATCAGTTACAGAATGGCTGAATAAATTGTGGTATATGAATATTATGGAATATTATTGTTCAGTAAGAAATGACCAACAGGATGATTTTGGAAAGGCCTAGAGAGACTTACATAAACTGATGCTCAGTGAAATGAGCAAGACCAGGAGATCGTTGTATACTTTAACAACAATTCTATATGATGATCAATTCTGATGGATGTGGCCCTCTTCAACAGTGAGATGAATAAAATTAGTTCCAACAGAGCAATAATGAATTGAACCAGCTAAACCCAGAGAAAGAACTCTGGGAGATGAGTATGAACCACTACATAGAATTCCCAATCCCTCAAATGTTTCTGCCTGCATTTTTTATTTCCTTCACAAGTTAATTGAACACTATTTCAAAGTCCGATTTCTTTTGTACAGCAAAATAACTGTTTGGACATGTACATGTATATATATATATATATATATATATATATATATATATATATATATATATATATATATATATATACACACACACACACACACACACACACACACACACATATATATATATATATATAATTTAGTGTATACTTTAACATATTTAACATATATTGATCAACCTGCCATCTGGGGAAGGGGGTGGGAGAAGGGAGGGGAAAAATTGGAACAAAAGGTTCTGCAATTGTTAACCATGCATATATCTTGTAAATAAAAAGCTATAATAAAAAAGAGAGAAACACACACAGAGAAGTAAATAGCTTATTATAAGTAAAGAACTAAAAATAAAGAATATCAAGTCACAGCTGACAAGGTTTTATAATATATTTCATAGTGACATGTCTATAAATATATTCAGGAATCACACAGGCTTAATCTCAAGCATAGCTAAAATAGGTTTCAATATCATTTTATTTGGATGACAAGATCAAATTCATTTGAGTTTTAATGATTAGGCAAAACATAAAATGATCATGTTTTATGTTGATATGAAGATATTGTTATAATATTAAATAAGATATATAACATTAAGGAAATATATTCAACTTCTCCCCAAAATACTTTCATTTTTTCCAAATTATTAGTACTCAGAAAATATTTTCATTAATATTGAAATTGTGGAAGGTGAAGTTTACTCATCACAAAGATCATACAAATTGAACCCAATTGCTTGTTGCAAATGCTTTTTTTTCTCGTGACAATTTTCTTTTCTTTTCTTTTCTTTTTTTTTTTAAACATAGATTCTCTAAATGAAAAGAATATTAGAAGTTGAAGTTTTTCTTAAAAATGAAGTCACTTTTCAATGCCTTGGACAGAGTTGTGCAATTTATCAGTCAGTTAATAAAAATTTATTAAATACCTATTATTTTCCATTCCTTATAGAAAGGACTATGGATGCAAAAAATCACATTTATATAATATTTATAATAAAGCTTACATTCTACTAATAAATCACATTATCTCATTTAATTATAATCATATAAAACAAAGAAAAAACATAATGACTGAGAAAATATCAACAACTTATTTAAATGCCAATTTAAGGGAAAATGCCTCTTTTCACTGACAAATTACTATAATAGATCACTTTTCACATCCAAATAATTAAGAAATGTAGAGGATAAAACATAACATTATATTTCTATTTGTTGATTACAAAACAAAGAAATAAATCATTTCATCTAATGGAAGCAATTTTAATCTTAAGAATGTTTCTTCAAAGAAGGGAAGTAACAAACTGGGAAAATATTTTTAAAAGTAAAGGTTCTGACAAAGGTCTCATTTCCAAAATATATAGAGAACTGACCATAATTTATAAGAAACCGAACCATTCTCCAATTGATAAATGGTCAAAGGATATGAACAGACAATTCTCAGAGGAAGAAATTGAAACTATATCCACTCACATGAAAGAGTGTTCCAAATCACTACTGATCAGAGAAATGCAAATTAAGACCACTCTGAGATACCACTACACACCTGTCAGATTGGCTAAGATGACAGGAACAAATAATGACAAATGTTGGAGGGGATGTGGGGAAATTGGGACACTAATACATTGCTGGTGGAGTTGTGAAAGAATCCAGCCATTCTGGAGAGCAATCTGGAATTATGCCCAAAAAGTTATCAAACTGTGCATACCCTTTGACCCAGCAGCGCTACTACTGGGATTATATCCCAACGAAATACTAAAGAGCGGAAAGAAACATATATGTGCCAAAATGTTTGTGGCAGCTCTTTTTGTTGTAGCTAGAAACTGGAAGATGAATGGATGTCCATCAGTTGGAGAATGGTTGGGTAAATTGTGGTATATGAAGGTTATGGAATATTATTGCTCGGTAAGAAATGACCAGCAGGAGGAATATAGAGAGGCCTGGAGAGACTTAAATCAACTGATGCTGAGTGAAATGAGCAGAACCAGAAGATCACTGTACACTTCAACAACGATACTGTATGAGGATGTATTCTGATGGAAGTGGAAATCTTCAACATAAAGAAAAACCAACTCACTTCCAGTTGATCAATGATGGACAGAGGTAGCTACACCCAGAGAAGAAACACTGGGAGGGGAATGTAAATTGTTAGCACTAATATCTGTCTGCCCAGGTTGCATGTACCTTCGGATTCTAATGTTTATTGTGCAACAAGAAAATGATATTCACACACATGTATTGTACCTAGACTATACTGTAACACATGTAAAATGTATGGTATTGCCTGTCGTCGGGGGGAGGGAATAGAGGGGGGGGTAATTTGGAAAAATGAATACAAGGGATAATATTATAAAATATATATATATATATATATATATATATATATATATAAAATAAAAAAAATTAAAAAAAAAAGAATGTTTCTTCAAAGAGGTATCTCTCACATATATGTCTAAGATTGTATGATAACCCTTTAATTCAATTAATACCATAATATTATTACAATATCTTTTCATCATTATTATCAAGGGAGTTATAAAATAGGTAGACAAATGATGTATTTCTGAAATATTTTGCCAGTATTTTGGAAGATGTTTCAATATTTTTATGGTAAAGTCAACAGAAAGTGATGACAGAGGGAAGTCCAAAAAACCCCAAAACTTTGTAATATATAAAATATTTGGGAATCTCCCTGTGAAGCAAAACCAGGAACTTTATGAATATAACTACAAAGCACTCTCCACACAAAGACATACCTAATAAGGGGAGAAATATTTATTGCTTATGTATAGACAAAGCCAATAAAATAAAAAAAATATTACATTACAATAATTACATGAATTAATGAACTTTTTCAGTTTCATACCAACTACAGAAGGATTACTCATAAAGCTGGGGAAAAATACCCAAAGGAAGAAGAAAAAGAAATATCAGAAGAAATATTGGAAAGACAGGGGCCTAAATGTATTTAATATTAAACTATGCAAAATAAAAAATTAATCCTCAAAATGATTTTGCATACAGGGAAGTTAATAGATGAACAAATGAATTACACACTATATTAGATGTAAATGAGCACAACCTAGTGCCTGATAAGTGCCCTCCGCTGTTATGGTAAAAGCTTACTTCTTTAGCAAAAATAAAAAGAAACAAACAAAAAAACAAAAACAAAGCTCTTGGAATGATACAGCATAATGAGATAATATAGTCTAAAAGAAAATATAGACTAATATCTCCCACCATATGCCAAGATAAACTACAAATATTATGTAATTTAGATTTTAATTTTAACATAAACAAATTAGAAGATAATGAAATAAATTACCATTCAATATCTTATGATTGGGGAAGAGTTGGAGAGTAAAAAAGGACTATAATAGTTTATAGAAAGAAAACATATACAGTTCTGATTCTTTTTATAATTTACATATAGACAAAATCAATTCAGATAAAATTAGAATAAAAGCAGATATTTCTAGAAAATGTCTGCAATAAATTCTCTGATAAAGGTCTCCTAAGAAATATAATTAAGTGATTAAAATTTATAAGAGTAATAACCATCAGTTGAGGTATAAGCTGAAAAAATATGATTTATTAGTTTTATATATTGTAATTATACTGCAAAACAATGATAAAGAGGATAATATCTAACATGAAGTTTTATAAATTTATGCAGCGTTCAGTGAGCAGAACCTAGAATAAGTTATATAACATCTTAAGGACAAATAACTTTGAAAGACTAAACTTTAATCAACATAATGGCTAACCAAAATTCCAGAAAACTCAGGTTGTAACATGTTACATACCTCTTGATACCAACATAAAAAACACAGTGTACTGACAAGAAGCTCAATGTATTGACAGATATGCTTTTTTTTAGACATAACCTAAATAGAAATTTATGTTGCTTCACAAGTGTATTTTTATAAGAGTTTTGTATTTCTATTTTCAGTGTTGGGGGGCTGAATGGAAAAGAGAAAGGATGAATTTTTGAAAATTAAAAAAATCAAATATTTCAATACATCTATTGTTTCACCGATATGTTTTCACCTACATTGGTTGAGTCATGGCGCATAATGCTTTCTGATATTGTGTGATTCTTCTCCATTTTCTACAACAGCTTCTTCACAGACATACACTCAATATTCTGTATACTTCCCTCTACTCCTTTTTATTTTGAGAGTACTAATGAAAATTTAGTGTATTCATCATGCCTTCCTTATTACTACTTGCATGTGCCATTTGACCAGTTCACTTTTTTCCCCCTGAGCATGAATTTCATCAATCAGGCTTCTCCTATATCTTGAGCAAAAATCCTCAGTTGAAATATAATCCAAGGTGTATACACACACACACACACACACACATACACAGACAAATCTTTATTATCTCTATCACTTGTAATTGTTTTTTGAAATCTCACACCTTATAATATTATTGGAAAAAATATCTATGTTGAAAATATTGTATTTAATACTACAAAGTCAACCTGTAACACAGAAGTGCCAATTTTAAATTGCCAATTTCACAATTTCCAAAGTGTTACTTAGCCTGATATCATTTTTTTTTCAATACTTAGGCCAACTTGCTTGATCTTATCCTACGTGCATTGTGCATTCCTTATTTGACCATTCATCCAGCCTTCATTTTCTCTATATGTCATTAACTTGTTTATATTTTTTAACAATAATCAATTAACACATTATTGTATTCTGTATGTGTTTTCTGCCAATTGTTTGACAAGAAAAGGATCCATATAATCTTCTGCAAAACCTTTATTATAAATGGAGGAATGAAGAATACAGTATCAATCCTGGGGTTAAATCCTTTTATTGATATTGGTTAGCCATGAGAGCCTGGACAAAACATTTAACAGTAAGCTCCTACGTCCCAATAACTTGACATTATATAGTGATAGTTGTATTACACAATTATTCTATAACATCTTTGGAACTGTGTGATGATTTTTTTTAAACACTGAAAAATTTAATTCACTATCAGACAGCTTTCCCACTATATGTTCTCTTCTCACATTTTTATTTAGGATACTCTTTATATGCATGCAAATCATTCTCATAAAAATTTTATAAAGGTGAGAATGTAGGAATATAAATCAAGAAGATATTCTCTTGATTGCCTTTTGGGGACTCAGTATCATCCTTGGAATTTTTTTTCCATTCTTTTATGCCATTTCTCCTTAGGACACCTTGTTAAATGATTCCTCAATGATTTTAAGATTGTGTCACCTCCTGCATTATATTATAAAGAGGATATCTTTTTGATAGGCAATGCAAATGGGCAATAAGTCCAAATTTGAATAGGGAGGATGAGATGAGGCTGAATTGTAATTACAAAACTTCTCAGTGACAGCAATGAGCCAAAGCTGCCCTCTTACACAGAAATCCTATATGTGTCATGTCAATATTCTCTTTGCAATACTATATAACTGAAGGTGTTAGAATAATATGGTTGAGAAATAATCAAAATTGTGTGTGAGATAAGACACAAAGAAGTGTTGCACATTGTAGTAAAATGGTAATGACATATTAATGATTCCTTATGTGTAAGATTTTAAAAGGATATAATCAGGTGCTTGTATAATTTAAATATTTCAAAAGAAATGATATCTAGTGGATAGACTGAATGTTGCAATGACATACTCCAAATACTAAAAGACCTAGAGGAAACCTTTCATTCATTGCATTCATTTATATATTCAGGAAGCCTTTATTAATTGACTATTACACACTAAGAAGTACATTAGACACTGGGGATATAAAGAAAAAAAAATGTCAGTGCCCTCCACTGTCTTCATTTTTTGGAGATAAAATAATATGTACATGGATGCAGAAAATTAAAGATAAAATACATAAAAAGTTACTATGAAATAACTTTGGTAGGAATGGAGGTAATTAGCAAGTGAGAGATTGGGATAAAATTCCTTAAAGAGATGGCTTTTAAACCGAGCTTTGAAGGAAGAAGGTAGAATTTCTGCAAACTATGGATAAGTAGGGAATGATTTCCATGAAAGGAGAGACTCCAATGTAAAGATATGGGAATTGTAAGTTGAACATAACTGAATGCAGAATCATAAGGAGAAAATTTTGTCTGGCCTACAGAGTATCTGAAGGAGAATGATGTGAAAAAATCTATAAAGGTCATGGGATCATAGATTTATAGTTGGAAGAGATCTTGTAGGTCATTGAGTTTGGATTGTTCATTTTACAAATGATGAAACTATGGCCCAGACAGATTAAGTGTCTTACCCAGGATCTTATAGCTGATAAGTGTAGGAAGACAAGTTCAAGCCCAGGTTTTCCTTATTCATCGTATAGTACTTTATTAATTGTATCATATTGCTGCTAAGCATTAATCCTGGGATTTCCAAACCATTCTACTTTTTGCTTTTATCAGATTCTTCATCTTTTTTTAACCAGAATTCAGACACTAATTTTGCAATCTCTGTGATGTCTGAGTTCTGAGAGGTAAGGTTTTATGCTATCTAACCTTGTACCAGAAATTAGTCACCACATCAGTCCCCCCATTTTAAAACTATATTAGTCTAACCTATTTGTCTTTTGTTTTCTCTTTTATGGTTTGTTTTACTTATGGTAAATATAATGTATTTAAAGGATCACTTTTGCTTAATCATATTTGTATTCCCAGTACTTAGCACCGTGCTCTGCACATAAATATTTAAGAATGTTTATTGAATGATTTCTTTTTTATACCTATTATGTAAATGTCTTTGAGAATTCAATGATAGCAGTGAAATAGACCTTGTTTCAAGGGACTTTATGTTTAAGTGATAGAAAAAAGCATGCATTCATATAATTAATATTGAGAGTTATAGATTTAGAGCTTCAGGAGAGCTTAAAGACAATTAAGTCCAATATTTTTGTCTCACAGATGAAGAAACTGAGATTGAAAGAGGTTACATAACTTTCCCCAAAGATAATATAGATGAGTGACTAAATCAGAATTCAAACTCATCTCCAAGTCTATCAGTCTAGAACCATCCTCTGTGACAAATAAATTGCCAGATAAGATTTGGGTAATTTGTTAAAGAATTGCAAACAAAATGAGACTATTAAAGATTATCTTAGGAGAAAGAATGTCAGGTCAGTAATATAGGAATATGTTTGGCAGCTGGGTGAAATATAAATTTTGTGGGGGAAACTTTAATGAATTGTGGGGAAATTATTATATATTGTTTGAATTTCTTATTTCATGGCAAGAAACCAGATTTGTATTACTTAGGCATCACAGTTACTAAAGGTTTAACTTAAGACTCTAGGTCTTGCTAATGCCAGAAAATTTCAGAAGGCCCAAAGATTGATGCTCAAAATGTCTAATTTTCAGTGAAATACATTTATTTTAACCAATGTGAAACTTTCTATCTCCTTATTTGAAAGCTCATTATGAATTAAGCAATCAGAATACCGTTTCCTTGTCCCTTTAAAAACCATATATTGGATAAGGAGGACAGAGCCAAGATGATGGAGAGCAGACAGGATTTTCTGTGACCTCCTCTGATCTCCTCTCAAACCAATAGCAAATTAAGCCTCTAAACTGGTTTTGTACTCATAGAACCCACAAATATTTGGAGAATAATGAATTTCCAGAAGAACAAATTTTGGAAGAACTTCAAAACAGGTCTGTTTCAACTATGCATGGGGAGAGTCTGCCAACCCAGACCAGAGCAGAGGGAACCCCAGAAAAGGAGGTGGGGTAAGAAGTCGGAGTGTTGCAGCTTTCATGTACCTGAGAATCTTCTGTGAGCCTCTTAGGCTACTCTGTCCTGAGCACAAGCAGGTGGTTTGGCACATTTGGTACAAAAGGCAAATTGTAAACCATTAGGCCTGGAAGAATACAGGACCTAGCTATCTGTGATTGCCCAGCACTGGAAGTCCATCACCAAAACTGCACCCAGGACAAATTAAAGCATCTGTTGCTTCTTTTCCTTAAGATCAGGCCACAACCCTTAAAAATGATAAACAAAAACAAAAAAACAAAAAAAAAAACTTTTGCCATAGACAACTTTTATGGAGAGAGAGAACAGATCTCAAATCCTGAGGCTCCTAAAGCAAATCAACTCCAGATGAAGCACCAAAGGGAGATACAATTGGTCCCAATTTCACAAGGCTTTCTTGGAAGATTGAATAAAGGATCTTAAAAAAGAGTTAGAAGAAAAATGGAGAAAGGAAATAAAATCATTGCAAGAAGGGATAGGAAAAGCATATAACTCCCTGAAAAATAGATTTGATGAAATGGAAAAAGCATATAACACCTTACAAAATAGATATGAAAAAGATATTGATTCTTTGAAAAACAAAATTTATGAAATGGAAAAAATGCAATGAACAACACTGTTCAATTAAAAAGGAATTAAAAAGTAACTGAAGAAAATAATACATTAAAAATAGAATTGAATAAATGAATGACTCCATAAGACTTTAATAATTAGTCAAACAAAAACATAATATGTTAAAAAAAATATGAAATATCTCCTAGGAAAAACAACTGACTTAGAAAATAGATCTAGGAAAGATTATCTAAAGATTATTGGACTTCTTGAAAGCCATGATGGAAAAAATAATCTAGACATTATTTTACAGGAAATCGTAAAGGAAAACTGCCCTGATGTGTTAGAGTCAGAAGGTAAAATAGCCATTGAAAGAATTCACCAATCACCTCCTGAAAGAGATCTCAAAATTAAATCCTCAAGGAATATTGTTGCTAAATTTCAGAATTATCACATGAAGGGGGGAGGAGGGCAGAGCCAAGATGATGGAGAAGATACACGTGATTTTGGGAGCTCCCTTCTTATCTCAATACCAATTAATTAAATCAGCCTCAAAAATAACGCTGGACTGATAGAAACCTCAAGTATTGGAAGCCCGACTTATCCGCTGAAGAGAATCTGAAGTTTCAACAGCAAAGGTCAGTTCCCAGGGGAGAAAGAAAAAAGGTCAGCACAGAAGGGGTTAGGAACTAGAACACTGCGCCGATCGAGCTGGGGAGAACTCTGGGATCAGAGAAGCCACTGAGATAGAAGAATCTGGCACAGTCTGTTAGCTCTTTTCTGTTTATAAAACAGCAGTCCAGAAGAGAAATCAAGCCACTTTAAAATATAAAGCCAGATCCTAGAACCACCACAATCCAGAAGTGACCTAACAGATCTCAACACGGCTGTGCAGCCTCTATCTGCTCTCTGGGGCTTCCCCTTAGGGTAGTTAAGAGCTTGAAAACGGGGACACAGGCCAAGGCAACATATAATTCACATAGTGCCTGGCTTGGCTGGAGGCTGTGGAACTCAGCCATGGAAGTCCCAGAGAAGCAGAACCTTTGAAATAGGGACCCCAGTTTCTGGGCAGACACTTCCAGTTTGAGCACAGGGGCTTTTCCCATCATCTGCTGATATCCACGCCCCATGGGATGCTTTGGCTGGGTTTTGTGTTGCATTTAATGTTCAGTCTTAAACCTCAGGGAAGACTTTAGGACACATAGCGGGGTCCTTCACTGGGCAACCCTCACATTGCAGCCACAGCCATACTAATCACCTCTGAGGCACTTCCAGGGAGGGGAAGGGAACTCTCTCCCAGAGCTCTCTCTTAGCTCAGGCACAGGAGCCACTGCATCCATCTGGTCTGAGAGGAAGCTGTTAACAAAATAAATAAATAATTTCTTACCCCAAGAACTGACCCCAAAAGATTTTTTAAATATGAATAAAAAACTAAAGAGAACTATTGATTCCTTCTAGACAGAGAAAGAGCAGGTATCAAACCCCGAGGAAGTTAGTTGCAGAGAGTCAGCAGATAACAGCCTAAAGGGGAATGATACCTGCCCCCCATCACATAACTCTCTCCTAGAGAGACTATTAAAAAATTAAGAGATTTTGAAGAAAAATGGGGAAAGGAAAGAGTAGCTATGATAGAGAATAACAACATTCTGAAATTTGAGTTGGAAAAAATAAAGAATTCACAGGAGATTCAGGGAAACAAAATTTGTGAATTAGAAATGGTTAAAAAATCACAGGAAAGTAGGATTTCTGAAATGGAAAAGATAAAAAAAGTCTCAAGAAAGTAGGATTTCTGAATTGGAAAAATAAAAAAGTTCTCCAAAAAACAGAGGGAAATGGAAAAAAAATCAATAGAGCAAAATAATTAATTTAAAAACTCAATTGGGCATATACAAAAAGAACTAAAAACTGTGAATAAAGAAAATAACTACTTAAAAATCAGGATGGAACAAATAGAAATGAATGATTCATTGAGAACCCAAGAATCAGTCAAACAAAACAAACAAACAAAAAAAAAAAAAAATGAAAAGCTGGAGAATAATGTCAAATACTTACTTGGAAAATCTATAGACCTGGAAAATAGATCTAGGAGAGATAATCTAGGATCATTGGACTTCCCGAAAACTATGACCAAAAAAACAGCCTAGATTCTATTTTACAGGAAATCATCAAAGAGAACTGTCCAGAGATAATAGAAACAGAAGGGAAAATAGGCGTGGAAAGAAATTATGGAGCAACTTCTGAAAAAGACCCTAAAAAAACAAAAACAAACAAACAAACAAAAAAAAACTCCACGGAATATTGTGGCTAAGCTGCAGAATTACCACACAAAGGAAAGAATATTGCAAACAGCTAGAAAAAAGCAACTCAAATATCAAGGGGCTACAATAAGGGTCACTCAAAATCTGCCTGCCTCCACATTAAAAGATTGAAGGGCCTGGAACCTGATATTCAGAAAGACAAAAGATCAAGGATTGCAACCAAGAATAAACTACCCAGCTAAGTTTAGCATTTTCTTCCATGGAAGAAGATGATCATTCAATAAAACAGAGTAATTCCATTTGTTTCTAAGAAAAAAAAAAAAGAAAGAAAGAAAAACAGACCAAAAAAAAATTGATCTACATCCACAAGACTGAAGAGAAACAGAAAAAGGTACACAGAACCCTTGAGAACGGTATCTTTGTTGTGGATATATAGAAAATCCACATGGATAATTTGATTTTACTGATATAAAAAAAAAGGGGGGGAGTAATAAAGGGAAGGGGGTAGTATCAGAAAAAGGGGAAGGAGTGATAAAAAGAGGGAAGTTACATCCCAGGAATTGGCATAGAAAATATATCATATCTGAGGGAATTTAGAGAGGGGGAGAAACATTGTGTGAATCTTACTCTCATCAGAAGAGGCTCAAAGAGTAAATAATTGACATATTTGTTTTTTCACAGAATTCTCTCTCACCTCATTAAAAGGGGGGAGAGGAAGAGGGAAAAGGAAAAGGGGAATAATGGAAGGGACTTGGAAGGAGGGGGGAGGGATGCTAAAAAAGGGAGGGCTGCGTGTCACAAGTGAGGTCTATAAATAAAATATCGGGGAACGGATTCAGGGGAGTCAAGGGAAAAAGCATAATCTGGGCATAATATGATGGCAGGAAATACAGAATTAGTAATTTTAACTGTTAATGTGAATGGGATGAACTCTCCCATCAAATGGAGACAGATAGCAGACTGGATTAAAAGTCAGAACCCTACAATATGTTGTTTACAGGAAACATACATAAAGCAGGGAGATACAGAGTAAAGGTAAAAGGTTGGAGCAGAATCTATTATGCTCCAGATAAAGCCAAAAAAGCAGGGGTAGCCATCCTTATCTCAGATCAAGCAAAAGCAGAAGTTGATCTAATTAAAAGAGATAAGGAAGGAAACTCTATCCTGCTAAAAGGTAGCATAAACAATGAAGCCATATGAATACTAAACATATATGCACTAAGTGGTATAGCATATAACTTTCTAAAGGAAAAGATAAGAGAATTGCAAGAAGGAATAGATAGTAAAACTATAATAGTGGGAGATCTCAACCTTGCACTCTCAGATTTAGACAAATCAAACTACAAAAAAAAAAAATAAGAAAGAAATTAAAAAAGTAAATAGAACATTAGAAAAACTAGGTATGATAGACCTATGGAGAAAATTGAATGGTTATAGTAAGGAATATACTTTCTTCTCAGCAGTTCATGTAATCTATACAAAAATTGACCATATTTTAGGACATAAAGATCTCAAAATTACATGCATGAAGGCAGAAATAATAAATGCCTTCTTCTCAGATCACAATGCAATAAAAGCTACATTCCGTAAGAAGTTAGAGGTAAATAGACCAAAAAGTAATTGGAAACTGAATAATCTCATCTTAAGGAATGACTGGGTGAAAGAGCAAATTATAGAAACAATTAATAATTTCACCCAAGATAATGACAATGATAAGACATCATACCAAAATCTGTGGGATGCAGCTAAAGCGGTAATAAAGGGAAATTTTATATCTTTAGAGGCTTATTTGAAGAAAATAGAGAAAGAGAAGATTAACGAATTGGGTCTGCAACTTAAAAAGCTAGAAAAAGACCAAATTAAAAATCCCCAACCAAAAATCAAACTTGAAATACAAAAATTAAAAGGAGAAATCAATAATATTGAAAGTAAAAAAAAAAAAAAAAAAAACTGTTAAATTAATAAATAAAACCAAGAGTTGGTTTTATGAAAAAGCCAATAAAATAGATAAACCTTTTGTAAATCTGATCAGAAAAAGGAAAGAGGAAAATCAAATTGTTAGTCTTACAAATAAAAAAGGGGATCTTTCCACCAATGAAGAGGAAATTAGAGAAATAATGAGTTACTTTGCCCAACTTTAAGCCAATAAATTTGATAACTTAAGTGAAATGGATGACTTTCTCCAAAAATATAGGCTTCCTAGATTAACAGAGGAGGAGATAAATTGCTTAAATAGTCCCATTTCAGAAAAAGAAATAGAACAAGCTATTAATCAACTTGCCCTGAAAAAATCCCCTGGACCAGATGGATTCACATGTGAATTCTACCAAACATTTAAAGAACAATTAGACCCAATGGTATATAAACTATTTGAAAAAATAGGGGATGAAGGAGTCCTACCCAACTCCTTTTATGACACAGACATGGTAGTGCTATCTAAACCAGGTCGATCAAAAACTGAGAAAGAAAATTATAGACCAATTTCCTTAATGAATATTGATTCTAAAATCTTAAATAAGGTATTAGCAAAAAGACTTCAGAAAATCATCCCCAGGATAATACACTATGATCAAGTAGGATTTACACCAGGAATGCAGGGCTGGTTTAATATTAGGAAAACTATTAATATAATTGACCATATTAATAATAAAATTAATAAAAACCATGTGATCATCTCAATAGATGCAGAAAAAGCATTTGATGAAATCCAACATCCATTCCTACTAAAAATGCTTGAGACTATAGGAATAAATGGACTATTCCTTAGAATAATCAGGAGCATATATTTATGACTGTCATTAAGCATAATATGCAATAGAAATAAATTGGAACTTTTCCTAGTAAGATCAGGAGTGAAACAAGTTTGCCCACTATCACCATCACTATTCAATATTGTACTAGAAATGCTAGCCTCGGCAATAAGAGCTGAGAAAGAGATTCAAGGAATTAGAGTAGGAAATGAGGAAATCAAAATATCACTCTTTGCAGATGACATAATGGTATACTTAGACAACCCCAAAAACTCTGCTAAAAAGCTATTAGAAATAATTCAGAATTTTAGCAAAGTGGCATGATACAAAATAAATCCACATAAATCCTCAGCACTTTTATATATCACCAACAAAATGCAACAGCAAGAGATACAAAGAGAAATTCCATTCCAAAAATATGTTGAGAGTATATAATATTTGGGAATATATCTACCAAAGGAAAGTCAGGAATTATATGTGAAAAATTACAAAACACTTGCCACAAAAATAAAGTCAGATTTAAATAATTGGAAAGACATTCAGTGCTTGAGGATAGGCTGGGCAAATATAATAAAGATGACAATACTCCCCAATCTAATCTATTTATTTAGTGCTATACCAATCAGACTCCCAAGAAACTATTTTAATGACCTAAAAAAATAACAACAACATTCATATGGAAGAATAAAAGGTCGAGAATTGCAAGGGAACTAATGAAAAAAAAAAAAAAGTCAGAGGAAGGTGGTCTAGGTGTACCTGATCTAAAGCTATATTATATAGAAGCAGTCACCAAAACCATTTGGTTTTGGCTAAGAAATAGATCGGTCGATCAGTGGAATAGATTAGCTACAAAGGACAAAAACAGGGTACATCTATAGCAATCTAGTCTTTGACAAACCCAAAGATACCAACATTAGGGACAAAAATTCATTATTTGGAAAAAACTGTTGGGAAAACTGGAAATTGGTATGGCAGAATTTAAATATGGAGCCACACTTAACACTATATACCAAGATAAGATCAAAATGGGTCCATGATTTAGCATAAAGAATGAGATCATAAATAGATTAGAGGGACAGAGAATAGTCTACCTCTCAGACCTGTGGAAGAGGAAGGAATTTATGACCAGAGGAGAACTAGAGATCATTATTGATCACAAAATAGAAGATTTTGATTACATCAAACTAAAAAGTTTCTGTACAAACAATACTAATGCAAACAAGATTAGAAGGGATGTAACAAATTGGGAAAATATTTTTAAAGTTAAAGCTTATGATAAAGGTCTCATTTCCAAAATATATAGCGAACTGACCCTAATTTATAAGAAACTGAACCATTCTCCAATTGATAAATGGCAAAGGATATGAATAGACAATTCTCAGATGATGAAATTGAAATTATATCCACTCATATGAAAGAGTGTTCCAAATCACTACTGATCAGAGAAATGCAAATTAAGACAACTGTGAGATACCACTACACACTTGTCAGATTGGCTAAGATGACAGGAAGAAATAATGATGAATGTTGGAGGGGATGTGGGAAAACTAGGACACTAATACATTGTTGGTGGAGTTGTGAAAGAATCCAGCCATTTTGGAGAGTAATTTGGAACTATGCCCAAAAAATTATCAAACTGTTCATACCCTTTGATCCAGCAGTAATACTACTGGGCTTATATCCCAAAGAAATACTGAGGAGGGGAAAGGGACCTGTATGTGCAAAAATGTTTGTGGCAGCTCTTTTCATAGTGCCTAGAAACTGGAAAATGAATGGATGTCCATCAATTGGAGAATGGTTGGGTAAATTATGGTATATGAAGGTTATGGAATATTATTGCTTTGTAAGAAATGACCAGCAGGAGGAATACAGAGAAGCTTGGAGAGACTTACATCAACTGATGCTGAGTGAAATTAATAGAACTAGAAGATTGTTGTACACTTCAGTGTTGTATGAAGATGTATTCTGATGCGTGTGGATATCTTCAAAATAAATAAGATCCAACTCACTTCCAGTTGATCAATGATGGACAGAAACAACTACACCCAGAGAAGGAACACTGGGAACTGAATGTAAATTGTTAGCACTACTGTCTATCTACCCAGGTTACTTATACCTTCGAAATCTAATACTTAATGTGCAACAAGAAAATGGTATTTACACACATATATTGTATCTAGGTTATATTGTAACACATGTAAAATATGGGATTGCCTGTCATCAAAGGGAGAGAGTAGGGCAAGGGACGGGAGGATTTGGAAAAATGAATACAAGGGATAATGTTATAAAAAAATTACTCGTGCATATATACTGTCAAAAATTATAAATAAATTTAAAAAAAAAGAATTATCACAGGAAGGAAAAGATATTGCAAGCAGCCAGAAAGAAGCAATTTTTTATTATATATATTTTTATAATATTATCCCTTATATTCATTTTTCCAAATTATCTCCCCCTCCCTCTATTCCCTCCCCCGATGACAGGCAATCCCATACATTTTACATGTGTTACAATATAACCTAGATACAATACATGTGTGTAAATACCATTTTCTTGTTGCACAATAAGCATTAGATTCCGAAGGTACATGTAACCTGGGCAGACAGATATTAGTGCTAACGATTTACATTTACTTCCTAGTGTTTCTTCTCTGGGTGTATCTACCTCTGTCCATCATTGATCAACTGGAAGTGAGTTGGCTCTTCTTTATGTTGAAGATTTACACTTCCATCAGAATATATCCTCATACATTGTTGTTGTTGAAGTGTACAGTGATCTTCTGGTTCTGCTCATTTCACTCAGCATCAGTTGATGTAAGTCTCTCCAAGACTCTCTGTATTCCTCCTGCTGTTCATTTCTTAAAGAGCAATAATAATCCATAACCTTCATATACCATAATTTACCCAACCATTCTCTAACTGATGGACATCCATTCATCTTCCAGTTTCTAGCTACAACAAAAAGAGCTGCCACAAACATTTTGGCACACACAGGTCCCTTTCCACTCTTTAGTATTTCTTTGGGATATAAGCCCAGTAGTAGTACTGCTGGGTCAAAGGGTATGCACAATTTGATAACTTTTTGGGCAAAGTTCCAAATTGCTCTCCAGAATGGCTGGATTCTCAGAAAAAAACAATTTTAATACCTAGGAACGACAATTAGATTACCTAGGACCTAGCAGCTTCCACCTTAAAGGACTGAAGCACCTGCAGTCTGATATTCTGAATGGTAAAGGAACTTGGATTATAACAAAAATAAACTGTACAGTTAAAATGAGTATTATCTTCCTGGGAAGAAGATGTACATTCAATTATATAGGTGAATTTCACCCATTTCTAATGAAAAGACAAGAATTGAACAAAAAATTTGAATTCCAAAGACAACTGAAGAGAAGCAAAAAAAGGTAAAAAGGAAAGAATTCTTGAGAACTATATTTTTGTTTTGGGTATACATATGGGTATACAACAGAGTGCTGATATAATTTGATTTTACTACTATAATAACAATAATAAACTAGCAGTGGAAATAGATCACACTGAAAAAAAAGGAAAAAGATAAAATAATGGAAATTACATCTCACAAAGAGGCAAAGAAGACCTATTGTAATTGAAGGAAACAAGAGACCGGAATTAGCATTTTGTGATTCTTAATCTCATCAGATTGGGCTCAAAGAGAGAATATTAGATATATTTGTTTTCACAGAGAAAGTTGTCTCACCTTATAGGGAAATGGGAGGGGAAACAGAAAAAGAAAGGAAAGAACTAAGAAGTAGTAGGGGAAAGATGTGAAAAAGGGCAAGGGCTCTAAAGTAGAGTTACTATTTGAGGGAAGTGGTCATCAACACAAATACCGGGTAGGAGGGAAAGGGAAAAAGAAAGAGAAAATAATATGACAGGAAATACAGAATTAGTGTGTGGATTTTAATTGTGAATGTAACTGGGATAAACTCTCCCATACAATGGAAGTTATAGCAGACTGGACCAATAGCCAGAATACCACAATATGTTCTTTACAAGAAACACATTCAAAGAAGACTGATGTATAAAGAGGGAAAGTAAAGGGCTGGAGCAGAATCTATTCTGTTTTAGGTAAAGTAAAAAGAAACAGGGATAGCAATCCTGATTTCAGATCAAGTAAAAGAAAAGACAGATCTAATTAAAATAGAAAAGGAAGGAAAGTATATTTTACTAAAGAGTACCATAGATAGTGAAGCAATATCAATACTGAACATACATTAACCAAGTGCTATAGATCCAAATTCCTAAAGGAGAAATTAAGAGAGATGCAAGAAGATACAGGCAGCAAAATTATATTACTGGGGGATCTCAATCTTGCTCTCTCAGAACTAGATAAATCAAACCACAAAATACATTAAAAAGGAGTTAAGGACTTAAAGAAAGTGTTAGAAAAGTTGGAGAAAATTGAATGGGCACAAAAAGGAGTTTAGTTTTTTCTCAGCAGTTCATGGAACCTATACAAAAACTGCCCATGTGTTAGGGCAGAATCAAAAGTAGAAAGACAGAATTAGTAAATGCATTTTTCAGACCATGATGGACTAAAAATCACATGCAATGTAAGGCAAGGAGAAAATAGATAAAAAAAATTGTTGGAAATTAAATAATCTAACTCTAAAGAATAAATAGGTGAAACAACAAATCATAAAACACAGTCAACAACTTTATCCAAGACAATGACAATAATGAGACAGCTTATCAAAAATTTTTGGGAAGCATCCAAAGCAATTATAAGGGGAAATTTCATATCTCTAAATGCTTACTTGAATAAAATAGAGTAAGAGAAGATCAATGAATTGGGTTTACAAATAAAAAAGATAAAAAAGTACAAATTAAAAACCCCCAATCAAATATCAAACTTAAAATTCTGAAAATAAAAAGGGAGATTAATAAAATTGAAAAAAAAAACTATCCAATTAATAAATAAAACTGAGTTGGTTTTATGAGAAAATCAAAAAATTAGATAAATATTAGTTAATTTGATTAGAAAAAAGGAAAGAAGAAAATCAAATTATTAGTCTCTAAAAAGAAAAGGGAGAACTTTCCACCAATGAAGAGGAAATCAAAGCAATAATTGGGAGTTATTTTGCCCAACTATATGCCAATAAATTTGATAATCTAAATGAAATGGAGGGATGTCTACAAAAATATAGATTGTCCAGTTAACAGAAGAGGAAATATATTATTTAAATAGTCCCATTTCAGAAAAAGAAATAAAACAAACCATTAATCAACTCCTTAAGAAAAAATCTCCAGGACCAGATAGATTTACATGTGAATTCCATAAAACATTTAAAGAATAATCAATTCAAATACTATATAAACTGTTTAAAAATATGGAAAGGAGCCCTACCAAATTCCTTTTATGACACAGGTATGGTGCTGGTAGCTAAACCAGGTAGGGTGAAAACAGAGAAAGAAAATTATAGACCAATTTAACCAATGAATATTGATTAAAAAAATCTTAAATCAAATATTAGAAACAAAATTACAAAAATCATCTTTAGGGTAATACAATATGACCAAGTAGGATTTATTCTAGCAATGCAGGGCTGGATCAATATTAGGAAAACTATTAGCATAATTGACTATATCAGTAACCAAAGTAACAAAAATCATATCATTATCTCAATAGATACAGAAAAAGCATTTGACAAAATCCAACCTCTATTCTTATTAACAGCACTATGGAGTATAGGAATAAATGTACTTTTCCTTAAAATAATCAGTAGTATCTATTTAAAACCATCAGCAAGCATCATATGTAATGGAGACAAACTAGAACCATTACCAATAAGATAAATAGTGAATCAAGGTTGCCCACTATCGTCATTACTATTCAATATTGTATTAGAAATGTTAGCTTTGGCAATAAGAGAAGAAAAATATATTAAATGAATTAGAGTAAGTCATGAGGAAAGCAAATTATCACTCTTTGTAAATAATATGATGGTATACTTAGAGAACCCTAGAAAATCAACTAAAATTCTACTAGAAACATTTCACAAATTTAGCAAAGTTACAAAGTACAAAATAAATCCAGATAAATCATCAGTATTTTCATATATTAGCAACAAACTCCAGCAGCAAGAGATATAAAAAAGACATTCCATTCAAAATAACTGTTGGTATTATAAAATATCTGGGAATCTATCTGCCAAGAGAAAGTCAGAAACTATATGAATACAACTACAAAACACTTTCCAGATGAATAAAGTTAGTTCTAATCAGTTGGAAAAATGTCAAGTGCTAATGGGTAGGCCATGCAAATATAATAAAAATAAGAATATTACCTAAATTAATCTACTTATTTAGTGCCATACCAATCAAACTCCCAAGAAAACATTTTACAGACTTAGAAAAATAATAACAAAGTTAATCTGAAAAAAAAAGGTTAAGAATTTCAAGGGAATTGATGAAAAAAATAACTTTGAAGGTGGCCTAGCTGTGCCATTCCTAAAACTATATTATAAAGCAGCCGTCATCAAAACCATTTGGTACTTACTAAAAAATAGAGTAGTCAATCAGTGGAATAGGTTAGGATCACAGGAAAAAATAGCCAATAACTTTAGCAATCTAGTGTTTGACAAATCCAAAGACTTCAGTTTTTAGGCTAAGAACTCACTATTTGACAGTAACTGCTGGAAATTTAGAAATGCGTATGGAAGAAATTAGGACTTAACCCACACCTAACACCACATAACAAGATAAGGTCAAAATGGTTTCATGATTTAAACATAGTGATATTATAAGCAAATTAGAACATAAAATAGTTTATCTTTCATATCTGTGGAGAAGGAAGAAATGTGTTTCCAAATAAGAACTAGCACTCATAACTGAATATCAAATAGATAATTTTCATAATATTAAATTAAAAAGTTGTTTGTTTGTTTGTTTGTTTTTTGGCAAACAAAACTAATGCAGACAAGATCAGAAGGGAAGCAATAAAATAAATTGGGAAATCATTTTTACTTTTACATTACATTTTACATTTTCACATTTTATATTATGTTACAAATTACATTTACATTTTACATTTACATGATAAAGGCCTCCTTTCTAAAATATATAGAGAATTGGTTTAAATTTCTATGAATCCAAACCATTTTCCAATTCATGAATGGTCAAAGGATATAAATAGACAATTTTTAAATGAAGAAATTAAAACTATTTCTAATCATATGAAAAAGTGCCCTAAATCACTATGGATCAAATAAATGCAAATTAAGACAACTTTAAGATACCACTACATACCCCTCAGATTGGCTAAGATGACAGGAAAAGATAATGATGAATGTGTAAGAGAATGTCAGAAAACTGGTACACTAATACAGTGGAACTGTGAACAGAGTCAGCCATTCTGGAGAGCAGTTTGCAACTATGCTTAAATTGTTATTAAACTGTGCATATCCTTTGATCCAGCAGTGTTTCTATAGGACCTATATCCCAAAGAAATCTTAAAGGAAGAACAGGGACCAAATGTGCAAAATGTTTGTGGCAGCCCTTTTTGTAGTGGCAAGAAACTGGAAACCGAGTGTATGCCCATCACTTGGAGAATGGCTGAATAAGTTATTTTATATTTATATTTAAATGAATGTTATGGAATATTATGGTTTTATAAGAAATGATATGGAGGATCATTGTAGAGAGGCTTGGAGTGATGGAAAGTGAAATAAGAAGAACCAATAGATAATTATACATGACAACAACCTTATTACACAATGATCAATTCTGATGAACATGACTCTTTCCAACATTTAGATAAGTGATGTCTGTTCCAATGATCTTGAAATGAAGAGACATCTAAACCCATAGAGAAGACTATGGGAACTGAATGTAGATCACAACATAGCATTCTCACTCTTTTTGTTGTTGTTTGCTTACATTTTGTTTTTACTCATTTAGTTTCCTTTTTGATCTGATTGTTCTTGTGCTGCAAGAAAATTTTATATATATATATATATATATATATGTGTGTGTGTGTGTGTGTGTGTGTGTGTGTGTGTATACACACACACATACATATTGGATTTAACATATATTTTAACATGTATGACATATATTGGATTACTTGCCATCTAGGGGAGGGCGTGAGGGGGAAAGCAAGGGGAAATATGAAACTCAAGGTTATCCAAGGGACAATATTGTCAAATTATATGTGCATATGTTTTGAAAATAAAAAAAAATAAAATTTAAAATAAATAAAAATAAAAAAACAACAATATATAATGTGTAATCCCCAGGGTTCAGTAGATTGTGATAACAATTCCAGATCTCCCCTTTGATGGAAAATAATAAACTTCTTTGTAACTTTCTCCAATTCTTGTTTTGATTTCAATCAACCTCTGAAAAAGATAAGACTCAAGTATTTTAGTTCAAGAGAGAGAAGTTATGAGCTTGAAGTACAGTAGAGAAGTTGTGCAAGCTGAAGTAATGGAATAGAGGTAAGATGTATTTTGAAACTGGAATTATTGATGCTTTCAGTCCTAGAACAAACATTGTGAATCACCCTTTTCTCTTTGATGCTCTCTCTTCTCCAACGTTTTTCAAAAATCAGGAAGATAGACAACAAGATAATAAGTTAGAACAGATCATTTGATTGGGTTGATTGGGGAATTAAGCAATCATTGGCAACTTTATTGAGAAAAGTTTCAGTAGAATGATGATGTCTGAAGCCATACTGCAGAGAGTTAAAAATAGAGTGCTGATGTCATAAAGTTTAAAAATAAAATTGAGAAGACATGGACAATGGCTGGCAAGTCTAATAAATTAAATGAGGGTTGTCATTTCTTTTTGTCTGATAAATTCTCTTCTGGAAATTTTGAGTTTGAGATACCTATTTAACAACAAGAGTAGGGTGTCTAATAAGAAGGAGTGGATGCCAGCTGACTTTGTGAAAAGGATTGGACTTGAAACTGGGAAATGTTTATATTTAATTTGATAGTAAGGCATTGATTAGATCAAAATCTCTTAAATTGTGGGTCACAACTCCATATGGGCTCATAAATGAATGTGGGGGTCATGAAAATTTGGTAACAGTAAAATGTTTCTGAACACAATGACCAAAAATTAGCTAAAAATCAAATACATAATGAATCTAGGATATGCTGCACTCCACAATTTTGGGGGAAAAGGGTCATGAATGGTAAAAGTTTAAGAAACCCTGGATTAGATCACAAAGAAAATATCTTCAATCTAATGCAAAAAGGACATATTTATTAAGCACCTAATATATGCCAGACACAGTTGTAAGCACTTTATACATTTTATTTCATTTGATTGTCATAACAACCCTGAGTGGTGGTGCCATTTTTATTCCCATTTTAAAGTTGAGAAAACTGAAACAGATATAGGATTAAGTGCCTTGCCTATGGTCACATAATTAGTATATAAGGACATATTTTGCATTTGGCTTTTAGCTCTGGAATCTATCTACTATTCCATCTGATTACCTCAAAGCAAAACAATGGAGAAATGTACATATATAAGCAGAACATGTCTGTTGAAATATACTGAAATAATGGGTTACATGAACAATTTACAAATTTGAGAAGAATACCTAGAGAGAACATCTCAGTTAATTTTTTATTTAGGTTCAATAATTTCCTTTACATAAAAGGTATCAAAGAAGAACAAAAAGATTTAAAAAATAAGACTATCTTTCCTAGGATGTGGGTAAGGATTTTAAAAAACTATATTTCTAGAAAAATAGATATAGGAGGGAGAAGGAAATTTAGTTATAAAGAACCTACTTTATGTCAGACACAATGCTAAGCACTCTGCAAATATTATATCATACACATCCTTGCTATTGTTATCACACTTTTACAGTTGAGGAAACTGAGGCAAGCAGGGATTAAGAAACTTCCTCAGGGTTACACATCTAATAAGTGTCTGAGGTCTTATTTGAAGTCAGGTCTTCCTGGCTCAAGGACCAGTGTTCTATCTCTAATTTGAATGCCAGAAAGAAAATCCAATTCACTCACTCCTCATGGTGTCATTTCCATGATATTACAATTGTCTTCTTTCAGAACAAAGGACAAAATAATAAGCCAGTAAGAGGAGAATCAGGAGAACAATGTTACAAAAACTCAAGGAAGATATTATGTCTGGCAGAAAGTCGGATGATGAAAAGTATTTAATTTTGTAAAGAATCAAGGAGTATGGAGACTAAGAAAAGTCTATCAGACTTGGCATTTGTGTTTATTGGTAACTTTAGGGGCTGGTCCTTTATGAAGGATATATGAAAGGCTGTGATCAAGATTTGAACAAGATGAAATGGGTTTCTTTCTTGAATGGAGAGAACTTGGAGCTAGATCCTCAGAATTCTTGGTAATCTTGTCATGCAGACATTTGTTTTATTATAAATATACTACCCTTGATGTCATAAAAGTTAACTGGGGATGGAAATTAAGGAATTAATTGATTAAAAAACTGAAACAAGCTTTCACTGGCAGCGACTTCACAACTTCATGGCTTTAGATTTCTTTCGTTCAACATGAATGAATGTTTTTGCCTCACTTCTGAACTTCATTATACTCTTACAAAGTTTAGACCCATCCAAAATAATGTAGTGGAAAGAAGGCTGGATTTAAACTCTAGATTTTGCCTGTATTTCAGTTTTGTTTATAACTTATGTAACCTTGGTTCAGCATTTAACACCACCAAGTTTCAATTTCCTCATCTATAAAATGGATTTAGAATAGGTGAGCTTGAAAGTTACTTGCTTCTTAAAATTTATACTCCTATTACCTCACATTATAGCTCATATCTCTCCTTCTGCCCCTCTTCCATGTATAAGTACTGGTAACCATTACATATACTACCTTCCTTCCTCACACTATATTCCCTTCATTATTCTCACCTTCAAAAAGTGTTATGTGCTTATCTATAGAGAGCAGAGCCAGAACTCTGGAGAAGCATTCTTGTAACAAGGTGTTAACTCAGAGGAACTGACCTAAGAAACATCTGACACTGAAAGAGAATGTCTAACAATGACACTGTTGCAGAACTTCAAAACCAGCAGGAATTATTGGATTTTCTGAGACATGATAAGGCTGATATAGGATTGCAAAATCTGCAGGAATAATTGTATTCCCTGATACATGAAGTAATGAACAATAGATTGGTTTTGGATTATTTCTAGGACTTATGGACATGGATAATTCCTCATGTTTATTCATGTTGTTTGTTACATCATTACTAGCCTGTCCTATGTTATTATGTGCTTGTGTAATACATCCCATGTTAATGGATTTATGTATACCTGTTTTAAGTGAGACCCTTCAGAAATTCGATAATCTGGTTAGGCCTTTGGTGTTTTCATCTCCCTTTGTGAGATGTCAGGGAGGGCATGATCACCTCCTTTTAGGGTACTTACCTCCATGAGAAGTCAGGGAGGGCAGGACCACCTATGTTATAAAACAAAAGAAAGTGGGAAGTATAGAGATCCAGAACTCTGGAGAAGCATACTTGAAACAAGGTATTAACTCAGAGGAATTAATAAGACAATGGTTATTTAGTTCAGCATGATTATAATAATACTCTAGTTCAGTACATGTACTCAATACTTAATATAGTTCTACAAAATTGACACCTATGATTATGTAATTATAATAGAATATATAAGAGCCAACAAGGACTGAACAAGAGACATTACATCTTCATCAGCCTTATGTTGGCTGGCATGTCCTCCTGCTTCACCAACTGAGACCAAGGCCCATCTGAAAGATCTCCAGAATGCTAATCAGGACTTTAAACTTATCCAACAATCAAACTGTTTCCTCCTATATGCTATATGAAACATATACACATATACACACTCAATATATATATATATATATATATATATATATATATATATATATATATATATATATATATATATATATATATATATATATATATATATATATATATATATATATATATATATATACATAATGTATCTTCCTCACATTTTACCTGACACATATTTCTGAATAAATCACATCATTTTATCTGACTCACAATGTTTCACTTTGTTGTTCAGAAGTTTTCAGTAATGTCTGACTCTTCCTGATGATATTTTGGGTTTTCTTTGCAAAGACACATTAGTTAAAAGCTACTTTGCTCAACTTTATGCCAATAAATTCGATAACTTAAATGAAATGGAAGAATACCTTTAAAAATATAGCTTGCCCAGATTAACAGAGGAAGAAGTAAATAGTCTAAATAGTCCCATTTCAGAAAAATAAATAGAACAAGCTGTTAACTAACTCCCTAAGAAAAACCCCCCAGGAAAGATGGATTTATATGTGAATTCTACCAAACATTTAAAGAACACCTAACTCCAATACTATATAAACTATTTGAAAAAATAGGGATTGAAGGAGTCCTACCAAATTCCTTTTATGACACAGACATGATACTGACACCTAAACCAGGTAGGCTGAAAACTGAGAAAGAAAATTATAGATCAATCTCCCTAATGAATATTGATGCTAAAATCTTAAATAAAATATTAGAAAAAAGACTACAGAAAATCATACCCAGGATAATACACTATGACTAAGTGGAATTTATACCAGGAACGCAGGGCTGGTTCAATATTAGGAAAACTATTAGCATAATCAACTTTATTATATCTTGATCATGTAACAATTAGGACATGTCAAGATATAAAATCTATGTCTAAAGGACTGTAAATTTATGCATGTTCCTTTACCTAAAAACACCACTACTAGGTATAAATACAAAAGAAATTGAAAAAGAAAAGGAAAATGACTTATATATGCAAAAATATTCATAGCAGCTTTATTCTCAAGAGCAAAAAAAAATGGAAATTGAGAAGGTTCCCATCAATTGGGAAATGAATGGCTCAATAAAGTCTGGTATGTGTTTGTGATAGAATATTACTGTTTTATGGGAAAGGAAGAGCAGGATGCTTTCAGAAAAAAAAAAAAAAATATATATATATATATATATATATGTATATGTATATATATACAAAACTTGAAATTATAAAAATAAAAGGTAAGATTAATAAAATTGAAAGTAAAAAAAAAAAAAACTATTGAATTAATTAATAAAACTAAGAGTTGGTTCTATGAAAAAACCAAAAAAATAGACAAACCCTTAGTAAATCTGATTTAAAAAAGGAAAGAGGAAAAGCAAATTGTTAGTCTTAAAAATGAAAAGGGAGAACTCACCACTAATGAAGAAGAAATTAGAACATTAGTTAGTGTTATACCAATCAGACTCCAAAGAAACTATTTTAATGACCTAGAAAAAATAATAACAAAATTCATATGGAAGATCAAAAGGGCGATAATTTCAAGGGAAGTCAATGAAAAGAAAAAAATGAAATGAAGGTGGCCTAGCTTTCTGATCTAGAACTATATTATAAAGCAGCAGTCACCAAAACCATTTGGAATTGGCTAAGAAATAGACTAGTGGAATAGATTAGGTTCAGAGGGCAAGATAGTGAATAAACATAGCAATCTAGTGTTTGACAAACCCAAAGATCCCAACTTTTGGGATAAGAATTCATTATTTGACAACAACTGCTGGGAAAACTGGAAATTAGTATGGCAGAAATTAAATATGGACCCACACTTAACACCACATATTAAGATAAGATCAAAATGGGTCCATGATTTTGGCACAAACAATGAGATCATAAATAAATTAGAGGAACATTTACCTCTCATACTTATGAGGAGGAGGAAGGAATTTGTGACCAAAGGAGAGCTAGAGATCATTATTGATCACAAAATAAAAAAAAAAATTATTACATCAAATTAAAAAAGCTTTTGTACAAATAAAACTAATGCAAACAAGATCAGAAGGGAAGTAACAAATTGGGAAAACATTTTTATAGTTAAAGGTTCGGATAAAGGCCTCATCTCCAAAATATACAGAGAATTGACTCCAATTTATAAGAAATCAAGCCATTCTCCACTTGATAAATTGTCAAAGGATATGAACAGATAATTTTCAGATGAAGAAATTGAAACAATTTCCACTCTTATGAAAAAGTGTTCCAAATCACTATTGATCAGAGAAATGCAAATTAAGACAACTCTAAGATACCACTACACACCTATCAGATTGGCTAAGATGATAGGAACAAATAATGATGAATGTTGGAGGGGATGTTGGAAAACTGGGTCATAGATACATTGTTGGTGGAGTTGTGAAAGAATCCAACCATTCTGGAGAGCAATCTGGAATTTTGCCCAAAAAGTTATCAAAATGTGCATACCCTTTGACCCAGCAGTGCTACTACTGGGTGTATATCCCAAGGAAATACTAAAGAAGGGAAAAGGATCTGTACGTGCCAAAATGTTTGTGGCAGCCCTTTTTGTAGTGGCTAGAAACTGGAAAATGAATGGATGTCCATCATTTGGAGAATGGTTGGGTAAATTATGGTATATGAATGTTATGGAATATTATTGTTCTGTAAGAAATGACCAACAGGAGGAATACAGAGAGGCTTGGAGAGACTTACATGCGAAGGTCTGGTCTAGCTCCTCCTGTCAGGATAAGCAAAAGTCCTTGCCCCACGTGTGAACGCCAAATTGTAGCGAGCTGTTGTCTCTAGAAGCTGCTGGATCGCTCTCTGGGGGGAGAGCTGCTGTGTCTACTCAAATCTCTCCGACAGATTCTTCTTCCTGTAACGAACCGTTGTCTCCAGGCAGTTGCTGTTAACTCTTGTCCAGAGAAGTGACTTCCCTTCCTGCAGAGAGCCCCGTCAAGCCTGATGCAATGCAGAGTCTTCTCCTTGAATCTCCTCCAGCTCTTATCCTTCTCCATGTAGACTAACTTTCCAGGCCCACTGTTGCTTTTTATCCTCCCAGAGAATGGGCGTGGGATAATGCAAGGGCTTCTGGGAAGAACCACTTCAGCCAATGAACTTGCTCCTTCTATCAAGTCAACCTGAGTTCTCACCTTGTAATTGTCCAGAAAACCTGAATTCTCACCTTGTCACTGTCCAGACAACCTGAGTTCTCACTTAGTAATCCTAACACTTACATCAACTGATGCTGAGTGAAATGAGCAGAACTAGGAGATCATTATACACTTCAACAATGATACTGTCTGAGGATGTATTCTGATGGAAGTGGATATCTTCAACATAAAGAATAGCTAATCCCATTCCAATTGATCAATGATGGACAGAATCATCTACATCCAGAAAAGGAATACTGGGAAATGAGTGCAACCTGTGACCTTTTTTTTGTTTGTTTTTCTTCCCAGATTATTTTTACCTTCCGAATACAATTCTTCCTTTGCAACATCAACAACAAAATTCGGTTCTGCATATATAAATTTGGAACAAAAGGGATACAAGGGATAATGTTGTAAAAAATTACCTACGCATATGTACTGTCAAAAAATGTTATAATTATAAAATTAATAAAAGAAATTTTAAAAAATTCCCTTCACCCCTGACATACTGATATATAATACCATCTTTTTCTCACATCATGTTTGATGAACACATATACAAACCATGTCTTTCACTAATATGTGCTTCTCTTATTCAAAGATTACAATGTCTTCCTTTCTATCTGACATATTTACTTATATCACCTTTTTTTGCATCTTTATCTTACATATTTTTGCTTCTCTCTTCTTTTATTCTATGCTGACTTTTTGCTTGGCTTGTTCAGTTGCTTCACTCATGTCTCACTCTTCATAACCTATTTGGGGTTTTCTTGACAAAGATACTGGAGCAATTTGACATTTCTTTCTCCAACTCATTTTTATGGATTAGAAAATGGAGATAAATAGGATTAAGTGACTTGCTTAAGCTCAAATGGCTATTGTCTGAGACTAGACTTGAACTCAGGAATACTCAACTTCCTGATTTCAGGCCTGGTGCTTTATCCAGGGATCCATCTACTTGTCCCAATCTGACTATATTTTCTCTTTAAAATGTCCTTTCTTTTCTCTATCTTGGAAGTGTTCCATATCCTGAAACACTGAAACACCATTGTTATATTGTAAGCGACAAACAAAGTGTTTCATAACTAAATCAGTGTGAAAAACATCTTAGGAAACATAACAAATGATATAAGTTACCACTGAAGAAAGTGGTAAGTTTCCGATGCACATAGTTCTGATTTTCATGGGGTGACGCAGTAACCCTATAGGGCATTTTTCTTGTAATGTTAGGCTGGGTCTTGATATGATGTGTTAGAATAACCTGTTGCTTCTATGACCTCAGATTCTATGGCTTTTCACATTTTAATCCTAATGGTAGGCAGTGAGGACACATTCTTATCTCTATTTTTTTTTTCAGATGACAAAACACAGTTAGAAGGAGGGTTAGTGACTTGGACAAGATCAGTCAGGAAATCAGAGTGAACAAAATAGAGGCCAGATCTCTCCTAAAATCAAAATCTTAACGGGTGCAGAAATGTGAGAAATAAGAGAAAATGCCTAGGAATTTATCCTTTTAAAATTTCGAGAAGTATAAAAGTTGGGCTAAATGAAACAGATACCGTAGAAACTTTCTGTGACATGAAAAATATTTACCTAGTGATATTAAATAACATGTGCAGTTCTCTGAACATATTCCCCTAGTTATATGCAAATAGCAGTTGGCATTCATTTTGAAAGCAAGAAACTTGAATTCTATTTCTGGATGCATTAATTCACGTAACATTCCTTGAATCACTTAAGATATTTATATTCTGTTTCCTCATCAATAAAATGAGAATTACATAAGATAACATATTGAAAATTTGCTCCTTTACACATGATTCCAATACTTTAACCTAGCAAGAAGACTGTATTAAGCCACCTGTTCTGGAAGGTCCTTTTAACCAAATTGTTGTTCATTACCATCAAATGATATTTTTTATTCATTTATTCATCCTTTCATTCATTCAGTTAATATTTCTAAAGCAATTCATGAATAATAACACACAGAGAAGCCAGAATCTCTTTCACTGGAGGGAGATTCTATGCCAACAAACACACATCTTTGAAGCATATATATCACAACTTGTCTATAAATTGTTTTCTTAGAGAGTTCCTTAAGGCCACACAGCTTCTATATCAGAAACAGACTTTGAACCAAATCTTGCTGATTTCAAATGTATTGGAATTTTCCCCATTCCTAAGAAGCACATAATTTTCTGATGAAGAAAGCAGACTCCCCTAGAACATAATTTGAACAATTTTCTTTGATTAGGCAAAGCATAGAAAAAGCTACAGGATACTAAGTGTATGGCCTCATTCTAACTTAGAAACACCACCATCACCAAGACAAGACAAATACAAATTTTATATAACGATTTCTTTGCCTGCCATTTTCCGCTGATGTGTACATTTAGGTATTACCAAGCACCAAAAAAGTCTGTGATAAAAGATGCAAGAGAAAGAATACTTACATACTTAATTGTCATTATTTCTTTTACATGGTACATTCTGGTAGTAAAGAATGTTCCTGATTCAATAGTTCTGACAACATTTTCAGCAATTTAAAATAGGAAAGAGTCTTTTCTACAAAGTAGATTACTTTTAAAACGGAACATGTAAAAGTATAAATTGGAACAGTACTATTACTTCATCCACAGTTATGCTTGAAATAGAAACACATTTGTTTCAAGTTTGGCAAAATACTGTAAGGAAAGGGAGAAAAATACTTTTTGTGTTATATTTAGACAGAAAATGATACTGTCAGAAGTACATTAAATGCCTTGCTATCTTCAAGAGTAATTAATTATAGTGACATAAAAGAGAGATGACAACATGAGAAGTTTCAGCTAAATCTATAATCCCTTTGATAATACCTAAAGACTAATTAGAAACTATATCAAAAAGGAGAAATGAACTAAAAGCAATTTAAAAAGATGAATAAAAAAGCAAATAAGTCAGTAAGATAATGAAAAAAAAGAAGAAGAGAGAGATTAAAAAAGGAAAGAAGGAAGAAAGGAAGGAAGGCAGGAAGGAAGGAAGGAAAGAAGGAAGGAAGGAAGGAAGGAAGGAAGGAAGGAAGGAAGGAAGGAAGGAAAGAAGGAAGGAAGGAAGGAGGGAAAGAAGGAGGGCAGGAAGGAAAACAGGGAAGGAAAGGAGGGAAGGAAGGAAGGAAGAAAAAGAAATAACCTATTAATGGACCCAAATATCCATATAACATTTTGTGAACTAGCTAACCTAGGATGAAAAAATGGAAATTAAACCACTCAACTCAGTATCTATCCCACTCAAGATTATCATAAAGATCTCAAAAATCCATGTTGAATTGGACTTCTTGGCTGTCCTAGGGAGAGAATACTGCATAGATTCTATCAAGTCTCTCATTTCATCTTAGATTCTATACTTTGTACTCAATATGACATCAGCTAAAACAATTGCGGTCATTAGGAATTAAAGTTTGGAAGAAATGCCAGGGGAAGAAGCAGAAGAAGATTTTTATCTGCTCCCTCTAATGGAGTAATTGAAAAAAAAATAAAAACCAGAAAAAAAAAGTACCTCAAAATTAGTTCTTTTTGGCTAAAAGCACTTCAGGATAAAATGCTACCAAAAAAGAATAATTCTACAATAGATAAAGATATAAAGCTAGAGAGAATAAATTTATCTCTAAAACTATGAGGGTGAAAGGAAGTACTACCAATGGAAGTTAATGAAGAGAAGTAAGATATAAATCATTTTTATAGTTCTTGAGGAAAATAATTGCAAGGAACATTTCAGCAGCTTGGAAAAGAAACTAAAAACTTATCAAAGTAATGGAACTCCTACAAAACAGAGTGGAATAAATAGATCCCAAAAATTTAAACAATAAGAATATGATATTAATGTTAAAGACATAAAATGGCATGTATTAAATACAATACCTACCATTAAAAGTAACTCATTTAGAATATTTATAAAAAGATAAGGAGGGGGACTTCCTGCCAAGATGGCGGCATGGAGGCAGACCGCTGCTTGAGCTCCTCGTTTTCTCTCAGAAATTAATTCATGACAAGCCTCTGACTTAATGCTTGACCCAGAAAGAAATCCACAAAATATCACCAAGAGTGACCAGAAAAGGTCTATGTTTGCTCAGGGGAGGGTCAATCAGACTGGGCGCAGACTGAGGGCAGGCAGCCAGAGCAAGACAGGCAGCTCACACAGCTCAGACCAGAGGGGGAGGGGTGTGATCTCTGCCTTTTCTGTGAAAGGGCTTTTGCCCCAGTGTGGATGCTCCTTCTTGGCAGCAAGCCAGGAGCAGCGGAGAGGGTGTAAACACCGGAGGTGAAGATTAAAACCCCAGAAAGCCAGCTTCTCTCAGAGCCCGGCCACCCCCAACCCCCACCTGGACTGACTCAGTGCGTTCTTGGAGCCTCAGATTGCAGACTCAGTACAGTCATTGCTGTTCTGTTAGTGGCTCTCTGCTGCCCTACCCCCAGTCTGTAGAAGAAGCCCATTAATACCATCCAGCCCCATCCCCCGCAAAACAGACCAATTGTTTCTCTTGTCAGTTTGTTTTCTTTGATTCCTACTCTGACAAAATGAACAAAAAATTCAAAAGGGCTCAAACCATTGACAGATTCTGTGTGGAGAGGGAGCAGACTTCAAATGCTGAGGAGACTGGGAACAGACTGTCCCCAGATGTATCCCCTGGGAGGGATATAAGCTGCTCCTCAATACAAAAGAACCTCATTGAGGAAATCAAAAAGGCTCTCACAAGAGAGCTGGAAGAGAAATGGGAAAAGGAAAGGGAAGCTTGGCAAGAGAGCCTGGAGAAGTCATCCCATGCATTCAAAGACAGAGTGGTTAAAGAAATCAAATCATTGAGAAACAAGATTAGTGAGCTGGAAAAGGTAAACAACTCCAAGGAAAACAGGATTAGTGAGCTGGAAAAGGTAAACAACTCCAAGGAAAACAGGATTAGTGAGCTGGAAAAAGAAATCAGCTCTCTAAAAAATAAAATGGATATAATGGAAAAAAATTCCATAGAAGATAAAAACTCAATTGGACAATTACAAAGAGATATAAAAAAAGTGAGTGAAGAAAATACATCATTGAAAATTATACTGGAACAAGTAGAAATGAATGACTCAAGGAGAAACCAAGAGATAGTCAAGCAAAACCAAAGAAATGAAACAATTGAAAAGAATGTCAAGTACCTTACCAGAAAGACAACAGACCTGGAAAACAGATCCAGGAGAGACAATTTGAGAATAATCAGACTCCCTGAAAAATGTGAGGAAAAAAAGAGCTTGGACACAATTTTCGAGGAAATTATCAAAGAGAACTGCCCAGACATTCTGGAAACAGAGGGTACAATAGACATTGAAAAAATTCATCGATCACCTACTGAAAGGGACCCTAAAATCAAAACACCAAGAAATATAGTGGCCAAGTTCAAGAACCATCAGACAAAGGAAAAGATATTGGAAGCTGCTAGAAAAAAACAATTCAGATATGGAGGATCAACAATAAGGATAACCCAGGATCTAACAGCGTCCACATTAAAAGAACGAAGGGCCTGGAACATGATATTCCGAAAGGCTAAGGAACTTGGTATGCAGCCAAGAATAACTTACCCAACAAGAATGAGCATCATTTTCCAGGGAAGAAGATGGACATTTAACGAAATAAATGAAATCCATCTATTTTTGATGAAAAAACCAGACCTACATAAAAGGTTTGATCTTCAAATACAGAACTCAAGAGATTTCTAAAAAGGTAAAAAGAAATCTTGAGACCTATACTTCTATCAAAAAAATATGTAAAGAACATATGTACAATTTGTCTTAGAAACTAGAGGTGGAAAGGAGATTATGTCATAAAAAAGTGTAAAGTGGTGGTCCTACATCTCATGAAGAGGCAAAGGTAACCTATTATATCTGAGAGAAAGAAAGGAGGGAGATGAACATAGTGTGTATCAATAGAGATATTCGATTTATGGTGAAACTTCTTCCACTTCATTGAAAAGTGAAAAGGAAGGAGTAAGTTAAGGGGAAGGGAATACAGTAATTTTGAGGAAAAGGGGTAAAATAAGGGGAGGATCTTTAAGGTGGGGGAGGGATCCTAAATAGGGAAGGCTTTGAAAAGCAAGTGGTGTTCACCAGTTTAATACTGGGTAGGAGGGTAAAAGGGAAGGAAAGGGGAAAAGCATAAGCAGGGGTTAATAGGATGGCAAGCAATATAGAATTAGTCCTTCTAACCATAAATGTGAATGGGGCAAACTGCCTCATAAAGAGGAAGCAGTTAGCAGACTGGATTAAAAGTCAGAAACCTACTATAGGTTGTTTACAGGAAACACACCTGAAACAGGGTGAGACATTCAAACTAAAAGTAAAAGGGTGGAGCAGAATCTACTATGCTTCAGGCAAAACCAAAAAAGCAGGAGTACCCATCCTCATCTCAGATCAAGCAAAAACAAAAATTGATCTAATTAAAAGAGATAAGGAAGGGCATTATATCCTGCTAAAGGGCAGCATCAATAGTGTAGCAGTATCAATATTAAACATGTATGCACCAAGTGGTGCAGCATCTAAATTCTTAAAAGAGAAATTAAGAGAGCTGCAAGAGGAAATAGATAGCAAAACTATAATAGCGGGAGATCTCAACCTTGCACTCTCAGAATTAGATAAATCAAACCGCAAAATAAATAAGAAAGAAGTCAAAGAGGTAAATAGAATACTAGAAAAGTTTGACATGATAGATCTTTGGCGAAAGCTAAATGGAGACAGAAAGGAATATACTTTCTTCTCAGCAGTTCATGGAACCTATACAAAAATTGATCATATACTAGGGCATAAAAACCTCAAAATCAAATGCAGTAAGGCAGAAATAGTAAATGCATCCTTTTCAGACAATAATGCAATCAAAATAACATTTAATAAAAAGCCAGGGGAAAATAGACCAAAAAATAATTGGAAACTAAATAATCTTATACTAAAGAATGATTGGGTAAAACACCAAATCATAGACATAATCAATAACTTCACCAAAGAAAATGACAATAATGAGACATCATACCAAAATGTGTGGGATACAGCCAAAGCAGTAATAAGGGGAAGTTTTATATCTCTACAGGCCTACTTGCATAAAATAGAGAAAGAGAGGGCCAACGAATTGGGCTTACAACTAAAATTGCTAGAAAAGTAACAAATTAAAAACCCCCAGACAAACACAAAACTTGAAATTCAAAAAATAAAAGGTGAGATTAATAAAATTGAAAGTAAAAAAACTATTGAATTAATTAATAAAACTAAGAGTTGGTTTTCTGAAAAAAACAACAAAATAGACAAACCCTTAGTAAACCTGATTAAAAAAAGGAAAGAGAAAAAGCAAATTGATAGTATTGAAAATGAAAAGGGTGAACTCACCACTAATGAAGAGGAAATTAGAACAATAGTTAGGAGCTACTTTGCTCAACTTTATGCCGATAAATTCGATAACTTAAATGAAATGGAAGAATACCTTCAAAAATATAGCTTGCCCAGATTAACAGAGGAAGAAGTAAGTAGTCTAAATAGTCCTATCTAAGTAAAAGAAATAGACCAAGCTATTAACCAAATTCCTAAGAAAAAGTCCCCAGGACCAGATGGATTTACAGGTGAATTCTACCAAACATTTAAAGAACAACTAACTCCAATGCTATGTAAAGTATTTGAAAAAATAGGGATTGAAGGAGTCCTACCAAATTCCTTCTATGGCACAGACATGGTACTGATACCTAAACCAGGTAGATCGAAAACTGAGAAAGAAAACTATAGACCAATTTCCTTAATGAATATTGATGCTAAAATCTTAAATAAGATATTAACAAATAGACTACAGAAAATCATCCCCAGGATAATACACTATGACCAAGTGGGATTTATACCAGGAATGCAGGGCTGGTTTAATATTAGGAAAACTATTAGTATAATTGACCATATTAATAATCAAATTAATAAAAACCATATGATCCTCTCAATAGATGCAGAAAAGGCATTTGATAAAATCCAACATCCATTCCTACTAAAAACGCTTGAGAGTATAGGAATAAATGGACTATTCCTTAAAATAATAAGGAGCATATATTTAAAACCTTCAGTAAACATTATATGTAATGGTGATAAACTAGAACGTTTCCCTGTAAGATCAGGAGTGAAACAAGGTTGCCCACTATCACCATTACTATTCAATATAGTACTAGAAACTCTAGACTTGGCAATAAGAGCCGAGAAAGAGATTCAAGGAATTAGAGTAGGAAATGAAGAAATCAAATTGTCACTTTTCGCCGATGACATGATGGTATACTTAGAGAACCCCAAAGACTCTGCTAAAAAGCTATTAGAAATAATTCAGAATTTTAGCAAAGTCGCAGGATACAAAATAAATCCACATAAATCTTCAGGATTTTTATACATTACCAACACAATCCAACAGCAAGAGATACAAAGAGAAATTCCATTCAAAATAACAGTCGATAGTATAAAATATTTGGGAATATATCTACCAAAGGAGAGTCAGGAATTATATGAGCAAAATTACAAAACACTTGCCACAAAAATAAAGTCAGATTTAAATAATTGGAAAGACATTCAGTGTTCTTGGATAGGCCAAGCGAATATAATAAAGATGACAATACTCCCCAAACTAATCTATTTATTTAGTGCTATACCAATCAGACTCCCAAGAAACTATTTTAATGACCTAGAAAAAATAACAACCAAATTCATATGGAAGAATAAAAGGTCGAGAATTGCAAGGGAACTAATGAAAAAAAACTCAGATGAAGGTGGTCTAAGTGTACCTGATTTAAAGCTATATTATAAAGCAACAGTCACCAAAACCATTTGGAATTGGCTAAGAAATAGACTAGTTGATCAGTCGCATAGGTTAGGTTCACAGGGCAAGATAGTGAATAAAAATAGCAATCTAATCTTTGACAAACCCAAAGATCCCAAATTTTGGGATAAGAATTCATTATTTGACAAAAACTGCTGAGAAAACTGGAAATTAGTATGGCAGAGACTAGGCATGGACCCACATTTAACACCACATACTAAGATTAGATCAAAATGGGTCCAAGATTTAGGCATAAAGAACGAAATCATAAATAAATTGGAGGAACATGGGATGGTTTATCTCTCAGACTTGTGGAGGAGGAAGGAGTTTGTGTCCAAGGGAGAACTAGAGACCATTATTGATCACAAAATAGAACATTTTGATTACACCAAATTAAAAAGTTTCTGCACAAACAAAACTAATGCAAACAAGATTAGAAGGGAAGTAACAAATTGGGAAAAAATTTTTACAGTTAAAGGTTCTGATAAAGGCCTCATCTCCAAAATATACAGAGAATTGACTTTAATTTATAAGAAATCAAGCCATTCTCCAATTGATAAATGGTCAAAGGATATGAACAGACAATTTTCAGATGATGAAATTGAAACTATTTCCACTCATATGAAAGCGTGTTCCAAATCACTATTGATTAGAGAAATGAAAATTAAGACAACTCTGAGGTATCATTACACACCTGTCAGATTGGCTAAGATGACAGGAACAAATAACGATGAATGTTGGAGGGGCTGTGGGAAAACTGGGACACTGATGCATTGTTGGTGGAGTTGTGAAAGAATCCAACCATTCTGGAGAGCAATCTGGAATTATGCCCAAAAAGTTATCAAAATGTGCATACCCTTTGACCCAGCCATACTACTACTGGGCTTATACCCCAAGGAACTACTAAAGAAGGGAAAGGGACCTGTATGTGCCAAAATGTTTGTGGCAGCCCTTTTCATAGTGGCTAGAAGCTGGAAGATGAATGGATGTCCATCAATTGGAGAATGGTTGGGTAAACTATGGTATATGAATGTTATGGAATATTATTGTTCTATAAGAAATGACCAACAGGAGAAATACAGAGAGGCTTGGAGAGACTTACATCAACTGATGCTGAGTGAAACGAGCAGAACCAGAAGATCATTATACACTTCAACAATGATACTGTACGAGGATGTATGCTGATGGAAGTGGATTTCTTCAACACAGAGAAGAGCTAATCCAATTCCCTTTGATTAATGATGAACAGAACCAGCTACATCCAGAAAAGGAACACTAGGAAATGAATGTAAACTGTTATTTTTACCTTCTGAATCCAATTCTTCCTGTGCAACAAAAAATTCAGTTCTACACACATATATTGTATCTAGAATATACTGTAATATATTTAACATATATAAGACTGCTTGCCATCTGGGGGAGGGGGTTGGGGGAGGAAGGGAAAAAATCTGAATAGAAGTAAGTGCAAGGGATAATGTTGTAAAAAATTACCCATGCATATGTACTGTCAAAAAAATGTTATAATTATAAAATAAAATATAAATTAAAAAAAAAAGATAAGGAGGGTCAATTTGAATGATTAGATTCATTAAAAAAGTTATCCTTGGTTCCCTCAGAACTAAATTCTTGCTTTCTCAGAACTAGATAAACCACAAAATAAATAAGAAAGAAATTAAGTAGATAAATTGAATTTTAGAAAAGTTAAATATGACAGACTTTTGAAAAAAAATTGAATGTAAACAAAAAGAAATATACTTTTTTTCTTGGAGGTACATGGAACCTACATAAAAGTTGGCCATGTATTAGAGCATTAAAAACTAAAAAAAAAACAGGGATGAAAACCTAAAATAATTATGACTCATTTTAAGAAATTATTGAAGAAAATCTCTAAGAACTATAGGAAATGAAGGTAAATGTAAAGTAGAATCCATAGAATCACCAGTTTAAAGAAACCCAATATTGAACATTTTCACATAAATGACTGCCAAATGCTGGATATAACATGGCAAAAGGAAAAAAAAAAAAGTCACAAAAAGTCAAGAAGAAAAAAAGTCATTTACTACAGAAGTATATTCTGAATTATTTAGGAATATTCAATCAATAATTTACCCAGAAAACACTGAAAAAGTAAGCAAAATATTTGGATTTTATATACAAAATGATAAAATTAAAGAAAAAAATACTGCAGGAAAAAAATAGCTTATTGCAGAATAAGGGATGCATATCTTTGAAGGAATCAATAACTTCTAAGCATTCCGGCTGAGAAAAAAATATAGAATGGTATAAAATATTTTAAATTTAAAAAGAACCTTTGAAAAACAAAAAAAGGGGAAAAACAAAAACCAGAAATATATTTACTTTGGATATTTTAAAGGCTTCAATGCTGACCAAGTACTTATATTTTGAAAGAGGGAGATTATTTTCCTTTCAGAATTCCACTATTCACATTTTCCATGTTTATTATCCTTAGTTTTCATTTTTCTTAGAAAAATGAGTCCCTAGAGGTGATTAGAGGCAATCATAAGAAGATATTAAGTTTGTCATGTGAATTTAATGTAAATATATATATATATATATATATATATATATATATATATATATATACACACACATACCTTTTATTTTTCTTTTGAGAGGCAATTAGGGTTAAGTGATTCTTAGTCAAGACTTGATCTTACGTCCTACAAATTCCAAGGCTAGTACTCTATTCACTATGCTTATAGCTGCCCTGCATCTTTAGGGCCTGTAAATTTGGAATCATATCTGTTACGGTTGTCTGTATTAAATACATAGGAGGGGTTATAAAGTTAAATTAAAACACAGATTGAAAATTTTTTTTAATTCCTAGAAGATATGAAACAAAGCATTTTAGAAAGTAGTTTAGAATAATAAAGGAAATCAGAGTGCTATAAAGAGGAATATAGAGAGAGGGAAAAGAAATTAAGCCATGGAAAAAATGATTGGAACAGGAACTACATAATTTTGCTAATATAACAAAGTTTAAAATGGATCAAATAAAGCCTTATAACTCATGAGAGAATAAGAAATAATATAATAAAGTAAAATATTAAAATATATATGGTGTCATGTCTTTTAGCAAAACAATACAAAACAAAAACTCCCTAAAAATGGATCCAAGACCAATATTAATAAATGAATGAACAATTTGTTTCACAACTTGAAAGCAATGACCAAAACTGGAGTCTAGACATCCTATTTTATAATTTTTTAAATTTATATTACGTTTATTTATTTTTTATACACATTGCTTTATGAATCATGCTGGGAGAGAAAAATCAGAGCAAAACAGAAAAGCCATGGGAGAGATAAAAAACAAAACAGAAGAAAGAAGTGAATATAGCATGTGTTGATTTATATTTAGTCTCCTTAGATCTTTGTCTAGATGCAGATGGCATTTTCTGTCTAAAGTCTATTGGAATTGCCTTTGATTACCGGACCACTGAGAATCAAGCCTTTAATAGTTGATCATTGTACATTCTTATTGTTTTTGTATACATTGTATTCCTGGTCCTGCTTGTTTCACTCAGCATCATTTCTTGCAAATCTTTCCAGGCCTTTCTATGGTCAATTTGTTCATAATTATTTTTATTGAACAATAATATTCCATTACCTTCCTATGCCACAGCTATTCAGCAGCCCTCTTCTTGATGGGCATCCACTCCCTTTCCAATTCTTTGCTACCACAAAAGGGCTGCTGCAAACTTTTTTTGTAGATCTAGGTCCTTTTCTTCACTTATAATCTTTTTTGGGACACAGATGCAGTAATGGCACAGATGGCTCAAAGGGTATACACAGTTTTATAGCCTATTTTATAACTCCACCAAAAAGGCAGTTTTCCCACATCACCTCCAACAGTTATCATTATCTTTTCCTGTCATCTTTGCTAATCTGAAAGGTATGAGGTGGTATTTCAGAGTTGTTTTAATTTGCATTTCTCTAATCAATAGTGCTTTAGAGAATTTTTTTTTCACATAACTATAAAAGGCTTTAATTTCATCATCTGAAAGTTGTCTGTTCATATCCTTTGACCATATATCAGTTGGGGAATGACTTGCTTTCTTATAAATTTAACATAGTTTTTATATATTTTAGAAATAAGACTTTTACCAGAAATACTGACTATAAATCTTTTTCCCCACCTTTATACTGTCCTTTTAATCTTGTTTATGTTGGTTTTGTTTGTGAAAGAACCTTTTAATTTAATGTAATCAAAGTTGTACATGTCACCTTTCAAAATGTTCTCTAGTTCTTTTTTTAGTCATAAAATCTTCCCTTCTCCAAAGATCTAATAGGGCAATTATCAATTATCCCTTGTTCTCTTAATTTGTTTGTGGTATCCTTTTTTATGCCCAAATCATGTATCAATTTTCACCTTATTTTGGTATGGGGTGTGTGATGTAGGTATATGCTGAATTTCTGACATTATTTTCCAGTTCTCCCACCAATTTTTATCAAATAACGAGCTCTTATTCTGGAAGCTGGGGTTTGAGGTTTTATTAAATTCTAAATTGTTATATGCCTTGATTATTGTGCCATGAGTATCTAATCTATTGCACTAATACACCATTGTATTTCTTGGCCAGTACCAAATGGTTTTGATTACTGCTGCTTTATAATTTAATTTTTGGTTTGGTACAGCTAAGCTACCATCCTTTATATTTTTTTCATTAATTCATTTGATATTCTTGACCTTTTGTTCGTTCAGTTGAATTTTGTTATAATTTTTTTTAGTTCTATAAAATAATGTGTTGTCAATTTTATTGGTATGGCACTGAACAAGCAGAGTAATTTAGGCAGAATTGTCATTTTTATTATATTAACTCAGTATAGCCATGAATAATTGATATTTTCCCAATTGTCTAGGTCTGATTTTATTTGTGTGAGCTGTGTTTTTTTAATTGTGTTCATATAGTTCTTAGACTTGTCTTGGCAAGTAGACCCTCAAATATTTTATTTTGTTTATAGTAATTAAAAATATCTTTCTATATCTTCCTGATGGGATTTGTCAGTAATATATAGACATGCTGATGATTTGCATGGGTTTATTTTTATATCCTGCAACTTCGCTAAAGCTGTTAATTGTTTCAAGTAGATCTTTGAATGATTTTCTAGGATTCTCTAAATATATCATCATATCATCTGTAAAGAGTGATATTTTTATGTCTTTATTGCCTAATCTAATTCCTTTCATTTCTTTTTCTTTTATTATTGCTAAAGCCAATATTTCTAGTACAATATTGAATAACAGTTTTGATAATGGGCATCCTTGTTTCACTCCAGCTTTATTGGGAACATGTCCAGCTTCTCTCCATTACAAATAATGCTTGATGTTGGTTTTAAATAGATACTGATTATAATTTTAAAAAAAGCTCCCTTTATTCTTAACCTCTAAAACAGTTTCAATAGAAATAGGTCCTATACTTTATCAAAAGCTTTTTCTGCATCTATTGATATTATCATATAACTTCTGTTGGTTTTATTATTGATATACTTGATTATGATAATAGTTTTGCTAGTATAAAACCAGTCCAATATAATAAATTCCTGGTATAAATCCCACTTGGTCCTAGTATATTATCCTGCTGATAAGTTGATTTTCTAGAATTCTCTAAGTATATCATCATACCATCTGCAAAGAGTGATAATTCATTTCCTCATTGCCTATTCTAATTCCTTTAATTTTTCTTTTATGTATCTACTGAGATTATTATATGAGTTCTGTTAGTTTTGTTATAATCATGGTCAATTATGGTAATAGTTTTCCTGATATTCAACTAGCCCTGCATTCCTGGTATAAATCCCACTTTGTCATAGTGTATTATCCTGCTAATAAGTTGCTGTAATCTCTTTGCTAATATTTTCTTTAATTTTTTTGCATCAGTATTCATTAGGGAGATTGGTCTGCAATTTTCTTTCCCAGCTTTTGCCTTTCCTGGTTTAGGTATCAATGTCACATTTTTGTCCTAAAAGGAATCTGTCAGTACTCCTTCTCTACCTATTTTTCCAAATAATTTATATAGCATTAGAATTAATTGTTCTTTAAATATTTTGTACAACTCACTTATGAATCTATCTGGCCATGGAAATTTTTTTCTTAGGGAGTTCATTAATGACTTGTTCAATTTATTTTTCTAAAATGGCACTAAGTATTTTAGCCTGGGCAATTTATATTTTTGTAAATATTTATCCATTTCAGTTATATTGCCAGACTTGCTAACGTAGAGTTGTGCAAAACAGGCCCTAATTATTGCTTAAATTTCTGTTTCAATGGTGGTAAGTTCACTCCTTTCACTTTTGATATTGATGATTTGTTTTTTTTTTCCTTTTTCTAATCAAATTAACCTAAAATTTATCTACTTTGTTAGTTTTTTTTTTCATAAAATCAACTCCTTTGTTTATTATTAGTTCAATAGTTTTCCCAGCTTCTATTTTATTAATCTCTCCTTTGACTTCCAAAGTTTCTGATATAATATTTAATTGGGGGTGTTTACTTTGTTCTTGTTCTACCTTTTTAGTCATGTGTCCTACTCATTAATCTCCTTTTTCTTTATTTTATTTATGTAGCTATTTGGAGATATAAAATTTCCCCTAAGGACTGCTTTGGCTGCATGCAACAGATTTTGGTATGTTTTCTCATTATTGCCATTTCATTGGACGAAATTGTGGATTGTTTCTATGATTTGCTGTTTACCCATTTATTCTTTAGAATTAGATTATTTAATTTCCAATTGGTTTTTATTCTATCTTCCCCTGCCCTATCCCTTTATTGAATATATTTTTTATTGCATTGTGGTATGAAAAGGAAGCATTTAGTATTTTTGTCTTTTTGTATCTGATTGTGAGGTATTTATACCCTAATACAAGGTGAATTTTTGTGTAGGTGCCAAGTACCCCTGAGAAAATGTTCATTCCTTTCTGTCCCTTTGTGTTTTTCTCCAGAGGTCCATCATATCTAGATTTTCTAGGATCCTATTAACCTTCTAACTAACCTTTTTTTCTTATTTATTTTGTGCTTAGATTTATCTGATTCTGAGAGGGGAAGGTTTATGTTCCCCCACCAGAATAGTTTTGCTGTATATTTCTACCCATTACTGGCTTTAAATCTTTTCTAGGAATATGTCTGCTCTAGTACATGCACATGTAGTATTGTTACTACTTCATTATTTATGGTACCCTTTATCAAGATGTACTTTCCCTTTTTATTTTTTTTTTTTACTTTCTATTTTTACTTTCCTTTTGTCTGAGATCAGAATTGCTACTCCTGCTTTTTTTTTTTTTTTTTGCTTAAGTTGAAGGGTAATAAATTCTGTTCATTTTTTTTTTTTACCTTTACTCTGAATATGTCTATGTCGAATATTTTTCTTGTAAACACCATATTGTAGAATTCAGTTCTTTTGTCAACACTGTTCTTTACTTCCATTTTATTCACAATCACGGTTATGATTACTAACTCTATATTCCCTACCATCCTATCTTCTGCACTGTATATACTTTTGTTTTCTCTTTTCATACTCTCTTCTGTCCTGTGTTTTTATTTTTATTCACCCCATCCACAACCTTATCTCCTATCACCCCTACTCTTCTTTTACTAGTATTTTAACCCATTCTACCCCTCTTATCTTCTATCAACCATTACCCCTGTCTCTTATATTTTTTTTTCTTCCCTTCTATCCTATCCCTCCCTTTTCTCTTCCCCTTTCTCCTCCAATGTCTTTATAGGATTAAAGTAATTTCTATACTCAACTGAATGATTGCGTTATTCCTTTTGTAATTCAAAACTAATAAGATCAAACTTCATACAATGCTTATCCCTCTCCCTTTTCCCCCTCAATTGTGATAACTCTTTTACACCTCTTCTTATGAACTAATTGTCCCATTATATCTCCCCTTTCCTCTTGTTTTCAGTATAGATATTTTTCCACACCTGAATGTGTTTTACTTAATGTCATCACATCAGAGTTCATCACAACCACAATCTCAGTCCATGTTATGCTCCCCTCTATCTGCTCCAGTGATAGATAGTTCTCAAGAGTTACAAATGTTGCTTTTTTCCATCTAAGAATATAGTTTAACCCTTATACATATATTTTTCCTATTTGCCTTTCTATGGTTCTCTTAAGTCCTGTGTTTCTAACATTTTAAATTTTCTGTTTAGTTCTGTTTTTTTTTTTTCAAAACATTTGATTGAAAGTAGATTACTTCATTGAAACGTCATCACCTCTCCTGAAAGATGATGCTAAATATTTCTAGGCAATTAATTCTTAGTTGCAACCCCAGGTATTTTGCCTTCTGGAATACAATATTCTAACCCCTCTTTTATTGTAGAAGCTGCCAGGTCTTGGATAATCCTGATGATTGCTCCTTGATATTTGAAATTTTTTTTAATCTGTAAGCTTGCAGTATTTTCCCTTGAGATTAGAGTTTTACAGTTTTGCAACAATGTTCCTTGGAATTTTCCTTGTGGGTTCTTTTTCCAGAGGTGATCAGTAGATTCTTTCAATAAGTATTTCCCTCTGTTTATAGAATATTGGGGCAGTTTTCCTTAATGACCTCTTGTATAATGCTCTTTTTTGGTCATGGCCTTCAGGTAGGCCAATAATTTTTAAATTATCTCTTCTGGATCTATTTTTGAGGTTTGTTGTTTTGTCAATAAGTTATTTCAGATTTTTTTTTTTCCATTTTTCTTCTTTTTGCTTTGTTTGATTGATCCTTGCTTTCTCATGTTCTTCAGTTTGGCTTGTTCTAGTTTTTAATGTGTGATGTTCTTCAGTTAGCTTTTGTATCTTTTTTTAAATTAAGTTTATCCTATTATATAAGGAGGTATTTTTTTCTTAAGACATTTTTTCCTTCCTTTTTCTAACAACGCTCTCATTTCTTTCCTCATTTTTTGTCTACCTCTCTTATTTGCCTTTTGAAGTCTTTTATGAACATTTCCAAGAAGCCTCTTTGGTCTTCATATCAATTTATCTCACTTTCTGAGATTTCTTCTTTCAACATTCTCTCCTCTGAGTTTGTTTTGATCTGCCCTGTCACCATAGTAGCTTTCTATGGTCAAGGTTATGGTCAAGGTTCTGTTGTGTGTGTGTGTGTGTGTGTGTGTGTGTGTGTGTGTGTGTGTGTGTGTGTGTATTGCTCATTTTCTTTACTTTTCTTTTGGCATTTCCTCTTTTTTTTACTTTTAATGTGGAGTTCTGCTTCTTGGTTAAAGGTGGTGCTGTCCCAAGCTTCCTGTGCTTGGCATTAAGTTTGTACAGAATAACTTTGCCTGCTTTGTTCAGGAAACAGCTTGATTTCCCAGAGTTTGTTTTCTGAGCTGGGACTGAAAGCTGCTCCACTGATTTGCTCCTCTTCTGGGCCAAGACTGAGGTTTTTTTTTGTTTGTTTGTTTGTTTGTTTTATTGTTGATGTGCTGATATGCTGTGATTAAGCCCCTCTCATTGGCTTTCCTAGAGTCTATCTGACCTGGGATGAACACCCTTTTCTTCCCACTGAGATTGACATTTCTTGAAGTTTTTTCAGTCTATCTTGTGCTAGAGAGTGCTTTCATTGTGTCAGACTTTGTTCAGATGCTTGGTTTCATGTGGTTTTTGAGGGAAACAAAGAGAGCTCTAGCAGCATCCTGACTTTACTCTGCCATCCTTGGTCCACTGCCAAAACTTTATTTCATGAAATCTTAAACCTGTCCATATTTCTATGAACTGGTAAAATAAATTTGAAATAGAAATAAATTATCAGTCACTTTCAAAAAGAACCTTAATTTAAAATTCCCTGAAATACTATCAAAAGGAATCCACACTTTTCAGGTCAAATAAAAAATACTCCAAGGAACAACAACAACAACAACAACAACAACAAAAATAATTCAGGAACCAAGAAGTCACAATCAGAATCACATGCAATTTAGCAGTCACCATTATAAATGAGGAGAAAACTTGGAAAGAAAATGAGAGTCAAATAAAAATTTAGTAAGCAAAACTAATTATAATGCTACAGGAGAGAGATATATACCTTTAATGATATAAAGGACTTCTCTCATATACGATGAAAAGACTACGAAGTAGCAAAGGACAATCTGAAAAAGTATCCTTCAATTTGCTAATGGCTGTATGAGTTGGAGGCAGAAAAAAGATTAAAAGCAGGGATCCTCTGAGTTCTACCTCAAACTCCTCCAATTCCTTTAAATAATGACCTTAAACAAATTGTACAACATCAGAACACACAACAAAATAAAGTAGAATAATTTTCCAGCAAATATTTTTACAGTTAAAGATTCTGATAAAGGTTCTGCTTTAACTCCTGGTCTTATTTCCAAAATATATAGAGAACTGTCTCTAATTTATAAGAAATCAAACCATTCTCCAATTGACAAATGGTCAAAGGATATGAACAGACAATTCTCAGATCATGAAATTGAAACTCTATCACTTATATGAAAGTGTTCCAAATCAGTACTGATCAGAGAAATGCAAATTAAGACAACTCTGAGATACCATTACACTCCTGTCAGATTGGCTAAGATGACAGGAACAAATAATGATGAATGTTGGAGGGGATGTGGGAAAACTGGGACACTGATGCATTGTTGGTGGATCTGTGAAATAATCCGGCCATTCTGGAGAGCAATTTGGAATTATGCCCAAAAAGTTATCAAACTGTGCATACCCTTTGATCCAGCAGTGCTGAAATTGGTCTTATATCCCAAAGAAATACTAAAGAGGGGAAAGGGACCTGTATGTACCAAAATGTTTGTGGTAGCTCTTTTTGTAGTGGCTAGAAACTGGAAGATGAATGGGTGTCCATCAATTGGAGAATGATTGGGTAAATTATGGTATATGAAGGTTATGGAATATTACTGCTCTGTAAGAAATGACCAGCAGGACGAATACAGAGAGGTTCGGAAAGACTTACATCAACTGATGCTGAGTGAAATGAATAGAACCAGAAGATCGCTTACACTTCAATGTTATATGAAGATGTATTCTGATGGAAGTGGATATCTTCAACACCAACTCACTTCCAGTTGATCAATGATGGACAGAAACAACTATACCCAGAGAATGAACACTAGGAAGTGAATGTAAATTGTTAGCACTACTGTCTATCTACCCAGGTTACTTATACCTTTGAAATCTAATACTTAATGTGCAACAAGAAAATGGGATTTACACACATATATTGTATCTAGGTTATACTGTAACACATATAAAATGTATGGGATTTCCTGTCATCTAGGGGAGGGAGTAGAAGGAGGGAAGGGACAATTTGGAAAAATGATTACAAGGGATAATGTTATAAAAAATTACTCATGCATATATACTGTCAAAAATTTTTAATAAAGTGACTTTGTTTTCAATAAAAAAGAATAATTTTCCAGCTTAAGATAATTTGGAAGTTTAGCAGGAAAAGTCTGTCATACAAAGATGAAAATGTAGCATATTCATTGCACATTCCTGCACCAGGATGTTTACACCTTTAAAGGAGTTTGCTCATTGGTCCATACATTAGATTCACACCTTTAAGAGAGCATACTTTTAAGGAACTCCCACAAACCCAAGCAGTGCCCACAAGCCCATTCTATGGGAGGATATAAAAAGCCAGGATTCAGAGCCAGGATTGAGTCAAGGAAAAGACTTTCTGGGAAAACATCAGGGGACTTCCGAGGAGAGGACTTTGGGAGATTCACAACTAGGATTGACTTCTAGGCAACCCACAATCCCACACTCTTGGAGGCAGAGTCAGATTCATTCCAACTTCGACTTTCATGCTGGCTGGAGATACTCGGACAAGAGCTCTCGGGAACCAAAGAGAGAAAGAGGCCTCTAAGAAAGCTAGCCGAGCCCCAAGTGAAGGAGACAAGACTTGAAGGAGAAAATAAAGGATCTGGAGATAAGATTTGGAAAGAGATAATAAAAGGACTTTAACTCCTGGCTGCTTTTTGGGATTATTGGAACTGAGCTGAACCTAAGGCTATCTCCAGAAGCTCCCCAAGAAAACTCCTCACAGAGAATGATTACAATCTAGGGAAACATAGCATCACAAATAGAGAAACAGAGACAGACAGTGACAGAAAGATGGAGAGGCACTGAGAGAACCAGAGAAACTGAGAGAGAGTGAAAAAGAATTACTCTTATCTCTCTCAGCCTCAGTTTCCTCATAAGTACAAGGAAGATAACACTCATACTACCTATTACATGAAGTGGTTGTGAGAAATGTGATTTGTAAATAATAGAATCTGGAGTAAATAGCTATTATTATTTTTCTAGTTCTATCACGCATACTTCATCTTTCCTATAAAATGGAAATACTGGATGAGATGATCCCTAAAATTGTTCTAGCATTAACATTTTGATTATACTAAAATCTAACATGCTTATATGTTAGGGTAGTTAGGTGATACAATAAATAGAGCACTTGGCTTGAAATCAGGAACTTTTATGTGTTTAAATCAGCCCTCAGACCCTTACTGGTTAATCACTTGATTAATAACTTGCTTCAGCATATGATATTTGCTGATGGTTTTAAATACATACTACTGATCATTTTGAGGAAAAGTCCATTTGTTCTGATAGTCTCACTTGTTTTTAATAGAAATGGGTATTGGATTTTATCAAATAATTTTTCTACATCTATGGAGATAATCATATGATATTTCTTAGTTTGGTTATGCTATAAAGGATTATGTTGATAGTTCTCCTAATATTGAACAAGCCTTGCATTGCTGATATAAATCCTACTTAGTCATAGAGTATTATTCTGGGAATGATTTTTTGTAATTTCATTGCTAATATTTTATCTAAGATTTTGCATTGATATTCATTAGGGAAATTGGTAATTTTCTTTCTCTGTTTTCACCCTATTTGGTTTAGCTATCAGCACCATACCTGTGTCATAAAAGTAATTTGGTAGGACTCCTTTCCCTATGTTTTCAAATAATTTATGTAGTATTGAAATTAATTGTTCTTTGAATGCTTGGTAGAATTCACATCTAAATCAATCTGGTCCTGGAGATTTTTTCTTAGGGAATTGATTAATAGCTTGTTCTATTTCTTTTTTTTTTTTTTATTTCTTTTTTTTTTTTTTTAATATGGGACTATTTAAATAATTTATTTCCTCTTCTGTTAACCTGAGCAATCCATATGTTTGTAAATATCCCTCTATTTCATTTAGATTACCAAATTTATTGGCATATAGTTGCGCAAAATAACTTCTAATTATTGCTTTAATTTCTTCTTCATTTGTGGAAAGTTCTCCCTTTCCTTTTTGAAACTAACAATTTGATTTTCTTCTTTCCTTTTTCCAATCAAATTAACTAAAGGTTTATCTATTTTGCTGTTTTTTTTTCATAAAACCAACTCTTAGTTTTATTTATTAATTCAATAGTTATCTTTTTAAATTTTATTAATATCCCCCTTTATTTTTCAGAATTTCAACTTTGGTATTTGATTGGGGGATTTTAATTTGTTCTCTTTCTAGCTTTTTAGTTGTAAGCCCAATTCATTGATCTTCTCTTTCTCTATTTTTTGCAAGTAAGCATGTTCCCCTTATAACCACTTTGGCTGTATCCCACAAATTTTGAGATATGATGTCATTATTGTCATTCTCTTAGATTAAATTATTGATTGTTTCTATGATTTTCTGTTTCATTCATGCATTCTTTGTGATTAAATTATTTAATTTCCAACTGACTTTTAGCCTAGTTTCTCCTGGCCTTATATTGCAAGTGATTTTTATTGTATCATTATCTGAAAAAAATGCACTTACTATTTCTGCCTTTTTTGCCTTTGATTTTGAAGTTTTTTTGCCCTAAAATATGGTCAGTTTTTGTTTAGGTTACATGAATTGCTGAGAAAAAAAGTAAATTCCTTTTTGTCTTCATTCAATTTTCTCCAAAGATCTATCATATCTAACTTTCTAACATTTTGTTTACTTCTTTAACTTCTTTCTTATTTATTTTGTGGTTCAATTTATGTAGTTCTGAGAGAGCAAGGTTGAGCTCCCCCACTAGTATAATTTTGCTGTCTATTTCTTCTTGCAACTCTTTTAACTTCTCCTCTAGGAATTTGGATGCTGTACCACTTAGTGCATATATGTTTTATATTGCTATTACTTCATTATCTATGATACCCTTTGGTAAAATATATTTTCCTTCCTTATCACTTTTAGTTGGATCTATCTTTGCTTGTACTTAATCTGAGATCAGGATTGGTACCCCTGCAAGTTTTACTTCACCTGAAGCATAATAGATTCTGCTTCAGCCCTTTACCTTCACTCTGTCTATATCACTATGCTTTAAATGTGTTTCTTGTAAGCAACAGGTTGTAGAATTCTGGCTTTTAATGCAGTCTGTTATCTCCTTCTGTTTGATGAGAGAGTTCATCCCATTCACATTCAGAGTTAAAATAATTAATTCTATATTTCTTGCCATTTTATTTACCCAAAGTTATGCTTTTCTTTTTCCTTTCCCCTTTCCCTCCTTCCAAACATCTTGCTTTTAATGATCCCATCCCTCAAACAGTCCTCTTCTTTTAGAGCTTATCCCCCTTTTTTACACCTTTCTCCTACTACTTCTGTTTTCCCTTCCATTAGTCTTTCCCTTTCTTTTCCATCTTTCCCTCCCAGTTCCCTATAAATTGAGACGTTTCTCTATGATACCAAATATGTATGATATTAAGGTTCACATAATGCTCATCCCCTTCACTTCTTTCCCTCAATTATGATAGCTCTTCTTTGACTCTTTGGGAGATGTCATTTCCCTTATTTTACCTCCTTTTTCATCTTTTTCCAGTATAATCCCCTTCGCACCTCTAGTTTCTTTTTCATCTTATCATAATAAAATCATTTTACCTGCATTCTCTAATCATACCTGTAACAGAAATATAGTTCTCAAGAATTCTTTCCTTTTTAACTTTTTGTTCTTCTCTTAAGTTCTGTGTTTGGAGATCAAAATGTTTTGCTCAGCTCTGGTCTTTTCATTAGAAATAGCTGAAATTCATCTATATCATTGAATGTCCATCTTCTTCCCTGAATGATAATGCTTATTTTAGCTGGATAGCTTATTTTTGACTATAAACCAATTTCTTTGCCTTTCAGAATATCAGATTCCAGGTGCTTCTATCCTTTAAAGTGGAAGCTCCTAGGTCCTGGGTAATCCTAATTGTGGCTTCTCAGTATTTAAATTATTTCTTTCTGGTGCTATCTTTCTTAGAGCAATAGTTCTGAAATTCAGCTACAATATTCCCACAATATTGAGGTCTCTTTCAGGAGGTGGTTGGTGAATTCTTTTGATGGCTATTTTACCTTCTAATCCTAAAATATAAGGGCAATTTTATTTTATTATTTCCTTTAAGATAACATCTAGGTTCTTTTTTTCATCATGGCTTTCAGGAAGTCCAATAATTTTGTCAATCCTAGAACTATTTTCCACATCAATTGCTTTACTCAGAGATATTTCATATATTCTTCTATATTTTTTATTTTTTGACTAATTCTTGAAGTCTTATTGAATCATTCACTTCCATTTGTTCAATTCTAATTTTAGTGTATTATTTTCTTTAGTTATATTTTAGCTCCTTTTGTAATCAGCCGATTTTTTTCATTCTTTTTCTATTTCACAAATTTTGTTTTTCAGTTAATTAATGTCATCTCTCTTTTGTAAGGCATTATTTGCTTTTTTCCATTTCTTCTTGCACTGATCTAATTCCATTTCCCCATTTTTCTTCCAACTCTCTTTTAAGATACTTTATTTAATCTTCTAAGAAAGCCTTGTGAAATGGGAACCAGCTCATGTCTCTCTTTGAGACTTCCTCTGTAGTTGCTCTTCTCTCTCATAACAGCTGTCTATGGTGAGAGGTTTTTTTTTTTTTTTTTTTAAGGCTTAAGGTTTGTTCAATGTAAAGGAGCAACAGAAGCTTTAAGTTGCCCAGGAGTAGTTCTGCTGATTGATTTCTAGTAGTGGTAATGGCAGCTAGATCTTGTATTTTTCTGGGGTTCAGTAGTTTATGATTTGACTTTTGTAGCAAATCTGCCAAACCACTTGCTTGCAACCAGGACAGAGTAATCTGAGAGGCTCACAGAAGATTCCCAGACATGTGGAAGCTGCAACACTCTGACTCCCCTCCCCAGCTCCTTGCCCCATCTCCCTGTGCTGTGGTCTGGGCTCAAAAGACTGGTCCCCTGCCTGAAATAGACCTGTCTTGAAGTTCTTCCAAGATATCTTCTTCTGGAAATGTGTTGTACTCCTAATATTTGTGGATTCTTTGACTCCAAAATCAGTTCAGAGGCTTAATCTGCTATTGGTTTGAGAGGTCAGAGGAAGTGTCACAGAAAGTTTTGTCAGGTCTCTGCCGTCTTGGCTCTGCCCCCAGCAGATTTTTTTAGAAGCAGATATCAGATATTAAAGTTGATACCTATTCATTGACAATGACAAACACATTATAGTTTGTTGTTGTAATGGAATATAGCTGTTGTTTTATAAGAAATGCTAAAAATTGAGACAATGAAGATGAATTGAAAGACTTCTAAAGGCCATATTGTAATAAATAATGTAAGGGAGTAAAAAATATGATAAAAACATGCCATTAATTTAATGCCTAATTGAATTTATATGGAAATCAAAATAATGTGTGTGTGAGTGTGTGTGTCTGTGTATGTGTGTTTAGGAAAATTATTTGCATTCTCATCCTTCATTACTTGATCTTTCAAAAGAGAGAGACAACAAGTAGATACAATTCTGACCATGGAATCAGGAAACAGTGAGTTCAAATCTGGCCTCAGATTCTTACTAGCTGTGTAACCCTGAGCAAATCATTTAAACTCTGTTTGCTTTGATCATTGGAAAAGAAAATGATAAACTACTCCAGTATCTTTGCCAAGAAAATCTCTTGAATGACATGATCCATAAGGTCACAAAGATTTGGGTATAATTGAACAACTGAACAAGTAACACTAATTAAATGAGTTGGAATAAGATGACTTTTAGGAGTTCTCAGTTTTATTGTAAGAGATTTCTAGTTTTTGGTATTTATCTAAGGTATCAAGTCTTAGCAATCCTAAAAGTGCCTACACTATTGCTACAGAATTCACTTTTGGATTCCTATGAATCATACTTAAGAATCATATTGAAAATAAATCAAATGATAAAGGAGTTTTCTATGATGGATTTCAATGGCCTACAGTTTGTTATAAAAATTGTCTACTTATTTGTTAGTAGTAATTTAAGATTTATTTTATGGTAATAAAATTAAGGCAATGAAAAGTTTAAATGATGCATTATTTCTTCTAAAATACTAAAGGAAAAATAAAGGTCTTGAGTTAATTGATCCCATCTCCTCTTTATGAGAAAATAAGGTGTACCATATAATGAAATCATGTAGAATAATTTTGACCATTCCTGTTGACAGTAGTACTTCCACTGAAAGTTCTGGGGCCTAAGAAAGTGTTATTTCAAAAAATACTGAAGAAAAATCTCTTAATGTTTCCTCTAACCTAATCATTTTATGAACAAATAAGTTGAAGCCAACAAAATGTATCTAGGTGGCTCAATGCATGGAATCTGGAGTTAAGAAGACCTGAGTTCAAATGTGATTTTAAGCATTTACTACCTGTATGGCTGTTAGGATTACTAGGTGAGAACTCAGGTTGTCTGGACAATGACATTGTCTGAGGAACTCACTTAATATCTATTTGTTTCAGTTTCCTGAATTATAAAATAGGGGTAATTAATCATCTTCTATATTTGCTATGAGGATCAAATGAGATAACATTTTAAAGAACTTAAAAGAATGCCTGGCAAATATTTGATTCTAAGTCAATGTTATTTGTTGTTGCTGTTTTTGTTGTTGTTATCATTATTTAAATGACTTGTCTATCTAAAGTACATAATTAGATGGTATCTTAATTAGGATTAGAATTCAGATTATCTAATACCCAATTGTATGATTTTTTTTAATTCAGAAAACAAAAGTTGAGAAGTAAAAACTTGTTAATGCATTTTAACAATGAACACAAAAATACCAAGAAAACTTAAATCTATTAAACTTTTTAAATCTTGAATTGCTAAAATTTGTAACTTTCAAAGGAGAATGATTGAATTATTAGCCCTCAATGTCAGAAGACCTCTGGAAGGAAAAGTGGCTATAGATAATTCTATACTAATCTTTCAGTGGATGATAGGGAGTGAAATAAAATACCTGATGTTTTATGAGTGCCTATAATTTGGAAATGCTCACTGGAATTAGATAATTTATCATCCCTTGCTATTTATAAATATAATGGTAAAGCTTAATTCCCCTTAGTTACACCATGAATCTGCCACCACTGAATCAACTCACTGCTCAATATGTCACAATCATCAACAACTATGCATTAAGCATTCACTCATGTCAAACACTGAGCTAAATGTTGGGGATTACAAAGAAGTAAAACAAAAAACAAAACAAAACAAAACAAAACAAAACAAACAAACAAACAAACAACAACAAAAAAAAAAAAAAAAACATGGTTCCTCTCCATGAGGAACTCATTACAAAGAAGAAGACAGTCATTATACACACACACACACACACACACACACACACACACACACACACACACACACAAACATACACACACATGTATATCAATAGTTTAGTGTTTTTCATTTTAATTGTAGTAGAAGTGATTTTGGTAGACATCTCCCCATGATCTATTAATTCACTGAATATGCATAAGGTCTTTAGAGATGAAAGATTAGAGATGGACTACTCTTCTGTACACTTGATTTTTCCATCACTACTAAAACATCTTCTGCTAAAGTTAAATTAATCTGGTTCCAACTCTCTGGCCTCATGTATAACTGGAAAAAGACTTTCATAAGACTTGGGAAAATGAGATTTAGGCTGCATATTTTTTTTTTATAAATCCATTCTATAAATCCATTCCAAAGCTACTGCTTCATTTTCTTTCAGAGTTTTATCTTTAAAACTTCCTTTTCTTTTTAGCACATTATTAAATTTCTTCTTGAAAGTCATTTATTGTACTCTAGATGACAGATATTTTATGGGAAGAAAGGGGACTACATTAAAATATCTACAGTTATATAAATGTGGAAAATTTGTAATCTATAACAATGTCACAAATATCACAAAATTCTAATGTTGGTTGTGAAAACATTTTCATACTTAATGTTTACTATCACGAAGCTGAGCCAATAGACTTTAAAATACCAGTTTTTTTTTATATTGGTGACAAGCTTACAAAAATTCCTTGAAATTATAAGTTAATAGTGCCAAAAATCCTTATGTGCAATAATACATATATATATATATATATATATATATATATATATATATATATATATATATATATGTATATATATATATATATATATATATATATATATATATATATATATATTATTTCTGGTAAATATGATTCGATGAAACAATTAAATGGAAAATCATGTATATAGCAACTGGGTATAGTATAAAGCTTCCACATCTTCCTATGGTCAGGTTGCCTGAGAAATCTTGAAGTAGTAGTCTGTCACTATCCATTGAAAAGATGACACATGCTATTATTTCAAATTTCACAAATATTTATTTATTTCTGATGAGATACAATTCAGTGCCATCCATTTACACAATTAATAATGAACATAGAAATACATAAACTAAAAAGATGGACATGGAAAGAGCCCAGAAATATTTTTAATTAAAAATTTTTATCATCAACATAGAGCCACCAAAATGTAACTCTTAACTTCATAGATGTTATATGACTACAACTTATATAATAGAATACTATTTGGGGAATTGAGATTGGGGAATCACACAAAATGCAATGTATAGCATTAAAATGAGGAATTACGCAGAAGTGGTATAAGGATGCAGTCATTTGTATGCTTAGAATTAAGAAATGGGCCAGAGTATAGACAAAGCAAGGAATAATCAGTATGTACCATATATTCTCTATTGTTATCCAGTCAATGTCAGGAGAACAAAAGAGGGTCCTGTAGTGAGCTGAGTTAATTTTGTGTCAGATTTATAGAAGGACACTATCTTGTTAATCCTTTGCAATCTAGTTTTTAATGTCAGAATTCAACTGAAATTGCTCTCTCTGAAGTTATTAATGATTTCTTAATGACTAAACTCAATGATCTTCTCTTGATTCCCTTTTTTTTTTTGATTTCTATGAAGGCTTTAATATTGTTGATCATCCTCTTATCCTTGATACTTCCTTATCTCTAGGTTTTTATGGCACTATTTTGTCCCATTTTTCTTCCTACCTGTTTGACTGTTCCTTCCTTCTTTGTGTCTTTACTACATCATTATGCAAATCATAACTTTTAATCATGGATCTTCTTCAAGTCTATCATGTGTTCTCTTTTCTTCTCTATTTATACTATTTGATGATCTCATTTGTTTCCGTTATTTAAATTATTTAGTCTAAGCAAATGACTTTAAGAGCTACTTCTCTAGCCCTAACCTAATTTCTCACCTCTAATTATATTCAAAGTACCTAATGAATATTTTAATTAGATGTTCCTTGGGTATATTGAACTTGATATAACAAGAACTCAATTTATTATAATTTCCCCAAACTCTTTTCCTATCATCTCTATTATTATTATATCTTCCAAGTCACTTATATTTTAGCCAAATATTTCTATAATTCTTATTTTCACATCCCCATAACTAATGGATGTCAGATTATACCATTTTTACTCTTGTAACATTTGTCATATACACCCCTTTCTCTTTTATGACTTTTATCACCTGGGTATACCTTATCACCTCACCTGGACTATTGAAATATAGTTTGGTTGATCTCCCTGCCTCAAGATTCTCCCTACTCCAATCTATCTCCACTCATCTGTCAAATTGATGTTCCCAAAGTGCCTAGCTAACCATATAACTAACTTATAAAAAAGATGTTAGATTTCTTACCAAACTGAAGGTCCACAGAGCTTTTGTGCTGATCTCATTGTTGTAAGTCTATGAAACTTGGAAAGTATATCATCCCCATGCCAGAAAACTGAAGGACTTTTATTTAAATTGTCTTAGGAAAATTCTGCAGATCATCTAGCAAAATAAGGTCCCAGTCTTTCTTGAATTAAATTGCCAGTTACTTATTCACTGCTATAAAAATGTAACTTTAATGAACTACTTTGTTTGAATGCAAATCCTAATTGCTTAAAAGATTATTTTAGAGAAAACTCATACAACACAAGGGCTCACCTGGAGGTCAGAAGGAATGATACAAGGACATTCTCAAGGTCTCTCTGAAGTACTTTGGAATAGATTAAGTGACAAGGAAGACACTGGAAAGGACCACCCAGAATGACATGCCGGCATCAAAGAAAATGCTGTGTTCTATGAGTGAAGAATTGCAGTAGTTCAAAAGAAATGTGAGATGTGCAAATTTAGAACCATCTCTATTCCAAATGGTCATGTGGACTATTGGTATCAGACCTATGGTACAGCTCTGTGAGTTCATATTGGTCTGATCAGTCACAGTTAGACATAATATACCTTGACCTTGATTCCAATATAGTTATGTCATTCTGGTCCTCTTTGAGAATGAAAGACAACCCCCACCTCCTGAAAGAAATCTTTTGTACTTCCCTTCAATCTCAGTATTGTCCTTCTGAGACTGACTTCCAATTTATTTTGCCCATTTGGATATAGACATACACAAATATGAGTGTGTTCTTATATGTAATTGTATTATATATAACATTATATATATATATATGTATATTTATATACATATATATATGTTCTTACATAATACAACTATATACATGTATGTGTGTATATGTGTATAAAAATTTTGCACACAGTTGTTTACATATTATCTTCTCCACTAGATTATAATATATTTGGGAGGATGGACAATTTTTTTTTTTGCTTTTGTTTATACATTTCTTTCTGTCTCCAGTACTTAGAGCCCAATTATAACCTAAAGGTTTGCTAGTTGTCTGACTAACTTAATGAATAGAGTTGGACACTATGCAAAGTAGGCTTAGTTTGAATTCTACCTCATTAAAAGTATCTTATAAATGTGATTACAGATGCATTGAGGTCTGTAGTGTATGTACAGTATGTGCAAATAGATATTGAAGATGATATATATATATATGTATATACATATATATATATAAACATGTTATATATAATCAACATAAATAATGACATTAACATGGATATAGATGAGGTTATTAAAATATAGGTGATAATATAGATAAAAGGGGGGATATATAGATGAGATACATAATTGGAAAGATATAGATAGTTGTAGATAGAATTATTGGTTAAACATAGATATATGGACATGAATAAAAAGGTATAGATATACTTTCACATAAAGATATGCATATCTATCTAGTTAATTACCTGAGACATACTCTATAATTTATCTAGATTAAACACTTCTAGGCAAATAGTAAATAAATTTATAATAGTAAAGGATACCAAAATTTTCACTTTGTAAATAACAAAAATTTAATAAATGTTTCATTTGTTCATCCATTCTTTAAAATTTATTTCTTTTCAACTTGCATTAACACAATTAATAAATATTTTGTGAATTACTGAATGAGTAAAATGAAATGAAATGGAAAGGATAAGTAAATTTCAAAGACTGAAGACTACATTACAATTCCAGAGTAGTAGAGGGAATTCTATTCCCCAAAGTAAAGTTTTGGAATATTTAGGCATTGACCATATCTTGGTAGCAAAAGCAGGGACAATAATTTTACCAACTTCACAATTTTTCATGGAGCTAACACTGCATTTAATACTTAAAATAACTGGAGAATATATACTGGCCAATGTATTTGACCTCTACTAAACTACTTATATAATATCAATGAAGACATAATGTTAAAAAATTAGGGCAGCAGTAAGAGCTGCAAACTCTCAAAACACTTAAAGGATTGATAATATCAGACCACCAAGAAGTCCACCATGTGAAGAAAAATATGCTATGCCAAAGTATCTTGAATTTATTCACTCATTTTACAAACATTAAGATGCAAGCACTATGCTGGAGATGAGGTAAATTGGAACAGAGAGGTAAAAGGGAACTAACAACTGGGAATATTGGGAAAGACTATATGTAGATGATATTTAATCTGAGCCTTGAAATGTAAATAACAGAAAACCGTCTCTTTCTACAATTCACCTAATTCTTATCAATCAATAATATGACACCTCTTGAAACCCAAGTTCTATAGATATACTTTATTGGCAATCCTTTATGTAAAATAAAAATCATTGGGTTAAATTGGTGAAAAGTGGGAATAGAACAATTTAAAAACCTAAAATTTTGCTTGAACCTACAAAATGACCTTTGGTTGTAAGTATAGCGAACATTAGCTTTGACTAATAGCACTTACTGAGACATGGATAATGCCATTTTAGGTGGCTACTGAGGCAAAAAAATAGTACAAGCAAACTGGGTAATTCTTAATATCAAATGAATTACATTCTAATAAAGGAAGACATTTCATAGTGGGAAATGTTGTCCATGGAGGAATGTTTAGGGCAGAGTTGGGAAGAATAATTGCTATATACTTAATGATAATAGTAACACTGACTGATGATTTTTCTCAAAGTTAGAGTCATATTTGAATAGGCATTGGGAGAAATGTGATTGGTTGTTTCAACATGTCATAGCATTACGATTCCAAGAAGTGGTATGGTAAGTCTGAGACACAGAATGATATAATGAAATGATGACCAGTCAGAACTCAAGAATCACAGGGGGTGAAATTATGATTCCGTAAGAAAGGCAAAGACAGAGACAGTCAGGACCGAGATTAAAAGAGACATTGTAAAGAAAATGGTAGCAGTGTATTTAAAAATTATAAGAAACTTTCAAATTGAATTTTGAATTGACTTGTTATATTTTTCACTTGCAATGTGAAAAATTTCTACAAACAAGAAATATCATCTAAAAGTATGCAATATTTGATAAATCATATTTATTGTCTAAGTATATCTTCAATTTTAATTATTAACTTACAAATCCTCATCCAGAAAAAAAAATGAACAAATGATTATGAATCACTTATTAACATTTCCAGGTCAAAGATATTAATAACAATTAGTACTTGCTATTGAATGACAACTATTCTAACAAAAGCAATGTCATCTTTATTTCTACCCATTTTACCCATTGCTTTCTGAATGAATTTTACAAAACTAAATTAAGAGGCACTGTATATAAATATATTTCAAAAGTTTTAATCTATTAAAATAATAGATTGTTTATAATTTTCTTTTTAAAAATTAAGACTATTAAACCTTCAAGTTCTTTGAAAACACCATTTCAGACTTTCTCAGTAGGAGCCTTGTAAAGGAAAAATATTACTTATGGAGATCATTTTCTTTTTGTCTAGTGCAAAACTAGGTAATAAAATTATACTGATCAAAAAGATAATATTGAGGGCTCTCCTTTATTTTTCTATCTTTTTTTTCATTTTTTTTTACCATTTCAATTTTGTTAATATTGTCTTTCAATGACCAGCCTGAAAAATTATTAGCTGTTTCAAAGCTTTATTTGATATAGAGCTAATGCAATGCCAGTAATGTAGCTGGCAATTGTTTTGAGTATTCATTTCTCTACCAATTCACAGACAATCATATTCATTCTCACCTTGTGAGACCCAGTCATCATCAGTCACCTCAGCCTATCAAAACAGTCAATCTACATCATAGGAAAATGTAAAAACCCTTGGGTCAGAAAAGAACTCTTTCTACTTGAAAGCTACAGGAATATTTATTAACAGATATACCATGCAGACTTCAACTATGCATTCAGCCCCAGTTACAGAAATGATGGTTGTCCAGCATCTTTATTTCTAAATGGTCTAGAAAATTAAGATTTACCTGGTTTGAGTTGTAATTTTGCACAAAATGTATTTATATCTTTAGGCAAATGTATAATCTGTCCCTTCCATTCACTCCCTACCCCCAATAGATAACTACCAGAACAATAAAATGGGGGTGATAAAACCTTCACCCCTCACAGACATAGTCCCATAAAATAAACCCACACATTGACCCTGCATTAAAAAACATGACTTTCTTTACATATCAAGTCCTTTAACTCTCTAGTAGTAAGTCAACGACAGATTTCATATTTAATCTTCTGGACTTATAGTATATCTTTGCATTGATCAGAGATTGATTTAAAGTCTTTCCAAGTTGCATTTCTCTATAATGCTCTTGTTATTTTGTAAATTGTTTTTTTATTGTTCCACTCAATTCACTCCACATCTGTTTTTTGAGGTCTTGGTGGTTGCTCATGAAACCATCTATTTCATCATTTCTTAATGCCAATATTTTTCATTATATTAATTATAATTGGTTTAGTGTTTACCCAGTAGGTGAACAATTTCCCCTTTAGTTTCCATTTTTGGGTTAATATTAAATTATTTATTATTAACGTAAGTATATACATATTATGAGAAAATAGCCTTAACAAACACAGACTATAGATAGATAAATAGATCTCTAGATATAGATATAGCACACACACACACACACACATATATATATATATATATATATAGATAGATAGATAAATAGATATATAGATATATCTATATAGTCATATCACAAACATACATATATGTGTAACTGTTTTTATATAAAAAATATGTGCATATATTTGTATATCTCCTTTACTTTATCTTTGATGTGTTTGGGGTGTTAGTCATTTCATTATTTCATTTTTCAGCTTCAGTTTCAGTTTCATTTTTTAAAGAACAATAATATTCCATTAACTTCAAATTTCATAACTTATTCAGTAATTTTCCAAATAATAAGCATATACTCATTTTCCAATGCTTTGCTACCACAAAAAGAACTGCTATGAACATTTTTGCACATGTAAGTCCTTTTGCCTCCTTTATGATTTCCTTGGCACTACTGGATCTTTGGGCAGCGTTCTTAATTGCTTTCAAGAATGGTTGGATCATTTTACAACTGCACCTTATGCTGTACTTTTGTTGGAGTTGAATCCTTCTTGAAGATATGTGAACTATCTTGCAGATAAATTCTATGGAATTCTTGTTTTTCATTTACAAGTTTCTGAATTTCCTCATTATTTTTGTCAAACAAATCTTGATATGTGTGTTTTCTAGTCCTGATAAGTAAATGTGATACTATATGTCAAATTTCTGATGGGGGCCCATTTTTTGTGCTATTGTTGGCTCTGATTTCCCTTTAAATTATAAACAACTTGTTCACTCACAGAGAATCACTCTAATCTGTTAATACCAAGTTTTCTGGCAGTTATCTTGCCTTGGGGCCACCACTTTTGTTGCATGTGAATGTTTAACTCAAGTAGGATAATTCTATGATTGGGCTAGCATTCTGTGCCACATATCACTCTGATATCTTGTCTCTTCTCTTTATAATATCATGACCAATTGAATGCCAATGACCATGAGGATGTATCCAAGAAGTTTTAATGTGTTTAGGTAAACAGAAAACAAAGCAGGTGTTAAGAAGGGCAAGAAACACAAGAGTTTACAGTGATAGGTGACGACAGCAGTTACTATTTCTGACTCCATTCTTTCCAAGGACTCCTTGCTATACCTGACAGTTCCTGCCTTCTCTGGCATTAAAGTAACTCCAAATTACAAGTTTATTTTGTTTTGGCACATTAATGATGATGCTCTCCATTACTTAATAAAATTTTATTTTATAACATTAGGGTTCATCAGGGTGGGAGCATATGTGTTAATGATGATAGCTTCCACTTTCCTGCAAAAAGCAGTAACATTGTCATTAACCTATTATTTACTTCTTTGAAAATATGTACAAGCTTTTTGACTAAAATAGTAATAGCATCACAGTATTGCCTCTCTCTGTGATCACTTAAGAAAAATATGTACCCATTTCTAATTTTGATAATCTGGGCTTCACTTGCTAATTTTGCTTCCCTAAGAGCTACTATTTGGATATAATGCCTGCTGATTTCTCTTGAAGCAGAAACTGTTCATCTTTCAGGTGTAATTAATTTTTTGTTATTCAAAAGATCAATTACTACTATCACAAATAAATGAGTGAATAATTAAGTAAACAGAAATATACTCCAAAAATATTTTAGATTTTCAGTTACTTTGTAATAGTCTTTAGACGCATGCCAACTGAGAGATATACAATCTTTAACTGTTGAACATAAACTGATGTCTGTGTTTTGAGTAATAATTTAGATGAAGTACATTATTTTCACAACTAAAAAAAGACAGTAAGAAAAATTGATTTTAAAGCTTATGTTGTATGTGTAATGTAAATAATATGCAATTCTATCTCTGATTTTCTTTCTGTCACTCTTTGTTTCTGCTTCTATTTCTGCTGTTTCCTATTGTCATTTTCTGTCTCTCAGTCTTTATGTTTCTCTGTGTATCACTATAGCTATCTTTCTGTCTCTGTCTCTCTCTGTATGTTTCTTTGTTTTCCTATGTCTCTCTGTCTCTCTGTGTGTATCTTTCTATTCTTTCTTCCCATCTCTTTTCTCAACCCTCAACCCCCAGCCCCCTCACACACTAATTTTCTGTTGTAATGAAGCTTTAAAATGGAAAACAAGAACAATTCAGGAAAACTAAGACATTAATCATATCTCATACCATATAAAATATCCCATAAATACAGTTCTCATATCTAAAGCATAAAGAGATGTAGACTTTAGCGATTATAATCTTAGTGATTATAATTACAGAACATTTTTCTTTGTTTACCTGTCTTATGTTATGCATTTGCATCAGTCATTATAGTCAGTGAGTATATCTTTTCTTGATGTTACTTTACTTTGCATCAATTGAACTGTCTCTTCTGCTTTTCTGAATTTATCATATTTTCTATTTCTTATAGCATAATAGTATCCCATTATGTTAATGCAGCACAATTTGTTTATCTGAATTCTGAATTAATTTATACTTTGCTTCCCATTTTTTGCTATCTCAGAAACTAGGAATAAATACTTTGATGTATTTGTAATCTGTTCTTCTATTTTTGACTTTCTTGAATTCCTAGCAATGGGATCTCTGGGTTAAATGGCAGGTATATTTTAAGCATTCCTTACATGATTACTAAAACATGCTCTTACTTTTCTTTTCTTTTATCATACTATTTTAATTGTTGCATAATGACTTCATTGAAAAGTGTTTATTCTTTTTCTTATTTATTTATTTATTATTTTATATTATACATGAACATCCTTTTTTTTTTACATATTTCCATATGAATCATGTTGGGAGAGAAAAATAAATCAAAAGCTGATGTATAACCCCTTGCTCTCCTAATTTGCTTGTGGTATCACCTTTTATGCCTACTTTATGTACCCATTTTGACCTTATTTTGGTATTGGGTATGAGATGTAGATCTATACCAACTTTTTGACATAGTATTTTCCAGTGTTTCCAGAAATTTTCTTCAAATACTGTGTTGTTAAACCAGAAACTTGAATCTTTGGGTTTATCAAACACTACATTATTACTATAGTCACTGACTGCTGTATCTTGTGCTTAATTTGTACCACTGATATATCACTCAGTTTCTTAGTCAGTTAGAGATAGCTTCAATGACAGCTATCTTTTAATAGAGTTTTAGGTTTGGTACTGCTAGGCCATCATCCTTGCATTTTATTTTCATTCTTTATCTTGCTAATTTTGCTATTTAGATGAACTTCGTTATTCTTTTTTCCTAGCTCTATAAAATGTTTTTGCGATTTGATTTGTCATTTTTTATTATATCACCTTGACCAACCCATGAGCAATTGATAGTTTTCAAATTGCTTAGATCTGTAAAAAGTGTTTTGTAATTGTGTTCACATATTTCCTGGATTTGTGTTGGCAAGTTGCATTCAAATATTTTATTTTGTCTACAGTTATTTTAGATGGAATTTCTCCTATCTCTTGCTACAGAACTGTGTTGGTAACATAAAAATGCTGGTGATTTATGTGGGTTTTATTTTACATTTTATTTTACAATGACTTAATAACAACTAACTCTCTTCACCTGTACAAGTTGCAGCTATCCTGAACACTTTTTACCCTTGTCTATCTTTTAATCTTTCATACTGGTAATAATCAATATTCTGGAAGTCTCTTTAGATTCATTTATCCTTTCCTTTATATCAGAGCAGATCTTGGACTATCCATTTCTCATTTCTCACTCTCATCTTAAATTTTTCTGATCACACATGACCTTCTAATGTCTTTTATTGGATATTGTATACTATTTAAAAACACTATGCACCAGTTTTTGGTGCAGTGGATAGAGTGCTGGGCCTGAAGTCAGGAAGACTGATCTTCTTATATCCAAATTTGACCTTAGATACTTACTAACTGTGTGATCCTAGGCAGGTCATTTAATCCTGTATAGAGAAAAATAAGAAACCATTCCAGTATTTTTGCCATAAAAAACTTAAAAAGGCTTATAAAGAGTAGAACATGACTAAAAGCTAGCAAACAACAATATTCAATCAAGTGTATAAACACATATCCATGTGTAATACATATGTGTGTTTCTATATATAGATGGGGAGGAAGAGAGATAGAGAAAGAGACAGATAAATAGAGAGACAGAGACAGAAAGAGAGAAACAGAGAGAGATATGACCAAAGTAGAAATTTGTATTGCTTGACTATACTTTTTACAAGGGAGTAGTTTTGGGTATTTTTAACTGTTCTATTCTCAAAAAGAAGAAAGTAGAAAGGAGTAAAACTTGTTTGACAATTAAATAAATGTAATTTTTAAAAGTTTAATATTGTTTTAATCTCAGCTGTCAAGGACTACAGCAATTCTTTAGTTATCTTTTTATCATTTCAGGTCTTTAAAAATATCAAATATCTTATACTTTCTTCTATTTTTTGGTCTTTTGGGTTTATTTTAATATCTTTTGCAGTCTTGTGGATTTTTTTTCTGTTTGATCTAATGTAGTGTTTAATAGATCACTTATTTCTGTATGGTTCATCACCTTTGTCTTTAAGCTCTTTTTTTCCCATTTTTTTTTCTTGGGCTATTTCTTTTTTTTTTCTTTCTCTCTTTCCTTATTTTTTCCTTCTTTCCCTTTTTTCTTTCTTTTTTGTTTCATTGCATCCAGGTATTCATACAAATCTTCAGAGTCTTCACTGTAATCGCAAGGAAAAATAGTCATAGAGACTAAGAGCTGCTGGGTATCCATTGTCGTTTTCTAGCAGTACTCCTGATCACTACTATCCTTGAGGGTTTCCAAACACTCAGCTCAGATTTTCTGATCACCTAGGAGCTAATAATCTTGGGGATTTCTTAGACCCTTACTGTCCTTGTTGTCTGACTCTGAAGGTTTGTTTATTTGAACTTCAATAGATTTACAAATAAGACCTTTTCCTATTATTCTTTGATGTATATCTGGTTATTTCAGTGAATTTTTCTGTAGTTCAGATATATATCTCTATGCTTCAAATATGTTTCTTGTAAATAGCATATTTTAGGATTCTGACTTTTAATGCAGTCTGCTATCCATTGAGCTTTATGAAAGTGTTCATCTTATTCATGTTAACATTTAAGATCCCTAACCGTATTTCCCATCATCCCGTTTTTCCCCAAGTTATGCTTTTCTTTCTCCTTTCACCCTTTCCCTGCTCAGAGTGTTTTGATTGTGATTCCTACCTCAATTTGTCCTTTCTTATCAATATCCTCCCTTTCTTATCCTTTGCTCCTTCAATTTCCCCTTCCCTTTCATTAGCTTTTCCCTATTCTTTATCATTTACTCTTAATGAAGAGATAAAACTATCCCTATTTGATGATAATATGAAAGTTTGGTTAGAAGATTAGCAGCAAAGGTCTGTGACACAAGGGTGGGAGTTCAGTATGCAATACCAGCACAGGCCATGACAGTGCATCCCTGACTCCAACTCCATCAGCCTGGCATCAGCAAAACAGGACTCTGTTGCATCAGCACATTAGCTCTTACAGCTACAGTGGGGCATGACATTACAAAAAGCTTCAAGACAGAAAAGAATACTTGTGGTCAGGTCCTTAGAAGGACTTCTGAAAATAGCTGCACAGAACCCCTGAAACTTGGAACAATGCACTTTCCACAGATCCCTGCTTTAACAAAGAGTTAAAAACTGAGGAATAGATTAGGAAAATGAGCAGAGGACAGAAAAAAAAAAAATTCTCACCATTGAAAGTTATGGTGATAAGGAAGATCAAAGCACACATTAAGAAGATTATAACAAAGTCAAAGATTTCATATCCAAAGCCTTCATGAAAAATAAGAATTGGACTCAGGCCATGGAAGAGATCAAAAGGGATTTGAAAAATCAAATAGGAGACATAGAGGAAAAATTAGGGAAAGAATTAAGCATGGTGCAAAAATAAATACAGAAAGCTTAATGAGTCAAAGAATGCCTTAAAAAGCAAAATTAGTCAATTGGGAAAAGAGGTACAAAAGCTCATTCAGGAAAATAATTCCTTAAAATTAGAATTGAGCAAATTGAAGCTAATGACTTTATGAGAAATCAAGATACAATAAAGAAAAAAAAGCAACAACAAATTTAAAAATATGTTAAATGCTATATTGGAAAACAGATCCAAAAGACATACATTTTAAAATTACTGATTAACCTGAAAGTAATGATTTTTTTTAAAATCTGGATATCATTGTTTAAGAAATTTTTAAGAAAATTATCTTTATATCTACAATCAAAGAGTAAAATAGAAATTGAAAAAAAAATCATCAATCACTTCCTAAAAGAGATCTCCAAATGAAAACTTCCAGTAATATTATAACCAAATTCTGGAATTGCTAGGTCAAGGAGAAAATACTGCAAGCATCCAAAAAGAAATAATTCAAATATAGTAGAGCCACAGTTAGAATAACCCAAGATTTAACAGTTTCTACCTTAAAGAAGTGGAGGGTTTGGAATAATATATTATTTAGAGCAAAGGAGCTAGAGTTGCAACCAAAAATCACCTACCCAGCAAAACTGAGTATAATCCTTTAGAGTCAAAGGTGGTTATTCAGTGACGTAGATGATTTTCAAACATTCATGATGAAAAGACCAGAGCTGAATGAATAATTTGATTTTCAAATACAGGACTCTGGAGAAGCAAAAGCAGGTAATCAGGAAAATGGTATCATAAGAAACTTAATAAGGTTTATCTGTACATTTTTACATGGGAGTATGATACTTGCAATTCATAATTTTTTTGTTAACATGGAAATTATAATGGATATATAGGGATATAGGGATATATATATAGGCAGAGAGCACAAGTGTGTGAGAGAAATATACTGAGAGAAAGGGAAAGAGAGAAATGGAATGAATGGTGCAAATTATCTGCCATAAAAAAGAGGCAAGAAAAAGCTTTTTTAATGGAGAAAAAGAGAGGGATGAGAGGTGGAAGGAGTGAATCATATTCATCAGAATTGGCTCAAGGAGAAATAACATATAGACTCAATATGGGTATAGAAATCTATCTTACCCTGCAGGAAAACAGGAGGGGAAATGGGATACAAGAAGGGGGGATGATGATAAAAAGAGGAGGCATGTTGGGGGAGGGAGTGGTCACTTTTGAAAAGGGACAGGTTGAGAGGTAGAGAGAGAGAATAAATGGGAGGAAATAGCAATAGTAATTATTTTTTTTTAATTAAGCAAATTTCTCTATTAAGGCCTTATTTCTCAAATATAGAGAGAACTGAGTCAAATTTATAAAACAAATAAATAAGAGTCAATTGACAACTGATCAAAAATATGATTTGTGCCCAAAGAGCTATAAATTCATGAATATTCTTTGACTTAAACAATACCACTATTAAGCATGAATACCAAAAGATATTCAAAGAAAAACAAAAATGAAAATGACCTATATGTACAAATATTCATAGCAGCTCTCTTGTCAGGGCAGGAAAAAAAAATAGAAACTGAGAGTCTGCCCATCAATTGGGGAAGGGCTGAATAAACTGTTGTGTTGGAATATTACTGTTCTGTAGGAAATGATGAGCAGGTTGTTCTCAGGGAAAAAAATTCTAGAAAGACCTACATGAACTCAAGCAAAGTGAAATGTGCTGCATACAATGTGATTGCAATGTTCTGGGATGATCAGCTCTAAATGCCTTTACTATTCTCAGTAGTACATTTATCCATGACTACCTGAAGCACTTATGATAAAAAATCCTTTCCATTCCAAAAAATGAATTGATTGTGTCTGAATACAGATTGAAGCAATCTCTTTTTCGCTCTATCTCTTCTTTTTTAACTTAACTTTTCTTTTTGGATTTTATTTTCATTAGAGTGAGAGATCTATGTTTTCTTTTAACACTTAATTTTTATGGAAATGTTTTTCATAACTGTACATGTGATTCCTTAATTGTGTGTGGGTATGAGGGAGAGAACTTAGAATTCAAAAATTAAAAAAAAAGACAAATGTAAAAAAAAATGATTTCTTCTTGATTTTAAATGTAATGGGGAAATTTTAAATAAACAAATTAAATACAAAAAAAGGAACATTGTAAAGCAAAATAACCTTGTGATCTTGGAATAATGATCTGTTAATTCCTTTATTAGCCTTTCCAAAGAAATTCTTTAAATCATTCTTTCCTTTAGTTATTTTAGTAAAATGGCCAGATGTCAAATTTTTCAAAAAGTAATTGTACATTTGGATTTGAAAGATGTGTACTTTAATATACATATATATACACATATATATATATATATATATATATATATATATATATATAGATATAGATATAGATATAGATATATACATGTTTTAAGATTTTAAAAGTGTTTCATGGACATTATGTCATTTGAGTCTCATTAAAATATCATTAGGTGGATATTATTATATCCATTTGGCAAAGTGCATAATTGAGACTCAAAGAGACTGGGTGACTTCTTCAGCATCATACAGGTCTAAGATTAAGTTTCATGAGTGGTATTTGAACTACAGTTTTCCTTACTTCCTCCCCAAAACTATGTATCATAACAAATTGATCTCTTCTGAAGGCAAAGAGAAGGAAGTAGAAAAGAAAGATAACAATTTTATCAGAAAAAGAAAGAAAAGAAAATGGGAAAATGAATTCCATGAAATGGTAATATGTTTTTAAAGATTTTCACATGACATTCAGTGGCATTTGGAACACAGATTGCTGATTCTCTGATTCATGACATATCAAGATTATGTAAATTTCCTTCACTGCAAAGATACCATTAAATCATGTCCATTTTATGATTCATCCTGATTTCTTAAACAGTCAAAAGAGAAACAGCAGGAAAATTGTGATAGCAATATTTATGACCAAGAAGCATAAAATCTAGTGAGAAACAATGGACTGTACATGTACCCATATTGTTTTTTTCAAAGACGAATTGTGATATTTTAATTAGGAAGATAGCAAATAATATACTATCATATCTGTGACAGGGTTTAATATATGTTTTAGAACAGTGATTATGAGATCATAGAACACAGAAAAAAATGAGAAAATTTATGTGATTTTAGATATAAAGTCTGAAAAAAATCTTTTTAAAATTTCTTTTTCAACTTTTCCACTTTCTGAATTTTGTTAGCATTCATTTTTCTTTATTTTTCATCTAAAAGATTGAGAGACTAGATTAATTTTCTTGATAATTATTAATAGGATCAAATGTATTACAATAGATTAGTGATATTTTTAAAATCCCAACATTTCAAACTGAACTCTATAATTAAATCTGTAAAAATAAATCTTGGAAAGAGATACTTATTTTCATTGTTGAGGTGTCCTGCCTAGTACAGAAATCTCACATTTATACCCTACATTACACAGAGCACACTTTTGGAGCCTCAGAAGCTTTTATAAAACTATATATTCTGAATATGAGTTTTAAAGTTTAGCTTTAGTCTCTGAAAATTATTTTTGTAGTGACTAAGAAAATTTTGTATTTAATGAGAAAGTCAAAATCAAAGTTCTACATTTTTTAATCCTGATCGCCCACCTATCCTCTTTTCAGAAACATAACGCAATAAGTCTTAATTAAAAAAAAAAAAAAAAAAAAAGTGAAGGGTAGACCCACAGAGACTTACATTTTGTTGTCCAAATGGTAATTCAGATAAATGCAATACACACACAAAAAAAAAAGAAGTCATGCTTTTTAATACACACTAGTCAGCCAGAGAAAAGGATCATAGAACTGGAATAGATACCTCTGACCTGTTAAGCTGTTAGTCAAGAGAAGTGTGAAGGTGTTTGATAACAATCAACTTTACGTTTCTTGGAACAAATGTTTCTTTTTTTTTTTTTCTAAGATTGTAATAAATACTGATAGTTTTGACTATAACAATACTTGAACTTATTCTTGCTCTGGTATATAATGAGGGCATTCACAGAAAAGAACTGATGATTTTTAAGACCTTGTGCAATTTTTAAAGCATATCTTCAAAACTGCAATACATTTTTCAAAATTATAAAAAATGTGCTTAAAGGTTTGACATTGTGAGAAATTGAAAATGAGTGTGTAGACAAAGGGGAAAATGTGATCATAATTTATTTATATTTTCAAAACTTTTAAACAAAATTCCATAATTTTTACATTTGAAAAAATAACTCTGTTACTATGGAATTGGGAGAAGTACATTGTCATGGACAGAGACCAGCTTTTGCCTTTTAGTGCTCTGGAAAGAGAAGCGATCTAGAGAGATACTCAATCCATATATAAAGTATACAATATGCTAATAGCAAATCAAGTTCTATTTTTTCCTGAATAAAGAAATAATCAAGGCAGAAGCATTGATTGAGTCAGGGGGAGGGATATAATAAAATAAGAGGATTTAAAAATAAAATATTTTTAAGAAAAATAAATCAGGACAAATTGGAAAAAAGAAAAGTAAGAAATCATCAGAGCTCCAAGAGAGTCTTTCTTATCCATGAAGTTCATAAATGTTGTAAATATAGGTCTTGTGACACTATTACTTTTTAAAACACTAAATAATTTAGCCATGGCCAACAATGAATGGTTGTTAATCATGCATAGCCCTTTTATGTGTCTGTGGAGAAGATAGTAGAATGAGGGAAAAGAAGAAAGGAGCTAAGAATCCTTTTTTTTTAATCAGTTATAAATATTAAATTAATTGTTTATATTCTACCTGTGAAATAAGTTTCTCAATGACCAAAAATTAGATAGAATTCTGAAGAAACAGAATCTTATCAATTATTGGCAAACTTGGTTTCAACATGGTCAAGATGATACATGTTAACTCACTTATAAAATATTACGGAAGAGAATTGTATCATTTAACAAAATGGTTTTTAAGGAATTAAATTTGCGATTATCACAAAGTTAAAAAAAAAAAGTCATAATGACTTATCATGGCCTGGGATTCAGTGCATGACCTTGGCATTTTCAGGCTTTACACACACTCTCAGAGTTCGGCAAATGTTTACTTTGCCACTTTCATTGTTTTCATCCAAATATTCTTCCAGGGAAAGTATGTCCATACTTCATATAGAAAACACCACCCTAACTCATCAACAGTTTTAAGTTCTGTTGGTTATTCTTATCATGATTGAGGTTACCACAATGATTTACCAGAATTTGCCTACTATACATAATATACCTTGTTGAATCATAAGTGAGAGCCAGATCAATCAATTACACACTAAATGGGGAATGGCAGATCCTGAAAAGAACTTGACATTTGAGGTGCTAATCCCATATACATCAGTTGATAGTAATGATGACCACAACCACTATGATGATGATGATGATAGAATCTGAGTACCAAGAAAGTTAAAGGACTTATTCAAAAGCATGTATATTAAATGAAGGAGGTAACATTTTAACTCAAATTAATTACAGAGTATGTGTATGTTATATCACACCATCTTACAGATTTTTTGAAGCCCCAATATAATTTAATTATAGCTGTTGTTTTTCAGTCATTTTCATTCATGTCAGAATCTTTGTGACTCTATTTGAGGCTTTCTTGGCAAAAATATTGTCGTGCTTTGCCACTTTCTTCTCCAACTTATTTTATGCAAGAGGAAATTGAGGCAAACTTTTGACTTGTCCTGTATCACACAGCCAATAAGAATCTGAGGTTACATTTGGAATCATGAGGATGTGTCTTCTTGACTCAGTCTTGACATTTTATCTACTGTATTACCTAGAAATTGACATTGATCTCTGTGTTTTCTGGATCATATATACAAAAAAAAAAAAAACAAAAAAAACTATAAGGATGCCTTGTTAAAAAAAAATGTGGAATTTGTTTCCCCAATAGGTTAGAGATACAAATAGATTATAAAAGTTCACTTAGATTCACGGAATATATTGATTGATAAATTATCAGACTATCATTAGGATGCTAGTAATACAGGCATTTTTAAGGGAAACAGAATGAAAGGCTTCCAAATTCTCCCTGTAAATATCAATCATTGGAGCCATCAGAAGCAGAATGTTGAACAAAATATGTGACAATTTTTTAAGCATTTATGTCTAAAAACTTACTTGAACTTACCTTATATGTTCTGAAGTCTGTTTTTAAAACCAATTTTAGGAAAAAGTAGAAAGACTTCAAAATAAACTTGTCCACCTCTTTGTCTCTTATTCTGCTAGATATAATTTTTAACATTATTAAATCCATGGCTCATCACTTCTATGTGCAACTTCTAGCCTCTGTTTTTCAGAAATTAGCTCTTCATAGTCATATATTCTTTAAAAAATATGTAAATACAAAAAACAGTATTGAAATACTTTCAGACAATTATTTTTCAGTTTTCTCAGTATTATCTTGAATAAATAAATTCCACAGAAAAAATAACCAATTTTTATCTATAAAATATATACCTCTTATCTAGGTTAATTGAGACTGATGCTAAATTACCTTAATAATTTTCTTGATTCTTCTTTTTTTTAGCCAGTGGAGATATGCTTTCAGAATTATCACCTCCTGAAAGAATTTATGATCTAATTTAAATTGTGCTAAAAACACCTTATTATAAAATATAATTTATTATTTAGCCAGCTTACATTCAAGTATTGTTAGGCTTTCATGTCTGAGGAGACCAAAGCATATTTACACAGAAGATCAAAACTGAAGTACCATCAGAGCCAGGGGAGCTAGTGGATTACACATAAAAAGAATTAACAGCTGGAGAGTCAAAGTCATCATTTGTAATGGGAAACAGGTCAAAAAATTTCAATGTAAAGAAATAGTTTCATATGATGACAATAAAAAAAAGAAAAGAAAAGAAAAAAGAAAGAAAGAATGGTCCAGTTTCTTATCCTGGTTAAATCCTAGGTACATGGGAGATTCCCCATAGAGTAAAGTAGGATAAAACAGACATCTCAGTGGTAACAGTGGCAGTTATCAAATGTAACACATATAGGTTCTATGACTTTCTTTCTGAAAGTAAAAAAGGATTGTGTGACAAAAGGTTAACAGTTAATATAAGTGGGCCATGCAGAGTCTTTGAGATCTGGACTTCAGGCAACAGACATGTGGAGTATGGTAGTTCCTGTGCACTTTCTTTTCCTGTCTGGGAAATAGTGCTTCTTCTATGCTACAGAACCTATGGTTTAACTTTGATCTGAAAATGGATCATTGAGTTGGTAGTTGCCGTCTTTTAAGAAATCATTTTATTATTAAGAATGAAACCAAACTTACATCACCTGCCACATTTGAATTTTGATCTGAAAACTCATTGCTTTCATCACATAACATCATAACCATATCAAGTTGATGAGAGAGAATTGAAAAAAAAAAGAAGAAAGAAAGAAAAAACACATTTAAAAAGAAGCAAGGAAAAAGGTTCTAATGTATCTTTTTTATTTTGTTTGAAAAATGCCTTAATACATATTATCTTACGTCTCACCACACCCTTGAGTTTCTGACTAGAACTATTACCTTTTTGACTTCAAGGAGTTAGTAAATTGCATACTTTTTTGTATGCCATCTGTTCATATTTTCAAATGGCCAAAGCCATATAGTTCCTTGCAAATGTTAGTATTCCCAACTCTCAGTGTCTGAAACTTCCAGACATAGCGTTATGAAATGGTGCCAGATGAACTGTGCTCACAATTTTCTTTTATGTAACTTCAAGTGGAAATTTTAAATATAATATTTGATACTATTTTTAAATTATACTTAGTTCAGGGATGAATCCTTTTTTATAATTCAAAGATATATGGATCTCCATGTATTTTTCTTTATGCTGAATATAATTTTGAATAGAAGGAAATTGTCTAACTTTTTGCTTTATTCCCAGAACACCAGAGATACACAGTATACAGCTGGAAAGCTCAGAGATGATTTCATCCAAAACTAGCCATAGCCCAAATCTTGTCTAAAACATACCTGAAACTGGCCCTACAATTTATACATATAAATTATTTTACTCTACTGTTGGGCAATTGAGAAGTATCCCACTACTTGCTCCATTTTTAGACAATCCTAATTATTAGTAAATTTAATTTTCTTATTTTACAATCAAGATATTTATTTCAATCAAGCCTAAATCTGTCTCTTTACAACTTTCAATTATTACTTTTAGTTTGACTCAGGAGGTAGATAGGATAATTCTCCTTAAAAGTTAGTAAACATACTAAACTATATTAAGCACTAAGCACCAGACACTGTATTATATATATATATACATATATATATGTATATATATACATATATATATATATACATATATATATATATATGTATATATAATAGCCCTTCAAACACTTGAAGAAAGGTTTCATGACTCTATGAAGACCTCTCTTCTTTCAACTAAATATTCTAACTTCTTATGAAATTTGAGATTATCCAACAAATTGATCTTCTTCTCTAGATGTTCTTCAGTTTGTCATTTTTTCCCTTAAAATTACATGCCCAGAGCTGAAAGCAATTCTCTAACTGATGGAAAGCAGGGAAGAGTACAAGAAGACTCATGTCCATATCACTGGGCACTATGCTTCTTATTAGATTGGGAGAGAGGGCTATCTTATCACATCTTGACCTATACTGAGCTTACATTCTATTAAAATTTACAGATTTATTTTTCAGATGAATTGCTATCTAGCCCTATTTTCTATCTACATTTTTTAAAGTTAAATATTTTATATCTATCTTTTTTGGTTTTTTTGAAAATTAAGAAACTAGATGACTCAGGGGATAGAATTTTGCCTGAGAGATCAGAAGACCATGTGTATATCTGGCCTCAGGCATCTGAAAGTCAAGTGATTCTAGGCAACTTTATTCATCATTATCTATAAAAGAGAAATAATAATAGCATCTATCTCCCATGACTGTTGTGAGGATCAAATAAGATAAAATTCACAAAGGGCTTTGCAAAGCATAAAGCTATCATTGCATTTAATTTTATTAGATTGGATCTAGTATTCTAATTCACCATTATTTTTGCATCTTTAATTTGTCCTTCAGCATGGCACCTATGAAACTCTATCAAAGAGAATCCTAGATCAACATATTCAATTTTATTTCCTCACTCTTGTCCTAAACTTACAACTGCCCACTCGACATCCGCAAGTTTATTTCAAACTCATTATATTCAAAATATTACTCTAAAATATGTCCATCCCCATCTGCCCAAAGCTAACCCTTTCCTCAAATATGAATTCTTGAGAGGCAAGAATTGTTTCAACTTTGGTTCTTGTTATTATTGATTGTACCAGTGCCAAGAACTTAATTTCTTGCTCAATAAAAATAAAATATGGAAAGAAGGAAGAAGGAAGTGAGGGAAGAAAGGAAGGAGAAAGAAAAGAAAGAAGGAAGGAAGAAAGCAAGTTGGGAGGGAAGAAAAGAAGAAAGGAAGGAAAAGAAGGAGGAAGAGAAGGGGAAGGGAGGGAGGAGGAAGGAAAAGTATGAAGAAAGGAAAAAAAATTAGGAAAGAAGGAAGGAAAGCTGCATCTATTGAAGGACGGAAGGAATTTGGGAGTTTGGGAGGGAAGGAAGGAAGGAAGGTAGGAAGGAGAAAGGGAAAGAGGGAGAGAGTGGAAACACAAGGAAGAGAGGGAGAGAGAGAAGGAGGAGGAAAGAAAAGGAGAGAGGAGGGAAGAAAGGAAGGAAAGGAAGAAAAAGGGAAGGAAGGAAGAAAGAAAGAAAAGGGATGGAGGGAATATCCAGGTTTTATGATATGAGCATAATCACAACTTTCCTGTATTTTAAATTGTAGTATATAAATCCAACTTCATCTTTAGGCATCACCTTCTTATATATTTAATTATTTTGAAAAAAATATGCCTTTCTCTTCTCAAGATCTTGTCTTTGATTAGGAACAGTGATAAAAATGCCAATAATGCTTCTAAAGTCATGTTTCTCTTTCTTATTATAATATTTCCCTCACACTAGAACACTTCTTTTCTGCCTTAGTTTCAGAGGAAAGAATTGCAGAAAGAAGTGAAAATGACTTTCTCTAATTTCATACTAAGCTGTGAGTATAGATTTATAAAATCAAAGAATCTAATAGCTTTGAAGGTTATTTTGCCTAGCCCACTGCCTTTAGGCTAATGGATTACTTAATTATTTTAGAGAAATTTTAGGTTACATAACCTCTCTTGGTATCCTATTATAAAGTAGTAGCCTAATTTCTAACCAAGGCTATGGAAAGTAAGCCTATTTGTCTTAGTCAATCACCCTGGAAATAAAGGACAAACAATGTCTAACCTTGCTGATAGGAATTACTAGTCATATTAATCTAAGAATCAATTAATCATAAATTCAAATACCTGAAACAAATCATATTTAATCCATTTTAAAATAGCACCATAAAAGATAGTCTTCACATCCCTATTATTAGTTAATTCTAATGTTTTACATTAGATGTCCAATGCAAAAACAATAAAATAAAACCTTCATTTTTTATAATGCTAAGAGCAAGCATTAATACATTGCTTTAAGATTTTCAAAATGCTTTTAAAATATTATTTAATTTCATTATCAAAATTATCCCCTAATACAAATGTTGTTATTAACCTGATTTTTTAAAATTAAGATTTTTTTATTTTTATTTTTTAAAGCATTTTATTTTCAAAACATATTCTTGGGCAATCTTTTCAACATTAACCCTGGCAAAACCTTTTGTTCCAATTTTCACTCCCCTTCCCTGTCCCATATTCTAGATAGCAAATAGTACAATAGATGTTAAATATAGTAGAAATATATGTTAAATCCAATATATGCATATATAATTATATAATTGTCTTGCTGCACAAGAAAAATAAAATCAAACAGGAAAAAGAGAAAGAGAATAAAATTCATGTAAACAACAACAAAAAGTGAAAATGTTATGGTATGAACTATGCTCAGTTCTTTCACTTCTCTCTCTGAGTGTAGATAGTTGTCTTCATCACAAGATCATTAGAACTGGTCTGAATCATCTCATTGTTGAAGAGAGCCACATCTATCAGAATTGATCATTGTGTAGTCTTGTTATGGTTGGGTACAATGATCTCCTGGTTCTGCTCATTTCATTTAGTATAAGTTAATGTAGGTTTGTGCAGGCCTCTCTAAGATCAACCTTCTAGTCATTTCTTATAGAACAATAATATTCCATAATATTTATATACCATAACACTTTCAGCCACTCTCCAACTGATGAGTTTTCACTAAGTTTCCAATTTCTTGCTACAACCAAAAGGCTGCCACAAACATTTTTGTGCACATGGTTCCCTTTCTCTCTTTTATAATACAGGTCCAGTAGAGACACTACTGGATCAAAGGATATGCACAGTTCAATAGTATAGTTTCAAATTGCTTTCAGGAATGGTTGGATCAGTTCAGAACTCCATCAACAATGTATAGTATCCCAGTTTTCCCACATCCCCTCCAATATCCTTGTCATCTCAGTCAATCTGAGAGTTATGTAGTTGTATCTCAGAGTTCTCTATTTGCCTTTTTCTGATCAATAATGATTTAGAGCACCTTTTCAAATGATAGAAATTCAAATTACTTGAATTTCTTCATCTAAAAATTGTCTATTATATAATTTGACCATTTATCAATTGGAGAATGGCTTGATTTCTTATTAGAGTCAATTCTCTATATACTTTGGAAATGAGGCCTTTATCGGAACTTTTGACTGTAAAAATGTTTTCCCAGTTTATTGCTCCCCTTCTAATCTTTTTTTTTATTAATAATTTTTTATTATATATATATTTTTTATAATATTATCCCTTGTATTCATTTTTCCAAATTATCCCCCCATATCTCTATTCCCTCCCCCTGATGACAGGCAATCGCATACATTTTACATGTGTTACAATATAGTCTAGATACAATACATGTGTGTGAATATCATTTTCTTGTTGCACAATAAACTTTAGATTCCGAAGGTACATGCAACCTGGGCAGACAGATATTAGTGCTAACAATTTACATTCACTTCCCAGTGTTTCTTCTCTGGGTGTAGCTACCTCTGTCCATCATTGATCAACTGGAAGTGAGTTGGTTTTTCTTTATGTTGAAGATTTCCACTTCCATCAGAATACATCCTCATACAGTATTGTTGTTGAAGTGTACAGTGATCTTCTGGTACTTCTCATTTCACTCAGCATCAGTTAATTTAAGTCTCTCCAGGCCTCTCTGTATTCCTCTTGCTGGTCATTTCTTACAGAGCAATAATATTCCATAACCTTCATATACCATAATTTACCCAACCATTCTCCAACTGATGGACATCCATTCATCCTCCAATTTCTAGCTACTACAAAAAGAGCTGCCACAAACATTTTGGCACATACAGGTCCCTTTCCCTCCTCAGTATTTCTTTGGGATATAAGCCCAGTAGTAGCGCTGCTGGGTCAAAGGGTATGCACAGTTTGATAAATTTTTGGCCATAATTCCAGATTGCTCTCCAGAAGGGCTGGATTCTTTCACAACTCCACCAGCAATGTATTAGTGTCCCAGTTTCCCCACATCCCCTCCAACATTCATCATTATTTGTTCCTGTCATCTTAGCCAATCTGACAGGTGTGTAGTGGTATCTCAGAGTTGTCTTAATTTGCATTTCTCTGATCAATAGTGATTTGGAACACTCTTTCATGTGAGTGGATATAGTTTCAATTTCTTCCTCTGAGAATTGTCTGTTCATATCCTTTGACCATTTATCAATTGGAGAATGGTTCGGTTTCTTATAAATTAGGGTCAGTTCTCTATATATTTTGGAAATGAGACCTTTGTCAGAACCTTTGTTTTTAAAAATATTTTCCCAATTTGTTACTTCCCTTCTAATCTTGTTTGCATTAGTATTATTTGTACAGAAACTTTTTAGTTTGATGTAATCAAAATCTTCTATTTTGTGATCAATAATGATCTCTAGTTCTCCTCTGGTCATAAATTCCTTCCTCCTCCACAAGTCTGAGAGGTAGATTATCCTCTGTTCCTCTAATCTATTTATTATCTCCCTCTTTATGCCTAAATCATGGACCCATTTTGATCTTATCTTGGTATATGGTGTTAAGTGTGGATCCATATCTAATTTCTGCCATACTAATTTCCAGTTTTCCCAACAGTTTTTTTCCGAATAATGAATTTTTGACCCTAATGTTGGTATCTTTGGGTTTGTCAAAGATTGGGGTTGCTATAGATGTACCCTTTTTTGTCCTTTCTATTTAATCTGTTCCACTGATCTACCGGTCTATTTCTTAGCCAATACCAAATGGTTTTGGTGACTGCTGCTATATAATATAGCTTTAGATCAGGTACACTTAGACCACCTTCCTCTGAGTTTTTTTTTCATTAGTTCCCTTGCAATTCTCGACCTTTTATTCTTCCATATGAATTTTGTTGTTATTTTTTCTAGATCATTAAAATAGTTTCTTGGGAGTCTGATTGGTATAGCACTAAATAAATAGATTAGTTTGGGGAGTATTGTCATCTTTATTATATTCGCTCGGCCTATCCAAGAGCACTGAATGTCTTTCCAATTATTTAAATCTGATTTTATTTTTGTGGCAAGTGTTTTGTAATTTTTCTCATGTAATTCCTGACTTTTCTTTGGTAGATGGATTCCCAAATACTTTATACTCTCAACATTTGTTTGGAATGGAATTTCTCTTTGTATCTCTTGCTGTTGCATTTTGTTAGTGATATATAAAAATGCCGAGGATTTATGTGGATTTATTTTGTATCCTGCCACTTTGCTGAAATTTTGAATTATTTCTAGTAGCTTTTTAGCAGAGTCTTTGGGGTTCTCTAAGTATACCATCATGTCATCTGCAAAGAGTGATAGCTTAATTTCCTCATTTCCTACTCTAATTCCTTGAATCTCTTTCTCGGCTCTTATTGCCGAGACTAGCGTTTCTAGTACTATATTGAATAGTAATGGTGATAGTGGGCAACCTTGTTTCACTCCTGATCTTACTGGGAAAGGTTGCAGTTTATTTCTATTGCATATTATGCTTACTGAAGGTCTTAAATATATGCTCCTGACTATTCTAAGGAATAGTCCATTTATTCCTATACTTTCAAGAGTTTTTAGTAGGAATGGATGTTGGATATCGTCAAATGCTTTTTCTTCATCTATTGAGATGATCATATGGTTCTCATTAATTTGATTATTAATATGGTCAATTATATTAATAGTTTTCCTAATATTAAACCAGCCCTGCATTCCTGGAATAAATCCTACTTGATCATAGTGTATTATCCTGGAGATGATTTTCTGAAGTCTTTTTGCTAATATCTTATTTAAGATTTTAGCATCCATATTCATTAAGGAGATTGTTCTATAATTTTCTTTCTCAGTTTTCGATCTACCTGGTTTAGGTATCAGTACCATGTCTGTGTCATAAAAGGAGTTTGGTAGGATTCCTTCATCCCCTATTTTTTCAAATAGTTTATATAGCATTGGGGCTAATTGTTCTTTAAATGTTTGGTAGAATTCACATGTGAATCCATCTGGCCCTGGGGATTTTTTCTGGGGAGTTGATTAATAGCTTGTTCTTTTTCTTTTTCTGAAATGGGATTATTTAAGCAATTTATCTCCTCCTCTGTTAATCTAGGGAGCCTATATTTTTGGAGGAAGTCATCCATTTCACTTACGTTATCAAATTTATTGGCATAAAGTTGGGCAAAGTAATTCCTTATTATTTCTCTAATTTCCTCTTCATTGGTGGAAAGATCCCCCTTTTCATTTGTAAGACTAACAATTTGATTTTCCTCTTTCTTTTTTTTGATCAAATTTACCAAAGGTTTATCTATTTTATTGGCTTTTTCATAAAACCAACTCTTGGTTTTATTTATTAATTCAATAGTTTTTTACTTTCAATATTATTGATTTCTCCTTTTAATCTTTGTATTTCAAGTTTAATTTTTGGTTGGGGGTTTATAATTTGGTCTTTTTCTAGCCTCTTAATTTGCAGGCCCAATTCGTTAATCTTCTCTTTCTCTATTTTCTTCAAATAAGCCTCTAAAGATATACAATTTCCCCTTATTACTGCTTTAGCTGCATCCCAAAGATTTTGGTATGATGTCTCATCATTGTCATTATCTTGGGTGAAATTGTTAATTGTTTCTATAATTTGCTCTTTCACCCAGTCATTCCTTAAGATGAGATTATTCAGTTTCCAATTACTTTTTGGTCTATTTACCCCTAACTTTTTACTGAATGTAGCTTTTATTGCATTGTGATCTGAGAAGAAGGCATTTATTATTTCTGCCTTCCTACATTTAATTTTGAGATCTTTATGTCCTAATATATGGTCTATTTTTGTATAGGATCCATGAACTGCTGAGAAGAAAGTATATTCCTTTCTATTGCCATTCAGTTTTCTCCAAAGGTCTATCATACCTAGTTTTTCTAATGTTCTATTTACTTTTTTAATTTCTTTCTTGTTTGTTTTGTGGTTTGATTTGTCTAAATCTGAGAGTGCAAGGTTGAGATCTCCCACTATTATAGTTTTACTGTCTATTTCTTCTTGCAATTCTCTTAACTTTTCCTTTAGAAAGTTAGATGCTATACCACTTGGTGCATATATGTTTAGTATTGATATGGCTTCATTATTTATGCTACCTTTCAGCAGGATATAGTTTCCTTCCTTATCTTTTTTAAGGAGATCTACTTCTGCTTTTGCTTGATCTGAGATAAGGATAGCTACCCCTGCTTTTTTGGCTTTACCTGAAGCATAATAGATTCTGCTCCAACCTTTTACCTTTACTCTGTATGTATCTCCCTGCTTTAAGTGTGTTTCCTGTAGACAACATATTGCAGGGTTCTGCTTTTTGATCCAATCTGCTATCCGTCTCCATTTGATGGGATCGTTCATCCCATTTACATTTACAGTTAAAAAGTACTAATTCTGTATTTCCTGCCATCATATTATCCCCAGATTATGCTTTTTCCCTTGACCTCCCTGATCCCCCTCCCCGATATTTAATTTACAGACCCCCCTTGTGACGCGCAACCCTCCCTTTTTTTTTTTTTTTTAGTATCCCTCCCCCCTCCCTCCAAGTCCCTTCACTTATTCTCCTTTTCCTTTTCCCTTTTCCTCTCCCCCCTTTTAATGAGGTGAGAGAAAATTCTCTGAAAACCAAATATGTTAATTATTTACTCTTTGAGCCTCTCCTGATGAGAGTAAGATTCACACAATGATTCTCCCCCTCACTAAGTTCCCTCAGATATGGTGTATTTTCTATGCCTCTTCCTGGGATGTAGTTTCCCTCTTTTTATCATTCCTTCCCCTTTTTCTGAACCGACCTCTTTCCCTTTACTACACCCCCCTTTTTTTCTTTTATATCAGTAAAATCAAATTATCCTTGAGTACTTTTTATATACCCACAACAGAGTTACAGTTCTCAAGGGTTCTGTGTACCTTTTTCTGTTTCTCTTCAGTCTTGTGGATGTAGATCAAATTTTTTGTTTAAGTCTGGTTTTTTTCTTAGAAACATATAGAATTCCTCTCTTTCATTGAATGACCATCTTCTTCCATGGAAAAAGATGCTAAACTTAGCTGGGTAGTTCATTCTTGGTTGCAGTCCTTGATCTTTTGCCTTAAGGAATATCAGGTTCCAGGCCCTTCTATCTTTTAATGTGGAGGCAGCCAGATCTTGGGTGACCCTTATTGTGGCACCTTGGTATTTAAATTGTTTTTTTCTAGCTGCTTGCAGGATTTTCTCCTTTGTGTGGTGATTCTGCAGCTTAGCCACAATATTCTGTGGTGTTCTTTTTTTAGGGTCTATTTCAGAAGGAGTTCGATGAATTCATTCCACATCTACTTTCCCTTCTGTTTCTATTATCTCTGGACAGTTCTCTTTGATAATTTCCTGTAAAATAGAATCTAGGCTCTTTTTTTGGTCATAGTTTTCGGGAAGTTCAATGATCCGCAGATTATCTCTGCTAGATCTATTTTCAAGGTCTATAGATTTTCCCAGTAAGTATTTGACGTTGTTCTCCAGCTTCTCATTTTTTTTTGTTTTGTTTGACTGATTCTTGGGTTCTCTGTGAGTCATTCATTTCTATTTGTTCCATCCTGACTTTTAAGGAGTTATTTTCTTCTTTCACAGTTTTTAGTTCTTTTTGTAAATGCTGAATTTCGTTTTTAAATGAATTATTTTGCTCTAATGAATTTTTTTCCATTTCCCTAATTTTTTTTTGAGAATTATTTTCTTTTTCCAATTCAGAAATTCTATTTTCTTGAGACTTTTTTATCTTTTCCAATTCAGAAATCCTACTTTCCTGTGTTTTTTTAACCTTTTCTAATTCATAAATTTTGTTTCCCTGCATCTCCTGTGAATTCTTTATTTTTCCAACTCCAATTTCAGGACGTTGTTATTCTCTATCATAGCTTCCCTTTCCTTTCCCCATTTTTCTTCAAACTCTTCTAGGAGAGAGTTATGTGATGGGGGGCAGGAATCGTTCCCCTTTAGGTTTTTATCCGCTGACTCTCTGCTGTTAACTTCCTCGGGGTTGGATACCCGCTCTTTCTCTGTGTAGAAGGAATCTATAGTTTTTCTGGCTTTTTTGTTCATATTTTAAGAATCTTTTGGGGTCTGTCCCTGGGGTAGGAAATTATTTATTTACTTCTTTACCAGCTTCCTCCCAGACCAGATGCATGCAGTGGCTCTTGTGCCTGAGCTAAGATAGAGCTCTAGGAGAGAGTTCCCCACCCCCTCCCTGGAAGTGCCTCAGAGGTGATTAGCGCTGCTCTGCCCCAAGGGCGCTGAACAGTAAAGGCAACACAAAGTCCAGCCTATGTGTCCCGGTGGGGCGTGGATGTCTGCAGCAGGTGACATGAAAAGCCCCTGCGCTCAAACTGGAAGTGTCTGCCAGAAACCGTGGTCCCTAGTTCAAAGGTTCCGCTTCTCTGGGACTTCCTGGAACTGAGTTCCACTCCCTCCAGCTAAACTAGGCAGTGTGTGTTGCCTTGGGCCATATCCGCCCACTTGTCAATCTCTTAACTATTCTCAGGTGGTAGCTGAGGCCACACCCCCTGGTGCCAAGATCTGCTGAGTCACCTCCAGGATGGGGGAAAATCTGAGTTTTTAAATATTTTAGCTTTCTCCTCTGAACTGTTATATAATTAGCAGAGAAGAGCTAATAGTCTGTGCCAGATTCCTTTATCTCAGTGGCTTCTCTGATCCCAGAGCCCTTCCCAGCGAGATAGGCAGATTATGCTAGCACCCAGCCATCTGTGCTGGCCTCTCTTCTTCCTCCCCTGGGGACTGACCTTTTCTGTTGAAACTCCAGATTCTCTTCAGCTGGTAAGTTGTGCTTCCAGTCCTTGTGGTATCTATCAGTCCTAGGCTTATTCTGAGGCTGATTTATCTAATTGGTTGTGAGGGAGTGAGGACCTTTACAGAGTTGTGTGTTTCTTCTCAGCCATCTTGGCTCCGCCCCCTCCCCTTCTAATCTTGTCTAAGTTAGCTTTGTTTGTACAAAACCTATTTAATTAAATATAATCAAAATTATCTGTTTGGTGTTCAGTAATGAGTTCTAGTTCTTTGGTAACAAATTCCTTCCTTCTCCACAGATTTGAGAGGTAAACTGTCCTATATTTTTCTAATTTGCTAATAATATTACTCTTTATGCATGAATCATGAACCCGTGTCAACCTTATCTTGGTATATGCTGTTAGGCGTGGGCCAATGCCTAGTTTCTTCCATACTTGTTTACAATTTTTCCAGAAATTTTTGTCAAAAAGTTCAGTCTTTTCACAAAAAAATGGGATCTTTGGGTATGTCAAACACTAGTTTGCTATAGTTATTGAATATTTTGTCTTCTGTACCTAATTTATTCCACTAATAAATTACTCTATTTCTTAGCTGGTACAAAATGGTTTTGATGACTGCTGCTTTATAATATTGTTTTAGGTCTAGCTAGGCCACATTCATTAGGATTTTTTTTTCATAAATTCCCTTGAAATTCTTGACACTTTGTTCTTCCAGATGAACATTGTTATTTTTTCTGGATCTGCAAAATAATTTCTTGGGAGTTTGATTGGTATAGCACTAAATAAGTAGATTAATTTAGCTAGTATTGTCATTTTTGTTATATTTGCTCAGCCTACCCATAAGTACTTGATATTTTTCCAACTGATTAAATCTCATTTTATTTTTGTGAAAAGTATTTTTGTAGTTGTGTTCATACAGTTCCTGACTTTTCCTTGACAGATAAATTCCCAAAATATTTTATACTATTTTTTTTAATATTTTGTACTTTCAACAGATATTTTAAATGGGATTTCTCATTTAGAAATAGGCAGCTGGACTTTATCAATAATATTTTAAAAATGTTGATGATTTATGTGGGTATCCTGAAATTTTGCTAAATTTCTGAATTGGTTCCAGTAGTTTTTTAATTGATTCTCTAGAGTTCTCTAAGTATACCATCATATCATCTACACAGAGTGATAATTTGCTTTCCTCATGACTTACTCTAATTCCTTTAATCTCTTCTTTTCTTATTGCCAAAGCTAACATTTCTAAAATAATATTGAATAGAAATGGTGATAGTGGGTAACCTGGTTTTACTCCTGCTCTTATTGAGAATGGTTCTAGTTTGTTCTCATTACATATGATGCTTGCTAAAGGTTTTAAATAGGTACTACTGATCATTTTAAGGAAAAGTCCATTTATTTCTCTACTCTCTCATATTTTTAATAAGAATAGATGTTGGATTTTATATATGCTTTTTCTGCATCTATTCAGATAATCATATGATTTTTGTTACTTTGGTTATTGATATAGTCAATTATACTAATAATTTTCCTAATATTGAACCAGCCTTGCATTCCTGTTATAAATGCTACTTGGTCATAGTGTATAAGAGGGATGACTTTCTGTATCTCTTTGCTAATATTTTATTCAAAATTTTTCCAATATTTGTTAAAGACCATGCCTAAGTGAAGTGAAGTAACTTCTCCAAGAGTCCCCACAGCTGTGAATCATAACATTTGAAGGAGTTGCAAAGCAGCCTTTGTTGCAGATGTTCCTTGTGGATTGGGAATGAAATAAATTTGCAGCAAGAGGGAAGAGGAGAGAGGTCATACAATACATAGCTTCTCAGTAGAGAGGTCATAGAACAGCAACTGCCTCTCAGTCTCCTTGTATCATCAGTGTCATTCTCTCACATGAAAAAAACATTCTACAGGTCTGATTTAGACTTCCAGCAGCCACTAACAGGTGGCTCCCATCTCACAGCAAATATTCATTAGAGAAATTGGTTTATAATTTTATTTCTTTGTTTTCACCCTTCTTAGTTTAGGCATCAGCATCATATCTGTCATAAAAAGGAATTTGGTAGGATCCCTTCTTTCCCTAATTTTTCAAATAGTTTATATAGTATTGAAATTAGTTATTTTTTAAATGTTTGATGGAATTTATATGTAAATCCATTGGACCCTGGATATTTTTTTTTCTTAGATAGTTGATTAACAGCTTTTTCTAAAATTTATTCTTTTCTTATTCTAAAATTTGACTATTTGAATAATTTATTTCCTCTTCTATTAACCAGGAAAATCTATATTTTTTGTAGTTATTCCTCCATTTCATTTAGATTATCAAATTTATTGACATATAATTGGGAAAAATAACTTCTAATTATTTCTTCTTCAATGGTGGAAAGTTCTCACTTTCCATTTATTAGAATAACAATTTGATTTTCTTTTTTCCTTTTTCTAACTAAGTTAACTAAAGGTTTATCTATTTTGTTGCTGTTTTTCATAAAATCAACTCAGTTTTATTTATTGATTCAATTGTTTTCTTATTTTTAATTTTATTAATCTCCCCTTTTATTTTCAGGATTTCAAATTTGGTACTTCATTGGTGGTTTTTAATTTGTTCTTTTTCATGTTTTTTTTTAATTGTAAGCCCAATTCACTGATCTTTTCTTTCTCTATTTTATGCAAGAAAGCATCTAGAGATAAACAATTCCCCCTTATAACTAACCACTTTGGCTACATCCCCCAAATTTTGGTATATTGTCTCATTATTGTCATTCTCTTAAATGAAGTTATTGATTGTTTCTATGATTTGTTGTTTCACCCATTCATTCTTTAAAATTAGATTATTTAGTTTCCTATTAATTTTTGGTCTATTTTCCCCACCATTTTATTGTATGTGACATTTATTGTGTCATGATTGAAAAAAATGTATTTACTATTTATGCCACTCTGGATTTGATTTTGAGGTTTTTACAACCTAATACATGTTGAGTTTTTCTAGAGGTTCCATATACCTCCAAGAAAAAAAATTAACATTTTTCTGCCTCCATTCAATTTTCTCCAAATAGCTATCATACCTAACTCTTCTAAAATTCTATTTACCTTCTTAACTTCTTTCTTATTTATTTTGTGGTTTGATTTATCTAGATCTGAGAGAGCAAGTTTGAGATCCTCCAGTAGTATAATTTTTCTATTTCTTCTTCTAAGTCTCTTAATTTTTTTCTGTAGAAATTTGGATGCTATATAATTTGTTGCATATATGTTTAGTATTAATATTGCTTCATTTTTTATGGTACCCTTTAGCAAGATATGCATCCTTTATATTCTTATCTGTTTTAATTAGATCTATTTTTGCCTTTGCTTGATCTGAGATCAGGATCACTACTGCTGCTTTTTTTACTTTTCCGATTTTTAATATAGTGTGTTATCTGCTTTTGTTTTATGGGAGAAGTCATACTATTCACATTCACAGTTAAATAACTAATTCTGCATTTCCTGTCATCTTATATACCTGAAGCTATGTTTTTCTCTTTGGTTTTTCACTTCCTTCCCAGTATTTTGCTTCTGCCACCACCTCTCTCAAACTGTGCTCCCCCTTTACATCCACTCCCTGTTTCTTATACATTTCCCCTACCACTTTTGTTTTCTTTTTTTATTAGTGTCCCCCATTCCTTTTCCATTTCCCCTCTCACTTCCCTATAACATGAGACAAGTTTCTCTGTGAAACTAAATATGTCAATTATTCTCTCTTTGAGTGAAATCTGATGAGAGGAAGATTTGCATAATGTTCATCCTCCTCCCTTCTTTCCCTCATTTATAAATATTTTTGCCTCTTTGTGATATCAATTTTTCTAAATTTCCCTCCATTTTCCTCTTTTTTCCAGTACAATTCCTTTTTCACCTTAGTTTCTTTTTCACATTATCACAATGAAATCAAATTATAATCCTGCTCTCTAAGTATATTCCAGAGATATAATTCTCAAGAATTATTTCCTTTTTACCTTTTTATGCTTTTCTTGAATTCTGTATTTGGAGGTCTTTTTATTTTTTATTTTATTTATTTATTTTTTTTTTAAAGCTCTAGTCTTTTTAATCAGGAAAAGTGAAATTCATTCATATCATTGAATGTCCATCTTCTTCCCTGAAAGATAATGTTCAGTTCAACTGGACAGTTTACTTTTGGCTACAATTCAAGTTTCTTTGCTTTTCAGAATATCAAGTTCCAGGACCTTCAATCCTCTAAGGTAGAAGGTACTAGGTCCTTTGTAATCTTAATTGTGGGTCCTCCATATTTGAATTATTTCTTTCTTACTCTTTGCAATATTTTTTCCTTGATCTGATAATTCTGAAATTTTGGTACAATATTCTTTGGAGTTTTCATTTTTGGGTCTCTTTCAGGAAGTGACTGGTGAAGTCTTTCTGGTTCTAGGACATCAGGGCAGTTTTCCTTGATGATTTCCTGAAAGATGTTATCTAGGCTCTTTTTTCCATCATGGCTTTCAAAAAGTGCAATAATCCTTAGATTTTTTCTCTTAGATCTATTTTCCAGGTAAGTTGTTTTTCCAAAGAAGTATTTTACATTTGCATCTATTTTTTTCATTTTTTTTTTTTTTTTTGTTTTTGGGTTTTTTTGACTGATTCTTAAAATCGTATTAAGTCATTCACTTCCATTTTTCAATTCTAATTTTTAGTGTTTTATTTTCTACAGTTATCTTTTTTATTTCCTTTTGCATTTTGTCAATTAAAATTTTAAATGAGATATTTTGTTCATTGGATTTATTTTACATTTTACAAAATCTGTTTTTCATTGAATTTCTTTTTCATATCTATTTGCAAAGATATACTTTTTCCATTTCATCATATCTATTTTAAGTAGTTTTCCTCAAATAATTTCTGTTTTTCCTTTTCCATATCCTCTTGCAAAGATCTCATTTCCTTTCCCCATGTTTCTTCTAGTTCTGTTTTAAGATCCTTTTTGAAATCTTCCAAGAAATCCCTGTGAAATGGGAACCAACTTCTATCATCCTTTGAGGCTTTTTCTGGATTTGATTTTGCTTTTAAGAACCTCAGGGTTGACATCCTTTCAGGGGGCGGAGCCAAAATGGCAGAGAAGAAACACACGACTCTGTGAACGTCCTCACTCCCTCACAACCAATTAGATAAATTAAGCCTCAGAATAAGCCCAGGACTGATAGATACCACAAGGACTGGAAGCATGACTTACCGGCTGAAGAGAATCTGGAGTTTCAACAGAAAAGGTCAGTTCCCAGGGGAGGAAGAAGAGAGGCCAGCACAGACGGCTGGGTGCTAGCATATGCTGCCGATAGCGCTAGGAAGGGCTCTGGGATCAGAGAAGCCACTGAGATAAAGGAATCTGGACAGGCTATTAGCTCTTCTCTGCTAATTATTTAGCAGTTCAGAAAAGAAAGCTAAAATACCTTAAAAACTCAGATAGATTAGATTTTTCAGGACCCTGGGGTGACTCAGCAGATTTGGCACCAGGGGTCGTGGCCTCAGCTACCTCCTGAGAATACTTAAGAGAATGACAAGTGGGTTGATACGGCCCAAGGCAACACACACTGCCTAGTTTAGCTGGAGGGAGTGGAACTCAGCTCCAGGAAGTCCCAGAGAAGCGGAACCTTTGAACTAGGGACCACGGTTTCTGGCAGACACTTCCAGTTTGAGAGCAGGGACTTTTCACTTCACTTGCTGCAGACATCCAGGCCCCACCGGGACGCATAGGCTGGGCTTTGTGCTGCCTTTATTGTTCAGTCTCAACCTCAGGGAAGCCACTAAAACACAGCGCCCTCAGGGCACAGCAGTGCTAGTCAACTCTGAGACACTTCCAGGGAGGGGGTGGGGAACTCTCTCCCAGAGCTCTATCTTAGCTCAGGCACAAGAGCCGCTGCATCCATCCGTTCTGGGAGGAAGCTGGTAAAGAAGTAAATAAATAATTTCCTACCCCAGGGACAGACCCCAAAAGATTTTTTAAATATGAGCAAAAAGGCCAGAAAAACTATAGATTCCTTCTACACAGAGAAAGAGCGGGTATCCAACCCCGAGGAAGTTAACAGCAGAGAGTCAGCGGATAAAAACCTAAAGGGGAACGATTCCTGCCCCCCATCACATAACTCTCTCCTAGAAGAAACTCTTAAAAAATTGAGGGAGTTTGAAGAAAAATGGGGAAAGGAAAGGGAAGCTATGATAGAGAATAACAACGTCCTGAAATTGGAGTTGAAAAAAATAAAGAATTCACAGGAGATGCAGGGAAACAAAATTTATGAATTAGAAAAGGTTAAAAAAACACAGGAAAGTAGGATTTCTGAATTGGAAAAGATAAAAAAGTCTCAAGAAAATAGAATTTCTGAATTGGAAAAAGAAAATAATTCTCAAAAAAAAATAAGGTAATGGAAAAAAATTCAATAGAGCAAAATAATTCATTTAAAAACGAAATTGGGCATTTACAAAAAGAACTAAAAACTGTGAAAGAAGAAAATAACTCCTTAAAAGTCAGGATGGAACAAATAGAAATGAATGACTCACAGAGAACCCAAGAATCAGTCAAACAAAACAAAAAAAATGAGAAGCTGGAGAACAACGTCAAATACTTACTGGGAAAATCTATAGACCTGGAAAATAGATCTAGCAGAGATAATCTGCGGATCATTGGACTTCCCGAAAACTATGACCAAAAAAAGAGCCTAGATTCTATTTTACAGGAAATTATCAAAGAGAACTGTCCAGAGATAATAGAAACAGAGGGGAAAGTAGATGTGGAATGAATTCATCGAACTCCTTCTGAAATAGACCCTAAAAAAAGAACACCACGGAATATAGTGGCTAAGCTGCAGAATTACCACACAAAGGAGAAAATCCTGCAAGCAGCTAGAAAAAAAACAATTTAAATACCAAGGTGCCACAATAAGGGTCACCCAAGATCTGGCTGCCTCCACATTAAAAGATAGAAGGGCCTGGAACCTGATATTCCTTAAGGCAAAAGATCAAGGACTGCAACCAAGAATGAACTACCCAGCTAAGTTTAGCATCTTTTTCCATGGAAGAAGATGGTCATTCAATGAAAGAGAGGAATTCTATATATTTCTAAGAAAAATTGGGCATCTAAGAGCTCAGTGTAGATATGGAGATACAGTGAGAAGACAGGGTGAGAGAAGACCTAAAACTCCATGTCCAAAATGTCACAAGGGCCTCCACTGGGCCTCCGAATGTAGATTGACACAGGGAAATGACAGGTGGGGCCCAGCTTCAGGCCCCCAAGTGGGGCATGATGGCAGCTGATGTTACACCCAAAGAACCTTTAGAAGGCCAGGACTCTGATTTAATCAACCAGCAGAAAAGCAATCACATGGCAGAAAGGGATTACCTGATAAGTGAGCCAAAAGGCAATCAGATTGCAAAAATGGATTACACTTGAGGAGAATACAGGCCTTTTAAACCAACCGGGCTGTGTCCAGTGCAAACAACTCCAATGTAATTGCCAGATGATGAGAAGAGATTTAGAAAGTGGTAAATAGAAGGTAATTAGATAGGTTAACTGCCTGGGAGAGAGGGTTTGCTTGTATTTCTTCAGCAGGAGAAGGAATCAGATGGGTGCCAACGAGTCATATTCGCCTTGTCCATCAGAGAGAGACAGAAAAAGAGAAAGACCTCAAAATAAAGGAGAAGATCTAAGAAGCATCTCACACTGAAAGAGCATGGCTAATAAAAAGACTGTTAAAGAACTTTAAAACCATCAGGAATCATTGGACTTCCTCACACAAGATGAGACTAATGGACAATGGACTTATGGACATTTATAAATTTTCAATTTATGATTATGTTATATACTTCTAGCATGTGTTATGTTACTATGTTACTATGTGCTTATGTAATTCATGTAATTATCTGTAATACTTCCCATATTGATGGATTTATGTTTCAAGGTCATTTATGTAATTATCTGTAATACTTCCCATATTGATGGATTTATGTTTCAAGGTCATGACAGTCCTATGTTCTAAATCAAAAGAAAGGGGGAGATGTTAGGATTACTAAGTGAGAACTCAGGTTGTCTGGATGGTGACAAGGTGAGAATTCAGGTTTTCTGGACAATTACAAGGTGAGAACTCAGGTTGACTTGATAGAGGGGGCAAGCTCATTGGCTGGGGTGGTTCTTCCCAGAAGCCCTTGCATTATCCCACGCCCATTCTCTGGGAGGATAAAAAGAGACAGCACTGGGCGCAGAGAGCAGATCGGCCTGGAGAAGGATAAGAGCTGGAGGAGATTCAGAGCCAGGATTCAAGAAGAAAGACTCTGCATTGCATCAGGCTTGACGGGGCTAGCTGCAAAAAGGGAAGTCACTTCTCTGGACAAGAGTTAACAGCAACTGCCTGGAGACAACAGTTTGTTACAGGAAGAAGAATCAGTCGGAGAGATTTGAGTAGAAGACACAGCAGATCTCTTCCCAGAGAGTGATCCGGCAGCTTCTAGAGACAACAGCTCGCTACAATTTGGCGCCCAACGTGGGGCAAGGACTTTTGCTTATCCTGACAAGAGGAGCTAGATCAGACCTTTGCAATTTGGCGCCCGAACAGGGACATAGAGAGTAAAGGTAAAAGGTTGGAGCAGAATCTATTATGCTTCAGGTAAAGCCAAAAAAGCAGGGGTAGCTATCCTTATCTCAGATCAAGCAAAAGCAGAAGTAGATCTCGTTAAAAAAGATAAGGAAGGAAACTATAACCTGCTGAAAGGTAGCATAAATAATGAAGCCATATCGATACTAAACATATATGCACCAAGTGGTATAGCATCTAACTTTCTAAAGGAAAAGTTAAGAGAATTGCAAGAAGAAATAGACAGTAAAACTATAATAGTGGGAGATCTCAACCTTGCACTCTCAGATTTAGACAAATCAAACCACAAAACAAACAAGAAAGAAATTAAAAAAGTAAATAGAACATTAGAAAAACTAGGTATGATAGACCTTTGGAGAAAACTGAATGGCAATAGAAAGGAATATACTTTCTTCTCAGCAGTTCATGGATCCTATACAAAAATAGACCATATATTAGGACATAAAGATCTCAAAATTAAATGTAGGAAGGCAGAAATAATAAATGCCTTCTTCTCAGATCACAATACAATAAAAGCTACATTCAGTAAAAAGTTAGGGGTAAATAGACCAAAAAGTAATTGGAAACTGAATAATCTCATCTTAAGGAATGACTGGGTGAAAGAGCAAATTATAGAAACAATTAACAATTTCACCCAAGATAATGACAATGATGAGGCATCATACCAAAATCTTTGGGATGCAGCTAAAGCAGTAATAAGGGGAAATTGTATATCTTTAGAGGCTTATTTGAAGAAAATAGAGAAAGAGAAGATTAACGAATTGGGCCTGCAACTTAAAAGGCTAGAAAAAGACCAAATTATAAACCACCAACCAAAAATTAAACTTGAAATACAAAAATTAAAAGGAGAAATCAATAATATTGAAAGTAAAAAAAACTATTGAATTAATAAATAAAACCAAGAGTTGGTTTTATGAAAAAGCCAATAAAATAGATAAATCTTTGGTAAATTTGATCAAAAAAAAAAAGAAAGAGGTAAATCAAATTGTTAGTCTTACAAATGAAAAAGGGGATCTTTCCACCAATGAAGAGGAAATTAGAGAAATAATAAGGAATTACTTTGCCCAACTTTATGCCAATAAATTTGATAACTTAAGTGAAATGGATGACTTCCTCCAAAAATATAGGCTCCCTAGATTAACAGAGGAGGAGATAAATTGATTAAATAGTCCCATTTCAGAAAAAGAAAAAGAACAAGCTATTAATCAACTCCCCAGGAAAAAATCCCCAGGGCCAGATGGATTCACATGTGAATTCTACCAAACATTTAAAGAACAATTAGCCCCAATGTTATATAAATTATTTGAAAAAAATAGGGGATGAAGGAATCCTACCAAACTCCTTTTATGACACAGACATGGTACTGATACCTAAACCAGGTAGATCGAAAACTGAGAAAGAAAATTATAGACCAATCTCCTTAATGAATATGGATGCTAAAATCTTAAATAAGATATTAGCAAAAAGACTTCAGAAAATCATCTCCAGGATAATACACTATGATCAAGTAGGATTTATTCCAGGAATGCAGGGCTGGTTTAATTAGGAAAACTATTAATATAATTGACCATATTAATAATCAAATTAATAAGAACCATATGATCATCTCAATAGATGCAGAAAAAGCATTTGACAAAATCCAACATCCATTCCTACTAAAAACTCTTGAAAGTATAGGAATAAATGGACTATTCCTTAGAATAGTCAGGAGCATATATTTAAGACCTTCAGTAAGCATAATATGCAATAGAAATAAACTGCAACCTTTCCCAGTAAGATCAGGAGTGAAACAATGTTGCCCACTATCACCATTACTATTCAATATAGTACTAGAAACGCTAGCCTCGGCAATAAGAGCCGAGAAAGAGATTCAAGGAATTAGAGTAGGAAATGAGGAAATCAAACTATCACTTTTTGCAGATGACATGATGGTATACTTAGAGAACCCCAAAGACTCTGCTAAAAAGCTACTAGAAATAATTCAGCAAAGTGGCAGGATACAAAATAAATCCACATAAATCCTCGGCATTTTTATATATCACTAACAAAATGCAACAGCAAGAGATACAAAGAGAAATTCCATTCCAAACAAATGTTGAGAGTATAAAGTATTTGGGAATCCATCTACCAAAGCAAAGTCAGGAATTACATGAGAAAAATTACAAAACACTTGCCACAAAAATAAAATCAGATTTAAATAATTGGAAAGACATTCAGTGCTCTTGGATAGGCTGAGCGAATATAATAAAGATGACAATACTCCCCAAACTAATCTATTTATTTAGTGCTATACCAATCAGACTCCCAAGAAACTATTTTAATGATCTAGAAAAAATAACAACAAAATTCATATGGAAGAATAAAAGGTCGAGAATTGCAAGGGAACTAATGAAAAAAAAACTCAGAGGAAGGTGGTCTAAGTGTACCTGATCTAAAGCTATATTATATAGCAGCAGTCACCAAAACCATTTGGTATTGGCTAAGAAATAGACCGGTAGATCAGTGGAACAGATTAAATAGAAAGGACAAAAAAGGGTACATCTATAGCAACCCCAATCTTTGACAAACCCAAAGATACCAACATTAGGGATAAAAATTCATTATTCGGAAAAAAACTGTTGGGAAAACTGGAAATTAGTATGGCAGAAATTAGATATGGATCCACACTTAACACCATATACCAAGATAAGATCAAAATGGGTCCATGATTTAGGCATAAAGAGGGAGATAATAAATAGATTAGAGGAACAGAGGATAATCTACCTCTCAGACTTGTGGAGGAGGAAGGAATTTATGACCAGAGGAGAACTAGAGATAATTATTGATCACAAAATAGAAGATTTTGATTACATCAAACTAAAAAGTTTCTGTACAAATAATACTAATGCAAACAAGATTAGAAGGGAAGTAACAAATTGGGAAAATATTTTTAAAAACAAAGGTTCTGACAAAGGTCTCATTTCCAAAATATATAGAGAACTGACCCTAATTTATAAGAAACCGAACCATTCTCCAATTGATAAATGGTCAAAGGATATGAACAGACAATTCTCAGAGGAAGAAATTGAAACTATATCCACTCACATGAAAGAGTGTTCCAAATCACTATTGATCAGAGAAATGCAAATTAAGACAACTCTGAGATACCACTACACACCTGTCAGATTGGCTAAGATGACAGGAACAAATAATGATGAATGTTGGAGGGGATGTGGGGAAACTGGGACACTAATACATTGCTGGTGGAGTTGTGAAAGAATCCAGCCCTTCTGGAGAGCAATCTGGAATTATGTCCAAAAATTTATCAAACTGTGCATACCCTTTGACCCAGCAGCGCTACTACTGGGCTTATATCCCAAAGAAATACGAAAGAGCGAAAAGAGACATATATGTGCCAAAATGTTTGTGGCAGCTCTTTTTGTTGTAGCTAGAAACTGGAAGATGAATGGATGTCCATCAGTTGGAGAATGGTTGGGTAAATTGTGGTATATGAAGGTTATGGAATATTATTGCTCTTTAAGAAATGACCAGCAGGAGGAATACAGAGAGGCCTGGAGAGACTTAAATCAACTGATGCTGAGTGAAATGAGCAGAACCAGAAGATCACTGTACACTTCAACAACAATACTGTATGGGGATGTATTCTGATGGAAGTGGAAATCTTCAACATAAAGAAAAACCAACTCACTTCCAGTTGATCAATGATGGACAGAGGTAGCTACACCCAGAGAAGAAACACTGGGAAGTGAATGTAAATTGTTAGCACTAATATTTGTCTGCCCAGGTTGCATGTACCTTCGGAATCTAAAGTTTATTGTGCAACAAGAAAATGATATTCACACACATGTATTGTATCTAGACTATATTGTAACACATGTAAAATGTATGCGATTGCCTGTCATCGGGGGGAGGGAATAGAGGGAGGAGGGGATAATTTGGAAAAAATGAATACAAGGGATAATATTATTATATATATATATATATATATATATATAATAAAAATGATTAATTAAAAAACAAACAAACAAACAAAAAAAAGAACCTCAGGGTTTCAAGTCTGTTCTTCTCTCTCTCTCCATAAAAGGTATCTCTGGTTAATAGTTTTTTTTCTTTTTTGCTTATTTTTTAAAGGGTTGAGGTCTGCTCTTTATGGCAAAGGGGAAACACCTCCTTCAATTTGCCATGGGGTAGTTTTGCTGACTGACTTTTGGTGCCAGGTAATTGCAACCAGGCCCCATGTTTTTTCTGGGGCTTACTATTTACCCTTTGTATTTGTTTCTGGCTGTTTTACAGCAAATCTGCTAAACTGCCCACTTGACCAGGACAAAGTAGCCTAAGACTTTCACAATAAATTCTGCCTTGCACAGATGCTGCAATATCCTGGCTCCCTACCCCAGCTCCTTACTCCAGGTTCTCTACACCACACTCTAGGCTTGGCACACTGTCTCTCTGCCTGATTGAAACAGACCTGTTCTGAAGTTCTTCCAAAGTATCTTATTTGGAAATGTGTTGTACTCCAAATATTTGTGAGTTCTGTTACTCCAAAACCAGTTTAGAAGCTGAATCTACTGTTGGTTTGAGAGAAGGTTACAGAAAGTCATATAGAGACATTTTTACTCTCTGCCATCTTGACTCCGCCCCTCTCCAGATGAAAAAATTAAAGTCAACAGAAATTACCAAAACTGCCCAAGATCCCAAAAGTGTCGAACTTAGGTCTTTTGGGTTCCAATTCCTACACTCTCTCTACTATACCTCCTAACTTTTGAATTTCTTTTTTAACTTTTCAAAATGTTGCCATTTATTTTAATTCATTGCAATTTCACAACAACTCTGAAAGGTATGTAGGATTTGATATAATTATAAGGGTATTTGGAGGATAAGAATGCTAGCTCATTTCAGGTTCCATTAAAAAAATTGTTAGAACTTACTTTCCAGTTACATTAACTCTTCTTATGCTTTAATCCTTTTCAGTGTTACAAAGAGCAAGCAGCAAAAAGATGGATTAGCACATGTTGGACAGTTAGCTCTAAATAACTGAGTTTTTATGTGCATTGTTTTCTATCTTCCTCACTTCCATAATCAAATGAGTGCTTTGTATAGACTGGACGTTTAATGAAGGATATTTTACTTAATTAGAATTTACTTATCTTTTAAATCAGGTTTTAAATTTAACTTTTAAATTTCACCAATTTTGTCCAAAAATCATCAGTCATAATGGGATTAATGAGGGCATATCTGAAAAGATAAATGAAAGACAAAGAACACAAATTCTTGAGTATAGAAGGCCAGAAGAAGTCAAAGCCTCATTTTTAGATAGGAGGAAATAGATAACAATAGGACATGAGAGAATTGAGGAAAATAATTGAAAAAAAGGTTAAGAAATCACAATGTGATAGAAGGAACCCAACTGAAAGAAATGCTAACTTTCTCTACTATATGGCTAGCTCATTTATCTTTATAAAAACATCTGGTTGCTAGGGACAATGAAAAAAATTGATCCTTTACACTGGTAAATTTCTCTGCCACCAAGAAAAATGATTACTCAATTCCATCTTTAAGCTGTTCAGTGATGAGCACTTTGTAATAACTATGATTTTGTATTTCACTTTGCTAAAATCTTGGGTTTTGACAGTTATCAATTACCAAGCACTTATAAATTGATTCCTATGTGGCAAACAAGGTGCTAATAGTTGCAATAAAAATAATGAAAATTAAGATCAATTGTCTTCAAGGAATTTAGGTTCAATTATCAGTAAATATCAAATATGTAGATGAATATACATTCAATAAATATAAGATAATTTTACAGAGGCACTAACAACAGGGCAGGGGGCAGAAAGATTATAAGGAGATATTTTATGTAAGAAGCAGTTTGTTAGCTAAGTTTTGGACAAAAACAACAAGGCATTGTAAGAGACAGAGGTAAGATAGAAAAATTCTATTTTCAGGAAATCAAAATGTCTTTTATTTTAATTCTTTTTTCTTTAATCTTTCAAGTTATATAGAATAAATCCCTCATTTGTAATAATGAAATTGTTGTTCTATATAGTATTAAGTTATTCCATTCTTTTTCACAAAGAGAAAACACTTCACAGTCTTGGAGAGCATAATTATAATACCCTCAGCTTTGTCTTTTCCAGGCTAAAGAGCACTGATTTCTTGAACCTGTTTTCAGAGGACATATTTTCTATAGTTTTAATTATCTTTGTTTCATGGTACCTCTCTGGGCTCTGCTCCTTTGTGAGCTTAATCTATATTAGGTAAATGTAAACTGCATTCCAATTATTGATTAAGAAATAAAAAATCCTAGAGTATAAAATAAAATTGATGAAATAGATGAAAGACACAAGGATAACTTTGAAATCTTTAAAGGGATTTCAAAATGTAAAATATCGCATGTTTCTTACATCATCCACAATGCCTAACACAAAACTATGTATAAGAAGTTCAATAAATAGTAGTTGAATTTTTTTAATGAATGAATGATTTTGTAAGAACAGCCCTGTTTTCTTTTGCAAATTCATCTGGTATGAAGCACCACTTTAAAAAAAAAAAAAAAAACTTAATAGAAGACAAAGAGAAATGAGTTTTTCAAAATCAAGCTGCTTTCCCTGCTTATTCTTATGAATTTTTTCCAGAGTGGACACCTGTTTGCCAAATGCCACAGGCAAAATAAGGCTACATACCAAAATAATTAACATATAACTTCACTCTCTCATTCTGTAACAAACACATGCTAAAATAAACTTCTAGAGAAAACACAGCATCATTTGCAAGTGTAAAGAATATCTGTGTGTGTGTGTATGTGTGTGTGTGTTTTTCTAAATTGGGACTTTAAAAATGATATGCAATAAGGGAAGAATAACTCCATTATTCATTTAAAATAATTAGCATAACAAAGCTGCTTAATGTGAGAATTTAGAAAGCTTTGATTAATACATTAATCCTTACATTTTACAATAGATTTCATTTTTGCAAATAATTTCTATAAGAAATTTTCAATAGGCTCACAGTCTTTTCTTTTCAGAAAAATTAACTGTTTATAAATTGACTATATGCATTAAAAAAGTAATTAATTATGAACAGGGATATGCACCCATCCATTATAAGAAAGGCTTTGCTTTCTTATAATTCTCTGACCTTAGGCATATAGGCAAATTTTCAGTGGAAAGGAATTAATGGAGAAAAGACAATCTTGGCCCCTTGTGAATCATACAACTGATGAATCCAGAACCACTAGCACTAAGAAAGTATTCTGCTAAAAATGTTTATAGCAGGGGCAGGTAGATGGCATAGTGGATAGCACTAGCCCTAAAGTCAGGAGGACCTGAGTACAAATCTGGCCTCAGACACTTAAGATTTCCTAGCTGTGTGACTCTGGGCAAGTCACTTAACCCCAATTGCCTCAGGAAAAAAAATGTTTATAGCAGCTTTTTTGCAGTAGCATGGAATTGGAAACTGAGTGGATGACCATCAGTTGGAGAAGGGCTGAATAAGTCACGGTATATGAATATTATGGAATATTATTATTCTATGAGAAATGATCAGCAGGATAATTTCAGAAATGTCTGGAAAGACTTACATCAACATATGGTAAGTGAAATGAGTAGAACCAGGAGAACATTGTACACAACAACAGCAAGATTATATGATGATCATTTCTGATGGATGTGGCTCTTTTTAACAGCAAAGTGATTCAGGTTAGTTCCAATGATCTTCTGATGGAGAGAGCCATCTGCATCCAGTGAGAGAACTATGGAGACTGAGTATGGATCACAACATACTATTTTCACTTTTTGTTGTTATTGTCTTCTTATGTTGTTTTCTCTTTCATTTCTTTTTTTTTATTCCTTTTTGATCTGATGTTTCTTGTGCAGCATGATAATTGTTGAAATATGTATAGAAGAATTCCACATGTTTAACTTATGTTTGATTACTTGCCTTCTAAGAGATAAGGTGGAGGAAAGGATGTAAATATTGAAAACCGTTTATGCATATAGTTTAAAAATAAAAACCTTTAAAATGGAAAAAAAATTAAAAAGGATTCTGCTAATCAAATGGGAAAAAGAAAAGGCAACAACTGTAAGGAAAGTCTAGGAATTTTAACTATCTTGAAATATTGTATAAGCAACAATTGTTTTAAAGCAAAAGATAGAGAGTAATGCAAACTGAATATGCCAAAGTCAGAATGAGGAAGAAAATAAATTTGAGACTTCAGGAGAAATAAGCAACAGAAAATGGTACTTTCACTGAAGTCCAAGTTTAAACTACTGGAATATCTTTTATGGATGTTTTGACATCTCTTTCCATGAAAAGACTGACCCTATGGATAAGAGTCGAAGAAAACAGAACAGTTCTCCTGCTCTTCAGATGAACCCACTTTCTGTTCTTATGTTTTGAGATAAATATGCTTTGTGCTTATATGTTTGCTATGAACTAATCATGCCTAAATAGAACAGTCAACTAGGAACAAAAGTCTTCTCTTACATTCCCCCATTCATATGGGCATGGAATCTCAGTTTGCCTGGGGCTCTACTCGAGTTTATCTCTAGGGTCAGGAATACAAACCATGGAAGCCTTGTTCCAAGACAAGTCTGCTTAAGACAAGACCTTTTTCACTATTCACTTTCCAAAGCATTCTCCTAAAAAAAGTTAGGCATCCTTGCCTCTTTGCATAATTCTCATTCTTTTTTTCTCTTCCTTGTCATGACTGAATAAATTAATTGAATTCTTCCCTCAAATAACATTTCTCTGGCCAATAATGCTTAAGACTCCTGAATTGCCCAGACTTCTCAGTGTTTATCATATTTCCCCCATTTTTAGTTACTGAATCTCCAGCTAATAATGTTTGAACCTGCTCCCCACTTTCAGCTGCTCATTCGATTACTCATATCCATTTCAATTTTAACTCCTCCAATATATGCCATTTCTGTCCTTTTCTCCATCTCTCTGGAATGTCTGCCAATTAATTAAATTTGTTCTTATCTTAAAAAATTTCTTTCTCCTTATTCAGTCTTCTAGTTCTAAGTGAGATCTAACTTTTTCTAATGACACATTTTCCCTTGCCCTCCTTTCCATTGTTGATTCTATTCTCTCTTATGCCTCCCAAATCACTGGTTTTGCTAAGGGAATACTTCCTGTTACTCATTTCTAATTCAGAACTCTCTCTGTACTATTGTTTTAAAATTCATACTATTGAGACTTACTGTATTCAAATTTCTGACCCAATCCAGAATCCAGTGGCCATTATCTCTTTATCCTTTCCCCTTCTGGGAAATTTTCTTTCCTTCAATGAGATCAGTGCTATATCATTCAAAATCTTTCTCTCCAACTCAGACTTTGCATTATCCTGAGGGAATTCATCATACATATTAATGTTCTTTCAAATATTCTAAGTTCCCAGTTTTTCAGTTATATAATCTACTCAGTCCCCTTTATTTCTCCACCTTACTCAGCTGTACACAAAGATGGTCATTCCTTGATCTTATCATTGCTCACAAATGTTTCTCTTTGTTCATGGACTCTGAAATGCCTTTGTATAGTCATATTTTTATCATTTTATTTTTTCATATTACTACCATTAAATCTGTTTTTCTTTATTATAACCTTTATCCATGTTAACCTTGAATTCATTCACAATATACTGTTCCTATATTAGTTATACTCTCCTCTCTTCCCTAAATTTAACTCTGTATACTTTCTCTAGTCTCTAATTTCTTGCTTCTTTTCATTTCTTGCAAAGCCCAATACTAGATTCCTTCTACTATCTATGTATTTTATTCTTCTCATACCGCTTAATTGAAACTGGAGGAGATTTTTAGGGCATGCTAACTTATTCTATTACAATTTTTTTTTTATTTAATATCAACTGAGCTATAAACTGAGATATAAAATCCAATCATTCCTCTTCCTTTTGATTAAGTCTATATCCAACTTGAATATGATACTATCATATTCTACCTGTCCAATTATTTAATAATGTTATGATCACAGAATTTGAAGTGACATGTGCCACTCTCTTAAAGAACAGTGTCATTTCACATCCAGTTATATGTTTTCTACCTAGAAATGGAAACACTGTTTTCTTCTATGTCTTCCTTTATGGTAGAGACAGAGTGTTTTAGTCCTGTACTCATAGGCTTTAACAGTATCTGACCATTCTGGGAACACTATTGATAAGGTCCTGAATAGTATTTTGGACCAAGAGAAATATGATCCCTGAGGCACATAGGCAAAAGGCCCTGCTAGAGATCAGTTTAGCTCCATGATCCCACCCTTTATGGAGGTCTTCCAGCCAGAAATCCAAGCTATGTAAAATCTCTAATACCCACCCTCTATACCAAGCAGTCTCACCTTGCCATATCCCATCATAAGTCCCAATCTTGTGTCTAAAGTTAAATCTTCCCTATAAAATCTATTTATGGGCCATCCCATGGCTGCTTCCCTTTTTTTGGGTCAGTCTACCATGGTACTCTGCCTTGTGATATCTTTCTCCTTATCTCTCCTGCCCCATGGGATGTGATATCTCCCCTAATTCCACCATGCTTTCCAACCCTACTTCTTTTTACAGGTGCTAAATTCCTTTCAGGATTTACCCTGCCAGCTAAGGACCTACTACTGATTAATTGTGAGTTCTAATGAAGAATTGGTCTTTCGTATATTTCAGGGGTTCTCAAACTACAGCCTGTGGGCCAAATATGGCCATTTATGCAGCCCGCTGGGTTATGGCAAATGGGCAGAGGGGAGGAGACAGTGTGAGTTTTTGTTTTTACTATAGTCCAACCGTCCAACAGTCTGAGGGACAGTGAACTGGCCCCCTATTTAAAAAGTTTGAGGACCACTGGTATATTCTTTCACTCTATTTCAAATTTACCATTCTAGTGTCTATCGTTTCTCTTCATTTTGTCTATAATCTATTTCTCTAAATAAATCTCTCTTTTGCCAAGGAATATGACTATTGTAAATTCTTCACATGACCAAAGCCAAGCTTTTAGTTCCTGCCATCTTTTGCTGCCACATCCCCACATCATAGATCATATCACCATTTAAAAGCTACCCTTCATTTCAGATTTTCTTGGCAAAGGTAAGGAAGTGGTTGTACATTTCCTTCTGCAACTTATTTTATAGATGAGGAAAGTGAGGCAGAATTAAGTGATTTGCCCAGGATTACACAGCTAACAAGTGTCTAGGCCAGATGAGTATTCCCAACCCTAGATTTGATATGCCACCTACTTTTACCTTATACAATGTGTATTATTTTTATTTTTACCACCATCAAAGGAAAGAATAGGAGGTCTTTTCCCTTTATTTTCTAGTCTACTTTATTGATTGTGCTTCTGGGTAGAAATACCAGAGATTTTCATCACATATCCAAAAAAAAAAAAAAAAAAAAAAAAAAAAAAAATCACCTCTCCCAACTCATTCTTTGCAATCTTACTCCCTAGTTGATTTCCATGTAAACAGGAGTGTGTTGGAGTTTAAAGGAATCCCTTCTTAGAATTTTAGAGGAAATGAGTTATAGTATTAACGTTTGAAAAGGTCTAAGAGAACCACTGATCCAAATCCTTCACTTAAAATTAGATAGGGATGAATATCCAATGGAAATAGAAACATCCAATTACTTTTTTGTGTTGCTGAAATCTCATTTGCTTTTTTTCCCTTAATTTTGCATTTACTAATTTGCTTTCTAATTAATACAGACTTCATGTGAAATATGTCTTTCTCTTACTGTATTAAAAGAAGTTTTGTTTTCCTGAACAACTGGTGTTCTAGATGAAGCACACTCAAAACCAAGGAAGGGCATTTTTGTCTTCTTCAAGCAAGCCAGAACATACTCTTTCTTATCCTTTTTTGGTAAAAAGCCTTCATTTCCTCTTCTCCTCTTTGAAGTTTCTTCTCTGAATCTGTTCTTATGTGTGAATGAATGTTAAAAGCATATTATTATTATTTGTTATTCCTTCACCCTCTTTATTATTGTTCTAGTTTGGCATAAGTCATTTAGGCTGATGTATAACATCATTCTATGTCTTTTCTGAATTAATAATTGTGTATAATGACCATTACTTTTTACAGCAAGATATTAGTGAAATCAGTGCTTGGTTGATTTTTTTTTTATCCCTAGTACTTTAAATTAAAAACAGGTTTATCATTCTTCACTCGATATGGCTTTGGTCTCAGCAGATCCACCTGTTATTTTTGATTCATTCATTTGATTGGGTAAGGGAAAAAAAGAAACATTTCTTGTACTGTTTATCTAGTAAAAACCCTTTTAGAGAACAAAAGAAGGACGTAGTTTGAAAAAATGGAGACTGGATTTGTTGAAAATCTATAGTGAAAATAATTGTTTCAACATGTCTAACCTTAGAATGACCATAGAGAAGGATTAAAGATTCAGTGACATATCAGACAAAGGAAGTATAAGTAATACCTTAGGCAGGATGACCTTGAATGGTACCAATGCCATTGTTATTATGAATATTAAGTGGCTACAATTCTGTAGTCAGTGAAGAGGTAAGTTGTAGAAAATACAGATTGACCTTGTAAATTCCAAATTCACATTGGCATGATAAAGGAAAGGAACCATTCCTTAAGTTTTGAGTAACACAACCAGGATTTTCTGGTCTGCTGCATCCATGTCAACATCAGAGAGCCCAACTTTGTCTTAATAATCTAACCAACATGACCTCATTTCTTACAGTACTGACCTTTGTTCAGCTTACAATAGTCTTTTATAAAATTCTGCCTGGCTCTTCCCATCACTGCCTTACAGTATAAATTAAAAGGACAGTATTTTACAGTCCCATTAAATCAATAAAAGCTGAAACACACAAAAAAGTCAAGCCAATAAGAAATCTACTTAACTAATGTTAGTGGTGGAGGAACAAAGGAAGTAGACTATGGATCCAAAGCAAAAGGTATAACTTCAAGAATCAGTTGATTGCTTCCCTGACAAAATAAACTGCACACTACAAAACAGAGGATGGAGGAGCCTTAAAAACTTGTACTTAATTAAAGGAGTGCTGTTGTTAATTAATAATTGCAGCAAGTTTTTCTTAATGTTCTCTAAATGTATATCAAAATTCTGCCAATTGTAAAAATTGAGGTATCATTTAGATCCTTTTTTTTTTTTCAAAGAAAGTGTCACTGAAATATTCTTTAAAAAGAAATGTAAATTTTCTAAATAGTTGTGGGAAAATGTTTTAAAAATACCTTAAAACTAAGCAATTTGGTGGATTAGATAGATGAATAATCTTGGAGCCATAAAAATAAGGTTCAAAGACTTACTTTGATTCCTATAATCATGTATATGCCACTTACCCAGTCAGCATTCTAGGAAATTCTATAAAACTAAAATTCTATAAAATTCTATAAAACTAAAATTCTATAAAACTAAAATTGGGGCAACTTAAAGTAAGATCTGCATTCTTACTTTACTTTTAGTTTTACATTTCACTGAAGCAAAAGATCTGGCCAATACATTTAATAAAGTTCTCAAACTCATCAATTATGGAATAAAATGTTTCCCTCTGATTTAAAAGTCCTAAAATATAAGTAAAATCTTCAAAGCTTAAATTTGTTAGTCATTTCATTTTTCCTCATGCTATAAAGGATTTTAAACAAATGTCTTGGGGGCAGCTAGGTGGTGCAGTGGATAGAGCACCAGCCCTGAATTCAGGAGGACCCAACTTCAAATCTGGTCTCAGACACTTAACACTTCTCAGCTGTGTGACCCTGGGCAAGTCACTTAATCCCAGCCTCAGGAAAATAAATAAATAAACAAATGTCTTTTGATAGCTTCATTTGTTCTACTTGATAGAAATGACCATAAGAAAGTAGAACTTGGGAACATCTCTCTCACCTCCAAAAAAACCTCTCCTATTATATTTTTCACCCTTATAATAATTATTATTCCAATCTAATATTGTGGGGGATTATAATCCCATCTGTGATTCCTTTTCATTGTCATGCATGACACAATTGGAAGAAGTATAGTAGTAAGTATTCTTGAATGTCTTCAAAATTATTAATTCCTTCATTATTAATTTATATGTAATTCAGGAGTTGAGAGAGGGTTGGATTTCCACTGCTTTAACTCTTTGATAAGTTCCTAATCATTTTAGCTTTCCTTAAAAGGAAGTGTTCTTCTCTAGATCTTTTTCCTAATATTGAGAACTATACTATCACCATATTTTTGTCTCTATGAGAGCTGAATATCTTCATGTTACCTTTAATTACCTTCCCTGGTATTAATTCTTAAATCCCTTGAGCTCAACACTCACCATATGAGTGCCTATTTAACATGAAGTATTCATCAAAAACCAGGCTGGTCAGGGCTAGGAATCATAAAACAAAATGTGGAATCTAATAGAATGACATTGATTCTCTATCCTCATCTGAGATAGTGTACAAATTAAGTAATAAAGCATGGGTTACTTCATATGACATTGCATTTCTGTGGCTCTGGGTTTAGCAATGTTTAAGACATCAGAGGGTACATTAATCTCCTTTTCTCTCTGGATAGGCACCCTAATGGTGAACAACTTTCTGAGACTATTATGACTGTTTGATGAGGGCTTTTCCATAATATCTAATATCAGTATATTAAAAGGAAAGAGCAAAAAAAAGTAATAGAGAACAGAAATTTTGCCCATTGAAAACTTTGTGAGATTTTTGGATTATATTTATATGACTTTTGTATCCCTGTCATTCTTTCCTCTCTTAACAAAGCCCCTAAATTCTATACTTTTGCTCTTATTGCAATACTTTTCTTAGATGTCAGTTAAGAGTAGTTTTCAAACATTTGAAGCCTGCAATCCTTAAAACTCCCAGCAGCTTTTCAAATATAGAAAGAAGCTTCTGACTTTTGCACTGCTTTGGGGGGATAAATCATGGGACGGGAATGTGGGTGACAGAAAAGGAAATTTGGTAACTTTCAACTGTTAATATACTACACAAGGAATAAAAGGACGACCAGAAAAAATCTTAAGTAGATTAACATCACAAATGAATGAATGAAATAGACTCAAAAAGGGAAGAGGCTATAGAACTCCTAGGCTTCTCTTCAGTTCCTTGTCATCTTTCATGCTGCCATGCCTGCCAATTAATAATTAAAACATATATGAATTACTAAGAACTATTCAAAAGAGTGTGAGTGATTAAGAAAACAATACATCTACTATGTGTAGTTTATCTCTGAACAGTTAGTTGGCAAAGTGATAGAGAGCCAGGCCTGAAATCAGGAAAACGTAACTTCCTGAGTTCAAATTCAGTCTCAGATACTTACAAGCTATCTGACCCTGGCAAGTCACTCTGTTTGCTTCAGTTTCCTTATCTTCAAAATTATCTGGAAAAGGAAATGACAAAACATTCCAGAAAAATCTGGATGGGAAAATGAAGAATCAGGCTTAATTGAACAAGTTTATCTTTAAATAAGATAAAGAAGTAAACTTATTCTCTTGGTTCCACTTTTTGTTTTATTATTTCTCGCCCATGTCTGCCCAGTTTTGATTAAAAACTTTGTATTTTTATTTTGATTGAATTTGCATTAAATTGACAGGCATGTGATGAATACAACTGAGGTCAAGGGATTCAAGAAGACAAATGACAGATGAAAAGTTATAAATAAATAGATCTATAATTATCTACATATACTATCCTTTGCCTCTAATAAAGGAAAGAGCAAGGGTCTTGTACATTTTCTAATTGAAGTATAAATTTATCTCAAGCAATACCTTTCCACCCAAATGGATAAATTATATAGGATACCAAGTCTCAAAGATACTGTATCTTATCTAAGACTACCATATGCCATCGTACCAGTGGAACTTTGAGCATCTAGTCTAAAAGACATATTCTTGAATTCAAATCTTGCATCAAATACTTATTAGTTGTGTAACCCTGGACAAGTCCTTTAGTTTGCCACTGTTCTTCATCTGTAAAATGATCTGGAGAAGAAGATGGCAAAATACTCCATTGTCTTTGAAAAAAAATTAAAAACTGCTAAATAGTCACAAAGAATTCAATAGTTAAGTAACAACAAATCAAATCTCTGAAAAATCAGGGATGATGAAGACTAAATTTTATTTTTCTATAACTTCTCCAACTCACTTTCTTCAATTAAATTTACTTTCCTTCTTATGCTAATCTCCTTGTCCATTTGTCATCCTTTAACTTATTAATAAAAGCCTTTGATTTCATTAATTTCTTCCAATAATTTGGGATAAAGCTAAAATGATTCAATCCTGATGTGCACTGGGTTCAGTGCTTACATACATGTCCCTGTGAATGAAAATGCTTGAGGACTCCTGGCAATAACTTTTTTTAGACATGTGAGCAGCAAAGAAATATTTTTTTTCTGAAAAGCTTACAAAATACATTAGATGGTAGGTGGTTGATAAGAGAAGGATTCTTGTTGAAATGGAAACTTTCCCTGTCATCATTATCTAGTCTCAAATTGCAATTTTCTGGTTCCTATTATCAGAACTTGTGCAATGCTTTCCTATCTTGAAAACCTCCTGCATTGGTCACATGCAACTTATTTAGTTTGTGATTTTAGTACTGTGTAGTGTTAATGATTAAGCGATATCCACTATGGACTCATGAAGGAGAGTTTATTAAACTTATTTATTTGAGGAAGTGATTAGTCCTTGAAAATAATTAGTTATGAAAATACATACACATTAGTGGATCTTAGCTCAAGAGCTCAGAAGTCAACTAGTTTAATCCTTTCATTTTACTGATGAGGAAATTGTGGCCCAGGGATATTAGCAAATTCAGCAAGACTATGTTCGTAACATTGGAACCAGGATTTGAATATATATTCTCTGATACTCAAATCAGCATACCATAGTTTTTACTTCTCATTTAGATTTCAAAGTTTTTAAATATATAGTTTTATTTCATTAAATATTTCCCAATCACATATAAAACATTTAATATATGTATGTATATACATTTAATTTTGAATTTCATAGTCTCTCAATCTCTTCCTCCCCTAATCTTGAAAAAGCAAGTTATTTGATATTATTAATACTTATGAGGTAACTACCATAGATGACTCTATGGATAGAATGCTGGGTCTGATGATAAGAAGACCTGAGTTCAAAACTGGTCATAGAAATGTACTAGCTATGTGACCCTGGACAACTCATTTAAACTTTGTTTGCTTTAATTCACTAGAGAAGGAAATGGCAATTTTTTTCAGTATCATTGCCGAGAAAATCTCATAAAAGGATAGAAATATATTAGACATAAACAACAACAATATATGTTATTTTATGCAAAACATATTTAAATATTAATAATGTTCAAAAGAAAATGTACCCCCCAAAAAAAAAAACAGGAAACACAATAAGCATTTAGAAAATATGCTTCCATCTGAGTTCAGAATTTATCATGCTTTCTCTGAAAGTGTATAGCATTTTTCATTATACGTCCTTTGGAATTCTCTTAAATCACTATCTTTATCATAGTACCTAATTCTTTCACAATCGCTTGTCTGTAAAATGTCGCTCCTACTGTGTACAATCTTTTCCAAATTCTCTTCACTTTACTTGGCATTTGTTAGTACACGTTTTTCCAGGTTGTTCTGAAAACATCCTAGTTTCTTTAATTATTTAATTCATGTCTGACTCTTGGAAGAGATATTGGAGTGATTTGCCATTTTCTTCTCTTGCTCATTTTACTGATAAGGAATTGAAGCAAACAAGTTTAAAGGATTTGCCTAGAATCATATAACTAGTAAGTATTTGAAGCCAAATTTGAACTCAGCAAGATCAGTCTTCCTGAGTTCAAACCCAAAGCACTATTCATTGCACTGCTTAGCTGTCCCTGTGATTATTTATTTTGCACATAATTTATTCCTGTGATACACCACTTTATTTCTCAACCAGGACAAGTTGCGAGTTTTGCTAGTACTTTGTAATGTAGTTTGAAATCTGCAAATGTTAGGTGTTTTTCATCCATTAATTCTTTTAATATTTTTGGCTACTTGTTCTTCCAGATGATTTTTAAAAAGAAAAAATTTCTAGCTCTATGAAATAATCATTTGGTGGTTTTGATTGGTATGGTATTGAATAAGTAAATTGACAGGTAGAATTGCCATTTGTTATGTTGGTTTTGCCTACCCATAAGCAATTAATATTTCTCCAATTATTTAGATCTATCTAAAAATATTTTGTGATTATATTAATATAGTCCTTGGGCTTGTCTTATTAGGTAGATTCCCAATTATTTTACACTTTCTTAAGTCATTCCAACTGAAATTTCTCTTACTATCTCTGTCTGTTAAGTGTTCTTAGTAGCATATAAAAATGCTCATGATTTATGTGGGGTTTATTTAATATCTTCCAACTTATCTGAAATTCTTACTTATTTTGATTAGTTTTCTCAGTTTATTCTCTTGAGTTCTTGGAGTATAACAACTTAACAACTGCAAAAAGTAATGTTTAGTTTCCTCATTATCTATTTTTATTCCTCCAATGTTTTTTTTCTTGTCATTTATGAAGCTAGCAATATTGAAAAGTAATGGTGATAGCATCCTTGTTTTTAAACCTGATCGTATTGAGAAGGCTTTAGGTTTTACAAATAATGCTTGCTCTTGGGTTTTTTATTTTGGTTTTGGTTTTAGTGTTTTGGGATTGCTGCTTTTGTAGATAGTTCCTATTTTTAAAAAATGATACATTGATTCCTATGTTTTCTAGTATTTCTTTGTGGGAATGAATGTTCATTATTAGAATATATTTTGGCCAATTACATGTCAATGAATCTGTTAATCTAAGTAAAATGAATGAATATTTACAAAAATATAAGCTGCCCATATTAATAGAAAAGGAAATTGAATGCTTAGATAATCCTATTTTTAGCAAAAGAAATTGAATAAGCCATAAATGAGAACCCTAAGAAAAATCATGAGGACTAGATTTATGAATTATGCCAAACATTTAAGGAACAAGTAATTCTAATAGTATATGAACTATTTGAAAAAATTTTGATTAGAAAAATTTTGATATGTAATCAGAGAGAGCAAATATAGAGAAAGAAAACTATAGGTCAATTTCAGTAATGAATATTGGCACAAACATTTTAAATAAAAGAGCAGCAGAAATATATCATAAGATGATACATTATGACAATGTGTGACTTAGACCAAGAATAAAGGACTAGTTCCACATTTGGGAAAGTATCAGCCTAATTGGTCATATCAATAACAAAAGCAGCACAAATCATATGATTATATCAATAGAGATATCAACTATTCAACATCACAATAGGCAATAAACATTACATGACATAAAAACCTGATATTTTGAGGAAATATAAGTTGAATATAAGCCACAATTTGATATGGAATTTCTGAAAGCTAACACTCTCATTGGCTGGAGTATAATATTGTGAATGAAGGTGATGATCACTTTTAGTCTCTCAATATTTTACTACAGCAAAGGTACCTCTGAAATATTGTGTTGAATTATTTTGCTGGAACATTTTAAATACAAAACTTACATGATTCTTATAGTTCCCATTTATGTAGCATTTTGTACTATCAAATTATTCAATATCAGAAACGTATAGTTTTTTTCAGGGAAAATAGAAGTATAGAATTTTCATCTACTTTAAAAAAAATTCCCATCTGACTTCAAGCTAAAGATCCATATGTTCAGGCTGTACTAATTGAATGTGAGTTCCTTAATAGCAGAAATTTCCGAAGAAAAAACAACAGCAGAAGAAACATAAAAACTGTTAGCAAATATTTCAAAAATTACCATGTGGCATGAATATGAGACTTCTTTTTGGCAAGGGTGGGTATTTTTAGACTGTCCTGAGAAAGTTTATATAATGACACAATGATTTTTCATAACAAGAGCAATGGATGGAAGTTATAGAATGATAGATTTTTGAGGTCTAAATAAAAAGGCTTCTTAAAACTTAGCTGTCTTAATAGTCTTTGATCCTTTGCATTCTTTTATTTTCTTTCAAGCTAAGTGAGGACATGGGAGTAGCCACTACTTGGGGATGAATGTCTTGGTAAATTGTCTGCTTGGATAAAGGCTTTCAAGGGTTTCTCACAAGAAAGGAAGGATGAAATTTTCAAAAAGTTAAGGTGAGAGAGTGAAGGGAACACAAAGGCATAGCAAGAAGGGAAACTTGTTTGTTTTGTTTTTTCATATTACCTGGGAAGAAATCCAGAGGGTTACAGATATTTTCCTGAAATAATTGAGACAATCACCATATTCTTTCTCATTTAAATCATTCTTGGTAGCATATAAAAATGTTCATGATTTATGTGGGATTTATTTTATATCCTGCAACTTTACAAATTAAATCTTCTAATGTAATTTTGTTCTTTTTTAAGTGTCTTTTTAAATTTGTTAAAATCATTCATTCATTCATTTATAACATTCATTTTTTTAAAAATCTTGTTACAAATTCTCTTCCTCCCTCCCAACTTTTACCTACACATAGGAAAGTGAAGAAATCAAATTGATTCTGTATCATTTTAGAATTGATTCTGTTCTGTCATTGAACTTATTGTGTATTGTTGCTCCATTTTCCATTTGAGTTAGCTTAAAGGCATAATTAAAAGAAAAAAATTGTTGTCTTCAATATTATTTGTTGTTGGTTAGTCAATTAGTTGTGCTCAACTTTGCATGATCTCATTTGGAGGTTTCTTGAAAAAGATTATAGAGTGGTTTGTCATTTATTTGTTTTTATTTTACAGATGAAGAAACTGAGGCAAACTGGGTTATGACTCTATATACTATGTAACTTAGCTTCCCTGCTATCTATTATCAATTATCTTTAAAGACCTAAACTAATCTGACATATTTCCACAAGATATATTATCTGTCTTTTCCTGTCTTTCTAAAATCAGGGAGCATCATATCTCCTTGTTAGGATTACTAAGTGAGTGAAAACTCTTCCAGGCTTCAGGGAATCTGCTAACTCTCCACTAAGATCAGAAAAATGCAATTCCCATAAAAGAATTTCCTTTTTTCTTAATTGTCAGTAAGGAGTGGTTTCTGACCACAAGCAAGTACTGGCCTATTTTCTTTAAAATAAACAATCATGTTGTTTCCACCCCCATGATGCTGTCTATCTGGTAACAGATCTCATTATCTTCCTTACTTACCTCACTCTGTACTCCCTCAAATTGTATTAAGGCTGGTGAACCTCAGGGTATTTGGTCATTAAGAGAAACTACTGACCAAATTTCTTAGTTATCATTAAACTAATAAATAGTTCATGCTCAAACCATTGTCTCTCAGGTCACCTTAATTTTCAAATATAACAGAAGGCAAGCAATAGGATATCAATTATACATTTACACAATTATATAAATTAATTAATTATGCAATTATACAAAAATGAAGGGGGAGGAGCAAGAAAGACAAAGAAATTGAAAAAAAGTATGATTCAATCTGTATTCAAAACTCATCATTTCTTTATCTTCTTTCTATGGCAGTAGAAAGGGTAGTTTTTATTTATTTATTTATTATGAATCCTTTGGAATGGTCTTGGATCATAGGCTAGATCAAAGGAGCTAAATTTTTCATAGTCAGTTGATGCTATTATATACAAGATTCATCTGATTCTGCTCATTTCACTTTGTTCATATATGACTTCTCAGTCTTTTTCCATTTTTTTTTCCTTTTTCTGAAATTATCTTTATTATAGAAAATAATATACCATCACAATCACATATCACCACAACTTTTTCAGTCATTCACTAATTGATGGATACCCTTCAAATTTCTTAACAAATTAACAAATATATAATGGGATTGCTTGGGTTGCAGATGAATTTCTCACAGAGAGCTTCAAATAGATGCAGTTTAATAAGACACCTATTCTGGAATAAGTATGAGCATATACCTCATTCCAACTATAAAATTATATGATTTTATGATCTTCAGTGTGATAGACAGAACTGACTGTACTTCAGTGTAGCTGACCATTGCAGAGTATATTGTGACAACCATTTCTGAACTTATTTGTTATTCATATGGCCCAAGTTACTGTCAGCATTTTTTTTTCTCTCATGTCACAAAGTTGAAATATTGGGCTTTCAAGGAAACTAAAAGCTCTATTTCTTCTTCATGTGTACTCTTGTCTAGCTATCTTCTGTCATCCTGGAATTGTGCAATTGATATTTTAATTTAAGTGCCAGACATTTCATACATCCATATTAAATTTCATCTTATTAAATCTGGCCCATTGAGACCTTTTTCCACACTGGTTCTGTCATAAAACTTTTTAATCACTTTGTGTCTTACACATATTTATTGTGTGTCATCTATATTTTCACCATAAATAGTAAAGTTAGTTTTATATTTTTATCTGTTTCATAGGTTACTAAGGCCAAAAAAAAGTTTTATGAACTGAGGGCCAACCTTCTGGTGATGATTCTTAAATTTTAGCTACAACAAGGTTGTCTTTTGGTACTAGACTGAAAACCATACTACTTTGATACTGGACTAAAATTCTTCAAGACCTTTAACTCTGCAAAGAGAGAAAGATACAGACAGACACACAAACATACTCAAAAAGAGACAGAGGCAGAGACATCAATATCACCTCTGCATCACCATGACACATTAAAGTAGGACTTGAGACAAATAGGATATGAGCGCCAATAATACATAAAGTATAGAGTGCTAAACTGAGGTGTTAAGAAGAACTGTATTCAAATTTTGCCTCATACACTTAGGAAATTGTGACCAGGTAAGATCACTTGAACTCTACTGGGTGAAGGTTTCAGATTTCATGACTTATTACTTCTTTGAAACTTTAAATCTACATTTCTGTTCTGTCATAGAGTTTCCACAATTTATTTTTAAATCTTAAGTTTGTTTTCTTGTTAATTTATTTTTGGTACATTTTAAGTTCTCAACTGTCTCCCTCCTTCCCTTCTTCTCTCCCCACACTACAGAAGTCCACCATTTAATACTATAGATAAAACCATACTATGCAAAATTCAATTTATCAGTTCTTTCTTTCTCTGAAGTTAGCATTTTTCTTCATAGTTCCTTTGTAGTTAATTTGAGTATTTATAGTACTCAAAATAACTTGGTTATTCACAATTTTCTTTGAATGATATTTCCATTATTATATATAATATTTTCTTAGTTCTGCTCATTTCACTTTTTATAATTTCAAGCAACTCTTTCCATATTTTCTACAACAAAACAGCTCACTTCTTACATCACAGTAATATTTCATCATATTCATATGCCATAACCTGTTTGTCCTTCCCAGTTAACATGCATATCTTCAATTTTCAGTTCTTTATCTTAGCTTGTTTTGTAGTTTCCTATGATCCTACTTTGTTCTCTTTTTGTCCCCAGTTTTTCTTGTTTATTAACATTATTCACAATTTCATTGTCAAGAATTTTATTTTGAATGACTAATAAGGAAATAGTTTACATAATTGCACATATATAACATATTGTTTAATATTTACTTGAGCAGGAAAATTAATTCTATTAAATTGTAATATAATTTAATTTTAAGAATCTACCAAACTAATATTCTCTTTTAGAATGTATGGCTCCACTTTAAGTAATAGGGATTATATTGAGGAATCCTAAAAATTCTTTAAAATAAATTAAATTTTTTGAGATATGATTTTACAACGGAACTTGAAGGAAACAGTTTCAACATATTTTATCAGTATGGAATATTACTAAAACAACATGCAAACTGGGGGAAAGTGCTCTGCTTCTGAAAGAGCCTGTGTTTTCAGCACAATCATTCCATGAATGCTGCATATTTGAGATCGCTCACATCATCTTCCACTAGCTGTTTACTCATTCTATGAGCTAAGAATTTGTATTAGATACTGATTATTGAGACCTCAAAGCCTATAGAATGGTGTTGTTTATTGTTGTTGTTACTATTGTTTTTATATTCATGTATGAGTCATTCTGTATTGTTGAAAATTCTAACATATAAAAAAGAATAAACTTAGCTTGGAAAGAATCCAAACATATATCATCTGTTCTATATAAAAAAATACACACTGTATATACAAGACTCTGGTTTATTAAATTTTTGTATTAAGAGAGCTTCTCCGTGAAAGTAGATATTCTCTTAATATTGACAGATCTATATTTTGGCTTCTTATTTTTAAAATAAAAAATATAACCAGAGAGTCAAGATGGCAGATTAGGGAAAAACTACTCAACTGAACTCTCCCAACATTTCCCTTCAATGAACTTTAAAATAATACCTCAAATCAAATTTTGGAGCAACATAATAAGGAAAAGGTTGGGATGACACATTTAACCCAATCAAAAAAAAAAAAATAAACAAAAACAAAAACAAAAAAAAAAAAAAAAAAAAAAACTTATGAGGTCAGCAAAAGTCTGTGGCACAAGGATAGACACCTGGTCAGAATGTACACATACGGGGCTAGTACCATCAGGCCCAGCTTTGGGAGCTATCTGTTCAGGGACAGTAAGAGGGTAAAATAACTGATAATAAAGAAATTACAAGAAACACTATTTCCCATATGAAATTCTGAGTGTGAAACCAGCACTGATGGTTATGAACATGAAAGCAGAGCTCCCAGTCACAGTACCAAAACAATGAGGAACACTAGTGATTGCAATCATAGTTGCGTCTTTCCTGTACAAAGATCAAAACATAGATAAAGGTAACAGTGACCATAACTTTCCAATGATCACATCTTGTTGAAAGAAGCAAAACCTTGCGAATCTCTAGAACTAATTGTAAAGGGCTACAACTGAGCAGATGCAAGGTAACATAGCACTTGAGGCTAATTGCCAATTGGACAATTCTCTATCAACATGTTTGGAGGATGACTCTACTTAACTATTCTCTGCTGGCTCCATCAGTGGATGTGGACAAAGAAGGGTAAGTGAGATCAGTGGGTGGAGTAGGAGGAGATTCATTCTTTGGCCATAGAGAGAGGGGAAGGAGGTGTAGAGAGATTCCTATATCTAATCCCCTGAGAGTGACCCCAAAAAAACAAGAATAAAGACTTTTGTTTATCCTGACTCAGGCTGATTCTAAGATATCCATGGTTACAACAAGTAGTTCTAAAAACAGTAGCACAAAATAGCCTGAAGCTTGGGAGAGTAACTTCCCAACCCTAGGTGAGCACAGCCCAACTTTAATATTAAATTCAAAGTTAAAAATAGACTCAAAAGTGAGCAAAAAATAAAAATTGACCACAAAAAAAATACTATAGTAAAAGGGAGGAACAAGATATGAATTCAGAAGAATAGCTATAAACAAAGCCACAAAGAAAAGAGTAATTTGACCTAAGTCAAACAATAATACTTAGAAAAGCTTTTTTATTTTATTTTAAAGAAATGAGTGGTAAAGGGAAAAAATAGAAAAACAAATGTGTGATGTAAGAAAATTATGAAAAGTAATTAAGGTTTTGTAAAATAGAAACAAAAATACTGAAGAAAATACTATCTAAAAATAGAATTGTTCAGATGGTAAAAGAGGCAAAGCATATGCATGCAAATGCAGGCATGCACACACACATATATATATACACACACACACATACACAAACACACACAAAAGAACTGCTTTAAAAAGCAGAATTAGCCATGGAAAGAATCTTTCATTCACCTCCTAAAAGAAATCCAAATATTAATATTCCGACAAATATCATAACCAAATTCCAGAATTATCAAGCAAAACAAAACAAAACAAAACAAAACAAAAAAACTTTAAACAGTTAGAAAGAAACAATTAAAATATAGAACCATAGAACCATAATCAAGATCACAGAAGATTTAGCAGCTACCACATTAATAAAATACAGGGTTTGGAATATGGAATATGATATTCTGAAAGGCAAAGGAATTAGAATGATAACCAAAGAAAAACTATCCAATAAAATTAAGTGTAAAGAGGAAATGCATAATTAATTAAACAAAGGACTTTAAGGCATAAATAATGAACAGATTTTTTTTTTTTTTTACATCCAAACACAAGACTCAAGAAGAGGGAAAAAAAATGTAAAAATAAATGGGTAATCATGAGAGGTTTGATAAAGTTAAACTTTTTATATTCTCATATGGAATTCTTATATGTAGCTCATAAGAACTTTATTATTATAAGAGCAATTAAAAGCAGTTCATATAGATGGGGGGCATGGGTGTGAGTTGAATATATTGAAATGATTTCAAAAAATGAAGGGATAGCAAAGAGAGATGCACTGGAACAAGGAAGAAGTGAAAGATATAATGGGGGAAATAGTCTCACACCAAAAAAGCATGTAGGGAAGAGCTTTTATCATAGATGGGAAAAGGGAGAAGAGAGAAGAGAGACAAAAAAAGGAGAAGGCGAGAGAGGGGAGAGGGAGAAAGAATTAAAATAAAGGGATAGAATAGAATCTAATATGTTTCAGCTGAAATAAAAATCTCAAAATGATCAAGCAAAAGCAATATAGAACTAATTAAAAGAGATGATCAGTGGAACAAATATATGTCTGAATAAATTTCACATAGTCCCCCCAAAAAATCTAAATAAATAAATGAATGAATGAATGAATCTGGGAGGGGAAGAACCTCATGGATTCTGGCCAAAGCAGAAATGATTGCTATTTATTTTCAATCTGAATCAATCAGAACTCTTTGTGATGTGAAGGAAAGAAGGGTGGAAAAGGGGGGAAGGAAAAAGGAGGACGGAAAAAGTCTTCCAACTGACCAATTCCAAATTGCGGTCCAGCTTTACTCACAGAGGTTGTTATTTATCCTTCATTCTTAAAGAGGACCATGATGTTTGGAAGGTGATGCCATGACATGCAAGTGAATTGGATTTGAGGGAGGGAGGCTGTGCAAAGTCACCTGTGTCACAGAGGGGAGAGAGAGACAGATAGCGGGAGAGAGAGAGAGAGAGAGAGAGAGAGAGAGAGAGAGAGAGAGAGAGAGAGAGAAGAGGAGAAAAAAGAAAAAGAGAGGGGAGGAGAGGAGAGCAGAGGAAAGGAAATATTCGTGTACAAAAATATTTATAACACCTCTTTGTGGAGACAAAATACAAATTGAATAAGTACTTATCAATTGGAGAATGGTTGAACAAGATGTGGCAAATGATTGTGATGGAATATTATTGTGTTATAAGAAATGATGAGGGGGATATTTTCAGGGGGAAAAAGTGGCAAAACCTATATAAAGTGATACAAAATGAAGTGAAAAGAGCTGGAATCAATGTGGACAGTAACAAGAATGTAGTTGATAATTAACTGTGAAAGGCTTGCTTACTCTGATCAATACAATGATTCAAGACAATACAAAAGAATTCATGATGAAAAAATGCTATCCACCTCCAGAGAGAGAAATGATGAGTGCAAGTTAAAGTACAATTTTCCCACTTATTTTTTCTTTCTTTAAAAACAAAATATAAGTAATATATGTATTGAATGATTTCACTTGTATAATTGATGTTATATTACTTGCTTTCTTGATGGGTAGGAGAGAGCATGTGGGAGAAGCAAAGAAAATTTCAAACAAAAAATTTTAAAAATAGTAAAGATAAAAAATAAATTTAACATATTAAAAAAAGTTTAAAACTACCTAAATAATTAGAAATCAAAAAATTGGGGTCTGAAACATACTTTGGCATACCTAGAGGAATGTAGAATAAAATGTAGCTGGGAAATATTTAACAAAATTGATTAAAATGCAATAAAACAGTGTTAAAATATAAAAAGTACCACATCTCAGATTTGAAACTTAATTCTTTTTTTGCAACTTATTTCTAAAAGAAGTGACATGTACACTTCATAATTAACTGCATAAAAATGCACTTATAAAAATTTATCTATGTAGGTGGCAAGCAGATAATGTAGTTCTAAAAACCTTTTCAAGACTTAGAATTCTTTTATTTGCCTATCTAGATTAATTAAATGAGCTACATAATTGCACACAATGCATTCCATGTTTACTTGTTCAAACAGTCTTGATTTTAGATGTAGGTATATTGTATACAGGGGTAATGTCTGTAATCAAAGATTGAAGGCATAATCTGGTTCACCAACATCATGACCTCAGTCTAATTACACAATCTCATAAGAGAAACTGAACAATGAGGCTTTCTTTTCATGCTGTAAGAATAATACTTTAGTAAGCCATGAGACACATATACAGGTACAATCAAAGTCATTTTCTTTAAATTAAGTGTTATTGTAGAGTTTTTAAAATAACCATTATCTTTGATCCTATTCTTTTAAGAGATTTTTTTTCTTCTTTTCTTTTGTTTGCTTTTCTTTCCCAACATTTTTTCCTTTGATAATATACATAGCCAATGGTAATTTCTTTGAGAAATTAAGAATCATCATACACCATAGCTACTTTTAGAGAAACCCATTAAAGACATTACATCAAGCAATAGGTACTGCAATAATTTGTACAAAAGAAAAATGATCACACTCCCAAAACCTCACCTCCTCCAATTACTAGTGTTGAATTATAGAATAAAGGGAATGACTTAGGTCAAAGGCTTATAATTAGGAAGTGAAGCAAAGTTTAGTTTGTGAATGCAAAAGAATAGATGTCAATCAGTTCCCTAATGAATAGAAGCAGAACTGGTCCTGATACATGAACCCCATCCAATAGCCAACTATCACTATGTTTCCCTTATTCTCATTACTAGAGCCATGGCTAAATCTGTCAATAGAAACTTAGGAATTCAAAGATATAGGCAGTCTCCCTGTCCCTTTCAGGTCAAAGACAAATTGTCTTTAATTACAACTTGTTTTAAAATGGCAAACATCATTAACAATATATTAAAAACCTAATGTATGCATTATCCCATCCTTGCTAACAATATCTGTCCAGTATTTTCTGAATACATATGTCTTAACTATGACAACATTATTCCATGTGCATTCTACATATTTACTGATGCCTATAATCAAAATAAGCCTTTGTGCATATCAGAACTTCTCCCAATATTGTCATTGTGATGGTAAAAATTTTCACTGGGTTGAAAGCACATCCATGACTTATAGCCTTTGTTTGGAGATTTGTCTCTATCTCATCATAATATGCTTCTAGGGTAGCCTTGTACAAAGCTATATTCACTCTTCCTATAAAAAATAAAAAAGCCAGGTGAGGCTTCTTTCTGGAAAAAAAAAAAAAAAAAAAAGGAAACTGTAAGGCTTGGTACAAGATTATCATGCAAACAATCATGAAGCCTTTTTGAATATTCATTCTGGGAATGTAGAGTAAAGTTAAAGGGACTTGGCATAAACATTTGAGATCTTAGCCTTGAATCATTGGGTTAATATTCTGTCTATGACACATGATGACCACGTGCCCTAAAATAGGTGGCTGAATCTCTGTCCCCAAAGATGACTAAAGCAGTAAGCTGCAAAGTAATTTCCAACTTCATTTCTGGAAATAATTTCATTCCAGGAACCAAAACCAAATCAACTTTTTCATTGTCACTACCCTGCCTCTCCAAATACATAAATATATACACACACATACCAAGTTTTGTTTGCTTAAGACTAGATCACTTTAACCATCAGTAATTTGCTTAAAACTAAGTATCTCTCCTTACAACAAAATATAAACTAAGGATATGATATCATAAATGCTTTTTGTAGGATGCAGAATAACAATATAAATCAACCAGTTTATGCCTAATGGCTAGTCACTTATATCTAAAGCTAAGTATGTGAAAAGTCACATTGCTTCTTTTTAGACAAACTTAAGCTATGTGAGAGAGAACTGGATAGTCTTAGAATTATATTTCCACTGATCCCCAATGGTCTGTTTCCTTTCCTTGAGGTCACAAGGCAGTCACTTTAAATCAAAGATTATTTTCCTGCCAAATTATAATAATACACATCCCATCAGTATCCATAGTTACAGAAGTTACAGAATTGTCATTATAATAAACAGTGTAACTTATAAGGAAAATCATTGCAGACTTCTGGAGGTGGATCCAAGATGGTGGAGGGAAGCCAGTAAGCTGCTTGAACTCTTCCAGTTTCCCTCAAAAATCATGAAATTAAGCCTCTGCACAAAGTATGCAGGAATGAAGCCACTCTTCAGTTCAAGGAAGACTTGAAAAACTTCAAGAAAACTAAATCTCACTCAGACTGAAAGGGAAGTTCAGCCCAACTCAAGACAGGAATCTAAGAAGTATAGGAAAGCCAGTAAGAGGGATCAGCAACTGAGACCTTTGACTCTGGCTCAATAACAGTAAGCTAGTAGACCAGTCCATAGTCCAAGCCCCAGAAAGCAAATTCTGGAAAACCAGGCTGTTTCTTGGAAGAAGTAGATAAAGCTACCTCCTGCAAAAGAAAAGGAGTCCCTGCACTTAAAAGCCAAGGCTGAGAGCTGCACAGAAAGTTTGGAACCCTTTACCCCAGAAGCAGGGCTTGACAATAAAAGTAAAAAAAAAAAAAAAAAAAAAAAAAAAAAAAAGAGAGAGAGGAAATACCAAAAGAAAATGAAAGAAAACGAGCAAGACACAGAAAAGAACCTTGCATAAAAAACCACTGTGGAGATAGAGAAGACCAAAACACCAACTCATTTGAGGACAAAATATCCACAGAGCAAATATCAAAGAATGATATGAATTGATCTCCAGCCCAAAGAGACTTCTTGGAAGTGCTTATAAAAGGTTTTAAATGGCAAAAAAAGAGGGAGAGAGCAAAAAAGTGAGAAAAGAAATGAGAGATATGCAAGAAAGAGTCAACTTGGAAAAGTAAGGCATTTCCTTAAAAAATGTTTTAAAGGAAAACTGGAAAATAATGTCATAAATTTGGCATAGACCTATGATCTCTCACCCCACACCAAAATAAGGTTAAAATGGGTACAGGATTTGAGTATACAGGGTAATGTATATTCAAATTAGAAGTAGGATAATTTACCTATCAGATCTTTGGAGAAGGTAGAAATTAATGAACAAAGAAGAAATAGAGAACATTATGAAAGGCAAAATGGACAATTCTGATTACATTAAATTAAAGGTTTTTACACAAACAAAACCAACAGATACAAGACTAAAAGGGAAAAACAAATCTGAGAAAAATCTTCACAGCCAAAGTTTCTGATAAAGTCTCATTTCTAAATTATAAAAATAAAGAACAGTTATCAAATTTGTAAGAATACAAGTCATTCCCCAATTGATAAATGATTAAAGGATATGAGCAGACAAAATTAAAGCTACTTGTAGTCATCTGTTCAATTATAGGAAAATTATTAGAATAATCAATTACATAAATAACTAAACCAACACAAAATCTCAATAGATACAAAAAAAAGCTTTTTAAGAAATATAACACCAATTACTTTTTAAAACATTAAGTATGTTTTAAGAATAATGGAATTTTTCATAAAAATAATAAGAAATATTTATCTAAAACTATCAGCAAGCATTATTTACAAAGGAGATAAGCTGGATACATTCCCAATAATATCAGGTTGAAACAAATACACCCATTATCACTACTATCATTCAGTATTGCCCCAGAAATGTTGGTTTTAGCAATAAAAATTAAAAAAGCAATTAAAGAAATTAAAATAGGCAATGAAGAGACAAAACTATCAGTCTTTTCAGAGGACATTTCACAGCTGTAGCAAAGTTGTAGAATATAAAATAAACTCACACAAATTATCAGCATTTCTATATATTACTGATAAAACCCAGTATCAAGCGATAGAAAGAAAAATCAATTTAAAATAACTTTAGACAAAATAAAAGATTTGGATATCTACCTGCCAAGACAACCCCAGGAACTATACGAACACAATTATAGAACACTTCTCAAACAAATAAAGTCAGATCTAAAAACTGGAAGAATACCAATTTCTCATGTGTAGTCCAGGCTAATATAATAAAAATGACAATTCTACCTAAAAATGTATGTATGCATCCTTTATAAATTAGCTATTATGATCAATTAAAATCTAACAAAAACATACTCTGATTTTGAGAGCATCAAGGTCACTGATTCCTGGGCTCTGTTTTTTCATATTTTATTACCATTGATATTTCTTGCATGAATATAACTTTCTAGTTACTGAATACATATGAATTCTGAATTGTTATATATTAATTACTGCCACTTTTAATTTCATGGTAATGTAATGTCATTTATTATTTAGTTCAAATTCCTCTATAAATTATAAATGATTTTTCTTTCCTCTCAGTAATTATGTTTTGCTTTTGCAATAAATTGTTTCTTCTAAGCAGCATATCAATAGTGTTTGTTTCTTATTCATCCTATACCTTGTAACTCTTCTTTGAAATAAAAAATTCCTTTCATATTTATTGTCAAAGCTAATTACTTTTTTCTCTGTTAACAATTTCTTTCTATTGTGTCTGATGTTATTTAACAAGAGTGAAATCTAACTTAAATTTATATATTTCTCAACTATAAAAACTTATTAATAAAATCCTTTTAAAAAAACTATTAATTTCATAGTTCCCTTGAGCTGTAGTCTTTTTTTAAAAATCATAGACAGGAGTTTTGCTTTTATAATCACGTGTTCCAATTTTTTTCTGTTTTTTAATTGATAAATGCGTATTTGTGTTACTGTTCTTTATCCTTTTGTAACATATTTTATGTGATTTCCAATTGATAATCTAAAATCATATAGGCATAAATATTATATATACATGAGTATATATATATATATATATATATATATATATATATATATATATATATATAAATAGAAATATACATCAATATTTAGATAGATGATAGATAGATAGATAGATAGATAGATAGATAGATAGATAGATACTTTGGAATTTATTGTCTGGAGATTTTATAGTGCAACCAAATTTCATTTAGGATACTCATATGGTTTTGAAGGGCTTTATTTGTCCCTGGCTCTTCTTAGATGATGATGGCACTGTTTCTGCTACTACTACTCTAAATGATTGGTATTAGACTCCACCTTCTGCTTCATCCTTTGCTGCTGTCTTTTTCTTCTGGAGGTACACATCTAGTTTAGGCACTGGTGATCCTTTCTCCTTTTTATACCAACCTCAAAAGAGAACTTTCTCAGTCCTCTGTTTGGTTCTACTAGCTCTACTGGGACATTAGAAATTATTCTCAATTTTCTTTCAAAATCTTTCTGGAACAGCACTAAGTTATCCATCCCTGTACTGCTCCAATCATCATCTCTACTCTGAGCAAAGCATTACCAGGTGATATTTCTACATTGATTGATGCACTAAAGTCAATTCTGTCTTTTCGTTTCTTTTTGCCAAGCCTTAAAACCTGTTCATTAAATCTGGCTCTGTTTTACAATACCTGAGTTCAAAGTCTTATCTAGCTTGATAGGTTGCATGATTAGTTAGTTCCTCTTTTGTCCCCAACCACAGAGTATCAGGTACTCAGGAATTAGTTTTCCTAACATGGCCATTTCCTAGACTTCTTTATCTCTTCATTCCCTGAATTATGATTTCCTTTTTTTGACCCCTTTAACACTCTGACTTTTTATGAAGTTGATTTATTTAACCTAGTTTAATACTTTATTATATTTATTAAATTTCAAACCACAACCACCAAAGAATTCTCTATTTCTCTTACCTCCATTTGCCACCTCTGTCATCTGGAAAGCTACAGAATACCTGACTGGGGAATCCCTACAATAGGAAAACCCATAATCATTGAAAACAACTTCATTCTTTTCTTTCCCTTTTGCCTAGGCTGTCTGCATACAACATGAGACAGGAGTCAATAACATTATACATTCTATAAAGAAGAAGTAGTACCACATTGTATTGCTTTTTACAAGTTCCTTTAGGTCTAATTATTTACCCTATCTCATCTTTTCATGTAATCTAAAACCTCTGAATCTTGCTTTCATTGAAGCCTTGGGATTAATAAGCTTTTACATTTTTTTTTTTGCTGTACTTTTCTCTATGTATCCAGCAATTAGTGCATGACGTCCTTTAGAGAAGAGATATTTTTCTCCATTTGTTTCTCCTACTTGCTTTTTGTATTTGCATCCCCAGCTTTTAGTTCACTGCTTGTCACATAGCTAAAGCTTAATAAATGCTTTTGCATTAATTCATTAGATTTGGTCTATAATTCTTCCTCTTGAGATCATTTTGGAACATGACCCTGTCATTCAATGAATTCCCATTTTTCAACTTCAGTTCATGAAAAGTTGCAATAGGAATACCATACAATCTTTATCAGTGTCATTGATAAAAATATATAAAACTACACTGATCCTTGGGGCACTCCCCTAGGGACCTCATTCAAAGTTTACATCAAACAAATAATTTATTTCAATCTGAATACTGAACCAGTATAAGTCTACCTCTCTCTACTACTATCTACTCTACATTTCTCCAATTTTTTCACAAGAATTTTATTATTTTTTCAAATGATGTAATAAAATCTTGGTTAACAGACTCGGTATCATTTCCTTGATCTATCTATGTAGACACTTAACTGTATTCTCAACAAGCTTAACCTAAATAAAATATTTCTACAGCCTTCTCCAATATAAATGTAGATGGAGGTATACAAGATCTGCCTTAATGATTAGAAAGAATAGATCGAGTTATGTGAGATTTTTGAAGTGATGCACCATTTGCAATGATCCCAAGCTGCTCCCTGACACAATCCCTTCTTTTTAACATGAATATTCTTCCAAGAATACTCTGCAACTGCAGATCAGGCAACAATAAAATCTCTGAAGAGTAAAAATTGTGGATGATCCAAAGGACAATGAAAATGTTATGGTAAAGGGATGGAGCAATACAGCTGAGAAGAGACATGTCTTTTTCTGAAATCTCCCCAATGTCTCTCAAATTAACAGCAAATCAAGACTCTGAACTGATTTTGCAATTACAGAACCTACAAATATTTGGAGTGTAACAAATTTCCAACAGAAAATAATTTGGAAGCTCTCCAGAAAAGGTCTATTTCAATCAGGTCCAGAGGAAGGAGGGCCAAGCATATGCAGCCATGGAGAAACCTGAGCTCAGGCAGTGCAGAGACCAGGACAGTGTGGCATCCCACATACTGTGGAATCTACTGGGAGGAATCTACAGCAGAGTTGGCTACTCTGTCCTACTTGCAAGGCAGTAGGTCAGCAGATTAGTTGAAAGACATCCAACACAAATATATAAGGCAAATAATGAGTCCCTAAATATCAGAATATTGTGGAACCTAGCTACACTCAACCAGCCCTTGAAGTTAGTCAGCATCAACCCAGTGCAGCCACTGTAGCCTGTAGAGGAACCTTGGAAATGTCCTCTTTGCCATAAAAGCAGACCTCAATCTTAAAAAAAAAATGAGCACAAAGTAAAAAGAATTCTGACAATAGATAGTTTTTATGGAGAAAGAGAAAAACAGATTTCAAACCCTGTGGACACTAAAAGCAGATTGTTTCCAGATGAAGCCCCAAAGGGTGATATGAATTGGTCCCCATATCACAAGGTTCTCTTGAAAGAATTCAAAAAGGATCTTAAAAGAGAGTTAGAAGAAAAATGAGAAAAGGAAATGAGAAATTTGCAAGAGGGTTTGGAAAAGGAAAAACAAATTATCAGAAGAAAACTCCTTATAAAATTGATTTAGTGAAATGAAAAAGCATATAACTCCTTACAAATTTGTCAAAAAAGAAAAAAAGAAAAGAAACAACTCTTTAAAAAACAGAATTTATGAAATGGAAAAATGAAACAACCTAAAAAACAGAATCTGTGAAATAGGGGAAAAAATTAAATAGAACAAATTCACTCATTTAAAAATTCAATTGACCAAATACAAAAGGAGCTAAAAAAAAATAACTCAATAAATTAATTCCCTAAAAATTAAACTGAACAAATGGAAATAAATTATTCAATGAGACATCAAGAATCAGTCCCAAAACCAAAAAAAAAAAAAAAAAAAAAAAAAAAAAAAAAGAAAAGAAAAAAAAAGAAAAGAAAAGAAAATGTAAAATACTGTTCAAAAGGGGGAGAAAAAATAATGGACTGCATTTATTTAGTTAGTTAGTTATTTCCCTAGTCAAGGGACAGTTATTAAAAGCAATGGGACAACATTACTGAACAGATTGAATTCTAAGAGAATCCAATAATGAAACAGAACCAAGGAGAGTCATTTTATCCAGCTTCTACCATAGATATGCTAATTCCACAGCCCAAGAATAAGGCTAGGAAGTATTCTCTAGATGAAATAAGGGGTATCTCTGAAATTTGATTATCACTGACCAGATTATCAGTCAGCAATGAACTGAGAAGTAGTCTATTCAGAATCAAACAGATTGAGTGTAGGGGCCTCCTGAGGCTAGAACCTATCTGACTAAAGAGTGGTCAGAGCCACTTTGGAGCAGACCAAAAGTTTTAGGGTTTCATATTAGATTATTTACCCCCCTTCAAGCAGCCATCCCCAAATTTATTTAGGACAATGGGACAAAGGTTTCATCTTCTGGAGCTCTTTCAGGTTGACAAGGAGCACAGAGCTATAGGGAAAGGGACCCAGTGGAGATCCAGACTGAAGAGGGAAGACAAGTGACTTGTAGGAGAGTCAGCAGCATTTCAGTGGAGTGCTTGTTGTCAGGATTAGCTAGCCAATGGTATTAAGGATGAACAAATAGTTGGAAGTTCATAGTTTGGACCCTGGAGGAAACAAATCTCACAAGTAGGTTAAAAATGCAAGGGCCAAATGAGCAAAAAGGATAACTAAAGGTGGAGTTAGTAGAGACAATAGCCAGGAGCCCCACCCAGAGGAAGACTGGGCTGGGGGGAAGATGAAGCTATCATGAGTATCTCTCATTCAGAGAGCTTTTCCTAAATATTAAAGAATGTTTTCCCAAAAATTCCTGCTTTTGCCTACTTGAAGGAATGGGGGCAGTGTCTGAAACAGTAGCATTATACACAGTGAAAGAAACACTCAGATGACATGGTATAAGCACCATATTTTAAAAGGTGTTAAGCATTAAGTTAGAGAGAATGACATGGCAGAATGGAGATAACAATCTTAAATGGGTTAGATTTCCTTTATCAAAAACCTGAGTCTTCAAGGAAGGCTTTTACCCAATTCTTAAAGATGACAACAAAAACCAAAAAGTAATTTGAAGCCCCTGAGTGGGGGCATATGTGTAGAAATCCATCTTCCAGCCCTTCCCTAAGTATGTATCCCTTCTCCAGGGGATCTTCAGGATAGGGAGTTTAGCAGCCCATTTACAAAGTGGGCATATTTGAAGTGAGTAGTTGGTTTCAGAATTCAAAATGTTAATTCTCAGGAGGTTATGAAGAAACTTCAAGGAAGGTGGTATAGAAGCATTTTGAGTTAGATTGCCAGAATTTTGGAATGGAAATATTACAATCATTATCTTTCTGTCAAGAACAGAAAGGATAGTTAGGTTAAAGTTATTCCCCTGGTGGGTAGCTAATGCAAAGGGGATGGCATACAGGATGGGGATGGTGACATTTGGGAAAGGGGCAATATAATGAATCAGGTCATATATGCCTTAAGGATGCTGAAGGCACACCTAACAAATACCTCCACTGCCCACAGAGTTCCCTAGCCTGACTAAAGACTAAGGAGTTATCTTTCCACTAGTAGGGGTTACAGAGTACCACCAGAGGAGCTGGAGAGAAAATGCTAAGAGCAAATGTTCTCAAAAATAAAAAGAAAGGAAGAAAATTGTTATTGAAAGTTATTGAGTTATTTGAGGAGTAGTCTTATTCACTCTGCAAAGAGTTGGGCTGGGATTAGAAGCTGACCTGATGTGTTTGAGACCACCTAGAAGAAGAAAGAATACTTCCCTGAGATGGGGAAGTAAAGATCTGGGGTAAATGGGCAGCAGCACTGGCAGCCGAATCTGCAAGCCTGTTTCTTTTGCATATTTAGTAGGAGAGCTTTTTGCTGTCAAGTCCCTTTTATTTTCATATAACCCCATAAGTGTGCAAAATATAAAAAGCATATTTTGGAGTGTGTATAGATGTTCACTCTCATCCCCTTCCCCAGTTCCAAAGCTTTAGTTAGGTCAATGAGTTCAGCTTTCTGGACAGAAGTTTCAGGAGGCAGAAGCTTAGCCTCCAAAATGCTATTGAGGGTCACCACAAAATAACCTGCCTTTCCCCATTTTCAAGAAAACTGGATCCATCTGTAAACCATTCACCACATGGATTGTCAAGAGGTATGTCCCTCAAGTCAGTTTGCCTGGAGTAGAAAGAATTTAATGCTTCCTTATAATTATGAATAGCTTCACGTGAGTGTTGTCAGGGAGTGGCAGAATTAATAGTGGGACACATCCAGAGACTCAGGTCTGGGTATCTAGTAGGAGAGCCTGATATTTGGTAAGCCTTTTACTAGCAAGCCACCAATGCCCTTTGGCTTCTAAAATATTCTGAAGCTGATGGAGGGAAAGGGGACTAGAACCTCCAATGGCCTAGGGTGAGTTTAGAGGCTTAGGAAGGCTGTGGCAGCCACTGCTTTAAGTCAGGAAGGTCTTTCACAAATCATTAAGTTTCTTTGAAAAGTAAGCAGGTTTGAGCCTGATCCCACCTTTCATTAGGCAGATCTAAGGACAAGAGATTAATTGACCTTCCAGGATCTTGGACAAACTGATAAATAAGAATGTGTAGGCCTTTAAACAAAAAACTTCATGGCCCTGCCTGGGGGGAAGGGTTGGTTTGGTTGCAGTCAGAGAAGCCTCTGGGGTGGTACTGCATCTAACTCATACAGGTCATGTGCATGGACCATAATTGAGACAGAATGGTGGTCTTACCAAACACAGAGGCTGATTGGCTTTCTGGTGTTGCCAGGAGTACCTGAATTCTTCTCAGGTTATTCCTGAACAAAACCTGCTGAAAGCTGAGGAGACTGGTATCAGGCTCAGGGAATGCTGACCATAGTGCTTGATTCCCATTCCATCCCCATTCCCCCAAGCTGGGTTGGAGGGTATCTGGGTAAGGTTGTGTGGGTCCCCACGGTTTTGCTTCCTTTATCGGTGAAGCAGAATTTGAATTTCCCTACAATTCTGAGATGAGAAAGAAGAGTTAGCAGAGAGACTTGGACTATATTCATTTTGCTAACAATCCCCACAACTGAGATGTTTCAGGAATGTTTTGCAATTTTAAAATGATTAATTGTCAAATTTCTTGATCATTGCTTTCAAAATTTTGAAAATTTGCTAAGATGTTTGACTCTCAGAACTTTTGAGAATAACAAAATCTAGCTCACAAAACAAACATGACACATTGTATACAGAGAGGCACACACAGGATAACATGAAAGAGGATTGTTCCATCTTTGCCAAAAGCCATAACTTTTGCCAAAAGCTATCCTATAACATTTTCCTCTTCTCTATTGTCCCAGAGAAGATGAAAGGGTGGCAAAGGTGACCTAGAAATCTTGCCAAAAACTGCAAGAATTTCCCAGGCTGGGTATACCTAGTCCAGGAAAACTTGCTGAGCATAAAGCTCATGACCCCCAAACAAGCTTTCTCCCAGTAGTTTGGGGTGTCTCATTATAGGATTGTGGGAGAAAAAAAAAATTACCTTAATCAGGAGGGAATCAAGCCATGGGAGGCCATACTTTCCCTAAACCAGGCCACCAAATGTCGAGGTTAAGAAGGGGGACCCCAAAAGTCCCAGACTGATGTCAGGAGGTATCTCGAAAGAATTTGCAGACTTGAACCCATCCCATAGTCAAGAGGCAAAGTTTATTAAAGCAATGTGACACCATTACTGAGCAGAATGAATTTTAATAGAATACAGTCAATGGACTGAATTTAAAATGATGAAATTTAATAGGGATATATGGTGAGTTCTTTGCATAGCTTAAAAATATCAACTGTACAAATAGAGGATATAGAAACATAGTTAGACAAAAGTTCAGGAGGAAAATACTTAAGGGTATTATGTGTCTGCAAGATCAATATGAACCAAGAGCATAATTTGACTGCAAAAAAGACAATGCATTCTGAGAAAATATTAATAAAATAAAAGTTTGGAACTAGGGAAATACTACAATGATTAAATAGACTACCCACAAAAATATGAAGAGTATCAACCAAATTAGATCTTTAGGGAAAAAAAAGCATATATAAATGTATAATGAAATATAGTTACATAGAATTCCTAAATTTTAAAAATACCTTTGGGAGAATCCCAACTTTTAAAGCAAAAAATATCATATTTGCAAAAAAAAATGATTGTTTTACAATTATTTTGAAATTCATAATATTAGCAGTGTTCAATATGAGTGAATGGGAAAATTGTAAGATTTGGCAGAGGGGGAATATTTATTTTTCTATCTATCATCTCAGTTTCTTACTGTCTGTGATATCAGAAAAAGCCATTTAAACTCTCTGGACCTAAGTTTACTCATTTGTAAAATAATTGAGTCAAGATTAGATGGTGGCTAAAGGTCTTTGCAATCCTAAATCTTTATGAAAATAACCCCATTTTGCTTCTACCTCTGAACTACCCCAGATAGATTAAGAATACAAATGGGATTTCTTCAAGAGCAAGGGAATTTTAAAGAAGTATTCTTTGGAGATATAACCATTATAAACTGATTTTTTCTTTTCTCAGATTGTCTTCTGCACATAATAATACTTTTACATTTTCTATCTTGATATTGATAATTCCATCATTCCATGGTATTCTTCTACCCTACTCAGCCAACTTTTGCCTTTCAGTCACTGAAATCATAGGCTATCCCTTTTATTAGGTTCAAGTGAAATTCATATTATCTACTAAAAATACTGTAAGAATACTGAATTTGGATTTAGAAGATCTAATTTCTAATTCTGGCTCTAACATTAAGCACTTTTGTATACTGGAATAAGTATTTTGGTCTTTCCAGGCTTCAGTTTTCTCATCTATTAAATGAGGAATCTGCAATAAATGACCTCCAAGATTCTTTCCAAATATTTATCTATTTATATCATCCTATAAACATTTCATTTGCTATTTAGGCAGGCAGAGAGCAATCAAAGTCTAGGAGTTCAGAAGCTTGAGGAAAAGGCTAACATAACAACATCATTTTTTATTGTGGTACTATGGATAGAGTACCTAACATGGAATTAGGAAGACTGAAGTCCAAATATGACTCTTGGAAAGTGGAAAGTTACTCAATCTCTGTCTACTTCAGTTTAAAATCTGGAAAATGAGAATAGTGAGGCTTGTCAACCATGGATATTGTGAGGATCAAATGAGACAATGCTTCCATAGAACTCTGCAAACCTTAAAAAAGTATATAAGTAATATTGATATCATTGCTTGTTCTTTGTCGTGATGGTTACTTTTATGTGATTACTTCTTGCCTTAAATAAATAAAGGTAAGACCAAATTGAAATACAATATTGGAATTTCCACAGCAGCTGCCTTTCCGTATTTGCTTGTTGGATATCAAAATATTAAACCCTATGGATTGCCTTTACTGCCACAAGTAGCAGCTCCAGGATCAGTTCTACATAATTGAATGGCAAAACTTCACTAAAATGGTAGAGAAAGGTTAAGAAGTTGTCTTGAGTTCTCCTCAATTTCCCTCAGAAATAACATTAAATCAAGCCTCTAAACTAATTCTGAAATGATAGAATTTATGAAAGGAATGAGTACAAATTTTTCCTAGATTAAGATAATTTAAGAAGACTTAAGGGTAAGAGAAGGGCAATGTCTAACACAAATGGTATCCTGGCAAGCCCCTGGAGTCTCTTAGCCACAGCACAGATGAGCAAGCAAAGTCTCTCTATCTAAATTCAGCATGCTTGTGGCATAGCAAGTCATTTGTGAGGCTTCCAACCCCAGGACACCAGGCAAATTGCCAGCCCTAGAACCTCCAGCATAACAGACTTGATTAGGTCAGGTCACCTCAGCAGAGTGGACAAGCCCAAAGACATTAAGCCATTGACCAGGTCCCTGGGCCCCAATACAAGAAGTTTGGGACAGTGCCTCCATTGTCCCAGGGGCATAGTTCAACTACAAATGTCACAAAATGGGCTAAAAATGAATTTTAAAAACTGGAGAGCCCTGACCATAGAAAGCTGCTATGGTAACAAGGAAGATCAAAACACAAATCCAAAAGAGTACATCAATGTTTATTGTTGTTATTGAAAGAGTCCACCAGTCACCTCCTGAAAGACATACAAAAAGGAAAACTCCAATGAATATTATGGTCAAATTACAGAATTATTAAATCAAAGACAAAATAATGAAAGCATTCAGAAAGAAACAATTTACATATTAAGGAATCAAAGTCAGAATTAGATGAGACTTAGCAGCTTTTACATTAGATTAAAGATTTAAAATATGATATTCCAGAAGTAAAGAGAGTTAGATTACCAACCAAAAATCAACTATCCATCAAAACTGAACATCATCTTTCAAGGGAAAATATGGATATTCAGTGAAATCAGGGTCTTTCACACTTTCCTACTAAAAAGACCAGAACTGAACAGAAGATTCAGTCTTCAAATACATGACTCAATAGAAGCACAAAAAGGTAAAGAGAAGCAATAGGCAACATGGTACTCAATAAGGTTAGCTATTTACATCCCTAGTTGGGAATATGACAGTGGTCATCCTTGAGAACCGCATCTCTATTAGGGCATTTAGAAGGAATTTACATAGACAGAGGGTGTGGGTATACATTTATTTTAATGGAATGATATAAATGCAATTAAGGAGTGAAAAAAAAGATTGTACTGTGAAAAGCAGAATCTGTACAGTAGAATATGGTAAATTACATGGTATGAAAGGTTTAAAAAAATGATCTCTGGTGAGGAATGCAACAATTCTCAAGGGATTCTATTTCATGTTTGCATAGCTATATTTCTTCTGAAACTTCTTTTTTCTCAAGTCAGTTCTATATTTGCCTTCCTCTAATTTCTTCCCTTTGCTCCAAGTCCCAACCTCCGGTGCCAACCAGACCAAGTGAACTCCCTCTTACACATCTCCCATACTTACATATTATGTTTTGTGTAAGTATCTTCAAATACTTTAAATCAGTTATCATCCCCCTACTCCACCTTCTTTTCTTTAGACTAAAAAATTCCAGTTTCCTCAACCTAAACAAGTTAATACATTAATTGTTTTCTATTTAAAAAAAAAAAATGGTGTTCTTTGGTCTAATGTATTTGTCAAAAGAATTATAAAACAAAAATGAAGTCCAATGACCTTTACCTTCTCCACTAAGGTATAGGATCATAAAAGCATAGAGTTTGAGCTGGAAAGGGCTTGAGAAGCCATGGAGGCCATTCAACTTTTCTTTATCTAAAGTTTAATAGTATCTCTACTAAAATGTGACAGCTAGAATCAAACCAAATTTTCAGGTGAGGTCTCACCATGGAAGAATTCAATCAGATAACTAGTGCTCTCAAAATGCTACTTCTTGGCAACACAAATTAAAAATTCATTGTTGTTGCTTTTATTTATTTTTTTGTATGCCATATAATCTCACTCCATAATATTGTATTATATTCCACCTCAATGACTGAGGTCTTTTCTCAAAGGAATTGATGTTTATTCTACTTTCAGACTTAATAATTATCAAGTTACTTTTTTTAAGCCCAACTATAAAACTTGACATTTATCTCTTTTAAATTCTTTAAAATCATTCTATCATATCCAAAATCATATTTTATTGAAGTTATCTTTTTGAATCCTGAGTTTTCCAGTTTCTTCTGTCTTTGTGTCATCTTCAAATTTTATAAGTACTATTTACTACTATTTTAACCAAGTCACTGGGTAAAAATATTCATCAGAACCAGGATAATGTCCTCTTAATGTCCAATTTTCCTTTCAAATGAAAAGAGGCTTTTTTTTAAAAAATATACTCTTAAATCTAGGCATTTATCCAATTAGAATATACCTGATTCTTGGGGCAGCTAAGTGGCGCAGTGGATAGAGCCCTGAATTCAGGAGGACCAGCGTTAAAATCAGGTCTCAGACACTTAACACTTCCTAGCTGTGTGACCCTGGGCAAGTCACTTAACCCCAACCTCAGAAAAGAAAAAAAAAAAAAAAAAGGAATATACCTAATTCTGTTTTCTTTATGTTTTTTTTTTTTGTTTGTTTTTATTTTTATTTTTTTTTTATGGGGATGGTAAAAGAGACTTTGACAAAGAAAGGCAAAATTATAGGCTTAGAAGGATAATATTTTTTCTAAGGAACTTTGAGCATGCACTCAGTAGTTCAATCATGCAAATGGGATTGGTCTTTCATTTTCTTTACTGCTTGATCACAAAAGGAGAATAATATAGAGATCAACTTCATTTATATTATCTCTGTGTTAAACATGATACAATTATAGATCATGCTCAGATGTTAGTAAGGTTTGGGGGCAAAACACAATTATCTATGCAAAATTAAACAACTGTATAACATTTCTTCTAGAGGAGAGACAATAGTAGCATAAGGGGCAGTAGGCTCAGAACTGGACAATTAGATTCAAGTATTGTTTCTGACATTTATTAACTGAGTGATTCTGGACAAGACACTTAAAATTTGAGTGTCACTGTTGTTGAGGGGTAAATTGGTCCTGCCATACTGGACAAGCAATGTAGAATTATGTCTCAGATAATTCTCTTAATTTTTGTAAGATAGAAGAAGTAGGTACTGATCTGCATCAACATAGAAAATATTACTTTATGGGGATTCCCTACACAGATAAAATCATAAATCAGGTCCATTGCCACTGCAGATGTGTGTGTGTGTGTGTCTGTGTGTGTGTATGTCTGTGTGTACATAAACATCAATATATTATTCATCATTCCATAACTAACATGTATTGTATACATTTTATGTTATTCAGAATTCCCTTCAGTTAAACCCAGTCTACCTTATTTCTCCTCAATTTAAGTAGTTTAAAATATAAAATTTTAGTAAATCAACCATAATTTATTAAGCACTTACTAAATGGCCGATATGATATTAAGCACTTGGAATGCACAGACAAAAAAGAAACAGTGCATGTCCCCAAATACTTTATAATTCATTATTTTTAAGGTTTTTTTTTTGTTTTTTTTTTTTTAAATTTCAAGCTGACTTGAGTAATATAAGAAATTGTACAGAGAATGACAAAGTGAGAGAGCCACCCAGATTCTGCTACCGTTTCCCTGCTTGCTGAGCACAGGAAAAATAAACCATTTTAGACTCCCATGGCAGGCACAAAATCAAACTTTATCATATTCTTGAAGAACTTTGTTGGCTAAAAAGATATACTAGCAGTTATGTAACACTTGCAGCATATAATGACAAGATAGAGAATTTGGAGTGAGATGATAGGAGATTAAATCCAGGCCCTACCATTTACTGTTGGCATGAATTTTAAATCCAATGCTCAAAACTTTGGGACCTCAGTTTCTTCCTCCACATGATGGGACTAGATTATGAGGTCTCTAATTGAGAGCCTTCCAGGTCTTAATTACTAATGAAAGTATGATCAAGAATATGTAAATTGACCATTGATAACATAGATGGAAATTTCCAGTAGGAATGATTATCAGAAACAATTATTTACATATCTTTTATACCTGAATTGGATACAATATGTGGTCTCATACCAAAGGAGTTTTGCCCTGGTTTTATATGTTACCTATTTCTTAAATGCAAGAATTATAGGATTTTAGTAAAACAAAAGACCTTGGAGATCACCTAATTCATCCTGTTCATTATATAGAAGAGGAAATTAAGGCCTACAGAAACAATGACTAGCCAAAGTTCACCCAGAGAATGAGGTAAGAACATTAAACACACACACACACACACACACACACACACACACACACAATTAACACATATACTCCCACATACATAAATGTTATTGATCTAAACTATGTGGTTTTCATTTAAAGCAAGCAGATCAGGATGATAATCTTATATCAATTTTTTTAGGGAAAAATGTATTAGACTGTAAATCATTATTTTCTTATGCATTAACCAATATATATGTATGTATGTGCATATATATGCATATATATGCATATCCACGTGTGATACATACATACATATATACATATGTATGTGTGTATATATATATATATATATATACATATATATATATATATATATATATATATATATATATATATATATATATATATAATTTCTCTCCTCATCAGTCCTTCTGAAATTTGCCTAGCAGTGTCCTTAGCACCATTTAGAAAAGGTATTACAGAAAACATCTGTTTGTTAATCAAAGTTTTTATTGTATTATAGTAAGTTTCTCTATACTAATGAAATACTTAGGGGCTGACCACTCCTACTCCCTTTCAAAAGAAAATAAGATTTGTTGGTATCACTTTAAAAATTAAAATTCTTAGCAGAAAAGAAGATATGAAAAATTTATCCCTTTATGGGTCACAGTTTTGCAATTAGGCCAGAGTCTAATAGTTGTTTTCTATAAAATATAAAGAAAGTTTATGTTAGAGGAGTATTTCTTTAATATGAATATACATGCAAACATAATATATATATATATATATATATATATATATATATATATATATGTATGTATGTATGTATGTATATATGTATAATTCTTGTACCAAAATACAGGTTAAAAAAGATTTACCTTCTTTTTCCTCACCTTCAGCCATGTAGATTATTCGTTGCAAATCACTCAGGTACAAAATAGTCCTCTTGGTTCATGAAAGCTTCTTTGATCTTCATGTAAATAAATAGTCTGCCTTCCTCCCATAGGACTTTTTCTTGAAAATGATTTCTTTCATCAAGTAGTTTGTCTCATCTCAGTGAACATCAAGGCAGTTTTCTTCAGAGCTTCAAACAAGCATTTCCTACACATTTACAGGAAACATACTAAACATCATAAATGGCTTCCTGGAAAGCTGAGCAGAGCCAGCAGGACATTTCATGTCACTAAATCTCCCACATTATGGAAGAACTGTGGCTAGTCAGACATTGAAGTCATAAGGCTTGAGTTATGATCTCACATGAGCATATCCTCTTCCTTCATTGACATTCTGTTTAAATGTTCATTCAGGGAAAAACAGGGATTCTTTTGTGAGACAAGATAATGTCTGATATCTTAATATGGCACTGGGAAACAACTGGGGAGTATGAGAGAACAAATAACCTAGACTATGAAGAATCAAAAATTAACATAGAAGGGCAAACATTTATTATAGTAAGAAAGGAAGCATGTTGATGTTATTTCAAAACAACAAGAGCAAACTTCAGAAAACATGCATTTGTAGCAATAACTATTTATTATGGGTTTAATCTACTTTTTTCTGTCATATCTGTAATTTTTTTGAGTCCTTCAACTCCCATTTGGTTCAGCAACTTTATGATTCTTATCACTGTATGGAATATTTTCCCCCTAGAACTTCTGCAAGATGACCGATTTCTTGCTGAATGAACCAGTCAGCCAGCTGTGACGCCAATTTTCATAGCTCCAGCAGACAAAGTAACCTTTTGTTTCATTTTTTTCTTCAAAAACTGAGAAATATTTTTAATTAAATCAGTCCTGTAAATTATAGCAAGACTGTGAAATGGAGTAACATAATAATTTTACTTCATCACATTTTGATAAAAAGCTGATGGGCCTGTTAGAGAAATATTTTTTTTTTTTTCTAAAACTCATTTTGACTATGGTAAGTCATGAACATCTTAAAATGTAAAGTAGGCAATTATCTACCAGAAATGTAGACTAGGTGAAAAGCCCTTCCTAATCATTCAAAAATTGTGTATTTTTTTCTAAATTTTCTAATTTATCAGAACTAATCACACAACTTTGTTCCAAATAATTTGATAATTACATTTTTTTCAGCTTGTTGCCAATATGATTACAATAATATTTTTTTCAAAATACCTTTATTTACACAATCATCAACAAAATATACTCTAATTTGATACTCACAAATAATTCTATGGGGTAGGGAGTAAGATTTTCACCATTATATGGATTTGAAAAAATTAGGGTCAAAGATACTTAGTTGGTTGTTTAAGATCACAAGCCTGGTAAATTGCATGGCCAAAATTAGAAGCTATCTATTCTGATATGCATCCAGGACTCTTTCCCCAGTGTCATGATCCTGTATCTGGTTGAAACTCTGCACGTTGAGTAATAAAAGTTCAAGCTACTTGTCACCATAAATGTGCTCTACTGAGACAAAATTATAGGGCTGCAAATTAAGGCAATTAAAAATATATAATAAGAAGTAGAATACTTATCATTATTTCTAGAACTCTTTCATGGATGTTGTCTGAATAAACAACATGATATTAGAATATTATAGTATAAAGCACAATAAATGTCAAATAAAAAACAAAAAAAAACAAAAGCTTTGCAACAGAAGTGAAACACATATCTGATTTGCTAGAATACATACCTTCCTCCACCAGAAAAGGTTACGGAAAAAAAAAAAAAAAAAAAAAGAAAAAAAAAAAAAAAGTTCTACAGGGAGGGAAATCAAAAGATATTAGGTACATATCCTAGAGAACAAATTTGGATTTACTTTAAGAAATACACATTCACAAGCTAGCAAAAGTACCTAAGATTCCATTTATATTTTCTTAAAGACCAAGGTCATCAGATAGAAACAGATTCTCTTATTTCCACTTGATGATACCCTTCTTGTTTTGGTTTTGTTTTTTCTTATATCACAAAAGAACACCAGAAGGAATAGGACCCCAGACTTTTTAAGTTTGGGTTTAAATTACTGTTTTATTCTGTCTAATGTTGTATTTTCTTAGTTGTGTACTTATGTTCCTCCCCCAGTAGGGAGAGGGAGCATTTTAATTTTTACCTTTAGTTCCTGAAAGCCTACAACAGTGCCTGACCCATAACCTGTTTATTGAGTTATTAAGCTGAACAAAGTTCTTATTTTTTTTTTTTAATGACATGGACTTCCTTTGGCATTTTGGAGACCCTGAACTTTATTCTCAGAATAAAGTTCTTAATGTTATTTTATTCATTTCTGATTATTAGTGACTCCTTTGGGAGTTTTCTTAACAAAGATACTGGAGTTATTTGCCATTTTTTTTTCTTCAACTCATTTTATAGGTAAGGAATGTGAGGCAACCAGGATTAATAGACAAGCTCAGGGTCACGGAGCTAGTAAGTGTCTGAGACTGAATTTGAACTCCAGGACTCTAGGGCTGGTACTCTATCCACTGAGCCACTTAGTTGACCTAAAGTTTAAACACATAAAATAAAATCCATATTGTTGTAAAATAAACCCATTATATTAAAATACAGTTATGAAATAGTTTTGTAAAAGTTATCAGGCCTCAGGTTAGGAACCCTGGAACCAAACTCTTCAAATTCCATTTGAATACTTCTCTCATTGAAAAACCTTTTATTCAAAACTTCAAGTGATTTTCTGTTACCTACTGAATAAAATATAAAGTCATTATTCTGTCACCAAATATTTTCCATAATATAACTATCACACCCTTCCTGTCATAGCTTTTCTTCGCATATATCATATTCTAGTTAAATTGGATTACCTTCCACCACATTGCTTTCCAAATCTCATCCCTAGGCCTCAAATGTGCTGATTATCAAAGAAAAAAGTGATATTTCCTCAAGAGGTTTTAGGGGACTTCCTTTCTTATACTTAAATTATTCTAATTTGCATTATTAAACTGATTCATACATATTTTATTCCTGTATTGCCCTGTAATCTCTGTGATTGTATATATTTTTAGATCCTTTAAAAATAACATAGTATTTTTAACTTTGTTGTGTTTAGTATTAAAATTATTTTTAAATGAAGATCTAAATTGGTTTCCTCTCCAGATAATGTTCCAGGTTTAAAATTTCACTTCAAAAATGTTGAACAACCATTGAACATTCTAACACCCTTATTTGAAAATAAATACTTAAAATGCAGTCATTCTAAATACTGTGCTTTTCTTAATATATTAAAAAATCATTTTTGACAGTTGTCATTTCTTTGATTCACACTGATGTTATAGTAAAATAAAACTCTAGATATTTTTCCCAACACCTTGGTTTATCTTATCCATCCTGTATAGTCTTTGCTGCAGACTCAACAACGGGTCCTGTTTTTGTCATTCACCTTATTATAATAGAGGTCCCTCTCATCTATGTCTTCATCTAAGCCAACAGACAGAACTAAGGGTTGTACCACCTCACTCTGGAATGTATTCAGGTTAATCTAATCCATTATTCAATTCCTTTAAATCTAATCATTCAAATAACTCCAAATTCTTCCATTCCTTTAATAACAGTCTCAATCTCATTACTTGTTGAAATTGAATTTTATTATATATTTTATTTTCCAAATATAGTAAATCTTTCATGCAGGATACCTGTCAGGTAATCATCCAATCACTATTTGAAAATATCCATTGATATGTAAATATCTATCCCCAAGATGGTCCATTCCACCTCTTACTTAATTTCAACTGAGTCAACATGTTCAACTTTGCAATTTCTACTTCCAAACTTCACTTTTCAATCTGCCTTTAGATGCCCAGGAAACTAAGCTTAAATTCCCTTTTATGTGACTAATTGTCTCATTTCAGGGAAGTCCCAATTTTTCCCTTTAATATTCACTTAATATAGGTTTAAGTACTCTCAAGTTGACCAATTTCCTTGTGGAAAACATAGAATCCAGAAATTAATAAAGTAATAAAGTAATGGGCTGATTTAAAGCATAGTGAAAATATTTCTTTCTTCATTTAAGAACCTATGGTTAGATTAATCTAGGCTAAAATTATATGTATTTTTGATTGCTATATTGAAATGTTGACTCAAGTTCAACTTAAATCCTACTTAATCCCTCAAATTTTTTTCACATGGATTGTTCTTTATTCATAACTCTAGAATTCTCTACTTTTATAAGTTTTTTTCTTAAACTCAGGTTTTCATACTTGATAATTTTTCATAAATTACTGCTGATGAAGCATAATAAGAATTAGTTTTTTTCTTGAAGTCCTGATTCTACTCTCTGGTGTATTATCTTATCTTTTGTCATCATGATTTGGATACTTTTATTATTAATGATTTAATACAAGTCATTTATCAAAAATGTTTAATAGAAAAAAGTAAAAGATAGATCAACTATAGTTCTACAATATTCATATTATAAGCAAAAGAAATAGAACAGGAATATTTGGAGTTTTTTTTTTTAATTGAAGTTTACAAGCATACACATAGAGTTTATAATTCTCATTCAGCTTACCACTGACAAAATAAGCCTTTACAGAGATGTTTCCTCATATTAGATGCAGACAATATGAATTATTATTTTAAGAGCATAACTTTGGTTACTCCCTGGTGTGTTGTAGTTTATTATCATGACAGGAAGCTGACGCTGGTGGTGGTTGTTCCTGCCTATTTATCTCATTTATTTTTGAACTAAAGAATAGGAACAATATTCTTTTGAAAAAATTTTTGACTATAACAAAGAATAAAGAGAGTATATTATCATTATCTTAGCAGTTAGCAACAGTAAACACCACCACATAATCTAACATGCTAATAATAACCTTTTGTTCAATAACCTCTTTTTCTGAAGAGTTCAACATTCTTCATAAATTCCACTTAATTTTCCAGCCTAACACCCATCTCTTTAAAAGAACAATTATGAAAATAATCAATCATTTAGTGAACACTTATAAAATGCCTACCATTTCAAAAACACTATTCTAAATGATGTTGATACAGGGACAACAATGGACAATTTCTCTTCTCAAAGACTTTGTATTTTGTTTGGAAACTTGAAGAAATACCAGTATAAGGTGTCTAATATCATATAACACAAATATGCCCTAGAACAGGGTTTCTGGAAACTTTTTCCACATGCAACACTTTTTTTGCCTATGAAATTTTTACATAAAACTAAGAATATAGGTATGTAAAATAAGTATGCAAATCAAACATTTACTGACAATAAATCATAATTTCATGACCCTTTATTGGGTCGTGAACTACAGTTTAAGTAGCTGATCTCTACGACATGACTCCATTAATTCCAATCTACTACATTGCTAAATTTGAGTGTTTCTATAGTGCCTCTGGAATAGTTTGCTCCAAATTCAAAATGACTTTGTAATTCCATCTTACAGAGAATGATGTATTTAGGTTTACTGCCAACCTCTTGTGGTCTTTTTGACTTTGTTGGGTAGATTTAGCTACAGTGATAGTCACAGCTCCTCAATTGTTCTTTTGGAAATGGAGCTTTTAATTAAAATTTAACATCAGTATTCTTGATTGCATTAAAATGAAAACAGAAAGCTTTTACCAAACTTTGAACTGGGTTGTTTAAATTATTGGGAGCAGTTTTGCAAATATTAAGTCTAAATCAGACTTTCTTGTTAAAGAAAAAGATTCTATTTGTTTTTGCTTCCTTCTACTAGACATTTAATTGTCATCTAAGGACTAAGTTATTTCCTCATCTTTTAGAGTGTGAATGGTATCTCCTTTCCATTCAATATTCAAATAAACAATCTTATCCTTGTGTGAATTATGCTGCAGTTGGAATCTGTTTCTATTGTCACACACTATTTGTTTTTGTTATGATAGGTCAAATTGCACTGCCTTGTACTATTTCATTTTATTCTTAGGCTAAAATAGGTCTGCTTCAAAGCTTGTGTTTGTGAACAAAGAAATACTCTTCCTATTTTGAGCACCAAAAGCAAATAAGGCTAGGTTTCTAGGTCACTAAACACTATGGGCAAACTACATTGTATAGATGATAACTCAGACTAAATGTTCAAGTTGGTACAAACAAACTTTAGAGTTAAGAAAATAATTTAAGCAAAAAATAACTGAAGAAGGCCATATAATTCCTGGTAGGGCTATTATTATTGCTTTTCTCATCATCATTTTAAACTTAAATTTGCTCAGTCCTTGAAATGTTAAATATCATTAAATTATCTCAGTATAAAGAATGTATAGATTCATGTACACATACACTTATGTACCTATAGAGATACTTAAAGTCAGACTTCATAGAGTCACAATATATATTTTTTAGTTGTTCTCCAGATTTAAAATCACTGACCTATTGATGTGGAGTCACACAAAAATCTCTAATAGAGTTTAAGCACTCATATAAATTATATTCTAAATAGATAGATTCTATTTCTAGTCTAAATCCATTTGCCACCATCATATGATAGCATCATAGATTTAGAACTAAGAGTGACAGAGATTATTTGGTCACAATTTCACAGAAGAGTAAATTTAGGGTGATTAAATGACTTTCTAATGGCACAAAGGTTGTGAGGAGACTTTAAGCTAGGTGCTTCTTCTACTATATCATAGACATCTAGTATTATCAAATATGGTGGAAATAATCTAAAACAAATGTAATGCTTTTCTCATTTTAACAATCTTTGTTATAACTTTGTTTGACAGTTATCCAGTGTCTTTTAAAGCATCTGCAATGAGAAAAAAAAATCACTACCTCATTAGGCACCTCATTTGAAGACAACTTTAAATTTTAGAAAATGATTACACTTGCTCAAAATAAGTGTCCCTTTATTACTATATGAGACCATACAGAATAAGTCAAGTCCTTCTTGCACAAGAAATGGCTTCGATAGTTGAAATCAGCTCTAAGGAAGAAGTAAACTATTTCGAATTAATGAAAAGCTCAACCCACCCTCTTTCATTTTCTGCTTGATAATTCATATATGGTAAAAATTGTTCTTTGAAAGCTTCATTTTCTCAAATCTCTCAACCTTTAGAAAAGAGAAAGTCTAAAACTGGAAAGATCATTATTGAAAAACAAACTTGAGACCTGAAATCTTGAGAGGGACAGACTAGGGGTCTTAGATAGAAACAGGTTGCAGAATCTTAAACAGAATTAACTCTTACAAAGGGACTAGAATCAGTTAAGGGCACAATTGAAATATGTTTCCCCAGAACTGAACTTTGTTAGACCCTTGAAGAGAATTCAATTTTAACTTGTACAAAATGCTTTGGTCACAGAATTATCTAGAGTGACAAATTCTATAATTACTCCAGAGTCTTCAAATTAATGATTTTGTTAGTGATTTCATCTTCATTCATGCAACATGCAAACATACACACTTACACTTGAATGTTGGCTTCTGCAGTTGGTACAGTGTGATGGGAAGTAGGAGAAGATTTGCTAATTGAACATGTTAAGGATAAGGCATTATTAGCCTAATTTGTTGTGAGTTTACTTGGCTTTTACCCTATTTGAGTTCTTAGTTTCCTGCACCATGAAGAGAGTTGAAAGTACTTCACATCTTGTATATAATTCCTATTTTGGAGTTTTGAGAGGAGAAATGAGAGAAAATTTCTAGATCTCCATTTTATTTGTATTTCCCAGAATTATATCATTTTTAAATAAACTTTTCCCAATCGCATAACTTTTCTCAGGGACATAACTTTTAGATATCATTTCCTCTTTCCTGAATCCAAGTCCTCTTGTTTAGGCTCTAGAAAACTACTTGTTTGTTGTTTAGTCATTTCAGTTATGTATCTGCCTCTTCATAACTTCATTTTGGATTTCCTTAGCAAAGATACAGGAGTGGTTTGCCATTTCCTTCTCCAGCTCATTCAATAGACAAAGAAATTAAAGCAAACTAAATTAAGTTTTTTTTGGGTAACATAGCTAGTAAATGTTTGAGGCCAGTTTTGAACTCAGGAAGATGAGTTTTCCTAATTCCACTTCCTGGTGCAATTTGTTAATTGCCATTTTTATATGTAGTTTACTGACTGTGAATAGAGATAGGCTGAAGGAAAATGTCCTTCCTGTCATTTAACAATCAATAAAAATATGTGAGTAATTATAATTATTAAAGTCAAACTTTTTTAGGTTCTTGAAGGATAGTTTTCTTTGCTTCTCATCCCTTTTCCACATTTACATAGTTTTTTTTTTTCTTCTTACTGAAAATAGATGATTTGTTTTTTTAGTCTTTAAGAGATCCACATATTTCTAACTTAGTGCTTTTGATTCCAATCTATGAATACCATTGTCATGAGTCATTTCCCCACTTCACCATCAATCTTTTCCAATTTTTCCTTTTGGCTACTCCAAAAGAAATTTTGAATACCAATCAATGGCCAAGTACCACTTAGATTTGGAGGTTTGAGTTTGTTTTGTCTTAATTGTGAGAATTGTTTATTCTATTGGGAATCATTAAAGCTGTACAGCACTTAAATCTCAGTCCTATAGAACAAAGGGACATCTGCTGACTAACTGGCAGCTATTTGGCTGTCTTCCCTGAGACCACCCTACCCAACAATAGCAACAACCCTTTCTTCACATAATAGCTATCCCTAAGTGTCAGTCCATGAATTAGTGTGTTAGAGTCCTTTGAAGGACTGGCCCACAAGTCTCTGAAATTATCCATGAATCAGAAAATGTTAGAGACAGGACAGACCTCAAAAATCCTCTCATCATTTGAGAAATACCCATTTACTTTCACAAAGCTTTGTTTTGGGGTACTAGCACATATGCATGAGAAATTAAGAAGCTATAAAATTGTATGTGGTGGGCATTCACTATACTTCCATTTTTATTATTATTATTATTATTATTAGAGGAATCATTAAGTATCAATCATTTAAAAAATGAAGAGCCACAAAGGCAATAAGGAACATGGAAAAAGAAAATTGGACCTCAAATTAGAAGACTCAAATTAAAGTCTCAGCTCTGCCCTTTTCCAGCTGTGTGACATTGGGAAAGTGATTTAAACTCCATGAGGCAGTTTCTTTATCTATAAAATGTGGATTCTAATGAGATCTGCTTTATAGATATTCTGACTTTGCAACTACAGAGGTGAATTTATAGTCAGGAAAGTCTGGATTAAATTCCCATATGCATAGAGAAGTTACTTAATAATTTTAAGTCTCCATTTCCATATTTATAAAATTAGAATGATGATAATATTTCTAGTAGGAATATTTTGAGGATCAAATGATAATTTTTGAAATCCCTAAAATGTTTTGTAAACCATAAATTCGGAGATAAATATAAATAACTAATACTACTAAATGTTTTATAGCTGTACAGAATGAGATCCCAATACACATATACATATATATTCATATGCTTATATACACATATGCATATATACATGTATGTCTACATACAGATAATGTTAATACACAGCAATATACATACAAATACATGCATGTAAGTATATACAAGCAGATATTATTTTACTTTAAACACATATATACTTTGTAAAAAACTATGCAAATATAAACTATTTTCATTTATGTAAGTTTTATTCACTTTGTTTTTTCATAAGTAATAAATATATTAGTTTTCCTTTATGACACTGTAGACAAGTTTAAAATAAAGTTTTTGTTGCTTTTCTGATCCATTTATTCCACTCTATTTCAGTTTTTTGTATTGTTCTAAGGTTTTTTGCTCATTACTAAACTTTTTCAAAAGTCCCTCAGGTGTGATTGGGAAAAGAATATGGTTTTGCTGATACAATGTCTTGGGGATGGTTCTCTCATATCATTATTATTTCTTCCACTGGATCCTGAGAGAAAGACTTGATTAAGAAATACTAGATTATTCTCTACCTAGTTTGAAGATAAATTGGATGAGTGCCTGGCTAGTAGTAAGGAATTGTTAAGTCTAGAGTAAATCACTAAATCTGTTGATTCATCTGTAAAATTAGTGTGATTGAATAGAGAGTCTGGAGAGGTTTCTGGACCTCTTTTCACAATAATGTGTTGAGATAAACAAAACAAAATTGATATCTATCTATCTATCTATGCATATGTATGTGATACTACATCAAACAATTAAAAATAAATTAACCACCTACTATGTATCAGTCACTGTGTTAATTGCTGGAGGTGCAACAAGAGGCAAAAAGCAGTCTCAGTCCTCAAGAAGCTTATTATCAAATAGGGGACATATTTATACCTATCTGAATATCTGTCTCTGTCTCTTTTTATCTATAAGTAAGTATATGTGTATTTATGTATGTGTGTATTTAAACCCAAGTTTATGAAACCCAGGCTAAATCTTACTGTTTAAAGTAATAGATTTACATTTCTCATTGTTATTAACCTAATAGGTCATTGTGTATTAGGCTAGTGTTGGGGGAAGACTGTATAATTAAAGTCCTTCATTGTCCCTAAAAATAATTAGAAAATGAAGTTTTACGAATATAATATGGATGAAGCATTAAAAAATATTATTCCTTTAGAAAGTTCTAGGATGGAATTTGATAGTTCTTCTAAAACAATCTGAAGCAGAAGTAGCATTTGTATTCAAATTTCAGATATTCCTTTCTTGCAACATGAAACCAAACGCTTAAATTATCCACTATGGATAGCAACATCTTTACTATGCTATATTTTGGTTGTAGCTGGGGAGAGGGAGAGAGGCAGAATTCACCTATCTATGCAAATTAAACTGTCCTAAATAAAAAATCACTCTTGAATGTCAGAATTCATACTCTTTCCCTCTACTTCCTATGCCCCTATTTCCTTCACTCATTTTTGAAAACCTTCTTTTAATGCTTTTTTTTTTTTTCTCTTTACTTGGAAATATTTAGGAAGGTAATTCTCCAAAAGGGATAACACCCAAGTTCTTTTTTTCTATATTCTTTCATGTTTAAGAAATGCCAACCTGAAAATTAAGGACTCATTGAACCTGAAAATTTCAAAAAATACTTAGTGAATTTATCAACCTGAAATATCCAACTTAATGGAGTAATAAAACAATCAAAGGATCCTCTGTCCTTGACTTCAATATCTTTGTTCAAGACAGACATAGAACCATAGATGAAAGTGATTTCTTGCATTAAGTTTACATTTGAGGAGCTAAGAGTGAACAGAAAATGAAATGTGTGGCTTTTTTTCTTTATGTCTTAGAGGTCATTCAAACCAGACAGGTTACTTACAAGACAGAAATTTATTGTAATTGAAATAAATGATTCTGATAACACAAGGCAAAATCTGTCCATTCATTTTACGTATTTCAATCAGGTGAAGTTCAGCCCTGGATTTTTTTTTTCTTTAAAATATTTGACATGCCTTCATATAAAAAAAAAAGGAGCGTTAAAAGCAAGATTTTGCCAGGGACCTATTTTTCAACAACTGACAGTCTGGTAAAAAATGACAGACAATAAATTCAGTGACAAAAGAGTCCTTTCTCTCTTCTCCTCAACTAACCACACCAATATTAGACTAGAGTAAGGAAAAAACAGATCGTTGTAGAAAAAACTTAATAGTTAATTAACTTAATTCTTTCTACCTCCAAGAGTAGAGATAAATACCATCAAATTACTATAGAATTTACAGAAGAGAGTTTCAGGAGGACATAGCCTTTAAACTAACATTTAACCCAACACCTAGAATGGTGAATGCTTATTAAATACTTTTTGCCTTGATTTTACTTTAATCACATGTAATTTTAAATTAATTTTAATTAATTTCAATTCTGGAGTATATTCAGATACTACATATAGCCAGATGATTACTTTAATGCATCTTGAAGATAGGCCATGCTATAGAAAGTACAGTTTCCAATTTGTCAATCTAATTTTGAGGAGGAAAGAATTATTTCTGCTGGGGTAGAAATTTTCACCTCATGTTAAAAATACATCTTCTACAGATGTGATATTCATTATTATCCCTTAGGATCTGGGATTTTTTAAGTTGAAAAGAGGAATAGAAAGGAATCCTTTAAGTCACAATAAAAGGCCTAATTGCAAGCAAATTGAAAACTTTTGTGCACAAAATAATATTTTAGGAATGTTATGAAGTAGACAAATTTTTTCTCAAGTGATCCTATCTCTCTTTCCACATTTCTTTTCCACCTGCTATGACATTTCTCCCTTGATAGACATCTGTTCTTTGTACAGAACCTGATAGATATAGATTCCTGCGTCTCCCCAACAGACCCAGATTCTTGGACGGTGCTTCTGGTTACAAATTAACATTTTTTTTTTACTTATTCAAAATGCTTATGGATTCATGTTATATTTGTTTTATTTTGTTTTTTTGCTTTTTTACTGAGGCATGGAAGACATATTTGACTAAACAAATCATGCCTTTATATTTTTAAATAGTCTAATCTAGAGCCATCGACTCACTTGAAGCTCTTCATAAGAGGCATTGTCTCCTGTCTGACTCTCTGTCTCTTCATTATCTGTCTATTAGTTTTTCTTCCTTATGTGTCTCTGGCTTCCTAGACCTTCTTCAAATCTCAGTCCAAATGTTAGTTTCCCAGTCTGCACTACATTCCTCTCTCTTTAATATCCACCCTACCCTGGTCCAAGAATTGCTTTTTATCTTTATATCTTATTTATATCTTGCATGTACTTAGATGTTTTCATATCTCCCTCATTAGAAAATGAGTTCACATAGGGAAATAAAAATGTTTTTTACTTCTTTTTTATCTCTAGGCCTTAATACCGTGCCTGGCACTTAATACTGGGCCTGGCTCATATTAAGCACTTTGTAAAGGATGCTGATGATGGCAATGGTGGTATGATATATTAGTAATATTCATTCCATAAAGAATCCTTGGTATGTAAAAAATTAGGTATTTGCTCTCTGACTTCAGAAGATGGAAATTCATATCCTCAAAGGTAGAATTTCAGTTAATAGGTTGGAGTAGTACTTATCCCTCCCAATAAATCAGGAATTAGAGAGACAATCTGGTTTACTTATAACTAAGATCACTTCTGCCACCTCTCTCAGAATTCGAAGTTGAAGTCATTTATACAACTTTTCTTCCCAACAAGCTATCACATATGATAGCACCCACTAGTCTCAAGAAAAACATTACAGAATTTACATATTTCTCAGATGGGAAATTTGAAATAATAATAGCCTTTGAAAAAGGCCAGACCAAAACATTCCACAATGAAGGATGCCTGTCCACCACCCAACTGTGAGGAACACAATTATTTAGTTCTTATAGCATCTGTTTCTTCATATGTGATCTCAAATAAATGTAACTAGATCACAGTCTGCACTCAACAAAGCAGGTTTTAATTACTGATACAGCAGTATCAGTATATTGTAAGTGCAACTATACTAAGTTGCTTAGAGCATGATGAAAATGTGACATGGCAGACTGGTCCTGAAGCAATGAAATACATTTTTTAAAAATTGACTTTTGTTATTAATTTTATAATACGTTATAAAGCATCAATTGTCACTATCATTTTTAGAATGCAACTTTGTTTTTGTTTTGGTGGATTTTTTGAGGGGAACTGTCACCCCTCCCAAAGGACATGAAAGATTTATATAGTATATAACACTCCAGCTTTCTATTTTCTGAGTTTTTAGAATAAGTTCTACTTTATTTTATATTCTGTAATTTCAATGATTTCTATAATATAAAATGTTTGTGAACAGTTTACAACATAAAGCAAGCACACATCATTTTATGCAGCACACATGAATCATTTGGAAAAGAAATTTCTTTTTTTCTGTTTTTGCTAACAGGAATAAAACCCTTTTTGGTCAAGTCTAGAATTAAAGTAGATTAAATTAAAGGCCATATAGAGCCTGTGAAATAACTTGTTCTGGCCCTTAAATTAAATTAATTAAATTAAAGTAGAAATTTAAATTACATTAATTAAATTAAATTAAATTAAAGTAGAAAATGAATCAATTTCTGAAATAGTCCCAAGAAAAGATATTTGAGAGATTTTTATTTCAATTAATACTTACTTTAACTAAAAGCACTTACCTGAAACTTCTGCTTTTTCTGGAGACTATAGTTATGATCAGTGAACTTCTCATATACATATATGTATAGTTAATTCACACTACACCTATTTTAAAGAATTTTGGTCCTTTTTATTTTCTTCTAGCTTTCAGCAATCTTTTTAATTCTTAACTCCCTGATGTTTTCTGTATCTACACTGTATCATCTCCCATCCTCTTTCCTTGATCACTCACACCTATTGCATGCATCATGTATTTTGGCACTTGATTATAGTTTAATTGTTTAGTGTATGTAAAATGATTTCTTCATGAGGTTCTAACTCCTCTTGAAGCCTAGACTGGTTTCTGTAATAGTAAGGTCTTTCTCCTCACTTAAGTTGTAACTGTTGTTCAGTGGAGTCCATAGGGTTTTCTTGCCCCAGATACTGGAGTGGTTTGGTTGCCATTTCCTTCTCCAGTAGGTCAAGACTAAGTTTTAGTGATTTAAGGTCACACAGCTAGTAAGTATTTTAGGCTGGATTTGACATCAGGTCTTCCTGACTCCTCTTAAAATACCTAGTTGTTTATGTATCCTCTCAATAAGATAATAAAAGTTTATTAAGTTCAAGCACTATTTTATCTTTGTGTATATAAGGAAAATGAAAAAGAGTCCCTGACTTTATGTCAAGAATAGGGCCTAACATAAAGGAAATACTTAATTAATGCTTTATTGAATTACTGTGGTCTTTTAGAAAGGCTATTTTTCATTCCATTAATAACACTCAATGTCTACCTCAATCTTTTCTTGAATCTTCTAGAGTAGAGGTAGAGAACATTTTTATTTTTCTCTCAAGGGTCATTTGTATATTTATAATATCATTTGGGGCATACAAAAATTATCAGCTTCAAAATTTAAGTATTGGGAGGTTGTTGTACCCAGCTTTCAGCTCATCATCATCTGTCCTGTGGTTGCTTTGGCAGTGCCAGAACAACTTATTTCACAGGCTCTATATGGCACCAGGCCAGGATGTTCCCCACCTTTCCTCTAGAAATACAAGTCCAAGACAGACAATGTGATCCAGAACAATGATAAAACATAGTAATTTATACATTGTAGTCATTTAGGTGATTCTTGAATTTTCACCAAATCTCTGGTCATCATAAAATGCATTTTCTTATTAAAATTTAATATAATTACCATAATAGTAGAGTCTATTACAAGGAAGAGTCCAAATAAAAATATGATATCTTTTCTCATTTGACCAATACATTTCTATGTTCTACTTCAAATATTAAATTATTTTTTCTGGGTCCCACTATGCTTCTTTTTCACACCTACACTGCTTATCCCTTAATCTTTCCAAACTTCAAACACTACTTCCAAAACTGTCTAATCTCTTTTTGAAAAGGATGATTATCGACCTTGCCATTTTCTAAATTTAATGTATTTCTGACTATTGTAGTGAAAATTTAATTCAATATACATTTAGTAGGCCTATATCATAGCTTAAATTCCATAATCCTTTCATCTCACTTTGATAAAAATATTTTTTATAAAAAACTAAAATCTTAGTAACAATTTCTAATTAAACTTAGATTTTGGATTTGATGAACTTATTTTCCAAGAATCAGAATAACAAAGGCTTTCACTTTAATCTAAAATAGGAAAATGATTTTATACTCAAATGTTTACCCTCACATTTACTAACTACATAACTAATTCAAATAATAAAACTAATGCATTCCTCCAACTATTCCTTTTAATTCATTTCTCAAACTTTTGCCTTTGTAGAAAAGTGAATATTAGAATGACATTTTTAATATATTGAATTTAAGACATTCAATTAAAATGTGAATACCTAATATGTGTCCACTTATTTCATACAATTTCCTTAACATTTATAATAAATGTTTCAAATTTTATTGAATCTAAGAGTTGAAAGGGACAACAAAAACTAGCTAATCCAAGTGAAAATGTAATATTTTCATTTTTAAGTTTATGGAAATTATACAGAAGAAATTGTATTTAATGTATGTGATAATGAGTCAAAGTTCCATGTACACATCCTGTTTATCATCATCAAATAATTCTTATAACATATGTAGAGGAGGAATACCAAAATATAGATAGTTTTTAAATTTCAAATTATATCATAACTATTCCTTTAATTTAAATATAATCTGACGCAGCCACAAAACATTGCATATTGCCAGAATATGAGGCAGAAAATAAATTCCAAAAAGCCTCTAAAATGTAATTGCCTGATATAAATGTACTAATTACTCACCATTTTTTTTAAAGCTCTACTCACCTGGTTAGCCAAAGTTAGCAAGGGCTTACTTTGTGACTTTGAAGATATTTGTAAAAGGAAACACAGGAGTTAAAGGAATGAATAAAGGCATGTTTTAACAAAAATCTCCTTGTAATTGCTACTATGATTCAAGGTCAGATTGCATTTATTTAAACATAGATTTCAACAAACTATTTATTTCAAATTCTACTGATATTAGTAAATTAACACACCATGATACATGTAGATGTACATTAATGGGGGGGGAAATGAATATTCTGGAAAATATGTAAGATTATTTTTTATGTTTCCATCATATTTTGCTATTTCCACATATTTAAACTTATAAATACTTCCACTTTAAATGTGGGGCTAATCTCAAAAATTATATTTCAAAAAAGAAAAAAATATATCAACTACATTGTATAGTTTTATTGTTTGATTTCCAAACTATGTACTATAAAGAGGGATAAACTTAATACAATATTTTTTCAATAGCTGTCCAATTTCCCCAGTGTGCAGAGTATTATGTTAGGTACTAGGAATGATATGATGTAATCTTTGATGAAAAAAAAATTGTTATCTAATAGGGAGACATATGCAAAGATAATTGTAATACATATGTATATACAAGTATACAGTCTGACATATATGTACAAATATATATTTATATATAGACATGAGATATTTATAAATGCATATCATGTATATATATATATATATATGTGTATATATCATTCACATAAAGAAATGTAGAAGTCAATAGATGAAGTAGATATTAACAAATATAAGAGTAGTTATATAGACATAAATATATCCATGCATATAGATTTAGCTGGAGATATGGCACTTGATTCAGTGTATAGTACATATTTTTTAATAAACATTGATTGCTTGATTGATGATTGAGATACATATAGATGTAGATATATAGAATATATACGTAAATCAATATATATATATACATATATAGACATAGACATAATTGTAGATAGATATAAATGTGGCAAGAGATATGGACAGATTTAGAAGCAGAGTAAATATAGACATAGATATACATATACATATAGATATAAATGTAAATAGGGACAGAGAAAGATAAGAATGGAAACAGAGATGAGATAGAAGTGGAGGTAAAAATAGATAAATTGAGATATAGTGATAAATGGATAGATAAAGAGATGATAGGTAAAATACATTAGAGAGATGCAAAAAAAAAAAAAAAAAAGTGATTTGCAAATTCCAGGAATAGAAAAGCAGTTATTGAAATAAGAATAAAGATGGGACAACAATTACATTAAAATAACATTTTATGAAAATATACATTTTATGAGAGTGAAAACAAAATTTTATAACCACTTGGGCCATCCTTTAAAGGTATAGAGTTACTTATGGGACAACATTCACAATTCATTCCTATATTCTCTTGTCTCCTTCCTAACTTCCCAGGACTAGGGAATAAAGTCTGGAGTTTTGTATAATTATTATTTTTAAATAATGCTTATTTCATTTTTAACATGCTAAGTGGGTAAACAAATAACAGATTCATAAAAATGTAAATAGGTATGTGGTACAAATATAAAATAAAAATAACCAATGAAAAATGAATAAGCATATAGGTTATAGTGAACTTATTATAACTTCATCATCCTTCTGTCCTTAATGCGAGGAGTAAAGGTTTGTTTTTTGGTTGGTTTTTTTTTTTGGTTTTTTTTGTTTTTTTGTTTTTTTAGTAGAAGAGGAGGAATCTGCACACCTGATTTTATAGTGATGCATAAAAGCAATTCATCTGTAACTTATTGGAAAGAGCAAGATAATAGCTAGTGGAGATTGTGTCTAATGAAAAGTATGCTGAATTTAGAGTCAGAAATATCTGAGAATTCTGTTTCAGACACCAAGTTTCTTTCTTTTTTTTTTTAAGAACAAAATTAGCAATAAAATTTATTTAAGAAAACCTACATAAAAACTTAATTAGACTACTTTCACATCCTTGATACATTCTTTCTTCAAACATCAGTGACTAACAATTTAAAAGAATAATCAAACTGATAACATTAATATGAATAATATTAATAATCTGACAATTTACCCATTCTTAATTATTAGTAAAGAAAAAAGAGTTAATATATTTGAGCATAGGACTGGTTTTTAATTTTGACACTGCATGACTGAACTCCAAAATGTCTAGACTACTCTTGTTATAATATTTTTACAATGTCCCTGGTCAATAATGCACTGATTGACTTGATAGACAATGTAGAGGTTTATGTGCATAATCAGATTTAAGGAAACTTTCTACATTGCCTATAGTATGGTTAATCCATCTGTATCACAAGATTATTTTTTGTGTTTAATTCTTTTTTTTTTCTTTTTATTAAAACCTTTTACTTTTGAAACATATGCATAGACAATCCTTTAACATTGAGTCCTACAAAACCCCATGTTCCAAACTTTCTTCTCTTTCCCCCTCCCCCCTTCCTAGCCAATTAACAACCAATATATATTAAAAATGTGCATTTTCACTATATCTATTTCTGCAATGATTATGCTGCACAAGAAAAATCAGATCAAAAATAAAAAAGAGAAAGAAAACAAAATTCAAGCATACAATAGTATCTTCTTGTTGCTAAGACATCAAGTTTCTTAAGCATTCAGTCTCAATTATCTCTTCTCTAAATTTTTTTCATTATTTTTTCTTCAATACTTCATTTCTTTTATATTTCACTACATATGTCTATATATATATATATGGATAAAAATATCACACAATTAATTTCTTCAATAAGGATTAAATTAAGTAGTATTTGTAAAGTACTTTGTAAAACAAAATGCTATATAAATGATGATGATGATGATGATGATGATGACGATGATGATGATGATGATGATGTTGATGATGATGATGATTTAAATTTTCCCAGATAATTTAGAAGATAAGTGATTTGCCCATGGTTGCACATTCAGAAACATAGCTTGAATTCATATCTTTCTGATTTGATGGCCTGCCCCCTATCCACATACCACATTGCCACAATACAATATTTATTTCTTGAGATGTTAGAAGCTTCTGCATAGTTATAGGGCCTGCCACATAGCAGTCAATTGATAAATGTTTGAGTAAATGAATGAATGAAAAGGAAGACAATAAAACATGTGCTTTCTTTCTATGATATTGCCAATCCACACTGAATTAACTAACCATACATTAGTCAGTTAACTAACTCTGTGTGATATGAAGTACAGAGCTGAAAATCCTTTGTCTCTCTGTCTCTGTCTCTCTATGTATCTATCTCTCTATCTCTGTTTCTCTCAGTCTGTCTCTGTCTCTATGTGTTTATCTCTGTCTCTCTTTGTCTCTGTATCTTTGTCTCTCATTTTCTCTCTATTTTTCTGTCTTTCTCCTGCTTTCTATATGTATGTATATATGTATGTGTTTATATGTATAAAATAGGCATATATGATATATGATATATAGGTATCTGAGTCATCATGGATTGTCTAGCCAAGAAGTTGCAGATACTTTTTTTTTCCTTAGTATATTATATACTTCATGAATCATGTTGGCATACTCAATAAATCTACTTCAAGTTATGGGATAATTTTCTATAATTTCTCTAGAGATGATTTACACAAAGTGCTTTATAAACTGTAAAATGCTATGTACATGTCAGCTTATTTATTTATGTATTGCCATCATAGTTGTCAACATCCTAATCACATGTGAAAATATTTAAAGTTAAGGCTTGTTTCAAACACTAGTGCCCTTATACTCCACCATTTATAAAATATGTATTTACTGTTGAGGGAAAAATTAAATAATGATTATGTAATCTTAAAATGTCAATATTCGTGTTTACCAGAAATAAATTATTGTGACTAAACATTTGTGTTTCCATCATAGAAATTGTTCAAAGAGGTATGTCCTTCATTTTGGAAGCCAGACTACACCCTAAAGAATTAGCTATACTTCTGCCTTTTTTTTAAACTAAAGACTTCTTGGGATATATATTTTCTTCTTCCATTGGGCATATATTTTTTTTATTATCATTATTTGATGGTCTTTCTTTTTTGGAGTTTCAACTTCTGAAACCATTACTAGAAAGTATTTTATCACTAACTGAAAAATAGTACAAATAAATTCCTTTTGATCTTTGCATTAATATTATCTCTGACTCAGATGATATGTATTTTATTATTCTTAGAAGCTTTTTCATAGCATAGTTTGTTTAACATTTATTCAATTTCCCATGTAACCATACTCTGTCACATATGTAGATGCGCATGCAAACACTAATGATATATATATATATATATATATATATATATATATATATATATATATATATATATATATATATATATATATATATGTGTGTGTGTGTGTGTGTCTATAAATATTCATATGGTCTGCTTTGCATAAATTCCATATAAAAATAGTCAATGAGCTATCTAATTCTTAAGGTCCTTCCAAGTTCTTCTCCTCCTCCTCTTCCATCTTTTCTTTCTTCTCTTGTTTTTTCTATCTCTTTCTCATATTCTATGATTCTATGAACATAGTTCAATACACAAATAGAAACTTGATAAATAATGATTTGTATGTATGACTTAATGATGAACTACAAGACTAACAAGAATTAAACCAATTTATCTCCAGCAATAAATAATTAATAACATTATAATGTAAAATAATAATAAATATTTAAAATTAATAGTCAAATAAGTAAACAGAATGCTAGAGATTTGAAGGATTTGGATGGTCAACTCTCTCATACTGTTAAAAAGAAAATTAAGACTTTGAAAGGTAATTTACTGAATGCCACATATCTAACAAAAATAAGGATTTAGACTATGTACTAGGTTTCCTCATTACCTAACAGTTTGTGTTTTTTTTTTTGTAAATTATTTCCTATTCAAAAAAATATTAAATGAAATAAATACAAAGATAAATGACATTCATATTTAATTTACCTTAGCCAAACTAGTTTTGCTATTATCAATTCTTTTGGAAGTCATATTTCAAAGAAAGATCTGAGTTTAGACAAAATTTAAAACTAGTCTTCCTTAAGATCTAAAATGTATTTTTATGAATTTGTTCACATTCTAATAGGGACACAGACTAAATTATTTTCCCTTGTACTTTTCTTCTCCTGAAATGTGATTATAAACTATAGAATAGTTGCAAATATTTGTTTTACTTATTCTAGAAGATAATATAATTAGTGGTTTAGAAGAAACAAAGTCTTGAAGAAAAAATAATGAGTTCTGTCTTGAACATTTTGAATTTGAGATGCCTATGGGACATTCAGTTTCAAATACCCAAAAGGCAGTAGGCAATGTATAAGCAATACACTAGAAAGAGAATATAGTAAGTTGTAGAGATCCGATTACCACTTGCATAGAAATCAAAATTGAATTAATGGAATCTTATGAGTGAAACAGTAAAGAAAGAGAATAAACCTTAAGACAGAGCCTAGGACATCCAATGCTATTATGATTGAATTTAATTATGTGAATAGAATTCATAGTTGTACCCATCTGGTAAAGAAGCAGGTACAATCAAGGGTATTAGTAAAGGGAGTTTTATCTTGGCCACAATTAGTGAACTAACTAATGTTAGTCCCAAACTAAATGACAGGGCAGGATAGAAGCATATCTTTGGTCATGGCACAAAATAAAACTGAGAATAAATGTTCAGTAATCTTGTTCTCCTTTGTATTATAAACTAGTGAACAAATCTAACTGACAGAGAAAGTGTAGGATAGTAAACAGGAAAGATCTTCTATAAAAATATGTGAATACTCATCAGAATTAAATTCTAATATGGGGGGTGAGGAAATAGATGGATGATCTATCCATAATTTAGGGATAGAAAAAATGTGGCCTGCATGGTAATGTTACTCTGAAGGGAATGCATGGAAGAATTATTCAAAAGACAAATATCAAATGATAATGATGGCCAATGGCATGATCACTGTGTGTATTTATCTGGAACATTATAATAGGGAAGAAAGATGAGTGTTCTTTAGCCTTATAGAATAAATAGTAAATGATAGAAAGAAACAACTTTTTAACAGAGTTCTAAAAAAGTAGAATTGAATGCCTCAAAGGCCAAGTTTCTTCTTCCCTAGAGGTTATTAGACAAAGACTGAGTGCCTTGTTGAATTTGAGTATATGGTAAGGTCTACATTTTAGTTGGACTAAACCAAATAATAATATTCTATTAAAATCATGGCACCGATGATAAAATACAGGAAAAAAAAAATAAAACTGGTCAAATGAGTTGAAATTGGTGTGCTGGGATCCACAAATTCCTCAGCCTGGAATTGTAACCCTTTCACCCTTAGCTGAATTTGATATATGATAGGAGAAAGAGACCATATTTAGTTAAGTGGGAGATTCCTCACTATAGCCAAAATTTCTCTTTTTGAACATAAGTTGAACACTAGTGTCTCTTTCTTTATTAACATATCAGGGACAGTCAATATGTTTGAATTGAAAAGAAATATTAAGTCTTTACCTGGCAGACCAACTTCTTTTTTTTTTGTTTTTTGATACCAGTGAATCATAAGAATCACAATATTTGAAGAAATTTTTCATTCTAATTTTATTGATTAAAGAGTCCATGGTATATATTGGACTACCTGGCATCTAGGGGAGGGGGTAGGGAGAAGGAGGGGAAAAGTTGAAACAGAAGGTTTTGCAAGGATAAATGTTGAAAAATTACCCATGCATATGTTTTGTAAATAAAAAGCTATAATTAAAAAAAGAGTCTATAGTATAAACTTATATGGATATATTGTCCTTCAATTTAATTTTCTTTTAAGGAGAAAATATTTTATTAACAATCACTACTTTCTATATTGATTGTCTTCTTTAGAACTCTGATTCTCTTTTTCATAAGTTTCTAAAACATAGTCCCTTAAAATTGCTTCTAAGAATGAAGTTGTTATTTTATTTGATTGCTAAAAATCAATTAAACTGGAAGTAAAGATATGAAATGAAAATACTGGAAACTATGGAATTATTGATCATTGCTTAATATATTCTTACTAATAGAAGGAATTTAGAAATATCATATTTTTTTCATTTTAATGGGATTATAGAAGACATTTATTTTCATTGTTTCAAATTCATTCATACAAATGAGAATACTTGGTGTTTAAAGTGAGTTGCTCAAAATCACCTCAGGATGGAAGTGAGACTATATTTCCTGTCTTCTGCTTTTCAATCTCATGCCCATTCTATTCCACCAAAGTACCTTGATTTTAATTCTATTTTCCTTTAAAACAAATATATTTTAGTTAACAGTGCTTCCTATGCCATGTTTATACACTCTCTAATCCCTTGTTATTAATAGTTATTTGCTGTGTTTTATTCTCTTATAGAAAAAAGCTCTCCAGCATCTGCACAAAATGAATGAATAATAAAAAAGAAAAAAAAATGATGGATACATTTATACTCTTCAACTGTGAGCAAATTAATTACAACTGATGACCATAGTTATGTGCCAATTGTGTAAAAGCCATTCCTTTAAGTTTTTGGTATTATAAAAAGTTAAAGAGAGAGAGAGAGAGGAAAAAAAAAAGTAAAACAAAGAACAACAAAACAGCTTCTGTCCTTGAATTCTTGTTTCAGGATGTACAACACCTACAAATGAAAAATATAATACAATGAAAAGTGATGGGAATAATAGACAATATTTTTGAAGCATGTGGAGAGAATATTTTTACTTTTGGGGAAGGGAACCAATAAAACTATATAAATGAAGACACACTTGAATCTTCTTATATTTTATTCCTTTCCATGCATTCTACCATGCTTTGATACTGAGCTATTTGGGGTATGTCAAACAGAGTTTTCCATGTTTCTTTTTTATGTCTTTGGGATAGCTATTCATCATGTCCAGTATGTTCTGTCCCTTTACCTCCTTCTTAATTTTTCTGACTTCCTTCAAGGCTGAGCTTAACATCCACCAATGAGTTCAGTTAAAATAACAATATATAATAACAATAACTTCCTTCTCAAACACTATATTCTCTCCTCAGTATAGTCCCACATCCCCAATCGCCTATTAGGTAGTTTATACTAAAGTTCTATAGTCATCTTCACTTCACCATATACAAAACAGATCTCATTATTTCTGATCCAGTCTTAACCGCAAACTTGCCCTTCCTCCAAAATTCCCTTTTGTTGTTGAGACTTCTATCTTCCTTCCACAATGTCAGATTAGAATCCTCAGAGTCATTTTTGACTCTTCTCTTTTTCTCAGACAGTTTGTTAAACATTTATTAAGTTATTACTTAATCACTTAAGGGAACTAACACTGGGCTTGGAATGGAGAAGACATTTTCATAAATTCAAAAATGGCCTTATATATTTATTAGGTATGGGCCCTGGGCAAGTCAGTTAATCCTATTTGTTTCAATTTCTCACCTATAAAAATGTGAATTGGAGAAGGAAATGACAAACCATTCTAGTATCTTAGCTATGAAAACCCAAAATAGGGCCATAAAGAATTATATATGATTGTAAAGGAATAAGTGATTGCTGTGCAAGAGGGGCTAATAGATAGAGTACTGGGCTTGAAGTCTAAAAATTTCATCTTCCTGAGTTCATATCTAACCTCAGACACTTACTTGCTCTGTGACTCTGGGCAAATCACTTAGCCCTCTTTGTCTCAGTTTCTTCATCTATAAAAATTGAGGTGGAGAAAGAAATGGTAAGTCACAAAGTTTATCTTTGTGAAGAAAACCTGAGATGGAGTCATGAAGATTTAGATAGAATTTGAAAATAACTGAACAACAACAATGTGCTAGGCACTATGCTAACTACTAGAAATACAAGGAAAGGCAAAACACAGTCAGTCCAACAGTTCTACTTTCAAAATAGGTTACAGACTAATAGGAAAGTTAACATTCAAATGCTATGTACAAACAAGATGTATGCAGGATAAAATGGAGATAATTAACAGTGAGAAAGCACTAAAATTCAGATAAATTGCAGAGGAGACAAGATAAGGCAGCTCTTTGCAAATGGCTTCATTTTTCTTTTTTTTCAGTGTAAGATGAAAAGCATTTCAGCTAAGAGGATGGAAGTAGGGAAATCTAATGGAGGACTGAGGAGTAAAGAGAAGGTTTGGAAAATTCACTGTGGTGTGTGGGATAGTGTGTCAATTAGGGAGGTATAAAATGATTGTTTTGCTGCAGTGAGAGTCTAGTTGAGATTGCATAATTTAAAACTATGTTAGATCCAGTCAGTCTGACTTCATGATTTCTCCAGTTTTGTTCAGTTGTATAAAAGAGTGATGACATTGGATGGTGGCAGTAATTCAGAATTAAGGGTGATCAAACAAAAATCAGCGAGATGATGATAGAAGCAAGTCATTCAAGAGAAAAGATAAATGTATGATTGAACTGTTTTACCAAGAGGTCAAAATGGTAAAGAGTAAGAAGTAAACTGTTAATCTTGCAGAAAATTAAGAGTTCAAGTGCCTAAAGTTCATGGTGAAGAAAAAGAACCTAGTTTGGGATTTTGAGGCAGAATAAGAGGTGAAATGACAACACTGAGATCAAATAAAGGAATTTCAGAGTTCATAAAGGTGGGGACAGTGTACTTGTGGGTGATGGCAAGATCAATAGCATGTTTATTTCTATGGATAGCTATATTAGAGTAGAGAAGAATGTCATAGGAAATGAGCAAGTTGAGGAACTGGGAGAAAAGGTTGAGAGTGTATCAATATATATGTTAAAATTCTCTAGGATGAGGGCAGGAGTTGGAGAGGAGAAAGATCCAGGTACTGAACTCATTGAGGAAAAAAAAGGAATATTCTATATACTGTTGCACAAACAAGTGTCAGGATTTTGATTAGATGGCAAAAATGGATTGAGTATATCTCAAAGGAGAAATGACTGAGTAATGGACAGAGTGAAAGAAAGACACTAAAAATAGCAATCGAAAGTAAAAAATATTCCAATTTTTATAACTTGTACCAGTGAACTGGGGAGGACATATGAAAATGCAACCAATATTTTAAAAGGTAATCAGAGAGACTATGTCATCAGAAGGGAGATAGATCTCAAAAAGAGCAAAAATAAGAATGGAATAGGAAAGGTTAAAATTATAAGAAGATGATTTTTTTTGTATTCTTGATAGGCAAATACCTTTAGAATAAGAAATTAATAAAATGGGAGGAAGAGAGTATAGGTAAGGGTCAAAAGAGATGATAATTAAGAAGCAGGGAGTTGGTAATAGAAAACAGTTTGAATAATGATAACTAGGTATTCAGGATCAGTGCAGTGGAAAAGTCAAGACAATGGCAATTTGTTAGTTATTGTCAAATGAATTCAGAAAAGTTATTAATAACACTAGGAGATCAGACTTAGAGTGATATCCTCTCAGGCGGTTAGGCAGCTCAGGTGAGGGAACCAGTGGAGGGAGCTGATGGGATAGCTATTTCTCTTCCATATATACAGGCAAAACATGTCAAAAGTAGGGCAGAAGGAGCAAAAAGAATAGAATATTTTTGTCCTATTTCTGCTGAATGAAATGATTCTTGTAGGTAGGAACAATTCCCTCAAAAAAGAAAGATGCCAACCCAGGGAACTGGCATGTGATAGAATAGGAAGAGACCACTTCATGAGACATGTATGGGATGAAATGATATATTTTTTATATTCATCATGGAGGAATAGTGCTCTGCAAATGAGAAGATGCCAGCCCATAATTTATCCAGATACTGATCAGTCTCTCATATTTGTGCCCTTTTTTCCACTCATCGGATGCTAACTTTAGTTTAGTCTTTATCATCTCTTGTCAAGAATGTTACAATAGTGTGCTAACCCAATTATTTTTAACTACTAATATCTCTACATTTCAATTCATCCCTTAAGCAGCTACAAAATAATCTTCCTGAAGACGGACCAAAATGTTCCCTTGCAGAAGAATTTCTTGAGGGTCCTTAGTGTCTATAGCATAAAATATATACTTCCCTGCTTATATAATTGAAAGGCCCTCCCAATCTGGCTACCTTTCCAGACTTATCCTTTATTTCTTCCTTTCATGCACTTCAAATTCCAGTCAGAATTTCCCTTGGACTCTTGTTTGAACAATATTGGTTAATTTTATTTTCAACTTTTTCTTTCTTTCATTTTTTTTTTTTTTTTGCATAGGCCATGCTCCTAGTCTAGAATTCTCTCCTTCCAAAATCTTCTCACTTTACAACTCCTAATGTCTTTCAAAAGCTCAGTTCTTGTGCTACTTCCACTAGAAAACTTTGCATCTTAGTACTCTTCAAATTAACATATTTATATATTTCTATTTACATTTGACCTCAGTAGAGAATAAGCACAAAAGTTTTTTAAATTTTGTTTTATTTTGTTTTCTTTCATTGTATTTTTAGTTAGAGAAACACATTCCTAGCACAAGATAGCATAAAAAGATCATGGATCTAGAACTGAAAGGCATTTCATAGGACATCTATCTAAAACAGTTCAGTTTAGCAGATATGAAAACCAAGTCCAGGAAGCTTAATGATTTGGCTTGGGGTCACAGAGATAGTAAATGGCAGAGACTGCTTTTGAATCCAGGTCCTCTGATTTTAGATCCAATATCTTTGGAAATGAATTGAATTAAAAAGGGACAGTTAGGTGGTGCAATGCAGAGAACCCCAGGTTTGTAGACAAGAAGATCTAAATTCAAATCCAATCTCAGACACTTATTAATTATGTGAACCAGGGTAGGTCATTTAACCCAGTTTATTTCAGTCCCTTATCTTTAAAATGAGCTGGGGTAATGGCAAACCACTTCAATATCTCTGTCAAAAATAGAAACAAAAACCAAACGGGGTCACAAATATTTGGAAATGACATAATAATCTACCTCTTTAGTATATATCCTAAACATAAAAATCACAAAATCCATTACAGCTAATATTTATATGGTAATATGAGGTGTGAGAAATGATTTTCAAGTAGTATCTCATTTCATCCTCATAACAAACCCTGGGAAGTACATACTAGTATTTTAACTATTTTTCAGTTGAGGAAACCAAAACAGAATTTAACCAATTTTCATAGGGTCACTTAGTAAGTTTGTATGGCTGAATTTGAACTCAGGTCTTCTCAATTCTTTTTTTTTTTTTTTTTTTTTAGGTGTTCTCAATTCTGAGTACAAAACTCTGTGTCACTCAGCTTTCATATTTCTAATGCTTTAAAAATAGTACTAAATTCCTAAATTTCATGTAGGGACTCTTTTAAACTACCTGTGATGATAATGAAATGCACTTCATTTTCTGTGCTTAACCTTACAATCTAGACAGGATCACTTACTCACCCTGCAAATCACTTACAAAATATATGAAATGTTTACAACTCAAGTTGAAAATACTGTATTAAAAATGTTTCTGCAGTCACATTAAACATGATGAAGTAGCTTGAAAGAGTCTATCAGCCTTGTGCTTGGTTGCAGCAGAGAGAGTTCAGATTAATGGTTTGGTTTATTGAACGTGAATTTTAGTGTCAATGGGATAACCAGCCATAAGGAAATTCTTCATGAACTTATGAGGAAGGTGCAGTCATTTACTTATGGCACTTTTTTCATTCTCCCATGGGATATGGTCAAACATGAATTTTAAACAATTTCAACCATGGGAGAAGATGATGGCTCACCTTTGTTTATTCACTCTTTTATCAAAAAGGATTAGTTGAGCACCTATTAGCTATCTTCTAGGCACTGTGTTCATAAAAAAAAAAAAGATAAAGACAAACTTTTAGTCCTCCAAGAGTTAATAATCTAGCTCAGGAGACATGAATACTAGTCATAAATAAGAGTGAAGCTTGATTGATAATGTACTCCCTATAGGTCCAGATTTTCCTTTCTTTGTCAACCTCTATTTGTAGAATATTTATTCACCTTCTTCACCTGAATTTGTTGAAATTCTACCCATTCTATTGTTAGATCTGTTCATGTAGGTATCCTCCAATTAACTCCAATGGCCTACTACTATCTCTAGGACAAACTATATACTTCATTGCTTGTTTTTTAGACAAGGTCTTTCACATCCTGGCTCCAGCTTACATTTCTAGTCCTATTATGGCCCTCTTGGGTAATTTTTAAAATTTCCTAGGAGAGGGATTTTCTTATTAGAGGTTTGATGACTGAGTCAAAGGGGCCAAACTGAAAATAAAAAGATTTGTGACCATACTAAGCAATCTTCTCTTGTTGATAGCAAATTGAGCTTTCAGGGGTATACATTTGGTTTTTATAACCTTTTAGGTCTTCTTTAGACCATGCAGCCAAACAGCAGTTAATCTTTGCCAACTTAGAACAGAAAAGTAACGAATTTCAACGGGAAGGAAAGTTAAAGAAAAAAGGAAATCAGTCAAGGAAGAAAAGAGGGGTATTTGGAATATAGTGTTACAATTTATTACCAGAATAAGACAACATTCCTGAATCAAAGGACACAAGATAAGGGTAAAAGACTAAATTCTGTTTTGTTTATAAAAGCAAGTCTTTTAGGGCAAAACTGCAAGGTCTCATCCAAAGACAGCAAGTAAATGCTAAAACAGTGAATAAGACTAGCACTTAACCATGTTTTTGCATCAGGATTGGGGACTTTATAATATTAAGTCACTAAATAATTGGATATGGGCAGCTACTTGGTGCGGTAGATAGAGCACCAGGCAAGAAATAAAAAAGAGGTTGAGGTCAAATTCAACCTCAGTAACTAGCTGTATTTCCTGTTTTTCCCCACAGCATTTTCTAAACTCTATCTGTCAAACTAACCTTAATGTTGTTTCTGATACACAGGGAAAAGCAAACCTTCATTTCCCAACTTTATGCTTCTGACTATTCCTCATATCTGGAATCCTTCTTTATCTCCTATTATTATAAATATTTTTTTCCTTTAAAACTCAGCTCCCAACCACTTCCTGCTTTCCTGATCCTGTCAGTTATTTATGCATTCCCTCATTACTACATATATAATAGCCATATTATTCATGTGTGTATATATATATTTATGTGTACATATGTATATTATATATGTAACTGTACCTGGTTTGGACATACCTCAGTATGTTGCATTTTTTTTTCCTTAAGGAATATAAGCTTAAGGATGGAGACTGAATTTTTTTCTTCATATTCTTAGTTTCTAGTACAGTGCCTAGCAAATAATATATGATTACTTAATGTTTGTTGAATTATCAATTTATTAATAATATCTTTCAAATATAAATTGAATGGAGACAGAAAGGAATATATATTTTTTTCTCATCAGTATATGGAACCTACGCAAAAATTGTCCATAAAACCCTCAAAATCAAATGCAAAAAAGCAGAAATATTAAATGTATCATATTCAGATAAAGATGCAATAAAAATTACATATAATAAAGGACTGGGGGAAAATGGACCAAAAATTAATTGGAAACAATAATCTAATCCTAATAAATGAGTGAGTGAAGCGACAATATCTTCCAAACTTTAAGGCCCAATTACTCCCTGAAGCCTTCCTTGATTTTCCTCTCCCTCAATGGGAAATTCTACCCTCCCCCTCCCCCTGCCTTTGCCCCTGCCTCTTGGACCTTTCAAATGACTTTGAACTTTTTATTATATTCTATTTTGTGTTACACTTAATAAGCCGCACACCCTCCTACTATAGCATAAGCTTAGCAGCTCAGTGGCATAGTAAAGTACTAGATCTGAGTTCAAATCTAATCTCAGATCCTTGCAAATTGTATGAGCTTGAGCAAGCTACTTAACTCTAGAGTTCATCTGTAAAATAGAAATAATAACAAATAGCATCTACACCCCAGAGTTGCTATGAAGATCAAGTGAAATAATATTTAAGTGCTTAACATTGTGTCTGGTTGTAGTGGGCTCTACATAAATGCCATTGTTATTTTTAAGAGAAGAAACCATGTTTTAGTTAAACAAAGTATCTCCTTTGACACAAAGTATATGGTACAAAGTAGGTGCTTAATGCATTTCTTGAATCAAGCAGCAATCAATATCAAACAGCATATAATTAGGCACTAAATAGAGTGCTACAGACTCTAAGTGCTTTGCGATTTCAGGAGAGAGCTGCAATGCTCTGGAAATGTTCTATGGTAAGAGATCTCTCTGCTGAGATTAAAAAAATAAAAAAAAAAATAAAAAAACATGCAGCAAATGGTTTGTGACATGGGCAACTGTTCACTGGGAACCCAAAAGAGTCAGTGAATTCACTTCACATCTACCAAACACCCCCAAATCATAACAATTGCCAGCTGTTACTAACCTTGATTGAAATTGAACCAACAGCTAAGGGAGTCAACCTTATTACTCTTTCCTAATTCCCTGTTCATTACATTTAGGTTTCTTGGCTCCTGGGTGAGGACCCTGGTCTCTGCTGCACCCAGAGAATGTGTAAGATGCATGTTACCCTCTCAGCATGGCATGGGAACAGCCATAAACAAATGTAGGCATGTACCTGCAGGTAAATAGAGCTGCACAGATGGCACAAGAAACCCTATCCATAGGTCTTGAGCCAGACCACATTACTCTCTGTTTCATATAATAGCCTTGTGCAGTAACTGTAGACCATCCCACTGCACAGATGGAAGGAAAAGTTAGAGGGCTATTGAACATGTGAATTTTCCCAGTGTGTCACAATTACAGAAACATCTGTGCTAAATATCTTCAAGCTGATCCACTATAAAAATTGGCAATGTTCAATAACATTCAATGTCTTTCTTTTCCCTGGTGGCAGAGCAGCCTAATGACTGTATTTGGGGCTTCATGAAAAAGCATGTACCTATGCAGATGGAATGCTATTTAAAGGACTTTCTCTTATATTATATTGCCTGTGATATCCTCATCTTCTTTCTCTTTTGTCCTTCCTTGGTTCCAAATATAACTGAAAGGAAAATTGAGCCACTTGGTCTATGAACCAGTGAAATAATCTCCAGGGTTCAGGTGGTAAAATATGAGGGCAGGAGAAATAGAAAAAAGAAAAGAAATGGGAAAAAAGGCTTTTTATTTAGATTCTAGGGAGTATTCATTCCCTTAAGTCAGGAGTTCTTATCCAGGAGTGTGTGAATATTTCAAAAAATATTTTGATAACTGCATTTCAATATGTTTGTTATTTTTTGTAAACCCATGTATTTTATTTTATGCATTCAAAAACATTAATCTGAGAAGGATTCTATAGGTTTTGTCAGACTGCCACAGGGATCTATTGCATACACATAGACACACATATAATTCTTGTCTTAAAACTGGTGCTTAGTTTCTGAGTAGATTGAATAAAGCTGACTTCTAAGATATCTTAATTTTCATCATCAAAATTAATAAACACTTATTAAATGTCTCAAATATAAGTTTAAGATGCTATCTAGCTAGGTGGCAGAGTAGATAAAGCTTGGGTTGAAGACCTGAGTTAAAATCCAATCTCAGAGAATTACTAGCTATATGATACTTTGGGAGTCACTTAACCTTTTCCTACCTCAATTTCTCAACTGTAAAAGTGGAGATAATAATTCCAACTATCTCCCATAGTTGTTGTGAGATTCAAATGAGATAATATTTGTAAAGCATTTAACACAATGTGTGGCATATAGAGATTACTTAATAAACGTTTGTTATATTGTCTTTCTAAGTAAGTACAAAGAAATCCAGAGACAAGATGAAAATCACTCCCTCAAGGATATCCTTTTTTTGTTTCTCCACTAGTTATCATGGAACCTGGCATATAATAGGCACTTAATAAATGTTCATTTATTTACTTTAAAAAAAAAAAAAGGAAACTATTTTACTTGACCCCCAGAAAAGGGCATAGTGAGTTCCCTCCTGAATCAAAAAAGGAAGAACACTGTTTGCATAGAGCTGTATTTATATGGGAGCATATATATCTTTTAAATAAATCAGTCTCTAGTCCCCGCTTTCTCAAGGAGTTTCCTATGTACCAGGAAAAGAACATTTTCCTAATCATCTGCAGGATTATAGATGTATCAGATACTTTCTGATAGTCTGAGGTTCATAAAGGTTCTACTGAAAATGGTATCTGTCCTGAAGAAGTTAACAATCTAGAAGAAAAATTTGACAACAAAGCAAGGACAAACCTAGGCATGCTGCATTCTTTTATACTGATTTGCAATTCATGGTAATTAATTAATACCAAATAAGAAGCTGTGGCAAGGTTGAGACCTGCATTCATGTAGAGTCTACCCACACTGATGAAATGGTAGATCCATTAATTTATCAGAGTAAACAAATCACTTAATAAATGGACCAAATGTTACAGTGGAGACCTAGAGACTTATGTTACAATCAAATGAATAAGCAAACTATGATCCATGTTTGGATTATCAACTCTTCATAAAATCACTAATGGACTGAAAAAAGGACAATTATATTGATTTCTATTTCAGTGCAAGATGTATTATCTGTATTCTTCACTACCCATCTATGTCACATTCTTTTCTGGTCAATTGTTACCAATCAGTTTTTATTAGGACTCCACCTCCCATGCTTTCTTCAGCTTCTATTCCTAGATACTAGTTCACACTCCAGAAATCATTAAGTAACGTTTATTGCATATTTACTATCTATGAGTGAACACTTTTTGACATACTAGAAAACACAAAGAAGAACTCTTTGGCAGAATTCTTGTCCTCAAAGGATATTAAAATGCCTATAATCAATTAATCATATTGGGAATCAATGGTGAGAATTGTTTTCCCTTACTATACATATAATGCTGGCCATACTAAAATTTTAAGAGCTTCCATGTTATGTGGGTGAGAAAACGAGGCATAATTACCATGATGCTCAGGACAGAACTCTAGTGTGGCTCTCTTATCCCTTGGGATTTCTGAGTTACTCCATCACAACAGATTTTTATGAAAACACAATTCATTATAATATCTCTAGTTCCTTTTGTCTAAGGCAGAAAAACATATGTCTGGGTTGATAGAAAATAAAGTCATTTTAAAGATGCTATAATTTTGCTATCTCACAGTGACTTTGTAAAAATGGGAGCACAAGTATCTTTATCAACTTGGTATAGAAGATAGAAAGCTGGCCTTGGAATCAGAAAGTCTTAAGTTTGATTCTTAAATTCTATTATGATACCATCTCTGCCTTGATGGCTAAGCAATAAGCTAATGTTGCAAAAGACACTGAGCTCCATAAATGTTCTTGTACTTCTAATAAGCTGATAGTCTGTGAATAATCTATATGATTCTTAATTCTTTTGTGATCTGGACAGTTCCATTTTTACAGAAAGCCTCATCATTCCATCTTATTTCTACTGATTTCCCTGTTAATTTATTTTTTATGATCTGTACATAGCTTTTTTTTTTTTTTTTTAATATACTTATCAACATGTTGACCCTGCCAAATTTCTTCAGGATGGAGACTTTTTTTCTTCTTCTTTTGTTTTCCCATCATTTATTATGGTGCCACTCACAAAGTATGCTATTTAATAAAAGTTTATTGATTGACTAAAAAATAACAAACAAACAATAAGCCTATTTCTCTCCACCCCAGGATAAGAGATAGTGAGTTCCCTCCTGAATATAAAAAGGGAAAATATACTAGTTGTGTTTGTGAGTGTGTTATATGTGGGCAAATGTGTGTCTTTCAAATAAATTAATTCCCTAATCCCCTTGACTTCCACTGCTCATCTGTGCATTCCTGCTGAGTTGTCAACCTCTTTGTGATGTTGAAATTCTGGAACAGAATACAGGATTCTTTGCTATGGTCTCATTAGGATTGTAGAAAAGGGAACTTTCACCTTCTTATTCAGCAGCACAATACTTCAGAGTAGGCAGCCCCAAACAAGATTGATCCTTTCCATAGTTATATCTCAATGTAATTTAATATTTATTTTTCCATCTCTTATGCCACTATTTCAAGGTTAACATCTAGGGTGAGTATACATAGAGTTTGTGTGATATAAGGATATGCATGCTTTTAAGAAGCATGTTCTTTGAGTCTAAAAGCCTGACCTTTTTATAAATATAAACAAATAACTTTTAAATATAAAAAAGGGAAGACTATTTCACCTATTTCCAAAACAGTTCACTTATCCCCAGTGTACAGCCATCTTCAAGTCCCTGTCTCAGAGTTTTGCTTTCTCTACTGACTGTAACAACTGCCAGCCTGTCAAAACTGGGAGCTTTGGCTTCCCCATAGCAACAGTTTCCTGGCCTGAGTGACAGGATTTCCATATTGTCAACTGGAAAATGTCCCAAATAACTCCAAAAAAGCACCTGGAGTTTTCTTTCACATCTAAACATCCAGAAGGATTCTTTTTCATTACTTCTCACATGTGAAAAGAAGGTTATTTATATACCACAAGGCTGATGGTGTGATGACAGTTGAGCTAAGTAGGGAGTCTTTGAGAAATTTTCCCAACTAAGCTTCCCTAGAAATGGGGTAGTAATGTGTTTCAAGGGCTTGTGATGTTATGCCTAAAATAACCACAGATTTCAAGACATTTTTAAAGCGTCATTGTAGGGGTCATTAAAGAAGGAAAAGAAGAAAGCAGGAGTTAGTGTGCCAAGCAGAATGTCTATGGTTTCACGTGAAAACTCAGGGAGATATCGCAGAGCAAATAAAAAGCCACTGAGTGTCACTCCTAAAAGCAGATTTCTATTGTGAATGTGTGTGTATGTTAAAGATACACATCTGTACTCTCTAATGGTGTCTCTACATTGCTAAAAATAGTATGCTGAAAACTGCCAAAATATTGCATTTTTGAATGAGCCTGAATTATAGATGCTGACCTGATTGGGAGTGATGAACATGATTCAAAGCTATGCATACTTTCAGTTAGTGCCAGAAAAAAAAAAAAAAAAAAAAAAAAATGATTAAACATACACAGCGACTGGTGAGCTATGCTAGGCAGGGGGAAAGAGAGATAGACAGTCATAAGTTCAAGAATCCATTTTAAAAGTTTCCATGATTTTTCCTTATATAATTGATATTGATGGTTTCAATTTAAAGTTGTTTTTTGTTTGTGTTTGTTTGTTTGTTTGTTTGTTTTTCTCTTTTGTTTTCATGTTTTCTGCTTTGGGATTTCACTGACCTAGGTAAATAATGATGCCATTATGTACTCATGAAATTCCCCCTTTTTCCAAAGTTCTTCTCCCTTTGCAGTTTGAGAAGAAAGATTAAGGAATGTATTTTCCTCCACATAATAAGCAAAATCACTTAAATTTCTATACCTTTGCAACAGTAACAAGGACTATCAAATAAGAATGGGGAGGGCAAGTTTTAAAAATACCAGTCAAATGTGGTTTGCCTTTATCCAGAAAGACAAAGGGTTAAAACAAAGGGGACTTTGATTGCTTACTATTGCCTGAGATAAGAGAAAGGGAGGAAATTACAAGTCCAGCTCAGATGATTTCCTGTCCATTTTTCTGTTATCTTTATCAAACTAATCCCTCCCCACATTAACTGAGCTCAGAATGCAAAATTGTTGACATTATACACGCCAGTTGTGACCTGTAACTTATTATAAAATAGTTTTATCCAAAGATTAAGAGTATTTTTTAAAACAAGAAACACTCAGATAGGATTATTTTAGCTGTCCTATCCTCTTCTTTTGGTTCAACCTGGTTTAAACCACAACCTTGACGTCCCTAAAGCTCACAAAATTCTAAATATAGAACATAGCATTTCAATCACTTTTGCAAATGATCCCTCCCTTACTCCACCTTCTTTTTCCTCCTCTCTCCTTCTCCACCTCTCCTTCTCCAGTTTTGTTCTAGGAATGGAAAGATGATCTGTGTCACTGAATTGAAGAATAAGTGGGGGCAAGTACAATAATTTAAGTTATAAAAAAACTGGAGGAATGATCAAGGGAAGATAGATTATGAATGTTCAAAGATTTGAATCTTTGAATGCCAAACTAATTCTGAGACCTCACAAGAAGTTTTCTTTGTAATTCCACACTTAGGGATTTATTTTTATTTATTTATTTTTTTTACTCAGACAAGTTGTTACACTCTGCTATTTGCCTCTGGGCATCCTTTCTCTAGGGACAGAGCATTGGGAGTAAGCATATCCAACAAAATTAATCTCAACTGCTTCAGGCTGTATCTTTACACATCTTCATTATCATTCACATGCTGTTCATGGGTTCTGTTAGCAACACAAACCACAATCCATCATCAACACAGATACCACAACCAGCATTGACCCTCTTCCCTTCCCATCTGGCTTTCATCAGGTAGAGACTTGTGGAGAGCAGGGGAAATAGGCAGGCTAGGATGGTTCAGGGGCTGAAGTATAGTGGACTCATGCTATCAAACTCAGCCAATCTCTCTATCCTTATTCATCCCACTCACATATATATATCACTTATATATAAATTATTCATATACATTTGTGTATAGTGTGTTCATCTAAGGTTGATATCTGTGATATGAGGGCTGCTGAGCTCTTTTCAGGCTGATTTCCATCTCTGATGTCCTTGTGACCCACCTAACTCTCATCTGTGGCTCTAAGAAGATGTATAATTCACGGAGTTCACATTCCAGTAAATTGTTTTAGCAGAGTGCTAAACTAGATTAAGGATAAACAAAGGATCTCAAACATATCAATGAGCTAAGAAGGTGCCCCCCCCACCTTCCCCAAACAAGTGAAAACTTTCCCTGGTGAGATGGGTAGATAAGAATAATTTGTTCCAATAGTCATGAAAGCAAGTGAACACAGGTGCTGTGGAGTTTAAACACCAAGGTCATCCACTGTGTATTAAACCAACATCTTTCATCTTGACCCTGTCCGACCACTGGACATTGATGACTCTGGAAGAGAGTAAGGCTGACAATTTTATGTAATTCTGACTCACTTAAATTCAATTTAAGTAATTAGATTAAGGAATCACAAGGTATCACCCATACCATTTTACCATTTTTACCTATCTCCAAGTTCTGTGACACTGGGCAAGTGAAGAATAAGCAAATGTATATACACTGGAAGTTGTAGTCCACCTTGCACACAAGCATCTCAGGTCATAGGGCCATCTTTTCATTTTAAGTAGTAATGGAATTCCTCAGCCTTTTGGGTATCTAAGGAATCTTTTAAGGTTCATATTGCTCACATCCTGATGTGAGAAAGAGGCTAGTAAACACATCCTAAAATTGTCTGCTTATTCAATCTTGGCCTGATTCTCACAGCAAGTGAGGATGCCACTCCGTGATTGAAACACAAGTATACAAAAACTTCTGCAAAGATGATTCCATGCACCACTGATACATGGAAGGTGTGCACACTTAGAGAAAACAAAATCTAGTAGATCTGAAAGACAAACAGCTATTTTAAAGGGGAGTGCTATGAAGCTGGTATAGGTTTTCCAATCAAAATTAATCTAGCCCACAAAGTTTTATGTCTTCCAAAAGGAGTGAACAATAGGTTCATGAAAATGGCAATGTTATTTGCAGGAAAATGCCATATCACCATCATCACTGCCTATGCTCCCACCATGATGAACCCTGATGATGCTAAAAAACAAAAAACAAAAATTATGAAGACCTTAAGACCCTTATGATTATTGTGCCAAAAGAGGAGAAGATTATAATTCTGGGTGACTTTAATTTTAGAGTAGGCTCAAACTACTAGACATGACAGGGAGTCTTGAGAGGAATACAAATGAAAATAGTGACAGCAATGGTTGCTTAGTACTGAGGACTTGTACTGAAGACTTATGATCTCATCACCAAGACTGTTTGCTCTTTACTAAAAAATGATAAAATTTCGTGAATGCATCCTCATAGAAAACATTAATGTTTAATAGATTATATGATTGTAAGGAGAAGAAACAGACAGGCTGTGAGAGTGACAAGGCAACGTGTGGTATAGGATGCTGGACTGATCATATACATAGTCTCTCCAACCTAAATATTCACATTCAACAAAAGCTTAGGTGAGAGACAATGAAAGATTACTAGAAACATTAAAGACAACATATTATAGTGTTTTTCTTAGCTGGAACAGTTTGTTGCTAATTTAGAGGGAAAGTTGAGCCAACATATAGTTGGCAACTGTGGAGCAGAAAAGGAGTGGCAGCTTTAAGAGATTTGGTGTACAGTATTGCCTTTACTTATCTGGGGCAGATACTAACAAACATGAAGACTGGAAGCTATTAAATGAAAAAACGAGAACTCTACAAGGTTTACTAGCATGATAATTCATCCATCTCTAAGAAGGCAGTCTTTAACCTTGATCAAAAGTGAAAAAGAATTGAAGTGTAAAGAAATGCAGGATTTTTGTCTCAGTAAAATGGTAGATGAAATTCAGTTTTATGCTGATAGTAATAATCCAAAGTATCCAGTATTGATACAGCCTCATTGATTAGTGATTAGGACATGATGGACTTAAATAGAAAAATACCATATCACTATCACCAATGTCTATGCTCCCACCATGATGAACCCTGATGAGGCAGGTGATAAAGAAAAATATTATGAAGACTTGTAGACTGATAATGTTCTTCTATAATGTTCTCAACAGACCTTCATCAATTGTCACTGAAGCCATTGACCATTTACCTCAGTTTGAGGACAATCCTTCTTTAACTGAAGTTTTATTAAAACCTAACTAGTTTTAAGGACAGTAATCTCCTTTTGTGTAGCAAAGCACCTAGTGCTGCTTCTATTCCAGCTTAGATTTGCAAGGAGCGAGGTTCATTGCTCATGCAAAGCTGATTGAAATTTCTGGGGTTATATGACAAGGAGCCTTTATCCTGAGAGGTTCAAGTACATCTCTATTGTTCATCTCTAAAAAAGATAAAGGAAATTGTCTTATGACAAACACAGGGGCTCTTTCTCTTAGTCATAGCTGTCAAGATTCTTGCTAGAGTGCTTTTTAATAGGCTGATCCTACACCTGGAAGATAGCCGTCTACTTAGAGTCAGTATGGCTTCAGAAGGGGCTGAAAAACAGTTGATATGGTGCTTGCTGCCTAGCAATTCTTGTAGAAATGCACAGAAACAGAACAGAGAATGGTCTCTCAGAGGTCTCTCTGAGACATTTGTATTTCTTACAAAATTTTTACTTAATCCTTCCATCCCCAAGTTAACCTCAAAAATGCCATTACAATAGGTATCTCTACATTCTCTCTTATTCACCTAATACTTTACAATCTGACTTCAGAAATCATCGTTCACTGAAACTCCTGTCTTCAAATTTATCAATGATTTCTTGACTGCCAAATCTAATGACCTTTTCTCAATTCCCAAACTCTTTGCCCACCTCTAATCTCACTTTTCAAACTGCCATTTTCACATTTTGAACTGGATATCTGGTAAATGTTTTAAACTTAAAATACACAAAGAGGAACACATCTTTTCCTCTGAATCCTCCTCTCCTCCCTACTTTTCTTATTGCTATAGAAGCAACATCATCATCCTACTCTTTCAGGCTGGGAAGCTGGGAATCCAGTAATCATTTTCACTGTTTCTTACCCCAATATATCCAAACTGGTGTAAAAGTCAATTTCCTTTTTGCAATATCTCTCAAATATGCTCCCTTCTCTCCTTTTGAAGAGGAGACCCAAAACTCTAAAAATCCCTGTGGGAGAAAATCTCCTCCATCTCTGCCTCAGTAAGAGACCCCGCCCCAAGGGACAAACAGTTTCATCCTTATTATCTAGGTGGGGTCAGTTGAATCCTGAAATTCACTGAATTCTATTCAAATCCCAGCCCAAGCTGATGAGCCAACTCAGGTTGTCCCAGCCTCCACTAAGACACTCAATATAAATGAGCCAAACTAAAGTCTTCTCTTTGCAGAGGTTCCAAACTTGCCAGCTATGCCATGCTTGCAATGCCAAAGAACCGCTGTCCACTGGAATATTATTTTCCAGTGCCACAATCTCTTTACCTTTAACTATTTCCCTAACCAGATTTTATGCCTCTCTATCAGGATTTCCAACCTTACTCCTCAATCCCTATAATTAAACTTCTTTTATCAATCTATGTTTTGGAGTCTGTAAATTCCTTTACACAGAAGCTCTGTGCTACCAAAAAGAAGTCCCCAAAACTCCCTACTCTTGTGCTGAATCCTAAGGCTTTGACATTGTTCTTATTCTAGACAAGCGATCTTCAATCCATACCTGGATCATTGAAATAATCTGCAAGTGTGGGTCAGAGTAATACTGGAAAAACTGAAGTAATATAGAGATTAGAGAGTATTTAATAATTTATTTGAAAAAGAGAGATTTACTGGGACTAAATGGATCCATGGTTTGGTCCCAGGGTTGAATGAGATTATCATCTCCAAGAATCCAATGTGAATACGCAAGGACATATATACACTTGGCTCAGACTCAGGGGGTAGACTGAGACAGGGTGGAGTCAGGGTGCTTAGAGTGGGAACAGGACTCTGACAAGGTGGGGTGAGTCACAAGAGAAGGGATGATACAATGGGGGGAGGAACCCTGGAAATGGGGAGAGGCATCTTGATAATGTAGTATCTGATATTCTGGTAGCTTGGGATGCAAAGAGACATTCTGATATTCTAAAACATTGTAAGATCTTTTATGCTTATCAAATATTCTGATAAAGAGGGAGGGTAGTTTTGCAGGATTTTTTTTTCCCCTTTTACTTTTTTTTTTTTTTAAAGACAAATGCCTTATTAATTTTTATGATTATAAATTTTTGACAGTATATATGCATGAGTAATTTTTTTATAACATTATCCCTTGTATTCATTTTTCCAAATTATCCCTTCCCTCCCTCTACTCCCTCCCTTGGATGACAGGCAATCCCATAAATTTTACATGTGTTACATTATAACCTAGATACAATATATGTGTGTAAATCCAATTTTCTTGTTGCACGTTAAATATTGGATTCTGAAGGCATAAGTAATCTGTGTAGATAGACAGTAGTGCTAACAGTTTACTAGCAATTCCCAGTGTTCCTTCTCTGGATGTAGTTGTTTCTGTCCATCATTGATCAACAAGAAGTGAGTTGGATCTTCTTTATGTTGAAGATAACCACTTCCATCAGAATATGTCCTCATACAGTATTGTTGTGATCTTCTGGTTCAGCTCATTTCACTCAGCATCAGTTCATGTAAGTCTCTCCAAACATTTCTGAATTCATCCTGCTGGTCTTTTCTTACAGAGCAATAATATTCCATAACCTTCATATACCATAATTTATCAAACCATTCTCCAACTGATGGACATCCATTCATCTTCCAGTTTCTAGCCATTACAAAAAGAGCTGCCACAAACATTTTGGAACATACAGGTCCCTTTCCCCTCTTCAGTATTTCTTTGGGGTATAAGCCCAGTAGTAGCATTGCTGGATTAAAGGGTATGCACAGTTTGATAACTTTTTAGGCATAGTTCCAAATTGCTCTCAAGAATGGCCAGATTCTTTCACAACTCTACCAACAATGTATTAGTGTCCCAGTTTTCCCCCATCCCTTCCAACATTCATCATCATTTGTTCCTATCATCTTAGCCAATCTGACAGAGTTGTCTTCATTTGCATTTCTCTGATCAGTAGTGATTTGGAACACTTTCATATGAGTGGATAAAGTTTCAATTTCATCATCTGAGAATTGTCTGTTCATATCCTTTGACCATTTATAAATTGGAGAATGGTTTGATTTCTTATAAATTAGATTCAGTTCTCTATATATTTTGGAAATGAGACCTTTATCATAACCTTTAACTATAAAAATATTTTCCCAATTTGTTACTTCCCTTCTAATCTTGTTTGCATTAGTATTATTTGTACAGAAACTTTTTAGTTTGATGTAACTAAAATCTTCTATTTTGTGATCAATAATGATCTCTAGTTCTCCTCTGGTAATAAATTCCTTCCTCATTCCATGTCTGAGAGGTAGACTATTCTCTGTACCTCTAATCTATTTATGATCTCATTATTTATGCCTAAATCATGGAACCATTTTGATTTTATCTTGGTATATGGTGTTAAGTGTGGATCCATATCTAATTTCTGCCATACTAATTTCCAGTTTTCCCAACAGTTTTTTTCAAATAATGAATTTTTATCCCAAATGTTGTTATCTTTGGTTTTATCAAACACTAGATTGCTATAGTTGTACCCTTTTTTTTCCTTTGTACCTAATCTGTTCCACTGATCTACTAGTCTATTTCTTAGCCAATACCAAAGGGTTTTGCTGACTGCTGCTATATAATATAGTTTTAGATCAAGTACACCTAGACCACCTTCATCTGAGTTTTTTTTTTTTTTTTTTTTTCATTTATTCCCTTGGAATATTTCTTCCATATGAATTTTGTTGTTATTTTTTTCTAGGTCACTAAAATAGTTTCTTGGTAGTCTGACTGGTATAGCACTAAATAAATATATTAGTTTGGGGAGTATTGTCATCTTTATTATATTGGCTTGCCCTATCAACAAGCACTGAATGTCTTCCCAATTATTTAAATCTGACTTTATTTTTGTGGAAAGTGTTTTATAATTTTGCTCATATAATTCCTGACTTTTCTTTGATAGATGGATTCCCAAATATTTTATGCTTTCGACGTTTGTTTGGAATGGAATTTCTCTTTGCATCTTTTGTTATTGTATTTTGTTGGTAATGTATAAAAATGCTGAGGATTTATGTGGATTTATTTTGTACCCAGCAACTTTGCTAAAGTTGTGAATTATTTCTAATAACTTTTTATTAGAATCTCTGGGGTTTTCTAGGAATACCATCATATAATCTGCAAAGAGTGACAGTTTGATTTCCTCATTACCTACTCTCCTTCCTTTAATCTCTTTCTCGACTCTAATTTCCAAGACTAGCATTTCTAATACAATATTGAATAGTAAGTGTGTTTCCTGTAAACAACATATTGTAGGGTCATGACTTTTGATCCAGTCTGCTACCTGCCATGTTTAATGGGAGAGTTCAATCCATTCACATTTACAGTTAAAATTACTAATTCTGTATTTCCTGCCATCATATTATCCCTGGATTATGCTTTTTTTTTAAATCCCTTGACCTGCCTGAACCCTTTCCCCAATATTTAATTTATAGACCTCACTTGTGATGCATAGCCCTCCTTTTTTAGTATTTCCCCTCCCCTCCTTTTAAGTCCCTTCCCTTTTCTTGTACCCTTCCCTTATTAGTCTTTTCCTTTTCCCTTTTCCTCTCCCTCCTTTTAATGGGGTGAGAGAGAATTCTCTGAAAAACAATTATGTCAATTATTTACTCTTTGAGCCTACTCTGATGAGAGTAAAATTCACAAAATGTTTCTATCCTTCTCTAAATTCCCTCAGATGTGGTAGATTTTCTATGCCTATTCCTGGGATGTAATTTCCCTTTTTTTTATCTCTCCTTCACCTTTTTCTGATACTATCCCCTTCCCTTTACTACTCCACCCCTTTTTTAATATCAGTAAAATCAAATTATCTATGTGGACTTTCTGTATATCCACAACAGAGATACAGTTCTCAAGAGTTCTTTTTACCTTTTTCTGCTTCTCTTCAGTCTTGTGCATGTAGATCAATTTTTTTGTTTAAGTCTGGCTTTTTTCTTAGAAACAAATGGAATTCCCCTGTTTCCTTAAATGGTCATCTTCTTCCATGGAAGAAAATGCTAAACTTAGCCGGGTAGTTTATTGTTGGTTGCATTTCTATTTCTTTTGCCTTTTGGAATAGCAGGTTCCATGCCCTTCGATCCTTTAATGTGGAGGCAGCCAGATCTTGAGTGACCCTTATTGTGGCATCTTGATATTTGAATTGTTTTTCCTCTCTGCTTGCAATATTTTTTCCTTAGTATGGTAGTTCTGCAGCTTAGCCACAATGTTCTGTGGAGTTGTTTTTTTTTTTTTTTTTTTTTTTTTTTTTTTGTTGTTGTTGTTGTTGTTGTTTGTTTGTTTTTTGTTTTTTGTTGTTGTTGGGTTTTTTTTGTTGTTGTTTTTTAGGATCTTTTTCAGAAGGTGTTTGATGAATTCTTTCAATGCCTATTTTCCCTTCTGTTTCTATTATCTCTGGACAGTTCTCTTTGATGATTTCCTGTAAAATAGAATCTAGGCTCTTTTTTTGATCATAGTTTTCAGGAAGTCCAATGATCCTCAGATTATCTCTCCTAGAGCTATTTTCCAGGTCTATAGATTTTCCCAGTAAGTGTTTGACGTTATTCTCCAGCTTTTCATTTTTTTTTTTTTTTTGTTTTATTTGACTGATTCTTGGTTTCTCAATGAATCCTTCATTTCTATTTGTTCTGTCCTGATTTTTAATGAGTTATTTTCTTCATTCACATTTTTAGTTCTTTTTGTATATGCACAATTGAGTTTTTAAATGAATTATTTTGCTCTGTTGAATTTTTTTTCCATTTCACTATTTTTTTTTAGTGAGTTATTTTCTTTTTCCAATTCAGAAATCCTATTTTCCTGCGATTTTTTAACCTTTTCTAATTCACAAATTTTGTTTCCCTGCACCTCTTTTGAATTCTTCATTTTTTCCAACTCAAATTTCAGGATGCTGTTATTCTCTATCATAGCTTCTCTTTCCTTTTCCCATTTTTTTCAAACTCTCTTAACTTTTTAATAGTCTCTTTAAGAGAGAGTTATGTGATGGGCAGCAGGTATCATTCCCCTTTAGCGTGTTATCTAGAGACTGTCTGGTGTTAGTTTCCTCAGGCTTGGATACTTGCTCTTTTTCTGTATAGAAGGTGTCAATAGTTCTCTTCAGCTTCTTACTCATTGTTAAAAATCTGTTGGGGTTTGCCCTTGGGGTAAGAAGTTTATTTATTTATTTACCATCTTCCTCCCAGACCTTAGCTAGAATGCAACAACCCTGTGCCTGAGGTAAGAGAGAGCTCTGGCAGAGAGTTCCCCTTCCCCCTCCCCGTAAGTGCCTCAGAGTTGGTTAGCAGAGTTGGGCTGTGAGGAGTGCTCAGTGAAGGACCCAGCTGTGTGGCCTAGGGACTGCCCTGAGGTTTAAGGCTGAATAGTGAAAGCATCACAAACCCTAGCCAATGGATAACAGCAGCTGATGTGAAAAGCCCCTTTGCTCCAACTGGAAGTTTCTGCCCGGAAACTGAGGTCCCTACTATAAAGGTTCTGCTTCTCTGGGAGTTCAGCTTCTCTGGGAATTCCTCTGCTGCTACAATTCCACTGACTTAGGCTGAGCCCTGCACTATGTGAATTAGAGAATGCCTCGGGCTGTGTCCCAGCTGTTCAGGCTCTCAACTACCCCCAAGGAATAGCCCTGGGCAGCAGAAGGCTGTTCAGCCTTGAGAAGATCTATTAGGTCACTGCCAGGTTGGAGTGATTTAAGGATCTGGCTTTATATTTTAAAGTAGCTTGATTTCTCTTCTGAACTGCTGTTTTATAAGCAGAGATGAGCTAACAGCCTGTGCTAGCCCCCAGTCCAACCCTGTCTGTGCTGACCTTTTTTTTTTTTTTTTTTTTTCCCTCCCCTCAGAACCAACCTTTTCTGTAGAAATTCCAGATTCTCTTCAGCAGTTGTGCTTCTAATCCTTATGGTTTTTATCAGTCCAGCGTTATTTTTGAGAATGATTTATCTAATTGTTATTGAGGGAAGAAGCAAGTTTACAAATCTGCGGGTATATTCTCCACCATGTGGTTTTGCAGGATTGAGCAGAACAAATATAAACTGAGGCAGAACAATTAGGGAAACCCAGGCAGGACAATTTAGGGAAACTGAGTCAGGAGAATGAAAGAGAACTGTGGAAAAACATCAGCTTTCCTCAAATATCTCCCATTTTAATCAGTCTTCACTTCAGGAACAAACAAACAAACAAAAAAAATTCCTAAAGTAAAAGTGTAATGCCAGAGAAACTGAGCAAGATAGAGATTAGAGAGTATTTAATAATTTATTAAATGGGGGAGATTTATTGGTACCAAATGGATCCATGGTTTGGTCCCAGGGCTGAATGAGACTATCATCTCAAAGAATCCAGCCATGAATGTATATTCTTTTATAGGGTTACAAGAACAATAACATAATGGGGGAGGTAACTGGATGGGGATGACCTAATGGGGGGAGGCACCTAGGATGAGGATGACATAATGGAGGCAGACAAAATGGAGGGAGATACTGGAGAGGCTCCTGATATTCTCATTAATAGTGTCTAAAATGGATAAAGAACTTTATCTCATCAAGCATTAAGAGGGAATGATTATAGCCTAAGCTCTAAGATATAAGATGTTTATCCTAACATTAAGAGGAAATGGCTATAACCCAAGGCAGAGTAATTGAATAGGACAATTAGGGAAACTGAATAGGACATTAAAAGGGAACTGTGGCATAACAAAAGCAGTCATGTCTTTCTCTCCACCATAATATTTGGTAATTCCCTATTGCTTCCACAATCAAATAAAAAAATGTTCTTTTTTGGCCTTCAATGTTCTTCTTAATCTAACTCCTCTTACATTTCCAGGTTTCTTATTCTTATTCCCCATCATGCTTATTCTATATTAACTTCTTGGCTGTTCCACTGAAAAGATCCACTACCTCTTGATACCAGACATTTTCCTTAGCTTTCCCTTCTTCTATACTTTACCTACTAACCTCCCTCCTTTCCTTTTAAATCTCAACTATAATCCCATTTTTAAAAACTGAAATTCTTCCTTAGACCCTCTTAATTTCAATACATTCTTCTGTTAATCATTTCCTATGTATTCTATGTATAATTTGCTTTGTATATATTTGTTTACAAGTTGTCTCCCCCATTGGACCATAAGTTCCTTGAAGGCAGAAACAATCTTTTGACTCCTTTTGTATCCCCAGTACTTAATAGAGGGTACTAAACAAATTTCTTTGTTCCCTTTTTAAGCTTTATGACTTCAGGGACTCTACTTAAACTTTCCCAGTAAATTCCTTATCTGAGAGGCATCAAATATATGGCTACATATGTGACCTGTAAGAATTCTTATACATGGCTTAGTGACAATGTGTCTTGTGTCAATTTGAATTTGAAACCATTGGTTCACATGATTTCTAGTTAAATCCTTTCACCTCTAAATAATAGGATATTTTTGCCTGCTTCAAATTGTAAACAACCCTTTAATCTATATAAACCTCTAATTTTTAATCAGATTGTTCTATATTTTGCCTCTTAAATGGGGTCTGGTAAATTCTTGCTACAATACCTTCATTCATTCCACTTTTTTTCTGTGGAATGTTTAGCTTGTTCCCAGTTTTCAGAATTCAAACCATTCTTTGAAAGTTAGCTCATTACAAATTAAGCATCCCCCTAACCAACCTTCACAACTAAAACCTTCCTTTTATTTTGCCGGGACTAATTAAGTCCTAGCTAAAATATCACTTCCTATAGGAAACCAATTCTGATTCCTCTAAAATTAACTCGATTTATCCCAGACATCTAATTTGTGGGTAGTTGTTTTTATATTGTCTCCCATATAAGACTCTGAAGTCCTTGAGAGCAAGTGCTATCTTTTCCCTTTCATTTTATCCTCTCTCTTTAGCACAATGGTGCTTTATAGTAATTGTCTAATAAATGTTTACTGACTGACTACCAAATGATACAGAAATGAAGGGGGAAATAATATTTTCAGGCACAAGTTAGTTCAAATATCTTGAGGTAATTGGGATTAACAAGATGTTAAATATTTCTTAAGATTCTAGAATTTTAGATTTAAATTAAACCTCAGAGACGAACTATTCCATGTTCACATTTTTAACAGAAGACAGAAATGATTTACCCAGCATTATGAGGCTAATTAGTCAGAACTAGACCTCAGATCTCCAGGATCCTAATTCAAAAAATTTTTAAATAAAATAAATGTTCAACTTAGAATTAAAATTATTTCAATAGCCATTTGATAAAGATGTATTCTCTATAATATATTCCTCAAAGATTTCAATACGGATATGGATGAGCCTTTAGATTTATGACTTATTTTAACTATTCATAGAAGAAAGTACAAATGTATGAAGAACACTTATTGTCTAGATTATGATATATAATCAGAAGAATAACCCATTGATATTTCTAGTTTTTTAGGCCCCTGTGACTTTACAGGAATTTCTCTATCTAGAATCATTTCTTTCAACAAGGAAAATCAATTGAGGAAAACAAATGAACACAGACTATACAATTAATAGCAAATGCAAGAGTCCATATCAGCTTTCTAACAAAAGCAGGCAAAATTGTTTCATCATAAATTCTCTGGAATCAACACTGAATTTACTTATGATCTGAATCCCAATATCTTTTACTGTTCTTATTCATATTCTTTCTTTGTTTCTTTACTTGGTAACATGGTCATACTAATCTTCCCATTTTACTCTTTATTCTTTATTCAGATGTCTTCCCCTTCCCCTCTGCATCCCCTTCTTACATCAAAATAATTGATACACCAATATTTCCTTGTCTATTTCTAGTGATGGGGTTCCCACTTTTCTTCCAGTATTTTGCTACTATAAAGATTATTGCTATGAATATTAGGGGAGGTAGATATGAATCTTTTTGTTTTTTTATTGAACTTCTAAGTATATATCTTGAGTAGTCGGGTCACTTCATCAAATGGCATAAATAGTTTTATAATTTTTTTGCATAATTTCAAGTAAGACAGTTGGCATAGTGGAAGGAATTTTAGACTTGTAGTCAAAAAGATTTGAGGTCAAATCCAACCTTACTAACTGGGTGACAACTAGTCATTTCCTCAACGTCAGTTTCCTAATTTGTGAAAGAGGTTATTTATACCTTCCTCAAAGGTTTGGATCAAATTTAAAATGCTTTACAAATCAAAATTGTGATATAAATTCTAAATATTATAAACTCTATAAATTTGTTTTTGACTACTCATTTTTGTTTAGTTGTTCAATTATGTTCTCTTCTTCATAATCCCATAAACCATATTGCCACTAGGGTTTTCTTGACAAAGAAACTATAGAGTGATTTGCTATTTCTTCTGCAGTAAATTAAGGCAAAGAGAAATTAAATAACTTCCCCATATCATGCAATTAGTAAGAATATGAGGCTACATTTGAAGTCATGGCTTCCAGACTTCAGAACCAGTACTCTATCCCCTGAATCATCTAGATAACTTCACACAGATCAACTAAATTTGCCTATTTCTATCTGTTTTCATCATTTTCAATTTAAAAATTAGAAAAGGGAAGTTTTGGAATTGTTTTAAAATTCATATTTATATAACTAATGTTTGAAGATTCTCTCTCTCCCTCCCTTCCACCCCCCAACCAACATACACATCTTGTTTACTGATAGTTTGCGTTTTGCTTAAAAACAACAAAAAAAAAAAATTGCTCATCATTTGTTGATCTGTAATAGTGGGAATACATGTCAGGCTTATTTATATATTTGTATCTGTTCCCATCTATATTGAGTTGAAGGATTTCAGTGGATGCTTGATACAGAATGTCTTGTCCTTCTCCTCTGCATAGCTTTTCTTAATTTGTTTGTGTTGATTCTTTGTGAGGCAAATTATTTTACATAGTAATAATTGTCTATGTGGTATATGGTGATCTCCTTTATGTCTTGTTTGGTAGTTTGGTATTGAATCAACCCTTTGAAATATTGATCTATATTTTTCCTATTAAGTTTTATCAATCAAAACTTTCCTGAGCATACCCTCCAATCTTTAACATGTACATTATATATTGAAACTTCACAGAAAGATTTTCTACCTTCTACTGATTTCTCCCTTTTGAGTTCCTAAATTCTTTTTGCCTAAATCAAGAATCTTGGAATTTGTAAAAATAGTAATTATGTTATGCAATTGAGGTACAGAGGAAGAATAGACACAGAGCTATTGGGGGGGGCATAGTTCTGAAAACCTACTCACATTGGAAATAGGTTAAATAGGAAAATATATATGTACATATATATGAAAGGTTTAGCACTTTCCAAAATCTATAAAGAAATAAAGAGGGAGGGATGGACAGATCAAGAAGCAAAGAGTCTTGGAAGAAGACAAAGGAGGGATACATAGGTGGAGGAAGATTAAGTAATAGCGAGACAAATTAGGAGCAACATTAAAGCAAAGAGTCTGCATGGATAGGAAAGTTGTGTGTGTGTGTGTGTGTGTTTATCTGTGGGGATATGTGTGTGTATACATAAATATCTAAGTATATGACAATGTTCTCTTTTGTTTGTTTCATTTTGTTTTGTACACTTTTTCGGTTGTTCTTTTTGTCTTATTCTTTTTTTTTTTAATAAAACAAATTTTAAAAAAATAAAAAAAAAGAATTGACATTTTGCAATACTCTTAAGTATATTGTTTTTCTTTTTCCAGTTATTGAATGTCTACAAATTTTGACTCCAAAAAGATTTTGAAGTGCTTGAGCACAAAGACTATATATTTTATATCTCCCACAATTCCCCAATTCCCAGGATATCAATATGAATTTAGCTACTTTCAGGCAGATTGAACAGATATAGTTTAACATAAGGACAGTCTGGCAAACTCTCACTAAAAAAAAAAAATTAAAAAAAAAAAAAAAGCACTTGAAATTTTCTTACATGATTCGATTTTCTCTGGTGTGCATATCCATCCTTGCAATAGAGAGAATTAGTTTTCACTGTTGACAAATGAAAAGGTCCCAAATGCTACCATCTACCTACCATCTGTCGATTATCTTCAGTTTATTAGATATATAGACAAATAGATATTAGATAGATAGATAGATAGACAGACATATAAATACATAATAATTTATGTGTACTTGTTTACATGTTATTTCCCTCATTAAAGAGTGAGCTCCTTGGGAAAATAGAATGCTATTTATCTTTGTAGCCCTAGCATTTATAGCAGCACTGGCACATTGTAGGCATTTAATAGATGCTTGTCCTTATCATATAGTCATATCATTACCTGAAATGTGGATTATCTTTTCAACTTTACAAACAAGTTAATGTCTACATAGCCTCTGCTTGAATTCAATTTCAAGCATTTTTTTTTTTAGGGGCCAATAATGTTTCTTTTCTTTTTTTTTTTTTTAATTTTATAATTATAACATTTTTTGACAGTACATTTGCATAGGTAATTTTTTATAACATTATCCCTTGTACTCCCTTCGGTTCCAAATATTTCCCCTCCTTCCCTCCACCCCCTCCCCTAGATGGGAGGCATTCCCATACATATTAAAGATGTCATAGTATATTCTAGGTACAATATATATGTGCAGAACCGAATTTTGTTGTAGTTGTTATTGTTGCAAAGGAAGAATTGGATTCAGAAGGTAAAAATAACCTGGTGAGAAAAACAAAAAATGCTAACAGTTTACACTCATTTCCCAGTATTCCTTCTCTAGGTATAGCTGATTCTGTCCATCATTGATCAATTTGAATTGGATTAGCTCTTCCTTATGTTGAAGATATCCACTTCCATCAGAATACATCCTCATATAGTATTGTTGTTAAACTGTATAGTGATCTTCTGGTTCTGCTCATTTCACACATTTCAGTTGATGTAAGTCTCCCCAAACCTCTCTGTATTCATCCTGTTGGTCATTTCTTACAGATCAATAATATTCCATAACATTCATATACCATAATTTACCCAATCATTCTCCAATTGATGGGCATCCATTCATTTTCCAGTTTCTAACCACTATAAAAAGCGTTGCCACAAACATTTTGGCACATACAGGTCCCTTTCCCTTCTTTAGTATTTCCTTGGGATATAAGCCCAGTAGTAGCACTGCTGGATCAATGGGTATGCACAGTTTGATAACTTTTGGGGCATAGATTGCTCTCCAGAATGGTTGGATTCTTTCACAACTCCACCAACAATGTATCACTGTCCCAGTTTTCCCACATCCCCTCCAACATTCATCATTATTTGTTCCTGTCATCTTAGCCAATCTGACAGGTGTGTAGTGGTATCTCAGAGTTGTCTTAATTTGCATTTCTCTGATCAGGAGTGATTTGGAATACTCTTTCATATGAGTGGAAATAGTTTCAATTTCATCATCTGAAAATTGTCTGTTCATATCTCAAGCATTGTTTTTGATATGAAAAATGGGGTGTTGAGGGAAGTATGTCCTGGGGATATAAAGATGAAATTGGCATAGCTCTCCCCTCAAAAGCTCACAGTCTCATAGTAATATATAATACATGCTGTTTGGTTTTTTTTTTAACTTTGGGGTTTCAGAAACTTTGGTACATAATTATATCATTTTCTTGCCTTGTAATTCTCTCTTTTGTACCTTAAATAGCTTCCTCCTTCTTAATTTGATCACAATTGAAAAATATTTCTGTATAATATATTTGCTCTGTAAATGTGATTTATTGGTAAAAGTGGGGTCCCAATGAAGAAAATCACTTTATCAACAGGGACAGAAAAGTATTCTCCAATTTATGATGCAAGAGAGTAGCCTAGACCACTGAGAATTTAAATGAAAAATCTGGACTTATAAAATCAATAGTTATAAGACAAGAAACTTGAATCCAGTTTTCCTCATCTCCAAGTTTGACCCTTTATACATTATTCTAAGTTGTCTCATTTCTCATGTGATAATTTGGAGGAAAAAAAATAAAAAAATTAATTGAATTTTTGAAGTGGTATAAGATCCCTGTGTTTACATGATAAAACTAAACATTATACTATACTAAAGTAGAAAAATTATGCAAATCTTTAAGAGGAAAACAGGAAACAGGTTATTTGTGTGTGTGTGTGTGAATGTGTATATGTGTGTGTGTATTTTTGCTCCCTTGATAAAGTCAGCCTTAAACCATCTGTCCAATTGAAATCATTAAAAATTCCATGGCATATTTTAAATTATAAGGACTATTATCTACCTGAATAATTATTTGATTCTCACCTAAATCTCCTTGGAACATAAGTTAGATGTTTCATTCCTTTCGAAAACCACTTCTGGTACTATCCTTATTTAGCTTTTAATTAGTTCATTCTCTTTCAGAGGCAATGATTTTCAATACTGAATAGAATTCTTGACCTTAATAAGAAATTTTTTAACCCTTAGGATAACACAAGCTACATGAAAATTTAGGCAAAGTTAACTTTTAGATTAAACAAGAATACTTATTTAAATAAGTTCAATGTGTATATGATCTCCCTGATATGAGTCCTATCATGTAGATCATAGTTCATTTTCATCCTTTCCTTTATTTTTTTTTGTCTTACTAGAAATCCTCCATAAGAGTTCTATCCAATGTGCTCTTTATTCTTATCAATGTTTCTTTCTATAGATTTTGTATAGAAGACCTGAAATCTTGGAGTGAATTCCAAATAATTCAAAACGCCTTGTGAACATTTTAAGATAAAGTTAAAAGCAGGATAATAGGTATGAAAAGGTGCAGACTTTCCTTTTAATTGTTCCTTATTATCATCATCAAACACCATGAAATATTATTTAGACTTTAGTATCTATATATTCTTTTATACAAAAAACTAGAAATAACACCCCCAAAAAATAAAGTTGAGAAGACAAACTGACCTACAGAATGCAGAAGAAATCTATACTGGATACATAATTTTAAAGACATTCATTTCAAAATTTTTCAAAGTGGGGGAAATTGACATCTGGGGGTAGAGCCAAAACTGCAGAATAAAGCCAGGAAGCTGCTGCAGCTCTCTCAGTTTTCCTCAACAAACAATGAAACTAATATTTTTTTTTTTTTTTTTTTTTTTTTTTTAGGCTGGGGTTAAGTGGCTTGCCCAGGGTCACACAGCGAGGAAGTGTTGTGTCTGAGACCAGATTTGAATTTGGGTTCTCCTGAATTCAAGGCTGGTACTCTATCCACTGTGCCACCTAGCTGCCCCAAAACTAATTTTTTGAATAAAGTCTGATAGCATGAAAAAAAAAAAAAAAAGGCTTCAAGAAAAAGTCAGTCTCATTGAGGTGAAAAGGGTGGTCAGATAGACTGTGGGAAAGCCAATAAGAGGGTTTTATTAGCACCAATCTTCAACTATGACTCTCAGTTTTGGCTCAGTGGATGAGCAAATAAGTAGGACAGCTTCCAGTACCAGTTCACAAGGAAAATTCTGGGAACCAAGCTGTTTCCTGGAAAAAGCAGGCCAAGATTCACCCTGCAAACACAAGGTTCCTCTGTGCTCAAACCTAAGGATAAGAGCTACACAGAAAGTTTGGAACAGCTTCCTGTGTACCCCAAGAGCAGAAGTTGATCTTAAAATTAAAAAATAAAAATACCAAAAGAAAATGAGCAAGAAACAGAAAAGAACTTTGATCATAGAAAGCTACTAAGATGACAGAGCAAACCAAAAGACAAACTCAGTTAAGAACAGAATGTCCACAGAAGAAATCTCAAAGAGTGATACAAATTGGTCTCAAGTACAAAGAAGTTTCTTTGAAGTGCCCATAAATTTTTTTAAAAGATAAATAAGAGGTAGAAGAAAAAATTGGTAAAGAAAATGAGAGGTATACATGAGAGAGTCAATAGCTGGGAAAAGGAACAAAAAATTATCTGAAAAAAAAAAACCCTTAAAAAGTACAATAAACCAAAAAAAAAAAAAAAAAAAAAAAAGATATACAAAAGCTAAATGAAGAAAATCACACATTAAAAACTAGAATAGGGCAAATGGAAGCTAATAATTTTGTGAGACAACAAGGATCAGTTAAACAAACTAAAAAAATGAAAAAAAATGAAATAAAATATGGAATATCTTTTTGGAAAAACATCCATACTGAAAAATAGATCCAGAAGAGATAATTTAAAAATGATTGATCTAGAACAAAATTAGCTCCAACAGAGCAGTAATGAACTGAACCAGCTACACCCAGCGAAAGAACTCTGGGAGATGACTATGAACTACTATATAGAATTTCCAATGCCTCTTGTCCGCCTGTTCAAAGAATACGGATGCTATACTACTTGATGCATATAAGCTCAGTACTAATATTACTTCATTTTCTATGACTTCTTAACAAAATGTAGTTTCCTTCATTATCTCTTATAATTATATCTTTTTATTTTTGCTTTTGTTGATCTGAGATCAATTGTTACCCCTGTTTTTATTTTTACTTCAACTGAAATATAATATATTCTCCTTCAGCCTTCTACCTTTACTCTGTATGTATTTCTCTATTTAAAAATTATGTCTTGTAAATAAAATATTATAGAATTCTGGCTTTCAGTTTGCTCTGATATCTGCTTGTTTTATGGGAGAGTTCACCCCATTCGCATTCATAGTTAAGATTACTAGTTCTGAATTTCCCACCATCCTATTTTTCCCAAATAATACTTTTCACTCTTGTTACACCTTTCCTGCTCACTAGTGTTTGGTTCTAACCACCACCACCTTCATTCTGCCCTTCTTTTCTCATTCTCCCCTTTTCTTATTCCTTTCCCCTTCTAGTTCTGTTCACCTTTCTATTAGCCTCCCCCTTTCCTTTCCCCTTTCCCATCCTACTTCCATATATGTTGAGTCAAATTTCTACACCAAAATAAGTAAGTGTGTTATTCTCTCTATGAGCCAAATCTGATGTAATGTAAAGTAAGGTTACCTTTTTCCAATTCTTTCTCTGAACTGTAATAGGTCTTTTGTGTCTCTTCATGGGTTTTAATTTACCCCATTTTACCTCCCCTTTCCTCTTCTCCCAGTACACTTCTTTTTCTTCCTCTAATTTCTCTTTTATATTGTCACATTAAAGTAAACTTATATCTATACCCTCTAACTATACCTCTTCTTTCATGACAAATTCTTGAACATTACACAGATCTTCTTTCCATGTATGTATGTAAACATTTTAAACTTTAAAAAAAAACATAGTTGTTCGTCTTGTTCTTCTTCTTTTTTAATATTTTTCTTGAATCTTTTATTTGGAGATCAAATTTTTTTGTTCCACCTTTTTTTTTTTTTTTTTTTTAAATCAGAAATGACTGAAAATCCGTTATTTCATTGAATGGTCATCTTTTTCTCGAAAGTTGTTCAATTTTGCTGGTTTGACTTTTGGTTGTAGTCCAAACTACTTTGCCCTATGGAATATAATATAATTAGGAGATGATCAATGGATTCTTTCAATGACTATTTCAGTCTCTAGTTCCTTGGTATCAGGATAGTTTTCCTTGATAATTTCATGAAAGATGTTGTACAAGCTGTTTCTTTTATCGTGCCTTTCAGGTACTTCAATAATTCTTAGATTGTCTTTCCTATATCTATTTTCCAGGTCCATTATTATTCCCGCGATTTTTTTTTTACATTTTCTTCAATTTTTTTCATTTACAAAATTGTTTGACTCTTGATATGTCATGGAGTCATTCACTTCTATACACCCAATTCAATTTTTTAGTGAATTATTTTCTTCAGTTATCTTTTTACCTCCTTTTGCATTTGGCCTATTATTCTTTTAAAGAAATTTTTTTTCTCACTTAGTCAATTCTATATTTTAAGGAGTAGTTTTCTTTTTAAATTTTGCCAAATTTAATTTTTACAAAGTTGTTTTCTGGCCTGTATCCTAAAGAGATCATAAAAAAGGGAAAAGGACCCACATGTCAAAAATGCTTGTAGCAGTCCTTTTTTTAGTGGCAAGGAACTGGTTACTTCATGAATGCCCATCAGTTCGGGAATGACTGAATAAGTAATAGTATATGAGGGTTAGGGAATATTATTGCTTCATAAAAAATGAACAAGTCAGTGGTTTCAGAAAGTCCTAGATAGACTTATATGATCTGATGCTCAATGAAATGAGTAGCACCAAGAGAACATTGTACAAAATAATAACAAGATTATTCAATGGTCAATTTTAACGAATGTGGTTCTTTTCAACAATAAGGTCTTATTTATATTTATATTATTTATATTCCAATAGACTAGACTCAAGATGGAGAGAGCTATAGGCATTGAGAAAGAGAATTGTGGGGATGAATATGAATCATAACATAGTATTTTAAACTTTTATTGTTGTTTGCTTGTTTTTTGTTTTCTTTCTTATTTTTTTTTTCTTTTTGATCTTGTTTTTCTTGTGCAGCATGATAATTGTGGAAATATGTATAGAGGAATCACAAATATTTAATATATATTGGATTACTTATTGCCTAGGGGAGGAAAATGGAAGAAAAGAAGAAGAAAAATTTGTTACACCACGTTTTGGAAGGGTGAATGGTAAAAACTATCTTTCCATATATTTTGAAATAAAAAGATACTATTATAAGAATTTGTTTTCTTCAGGATTTTTCCCCATTTCTCAGGTGAGATTTTCCAGAGCTTCCTCTGAAGGATGACAGGGGTTTCTCACTGATTGTGTGGGGCAGGTGCTGCTGGCTTTCCTATTTTTTCTGGGTAGGTCTGGTCAAGTCCTACCTAAAATGCTAAGAGTTCAGAGGTTCACAGTTTACCTTTTGTGATTGCCTTAAAAGTCTCACAATTGGTCTACTTATTCACTGGCCTTCTGAACTAGGACAGAGTAACCAATGCTGCTGTATTTCAGCTAATATCCTCCAGCTAGATTCCGTGAATCAGTCATCCCAACTCTATGTGCTGGGCCATGTTTCCCCTTGCCCAATAGAGACAGACCTTTTAAGAAGTCCTTCCACAATATCTTAAGGTATAAAATTATTAAACTCCAATTTTTTGTGGGTTCTTCTACTTTAAAATCCATTTAGAGCCTTGATCTAGCATTGATTCTGAGAAGCTGGGGAAATCTCAGACAATTTCTTGTCTATTCTCCACCATCTTGGCTCTGTCCTCTAAGGAGTTATTTTTTAAAGTTTTTTTTTTTTATTTCTTTTACCAAACTATGAGCTATTTTTCATGATTTTCTTGTATTGCACTCATTTCTTTTTTCAATTTTTCCTTTCCCTCTTTTATTTGCTTTTTAAGCAATTCTTGAACTATTTCTTAAATGGAATTTATTTAATTTCAGTTATTCTCATTTTCTTATCAATATCAATGCTGAAATTAAATAAATGCTATTCTTTTCCTAAAGACTAACAACATTGATCGATCTTAGTATTATTCAAATAAAGAGGACAATAAAATTATTTTTAAAATTAAAGACTGTTCCTCAATGAACATAATAGAAATTAAATAGTTATATACTTCCATGCAAAATTTAATGCTGACAAAAACTGAGAATGTAAATGAAATATATCATTACTTTAAAAAATTTTTCATATTCAAAATATAAAAATAAGATACAAAGACTTAAAATAATTTAATGTTAGAATAACTCAATGAAATGTAAGTAAATTGTCAAAGAATAATATCCCACTGCAAGATATTTTCATAAATTGATTCTATCAAATTTAAAAACAATGGCTACTTTATTATTCTCAATAATTAAGAATAGAAATATTTTATAAAACTAACTTTATGAAACAAATATTCTGCAGGTACCCAAGTCAGGGAAGGAAAAAACAATTAAAATTTAAAATGTACAAAACTTACTAATAAAATATTGATATAAAAGTTTAAATTAAATCTTAGGAAATAAGTCACAACAGTTCATCTAGGAAACAAATGAACATATTGGATTATACCAGGTGTACAATGATGGTTAACAATAAGGAAGATATTTATATAATCTTTTGTTTTATATATGTATATATGTATACATACATTACATCTACATATCTATATATCTATAGATATATAGATGTACAAACTAAAAAGTTTCTGTACAAACAATACTAATGCAAACAAGATTAGAAGGGAAGTAACAAATTGGGAAAATATTTTTAAAGTTAAAGGTTCTGATAAAGGTCTCATTTCCAAAATATATAGAGAACTGACCCTAATTTATAAGAAATCAAACCATTCTCCAATTGATAAATGGTCAAAGGATATGAACAGACAATTCTCAGATGATGAAATTGAATCTATATCCACTCATATGAAAGACTGTTCCAAATCACTACTGATCAGAGAAATGCAAATTAAGACAACTCTGAGATACCACTACACACCTGTCAGATTGGCTAAGATGACAGGAACAAATAATGATGAATGTTGGAGGGGATGTGGGAAAGCTGGGACACTAATACATTGTTGGTGAAGTTGTGTAGAAATCCAGCCATTCTGGAGAGCAATTTGGAACTATGCCCAAAAAAGTTATCAAACTGTGCATACCCTTTGATCCAGCATTGCTGCTATTGGGCATAGAAATAGAAGGCTAGGTTCCATAACCACCAAAAACTATAATCTTTCACTAGAGATTGCAAAAATATGCATTTCTAAATATAATTCTTCATAACAAACATTCATTATCTTAATATGCATTTTTTCCTTAAGTCATTGTGAAACATCATGTAAAATGCACAAAACAAAATTGATAACATGCAAATTATTTTTCTCATTAGTAATTCTGTGACCTTTTGTGCTAACATCTTTAAGTTTTAAAAAGTTGATTTCAGATACTATTCACTTTTCATAACACATGAAATCTGCAGTACCATATATACTGGATAGCAAATAAAATTTTAAAACTAAAGTTTTTAAAGTTGAATTTTACCTTCCATTGTAGCAAATGGTGGTATAAGGATGTTATACTATACTGCTGTAAAATTCTCTACCTTAGCTACTCTCTTAAAAAAACAAAGGAGGAGTTGCTGGCACTATTGATGAAGGCTAACATGACCTCTATTGGTCTTCTATTCTTCATGGCTGTGAAAGGCATTGGACACACCAGAGTGAAATAATTCATCAGCAATGTCTACTTAAGTTTTTGTTTGACATACATAAAGATCTTGGAGTATAGAAGCACAGGAGAGAAAAGTTGACATTTAATCTTGAGCCTACAATGGATGATGATATCTACAATGAAAATATGGGACAAATGAACAAAAACTGAAAATATGTGATAAATACACCAAAAACTTTTTTATTGAACAAAGGTAGGATGTATAAGACTAGAGAAGTACCATTCCATAAATTTGTGTACATCATGTCTCTCTCTCTCTCTTTTTTTCCCCTATTGCTGATAGCTAAGAGTGCATAGCTGCCAACATGAAAGTGAAAATGTAGTTACTAATGAAAACACACAAATGCTTGAAGTCCCATATATATGAAAAATTGGAGATAATCTTAGAGAGGAAAACTACCATTAAGGGAACTTAGGAAATGCTGCTTCTAGAAGGTAATATTTTAGCTGAGTCTTAAAGGAAGCCAAGAGGTAAAAAGAAGAAAGTAGAAAATTCTGAGCATGAATGTTGTATAACGAGGAGCAAGGAGATCCAAGTCATTGGATTATAGAATATGTGGTAATAAGTAAAGTATGAAAAAATTGGAAGATTAAAAGAGGTCTAAATTGTAAAGGGATTTGAATGCCAAAGGATTTTTATATTAGACTATTGAAAAGGAAGTTGATATAATAAATCTTTCTTCCCTTTAAAGAAAACATGTCTCAACAAAGTTGAGGAGCAAAGCAAAATGGTATTTCTCATTTCTTTTTAAGTCTCACCATGAAGGCAAACCTCTTCTATCTGTGGCCATGAATTCACTTATACTAATCTTTATAGAATCTTGAGGTCACTTCTTTACATGTTTTTTACTAGTTCCTTCTATTATATCATTTAGAATCCCTTTTCTAATTGTGAATAAATTCCCCTGTATACTTTAAATTTGTTTTAAATCCTTTTCTTAAATTTATCATAGTCTTTCTTATTAACTTGTCCTTTCTTTGTCAAGCTCCTTTTAAGAGAGTGGAATTTATTCCTGATATTCCTTTTCCTTGTTCCTTGCAACTCAGACAGGATAGGAAGGATAAACATATACTGTAAATATAGTGACTTTGATGATCCAACAAAGCTCCACAGGGGCTTCATGAATGATTAGATGACCCATTTTGAAGAAGTCTTTTTGACTTAGGATATCTAAAGAAACAGTAAAATTATGGCTATGATATGCTTGCCTTTGCACATATTGAGACTATCAATAAGAGAAAAATTGATCCTATTCAACCTTTGGCAGAGAGGGGAGATGCATATGGGTTTTAGTGACACAGTACATTTTCTTCTATTAGACTACTATGATAATTTACTGGGAAAATATCAAAATATTATTATGTCTCTCTTTTCTCTCCAATTTGTCATTTACTGTGGCCTGCTTAATTTCTGTCTCACAGACAAGGGTGTGACTTTAAATTTTTTATTCAACAGAAAACATATGAGGTTCTGAGAGTCCTTTTCTCCTAGGGACACATCTAAGAGATGTGACATATTCCTTATAATAAATTGTGTAAATTTTGGACCAATAAAATGATTATATATGTTGCTTTTTGAAATTCATGATATTAGCCTAAACATTGTAATTTCCATCTTCATGGCAATTACTGAATTTTCTCACCTATTTTTCACAGTAGTTTCATAACTCTTTCAAATTTAGTGAACTCTTACTCCACTCCACATCAACAATTAATTAGCATCATCTGAGACTTTGCATGCAAAAGTTCTCCACCTCCAGAATATTGAATATTTAAAATATCTTCTTTGGCCACAAAATAAAAGTCATACAATGTTAAAGATTTTAAGATAAAAGTTAAATATCAATATGACTTGTTCTTTAACATTCCATCAAAACATTGTTCCTTGGATGCACTGATATAATGTCATTCCTTTGTTCAAAAGTTCTTTATATTTCTTTTCTTAGAAAATGGCTAACATTAATTAACTTGCCCATTTTGCAGAATAAGAAAAGAAGGAAGGAAAAAAGGAAGGAAGGAAGGAAGGAAGGAAGGAAGGAAGGAAGGAAGGAAGGAAGGAAGGAAGGAAGGAAGGAAGGAAGGAAAGAAGGAAAGAAGGAAGAAAGGAAATAAATAAATAAACAAACAAACAAACAAATAAATAAATAAATAAAAATATATAAATATAAATAAATAGAAAAGGAAGGAAATAAATAAAGGTTTCACTTTAACATCCAAGGACCTTCATGATTTCATCCCAACCAACATTTCTAAACTTATCTTCACTATTTCCTTTAAACATGTCAAATTTATTTTATTTATTTTTTATTATAGCTTTTTATTGACAAAACATATGCACGGGTAATTTTTCAACATTGACCCTTCCAACTTTTCTTCTCCTTCCCTCCACCTCCTTCCCTAGATGGCAGGTAGTCCCATACATGTTAAATATGTTAAATTATAAAACATGTCAAATTTAAATCCATATTGTAACTTGCTGTAACAAGGACTCTTTCCTGATTGTCTCTCTACTCAGTCTGTTCCCTCCAACTGGAAATCTATTTCCTGTTTTTTGTTGTAATTATGGTTAAAATGCTACCCACCTTTTCAAACTCTGATCAAGTACAATCTCTCAAATACTGTTTTTTAAATAGTTTCAACTGAATGTTATCTTCTCCTACCTTGAATTTCCATCTCGCTTTACTACAATTCTTATATGACATATATTTTTCATTTTCTTATAGTTATGGGGGTTGTTACTCTCTGCCTCCAACTCTATTAGAATATAAACATATTAACCACTACATAGAAATCCCAATTCCTCTATTTTTTGTCCACGCATTTTGATTTCCTTCACAGGATAATTGTACACTATTTCAAAGTCTGATTCTTTTTGTACAGCAAAATAACTGTTTGGACATGTATCCATATATTGTATTTAACTTATACTTTAACATATTTAACATGTATTGGTCAACCTGCCATCCGGGGGAAGGGGTGGGGGGAAGGAGGGGAAAAGTTGGAATAAAAGGTTTTGCAATTGTCAATGCTGAAAAATTACCTATGCATATATCTTGTAAATAAAGACCAATAATAAAAATATTTTATTAGAAAAAAATATGAAAAAATATGCCCCCCAAAAAAGAATATAAACATATTTAAAGCAAGGACTATCTTTGTTTTTGAATTTGATTCTTCCCCCCACCCCCAACTAGTAAGTACCCAATAAATGCCTTTTATTTATTTTTTAGCTATTCCTTTATGTGTTAGAAGGGCAGTATACAATGTGAATAGAACATGAGCCTTTGAATCTTGAAATATATATTTGAATAGCAGTGCACATGAAAATAATCAGAGGATTAGCACCTCTATTGTGAGAGCTTGCCAAGCCCTTTTTATACCTTTTTACCTTTGATGTCTACATTCACTCAAATCTCACTTGTAGCTGCAGGCAGTTATAGCATGTACACTAGAGTGTAGCCTCTATGCATGCTAGTTGCTTGCTAATTCTCTCTGAATATTGAGACATCCAGTGCTTTCTAGGTCATCACCAGTTGTCCTAACTTTTGTCTTGAAATATGAATGTTGATGACTATGGAAGAGAAAGTGAGGCTGACACTGTATAACTCTGCCTAGCTTAAATCCAATTCACAGATATTATCCAGAATTGTCACTTGTCCTTGTCAAAACAAAAGACAAACAAGTAGTGACACAATGGATAGCATACTTGGTCTAAAATCAGGAAGAGTTTAGTTAAATTTGGCCTTAGATATAGCTGAGTAACCCCTGGAGAGACATTCCTCAACTTTAAAATAGGGGTATTGTTATGAGTGCCTGTAATTTTGAGAATCAAATGAACTAATATTTATAAAGGGCTAAATATTGTGCTTAGAACATGGCAGGTGATTAATAAATGCTTGCTTGCTTCCTTCCTTTCTTTCTTTCTTCCTTCCTTCCTTCCTTCCTTCCTTCCTTCTTTTCTTATTCTGCAAAATGGGCAAGTTAATTAATGTTAGCATCTTATCTAAAAACAGGAAATAATAGCTCTATATTTATCAATATATATCAATCAATTGTGAGGATTGATTGAAATAATATATGTAAAGTCTTACTCTAATCTTAAAACACTATTTAAATAACAGTAGAGTCAAACAACCTAGATTTAACTTCTATCTTATTACTCTTGGACCACAGTCCAATTTAACTCCTCTAAACCTGTTTCCTCAAATTTAAAATGAAGTTGGAATCACTTCCAATAAATTGTTATTTAAATATGAACTACTGTAGAATGAAATTTAAATAAAGATATGATGATATGAATTGTATTGAATTTGCAGAATAACATATTTAAGGAACTTTACTTCATTCCCTAGAAAAATTGCTCTATAAGTTACAAAGTTCTCCAAATCCACACACACAGCAAAAACAACTATGTGGGGTCCGCATCTCTTTTTTCTAGGGGTAATGCCTGTTTTCTTCCTCACATTGTGTAATCTTGTCAAGATTTTCCTTCCATAGATTTATGCAGATCCAATACTCTGACCCATAGGTTGAAAAATTGGAATCAGTAGGTTATTTTTATGCTAGCTGTCTTGCCATATAAGTTGTCCAATAAGTGTTTTTTGTGCCAAAGATATCAGTAGCCATTAGTAAAACAGTTTGTACTTCAGGGAATTTATAAGAAAAGGCATTTAATTAATTAAAGATTGGGGATTATCCAATCCAGAGCTCTTGACCAATATATTTTGGCAACAGTTTGTTGCCATGCCATGCCACATGATATTCCCTCATTCCCTCATTAAGTAAATGTATTTTTCAGAAATGATCTGGATATATTCTATTAGATAAAGAGAGTGGCAAATGATTCAACTCTCTTAGCCTTGGATGCATTACCATCAGTTTTTTTGTTTGTTTTTTTTTTTTTTTTTAATAGTGTTACATTTATCTGTGAATGTCAATTTAGGAACAGCATCTAAATGTTGTGCAGCTTGATAGATAGTAGAGGTTTCTTCTCTTAGAATTCATTCCTCATACTCTTTTCAACTAGGATCTTGGAGATTATTAGTCATATTTCTAATTCTAAATCTATATTATTGGTTGAATTCATTTATTCAAATATTGCCTAAGCAAACAGTTCCCTATTTCTTCCCTTACTAACTTACTGACTAAAGATTTAATATACATTGTCACATTTATAATACATGTAATTATTATTAACTACTCAAAGGAAGTAACCAATAATGTGTATCCTATTTCATGCAATATCTAATATGGTAGACAATAGATGGAGTACTAAAGGGAAGTAGCATGAAGCAGAAAGAGAAGAAGATCCAGGGTAATCTTTGGGGGACAGAAAAATTTAAGGAGGATGAAAAACTGATTCTCAGCAAACAATAATAGAGAACAAAGAGAAAATATTCACTATTTCTGCTTCTTTTTATCACTTTAAAAGGAAATTATTCAGTTTTACAAGTTGATCTTTTTTTATTTTTATTTTTTTTAATATTGCCTAACCCTAACTATCCTTCAGTGCTACTCTATAATCTTTTAACTGACTATCCACAATGGCTGGGTCAAATCACTTCTAAAGTACCCAACTCAGCCATCTCTTATATACATACACACACACACACACACACACACACACATATATATATATATATATATATATATATATATATATATATATATATATATATATATAAAATGCTCCTGCTCACCATCTTTTTCTTTTCTTTTCTGTTTCCTTCATGACTTCACTCTATGGACTACCCTCCCATTATAATACACTTCTTTTAATCTCTGTTTCTGTGTGATCTGTTTCCTTAGCTCATTTCAGTCTCAATGCTTGGAATTCCTTCTTTCTTCCCCAGCTTCTTTCCTTTGAGAAACAAATGGAATACCACTCCCTTGAACATGTTTTCCCTGATAATGTTCTGTTTCTCTATATTGTAATCGTTCTCTTGGAATAGGTTTTCTTGGGGAGCTTCTGGAGGCAGCCTTCCTTTCTGTTCAGTTCAATCACTCCAAAATTCAGCCAGGAGTTAAATTCATTTACTGTCTCTTTCCAAATCTTATCTCCAGATCCTTTATTTTCTCCTTCAAGCCTTGTCTCTAGGGCTCTGTTAGCTTTCTTAGAAGCCTCTCTCTCTCTCTCTCTGTGTCTCTCTCTCTCTCTCTCTCTCTCTCTCTCTCTCTCTCTCTCTCTCTCTCTCTCTCTCTCGTTCCTGAGAGTTCTTATCTGAGTGTCTCCAGCCAGTGCAACAGTGGAATTTGGAATGAATCAGACTCTGAATCTCCTAGAGTGTGGGAATCAGACTCTGCCTCTGAGAGTAGGCTTGTGGATACTCCCTGGGCTTGTGGAAGCTCCTTAAAAGTATGCTGTCTTAAAGGTGCAAATCTCATGGAATTCTAGTAAATATATTACTGAATTAGAAAATTGTTAAGTACCATGCTAAATTAGATAATTATTTCCATTCCAGTGACTTAGTTAGTTATTCATAAGAATATTCATTCATTCAATCATTCATAAGAATATTAACTTATTAATAAATTGGATTACAATATTCAATGAGCGAAGGATAACTATTTGTTGGAATAATTATTTCTACTGTTGACTACAGTAGACTGAATAACTAGTTTGACTGCAGAGGTTACCATGACAAGTCCACATTTTCTTCCCAAGTTTTTGTCACATATAAAATATGGTTATGCTTGCCTAGGCCAAAGCATCAAACATGCTCTTTGAGGACTGCATTGAACTCCAAAATACAACCAAGTGTGATCAGAACAAAATTAAAATGTAATTGGGAAGTATTTAACAAAAAAAATATAATACAACACAGATAATAATAATATGTAGTATCCTATGTCAGTATAAGGCCTTTAGGGAACCTTTTCTATGGTTTATTTGCCCTATTTTGACACCACTGGTTTAGTCCATCTTTAGCTCACTAGACTATACAAAAATAGGTGGCACATCAGATTTGGCTCATGGGGTATATGTAGTTTGTTGATACCTGAACTAAGCCCTTCTGAACAGCAGTGTATTTTTAAAGTTTTATAGAAACTTGAAAATAGAAAATGTTTTGGTATTTTTTCATATAAAAGTGATATAAACACTTTGTTCTATAAACTTCAGATCAAAATCAAGGAAAGCCATACTTTTGAAAAGATATTTCAAGTAGCCAAAAATATTATTATTAGTGGATTGGATCTTGGAATGTTGTGACTTTTATGGAATGGTAGGTAAATAATATTATACCACCAGTGTAATCTAATATATTTATTATAAATATATTTTTTAGTTTTTTTTATTTTTAGATTTGTTTTATTATTTATTTTTATTTATACAATTTATTATTTCTTTATTGTTTATAAATAAGTCTATAATTCATTATTATTTATTTTATTATATTATTATAAATAATGTTTTACTATGAATATTTTTTTTCCAGGAACTAAAGAAGTATTTTGGTGTAATTTGGTTTATCACCATTTTTCAATAAAAAATACTGTTTTTCATGAAGAATATCATTAGTTCCCCAGGTTATCTATACTAAAACAAACAAATAAATAAATAATGTCACCTTTTTGTCTTCCTGTTTTTTCATCCTACAATTAATCATCAAGTCATGCCATTTTTTTTTAAAGCTAAGTAATTCGAATAACAATACGGCATGGTGAGTAAAATGCCAGCCTTGGATTCAGGAAGACCTGAGATTGAGTTCTATTTTTAACTCATATTAGTCGCATAGATCTGGACAAATATTGGTTGGTTGTTATCCTTTGTGCTCAAAGAGGACCAAATAATTAAAGCAATAAAACAGGAACAAAGTTGTTGTTCAATCATGTTCAAATCTTCATGGCCTAGTATAGGCTTTCCTTGGCCAAGATACAAGAATGGCTTGTCATGTCCTTCTTCAGTGAGGTAAGGCAAACTGATTTGCCCCCAGCCATACAACTAATGAGTGTTTGAAAGAAGATTTCAACTTAGTTCTCTCTAACTTCAAGCCCTGAACTCTATCCACTAAGCCATCTAATTTGCCTCAGAATTGAAAGATTTGAATTCAAACCCATCATTGAACACTTGTTAGCTGTATAATCCCAGGCCAGTTATTTAAATTCTCTTAGGTCAGGTTTCTCAACTTTAAAACAGTGATGACAATAGCATCTCTCAAGGTTATACCATATATGAGATATTTGTAAGGGGCTTAGCATAATAATTGACACAGTAGGCTATTAATAAGTGTTTTGTTTTTCCTTCTCTTCTCCTAATTAAAAAAATGAAATGGCTTCTTTTTGACTATTAAAATATTTAAATTAGCATTTGATGTTCTTATGTAATTTTTAATTTTATACTTATAACATTTTTTGACAGTATATATGCATAGGTAATTTTTTTTTTTACAACATTATCCCTTGTACTCCCTTCTGTTCTGAATTTTTCCCCTCCTTCCCTCCACCCCCTCCCCTAGATGGCAGGCATTCCCATATATATTAAATATCTTATAGTATATGCTTGGTACAATATATATATATATATATATATATATATGTGTGCAGAACCAAATATTGTTGTTGTTGTTGTTGTTGTTGTTGTTGTTGTTGTTGTTGCAAAGGAAGAATTGTATTAGGAAGGTAAAAATAATCTGGGAAGAAAAACAAAAAACAAACAAACAAACAAACAAAAATGCTCACAGTTTACATGCATTTTTCAGTGTTCCTTTTCTGGATATAGCTGATTCTGTCCATCATTGATCAATTGGAATTGGATTAGCTCTTCTCTATGTTGAAGATACCCACTTCCATCAGAATACATCCTCATACAATATCATTGTTGAAGTGTATAATGATCTCCTAGTTCTGCTCATTTCACTTAGCATCAGTTGATGTAAGTCTCTCCAAGCCTCTCTGTATTCATCCTGCTGGTCATTTCTTACAGAACAATAATATTCCCTAACATTCATATGCCATAATTTACCTATTCATTCTCCAATTGATGGACATCCATTCATTTTCCAGTTTCTAGCCACCACAAAAAGGGCTGCCACAAACATTTTGGCACATACAGGTCCCTTTCCCTTCTTTAGTATTTCCTTGGGATATAAGCCCAGTAGTGGTGCTATTGACTTTCAATCTTTGTTCTATTACACATAAGACACCAGTTAGAAGAATTTTCTCAATATCTTCGAATATTTTATTCTTTGTCTCAACCAGAACCTACATTTCTTTGCACTAGAAAGAATTCTTAATTTGTATTCAGTGTATCTGAGCTTGAATGAGAGTTATGTCACTTACTACTGGAATTACCCTGGTAAACACTTAACTTCTCATCATTGATATGACATACTGGTCAAAAAGTCGTGTAAGGTTTTTTTTTTTTTGTTTGTTTGTTTTTTTCCCCCAACCTTAAGTTTACTTTTACTGTATTATGAATCTTGGCTAGAATGTTCTTGTCCATCTTATTTGGAAATTTTATCTATCTTCAAATCCTGTCCTCAAATTTCATATTAAAAATCCCTCTTGCTCTTATAGATTTTGTCCAGTAATTCTAGATTCCTTTATCATCCCTTTTTTTTTGGAATTCTATACCATTTCTGACCTATCCAACATATTTAACACTTTATCATAATACTTACTTGAAATCTTCCTTAATTCATCAAATGTTTTTCCAAATAGTAATCTGGGAGAGTGTATATTCCATATCTTATACTTCTTCACCTCCTCTTAAGGTCCAGCTCCATACACCTATTTGAATGATTGAAAATATAAGGGAAAAATTAAAAAAAACTTAATGTCTTTATTCTCTGACATATTTATGAACTCCATACAATATCACAGTATCTAAGAAAAACTTTCAAAAAGAAACTGTCAGATAGTTTACTGGAAATGTGTCTGAAAGATAGGAAAACAATTAGGGTCAGCATTTTCTCTTGAAGGACATCACCAAACTTTATCTTCACAATAGGTGAACTATAACCCTAAGATGCTGAGGCAATTGTTTATATCATTGGCTGATGTGAAAGGAGATCCCCCTATGACCATTTTATTTATGTTTGAACAAAAGATATTCTTGGCTGTGATCAAGAGTAAACTTGCAGGTTTATCATGTCTATGACTTTCTAGTGAACCATGTGGAAATCATGATTATTTGCAAGTGATATGAAGAATTAGTATTTGGATTTAATTAGTATGTTTAACATTCTTGACACAACAATTGATCATCCATTCTTTTTGAATTATTACCTGCTTTGGCTATTGACATGTGTTCATATTTTCTGAATATTTCAAAGTTGTATTCAGTGTTTAATATGGATATTTTATGTTCTGGAAAAAATTGTCTAATCCTTCATTCCCATCACAAAAGTGCATTTCAGTAGTGAAATGCCATATTTTTGTCTTTAATTAGAATTTAATCCATATTTAGGAAAATTTAAGGTTTCTGAATAATACTCATAGTTATTTCTATTCCATGAACTCTTTGACTGAAGGGAAATAGAACTTTAAAACATGTTTTTGTAGCATAATTTTGCCAATGTATTTTGTTCAGATTGCTAGTTAAGACAGTGAAAAATGGAATGGCTCACATATGTTGGATCCTGTAAATAATCATGAGATCATGTCACTGAATTTTTGTTCAACTGTTTATTTACTAGGATAGCATATCTATTGTGGGTTCTTATCATTCTACTAACTTAATTAGCAATTTTGCTTTGGCCCTAACCTTTCTCCTGAGTTCCAGTCTTTCATTGCCAATTGCCAATTAAACATTAGGAATCATAAAATCACCAGGAACAGAACAGAACTCATTATCTCTGCTCACCCAAATGCATATTTTTTCTGAATTTCCATATTGCTGTCAAAGGACCCCCATACTTTCAGATTTCAAGGTTCACAAACACAATGCCTTCTTATTTGACTCCTTACTCTCTTTCATTCTCTCTATCAAAATAATTGATCTTCTACATATCCCACACTTTATTTAGTTCAGGTTCTCATCACCTCTTGTCTGGAATGCTACAACAATCACCTCATTAATCACCTGCTTCCCCATTCCAATTTACCTCGGTTAAAGTCGTAAAGTTAGCTTCCTAAAGTATGGAACTGACCATCTCATTCCTTACCTCTATAACTCCAGTGATTCCATAGAAGTTTTAGTATCTAATATAAATTTACATGACTATATATTCCTATATATAGTTCTTCATAACCCTTCCTATATTTTGCATCTTCTTGAACACTCTTTTTTTTTTTTTTTTTTTTTTTTTTTTTTTTTTTTTTTTGAGCTGGGGTTAAGTGACTTGCCCAGTGTCACACAGCTAGGAAGTGTTAAGTGTCTGAGACCAGATTTGAACTGGGGTCCTCCTGAATTCAAGGCTGGGGCTCTATCCACTGCTCCACCTAGCTTCCCCTTTGAACACTCTTTTCTAAGTGCATATGTATTCAAGGAGAACTAGCACTTCTGGAGTAAGAGCTTGTTGAGCTCTTTCAGGGTTATTTATTTACATTTGGTTCCCATCCACCAGTCAACTTTCTCTTAGGGCTCAAAGAAGTAATAACATATACAACAATCACATGCCAGGAAAATCATCTTTGTGTCTTTGATAGGCCTTAGGTCTGTTAGTAACTTAGTGGTATGTTTATCCCAGGTATGTGAAGACTCTAGCAGAGTAATGCAGATGACAAGAATTTTTTTTTTTCCAATGCCACAAAGGTATCTGAAGAAGCCATTGTAGAGAATATAGAATTTAGTCAGACATTGAAGATGTCAAAATCATTCACTTCATGCAGGGCTATTATTAACCATCTTGACTTTTCTCTTTCCATTGAGCTATAATGGCTCTGGAAGAATGAGACTGATGACTGTACAATTCTTACTCACTTAAATCCAATTTAGGGGAAAATCAAGACATCATTGTTCTCTTCAAAGATGAAAAAGGGAGAAAACCAACTTTCTACATACTTTGTAATTCAGCCTTAGTAGTCAGTCTACTTGTAGTTTCTTGAAAATGACTGATCATCTTCTTAGTCAAATTGGCTTTCCAGAATATTCTCTGTCCCTGGTTCCATCTTTCAACATCACTTGATTTCATTTAAGATTCAGTTTATGTCATCTTCTGCAAAAGGCTGCTCTACGACTTTTCATAAGTTAGTACCTTTCATCTGAAATTACTTTCTACTTAATCTGTATATATTTTTAAAAATACCTACTTCTGTGCATGAATAAACCAACGAAAGTATCAATGTAAAAAAATGAAAAAAAACTTACTTAAAGCACTTTGATAACTTCTGAAAATACAAATACAAAACTGAATGTGTCTGCTCTGGAGGACCTTACATTCTAAATGTTGTTGGATGAGATGAAATCTCCCATTGAACATAAATAAATAGCAGCATAGATTAAAAAACAGAATCCTACAATAAATTGTTTACAAGAAACACATTTGAAACAGAGAGATCTATAGATAGTAAGGGTAAAAGGCTGAGGAAAATTTGTTATGCTTCAGCTGAAGCAAAAAAAAAAAAAAAAACACCACATGTGGTAGCAATTTTTATCTCAGATAAAGCAAAGTACAAATACATCTAATCAAAAGAGAAAAGGAATAAAACTATATCTTACTAAAGGGTACTATAGATAATGAAGCAATATCAATATTAAACATGTGTGCACAAAGTGGTGTAGCATATAAGTTCCTGAAGGAGATGTTAAGACATTTGCAAGAAGAAATAGACAGCAAAACTATAATAGTGGGAATCTCAAACTTGCTCTCTCAGAACTAGTTAAATCAAACCACAAAATAAATAAGAAAGGAACTAAGGATGTTAATATAATCCTAGAAAACTCAGATGTGATAGATCTATGGAGAAAACTGAATAAGGACAGAAAAAAAGTTGCCTTTTTTTCAGCAGTACATGGTACTTACACAAAAATTGACCATGTATTAAGGCATAAAAACCTCACACTCACATGAAGAAAGAAAGAAATAGTAAATGCTTTTCAGATCATGATACAATGAAAATTATATTCAAAAAAGGACCAGGGAAAGATAGACTAGAAACCAATTGGAACTTAAATCATCCAATTCTAAATAATTAGTGAACCAAACCCAAAATCATAGAAACAATCATTAATTTTAACCAACAGAATGACAATAATGAGATAAAATAGCAAAACCTATGGGATGCAAGCAAAGCACTTCTTAGGGGAAATTTTATATCTCTAAATAGTTACATGAATGAGATAGAGAAATAGGAGATCAATAAATTTAGAATGCAACTAAGAAAGTTAGAACAAGAACAAATTAAAAACCACCAATTATTCCAGGGGTGTAGCCCAGATGACGGAGATGACACGTGTTTCTTTCTGAGTTTCTCTACAACCCTCACATTAGTTATGAAATCAAGCCTCTGAATTAGCTCTGGAACTGCAAAACCCATAAATATTGGGAATGAAACAAATTATCAATAGAAGATTATTTCAAAGATCAACAGAAAGGTTCTGTTTCAATTGGAAACGGGAGGGAGGCAGTCAGCATAAGCAAATTAGCACAAATGCCAGCACAGACAGTTCAGAATCTTCGGGTGGTGTAGTCTCTGAGGGTGGTGCATACTCCTCATGGTGGAGACTCTACAGGGAGTAAACAGGAAGAAAAAGACCAGAAAACATCTGTTTCAATCAGAAAAAGCAGAGAGGCAACAAAGCACAAGCACCTGAGCACAAATGCCAGAACAGACAATGCAGAGTCCTGAGGTAATGCACAATCTGCAGGGTGGTGCAGATGCTGGAGGAGGAGGATGCAAACTCATGTGGCAGAGAATATAAAAGGAAGAATCTACAGCAGTATTGGACACTCTGCCTAGTTCCAGGCCAGTATATCATCAGAGAAGTTATAAAACATCCAACACAACACAAAAGATCAGTAGTGAACCCCAGAAAACCAGAATCTCACAGAACATGTCCATGCCCACCCAGCACCTGGAGTGAATCAGCACTGACCCAATACAGCTGAGGCTGCTTGGAAAATCTCTCTTGCCCTAAAAGAAAACCTTAACTTTTTTTTTTTTTTTTTTTTTTTATTGAGTAAAAAAGTAAAAAGTAAAGAGGACTCTGACAGTAGGCAACTTTTATGGCAAAAAAAAAAAAAAAAAAAAAAGTAGGCCAAGATGGCAGAGAAGGCACACACTCTTTAAGATTGTCTTGTGCCCTCATTACCAATTTTTGAATTTAGGCTCAAAAATAGTGCTTGACTGGTGAAAGTCATGAAGATTAAAGGTGCAACAGCTTACCAGCTGAAGATAATCTGGAAGACCTCCAGAGCAGGTTTGTCCTGAGGGGTGGCAACAGACCACACAGGCAGGGAGATAGGAAAGTCTGGTGTCCTTCAGACCAGGGACAGGGGTAGCCTCTGTGGCTAGAAGAGCAGTGGAAATGACCCTGCCAAGAGCTGACTGCTTTGCCTTGATTGTAAAGCAAGGGACCAACAGAGATTAGAACCAGAAGTACAGGGTACTCTAAAAATGTCAAAACTGTACCTCCCCTCAAACTGGAAGTGACTCAGCATAGATAAGCACAACTGTGCAGCTGCACACTGAAGCACAGATAGGGCAGCTGCAAATTTACTTGCCTGGGGCAACAGAACTTCTGCAAGGCAACTGTGCTTCCAGAGCAGAGACACTTCCAGTCCAGGACAGAGCCACTGTCAGTCTGTGCAGAGCTATTCAGCTAGTCAGCTGCCAATACCCACAGCACCACAGCTGGTTTTGTATTGAGGTACTGACACTTTCACTGCTCATACTCTTGCCTCAGGGCAGTCGTTAATCCACACAGCTGGGTTTTTAGCAAGGCACCCCCCACAGCAATGCCATGCAGACCTGAGTCGCTCCCATTGGGGAACTATTTCCCAGAACACTCCCATAACTGGCCACTCTTTGTAGCTGTCCATACACCTATCACTGTTCTGCAGAGGAAGTTGGTAACCTCCTGACCCTGAAGGCAGACCCTACAGGATTTAAAAAATTAGTAAAAAAATTGAAAGGACAATTGATAACTTCTATACAGAAAGAAAGCAGGTTTTCAACCCCGAGGAAACTAATATCAGACAGTCTCCAGACAATTGTTGGTCCCCAACACAAAAGGCCCTCCTAGAAGAGATTATTAAAAATCTTAAAAGAGAGCTAGAAGAAAAATGGGGAAAGGAAAGACAAGCTATGCAAAAGAGTAACAACTTCCTGAAAGGTGAACTGGAAAAGCTAAACAACTTCCTGAAAGGTGAACTGGAAAAGATAAACAACTTACTGAAATGTGAATTGGAAAGGGTAAAAAACTCACAGGAAGTGCAGGGAAACAGAATTTGTGAAATGGAAAAGGTAAAGAACTGCCATGAAAGTAGAATTTGTGAATTAGAAAAAGAAAATAACTTACTAAAAAAAATAGTGAAATGGAAAAAATCCAATTGGGAATGTACAAAAAGAAGTAAAAAAAATCTAATGAAGAAAATAACTCATTAAAAATCAGAACTGAAAAAATACAAATGAATGATACCCTGAGACATCAAGAATCAGTCAAGCAAAACCAAAAAAAAAAAAAAAAAAATAGAAAGAAGTATTACTTATCTACAACAGACCTGGAAAAATAGGCCTAGATAATCTGAGGATTATTGGATTTCCAGAAAATTATAATTTTAAAAAGAGCCTAGATAATATTTTATAGGAAATCATCAAAGAGAACTGCCCCTAGGTAATAGAACCAGAAGGTAAAATAGGCATTGAAAGAATTCATTGAACACCTTCTGAAAAAGACCCTAAAAAAACCCTATGGAACATTGTGGCCAAATTTCAGAACTATCAGACTAAGGAAAAAATATTACAAGCAGCCAGGAAAAAACAATTCAAATACCAAAGTGCCACAATAAGGGTCATTCAAGATCTGGCTGCCTCCACATTAAAGGATCAAAGGGCCTGGAACCTGATATTCCAAAAGGCAAAATAACTTGGAATGCAGCCAAGAATAAACTACCCAGCTAAGTTTATCATTTTTGTCCATGGTAAAAAAAGATTTGCATTGTATTTAATGAAACAGACGAATTCCATTTGTTTCTAAGTAAAAAACCAGATGTAAACAAAAAATTTGATCTCCAATCATAGGACTCAAGAAGCAGAAAAAGGTAAAAGTAACTCTTGAGAACTGTATTTCTGGACACTGATACATTGTTGGTGGAGTTGAAAAGAATCCAACTCTTCTGGAGAGCAATTTGGAATTATGCCCAAAAAGTTATCAAACTGTGCATACCCTTTGATTCAGTAGTGCTACTACTGGACTTATATTCCAAAGAAATACTAAAGAAGGGAAAGTGACCTGCATGTGTCAAAATGTTTTGGCAGCCCTTTTTGTAGTGGCTAGAAAGTGGAAAGTGAATGGATGCCCATCAATTGGAGAATGGATGGGTAAATTATGGCATATGAATGCTGTGGAATACTATTGTTCTGTAAGAAATGACCAGCAGGATGAATACAGAGAGGATTGGAGAGACTTACATGAACTGATGCTGAGTTAAATGAGCAGAACCAAGACATCATTATACACTTCAACAACGATAATATGTGAGGATGTATTCTGAAGGAAGTGAATATCTTCAGCAAAGAGAAGATCTAATTCAGTTCCAATTGATGGACAGAATCAGCTACACCCAGAGGAGGAACCCTGGGAAATGAGTGTAAACTGTTTGCATTTTTGTTTTTCTTCCCTGGTAATTTTTACTTTCTGAATCCAATTCTTCCTGTGAAACAAGAAATTCGGTTCTGCACACATATATTGTATCTAGGATATACTATAACACATTGAACATGTATGGGACTGCCTGCCATCTAGGGGAAGGGGTGGAGGGAAGTAGGAAAAATTCACAATAAAATTGAGTGGAAGAAATAATGTTGTAAAAAATTACCCATGCATTTGTACTGTCAAAAAAGGTATAATTCTAAAATTAATAAAAAAGTAATTAATAAATAAAACAAAGAATTGGTTTTATGAGAAAAAAAAAACAAAATAGATAAACCTTTATTTAATTTGATTAGAAAAAGGAAAGAGGAAAAACAAATTGTTATTCTAAAAAATGAAAAGCAAGAACTATCCACCAATGAAGAAGAAACTAAAGTAATTCTCAGGAGTTACTTTGCCAGCTTTATGCCAATAAATTCGACAACCTAAGCAAATTGGAGAAATAGCTAGAAAAATATAGATTGCTCAGATTAACAGAAGAGGAAATAAATTACTTAAATAATCCCATTTTAGGAAAAGAATTAGAAGAAACTATTAATCAGCTCCCTAAGAAAAAATTCCCAGGACCTGATGGATTTACATGTGAATTCTACCAAACATTTAAAGAACAATTAACTCCAATACTATATTAATTATTTGAAAAAATAGGGGAAGAAGGATTCCTACAAAATTCCTTTTAAGACATAGACATGGTACTGATACTGAAACTAGGTAGCCCAAACCCAGAAAAAAAATGATTATAGACCAATCTGCCTAACGAATATTGATGCAAAAATCTTAAGTAAAATATTAGCCACAAAATTACAGAAAATTATCCTCAGGATAATACACCACGACCAAATAAGATGTATACCAGGAATGCAGAGCTAGTTCAATATTAAGAAAACTATTAGCATAATTGACTATATCAATAATCAAATTAACAAAAACTATATGACCATCTCAATAGATTCAGAAAAAGCATTTCATGAAATCCGATACCCATTCCTATTAAAAAGTTGGGAGAGTATAGGAATAAATGGACTTTTCTTTAAAATAGACAGTAGTATGTATTTAAAACCATCAGTAAGCATCATATGAAATGGTGATAAATTGGAACCATTCTTAATAAAATCAGGAGTAAAACATAGTTGCCCACCATCACCATTACTAATCAATATTGTATTAGAAATGCTAGCTTCAGCAATAAGAGATGAAAAAGAAATTAAAGGAATTAAATTAGGTAATGATGAAACCAAATTATCACTCTTTGCAGATGATATGATGGTATATTTAGAGAACCCCAAAGAATAAACTAAAAAGTTATTAGAAATAATCTATAACTTCAGTAAAGTTGCAGGTTACAAAATATATCCATATAAATCATCAGCATTCTTATACATCACTAACAAAATCCAAAAGCAAGAGATACAAAGAGAAATTTCATTTAAAATAACTATCAATAGTTAAAATTTTTGGGAATCTATCTGCCAAGGTAAAGTCAGGAACTATATGAACTATATTTCCACAAAAATAAAGTCAGATTTAAGCACTTGGAAAAATATTAAATGCTACTGGATAGGTAGAGTGAATATAATAAAGATGACAATACTACCTAAACTATTTATTTAGTACTATATCAGACCCCCAAGAAACTATTTTACTGATCTAGAAAAAATAACAATAAAATTCATCTGGAAGAATAAAAGGTCAAGAATTTCAAGGGAACAAATGAAAAAAAAATCAAATTAAGGTGGTCTAGTTGTACTGGATCTAAAACTATATTATAAAGCAGTGGTCAACAAAACCCTTTGATATTGGATAAAGAATAGATTAGTTGAGCAATGGAATAGTTTAGGTTCACAAGACAAAATAATTAATAACTATAGCAATGTAGTGTTTGTTAAACCCAAAGATCTCAGCTTTTGGAAAAAGAATTCATTGTTTTACAAAAATTGCTGGGAAAATTGGAAATTAGTATGGCAGAAACCAGGCATTAACACCATATACCAAGATAAGATCAAAATGAGTTCATGATCTAGTTATAAAGTTATAAATAACTTAGAAGAACATAGAATAGTCCACCACTCAGACCTGTGGATGAGGAAGGAATTTGTAAGTAAAGAAGAACTAGAGGACATTATTGATCACAAAAGAGAAAATTTCAATTATATCAAGTTAAAAATATTTTATAAAACAAAACTAATACTGACAAGATTAGAAGGGAAGCAATAAACTAGGAAAACATTTTTACAGCTATAAGTTATGATAAAGGCTGCATTTCTAAAATTAATAGAGAATTGACTCTAATTTATAAGAAATCAAGCCATTGTCCAGTTGATAAATGGTCAAAGGATATGAATGGACAATTTTTGGATGAAGAAATTGAAACTATTTCCACTCATATGTTGCAAATCACTATTGATCAAAGAAATGCAAATTAAGACAACTCTGAGATACCACTACACACCTGTCAGATTGGCTAAGATGAAAGGAAAAGACAATAACCAATGTTAGAGGGGATATGAGAAAACTGGGACACTGATGAATTGTTAGTGGAGTTGTATATGGATCCAAGCATTCTGGAGAGCAATTTGGAACTATATTCAAAAAGTTATCAAACTCTTCATACCCTTTGATCCAGCAGTGTTATTACTAGATTTATATCCCAAAGAGATATTAAAGAAGGGAAAGGCAAAATGTGCAAAAATGTTTGTGGCAGCTTTTTACAATTGGTTAGATCTGACAATTTGTATGGAAAGTGTTTTGCAGTTTTGCTCATATAGTTCCTGATTTTTGCTTGGCAGATTGACTCCTAAATATTTTATACTATTGGTAGTTATTTTAAATGGAATTTCTCTTTGTAACTCTAACTGTTGGATTTTGTTGGTTATATGTAAGAATGCTGATGACTTACGTAGGTTTATTTTATATCCTGCAATTTTGCTGAAAGTATGGATTATTTCTAATAGTTTTTTAATAGAATCTCTGGGGTTTTAAAGTATACCATCATATCATCAGCAAAGAGTGATAATTTGGTTTCCTCATTACCTTCTCTATTTCCTTTCATCTCTTTCTTGACTCTTATTGCCAAAGCTAGCATTTCTAATACAATATTAAATAGCAATGGTGATAGTGGACAACTTTGTTTCACTCCTGATCTTATTGGGAATGGTTTCAGTTTATCCCATTACATAGGATGCTTACTGATGGTTTTTAATAGATACTACTGATTATTTTAAGGAAAAGTCCATTTATTCCTGTACTCTCAGGAATTCCTTTTAATAGGAATGGATGTTGTATTTTACAAAATGCTTTTTCTGCATCTATTGAGATGATCATATGGTTTTTGTTAATTTGGTTATTAATATAGCCAAACCAGCCTTGCATTCCTGGTATAAATCCTACTTGATTATGGTGTATTATCCTGGGGATGATTTTCTGTAACCTTTTTGCCAATATCTTATTTAAGATTTTAGCATCAAAATTCATTAGGGAGATTTGTGTATAATTGTCTTTCTCTGTTTTCAACCTACCTGTTTTAGGTTTCAGTACCAGGTCTGTGTCATAAAAGGAATTTGGTAGGAGTCCTTCATTCCCTATTTTTTCAAATAGTTTATGTAACATTGGGGTTAAATATTCTTTAAATGTTTGGTACAATTCACATTTAAATCCATTTGGCCCTGGAGATTTTTCCTTAGGGAGTTGATTAATAGCTTGTTCTATTTCTTTTTCTGAAATGGGACTATTTAAGCAATTTACTTCCTCCTCTATTATTCTAGGAAGCCTATATTTTTGGAGGTAATCATCCATTCCACTTAGGTTATCAAATTTATTGGCATAAAATTGGGCAAAGTAACTCCTTATTATTACTCAAATTTCCTTTTCATTGGTGGAAAGTTCCCCCTTTCATTTTTAAGACTAACAATTTGATTTTCTTCTTTCTTTTTCCTAATCAGATTTATGAAAGGTTTATCTATTTTATTGTTTTTTCATAAAAACCAATTTAGTTTTATTTATTAATTCATTATTTATTTTTTACTTTTAATATTACTAATTTCTCCTTTTAATGTTCGAATTTCAAGTTTAGTATTTAATTGGGGGGTTTTAATTTGGTCTTTTCCTAGCTTTTTAAGTTGTAAGACCAATTTATTGATCTTCTTTTCCTCTATTTTATTCAAGTAAGCCTCTAAAGATATACCCTTTCCCCTTATTACTGCTTTATCTACATCCCACAAATTTTGGTATGATGTCTCATCTTTTTCTTGCTCCTCTTTGCACCCTTTCCCAGTATTAAACTGATGGGCACCACTTGCCTCACACAGCTCTCCCTCTTTAGAATCTCTCCCACCCCTTTCCCTTCCCCTTTCTTGTACTTTTCCCTTATTACTCATTTCCTTTTCCCTTTTCCTCTCCCACTTTTTAATGAGGTGAGACAAGTTTCTTTGTAAATATGTCAATTATTTTCTCTTTGAGCCAACTCTAATGGGAGTAAGATTCACAACAAGCTGATTTTAGAAAGATATGAAAAGATTTACATGAATCGATGCTAGCAAAACAAGCAAGACCTTGAATGCATTGTATACAGTAATAATAGGATTGTTGTAATGATCAAACTATGAAAAACATGGTTCTCCTCAGTGATTCAGCAGTCCCAAATTATTTATTAAGATTTGTTGAGAATTATGCATTCAGAGCAGTGATCCTTTACGGAATTAGCAGCCCAGCAAAGCAAGACAAAGATATTTATTGAATCTGATTATATTAGTTGATATGTAGATTTTGGTTTCAGGAGGGGTGTGCTAACATGGGGAGATTTTAAAGCCTTGATGTATGTTGTTAGCCATTATGCATACAGAAAAGTGGGGATAGTATTAATGTATAGTAATACTATTACACTTAAGCCTGACTGAATCATAACTTCACTGAAGGGACAGCAAAGAAGGAAAATGTTCAGGCACCATATTGGGGACATAATTTATTGAGATTTGCAATTCAATGTCTTGTTCAACATACTGTTAGTTCTATTTTCTTATTTACTGACTTCTATGGTCATATCTAAACTAGGTGGATGATAGGGTTTTAGACAATATAGACCTGTACCTGTCAGTGAGTGATTAAGGATTTCTGTGGGATTTTGGCTGGGGATGTGTGTATCAGAATCCCATCATGTGATACCATATAGATGGAAATGGTGACCAAAGAAGGGAATTTTGTTTTAGGAAGTCATATATAAAGTGAGTGAAATAATGGGATAGTCATGCTACCTGTGCTTTTCAGATACAATGTTAGTGTTGATTTAATTTTAATTGCCAGAGAAGGTATTAGAAAATATTATTTGCAGGGAAGAGAAATGAGAGAAAGAGAATATTTCTACACTGGTATAGTAGAAAATGACTTGGGTAAAGATGAGGCAGTGTTAAGTGACTTTTAGTTATTCCAATGTTTCTCAATCCCCAGTTGATCTGGAAGTCTGATTGGCATGATGGAACAGCTATAGCAGGTGCAAGGTAGGTTATTATCTCACATAAAAACTTTTACAATGCAAATTCCTTAAAAATTGTGCTTTTGGTTTTTTTTGTTTGTTTGTTTTGTTTGTTTGTTTGTTTTGGTTTTTTGTGAATTTAGGGCCTAGAACAATGATACCTGGCTTTATTAAATACTTGATGAATTGAGTGATCAATAGGCATATAGAATGCCAATTTTCTTTTGATCGTAGAAATTATTTATTGATATTGTTTATATTCCTGTGAAAGTTTGTGTACTTACTTATAATGTATGTCAAGGTATTATATGATATATTATTCTACTTCAAATACTTCCATTTGATGAGATTGGAAATTGATTTACTTGGTTTCAATTTGGTTACCTAATTTAAAAAATCTCTTTGGCTCCTCCTCCTTTTCTTCATCATCCTCCTCTTTCTTCTCTAATTTCTTCTTCTCAACCTCTCTGCATTTTCCTTCTTCCCTCATTGTCTGTGGTCTCTTTCTCCACTTAGTACCACATACTTACATATGAGATATCTGTCCATAGGAATAGAATTTTGGTCATAAAGTTTCTAAAATAATTTTGAAATTAGGAGCTATATTTTTTATTTTAATTTTTAAAATAATTTTTGTTTGTTGTTATTATTTCCCCTCTAAATGTTGGGACAACTTACTTTAAATCCTGTGCAGTTCTCATTTATGATTTCTTGCAAAAGAGTTTTGAGAAGTCTTAAAAATACCTATTGTGTTTCAAATGGAGTAATTTGACAATGCCTTTAAACCCAAGTTATTCAGACTTTCATTGAATGGGCAATGCTAGTTCCCAGTTCAAATCTCTATGGGCTATTATTTAGTTTTTGATACTTTGAAAGTAGTATAAATAGCAATTGAGGAAAGTGTCCAGCCTGGAATTAGAAAGATTCATCTTGGAGAGTTCAAATCCGGCTTAATTGCTCTGTGACCCTAGCTAAGACATTTAACCCTCTTTGCTTCATTTGTCAAATGAACTAGAGAAGAAAATGGCAAAATACTGTAGTATCTTTGCTAAGAAAATTCTAAAATGGGGCATGACAAGTTTAATAGGAATGAAATGACTTAAACACAATAACAAATAGCATTTTTTTTCCTGTTTTGACCAAAAACTTTGAGGATCACCCACTCCCAGATTGAAATTTTGTGATGATAAATTAGGCTATCTTTTGTTTCAATTCTTACCTAGCTCTTAATCATTAAATGAGCATTGCCACAGACAAACTAAAACCTCAGAAGACTTTAATTTGCATCCTTGGCCATCAATAGCCATTTTGACTTTTATTTTGCCACTAGACTTCAAAAGTCTTGGGAGGAGAGAATGAGATAGAAAACTCTCTGCAGCTTTGCCTAACAAATTCAATTCAAGAGCAATTCAAGATTTCACCCCAAGATTGCATTGGCTCTCTTCTGAATGTCACATGAGCAACAACAATGCTAGGGAAGTTCATATAGTGAAAGATGAAATAATATGGGATATTGATCAACAGAGAGTGTTGTCTTATAAAAAACAAATATTTTAAGATTTTGTATATATATACATATATACATACATATATATATATACATATATATATATATATATATATATATATATATATACTTATAATAAAATAAGGCAGTTTTGTAGAAAAGTAGATTGAATGCAAAATCTCAAGTCAAGAAGATCTGAGTTCAAATATAGTTTTAAACATGTATAACCTTTTTGACCCTGGGTAAAACACAACCTCACACACCTCTATCTCTCTCAGTTTCCTTTTCTATAAAATGGAGGATGATAATAATATCACCAGTATTGTTGTAAGAATATAGTAGCATAATGTTATTAAATCTTCTTGTTCACCTTGAAATGCTATATAAATCCTAGCAATGATGATAATGATAATTATGGTAGAATTTGTCTTCACATAGCTAGTTCATAATTCTGTTTTTTCGTCCAAGGATTTATTTTTAAAACTATTGGAAATTATTGTAATAATCGTAAGTGTTTTGCACTATTTTCTAAGCTTAAGTATCTCTTAAAAATATTTCTTAAAAATATTAAAAAAATTAAAAATAAAAATAAAAATAAATAACTTCCTGTTAGAAAGAGATGAAATATATGGTTTGGATTTCAAATCACTGTAGTTTAGGGAATTTGCATATTTCTGATTAAAGTAAAAATCTTTCCCAATCCTTAAAATTTTAGCATATAAAAAACACATAAGCCATTATTGAATCAACATGCTATAGCTAATGCATGGAAGAAATATCATTCAGTCAAGTTGAGACTTGATTACTGAGTAAGTGCTGTTAGAAGAGCCATATGTTCTATTCACAAGATGACTTAGCCCTCCCCAGGCATTTCTTGAGTATGCCATCAGTTGGCAGTTTTTCCAACCCAAATGAAAAATTGATTGAAATCAAAGGATATTGTCTGCAGTTCCTTCACTATGTTGCCTAGGTGGCTAAATAATTTGTGAATAACTTGATTAAACTCCAATATTTATATTGGAAATAAATTACACAAGAGTAAAGTGTCCACTTTCTTTAGGTTTATTATCTACTTGCTGACCTGGAATTGGTGATTAAATAGACAGAATAGTTGAAGGTTACACTAACAGCCTGAATTCAATTTCAAGGAAGCTGACATCATCACAGAAGTACTTGTAGACTATTTAAGGAAAAAAAAAATCAACAAAAACAGTACAATTTTCTCTGAAATAGCAGACCCATCCTTTTATAATAAATTCTGATATGATACTGAAGTTATGTATTACAAATAAATGTCCTAGATTATTATCTATAGACTGGAAGTAAGAATCTGTAAAATAAACTTTGATAAGTGACCTGAGATGAGTCATCATATAAGGAATGATGTGGCATTGACAGGAAGAAAGCAAAGGATCTTTTGAATTCATATAATAATAGATAACTACATTAAAAAGCCTGTATTTCAAATTTCTTGGAGTCTAATAAATTTTTTTTCCTGAAAATTGCAAGTGTTACATAATCACATGTGCTATAATGCAATGGCCTCCTTTTCAATGTTTTTAAAAAATAAATTTATTTTTTTTTCCTAACAGCAATAAAGAGTGTTGAATAATGATTTATCATGTAAGACTGCCATTTTACAGAGATGAGAAACTGAGGGCACAGAATAAGGAAACCTCAATAAGAAAATCTCTGAACCAGTTTGGGATTAAGTAAGATTCCTGGACAGTGCTCAAACAAAGTTGTAGACTGAGACTCCTCAAAGCTTTGTAGGGTATGTCAGTGAAATGAAAAATTCTTTAAATTTATGGAATTTTCCTGTCTCTCTTCAATACTTTATTATTATTTTCTAAATAAGATTTTTGGAGAAAAGGAAAACAATATCATAAATATAGTTTATTATATGCATGTAACATATTATGAACTTCATGTTTATCCATTTAAGGAAATATTTTAATTTCTTGCCTACTAACCATGAACATTGGAATACCTATCATTAGGTATAGTATTCCATTGATACCTAGTATGTTCTTACTAGTTTGCTTGGAGTATGTCTATCACTTCAGATATAGGATAATAGTTGATTCTGTTAACCATTTCTATTATAATTCACTGATATCAGATATGCATGAGACAATTATCTAAGAGTCACTGCAAAGAAGAGGGTGAATGTAAAAAGTGAAGTAAGGAATCGGTAAAGTATGGTAGAAAGAAGTCTTGTTTGCTTATTAATAAATAGTTAGGTTCTCAACACACCTTTGTTATTATTTGGGTGATCATAAGAGGGTTCTTAACTTTTCTCAATTTCTTCATTTACCAAACATGTATCTGCATGTAATAAGCCCTTTCAATTTCAGTTCCCTCATCCATAAAGTAGTATTATTACCAGTAACTATCACACAGGGTTCTTGTTAATATCAAGGAAAATACATATTTAAAATATTTTATGTATCTTAAATTGCTATGCAAAGACTAACTATTATAATAGAAGACTACATAAGAAAGGGTTTGAAAATAATAAATACACTAAATAAATCCATGGTATTATTAAAGATAGTTTATTACTAATTGGGAATAATTATAGTTATTTGTTTTTTACTTGTTGGCAAAAATGTCCTCTATCAAAGCAGATTGGCACCATTTCTGCATAGCTTGAAGATTTTAAAGATTACATGAAAACCAAGGTACCAGACAATGAGATTGAGTTGAGTTTAATGGCCAAACATTCAAACTCTACTGCAGAGTAGAAAGAATCTCCCCCCGCCAAAAAAAAAAAAAAAAAAAAAAAAACAATAAATGTCAATCTCATTTTCAATGTGGACATATCTGAAAAGTAAACTGCCAAGGTAAGAGACTTATTTATTGTAGCTGAAGTTTCTATATAAGGATAGCGATGTGCTGGCTGGTGAAGGACCTGTGTTTTCTTTTTGCTAATTGTTAGGCCAAAATACAGAAAATTTATCTATATTTTGCTGCATCTCAGTTTCAAATGTTGCATTGAGCACTTGTAAACAACCAAAAAAAAAAAAAAAACATGCTCCAATACTCCATCAATTTTAGTTTTGACTTGTAACATGTTCAAGATAAAGACTTTACCATTATTGTGTAGCTGACATTAATTCCACACTTTGATTTTGCACAGGACAAGCTCTCACAAGGTGGTCAAAAAAAGTGATACAAGGACATTCTCAAGATAACTCTTAAGAACGTTTGAATTAATTGCATTACATGGAAGACCCTGGCACAGAACCACCCAGCATGGTGTGCCCTCATCAGAAAAAGTGCTGTGCTCTATGAGCTAAGCAGAATTGAATTAGCGCAGAAGAAACACAAGATGCACAAAATTAGTGAAGCTATCCCAAATGTTCAAATACTATTTGTCCCCAATCTGTGAAAGAGCATTCTGCCTCAGCCTGATTAGCCACAGTTAGACACATTGTAATTCGACTTTAGCATAGTCATATTTTGTCATTTTGGTCCTCTTCAAGAACAAAGGATAACAGACAATTAGAATAGAGTAGTACTGGTCTTGTAAAGTACTGGGATTAGAAAAAGAGGCAGATCCCACAATCTAATGTGGGAGACAATAAGAAAATAAAAGTATAAGAACAAGCTATATACAGGAGGAAAAGAGAATAATTAATAAAGAGAAAGCACTAAAATTTAGAGAAGTTGGAAAAAATTTCTGTAGAAAATAATTTTTTAATTGGAACTTAGAAAGAAATTAGTAGGTACAGATGAGGAGGGAGAGCATTCTAAGCAAGGGAGGCAGCAAGAAAAAATACCCAGAAATCAGATATGAAAGATTGTATTTGTGGAAGATTCTAGAGGCCTGATTGGATCAAACAGTATACAGTGGGGAGTAAGATATAAGAAAACAGGAAAGGCAGGAGGGGAATAGGTTATGAAGGACTTTCAAATTCTAATTAGAGGACTTTGTGTCAAATTCTGGAGTTAATATAGAACAACTGAAGTTTGAGAAGTGAGGTAACATGGTCAGACCTGTATTTTAGGAATGATGATCAGTGACTGAATGGTGAATGGATTGGAGCTGGAGCAGGCAGATCTACCATCAGGCTATTGCAGAATCGAAATGAGTAAGTTTAAAATGTCTAATAGACGTACAAGTTAAAATTCTGAAAAATGGTTGGGAGTGCAAGATTGGAGGTCAGCACAAAAATTGGGACAGGACAGGTAGATTTGAGAATTTTCACAATATAAATATGGCAGTTAAATCCATGATAACTAATGAGATCACCAAACCATACCCTGTGGGGCACCTAGAGAAAAAAAGGAGTGATCTATACAAGGATTCAGCAAAGGAGACTGAGAAGAAATTCTGATATATGTACAAGAAAATGGTATTCTTAGGAAGGTGATTGATAATATCAGAAGTTGCACAGAGATTGAAAAGAATGAGTATGGAGAAAAGGCAATATATTTGACAATTAGAAATCATTGATAAGTTTAAAGAGAAAGCAACATTTCAATGGAATGATTAGATAAGAAGCCAGATCATAAAGGATTAAAAAAAAGTGAGAGGAGGGAAAGTGGAGGGTCTTCTCAAGGAGGTTAACCACAAGAGCCAGAAGAGATAGAAAATGATAGCACTGATAATAGATCAAAATGAGAAGTATTTTTAAGGAAGAGACATAGGTATGTTAATGAGGAGTTGGAAATGAGCAAAATTGATAAGGAAAGAATAAAAATAACTGATGGAATGGGGGTGTCAAAGGGAATAGTCTGTTAGGAGACAGAGTATGGAATGTGATTCTTTGAGCTGGTAAACTTTTGTAAGGACTAAGCCAAATTCAATATTCCAACAGGTGGTGCTATCTTCTCTTTCCCTATAAGTCTAATATTATTCCCTACATACTATTTACATATTAGTCAAACTGCACAACTTTGCCTTTACAATATGCCTTGGACACTCTTTATGTCACCTGTACTCATATTGTTCCAAAATGTATTGTTTTTCTGTATCTGTACCTTTAACTCATTCTTGTTTTCTTTTTTAAGCCCAACTTTAACTATGCTTCTTCCAAGAAACTTTTCTTTATCCTCTATTAGATTAGTAACCATTATAATAAGCATTGAATTGAAAAGACTAGAAACATAACCTGTGATCACTTTTATTATTCTGACCCCTAAGCACTCCAATAAGGATTGATAAGCAATTATTAAGCAACAGCTTTGTGCCAGGCATCCAAAAGATATCTAGCTTCAGAAACTGGAGCAAAAGAAAAGGTACATTGAAAAGATAATTGAAGTCATAAGACTGATGACATCACTATGAGAAATAATATGGGAAAAGCTGAAAAATGGGGCCAAGGCAAGCTCTAACATATATTTATTAATAAAAAATAGAGTAAGCATGACTGAGAATGGGTGATCAGGCAGGTAGTAGGAAAAGAAGGAGATAGTGTATCCCAAAACCCCAAGGACAAGAGAGTAACAAAGAATAATGCCTGTTCAAAGTCTCAAAAGTTGCTAATACAAGTAGAAGTTTAAAGGTTGACAAACTGACATTATAATTAGTAATAAAGAGATCATTGTAGTGAACTGTGTCCTAGCTTCAGTTGAAAGCAAAATCAAAAATAATGTTGCAAGAGGTTGAGATTTTTGTGAGAAGTGGGAAACTAGAGACAACTGGTATAGTCAATGTTTTCTAGAGTGAGCTTAGAAAGAGAAGAGAGATATTGGAAGGTGTTTGAAGGAAGTAATTGTGTTTTGTTGTTCTTTGTGTTGTTGTTGTTTTGCTGGGGCAATTGGGGTAAAGTGACTTTCCCAGAGTCACAGAACTAGGAAGTGTTAAGTGTCTGAGGTCATATTTGAACTCAGGTCATCATGACTTCAGGACTGGTGCTCTATCCATTGTGCCTCTTAGTTACCCCTCCATTCTTTGTGTTTTTTAGAATGAAGTAGATGTGAATGTGTTTCTACTTGTTAGGGAGAGTGGATAAAGAGAGATTTAACAAAAGAAATTGAAGGACATGGGATTAAAGAGTTTCAGTAAAAGTGTTAGTTTGATAGAAGCCACTTCTTCCATTAAAATCACTAAGAAGGAGCACAGAGGATAATGTTGTTAAAGTATTTTGCCTTGTAGAATTAAAGAAAAATAAGAAATCTCTGTTAACTTTACTAAGGAGAGAGAAAGCAGAAGGATAAGTAGGTAGTTTAGGAAGAAAAGTTTTGCAGTGAATGAAGTAAAGAAGTAATCAGGAGAGAATTAATGGATTGATTTGAAGCAGTTGAGGTTCCATAAGAAAGATTATACATAAACCATCCTAAGAAGGCCAAAGATGAAAATTTCCAAATATATCAAGATATTACTAGAAATATGTTTTGTGATAGAAAAATTTACTCTAGCACCATTTCATCCCAAAAGATCCATGTCCTCTGGTTGGTATTTTCCATGTTCATTTTTTCATTCTCCTTGAAGCTTCGATTTTGACTTTCCAGACTTTATTCTTCACTGTCTTGTCCCCTCCCCCACCATTTGTTTTGTATGTATTATTTTCCCTTTTAGAATGTAAGTTTCATGAAGGCAGGGCCATATTGCTTTTATATTCTATTTGTATTGTCAGTACTTAGAAGAGTGCCTAGCATATAGTTAACTACATAATAATATTTATTTATTGATTAATTAAGATCCCAAAACCAAAATAGGCCCCCTTTTCATTGGGCAGTTTAGTTAATATTAGTATATTGGCCACACACAAATTTACAGAATTTCATGGGAATATTTGTATGAAATGAGTAATGTCCAGGAGAATATACACCTATAACAATATAAATGAATAACACAAGATAAATGAAAATCACAATAAGGAAAAACAGAAAATTGTGTGATCTAATTTCAATCCCAGGGAAGATATGAGGAAATTAAGCTTACCTTATTCTTTTTAAAGAGACATGAGATATTACAATTGTGGAATGTCCTATATCCTCTTAGAACAGTGGTTGTGTTTAAATACATGTTACCTTTGTGACAGTAGAAGACTAACTCTGGCAAATAAGAGAAGCAAGGATGTATATCTTGAAAATATGATATACAATTACAAGGCATTATAAAACAAAACATAAAAGTAACAAGCTCCCCATTTTACACTTAAAGACACTGTAACTTGAGGAGACTCAGACTAAGTGACTAGTTCAAAGTCACACACATAGAAAGTGGCAGCTCTTAGACTCTACTCCAGAATATTCTCTCACGCAGAATTTCTCTGTTATTTGTAGGAAGGAAGAAAGGAAGGAAGGAAGGAAGGAAGGAAGGAAGGAAGGAAGGAAGGAAGGAAGGAAGGAAGGAAGGAAGGAAGGAAGGCAAAGAGGGAGGGAGAAAGAGAAAAAGAAAGAAAGAAAAAAAAAAGAGAAAAAGAAAGGAAGGAAGAAGGAAACTAAGATCTGAATTTAAATATGGCCTCAAATACTTAGCAGTTGTGTGACCCTAAGTAAATCAATTAGCTGCCATATACCCTAGTGTTGTTAGCTGTAAAACAGACATAGCACCTCTCTCCCATGGTTGTTCTGAAGACCAAATGAAATAAAATTATAAAATGCTTAATGCCTAATACCTATTAAGAGTAACATAAATGGTTATTCATTGTTTGCTTTTTTTTTTTTAATACACATGACTACTTGTCAAATTAAATAAATTATTTAATACTTACCTCAAACAACAATACAATATATTGATAGGATAAAATCAAAACAACAGTCAAAGACATATTTATAGTCTGAATGGTCTATTAATAAAAAAAAGAAAATTAAAACAGTTGAATCTTCCATTTAAGACACCAGAAATATAAAAGTCACAATTTTTAAAAAAAAAAGCAGAATGGAAATGACTAAGTAGAAGGAATACATTTTGAAACCTCAAAACAGCCATGAAAAAAAAAATTGAACTTTATTTAAAGACCAAGGAAATTGATAAAAAAATACTTTTGAAGAGGAAAAATTATCAAAAATTTAAATGAGAAATGGAGCCCAAGGTGCAAGTAATGGGTTTGTCAATAGCAAGCTAATAGTCACTTTTTTTTCTAAGATTACTTCAAAAGAAAATTTTAAAAACATCAAACTATATCCTTAAATATATAGTTTTGGTTAACATTGAAAATTTTTTAAAAGAAATAGATGAACAGCTATAAATATAACAAAATTGGCTAAAACTAAATAGATAATCATCATAAATACACTTAAGGAAAATAAATCATGCAGATGAATTGGCAAATTGCCACTTTCTTTAAAATAATTAGAGATTTAAAGTAACTTTTTACAAAATTTCAAAGTTTTAGTAATGCCAATGGTAAATATAGGATATGATAACTAGCAGGTATTTAATAAATGTCTGCTGATAAATGAATGCCAGTGAAAATAAATAGACAAAGACTTTCAGTATATCTGAGGAAATATGGAAAGGTCACAAAAATTAAGAAAAGTTACATTGTAATTTGTATCTATGAAAGAATATCAATATATATATATATATTTTTTTTTTTTTTTCCTGAGGCTGGGGTTAAGTGACTTTCCCAGGTTCACCAGCTAGGAAGTGTTAAATGTCTGAGACCAGATGAAAGAATATCAATATCAAGTAAGAGTTAGAGAAATTTCAAAACTTTTTTTTTTTTTAAAGTATGCTATGATTTTATTTTTATCTATGTAGAAAATAAGGCCATGTTCCACAAAACTGACAAATACAAGGAAAAAATGTGAAAACTAAAGGCCAATGTCATTAATTAATATTCATTGAATTAAAAAACATTCATAAAATAAAGCATTCATTTATGATGGAAATACATTAAAAAATAGAACAAAATGAATGGATTCTTAATAACAAGAATACACTAAAAAAAAGAGGAGCTAATATATACAATGAAATGATCTTAGTGAACAATTACAAAAAAACAGATACATGAGGTAGATTTCATTACATCTCTTTGACATAATTTTTATTTTTTTATTATAACTTTTTTTTATTGACAGAACATATGCCTGGGTAAATTTTTACAACATTAAACTTTGCAGTCACTTCTGTTCCGACTTTTCCCTTCCCTCCCTCCACCCATTCCCCTAGATGGCAAACAGTCTTACACATGTTAAATTATGCTATAGTATATCCTAGATACAATACATGTGTGCAGAACTGAACAGTTCTGTGGTTGCACAGGTAGAATTGGATTCAGAAGGCAAAAATAACCTAGGAAGAAAAACAAAAATACAAACAGTTTACACTCATTTTCCAGTGTTCCTTTTCTGAGTGTAGTTGATTCTGTCCATCCTTAATCAATTGGAAATGAATTAGATCTTCTCTTTGTCAAAGATATCCATTTCCATCAGAATACATCCTCATGCAGTATCGTTGTTGAAGTAAATAATGATATCATTTCACTTAGCATCAATTCATGTAAGTCTCTCCAAGCCTCTCTGTATTCATCCTGTTGGTCATTTCTTACAGAACAATAATATTCCATAATATTCATTTACCACAATTTTCCCAACAATTCTCCAATTGATGGGCATTCATTCATTTTCCAGTTTCTAGCCACTACAAAAAGGGCTCTCACAAACATTTTGGCACATACAGGTCCCTTTCCCTTCTTTAGTATTTCTTTGGGATATAAGGCCAGTAGTGGGGTAGCACTGCTGAATCAAAGGGTATGCACAGTTTGATAACTTTTGGGGCATAATTTCAGATTGCTTTCCAGAATGGTTGGATTCACTCACAACTCCACCAATAATGCATCAATATCCCAGTTTTGCCACATCCCTTCCAACATTCATCATTATTTTTTCTTGTCATCTTAGCCAATCTGACAGGTGTGTGGTGGTATCTAAGAGTTGTCTTAATTTGCATTTTTCTGATCAATAGTAATTTGGTACACTTTCATATGAGTGGAAATAGTTTCTATTTCATCATCTGAAAATTGTTTGACATAATTTTTAAAAGGATACCTGGAGATAAAGTTTGAAAAATAAATAGAAAGAACAAGCAATAGTAATGAAGTGAAGAGAAAACATGTATATTGAAAAATGACAATTTTTAGATATAAAAAATCTAAGAAATTTAATAAAAATTAAAATTTAAAAGTAGTTGTAATGGGATAGCTCAATCAAATACAAATTCATTTGTATTCTTATATAATACTAGTATAAAAAGAATTAAGGAAGAGAAATGTTACTTATATCTGCAATATTACCACATATTGAATTACTAAGATATACACAATATCTCCAATAAACAACAAATAGCATAATTTGAAGAATTTCTTCCAGAATGATTAAGTTGATGCAATGTTGACATTTCTATATATCCAAAAGTAATTTATATACTTTTTTTCAATAACAATAAACGTTTAGCAATGGGTCATATTTTATTATGATTAACAAGACAGAGAAAATGATATAGAAAAAAAGAGATTCATCTCTAACAAGATTGGGGTGACTTATGGCAATGTGAATAAGGGTCATTTGTTTTAATGTATTTGTGTTCTTTTGAATGTTTTTTCTTTCTTTTTAAAGAATAAATTTTTATTTTCAAAATATATGCAGATAGTTTTCAACATTCACCTTTGAAAAACATTGTGTACCAAATTTTTCTCCCCCCCTTTTCCTCATCCCCATATCTAAACAGCAAGTAATCTAATTTATATTAAATAACTATAATTATTCTATACATATTTCCATATTTCTCATGCTCCACAAAAAAAAAAATCAGAAAAGAAAGAGAAAAATGATAAACAAAAACAGCAAACAACCACAAAAAAAGATAATATGTTATGATACACATTCAATTCCCATAGTCCTCTTTCTAAATGCAGATGACTGTCTTCATTCCATGTCTACTGGAATTCATCTGAGTCACCTAATTTTTAAAAAGAACCATGTCCATCAGAGTTAATTATCATGTAATTTTGTTGTTACTGTTTATAATGTTCTCTTAGTTCTACTCACTTCCCTTAGCATCAATTCATGTAAATCTCACCAGGCCTTTCTGAAACCATCCTGCTGATAGTTTTTTAATGGAACAATAATGTAATATTTAAAAAAAATCTTTGTTCTTTATCACCTATTACAGATAAACACTATGTAAAGAATCATTATTTACCTTTCCCCTTTATTTTTTTCCTTTACCTGTTTTTAAAATTTCATTTGTGGCATCTGGTTTCGTGATATAATCATTTATCTCTATATAACTCTTATATATATATATATATATATATATATATATATATATATATATATACACTGACACATGTTTTAAGTGTTCTAATTTGCATTTATTCTCATTCTTGGAGATTCTTCCCTTAAATTCGTATCCTTTATGTTCCCAGTGATCCTTGTATAAACCAGGATGTCTAAGCTAGTATAATACAATGAGAATTACCTTCTTGTACAATCATTGAATCATTATTTATTTATTACTCAGTTCATCACTCTTGTTTACATAAATAATTTTGTTCTTGTTGGTCAGTTTTTACTTCTAATTTCTTTCTCACTCTGTAACGTGCTGTCTTCTCCAGAAGCTGCTGATCGCTCTCTGGGACGAGATCTGCTGTGTCAACTCAAATCTCTGGGGCAGATTCTTCTTCCTGTAAAGAACGGTTGTCTCCAGACAGTTGCAGTTAACTCTTGTCCAGAGAAGTGACTTCCCTTCCTGCAGAGAGCACGTCAAGCCTGATGTAGAGCAGAGACCTCTTTCTCTGGAGTGCTGTCCTCTTTTATCCTCCCAGAGAATGGGCGTGGGATAATGCAAGGGCTTCTGGGAAGAAGTACTCCAACCAATGAGCTTGCTCCTCTTAGAATTCCTAAGATGTAAACTCCCTTTAAAGGCCCAAACCAAAGGTCTGAGCCAGAGAACTGTCAAGTCAACCTGAGTTCTCACCTTGTCACTGTCCAGACAACCTGAGTTCTCACCTTGTAATTGTCCAGAAAACCTGAATTCTCACCTTGTCACTGTCCAGACAACCTGAGTTCTCACCTAGTAATACTAACATCACTCAGTTTGGGTTTATTTAGTTAAAATATAAAATTTTCTGAAGTAATTTAAGAATTATCTTTTTTTAGAGCTAAACTTTGCTAGATAGACAATTTTAAGGTAAAAGCTGATCTCTCCCACTCCTTTTATTTTGGTATTTTGCATTTCAATCTCCTTTCTTTTCTTCTTCTCCTTGAGCAACATTGTGATTTGAAATGATGCTACATGACCATGCAAACTTTTTCCTCAGTGATATATTTCTCTGAATTGTATGCTATTTATCTTTTGTTACTTCATTAGTAGTGTTATAATCCATGTACTTTAAAAGGACTTTTTCTTTATCTTTTATATAACACACATTTTTAAAAATATTATAGCATTACATGCTTCATAAACATGTTGTATCACTGAAGAAAACGATTAATAATAATAAGAAAAATAACAGCAAAATTTTGTTTCAGGTATCTTATGTGTATTTCTTTCTTTGTTCAGAAATGATAAATTATAAATGGTTAAAGGGAAAACATACTATAAGCAAGATAATAAGGGAAGGAGAGAAAGAAAGAAAAAAGAAAAGTATCAGGACAGAAGTTTCCAGGCCTAGGAAAGAAAAAAAAAACACAGAGATTTCCTGGACCATTGATTTAAAAGGACCAAGATCCTGAGGGAATTTCTTGTTATTAATGATCGAGGAAGAAAAAAGCCAAGAAGTCAATTTCATATCCAAATTTCTGAAATTCTAAACATTGCTTTGAGTCAAATGAATTTACAGGTAACTAATCTTTTTTGGTCTTAGAGTTTGTAGAATAGAGTTATACAGAGGCAATTTTTTTTGAAGTTTTTCTTGTTTACAATGGAAATTCTGTAAATAAGGTGTCTGGAACAAAAGGACATAGTGAATGAATTTAAAGTCATCTACCTCAGTCCATACACATGAAATCATGAATTTCCTACTCCATTAAATAATGAGAAGCTTCTTGTGGCCAGTTGGGTGATGTTCTAAAACTGAAAAAGGTGGGGAAAGAAAAATACTACTCATTTTCCCATTCAAAGAGGCAGAAGCTATCAGTTAACAAATATGATGATATCAAATGTGAGAGCCAGCTATCAGCTATAATTTAGCCCATTACAATTTCCCAGTTAGTGAAGTGAAGATAGATGTCGTCATGCCTAAGGAATTATCAAATTCAGGATGTTCTGAGAATATTCCTTATTATCTTCTGAAACTGCTATTCAGTGTTATTTAAATGAGAATCAATAAGAGGAGTAATAGAAATCCTAGCAGCACAATGATTAAACTACATAACACTTTCATGTGAAGTCCATGATATGTGAATTCTTCCCAAAGCCCAAGATTCCACTGGAGACATTAGCCATAGCCAATCACAACATAATGGGCTTTAACTGACTTCAATAAGCCTAAAAAGAACATCTGGAAGAGAAAACTCAATGAGTTTAGAGAAAACTTCTGTAGTCACGGTAACAAGGAGGTTTGCCAAGGTTTTGCATTCACAGAGCAGTCAATTAAGAGAGATCATACTTCAGATTTTAAAATGTTGTAATTCATAAATATTCCATATTGCCAAATCTTCCATAAATTAATTTTTCTTATATGTGTAAACATTCCCCTCCCCTTTGGTGCAAAAAAAAAAAATGAATACCCTCATTCCTGTCACCTGTCACAGTCTATAGATTCCAATACATTTACATGAAATGCTGAAATTTTTATGCTCCTTTCTTTCAAATATTAAATTAAATGTTAGTCTTACCTTATTCCTGCCCTCCTTTCTCTCAAAAAAAATTAATATTAACAATGTACAATTTGACTCTGTCCATGAGTCTGTGCTACACAAATCCTTGTTATAACTGGCACCACTTTCAATTATTTGAATTGATGTGAAAATTAATATTTAGAGGGTAGATCAACAAAATAATAACTCTTATGGAATTGTTACATCATGTTTGCTTTTGTGTTTGATTTCTAAATGTTATTGTCAACCTCTGAATACTTGTGCTCTGCATGCTTATATGTCAATTCTTTTCTGCCCTTTTAAAAGCTTTCCACTCTAGCAGTGTCTTTTTCACTCCAAATTATATATGTGCCTCTAAATTGGCAGAGCAGGGATGTTTCACCTGAAAACCTTATATTTTCTCATTTTCTGCCCCAGTCATACAATTCCCCCATCCTGCCTCCAATTCCACTGTTCCTTTGTTGATCTTCATGGAGTAAAAGCAGTGTTAAAAAGGAAACAAAACAAAACAAAACAAAACAAAAAACAAAAAACAAAAAAAAAAACATTTGGATGCAAGTTAAAACTCGTAAAAAATGAGGACAGAAGTTAGAACATTGTCTTTTCATCTGGAAATCAAAGAGAACAAAGCTGATCTGAAGTTCTTGCCTTAAAGCTTTATATCACACCTTCATATATAAACTGAACCATATTCTTTTTCTCCAACCAATACTTCAATAGTCTGGGGAAAAGATGGACCAGATTTAATAAGAAAATCATTACTTAACTCATATGTCAGAGAAATGGAGAAGGAAGATGATGATTGATTATAGTGATAATGATGATAATGATATGTTAAAATTAAAAAGCAGAAAGTGTTGAGAGACTTGACATGTATGAACTTGAACAAAGTTTATTGGAAGGATATACAGGAGCATTTATAACTCCTTGCTCCATCTTACTAGTAGATGCAGCAATGATAGGGGGAAAAAAGAAAAGAAGAGGAATTTTACAGTGCGATTAGAGAAGCATGGATCTCAGATTCCTGATTACTGTAGACATGGTATGATTCATGTCAGTAAAATTTTCATGTCAGTAAAATAATTAACAAATATATGACACTTAGGATGAATACAGTCCAGGTATGTGACTCAAAGCTCCTTGAGTCAGAGAGGCCTTTATAAGCTGAAGAAATGCTAGCTTGAAAAATGCTAACAGTGTCATGGAGCAAGTGCTGGAATAAGAAGGGCTGGAGTTTTATTCCACATTTCATAATGATTACCTGTCTAACTTTGGATGATATCTCCTGTATTCTTTAATTTCTTTTTCTATAACATCAGGGAATTGTACTATGGGGTCTCTGAAGTTGCTTTCCTCCCCAGCTGTATATCTATGACTCACTGACTCCTTGATTTGGAAGAATTTTTTTTTTCTTTTGTAATATTACTTCAAGCAGATGCAAATGTATATTAAGAATTTATGACCCCCCAACCAAAAATTAAACTTGAAATACAAAAATACAAAGGAGAAATCAATAATATTGAAAGTAAAAAAAAAACTATTGAATTAATAAATAAAACCAAAAGTTGGTTTTACGAAAAAGCCAATAAAATAGATAAACCTTTGGTAAATCTGATCAGAAAAAAGAAAGAGGAACATCAAATTGTTAGTCTTACAAATGAAAAGGGGGATCTTTCCACCAATGAAGAGGAAATTAGAGAAATAATAAGGAGTTACTTTGCCCAAATTTATGCCAATAAATTTGATAACTTAAGTGAAATGGATGACTTCCTCCAAAAATATAGGCTTCCTAGATTAACAGAGGAGGAAATAAATTGCTTAAATAGTCCCATTTCAGAAAAAGAAATAGAACAAGCTATTAATCAACTCCCCAGGAAAAAATCCCCTGGACCAGATGGATTTACATGTGAATTCTACCAAACATTTAAAGAACAATTAGCCCCAATGCTATATAAACTATTTGAAAAAATAGGGAATGAAGGAGTCCTACCAAACTCCTTTTATGACACAGACATGGTACTGATAACTAAACCAGGTCGATCGAAAACTGAGAAAGAAAATTATAGACCAATTTCCTTAATGAATATTGATGCTAAAATCTTAAATAAGATATTAGCAAAAAGACTTCAGAAAATCATCCCCAGGATAATACACTATGATCAAGTAGGATTCATGCCAGGAATGCAGGGCTGGTTTAATATTAGGAAAACTATTAGTATAATTGACCCTATTAATAATCAAATTAATAAAAACCATATGATCATCTCAATAGATGCAGAAAAAGCATTTGACAAAATCCAACATCCATTCCTATTAAAAACACTTGAGAGTATAGGAATAAATGCACTATTCCTTAGAATGATCAGGAGCATATATTTAAGACCTTCAGTAAGCATAATATGCAATAGAAATAAACTGCAACCTTTCCCAGTAAGATCAGGAGTGAAACAAGATTGCCCACTATCACCATTACTATTCAATATAGTACTAGAAATGCTAGCCTTGGCAATAAGAGCTGAGAAAGAGATTCAAGGAATTAGAGTAGGAAATGAGAAAATCAAACTATCACTCTTTGCAGATGACATGATGGTATATTTAGAGAACCAGAAAGACTCTGCTAAAAAGCTATTAGAAATAATTCAGAATTTTAGCAAAGTGGCAGGATACAAAATAAATCCACATAAATCCTCAGCATTCTTATATATCACCAACAAAATGCAACAGCAAGAGATACAAAGAGAAATTCCATTCCAAACAAATGTTGAGAGTATAAAGTATTTGGGAATCCATCTACCAAAGAATAGTCAGGAATTATATGAGAAAAATTACAAAACACTTGCCACAAAAATAAAGTCAGATTTAAATAATTGGAAAGACATTCAGTGCTCTTGGATAGGCCGAGCGAATATAATAAAGATGACAATACTCCCCAAATTAATCTATTTATTTAGTGCTATACCAATCAGACTCCCAAGAAACTATTTTAATGACCTAGAAAAAATAACAACAAAATTCATATGGAAGAATAAAAGGTCGAGAATTGCAAGAGAACTAATGAAAAAAAGTCAGAGGAAGGTGGTCTAGGTGTACCTGATCTAAAGCTATATTATATAGCAGCAGTCACAAAACCATTTGGTACTGGCTAAAAAATAGAACAGTAGATCAGTGGAACAGATTAGATACAGAGGACAAAAAAGGGTACATCTATAGCAATCTAATCTTTGACAAACCCAAAGATACCAACATTAGGGACAAAAATTCATTATTCGGAAGAAACTGTTGGGAAAACTGGAAATTAGTATGGCAGAAATTAGATATGGACCCATACCTAACACCATATACCAAGATAAGATCAAAATGGGTCCATGATTTAGGCATAAAGAGTGAGATAATAAATAGATTAGAGGAACAGAGAATAGTCTACCTCTCAGACCTGTGGAGGAGGAAGGAATTTATGACCAGAGGAGAATTAGAGATCATTATTGATCACAAAATAGAAGATTTTGATTACATGAAACTAAAAAGTTTCTATACAAACAATACTAATGCAAACAAGATTAGAAGGGAAGTAACAAATTGGGAAAATATTTTTAAAAACAAAGGTTCTGACAAAGGTCTCATTTCCAAAATATATAGAGAACTGACCCTGATTTATAGGAAACCAAACCATTCTCCAATTGATAAATGGTCAAGGGATGTGAACAGACAATTCTCAGATGATGAAATTGAAACTATTTCCACTCATATGAAAGAGTGTTCCAAATCACTACTGATCAGAGAAATGCAAATTAAGACAACTCTGAGTTATCACTACACACCTGTCAGATTGGCTAAAATGACAGGAACAAATAATGATGAATGTTGGAGGGGATGTGGGAAAATGGGGACACTGATACATTGTTGGTGGAGTTGTGAAAGAATCCAGCCATTCTGGAGAGCAATTTGGAACTATGCTCAAAAAGTTGTCAAACTGTGCATACCCTTTTGCCCAGCATTGCTGTTATTGGGATTATATCCCAAAAAAATACTAAAGAGCGGAAAGGGACCTCTATGTGCCAAAATGTTTGTGGCAGCTCTTTTTGTTGTAGCTAGAAACTGGAAGTTGAATGGATGTACATCAATTGGAGAATGGTTGGGTAAATTGTGGTATTTGAAGGTTATGGAATATTATTGCTCTGTAAGAAATGACCAGCAGGAGGAATACAGAGAGGATTGGAGAGACTTAAATCAACTGTTGCTGAGTGAAATGAGCAGATCCAGAAGATCACTATACACTTCAACAACAATACTGTATGAGGATGTATTCTGATGGAAGTGGAAATCTTCAACATAAAGAAGATCCAACTCACTTCCAGTTGATCAATGATGGACAGAAATAACTATACCCAGAGAAGGAACACTGGGAGGCGAATGTAAATTGTTAGCACTACTGTCTATCTACCCAGGTTACTTATACCTTCGGAAGCTAATAATTAATGTGCAACAAGAAAATGGTATTTACACACATATATTGTATCTAGGTTATATTGTAACACATGTAAAATGTATGGGAGTACCTGCCATCGATGGGAGGGAGTGGAGGGAGGGAGGGGATAATTTGGAAAAATGAATAAAAAAGAAAGAATTTATGACAAGAGAGTTATGACTTATCTTTTACTTGTAAGGAAAAACTAAGGAATTTAAATCCTGCTACACAATATTTTGTTTATCTTTTATTCTCAAAGAGGACCAATAACATCAGGAGGGTGATATCTTGACTTATAAATGAATTGGACTTAAGTGAGGCAGAGTTGTACAGTCATAACATAAAGAAAAAAGCAGAAATTCAGAAAATATGTACATGACTCACATGTGGATAGTTAAAGTTAGTCAAATAATAATTGTTGGCTTCCGAACTCATATTTCATGCCTTATTCATTGAAGATGCAATAAATACGTTTTGGCTAAAGTTTAATGCTTATATTTTGCATCCGTTGCAATTTATTTTTATAATTATTTCTAGTAGAATTTTAAATTAACTGTTTTTTTTTTTAACACAAAAGCAGGTTAGGATATAGTTGCTTTTGACCCCATAATGGAGCCCAAGAATTTGTTGGACAGTTGTAGAATTTATTTGCTTCCCTCTTATAAAGACTAATGGGACCAAAGGTAATAACAAAATGTTATAGAAATGATGTTTAGTCTCACATTTTCTTGTCAATGACAAGGTTAACTCATATACACAAATAGGAAAATAAATAAGGTGGAAGTGGTATTTGCTATATTCAGTTACAAGTAACAACTAATATAATTGTTTCAACATAAAAAAAGGATGAAATATTTAATTTACTCCAAGTATGATGCCATGAAATAATATTTAGAATATTAGCAAAATTCACAGGAAGTTTTGCAAATAATGAAATAGTTCAATGAAAAAGAAAAAAAATCTTAGTTGCATTCATATCTTAAAAAGGGTGGAATGTCACTAAATAATTCATTTTTTAATAACATGAAAATTTACCAAAAATTTCTTTGGTCACTATGGAGTGAAAAAATACTCTTTTTTCCCCACATGATTAATCTGTATAATGAAAAATTTCATAAAATATACTAAGCAGAAAGAATTTCATTACCTTCCTTTATTTCAAATTGCCTTCTATTCTCTTGAAAGACATTTTTCTTTTTTTAAATTAATTTTATATTATAACATTTTTTGACAGTACATATGTATAGGTAATTTTTTACAACATTATCTCTTGTACTCCGTCTGTTCCGAATTTTCCCCTCCTTTCCTCCACTCCCTCCCCTAGATGGCAGGCATTCCCATACATATTAAATATCTTATAGTATATCCTAGGTACAATATAAATGTGAAGAACCGAATTTTGTTGTTATTTGTTGCAAAGGAAGAATTGGATTAGGAAAATAAAAATAACCTGGGGAGAAAAACAAAAAAAAATGCTAACAGTTTACACTCATTTCCCAGTATTCCTTCTCTGGGTGTAGCTGATTCTGTCCATCATTGATCAATTGAAATTGGATTAGCTCTTCTCTATGTTGAAGATGTTCACTTCCATCAGAATATATCCTCATATAGTATTGTTGTTGAAGTTTATAATGATCTCCTAGTTCTGCTCATTTCACTCAGCATCAGTTGATGTAAGTCTCTCCAAGCCTCTCTGTATTCATCCTGTTGGTCATTTCTTACAGAACAATAATATTCCCTAACATTCATATACTATAATTTACCCAACAATTCTCCAATTGATGGGCATCCATTCATTTTCCACTTTCTAGCCACTACAAAAAAGTGCTACCACAAACATTTTGGCATATATAGGTCCCTTTCCCTTCTTTAGTATTTCCTTGGGATATAAGCCCAGTAGTAGCACTGCTGGATCAAAGGGTATGCCCAGTTTGATAACTTTTTGGGCATAATTCCAGATTGCTCTCCAGGATGGTTGGATTCTATCACAACTCCACCAACAATGCATCAGTGTCCCAGTTTTCCCATATCCCCTCCAACATTCATCATTATGTCAGCTTAGCCAATCTGATAGAGAATTATATTATAAAGCAGTAGTCACCAAAACCATTTGGTATTGGCTAAGAAATAGACTAGTTGATCAGTGGAATAGGTTAGGTTCACAGGGCAAGATAGTGAATAAAAATAGCAATCTAGTGTTTGACAAACCCAAAGATCCCAACTTTGGGGATAAGAATTCATTATTTGACAAAAACTGCTGGGAAAACTGGAAATTAGTATGGCAGAAACTAGGCATGGACCCACATTTAACACCACATACTAAGATAAGATCAAGATGGGTCCATGATTTAGCCATAAAGAACAAGATCTTAAATACATTAGAGGAACATAGCATAAGTTACCTCTCAGACTTGTGGAGGAGGAAGGAATTTGTGACCAAAGGAGAACTAGAGGTCATTATTGATCACAAAATAGAAAATTTTGATTACATCAAATTAAAAAAAAGCTTTTGTACAAACAAAACTAATGCAAACAAGATTAGAAGGGAAGTAACAAATTGGGAAAACATTTTTACAGTTAAAGTTTCTGATAAAAGCCTCATCTCCAAAATATACAGAGAATTCATTCTAATTTATAAGAAATCAAGCCATTCTCCAATTGATAAATGGTCAAAGGATATGAGCAGACAATTTTCAGATGATGAAATTGAAACTATTTCTACTCATATGAAAGTGTTCCAAATCACTATTGATCAGAGAAATGCAAATTAAGACAACTCTGAAAGACTACATTTTTTATTGGTAAAGGGAAATGAGAAATTTTTCCCTTCATTCTTTTATACATATTTTTATCCTCTTTGTTATTTCCTTTTCTTAAATTTATAAATCTTTAATAGCTATGGTCATAATTGCTTCTTTTTTTCTAGTAAGTTTATTTATTTTAATATACATTACTTTATGAATCATGCTGTGAAAGAAAAATCAGAGCAAAAAAGAAAAACCTTGGGAGAGAGAAAAAGTAAAAACAGAAAAAAAAAAGAAGTGAACATATAGCATGTGTTATTTGTATTTATTATCCTTAGTTTTTTTTTTTTTTTTTTTTTTTTCCTGAATGCAGATGGCTTTGGATAACTGAACCACTGAGAAGAACCAACTGTTTGATAGTAGAGCATCACACATTCTTGCTGTTATAGTGTACAATGTATTCCTGGGGCTCCTTATCTCACAATATCAGTTCATATAAATCTATGCCTTTCTAAAATCAGCTTGTTCACCATTTTTATATAACAACAATATTCCATTTCATGTCCCCATTTGATGGGCATCTATGCATTTTCCAACTGTTTGCTACTATATAAAGAATTGCTACAAACATATTTTGCACATGTGTGTCCATTCCCCCTACTTTAAGATTTCTTTGGGTTGCATATCTAGTAATAGCACTGCTTTGTCAAAGGGTGTGCACAGTTTGATAGCCCTTTGGGCATAGTTACAAGTTGCACTACAAAACTGTGGGATTAGTTCACAATTTTACTAACAATGCATTAGTGTCCCAATTTTCCCACATCCCCTCTAACATTTCTAATTATCTTTTCTTGTCATCTTAGCCAATCTGAGAGGTGTTTAGTAGCATCTCAGAGTTATCTTAATTTGCATTTCTTTGATCAACAGTGATTTAGATCACCTTTTCATATGACTAGAAAGTTTCAATTTCTTCAACTAAAAATTGTTCTGTGTACATCTTTGATCATATCAAGTGGAGAATGGTTTGAATTCTTAGAAATTTTAATCATATAACTATATATTTTGGAAATGAGGCCTTTATCTAAACCTTTGAATGTAAAAATGTTTTCCCAGTGTATTGTGTCCCTTCTAATCTTGTCTGCATTAGTTTTCTTTGTACAAAAGCTTTTTAATGTGATATAATCAAAATTATTTTGTGATCAATATTGATCTCTAGTTCTTCTTTGGTCACAAATTCCTTCGTCCTCCACAGATCTGAGAGGTAAACTATTCTATGTTCTTCTATTTTGTTTATAATATAATTCTTTCTGTCTAGATCATGAACCCATTTCAATCTTATGTTGGTATATGGTGTTATGAGTGGCACAATGCCTAGTTTATGTTGTACTGGTTTCCAATTTTCCCAGCAGTTCTTGTTAAATAGTGGGATCCTTGCCTTTGTCAAACACTAGATTGATATAATCATTGAATATTTTGTTCTGTGTGCCTAACCTATTCTACTGATTAACTACTCTGTTTCTTAGTCAGTACCAATGACTGCTGTTTTATAATATAGTTTTAGATCTGGTACAGGTAGGCAACCTTCATTTGTTTTTTTTTGTTTTGTTTTGTTTTGTTTTATTAATACCCTTGAAATTTTGGATCTTTTGTTCTTCCAGATGAAATTTGTTATTTTTTCTAGATCAATAAAATAATCTCTTGGGAGTTTGATTGGTATATCACTAAATATAGATTAGTTTAGGTAGTATTTTCATCTTTATTATATTTGCTTGACCTATCCTAGAGCACTTGATATTTTTCAAATTATTTAAATCTGACTTTAATTTGTGTAGAAGTGTTTTGTAGTTTATATCATATATCCTGACTTCCTTTTGAAGATAAACTGCAAAATGTTTTATACTATAGACAGTCATTTTAAATGGAATTTCTCTTTGTATCTCTTGCTGACAGATTTTATTTGTAATATATAAAAATGCTAATGGTTTATGTGGATTTACTTTGTATCCTGCAACTTTACTAAAGTTGTGTATTATTTCTAATAGTTTTTTAGTTGATTCTCTAGGGTTCTTTAAGTATACCATCACATCATCTTCAAAGAGTGATAACTTGGTTTTCTCATTGCCTATTCTAATTCCATTTATCTCTTTTTCTTCTCTTATTGGCAAAGCTAGCATTTCTATTACAATATTGAATAGTAATGGTGATGGTGGGTACCCTTTTTTCACCCCTGATCTTATAGGGAATGGTTCTAGTTTGTCCCTATTACATATGATGCTTGCTGATGTTTTTAAATACATGCTACTGATCATTTTAAGGAAAACTTCATTTATTATCATACTCTGCATTATTTTTCATAGGAATGGATATTGGATTTTATCAAATGCTTTTTCTGCATTTTTCGAGATAATCATATTTGTTGTTAATTTTGTTGTTGATATAGTCAATAATGCTAATAGTTTTCCTAATATTGAACCACCCCATGCATTCTTGATATAAATCCAACTTGGTCATAATGTATTGTCCTGAGGATGACTTTCTCTATTCTCTTTACTAATATTTTGTTTTACATTTTTGCATCAATAGGGAAATTGGTCTATAATTTTATTTCTCTGTTTTCATCCTACCTCGTTTAGGTATCAGTACCATATCTGTGTCATAAAAGAAATTTGGTAGGACTCCTTCTTTTCCAATTTTTTTCAAATATGTTATATAGTATTGGAGTTAATTGTTCTTTAAATGTTTAGTAGAATTCACATGTAAATCCATCTGTCCCTTAGGGAGCTGATTAATAGCTAGTTCTATTTCTTTTTCCAAAATGGGTCTATTTAAGTAAATTATTTCCTCTTCTGTTAATCTGGGCAATCTATATTTTTGTAGTATTGCTCCATTTCACTTAGATTATCAAATTTATTGGCATAAAGTTGGGCAAAATAACTCCTAACTATTGCTCTAATTTCTTCTTTATTGGTATAAACTTCTCCCTTTTCATATTAGAGACTAACAATATGATTTTCCTCTTTCCTTTTTCTAATCAAATTGACTAAAGATTTATCTATTTTGAAAACCAACTCTTAGTTTTATTCATTATTTCAATAGATTTTTTTGGCTTTCAATTTTATTAATCTCTCTTTTGATTTTTAGAATTTCAAGTTTAGTACTTGATTGAGAATTCTTTTTTAGTTGCAAGCCCAATTCATTGTTTTCTCTTTCACTATTTTATGCAAGTAAGCATCTAGAGATATAAAATTTCCCCTTATTACCATTTTGGTTGTATCCTACAAATTTCCATATGTTGTCTCATTATTATCATTCTCTTGGATGAAATTAATAATTGCATCTATGATTTGCTGTGTCACACATTCATTCTTTAGGATGATATTACTTAGTTTACAATTATTTTTTCGTCTATTTTCTCCTGTCCTTTTGTTGAATGTAATTTTCATTGCATTGGGTTCTGAAAAAAAATGCATTTACTATTTCTACCTTTCTGCATTTGAGTTTGAGGTCTTTATGTCCTAATATATGGTCAATTTTTGTACAGGTTCTATTAACATCCAAGAATAAAGTGTACTCTTTTCTGTCTTCATTTAATTTTCTCCAAATATTTATCATACCTAACTTTTCTAGTATTCTATTTACCTCATTAACTTCTTTCTTATTTAATTTGGGTCTCGATTTGATGCATATATGTTTGGTATTGCTTCATTATCTATGATACACTTTAGCAAGATATAGTTTTCTTCCTTATATATTTTAATTAGATCAATCCTTGCTTTTGCTTAATCTGTGATCAAGATGGCTACTTCTGTTTTTTTTTTTTTCTTTACCTGAAGCATAATAGATTCTTCTCCAGCCTTTTACCTTTACTCTGTGTGTGTCACTCTTCTTTAAATGATTTTTTATAAACAACAACATATTATAGGGTTCTGGCTTTTAATCCATTCTACTATCTGCTTCTGCTTTATAGGAGAGTTCAGCTGATTCACATTTATGATTAAAACTACTTATTCTGTATTTCCTGCCATCTTATTTACCACAAGTTATACTTTTCTCTTCCCTTTTCCCCTCCCCTCCTCCTCAGTATTTTACTTATGAGCACCACTTGCCTCAAGCAGCTCTCCCCCTTCAGAGACACTTCCCCATCTTATACCTTCCTCCCACTATTTCTGTTTTCCCTTCTATTTAGCCTGTCCTTTCCCTTTTCCCTCCAACTTTACTATAAGGTGAAAGAAGTTTCTCTGTGGAATCATATATGTCCAATATGCTTTCTTTGAGCCAAATCTGATAAGAGTAACATTCACACAATGTTCATCTCCCTCCCTTCTTTCCCTCAATTATAATGTTCTCTTTTCCTCTTCGTGAGTTTTAATTCTCCTCATTTTACCTCCACTTTCCCCCTTTTCTGATAGAATCTCCTTCACCTCTAATTCCCTGTTTATATTATAACAGTAAAATGAAATTATACATGCACTCTCTATACCCATAACAGAAATACATTTCTCAAGTGTTCTTTTCTTTTTACTTTTCTATGCTTCTCGTGTTGTATTTTGGAGGTCAAAGGTTTTGTTTAGCTCAGATATTTTCATCAGAAATAAATGGAATTCTCCCTTTTTGTTCAGTGTCCATCTTCTTCCCTGGAAGAAAATGTCCAGTTTAGTGTGGTAATTTATTTTTGGCTGAATTCAAGTTATTTTGCTTTTTGGAATATCAGATGCCAGGCCCCTTGATCCTTTAAGGTAGAAGCTTTTAGGTAGTGGGTAATTCTTATTGTGTCTTCTTTGTAATTTTTTTTTCTGGCTTCTTGTAATATTTTTTCTTTGGTCTGATAGTTCTGAATTTTAGTCATGATATTCCTTGGAGCTTCAATTTTGGGGTCTCTTTCAGGCAGTACTTGGTGAATTATTTTAAAAGTTATTTTAGCTTCTGATTCTATGGCATCTGATTTCCTGAAAAATAATGTCTAGGCGTTTTCATTATGATTTTCAGGAAGTCCAATAATCATTAGATTGCCTCTTCTAAATCTATTTTCTAGGTCAGTTGTTTTTCTAAGTAGGTATTTTACATCTTCTTCTAGTTTTATATATATATTTTTTTTTGGTTTTGCTTGAGTGATTCTTGAAGTGTCATTGAATCATTCATTTCCATTTATTCAGTTCTGATTTTTAGTGAATTATTTTCATTTACTTGTTTTTTAACTTCTTTTTTGTATTTGTCCAATTGAATTTTTAAATGAGTTGTTTTGTTCTATGGGTTTTGTTCCATTTCACAAATTCTGCTTTTCAATAAGTTGTTTTCTTTTTCCATTTTATAAAATCTATCTTTTAATTATTTATATGTTTTTTTTCCATTTCACTAAGTCTATTCTGTAGATGATTTCATTCAGATAATTTCTGTGCTGCCTTTTCCAAACTGCTTGGAAAGTTTTCCTTTCCTTTCTCCATCTTTCTTCTAGCTCTCTCTTTAGATCCTTTAAAATTTATTCTAAAAGAGTTTTGTGTGACAGGCAACAATTTATATCATCCTTTTTGGCTTTATCTGGAGATCTTATAGTCTCCTCAGGGTTTGAAATCTGTTTTTCTCTTTCACTATAATAACTATCTATGGTCAGAGATCTTTATGCTTTTTTTAGTCATTTTTTTTAAAAGTTGAGGTGTGCTTTTAGGGTGAGGGAGTTTGTCCAAATTTCCTATGCAAGTGCCAGTGGCTGCTCTGGGTCAATGCTGATTGACTTTTGGTGTTAGTTTGATATGGCCAGTCCCCATGAGATTCTGGCCTTTAGTGGTTCACTATTTAACTTTTGTGTTTGTGTTGGATGTTTTATAACTTCTCTGCTGATCTACTGGGTTGCAACCAGGGTAGAGTAGCCAACACTGTTGTTGATTACTCCCTGTAGGTTTTCTGGCCCTCACAGCCTGCATAGCCCCAGGTCTGTGCTTCCTGGACTAGGCATCTGTGCTTGGCCTGCTTATGCTTGGTCTGCCTCCCTCTGTGTCAGATTGAAACAGACCTTTTCTGGAGAGCTTTGAAATGTTTGTCCTGTGCACCATCTTGGCTCCACCCCCCCCAATAATTCCATGACTGTTATTCTTATAAATTTGACAGTTCTTCATATATTTTAGAAATGAGATCTTGACTGGAAACATAGTTTGTAATGATTTTCCCCCTGTTTTATACTTGACTTTTAATCTTACTTCTGTTGGTTTTGTTTGCACAAAAACATATTTAATTTAAGGTAATCAAAGGTTACCATTTTGCCCATCATAATGATCTTTCATTCTTCTTTGATCATAAATGGCTTCCTTCTCCAAAGATCTGAAAGGTAAATTATACCTTTCTGTCTTAAATGATTTAATGTGCCATCTTTTATGCCCAAATCAGGTACCCATTTTGATTTTATTTTGATATGGAGTGGGAGATATAGGTCTATATGGACTTTTTGGCAGATCATTTTCCAATAATTGCAACAATTTTTGCCAAATAGTGAATTCTTATGCCAGAAACTGGAGGTGGGGGGTATCAAATAGTAGATTACAATAGGCATTAATTATTGTGTATTGTGTCATTTGAATCTAATCTATTTGACTTATCTAGGCAGAACTAAATGGCTTTGATGACTGCCACTTTATAGTATAGTTTGGGGTTTGGTACTGTAAAGCCAAAATTCTTCGTTTTTTTTTTTTTTTTTTTTTTTTTGTTGTTGTTGTTGTTGTTTTGTTTTTGTTTTTCATTAATTCCCTTGATATTCTTAACCTTTTGTTCTTATAGATGAATTTTGTTATTTTTTTCTAGTTATATAAAACAATATTTTGGTATGTTGATTGGTATGGCAGTGAAAAAAATAGAACAATTCAGGCAGAATTGTCATTTTTATTATATTAGATGGGTCTACACATGAACAATGGATATTTCCCCAATTGTTAAAATCTGATTTTATTTATCTGATAAGAGTTTAGTAATTTTGTTCACATAGTTCTTGGTTTGTCATGGCAGGTAGAGCCCAATTAGTTTATTTTGTCTATACTAATTTTAAATGAAATTTCTCTTTCTATCTCTTTCAAATTGGCCTTTTAGTAATATATAGAAATGCTGATGCTTTGTGTGGATTTATTTTTTATGCTGCAACTTTACCAAAGCTATGAATTGTTTTGAGTAGGTTTTTGGATGATTTTCTAGCATCCTAAAAGTATGTCATCATATTGTATGCAGAGTGATAGTTTTATTGGGCCATTACCTATTCTAATTCCTTTAATTTCATTTTCTTATTGCTAAAGCCAATATCTGTAGTACAATTTTGAATAATATGGGTGATAATAGGTATCCTTATTTCATCCTGATCTTATTAGGAATATTTCCAGCTTCTCACCATTACAAGTAATGCTTATTGTTTATTTTAGATAATACTACTTATTATCTTAAGCAAAGCTTCCTTTCCCTAAATTCTGTAATGCTTTTTTTTTTTTTAAATGGGTCCTATATTTTGTCAAAAGCTGTTTCTGTATCTATTGAAATTATCTTATAATTTCTGTTGTTTTATTATTGATATGTTCAATTATGGAAATGGTTTTCCTGATATTAAACCAGTACTGCATTCATGGTGTAACTCCCATTTGGTCATAGTGTACTATCCTACTGGCAAATTGCTATAATATTTTTGCTAATATTTTAATTAACAATTTTGCATCAATATTCATTAGGCAGATTGATCTTTAATTTTCTTTCTCTTTTTTGACTCTTTCTGATTTAGATATCATTACCACATTTATGTCATAGAATGAATTTTGTAGTATTCCTTCTTTATCTTATTTTCCAAATAGTTTACATAGTATTGAAAGTAATTGTTCCTTAAATGTTTGGTAAAATTCTCTTGTGAATCCATCTGTCCCTGGAGATATTTTCTTAGGGAGTTCATTAATTACTTGTCTAATTTCTTTTTCTAAAATGGAACTATTTAAGCAATATATTTGCTCTTTTGCTAATCTGGACAATTTATATTTTTGTAAATATTATGCATTTTGGATTGATTGTCAGACTTCCTGCCATACACAGTTGGACAAAATAGCTACTAATTATTGCTTTAATTTCTTTTTCCTTGGTTCTAATTTCACCCTTTTCATTTTTGATGATGGTGGGTTTTTTTTTTCTTTCTTTTTTTCTAATTAAGCCAAATTTTATATATTTTGTTGGTTTTTCATAAAACCAATTCTTTGTTTTATTTATTTGTTCTATAGTTCTTTTAGTTTTGATTTTATTAATCTCTTATTTGACTTTAATTTTTTTTCTAATTATGTGTTTAATTTGGGGATTTTAATTTGATCATTTTCTTGCTTTTTTTGTTTCATGCCCAATTGATTGATCTCCTCCCCTTTCTCTCTTTTATTCGTGTAGCTTTTTAGAGATATATAATTTCCCCATATAATTGTTTTGGCTATATCCAATAGGTTTTGGTATGCTCTCTCATTATTTTCATTTTCTTGGATGAAATTATGGACTGTTTCTGTAATTTGTGGTTTGACCCACTCATATTTTAGAATTAGATTAATTTCCAATTCTATATTTCCCTGGTCCTTTAATGAATATAATTTTTAATTGCATCATGGTCTAACAAGGAACAATTTACCATTTTTGTCATTCTACATTGACAGTATGGTTTTTATGACCTAACACATGGTCAGTTTTTGTGTAAGGTCCTTGTATTGCTACCAAAAAGGTGCATTCTTTTTGTCTTTATTAAATTTTCTCCAGATGTTATCACATCTTAGTTTTCTCATATTCTATTAATCTCCATAGTTTCTTTCACATTTAATCTATGGTTATATTTGTCTTATTCGGAGGGGAAGTTTGAGATGCCTCATTATTATAGTCATGCTTTCTATTTCTTCCCATAACTGGTTTAAAATCTTCTCTAGGAATTTGTCTGATCTTTGACTTGTTGCAAACACATTTAGTATCCTTACTACATGATTTATGGTATGCTTTATCAGGATGTACTCTCCCTTCTTGTCTTTTTTTTTTTTTTTTAATAAGATCTATTTTAACTTTTGCTTTATCTGAGATCAGCATTGCTACTTGTGCATTTTTTTGCTTCAGCTGAAGCATAATAAATTCTGTTCCAGCTTTTAATCTTTACTCTGTATGTTTCTCTGTGTCAAATGCTTTTCTTATAAACAGCATATTGTAGGATTCTGTTTTTAATCCACTCTGCTATGTGATTCCATTTTATGGGAGATTTCATCCCATTCACATCCACAGTGATGATTAGCAGCTCTGTATTTCCCTCCATCCTATTTTCTCCCCTATATAAACTTTTATTATCTCTTTGCACCCTGTCCTTAGTCCTGTTTTGTTTATCCATTCCACCTTATCTTCTTATCTCCTATCATCCTTACCTCTTTCTCTTTTAGTGTTTGCTTTAACCAACTCCATAGATTACCTTAACTTCTATCAACCCTTCCTCCTTCTCTTGCCTTTTTCTCTAATTGTTCTGCCCTCCTTTTTATCCTGCCTCTCCCTTTTCTTTGCTCCTTCTCCTCCTAAATCTTTATAGGGTTAAATACATTTCTATACCCAACTGAATAATAAAGCTATTTTAAGAACCAAAATTAATGAGAAAAAGCTTCGGACAATGCTCATCCCCCTTCCTTTTTCCCTTAAATTGTAATAGGTCTTTTACACCTCTGCATGAACTAATTATCCCATTACACCTCCTCTTTTCTCTTTTTCAATTACAGACCTTTTTTTCACTCCTTAATGTTTTTATTTTATTTTTTTAATGTCATCTCATCAGAGTCCATTCACAATAACATCCTTTGTCCATGTGATACCCAGTAATAGAGTACTCAAGAGTTACAGATATCATTTCCTCCTCTAGAGATACAAACAATTAAAGCTTTAAATAATCTATATTTCCCACTTTTTACCTTTCTGTGTTTCACTTCAGTCCTGTGTTTGTAGATTAAATTTTCTGATTAGTTATGTTTCTTTTTAAAAAATGCAAATGTCTAAGTTTTTTCTTTACCTTCAATTCACCCCCTCTCCTAGATGTCAAGTGATCCAAAATGGGCTACACATATGCAATACTTCTATATATATTTCCAAAAATAATCATGCTGAAGAAGAAAAATCAGATCAAAAAGGAAAAAAAATGATAATAAAAAAATCCAAGCCAACAACAAAAAAGAGTGAAAATACTATGTTGTGGTTCACATTCCGTTCCCACTGTGCTCTCTTTGGGTGTAAATGATTTTTTTCATCACAAGACAATTGGAACTGTCCTGAATCATGTCATTATTGATAAGAGCCATGTCTATCACAATTGAACATCCTATAATCTTGCTGTTGCCATATACATTAATCTCTTGGTTCTGCTCATTTCACTTTGCATCGGTTCTTGTAAGTCACCCCAGGACTCTCTGAAATCATCTTGGTGATGATTTTGTATAGCACAATAATGTTTCATAACATTCATATATTATGACTTGTCAGCCATTCTCCAGTTGATGGACATTCACTCAATTTCCAGTTTCTTGCCACTACAAAAAGGGCTGCAAACTTTTTTGCACATGTGAGTCCCTTCCCCTCTTTTATGATCTCTTTAGCATAAAGTCTCAGAAGAAATACTGCTGGATCAAAGAGTATGAACAGTTTGATAGCCCTTTAGGCATAATTCCAAATTGCTCTCCAAAATGGTTGAATCAGTTTGCAACTCTATCAACAATATATTAGTGTCCCACTTTTCCCACATCCCCTCCAACATTTGTCATAATCTTTTTGTATCAATTTAGCCAATCTGAGGTGTATAGTGGTACCTCAGAGTTGTCTTAATTTTCATTTCTCTGATAAATAGTGATTTAGAGCACCTTTTCATGACTACAAATGGTTCTGATTTCTTCATCTGACAATTGCCTATTCATATCTTTTGATTATTTATCAATGGGAAAATTGCTTGAATTCTTAAAATTTGAGTCAATTTTCTATGTGTTTTAGAAACAAGGCCTTTATCAGAACACTTCAATGTAAAAACTTTTCCCAGTCTATTACTTCCCTTTGAATCTTGTCTGTATTGGTTTTGTTTTTTACAAAAAAAAAATTTGACCTTAATATAATCAATTATCCATTTTGCATTCAATAATGTACTCCAGTTTCTTTGTCCACAAATTTCTTCCTTCTCTACAAATCCGAAAGGTAAAGCATGGTTTGTTATTCAAATTTGCTTTCAATATTTCTCTTGATAACTAAATCATGACCTCATTTAAACATTGTCTTGCTATAAGTTGTTAGGTGTAAGTCAATGTGTACTTTCTGCCATACTAATTTCCAATTTTCCCATAAGTTTTTTTTTGTCAAATAGTGAGTTTTTATCTGAAAAGCTGAGGTTTTTGGATTTCTCAAACATTAGATTATTGTAGTCAATGACTATTTTGTCTTGTGAATAGGACCTGATGTCCTATTCCACTAGTTGACTAGTCTATTTCTTAGCTAGTATCAAATGGTTTTGATGACCACTGCTTTATAATATACTTATATGTCTGGCAAAGCTAGGCCTTCTTCATTTTCATTTTGTTTCATTAATTCCCTTTAAATTCTTGACCTTTTGTTCTTCCAGATGAACTTTGGTATTATTTTTTCTAGCTCTGTGAAGTAATTTCTTAGGATTTTGATTAGTATGACACTGAATAAATAGATTTACTAGCATTGTCATTTTTAATATATTAGCTTGTCCTAGACATGAGTACCTAACATTTTTCCAATTGGCTAGCTCTGACTTTATTTGTGTGGAAAGTATTTTGTAAATAAGCTCATACAGTTTCTGACTTTGCCTTGGCAAGTAAGCTCCCAAATAATTTATATTATCTACAGTTATTTTAAATTGAATTAATTTTTCAATCTCTTGCTAGTGGACTTTGTTGGTAATATATAAAATGCTGATCATTTATATGGATTTATTTTGTATCCTACAATTATGTTAAAGTTGTGAAGTTTTTCTAGAAGTTTTTTTTGTTGTTGTTGTTATTGTTGTTGTTGATTCTCTAGGATTTTCTAAATATACTATCATATCATCTGAAAAACCTGATAATTTCATTTTCCTTATTAAAGCTAACCTGCTGTGTTTTCATTTTCTTCTCTAAGCAGTATTACTTCTGTAGTCAATTCCTTTTCCAATACCCTCTGCTAATCTATTAGAATCCATCATCTCTCCCAAACCTGCTTTTTTTCTAACCCATTAACTCTCCTTCTATGAATCTCCTGATGTTTTTTCAACAATCAAGCTGTATTGTATTGTTTGATTGGTTACTAATTCATGCTGACTAAATACGCCTTTCTACCTCTTCCCTCCATACACAGTAAGGCTATTCCAAATTCTTCCAATTCTTTGAAGACCCCTTCAAAATCCCAAAGAATACATTTTTATTCTAGTATATAATCTTATTTACAAATTCAATTGAGGGTATCTGACCATAATAATCTGAGTTCACTACTTTCATTTATCTAATATTTTCCCTTTTCATATATCTGTTTTATTCATTCCCTGAAGTCTTAGAAAAAGATATGGACCCACTAGTTAATGATAACCCCTATTTTATACCCTTATTCCTTCTTGCTCTTCTCAGTAATTTTGGAATTCTTTTTGTTATTGTTGTTTGTTTGTTTGCTATGAATGAAATGCATTTGATCATGGCAATGGCAAAATGGAAATTACAGAAAGTTTACATATGAGAATATATAGTAAAAAATTATAGATTAAAGGAATTCCTCATTTGGGAGCGAAGTAACAATTTAGCCAAGAGAGAAAGAGAGCCATTTTCCCAGCTATGTTACCTAGATGCCAGGCATCTTAAAATTCTCTCTTTCTTTATCCTCCTCCTCCTCCTCCTCCTCCTCCTCCTCCTCCTCCTCCTCCTCCTCCTCCTCCTCCTCCTCCTCCTCCTCCTCCTCCTCCTCCTCCTCCTCCTCCTCCTCCTCCTCTTCTTCTTCTTCTTCTTCTTCTTCTTCTTCTTCTTCTTCTTCTTCTTCTTCTTCTTCTTCTTCTTCTTCTTCTTCTTCTTCTTCTTCTTCTTCTTCTTCTTCTTCTTCTTCTTCTTCTTCTTCTTCTTCTTCTTCTTCTTCCTCCTCCTCTTCTTTTTCCTCTTCTTTCTCTTCTTCCTCTATCTTTCGATTTTCTTCTTTCTTTCCCCTTTCTCTTTCTTCTTCTTCATATCCCTTTTTCTTCCCTTCTTTTTCTTTTTTCCTTCATCTCCCTTTCCCTTTTCTTCTTCTTCCTTTCTTTTTCTTTTTTTTTCCTTTTTTCTTCTTCATTTTCTTCTTCATTATTGTATTTTTCTTCATGTTATTTTTTGTCTTCCTCTTCATTGTTCTTTCTTTCTTGCTCTTTCTTCTCTCTGTGTATCTATATATCACTCTTTAAGCAGCTACTTTACAACACAGTTATTAAGATGAAATGAAATAATATTAACAAAGTGTTTAATATAGTGCTTAATAAATAGAACTACTTAATAAATGCTTATTTTCTTCCTTTCTTCCTTCTTGTCTTTTTCATTTCTTTCTCCCTCCCTCTCTTCCCTCTTTTTTTCTATCAACTTTACTGCCAAATGTTTTTCAAAACAATCAATTACATTTACAACTTCTTTGGTCTAAATTAGCATTCTTTCCTTTATTCATCAAACATTAATGTTTGATTAAGTACTATTTACAAAACACTATGTTCAGCAGGGAAAGATAGAGAAGATATATTTAGAAAAGACATGATTCCCGACCTCATATGGCTTACAAAATCCAGGAACGAAATATGGCACAAATTCAAATAAATGTGCCATGCAGGATCATGTAATAAATGTTTGTTGCATAACAAAATGCTCTGTGGGGTCTTTATGGGAATATCATTACTAATGAAGGGAAAAGAGCAAGATTTCATAGAAGAGGTAGTGTCTAAATTAAGCATTGGAAACTTATGAATCAGAGAATAAAAAAGAAATTATTCTAGGAATAAGAAACAGGCTGAACAAAGACATAGAACATAGAAGTAATGTGGCAATTTTCCGTGAAAATTCTATGAAAAACGAGTCAAAAGGACTCGTTTGGTTGGAATGCAGAGGGTATGTGAGGCTAATAATAAGAAATAAATCATTGAAGTAGGATGATATTAAAATATGGAATGGCATGAATGCTAGACTTTATTCCATATGCAATAAAAAAGACTAAGGATTTTTGCATGAGTTATTTTTGATTAGGAAAGATTATTATGGCAGCAGAATTAAACATAGACTAGAAGTAGAGCTAGTGGAGACTCCATGTTTTTTCTAGTGTCTATCATGGAAAGGATGATCTCAACCCATCCCTATCCCCATTTCATATTTATATGCAAAAATACCTTTTTTTTTCCCTTTGAGATCGAACTCAGTTACTGCTTATTCCATAAAGTTTTCTCTTTTCTCCCAGCTGAAGTATGCCTCCTCAAATTTCTCAGAGAATTTTGCCTGATCCTTTTTATGACTATTTTACTTTCCATATATTATACTGCTTTAGAGTTCCCTTGGTCAACCTAAGAAGAATTATCTTTTTTCTATTCCTGCATCCATAATTCCTTACGTATGCATATTATCTTGTACATGAGATAGGAAAGAACATTTTTTGGATTATATTTAGGTTATACAGGGTAAAAGACGCAACAAAAGTTATGGATGTAGAGTGAGCTTTGGATAGACAAAATGTAGACAAAACAGATCACATAGAAAAATCGCCAAGTGATCAAGTACGTTGAGACAGGCAACTTAGAGAAAATGACAGGCTCTTAAAGGAACTTAAATCTCTTTTTTTTTTTTTTTACCAGTACAAAGATTCTTTTACAAAACTTATGACACATACAAATATATATATATATATATATATATATATATATATATATATTTTTTTTTTTTTTTTTTTTTTTTTTAATCTGTGACTAGTATATATTTCACTGAATCCATGAACATTCTCTCTACTAGTATGGACTGAGACAGATTTATTATATTCACTGTTGTCCATAAATTCCATAAATCCTCCATAGAGGATCCACCCACTGTTTCACACATACTTGGTGCTTAATGAATATTTGTTTAAGTGAAACTCAAAGATAATGAAGTCTTGTTACTATGATAAAAAGTCACATTAGGGTTTTAAAACATTATTTTCTAATGGTTATAACACTTAAAATTGAAAGGTTTTACAAAGCACTTATTCAAAAACTCTTACTTTATAAATAAAGTAACTAAGATTTTTTTTTTAATTAAAGTACAAGTTTCAGGATCATAGAGATGCATCACTCCCTCAGTCCTCATACCTCCCAGCTCATAATGACTGGTTTAGTTCACATTGACAGTTTGTTTTCTTTAAGGTACTAAGAAAACTTGAAGATTTGTAGAAAGGTTATCTCATCTATATCAGTAGCTCATGAGCCTCCACCAATTTGCTAGTCATTGAATGTCATTTGATATCAATTAGGCAATTAGGCTTAATTAGCTTTTAGAAATAAGTATTTACTAAAGTATAATAAAGTCTCTATAAAGCATACACAAACACACATACATAAACACAAAAAAGGACTGGTCAACACTAGCCTACAAATATATTCATGGTCCAGAGGAGTAGGTTCAATAATAAAAGCTTTTTTATAAGATAAAGCGATAAACCTACAGCTTTTTTTTTTTTTTCCCTTCTCCCTTCATGTACTCTTCATGAAATACTCTTAGGCACAGCTTTCTACTGGATTCCTTTTAAAGTCCTGATGTTATCTTTTTTTGTTAGTCTCATTAGCTTCCAATTATTATCAACCACTATTGTTTCAGGAATACTGTTCAAAGTTTACAAGGTAATATCTTTTCAAGGGTGAGAAGGAGGAGTTAGCCTTGCTCTTCACTGCTTGCCCTATATACTTCTTTCTTAGTGCCTTGACTAATGCTCTTCTATCAGTACACAAGCCTTCTATTTGAATACTAGATTCCAATTTAACATGACATTTTCATCTAAGACCCCACATGACTAATATTTTTCAACTATTTCTTCCTCTTAATTATACAAATCTCAAAGCATTTCATAGCTTTCAAAGTGATCAAATATGTTTTCTGAATCCAAGTTTCAGCATTTTCTTACATGATTAATTCAATAAAGATATCTGGAAATTGTTTACACCTAGTTCATACCTTTAATTGATCTTTTCAGTACTTAAATTTGGGTTTTCTGTGTTCAATTAAAGAGGCCCCATTGCCATTGTATAACAATATTTTAAACAGAAGACAGATTTGAACTAAGTACCATAATTCTAAATCTAATGCTCTGTCTTATATATAGTGTTTTAGGCTATTATTTATTATATACAATTGGTTTGATTATTGATTGAGTATTCATTAATTTCTCATACCTATAGAGATCTGCAGAATTATCATGTGACTCCTGGAAATGTTACACTACAGAATCAGTGCCTTTTGGAATGAAGCCTTAATTTGCTGAGAAGCAATGATCTTATCTATGGTTCCACTTGACTAGTTTTCTCCAAGTTTAAGATTGCCTACAGTATTGAATACAAGTACATCTTTAGATTCAAGTTTCTGAATTACTAGGATCTAGTAATCCAGGTATTATATGGTGCTTAATGTAGCTTAGAAACAGCAATTGTTCTTTCTTGTGTCTTTATGACATCCTTTGGGAATTGGGGGAGTAAGAGAGAGGAAGTTTACATTGCCAAAAAGAATTTTATAAAAGAAAAATAAGAAGCTTTTAATTGCTTATCATTTTTTAAATGCACCTACTAAATGGAACAAAGGCAAAAATAATTTGTTTTTCCTTGTGAAGAAATTAGCTCACTGTGCACCTCCTTGAAATTAAGCTCTCCAACACTGGACCACCTTAGTCCTCATCCTTTGACAGTGTTAGATGTGATGACAAAGAAAAACATGATTCTTCTTTATAGAAGACTCCTTAATGCAAGTTGCTTTTTTCTCTTGTTTATCTACAACTTATCCTGCATAAACCTTGTTTATTAATACATGTTTGTATGTTGTCTCTCTGTTTATATAATGATTTTCTTGAACACAGAAATAGTTTTTTCCCCTTTCATTTGTACACCTAGCATTAAGTATATAATAGATTCTTTGAAAATGTTTGTTGTTTAATAATTGATTGACCAGAGTGGAGGCACCCAGTTCTCTGTTACTGCAAGCTTACCTTGTCTTTGTGTCTTTGTGCATGTTCTAACTTCTGAAGTCTCAAGATTTTTAGTGGGATGTAAATATGATAACAAAAAGCTCAGATTTTGAGGAATGTTCCTGATTTTGGCATTTAATTTGGCATTTTGGATTTAAAGACTTAACAAAAATAATTGCTTTTGTTAGACCATGTATCTCCAATTGATTCAGAAAATGGAACTGGCCATTGGTCCAAAGCCCACCGATATTGTTCTTCCTAGTTCAGCATTCAGATAGGAAGAAGGTTTATTCTTTCCTTTGTCATATAAGCACTTCAGAATGTCCTATATATACTCATGAAAATGGCAGAAAATTGAACTAGATCTATGTGAATAAAGGCTTTTATTTGTGAAAGTTTTATTTTTTTATAAATCACTTTTTTCTTTCACTTACAAATGAGATTTATTTGATGCTTTGACAGGATTCCTATACCCTCCACGGGTACTGCATGACATTATTTCTCACTAAAATTAGTGCAACATTATCAATTCAAGTTGGACTGGAGGATTAAATATTAATAAGGTTACCACTCATCTCAATTTTCAAAAGAACAGCCTATATATAGGGCAGAAAGACATTCCAGGAATATCTCTGGGACACAGAGAAGGAGCACTGGCTTACAGACAGCTGCTTCAATGACTTAGTTGAAGGAGTTAAACACTACCAGAAAATATGTCTAATAGGCAAATAAAGTGTAAAGAGTTTTACTTTTAAGGAGGAAATAAGTTAATTGGAAAGCAGGGATTTCACTCCTAGTATATCTGTGGAATCCATTATAAAGGCTTCTTCATTCTAAACTGTTTCTTCTAGCGATGGTTCATTTTATATTATGTTTTCACCTGTGATAGTATACATTCATTTATTCAGCAAATGCAGGGTATCACAATAGTCTTAATGTAGTTTCAAGTCTTTTTAATTTTAAAGTTTTTTGTTTTCAAAATATATGCACTGATAAATTGACAAGATTGACCCTTCCATAGCCTTGTGTTTCAGATTTTCTCCTCCTTTCCCACACCCCCACATCTAGATCTCAAGCAATCCAATATATGTTAGACATGTTAAAATCTATGTTAAATCCAATATGTATAAACATGTTAATATAATTCTCTTGGTGCACAAGAAAAAATCAGATAAAAATAAATGAGTAAGAAAATAAATTGCAAGTGAACAAAAACAAAGTGAGAATTTTAATGATGTGATCCACATTCAGTTCCCATAGTCATCTCTAAGCGGAGATGGCTCTCTTCATCACAAGATCTTTAGAATTGGCTTCAATCACTAATTGTGGAAAAGATTCAAGTTCATCAGGATTGATTGTCTATAGTATTGATGTTGCTATGTGCAATGATCTTCTGGTTCTGCTTGTTTCACTTAACATTAGTTCATGTAAATCTCTCCAAGTCTCTCTAAAATCATCCCCCTGATCGTTTCTTATAGAAAAATAATATTCCATAACATTTACATACCATAACTTATTCAGCCATTCTCCAACTAATGGGCATCCACTCAGTTTCTAGTTTTTTGACATCATGAAAAGGGCTGCCTCTAGCATTGTTTGCACATGTGGATCCCTTTCCCTCCTTTAAGATCTCGTTGGGATATAATCCCAACAGAAAAACTACTAAGTCAAAGGACATAAACAATTTGATAACTTTTTTTTTTAATTTTTTATTATATTTTATAATTATAACATTTTTTGACAGTACATATGCATGGGTAATTTTTTACAACATTATCCCTTGCATTTACTTCTATTCAGATTTTTTCCCTTCCTCCCCCAACCCCCTCCCCCAGATGGCAAGCAGTCCTATATATGTTAAATATATTACAGTATAATTTAGATACAATATATGTGTGCAGAACCGAATTTTTTGTTGCACAGGAAGAATTGGATTCAGAAGGTAAAAATAACAGTTTACATTCATTTCCCAGTGTTCCTTTTCTGGATGTAGCTGTTTCTGTCCATCATTAATCAATTGGAATTGGATTAGCTCTTCTCTATGTTGAAGAAATCCACTTCCATCAGCATACATCCATGTACAGTATCATTGTTGAAGTGTATAATGATCTTCTGGTTCTGCTCGTTTCACTCAGCATCAGTTGATGTAAGTCTCTCCAAGCCTCTCTGTATTTCTCCTGTTGGTCATTTCTTATAGAACAATAATATTCCATAACATTCATATACCATAGTTTACCCAGCCATTCTCCAATTGATGGACATCCATTCATCTTCCAGCTTCTAGCCACTATGAAAAGGGCTGCCACAAACATTTTGGCACACACAGGACCCTTTCCCTTCTCTAGTAGTTCCTTGGGGTATAAGCCCAGTAGTAGTATGGCTGGGTCAAAGGGTATGCACATTTTGATAACTTTTTGGGCATAATTCCAGATTGCTCTCCAGAATGGTTGGATTCTTTCACAACTCCACCAACAATGCATCAGTGTCCCAGTTTTCCCACAGCCCCTCCAACTTTCATCGTTATTTGTTCCTGTCATCTTAGCCAATCTGACAGGTGTGTAATGATACCTCAGAGTTGTCTTAATTTGCATTTCTCTGATCAATAGTGATTTGGAACACTCTTTCATATGATTGGAAATAGTTTTAATTTCATCATCTGAAAATTGTCTGTTCATATCCTTTGACCATTTATCAATTGGAGAATGGCTTGATTTCTTATAAATTAAAGTCAATTCTCTGTATATTTTGGAGATGAGGCCTTTATCAGAACCTTTAACTGTAAAAATTTTTTCCCAATTTGTTACTTCCCTTCTAATCTTGTTTGCATTAGTTTTGTTTGTGCAGAAACTTTTTAATTTGGTGTAATCAAAATGTTCTATTTTGTGATCAATAATGGTCTCTAGTTCTCCCTTGGACACAAACTCCTTCCTCCTCCACAAGTCTGAGAGGTAAACCATCCCATGTTCCTCCAATTTATTTATGATTTCGTTCTTTATGCCTAAATCTTGGACCCATTTTGATCTAATCTTAGTATGTGGTGTTAAATGTGGGTCCATGCCTAGTTTCTGCCATACTAATTTCCAGTTTTCCCAGCAGTTTTTGTCAAATAATGAATTCTTATCCCAAAATTTGGGATCTTTGGGTTTGTCAAAGATTAGATTGCCATTTTTATTCACTATCTTGTCCTGTGAACCTAACCTATGCCACTGATCAACTAGTCTATTTCTTAGCCAATACCAAATGGTTTTGGTGACTGTTGCTTTATAATATAGCTTTAAATCAGGTACACTTAGACCACCTTCCTCTGACTTTTTTTTCATTAGTTCCCTTGCAATTCTCGACCTTTTATTCTTCCATATGAATTTTGTTGTTATTTTTTCTAGGTCATTAAAATAGTTTCTTGGGAGTCTGATTGGTATAGCACTAAATAAATAGATTAGTTTGGGGAGTATTGTCATCTTTATTATATTCGCTCGGCCTATCCAAGAACATTGAATGTCTTTCCAATTATTTAAATCTGACTTTATTTTTGTGGCAAGTGTTTTGTAATTTTGTTCATATAATTCCTGACTCTCCTTTGGTAGATATATTCCCAAATATTTGATACTATCGACTGTTATTTTGAATGGAATTTCTCTTTGTATCTCTTGCTGTTGGATTGTCTTGGTAATGGATAAAAATCCTGAGGATTTATGTGGATTTATTTTGTATCCTGCGACTTTGCTAAAATTCTGAATTATTTCTAATAGCTTTTTAGCAGAGTCTTTGGGGTTCTCTAAGTATACCATCATGTCATCTGCGAAAAGTGACAATTTGATTTCTTCATTTCCTACTCTAATTCCTTGGATCTCTTTCTCGGCTCTTATTGCCAAGGCTAGAGTTTCTAGTACTATATTGAATAGTAATGGTGATAGTGGGCAACCTTGTTTCACTCCTGATCTTACAGGGAAAGGTTCTAGTTTATCACCATTACATATGATGTTTACTGAAGGTTTTAAATATATGCTCCTTATTATTTTAAGGAATAGTCCATTTATTCCTATACTCTCAAGCGTTTTTAGTAGGAATGGATGTTAGATTTTATCAAATGCCTTTTCTGCATCTATTGAGATGATCATATGGTTTTTATTAATTTGATTATTAATATGGTCAATTATACTAATAGTTTTCCTAATATTAAACCAGCCCTGCATTCCTGGTATAAATCCCACTTGGTCATAGTGTATTATCCTGGGGATGATTTTCTGAAGTCTGTTTGCTAATATCTTATTTAAGATTTTAGCATCAATATTCATTAAGGAAATTGGTCTATAGTTTTCTTTCTCAGTTTTCGATCTACCTGGTTTAGGTATCAGTACCATGTCTGTGTCATAGAAGGAATTTGGTAGGACTCCTTCAATCCCTATTTTCCCAAATAGTTTACATAGCATTGGAATTAGTTGTTCTTTAAATGTTTGGTAGAATTCACCTGTAAATCCATCTGGTCCTGGGGACTTTTTCTTAGGAAGTTGGTTAATAGCTTGGTCTATTTCTTTTTCTGAGATGGGACTATTTAGACTACTTACTTCTTCCTCTGTTAATCTGGGCAAGCTATATTTTTGAAGGTATTCTTCCATTTCATTTAAGTTATCGAATTTATCGGCATAAAGTTGAGCAAAGTAGCTCCTAACTATTGTTCTAATTTCCTCTTCATTAGTGGTGAGTTCACCCTTTTCATTTTCAAGACTATCAATTTGCTTTTTCTCTTTCCTTTTTTTAATCAGGTTTACTAAGGGTTTGTCTATTTTGTTGGTTTTTTCATAAAACCAACTCCTAGTTTTATTAATTAATTCAATAGTTTTTTTACTTTCAATTTTATTAATCTCACCTTTTATTTTTTGAATTTCAAGTTTTGTGTTTGTCTGGGGGTTTTTAATTTGTTCCTTTTCTAGCAATTTTAGTTGTAAACCTAATTCGTTGGCCCTCTCTTTCTCTATTTTATGCAGGTAGGCCTGTAGAGATATAAAACTTCCCCTAATTACTGCTTTGGCTGTATCCCACACATTTTGGTATGATGTCTCATTATTGTCATTTTCTTGGGTGAAGTTATTAATTATGTCTATGATTTGCTGTTTTACCCAATCATTCTTTAGTATAAGATTATTTAGTTTCCAATTATTTTTTGGTCTATTTTCCCCTGGCTTTTTATTAAATGTTATTTTGATTGCATTATGGTCTGAAAAGGATGCATTTACTATTTCTGCCTTACTGCATTTGATTTTGAGGTTTTTATGCCCTAGTATATGATCAATTTTTGTATAGGTTCCATGAACTGCTGAGAAGAAAGTATATTCCTTTCTGTCTCCATTTAGCTTTCGCCAAAGATCTATCATATCAAACTTTTCTAGTATTCTATTTACCTCTTTGACTTCTTTCTTATTTATTTTGTGGTTTGATTTATCTAATTCTGATAGTGCAAGGTTGAGATCTCCCGCTATTATAGTTTTGCTATCTATTTCCTCTTGCAGTTCTCTTAATTTCTCTTTTAAGAATTTAGATGCTGCACCACTTGGTGCATACATGTTTAATATTGATACTGCTTCACTATTGATGCTTCCCTTTAGCAGGATATAATGCCCTTCCTTATCTCTTTTAATTAGATCAATTTTTGTTTTTGCTTGATCTGAGATGAGGATGGCTACTCCTGCTTTTTTGGTTTTGCCTGAGGCATAATAGATTCTGCTCCACCCTTTTACTTTTAGTTTGAATGTCTCATCCTGTTTCAGGTGTTTCCTGTAAACAACATATAGTAGGATTCTGACTTTTAAACCAGTCTGCTAACTGCTTCCTCTTTATGAGGCAGTTTGCCCCATTCACATTTATGGTTAGAAGGACTAATTCTATATTGCTTGCCATCCTATTAACCCCTGCTTATGCTTTTCCCCTTTCCTTCCCTTTTACCCTCCTATCCAGTATTAAACTGGTAAACACCACTTGCTCTGAGAACTTGCTGAGTCAGTCCAGGTGGGGGTTGGGGGTGGCCGGGTTCTGAGAGATGCTGGCTTTCTGAGGTTTTAATCTTCACCTCCGGTGTTTACACCCTCTCTGCTGCTCCTAGCTTGCTGCCAAGACGGAGTATCCACACTGGGGAAAAAGTCTTTTTGCAGAAAGGCAGAGAGGTCTGAGCTGTGTGAGCTGCCTGTCTTGCTCTGGCTGTCTGCCCTCAGTCTGCGCCCAGTCTGATTGACCCTCCCCCGAACAAACACAGACCTTTTCTGGCGACTTTCAAGGATGTCTTCTCTTGGTGATAATTTGTGGATTTCTTTCTGGGTCAAGCATTAAGTCAGAGGCTTGTCATGAAGTAAGTTCTGAGAGAAAACGAGGAGCTCAAGCAGCTGTCTGCCTCCACGCCGCCATCTTGGCCGGAAGTCAACAATTTGATAACTTTTTGAACATAGTTCCAAATGCTCTCCAGAATGGCTGGATCCACAGTTGCACCAACAATGTATCCATATCCCAGATTTCCCAAACCACTCCAATATTCATTATCTTTTACTGTCATCTTAGCCAATCTGACAGGTGTGTAATGGTATCTCAGTTATCTTTGCATTTCTCTGATCAATATTGATTGAGAGGAGGGGTGGAGCCAAGATGGTGGAGGAGATACACGCAAATTTTTAAGCTCTCTTCTTCCCTCATTACCAATTAGTTAAATCAGCCTCAAAAATAATGCTGGACTAATAAAAACCACAAGGATTAAAAGCACAAATTACCAGCTGAAGAGAATCTGGAATTTCAACAGAAAAGGTTGGTTCTGAGGGGAAAAAAAAAAAAAAAAAAAAAAAAAAAAAAAAAAAAAAGGTCAGCACAGACAGGGTTGGACTGGGAGTTTTACAGAAAAGGTCAATTACAAGGGGAGGAAGAAAAAAGGCCAGCACAGACAGTTAGGTGCTAGGGGAGAACTCTGGGATCAGAGAAGCCACTGAGACAGAGGAATCTGGCACATGCTGTTAGCTCTTCTCTGCTTATAAAACAGCAGCTCAGAAGAGAAATCAAGCCATTTAAAAATATTAAGCCAGATCCTAGAACCACCCCAATCGGAAAGTGACCTAACAGATTTCGGCAAGGCTGTGAAGCTGCCTTCTGCTGTCCGGGGCTTCAACTTGGGGTAGTTAAGAGTCTGAACAGCAGGGACACAGCCTGAGGCAACATCTAATGCACATAGCGCCGGGGTTAGACTGAGGCTGTGGAACCCTAACAGCTGCGGAATTCCCAGAGAAGCTCAACCTTTGAAGTAGGGACCGTGGTTTCTGGGAAACCACTTCCAGTTTGAGCGCTGGGGCTTTTCACATCAGCTGCTGATATCCTCGCCACAAGGGATATATTGGCTGGGCTTTGTGCTGCTTTTATTGTTCAGTCTTAAATCTCAGGGCAGTAGCTAGGCCACACAGCAGGGTCCTTCACTGGGCACTCCTCACAGCCCAGCCATACTAATCACCTCTGAGGCACTTCCAGGGAGGGAGAGGGGAACTCTCTCCCAGAGCTCTCTTTTAGCTGAGCCACAGGAGCCGCTGCATGCATCAGGTATGGGAGGAAGCTGGTAAATAAGTAAATAAATAAACTTCTTACCCCAAGGGCAGACCCCCAAAGATTTTTTAACAATGAGTAAAAAGCTGAAGAAAATGATTGATTCCTTCTACACAGAGAAAGAGCGAGTATCCAACCCTAAGGAAGTTAACAGCAGAGAGTCAGTAGAAGATAACACTCTAAAGAGGAAAAACATTCAATAGAGCAAAATAATTCATTTAAAAACACAATTGGGCATATACAAAAAGAACTAAAAATGTGAATGAAGAAAATAACTCATTAAAAATCTGGACTGAACAAATAGAAATGAATGATTCATTCAGAAACCAAGAATCACTCAAAAAAAAAAAAAAATGAAAAGCTGGAGAATAACGTCAAATACTTACTGTGAAAATCTATAGAAATGGAAAATAGATCTAGGAGAGATAATCTGAGGATCATTGGACTTCCCAAAAACTATGATAAAAAAAAAAGAACCTAGATCCTATTTTACAGGAAATCATCAAAGAGAACTGTCCAGACATAATAGAACCAGAAGGGAAAATAGGCGTTGAAAGAATTCATCAAACACCTTCTGAAAAAGACTCTAAAAAAAAGAACTCCAAAGAACATTGTGGCTAAGCTGCAGAACTACTAAACAAAGGAAAAAATATTGCAAGCAGCTAGAAAAAAGCAATTCAAATATCAAGGTGCCACAATAAGGGTCACTCAAGATCTGGTTGCCTCCACATTAAAAGATCGAAGTGCCTGGAAGCTGATATTTTGAAAGGCAAAAGTTCAAGGATTGCAACCAAGAATAAACTACTCAGCTAAGTTTAGCATTTTCTTCCATGGAAGAAGATGGTCATTTAATGAAACAGAGGAATTCCATTTGTTTCTAAGAAAAAATAAAACAGACTTAAACAAAAAATTTGATCTACATCCACAAGACTGAAGAGAAACAGAAAAAGGTAAAAAGAACTCTTGAGAACTGTATCTCTATTGTGGATATACAGAAAGTCCACATGGATAATTTGATTTTACTGATATAAAAAAGGGGAGTAGTACAGGGAAGGGGGTAGTATCAGAAAAAGGGGAAGGAGTGATAAAAAGAGGGAAACTACATCCCAGGAAGAGGCATAGAAAATCTACCACATCTGATGGAATTTAGAGAGGGGGAGAAAAATTGTGTGAATCTTACTCTCATCAGAGTAGGCTCAAAGAGTAAATAATTGACTTATTTGTTTTTCAGAGAATTCTCTCTCACCTCATTAAATGGGGGAGAGGAAAAGGGAAAAGGAAAAGGGGAATAAGGGAAGGGTACAAGAAAAGGGAAGGGACTTGAAAGGAGGGGGGAGGGATACTAAAAAGGGAGGGCTGCACCTCACAAGTGGGATCTATAAATTAAAGACTGGAAAAGGGGTTCAGCAGGTTGAAGGGAAAAAAGCATAATCTGGGGATAATATGATGGCAGGAAATACAAAATTAGTAATTTTAACTGTAAATGTGAATGGGATGAACTCTTCCATCAAGCGGAGACGGATAGCAGACTGGATCAAAAGTCAGAACCCTACAATATATTGTTTACAGGAAACACACTTAAAACAGGGAGATACATACAGAGTAAAGGTAAAAGGTTGGAGCAGAATCTATTTGCTTCAGGTAAAGCCAAAAAAGCAGTGGTAGCCATCCTTATCTCAGATCAAGCAAAAGCAGAAATTGATCTAATTAAAAGAGATAAGGTAGGAAACTATATCTTGCTAAAGAGTAGCATAGAAAATGAAGCAGTATCAATACTAAACATATATGCACTAAATGGTATGGCATCTATCCTAAAGGACAAATTAAGATAGTTGTAAGAAGAAACAGACAACAAAATTACAATTGTGGAAGATTTCAAACTTGCATTCTAAATTCTAAAATTAAAAGGAGAAAAAATAAATCCACATAAATCCTCAGTATTTTTATACATCACCAATAAATTGTAACAGCAAGAGATACAAAGAGAAATTCCATTCCAAAGAAATGTTGAGAGCATAAAATATTTGGGAATCCATCTACCAAAGAATAGTCAGGAATTATATGAACAAAATTATAAGGCACTTGCCACAAAAATAAAGTCAGATTTAAATAATTGGAAAGACATCCAGTGCATGTGGATAGGCCAAGCCAATATAATAAAGATGACAATACTCCCCAAACTAATCTATTTATTTAGTGCATAATCTTGTTGTTGATGTGTATAATGATCTCCTGTTTCAGCTCATTTCACTTAATATCAGTTCATGTAGGTCTCTCCATTCTGCTGATGATTTCTTATAGAAAAAATATTATTCCATAAAAGTCATATACTTTAACTTATTTAACCATTATGCAACTAATGAGCATCCACTCAGATTCCAGTTTCTTGCCACTATGAAAAGAACTGCCACAAACATTTTTGCACGTCAGTCCCTTTCCCTCCTTTAAGATCTCTTTGGGTTATAAGCCCAGTAGTAGCACTTCTGGATCAAAGGGTATGCACAGTTTGATAAATTTTGGAGCATAGTTCCAAATCACTCTCCAAATTGGCTGAATTCATTCACAACTTCACCAAAAATGTATCAGTGTCCCAGTTTTCCCACATGTCCTCTAACATTTATCATTAACTTTTCCTGTCAATATAGCTCATTTGAAAGGTGTGTGTGTAGTGGTTTCTCAGAATTGTCTTAATTTGCATTTCTCTTATCAATAGTAATTTAGTGCATCTTTTTATAGGACTAGAAATGTTTTTTGCAAACGGATGAAACTCTTAAAGGTATCCTTGAATCAGACAGCTGAGCACTTAAGGCTAATTACCTATTGGACAATGACTATTAGAATATGTTTGGAATTTCTCTTCTGACAGTTGATGCTAGCTAAATGCTTGTGGTTAAGAGTAAGTTATAAGTAAGGATTAGGGGTGGAGTGAGAGAGGTGAGAGAACTTCACTTGGCCTCAGGAGGAGGAGAAAAGTGTGGAGATTCATGGAGATTCTGTACTCTAGAATCAAGGAAGGAATCTTGGTAAAACTCCTGGAAGTTTTGTCTATCTTCTTCACTTCTCCCCCTAAAGATCAAGAACTTTTGCTTATCCTGACTCTGGATGATTCTGAAGCCTCCAGGAAGCTAGCCTAGACTTCACAGGTTTTAATTTATTCATCTGAAAATTATTCATATCCTTTGACCATTTATCAACGGGAGAATGGCTTGAATTCTTACTTTAGAAATAAGGACTTTATCAGAACAATTTAATGTAAAAATGTTTTCTCAATACATTGCTTTTTTTCCCCCCCTAATCTTGTCTACATTAGTTTTGTTTGTACAAAAACTTGGTATAATCCAAATTATCTATTTAGTGTTCAATATTGAGTTCCACTTCTGCTTTGGTCACAAATTTCTTCTTTCTTCAGAGATATGAGAGATAAACTTCCTATGTTCTTCTAATTTGCTTTCTATATCACTCTTTATGTCTAAATCATTAACCTATTTTGACTTCATCTTTGTTATGGTGTTAGATGTGAGTCAATACCTAGTTTCTGCCATATTGGTTTCTAATTTTCACAGTAGTTTTGAGAAATAGTGAATTTTATCCCAGAAACTGGGGTCTTTGAGTTTGTCAAATACTTGATTGCTATAGTTATTGACTAGTCTGTCCTGTGAACCTAACCTATTCCATTGATCAACCACTCTATTTCTTAGCCAGTACCAAATGGTTTTGATGGCCATAGCTTTATAATATAGTTTTAGGTGTGGCACAGTTAGGCTACTTTCATTGATTTTTTTTTTCCATTAATTTCTTTGAAATTCTTAACCTCTTGTTCTTCCAGATGAACTTTGTTATTATTTTTTCTAGGTCTGTAAAATATATTCTTGGAGTTTGATTGATATGGTACTAAATAAGTAGATTAATTTAAGTAGTATTGTGATTTTTATTATATTCACTAGGCCTACCCATGAGCACTTGATATGTTTCCAACTGATAAGATCTGACTTTGTTTGTGGGGAAAACATTTTGTAATTGTGTTGATATAGTTCCTGACTTTCCCTTGGCAGATAGATTCCAAAAAATTTTATATTATCAACAATTATTTTGAATGGACTTTCTCTTTGTATCTCTTGCTGCTATGTATAATATATAAAATGTGTGTAATATATAACAATGCTGATGATTTATGTGGATTTATTTTGTATTTTGCTACTTTACTAAATTTGTGAATTGTTTCCAGTAGTTTTTTTCATTGGTTCTTTAGGGTTCTCTACATATATCATCATATCATCTGCAAAGAGTAATATTTGGTTTCCTCATGACCTACTCTAATTCTTTTAATCTCTTTCTCAACTCTTATTGCTAAAGCTAGCATTTTTACTACAATATTGAATAGTAAATTTCAGCCCTGATCTTATTAGGAATAGTTCTAGTTTGTCTAAAAATAATGTCTAGGCTCTTTTTTTTTTTTTTTTTTTTTTTTTTTTTTTTTAATCATGGCTGTCAGGAAATCTAATAATCTTTAGATTGTTTCTCCTACACATATTTTCCAGCTCAGTTGTTTTTCCTAGGAGGTATTTAATATTTATTCTATTTTTTTCATTGTTTGACTGATTATATATGTCTTATTGAATCATTCAGTTCCATTAGCTCAATTTAATTTTGAGTGTATTGTTTTCTTCAGTTTTTTAGCTCCTTATGTATTTTGCCAATTGAATTGTTGTGTTCATTGTATTTTTCCATTTTACAAATTCTGTTTTTTAATGAATTGGCATCTTTTTCTTATCTATTTTGCAAAGAGTTTTATGCTTTTTTTTTCCATTTCTTCATTTCTGTTTTTTTTTTTTTCTTTTCCATACTCTCTTCCAAAGATCTCATTTACTTTCCCTATTTTTGTTTAACTCTTTTAAGATCTTTTTTGAAGTATTCTAAGAAAGCATGCTGAAATGGCACCCATCTCATATCTCCTTTTAGGGCTTCATCTAGAGTTTATTTGCCTTTAGCAACTTCAGGTTTTGAGGTCTTTTCTCTCTCTCCATAAAAGTTTTCAGAGTTTTTTTGCTTTTTTTGCTCATTTTTAAAGGGTTGAGATCTATTCTTAAGGCAAAGGGGTAACAGCCACTTTAGTTTTCCCTGGGGCCAGTGTTTCTGATTGACTTCCAATGCTGGAAAATTGTGATCAGGTCCCATGTTATTCTGGGCTCAGTGATTTTCAATTTGCATGTTTTATGTGTTTTTGGTGTTTGCAGCAAATCTGCTAATTACCTGTTTGCAGCCAGGACAGGCTTAAGAGCCTTACAAAAGATTCCCTAGTGTGCAGACTCCAAAATGCTCTGGTTCCTCATATTGGCTCCTTGACCTGGGTTTCCTACACTGTAGTTTGGGATTGGCAGACTGTCCCCCTGACCAACCTGTTCTGAAATTCTTTTAAAGTATCTTCTTCTGGAAATGTGTTGTACTCCAAATATTTGTGGATTCTGTCACTCCAAAACCAGTTTAGAGGCTTAGTCTGCTGTTGGTGTAAGAGAAGTTCAGAAGAGGTCACAGAAAGGTCTGCTTGCTAACATCTTGGTTCTACTACTTCATTGATGCTCCTCCACTTTTTCCTTATGTTCTATATGGATGCAAAAGTTAAGAAGGCAGCAGAAATAATTATGGCAATCCCAGCCATAAAGAACTGAATTACACACACGGGACTGCTCCTATTGCCTAGATAACTTTAAGTTGGTTGTGTTGTCTTCAAATTAATCTATTGGAATGAATTTTAAAATCCTAGCTTGAGTTGACCCATATATCATGTATCAGTAAGTTGTTTTAAAAGGAAGGGTGATTTGTATAGCTAACCTGGGAAATTCATGGATCAAACCTTTTCATTGAAACAGATGTAAATGAAAAAAATGTTAATACATGCTCATTGCCAGAGAATGAAAATAATATTAAACATCTTACATTTAACTGATGCTTTACAGTTTAAGTATACTTTTATAGACCAACACTGATAGCAAATTTATAACTCCAATTTGCAGATGACACTAAGACATCTAGAGATTAAGTGATTTGCTTGAAATCATACAAAAAGGAGCATAAAATAAGATTAAAATGCAGGCCTGAATTCTGGAGATTGAGTCAAGATGGCATAGTAAAGCAAAGGAGCTGCTTTAGCTCTCCAAGCTTCTCTCAAAAGCCACATAAACCCAAACTTCTGAACACAGTCTGATGGAATAAAGCCACTCTTTATTTCAATATAGACTGAAACAACTTAAAGAAAGGTTAGTTTCACTGGAGGGAAAAAGGTGTTCAGCCCAGGTCAGATAGACTCTGAGAAAGCTGGTGAGAGCTCTTAATCACAGCAAATCAGTGGCTAAGCCCCTCAGTTCTGGCTCAGTAGAGGGGCAAATCAGTGGGGCCAGCTCAGAATGAAAACTCTGGAAAACCAGGCTGTTTCCAGAACAGAGAAGGCAAATCTACCCCTTACAAAAACAAGGGATCCTTGGCTTAAAGACAAGGTCAGAATTACACAGGAAGTTGGGGATAGTTCTAAAAGTAAAAAGAGAAAATACCAAAACAAAAGGAAAGACAATGAGCAAGAAACAGAAAAGAACCTTGACCATGACTATGCATGATAAAGTAAAAGGTATGAAAAAGAAGGAAAAAATTGCCTGAAGAGTACAACTACTTAAACAGTGGAATAAACCAAATGGGAAAAAAAAGAAAGAAAGAAAGAAAGGAAGGAAGAAAGAAAGAAAGAAAGAAAGAAAGAAAGAAAGAAAGAAAGAAAGAAAGAAAGAAAGAAAGAAAGAAAGAAAGAAATACAAAAACTAACTGAAGAAAATCATACATTAAAATCCAGTATAGAGTACATGTAAGTAAGGTAATGACTTTGTGAGACAGTAAGACTCAGTTAAACAAATTAAAAAGAATGAAAAAAAAAAATGGAGGAAAATGTGAAATAACTCATTGGCAAAAAAAAGAGATCCACTGCAGACAATGTAAAATTTATTGTTATAAAATGCTATCCAGACTCTTTTTTTTAGTCATGGTCTTCAGGTAACCCAATAAAAAAAGGCAAAGGAGTACCGAAAATTTATTCTATGAGAGAAATAAATATTGCACTAATACTGAAACCTCAATAGCCAAAACAGAAAAAGAAAATAACAGATCAATCTCCCTAATGAATGTTGATGCAAAAAATTTAAACAAAATGTTAGGAAAGAGATTACAGCAATTTATCAACAAAATATTACACTATTACCAAGTGGGATTTATACCAAGAATTCAGGATTGGTTCAATATCAGGAAAACTGTCGCCTGCATAATCCATTATATCAATAACAAAAACAACAGAAATCATATTATAATCTCAATAGATACAGAAAAAAAGCTTTTGAAAAAAATACAACACTTATTCCTATTAAAAAATACTAGAGATCATAGGGATACAGGGTGCTTTTCTTAAAATAATAAGCAAAGCATTATTTGTAATGGAGAGAAGCTGAATGCATTCCCAATAAAATCAGAGGTGAAACAAGGATGCCCATCATCTCCACTAATATTCAACATTGTTCTGGAAATGTTGGCTTTAGCAATAAGAAAAGAAAAATAAATTAAAGGAATTAGAATAGGCAATGTGTAAATAAAACTAATATTTTTGCAGATGATATGATGATATACTAAGAGAATGCTAGAAAAATCATCCAAAATTCTCCTCAAAACAATTCACAGCTTTAACAAAGTTACAGAATATTTGATAAACCCACACAAATGTTCAGAATATCTATACATTATTGACAAAGCCCATCAGCAAGATAGAGTAAGAGAAATTATATTTAAAATTACTTTAGACAAAATAAACTATTTAGGAGTTTACCTGCCAAGACAAACTTAAGAACTATATGAACACAATTACAAAGCACTTCTCACAAAAATAAATCAGATTTAAGCAATTGAAAATATCAATTGTTCATGGCTAGGCTGAACAAATATAATCAAAATGATAATTCTGCCTAAATTGGTCTACTTGTTCAGTGGCATACCAAGCATGTTATATGCAGGACAATTGATTAGCAAAATAACAAGGTTTCTAGAAGGCATAATGAAAAGGTAAGAAAAGTGAGAGGGTTTAAAGGTACATGGAATAGTGGTCAGTAAATGAGCTGTCAACATAAGAAGTAACAGCAAGGATTTATTAATTTATTACTACACTCTCAGAATGATAGGAATTCCATATAGAGCCACAGTAGAATAAAATATTACCAATTTTACTGCAACAATGTTAATGTTGATGTGATTGTTAAGCCCTGTGAAAAGTGGGTGAGAGAGCATGCAACAACATGTATTTCTTATCATTCCTGATGGTCAAGGTAGGAGTAGTTGAAATCATGGAGAATAATAAGATGTAAACATTTAGAAATGTTTACTTTCAGTTAAGTTATTTCTGTACCTTAGCTCACTACAGTGTTGAATTTATTATTTACCTCTAGGCAGCTATGGGAGAGAGAGGCTACTCAAGGAGGGTGTTTGTTCTTCAAGTGGTTCCTAGTACAGAGTGAAAGACATGGTAGAAAAGGTGTCTAGATATTATTTCTGCCTATCAATATTGGCTTGATCAAGATGAGAAAGTGTTAAAGCCCAGAGAATGTTTTAAGTACTAAAAAGTATCATGTAACTTATATATTATAGGACTTTCCAGCCAAGATGCAGAGAGGAGGTGCACAGATGCTTGAGCTCTGCATTTTCTCTCAGAATTTACTTCATGACAAGCCTCAGAATTAATGCTTGACTGGAAAACAAAACAAAACAAAGCAAAACAAAACACAATTAATTACCAACAGAAGACATCCTTGAAATTCACCAGAAAAGATCTGTGTTCGCTTGGGGAGGGGATGAACCGACTGGGCACAGACTGAGGTTAAGCAGCAAGAGCGAGAGCGAGGCAGGCAGCTCACACAGCTCAGACCTGAGGGGGGAGGGGTGCGATCTCTTCCATTTCTGCAAAAATACTTTTACCCCAGTGTGGATGTTCCATCTTGGCAGCAAGGCCAGGAGCATCGGAGAGGGTGTAAACACCAGAGGTGAAGAATAAAACCCTGGAAAGCTAGAGTCTCTCTGGACCCAACTGCCCCCACCCCCACCTGGAGTGACTCAGCACATTCTTAGAGCCTCAGAGTGTGGACTGAGCACAGCCTCTGCCCTGTTAGTGCCTGGCTGCTGTCACCATTAACACCATCCAACCCCCCCTCCCACTCCCCCCCACAGAAACAGACCAATTGTTTCTCTTGACAATTTGTTTTCCTCGATACCTGCTCTGAAAAAATGAACAAAAAATTTAAAAGGGCTCTAACCATTGACATCTTCTATATGGAGAGAGAGCAGATTTCAATTTAACCTCTTGTGATTGGAAATCCATAGCAAGGATAAGTTTAGAATTACGACAAAACTTGCTGTGGCTTTCAGAGTATCATGAATTATCTAGGATACAAGGCCAATGAAATAGGCAAACTGGAGTTAACATACAAATCACTTTTGACCAACTAACAGGTGAAGGCTGAATATGCAGAGAATTTAGCACAGATTAATTACCCCATAACAGCTTATGAACAGATCGCCACTGCTGCACCAAAAGCTTGGGGTTCCCTCCCCAGACAAAAAGATCAAGGGGAAGCCTTCACAAAAATAGAGCAAGGTCCCAATGAACCATTTGTGGATTTTGTGAGACATCTGAAAACAGATGTCACAAGAACTATTGGAGAAAATGCAGCTCCAAAAATTATGGTAAGACAACTAGTAAGGAAAATGCCAATGAGGTTTGCAGAAGAATTATATGGGGACTACACAAAGATGCTACTTTAGAGGAGATCATAAGATGATGGTCCACAGTTGGCACAAGTGCTTATTATACCCAGACTATGATGAACATGGAAAGACAGGGTCCCTCTTGATAAGGGACTTCTAGAGAAATTTGTCAATGTTTTCAGTGTGGAAAAATTGGACATCTGAAAGAACAGTGTAGGCACAGAGATAGAGTGAGAAGACAGGGTGGGAGAAGACTTAAAACCCTATTTCCAGAATGCCACAAGGGTTTCCACTGGGCCTCAGAATGTAAATTGACCCAGGGAAATGAGAGGCAGAGCCCAGCTCCAAGATATCATACAAAAGACAGATGGGGCATGATGGCAGCTGAGTTTACACCCAGAGAGTCTTTAGAAGTTCAGGCTCTGATGTGATTAACCAGCAGAACATGTGTGTGTGTGTGTTTATATATATACATATATATATATATATATATATATATATATATATATACAATGAGGGAATTTGTTTTATTTTCACTACATACTATGAAGAATGTATTTACTTTTTTCTTCTCTTTTGCAATGGATGAAGTGGGATTGATTGAGAAAATAAATTTCTATGGGTATATGTGTGTGTGTGTGTGTGTGTGTGTGTGTGTGTGCATATGTGTATATGTGATTACCATTTTCTGTTGTTTCCTGTTTTTGTTTCTCTCCTTATTCATTTTTTTTCTTTAAAATGTATTGTATTTTAAAGACATGACTCTCTAAGAGGGGGAGTACAGGAATATCTAGTGAACTTTCAGTGGTATTACAACACAAGATATTAGGAGAAAATTAAGGATGGAAGAAGTGAGAGCAATAATAGCCCAGGAACTTGGAAAGACTCTATGAATAATACTATTTTCTTTATGAAACCTTTTTAAACTAATTTAAAAAATAACAACAACAACAAAAAAAAAACCCTTCTTAGTACATAATACTCCCTCAGCATTTTTCTCTGAGTTCTAGTTAAATCTGACTATTGGCTATTCCTAGGCATGTATATTATTTCTTCTGCATAAATTTTTGTCAAACTTTAAAACTCAGCTTAGATTCCACAGATACTTCCTCATTTCCCATCCCCTATTTTAATTATTTTGTCCCTCCATAAATTTTTGGTATATTTATTTAACCATTTTCATGCTGTCTACCCAAGTAGCATTCAGATTCTGAAAGCAAAATAATATGCATGTATTCATATGAAAGATATGTTTGCACATATATGTATTGAATTGTGTATAAATGGACATAAATGTATTTTTATTTTATTAATATATTTTAATGAATTATTTTATTATTTGTAATTTATGTATTTTATATTTTGTTAAAATATTTACATATGTATTCATTTTATTGTATTATGCATTATTTATAATATTATTTTATGTATTTTATAATATTTTTTATTTTTATTTTATTTATGGACATAAAATGTATTTTATAAGTACATTATTTATGTATTTATTTGTAGTTTTATGTTATGTTGCTTAATAAACAACTTTTAATGCAATGAGCCTAAGTGAAAATATAGAGGTGAGAAGGGAAGAAATAGCCTGTATATATTAAAATCTTTTTTCAAAATCCAAGGTTCTTTGAGTGTATACATACACCTTTAAGATCACTCCAGGCATTTATTAAATTATATTGGAATTATGTGATTTCACTTCCTCATTCAGGAGCTTATTGATGTCTGTGTTATACTGGGGAAATCACATTATAATCTAGGAATGACAGTTTTATCATCTACAAAATAAGAATCTTGAATTAAATGATATGTGAAGTCCCTTCTTGTCCTTGATTCATGCTTCTAAAGAAATAAAATTAAAATATATCAAAGCAATGAGTTAGCAAACTAAAACACTCTAGATAAAATGATTAATAAATATATGTATGTATCAGCGGACTAGATTATCCATATTTCTTTATTTCTTCTAAAATCTTTGTTCTTTAACAATGTAATTAAATTATCTATCAATTCTGCTTTACTATAAGGCAGAATAAGAAGGATTGAATAATTTTTAGCATGTTGATAGTAAATCTAAATATTTTTAAGCCATGCTTATTTCTCTCATCTTTACCAGCAATGCTCAACCTTTAAAAAATATATCAAGAATCTTTTATCTGCATTCTACTATTTCCATGACAACCTTTGTAGTTTTCTTTTTATGATCTTTGAAAATTTGCTGCTCTCTGATTTCAACCATCAGTCCTGTCTGTGAAGCAGGAAAAAAAAAAAAAAAAGTAAAATAGCAATAGCATCATGGCTCTTCACCCAAGCAGACCATCCTAAGCATTGACTAAAAAAATAATATTCAATTTTCCTATCTGTCATTTTAGATGCCATTTTCCATTGTATATAACATTTTGCAATTAACATGCCTTGTCACACTTAACTTATCCCTTTAGAACTTAGCATCAAGTGCCATCCTTAGAAATACCACTGGTTTTTAGCAAGGAGAGACGGGAAATGGGAGGTTTTAGCTGCAAAGAAGGCAAGAAAAATATAAAGGAGAATGAACTTTAGACTAAGAAAGATGAAACAAAAATTGTTCAGAGAAAAATTGAAGCTCAAATAATTGAGCAGATAGTAGAAGAACATCAAGTGCCCTAAATTACTTCAAGTCACCAGTCCAGGCAAGGTATGTCTGAGGGTATTGTACAAAACTGCAGATGTGATTGGTGATTTTCTGTAAATTATCTTTAAGGAATGATGGTGAACAAAAGAGGTTCCAAAACTCTAGAGGTAGGCAAATGAACCAATTTTCACAAAGAAGAAGATTGATACTTCAGTTTATGATGGATGAACTTCCTTTCGATTTCTGGTTTTAAAATATCTAGAAAAGATTATTAAAGAGATAGTCTGTGATCCCTTAGGGTAATGATTTTTACTACAAACTAGAAGTGATTTACTAAAAGACATTCAGTCTAACCTTATCTCATTTTGACACAGTTGATTTCTTTTGACCAAGTGAATTGCACAGGCATGCAATATAAAAATTTCAAATATTTGGCAGAATATCTCACAATATTTTGTGAACAAATTGAACAGATGTAGGCCAGATACAGTGGTGTATATATATATGTGTGTGTGTGTGTGTGTGTGTGTGTGTGTGTGTGTGTGTGTGTGTGTGTATGTGTGTGTGTATGTGTGTATATAGAGGCAAACGTCTTAGCTTGAGTGACTACCCAATAATGATGAATCATTATTTATTTATTAAAAATAGAGAACAAAGGGCTATAATGAAATTGCACATGATTTTATCCTAGACTCATTTTGTTGGGGGGAAAAAAAAAACTTTTGTATGGTATTGATTTTATGGTTTTCAAATGGGCAACACAAAACTCTAATGGACAGCATTGGATCAAAATCAGAAACCAAAAGTAGCTTTACAGTTAAAAAATAGTGGAGTAATACTTACAAAATAATGCAGAAGAAGGATTTAAAGTATAACACATAAAGTTTTTTTTAATTGCATGAGTCTCGAATTTTCATTAAGAAAGTCAGAGAGTCAATAGCATTCATTATCATTTAGTTGTTTCAGAAATTTTACTCATATCTGATGCTCTGTAACCCCATTTGTGGTTTTATTTTGTTTGTTTGTTTTGGTTAAGATACTAAAATCGTTTGCAATTTCTTTCTCTAGCTCATTTCACAAGTGAGGAAACTTAAGCAAACACAGTTAAGTGACTAACCTAGCATCACACAGCTACTAGGTATCTGATGCCAGATTTGAACTCAAGTCTTCCTGGCAATATCTATCTAATGTTCTACCTAGTTGCCCTGGGCACAGAATATGATAGATCCTGCCTACTCTTAAGGAACTCATCATTAATGGAGGAGACAATATATAAGCATTTATGTGTGAAATATATGCAAGATAAATTGAAGATAACCAGAGAGAAACCATTACTTTTAAGAACATTTTGAGAAAGACTTCTTAAATGACTTCCAAAAATTAATAGGAGCTATCCAATGGATGCATATAGTGTTAGGTTTAATGACCAATCAATTACAACCTTTAAATAACATTTTAAGGGGAGATACTGCTTTAAACTCACCATTGCAGCTTACAAAAGAAACTGAAGAAGCTTTGAGAGAAGTTGAACTGGCTTTATCCAATGTGGTTGAAAGAGTTACTCAAAAAACGCTTAGACATATCAGTTTTTGCTGTAAATGAGGTACCCACAGAAGTTCTTCATTAAGGAGACAGGGTGATCAAATGGGTGCTCCTCCCAGCACAACCAGAACAAAACCTTAGCCCTTACCAGTACTTGGGCTAGAATTTTATTAAAGGTCATTAAGTGAGCAGGACAATTATCTGGGATAATACCTGATAAGAAATACACCTTTTATACCAAGGCACAGATTAATATATGCTGTGAAACCCTCTCAGAGTGGCAAATTTTATTGGCCACAGGTCCAAATTTTACTCACGGGTCTTCATTAAAGATAATCCAGCTATTACATAATTGTTGATGGATTCTTGAAGAAAAAGTTTCTAAGGTTCCTCTTAAAGGATCAACTTTCTTTACAGATACATCCAAACATAACATTTGTGCTATATATTCTCATTTAACTATACAGAGAATAGTCAGAACTCCTTTTCAGTCCCCTCAGCAGAATGGATTGTATGCAATCCTGCTAGCTTTTACTTATAATCTCTTCTACTTCAGTCCATCCTCTAGTAATTGAACTTCCTAGACTCAGGTTTTGTAATGTTTTGGCTAGCTTATAATCCAGGAGATGCAAATATAATATCTGATTCGACCTATTCAATAGGTGTGGTACAAAGAACTGCCACAGCCCAAATAAAATTTGTAGCTTCTAATATATATATACATACATACATATATATATATATATATATATATATATATATATATATATATATATATATATATATATAATCAGCTCTTTAAGGAACTTTAAGAGCAAGTGAGAGAGCATCCACCTTAGTTTTATATCTTGTATTCCACTCTGAGGTACTTACAAAACAGTGTTCATTCATACACTGATGTGGGAAACTGGGGAGTGTGTAGATAATATCCCAGTCACTAACACAGATAGACAATGTGTGACATCAATCAGGGGAAATAGTAGCATTGGGTTTATTTATACAGACCCCTAATAAGAATTCTGGTGACAGTCACCCACGTTCTGACTCCACGCAGAAAAACCCAGGAATATACTGGACAGCAGCTGTGACAGCTAATCGATATGCTCACCAACCTTATAAATGGCATACCATTAGAAGGCCTGGTGGACAGAGGTGCAGATCGCGCAGTCATTAGAGGTGTCAAGTGGTCCAGTCACTGGCCAAAGACTAAGGCAGACATCTACCCCATGTCTGGGGTAGAAGGATCAATAGCAGCTGAAGTTAGTTCTACCCTTTTGAGATGGATATTTGAAGGCAAAACAGGAAAAAACCCCATCAATCTATGGGGAAGAGACATTTTACAGCAATTAGGGTTAAAAATGAGTACTTCGGTTTTTTAGGCAGGGCTGCTTTTGAAGGCCTGCCACCACTTTCACCTATTCCTATCCAATGGAAAACTTATACACCAGTGTGGATAGAACAGTGGCCCTTAGGTAGCGATAAAATTCAGGCCTTACTAGACATAGTACAGGAACAACTTGACCAAGGACACTTACAACCTTCTCTAAGTCCTTGGAATTCCCCAGTATTTGTTGTAAAAAATAAATCTGGAAAATGGAGGATGTTAACTGATTTAAGAAAGGTAAATGAACAGATGGAAACTATGGGAACTCTTCAACCTGGACTTCCATCTCCTACTCAATTGCCTAGAGAATGGCCTCTGTGGGTTATACACATTAAGGATTGTTTCTATTCTATCCCTCTAGATAAGGAGAATATGAAAAGATTTGCCTTTTCAGTGCCCAGCATTAACTTAGCTGAGCCTTATAAAAGATATGAATGGACAGCTTTGTCACAGAGAATGAAAAACAGCCTTACTATGTGTCAAATGTATGTTGCTGTTGCTCTTATTCCATTAAGAAAAACATTTCCAAAAGTAATGTTATTACATTACATGGATGATATAGTGGGATGTGCACCTGAGGAATAAATGTTATAAGCATATCTACAAAAAAACACAGAAACACTAAGGAATTATAAATTGCACATAGCTTAGAAAAGTTTCTGACATGCTCCTTTTCAATATTTAGGATATGAAATATATCCTAAGTTGCTTACAGTACAGAAACTCTCCTTAAGAACAGAGAAGCTAAACACCTTAAATGACTTCCAGAAATTGATAGGAGATATCCAATGGATGCATGCCGTGCTAGGATTGACTACCTGTCAATTGCAACCATTATATAACATTTTAAGGGGAGACAGTGCTTTAAACTCACCACGCCAGTTTACAAAAGAAGCTCAAGAGACTTTGAGACAAGTTGAACTGGCTTTATGAAATGTTGTTGAAAGAGTCACTCAAAAACACTTGGAAATATCAGTTTTTGCTACACAAGAGGCACCCACAGCAGTCCTTCATCAAGGAGACAGTATAAGAGAGTGGGTGACCCTTCCAGTACAAGCAGAACAAAGCCTTATTTCTTACCCTCTGCTTGTGGCTAGAATTTTATTAAAGGCCATTAAACGAGTAGTACAATTATCTTGGATAAGACCTGACAAGATATACACCTTTTATACTAATGCACAAGTTAATGTGTGCTGTGAAACCATCCCAGAGTGGCAAATTTTATTAGCCATGGGTCCAAATTTTACACACTGGTCTCCATTAAAGATAAACAGACTGTTATATAATTGGAGATGGATTCTTGGAAAAAAGGTATCTAAAGTTCCTCTTAAAGGACCAACTATCTTTTTTTAATTTTATTTTATAATTATCAATTTTTTGGACAGTATATATGCATGCGTAATTTTTTATAACATTATCCCTTCTATTCATTTCTCCAAATTATCCCCTCCCTCCTTCTACTCCCTCCCCTACATGACAGGCAATCCCATATATTTTACATGTGTTAAAATATAACCTAGATACAATATATGTGTGTAAATCCCCATTTTCTTGTTGCACGTTAAGTATTAGATTCTGAAGGTATAAGTAACCTGGGTAGATAGACAGTAGTGCTAACAATTTACATTCACTTCCCAGTGTTCCTTCTCTGGGTGTAGTTGTTTCTGTCCATCATTGATCAACTGGAAGTGAGTTGAATCTTCTTTATGTTGAAGATATCCACTTCCATGAGAATACATCTTCATACAACATTGAAGTGTACAGCGATCTTCTGGTTCTGCTCATTTCACTCAGCATCAGTTGATGTAAGTCTCTCCAAGCCTCTCTGTATTCCTCCTGCTGGTCATTTCTTACAGAGCAATAATATTCCATAACCTTCATATACCATAAATTACCCAACCATTCTCCAATTGATGGACATCCATTCATCTTCCAGTTTCTAGCCATTATGAAAAGAGATGCCACAAACATTTTGGCACATACAAGTCCCTTTCCCCTCCTCAGTATTTTTTTGGGATATAAGACAAATAGCAGTAATGCTGGATCAAAGCGTATGCACAGTTTGATAACTTTTTGGGCATAGTTTCTATAGATACCTATCTCACAATGTTGTAGTGAGGAATAAATGAGAAAGCATATGTAAATGGCTTCATAATCCTTAAAAATGTTATGTGAATATTAGGTATTAGTAATAATAATGCTAATAAATATACCTTAACATTTGGAAAGCATTTTGCATGCATTACCATATCTAATACAACCCAGTTAAGTAGGGGAAAAAGTATTAATTATTTCAAATATTTAGAAAAGCCATGTGGCATAGTGGCAAGGGAACCAGTTGAGTCAATCAGGAAAACAGAAAAATCTAAATGAGTTGAAGTTTTGCTGCAGACACAAGCTGACTGTGTGATTCTGAACAAATTAAATAATCTCTCAGTGTTCTAGAATAGTGGTGCCTAACTCAAATAGAAATGGGGGTCATTAAATTATACATGAAGATCCCTGTGGGTCCACATATTGACTTAGAAAACCACATATTAATAATATTATTCATGTATAGTATTTTATTGATTTTGTTAAGTATTTCCATATTACATTTAAATCTGATTCAGGAAGCCTTCAGGAATGTTGTGAGTCTCATGTATCTGTTTAGTAGATATTGGACATCTCTACTCTAAGACTAAAAATTCCAGAGAAAAAAGCAAGCTGCATTGGTAAAGGGAGTTAATTCATTTGGAAATATCTTATACCACTAAAATCCCAGACTAAGTCACTATCCCTACATAAATGAAGAAACATTGCACTTTTAGCTGTAAAACTTATTTTGGTCCTGATTTTTAATACTTTATAGTTTAATAAAGAATTAAGACAGACCTAAGAAAAACACTTAATTGTCTCATGCATTCTTACTCTTCCATGTGCTATTTTTATATCCTCTGTTCACATTGTCTTTTCAACTACTTGTCCCCATAGTGCCTCAAAACCCCAAATTCTAGGACTATAATTCCCATTTCCATGTCAATTGTCAGAAAAGAAAACAATCTAATAATATATTCCTCATTAACATAAAATCATTGCTGTAAAATTGTATACTACCTATGAGACAAATAAATATGAGAGATCTCTGATATACTATGTGCATTTCTAAGGGGGAAAATTGCTTATCTTAAGGAATCAATAAGTAATGATAAAAATTTAAGGTCTCATGATTATTAGAAGTCAAAGGTATTTTTGGTCAATGAATTGTTCAATAACTTCTTCAAATCATACAGTAGAGGAACTCATAAAAGTGACCCAAGTGTAAAATCAATCAAACAGATGCAAAGGAAGAATGGATATGTTTAATAGATTTTATTTCTTGTGTTCACATGATCACACGGGTGATCACATGCAAGCACCTTTTTAAGATTTATTTTACAATGTTTCTTTCAAACATTTTCATTTAACATGACTTAAGGTCATATAAGCATTCATAGAACTAGGTTTCACTAACTTCTTCCTTTCTTGTCCTTCCCCCTTTCCCCCTTGATACTAGCAAACTGAACAACAAATAAAACTATTATAGGATTTCACTATAATACATCTCTTTCATCCATGTTCTCCCTGACAGCATGATTGTTACAGCTCTTATGCACTTCTTAAAACAGAAAATGAGTATTTTCTTTTCTTTAATTTGCCGTGTGGGTGTTTGATTTAAAGCCCTGCACTTATTCCTTATAAAACTGCATTATTATAATATGTTGTAAAAAGCTTCTAGTTACTATCAAGGCTATTTTATGCATTTCCAGATATTTTCTTGACTTTTTTTTTTTGTTTTGAAAAGAGGAATAAAGTACATTTTATAACCAAATCCATGTGTACTTTGGACAATCTTACTCAGAAAATCAGGAGAGATTTTACAGGATTTAATATTGAAAATAAAGTAAAAAAAAAGTAAGCACTGAAAGTAAATTACCTTGAAAATGGTATACATCCTTTTTATCTGTTTGTCTATATTTAATTTTTTTCTCATTCTAACATGAAAGAAGGCTCCTCTTTTGAGAAAATGATTTTATCTGAAGATCTTACATACCCTTGCTTTATTCCTCTAGCAAAGGGCAAGAACATTAAAAAAACTTGTTGTTTTCTCTTTTTGTTTCAAATATATTGTGATATAGAAGTAAAATCATTGATCCCAGAGACAGCAAACCTGAATTCAAATCCAATTTCTTTACTAATCTATTGTGTGAACTTGGAGAATCATTTAATATCTCTGAGCTTCGGTTTCCTTATCTATAAATGGGGTCAGTAAAATAGAAATATTAAGACTACTGTGAGGTTGAAATGGAATAATAACATTTTAAAATATTTGACAATGATAAAACACAAAATAAATGCCAGAATTATTACTAATGAATAATGAAATAATGAGTGTAGAAGTGTGTGTGTGTGTGTGTGTGTGTGTGTGTGTGTGTATGTATGTATGTATATATGTGTACTGACTCTTTGGGACCACATGAACCACAGCATAAGGGTATTGCTTAAGGGGTTTCTTTGACAAAAATACTGAAATGGTTTTCCATTTCTTTCTCCAGAAGATTAAAGCATTTGGTGTTAGGATTACAAGGTGATAATTTAGGTTGTCTAAACAATTCTCTAGCTCAGAATTCACACCTTTAGTTCAAAACTTTAAAAGGAGTTCTGAACTCTGAAAAGTTAGTTTACTTCTGAAAAGGAGTTTACATATTTAAAGGAGTTTACACCTTAAAAAGGAGAAAGCTCATTGGTTGAAGTATTTCCCACAAGCCCCTGCATTCTCACAAGCCCATTCTCTGCAAGGATTAAAGAAGACAAGATTGGGCCTGGACAAGTAGTCTGGATTGGGGAAGGACAAGAGCTGAGGGAGATTCAGAGCCAGGATTCAGGAAGTAGAAGAAGAGGCTGGCTGGAGGCTCCAGAAGTCTCCCAAGAAACCTGCACACAGACAAAAGGATTCACAGAGAAAAGAAACCTCCTCCTAGAGAAGGATTATAATTGAGAGACGATCAGGACTTTACAATCTGGGGTCACATAGGTGGTAAATGTCTAATGATGGATTTGAACTCAGATCATCCTTCCTTAAAGCTCCTACCCACT